>NW_027362763.1:352701252-354167085 GCF_046119375.1 Phyllobates terribilis
AATGAGGCACTACGATGTACCATAAGGCATAATGATGTACCAATAAGCACCGAGGCACTACAGAGCACAGACTAGAGCAGTGTTTGAAGGCGCTAAATAAGAGACTAGACTCTTTCAATCAGGAGAGTAATTAAATAATAGACCTCCTATATGAGTAGTACACCTCAATTGTCAGACTAGCCACACCTGAAGCCACTTTAATGAGGCGCAGCTGGAGGGTAGACTTCATGGAGACAATGTGTCCTTTAGACTGATACTGGTCTGCAGACAACAGTGAAGCATGTGTTTATTCCACCACCATACAGAGACACAAACATGCTTGGCATAAGTCAAACTGTGAAACACAATCATGAGGACCTGTGCAGCCATGACATGCGGCTAACTGAAGTCAAACTTTAGCACCTGGGGCTCTAGGCCCAGCTTTGGCATAAGGCATGATGCTAGTAACTGACCAGAGGCCTAGTCCCGTGCACTTACCTGTGCTGGCTCCACACCGAATAGAACAACAGGGGGAGCTGGTAATGCCAAGAGCCCATCATGGAGGGAAGCGGCGTCACACCGCGACTGCTGCACAGGATGGCTGCTGGCTGAGGGACCTCTCCCAGAAAAGTATCAGCCCAGGACTTCTTGTCAGAGGGAAGGGAAGGCCGAGACCACCTGATCCCCCTGAGTCCGTAAACGAAGCTCCACCTTGGAGCACATGCAGCTTGATGCCGAGAGCCCACTGACTGAAGCGGCAAAGCCAGGAGCCACTTCCCGCTCTACTGACCTGGCTGAGGGACCCCCACCCAGTGAGGTATCAGTCCGGAGCCTCTTCACAGAGGGAAGGGCAGAGATAGATTCCCTCCGATCCCCCTGAGCTCCCAGGTAATCTTCACGCTAATGAGCATTCCTCTCCTGCGTCTGTCCTGCAAGGGACAGTAAAAAACACTGGAGGTGGAAGGGGCCTTTTAACCTCTCTGTGATCCTGTCCCGTCATAGGTCAAGGAAGGACTACCTCCATGTGTGCTATCCTGACGGATGTACTGGAAAATGAACTTTATTCTCCCCGCCAGCATTCGGCTTCAGTCATGGGGGCAGGGGCGACACCGGTTCAGTCATCGCTCTGAGAATATACAGCGGCCGCTGTACCCGTGCCTCTGGCCCTATTTGCACTCCCTCTGCATTGAGGCCGGTTGTCAGTCAGGGCCCCATGACTAAAACCAAATGCTGGCGGAGAGGATAAAGTTAATTTTCACCCCGCAGCATTCGGCTATGTGCAGGCGCCGGGCAGCATAACACTGTTAAACCTGCAGATTAACCGCATATCTGCAGGTTAATAGCGTTATTTCTGGTGACCGGTTCCCAATCAAAATAACAGCATGAACTATGCCCCAAAAGTACATACTGTAATATCCATCTTCAAAATACTCACTAGTTTGGCTTTCATTCACATTCAATAAAACTAATCACAGCCAGTACAAAAGCTACAGATTGTCAGCTCATCATCGTCCACACCTGGTTTGTATCTTTAGAGTTCAAGTAGATGACAAAATAAAGCGACTTGAATAAGAAAGCTCATTTTCCATTCCATGTGCAGCAAAGAAACCACCTGGAGATTTAAGGCTGGGAGAAACCTAGGATACATCTTATTTCACCAATAACTGTTCAGATAAAAAGATTAATGGACATGACTTCATTGCCATAACACTACACAATCGTGATAGCACGCATATACACCCCCCGCCTTTGAGAATGACAAGACACAACACATCATGTAATGCACACTTCACTTACACAAAGTAACCCCTTCAATACCGGGCAGTATGTACATAGCCACTAGGGATACTTTGTTTATTACATCACACTGCTATGGAAAGGAATAAAAAAAGTTAAAGATTCTATATAGGTTTAGTTTTGCCCATGAAATCAATGCATTTATCATGAATATTTACATGATTCTAAAACAACAAATATGACTAACAGTTTTCATGTAAACTATTCACATGCTAGAAAGTTATACTCTTATCCCACATGTTCAGTATTGCCACATCTATTAAAGGTTTAAACTTAAAAAATGTGACACTGCTCATCCCACATGGGGAATGCCATAAAAATGCCAAAATTGCCACTTTAGTCATGTCGCCTCTCCCTAAAAATAGAGTAAAAAGCAAAAAAAAAAATTGGCGGTACTAGAAAATAATACCAGTAAAATAAACAAAAAAATTCACAGCTCTACCACTAGAAAATGCTGTATGTTTAGAGTCTCAAAATATTTCAACACAAACCATTTTTTTATTTATTTTTTTATTTAGTTTTTGTTATTCTCTATAAAAAGCAGCAAAAGCATAAGAAAGCTATATATTTTGTATAATCACATTAACTTGCAGAATAAAAGTCATTTATTAAAGCACAGTGAAAGCTTTAAAAACTAAATCAGAACATCAATGGCTAAATTACATTTTTTTTCTCTCCATACCACCCCACAAAGAATTTCTTTAGGAGTTTGTATGGCTCTTGAAAGAGTGGGATAAAAAAAAAGTTAAAGGCCGCCCCAAAGCACGAGTATATCATTATCTGCAAATTGAAAGTAAAGATTACACAAGAACCACAGGACGGATTTCATCAACCAAGGTATCATTTTAATCAGTAAACAGAAAAAAACAGGCAGGTTCCTGGTATAAGGAGAAACACCTTAACATGGGTACCAGGTTCACATGAATTGGCCAATTTATGCGCTAAGATTTTTCATTTATTTCTATTTTCTAGAGCAGTAGTATTCAAATTTCATGTTTGCATACTTAGCATTGCAGAGTGCTACTATGTTTGTTAGTTATTCATTTTAATCAGTTTAATGTCACCCACCTGACAGTGTATGTAGTTTACTGAGCACAATCCTGCTGACAGGTGCGCTTTAAGTGAAAAAAACTAAAAATTGCTTATACAGTGCATTTCACAAGTTATTTTCTCAAGCATACAGCAGTACACTGAAGCACCAGCAGTGCAATCACATCAACAAGAGCGACTTGTCCCAATTCCCACCTACATTATTTACTTACTTGTTGCTGTCTCTGTAATTATAGATGTAACAGCCTTGAGGCATCCCACTCTCTTTGTCTAATGTGAAGGAAAGTTTAAGCTGTGAAAGATAGACGTAAAATATTAGTAAGGATTTATTCCAGAAGGTCTTTCATCATCTACTATGGCCTAGCTAAATCATGCTAGAGCACTAGCGATTTGGCCACACAATGATAATGCTTATAAACAGTTATACCATCATATAAGTTTACATTATTATTATTTATTCTTATTTCGAGAGCACCATTGATTCCATGGTGCGGTAAATGAGAAGGGGTTAAATAAAATATACAAATATAAAAGATGGTGAACAAACTAACAATGACAGACTGGTACAAAAAGGAGAGGGCTCTGCCCTAGCGGGCTTGCAGTCTATAGGATTGGGGAAGGAGACAGTAGGTTAGAGGATTGTGGCAGCTTTGGTGGTGGTGAGGTGGCAGCAGGGTAATTGCAGGCTGTAAGCCTTCCTGAAGAGATTGAACCTTCTGACGGAACTTGAAAGCCAGAGTGTGGCACAGAATTCCAGAGGATGGGGGACACCCGGAAGAAAACTTTGAGGTGATTGAGTGAGGAACGTATGAGTGTGGAGGAGGTGTTCCTAGGAGGACCAGAGGTTGTGTATTGGAAGATATCGGGAGATTAGTTCGGAGATATATGGAGGAGACAGATTATGGACGGCTTTGTAGGTCAGTGTTAGCAGTTTCAACTGGATATGTTGGGAAATTGGGAGCCAATGAAGGGATTTTCAGTGGGGAGAAAGCAGAGAGATAGAGTGGAGAGAGGTGGCAGCAGAGTTAATGATGGATTGGAGAGGTGCAAGAATGTTAGCTGGGAGGCCACAGAGAAGGATATTGCTGTAGTCCATGTGAAGGATGAGTTTGAAGGAGAGGGCAGAGTTGAGGGTAACTTCGAGGAAGCAGACTTTTGCCTTGTTTACATTAATTTAATGTTCAAGCTACTAATAAAAAATAAATATATTTTAAAAACTAAGTATAATTCTTTCTAAAAGCATTTCTCAGGTTTTAAAAAATTAGAGAGGATCATGAGGGAATGAGAAGGTAAGCAATGAAAAGCAGTTTGGACACAGAAGTGAGCTGTAACTTCAGTTTTGCAGCAGTATGTACAAGGTAGCCTGAGATGCACCTTCTGTTTCACTGTTCAGACTGCTGCTCTTCTGCTTCTTCTGACAGACTTTATGCACAGCAGCCAATCACAATTAAGGCAGTAGTGTATTGTACAGATTATAACATGACCAGTGGAGGGGGGAACAAATAAAGGGTTATTTCCATCGTCACAGATTGAGACAGTTTGTAAAAACAAGCAAGTTTGCAATTTACGGTTTATTACAATTTACAGAATTCTTGAGATATTGACACTTCACGGTTTGTTGTCTGGGAGACCGATCACTGCTGCTGTCTAGCTTATAAAAACTGCACTGAAGGTGGCAGGGATATCTGGATCGGTTGCCTTAAGAGTTACTTTACAGCAGGGATGGGGAAACTCGGCCCGCTAGCCCTTTAATTGCTCCTGACACTGCAAACACGCGCACTCCATTCACTGCTGCATAGAGAGGGATCACTATAAATCAATATTTATTAGACAAAGACCATGTAAACACCACCACAATATAATAAAAACACTTAAAACATGAATGCTTCAATATATATCGAAAACCATAGCAAATCATGATATGGAAAACCCTCATGTATGCAAGCCAAAGACAATGTATATAATAGTCTATTATGACAACGACACCCTATAGTGTCATATATGAAAAGAAGATAAACAGCACAGATTGACCTAAATAAAGGTATTGGCAAAACATATATAGATATGCTGCTGACACAAAAAATAGAACATTGGTGCGGTCATATAATAAGTATGGCAAACGCTACTGATCAGATGAAGCATCAGTAGAAGGTCAGAAAATGGTATAACTGAACCAGAAGGTGAGCCATGAGCTATACCTGGGGGGTAAGCAAGCAACCAAGAGCCCCACGCGTATCACCACTACACGAGCAGCTTCATCAGGGGAGGCGATTGTAAATAATAACCAACAAAAAAAACCACAAACTATATGTGGCGGGTTGACCCTTTTACATTATAATTTACATTATAATAAGACATTTTTTTTATTATTTTGGCTTTGACTCCATCTACTCTGTGGTATATTTATAAGGCTACAGTCACACATCCATGGGAATTCTACCATCCACAGTAAATGGATTGTTTTGTTGGATGTCAGGTGTCATCCTAGTTGCAGCCATGTGGCCACCTGTTTTCTGTTTCCAGAAGTGGGTTTGTTGCGAAGCCAAAAACAAAATATGAAAAGGCCCTTGGACGGTCACATTTTATTCAAATTTATCACTAAGCAACAGATACAAGTGACAAAGAAGCAAAATAAAAGCATTCCGATTTGCATCCATGTTTCACAGATCCCCACTCAATTGTTTGGTCGAGTCTGATCCACAAACACACATCAGAATAGAAGTTTGAGTCTCAGATATCACTTGGATCCGCATTTTTCACAGATGTATCAATGGAGCCTTTCAAGTCTGTCAGGTGACCAGCGATAAGTTTTCCCAATAATTTCTATACCATTCTTATGAACGATCATTCTCCAGTTATGATCCCATCTAAATAGGCTGCATGAGCTGTAAATGCAGGCCTCTACAAAGGGTCCTTACATTGTTGCAATAGTCACTTATTCTATTACATAACAATAAGCATGTTTCTCTTACCATTATGCAATGGAACCTTTTTAGTAAGGATTGAAGGAAGGTGAATTTATAGTTGCAAAATAGGAATGTTTCAAGAGAGATCAACAATACGTTTGGTCCTCCCAGTTATATCACCAGTCAGAATTGGTTGGCACAGATGACTGGGATTACAGGAAGACTGTAACTAGGTTAAAATATTTGCATGTAAGTAAAGCAGGAAACTTTCCTTTCAGCATCCTTCCTCTTACACTAATTGACTATGTAAATAGCATATAAAAAATTATCTAAGTAGCCAAAGGCTAAATATACAAGATGATAAATGGATTATGTAATTTTAGCTATGCACATAGATCTCTGTTTTGTAGTTCACAGGTAAGGAAGGAAAACAGCATTATAGCAGAACGTTATACACCGCATGTATTCCCCTTTGGGGAAGATTGCATTTTAATAGCGTTGGTCAGATGTGTATGGTACATACAGTTATTTAGGACAGTGTAGCTGCTGCCGCACCAACTGTCCTGATACCAGAAAAAGGAGATTGTTAATGGGATATTCAATCAAGTTGTGATTACAATGATGTAAATAAGAATAATGGGTATTATACCTGAGTGTCCTGGAACATACTGATTCATGCAAATTTTAGATTTATATTCCCTTAATAGTTATATTAAAAGTTATATTTTAACAGTCTTTAGTTAGGGATTTTTTGTCTTTTGGCAATTTGTCATAATCACACGAAGAATTCATGACAACACTCAGTGGGGTCCAAGCACCATTCACAGATATTTCTGAAGGGGAGTCATCATAAAATTTGCATTTAACTAAATATTTGCAAATATTTTTAAATTCTTTGGTCTGTATTTTTTCCCCCAATTTCATTTATATATTGAAAAAAAAAATTATTTAACACTTTAAGGGTAATTAACTTTTTTACTCTTTTAGTTATAAAATCCACCTAACTTCCATTTTGTCATCTTGCAAGTGTAGTCTTGATCCACAAAGGAGAACTAGGGATTTTTTTTTTGCATTACAAGCAACCCGGTTACATTCTTCTCTGGTCATGCTCTAATGACATATGCTGACAATGCTAGCATTTGAGAAGTTAGCATCACTAGGCAACGCAGGCGCCATCCAGTCAAAATGTTATTGGTGTGGCTGTGACTTGTGGTGCCACCCAACCAGGGAATGTGTTTTCCAGCAGAATAGCTAGTCAGCAGGTGTAATCAGCTCCCTGCTGTGGTCTATAGGGCAGCACCACTTCCTATTTAAACTCCCAGAAGTCGGATAGAAATTGACATTTATAAGTATATAATAAATCCAGTTTGATTCTCCCAATTCTCTATCTAAGCCTTCTTGTTTTATACCTGTTGCTGGCCTTGGTTAGACTTAAGCTTCCTCCAGCCAGATGATTCTGCCTCTGACCTTGGCCACCTGCCTGACCTCATCTGTCCCCAGATTTTGTCTTGTACCTGACCTTACTTGTTTTGACCAGCTAAGCAACTATCCTCTGACTGTTGAATGGATTTGGCTTGCACAAAGTCTGTCCATTGAAGCCCGACTAAGAGCTGTCAGGTTTTCATGTACAGTTTGTCATTACAAAACCCAGTATCTGATCAGAACACCCATCAGTTTCCCAATATCCTATTATAAAATAGTAATTGTACAAGTACAGCATTATTTTAATTCATTTTTGCCATTTAAATTTCTTTAACTACCGTATATATTGATGAAACTAACCTATATACAAAAACTAAATTTGGAGTTGCAAATACTAGAATGAATTCCAGGGTTGGGCTTCTATACTTACACAGTCATCAGTGTAATACCCCAAAACAGGGGACTCTCCCAGAAAGCTAGGGATGGTTTTCATAAATCTAAATACATATCCGTAATTTTGTGGAGAAACGGTTTTCAATTCCACACATCAGCTGAAAGATTAACATCTTAGTGGAACGTTTATTTTCTATTATTCTACATGTTAGACTTCTCAGAATTTCAGACAAAGCAGACCACAAAATAATTTAATGAAGACTACAGTACAATGATTGTTGCTTTACAAGATGTAACATACTGATTCACCATATGGAAAGAAGGAATCTCAACACAATGAACACAAGTCTCAACTTCCTAAAGACCAAAGAGCTGGGCTCTGCCATATTCTGATTAGACATTTATCATATTCATCAAGCACCACTGAGCACAAGTTGCTTCACAGTTGATCTGTTTGGAAAGGAAATGGGGAAAAAAACAAATGCACGTTTAGTAGACTAACATCTAGTTTCCCATATTCTAACTTTTTTTAGAGCAGAAATTCTCTTTTAAGGACAAACGTTACTATTAATACTGCCACTTGTGGATCAAAAAAACTAATGTGAGAAAACAAGGTGCAAAATGCATCTTAGGACAACATTATGCTGGGACGCCAGATTTGTTACAAAATAAACAAGCAGATACTCATGGTACATTACTTTACCTTAAGAAAAAGAGATCATAAAAATTCATTAGGCAGTATAAAAAGTGCCTTGTCGCCTCTCGGTTGACAAGTGGGGAAGGCTAAAGTCTGATCATTGCAATCTGCATGACTGAATCACAATAGAGAACATCACTCACGCAGCACAAAACCACGCAAACACAATAAGTGTTAATGCTCATGGGGTCACCTTTAAAACGATTTGCCATGGGCTCTGGTATTCAGAGGAAAAGACTGCCAATGGTCCATTGTGTCGGAACCCTGGCTCCCCCAAACCCTCCCAATATGTCCCATTTTCAGGCTTTGAGAACTTCACCTCTGTAAATGGGATTTAGATGTTCTGTGGACAGGGTGTGAGAAGCAGTATTGAAACTGCAGGGCAACTTCCCAAAAGTGCCTTTGTGTTCCCGGTTTTCTAAGTAACAGCAGGAGGCTTCCTCTCACTTCGATGTGTACAAACACAGAAGATGCCATTGGATGATGGGTCACTTAGTGGGAAGGAACCATGCATCTATTTGTAACCTCCACATTTTCTACATCCAGCAGGCAACTTCTAAGCTTTGATGTTCATTTGGTTTAAAGCTGTTCTCATCCATCACTGACACCATAAAGGCCTGGGAGTTGGTTCACCTCTTGATAAACTGTAGAGTGTGAACCTAGAGTGCTTGCTTTGGCCAGGGGAACAGAATCAAGTAGACCGCCACACATCTTCACTTAAAATCAGAAATATCGATTTTCAATCCTCTAAAGAGACTACACATTGTGGTAGAGGCATTCGGGGTGTTCATCTCTCTGGACACTAGTTAAAATAGTGGAAACAATTTACACTTTGAAAGAAATTGTAGATATTTGGCAGTAAAAGCACTTTCTGTTGTACAATAGGTATAGAAAGCCTTTCAAGTTGCATGCTATAATCAGTACAAACCAGAATGAAGTCGAGAAATTTCATGAGTTAAGCCTTCTCCAAATTCATAAAAGAAAAAAAAAATCTGCCATTTCAAGGGAAACTTTACAAAAAAAAGTCATACATCTACATATCTCCTACTGTGAAGCCAGTGATATTTCCAGTAATAAAGGAAGCTAAAACAACAAACCACAATCCTCCCAGCTCCTCAACTACTAACAATGTTTCCACCCTAGACTGCTTTGATAGGTGACACTTGACCCAACAACTTTAAGCACAGGTGATGAGAAATCCTAATAACATATTTTCTCAGCCAACCAGTCATCATTTGCCTAATTTGGGGCAATCATAGAATCAACAGTTTAATATCAACATTTCGTAAGTACTGAATATATTGAATAGGACTGGAAAGAATTGGAAGTTTGAAAATCAACTTTGAGAGCTCAAAATCTAAATCCCACTAAATAAAATTATCATTCATCTAAAATGCTGTAAACAACAAACTACTATGACCTCAAAAGGATTTTCTGGGATATATATATATATATATATATATATATATATATATATATATATATATATATATATATATATATATATATATATATATATATATATATATATATATATATATATATATATATATATATATATATATATATATATATATATATATAAAAAGCCTTTTGCCTGGATGGCATAAAAGAATACACACAATTTTAATCCTTAAGCACTCTAGCATTGTTGGCCCATAGTTCTATTGGTCTGTGTTTATACTGGCTGAAGCTGTTGATGTGCGGTCAACAATTGAGCAGGAAGGCAATATTACCTTTTGGCAGAGCTGAACAGTAGTAGAGAAAGGAAAATTGAAAAAGCTGCCTGGACCAGCCATGATTTTGCAGCTCGTATTTTCCTACTTGTTGGAATCACACGTGCAGAATTTGTGGCAGATTTCTCAAGCAAAACACAGAAAAAAAACTATGAAGGAAAGACTGCTGCTCATCTCTCCTTTGTAGTGACCTCAATATGGATCAATTAGCTTTGATTTATTTTTACATTTTTTTTTAAAGGTAAAAAACACTGCAGCAAAATTTGCCACACAAATTGCATATATGAAGTATGGCAAAAAGATTGATGTTCAATATCACTTACGTCAGACAGAACAGAGGATTCAAAAAGACCTAAAATAAACTGGAGCAGTGGGCAGCAACTAACAGAATGGTTTTTAACCGGGAAAAATGCAAAGTACTACATCTGGGCAATAAAAATGAAAAAAGTATATACAAAAGGGAGGAATAGAGCTAAGCAACAGTACATGTGAAAAAGACTTACCGTATTTTTCAGACTATTAGACGCACTTTTTTCCTCCAAAATTTTGGAGGAAAATGGAGGGTGCGTCTTATAGTCTGAATATTCATGCTCCTTAATAGCAGCACACCGTGTAGCCGCGCTGCGGCTCCTGCCGGAATAACCTGTGCCCGCTGTTAAAGGGTATGAATATTCAACCTCTCTCCACACCCATGGGCATGGGGAGGGGGTGAATATTCATGCCCTTTAATAAGCCTCAGCGCGGCTCCGCTGTGTGCCGGCTATGAAGGAGAGTGAAGTCACTTCTCCCCGCGCACACAGTCCTGGCGTGGGGAGCAGTGACTTCCGGCAGCTGATCTCTCCTTGTGAGCCGCGCATGGCAGTGACATCATGCGCGGTTCACATGGAGAGATCAGTGCAGGCAGACAGGATGCAGCGCTGGAGAAGAGAAGAAAGGTGAGGGGTGTTTATTTTTTTTTATGTGCAGCATGATGGGGATTAGGGGGACCATGCATACTAGGCTAAGGATGAGGGGCGCCATGCATACCAGGACAGGGATGAGGGGCGCCATGCATACCAGGACAGGGATGAGGGGCGCCATGCATACCAGGACAGGGATGAGGGGCGCCATGCATACCAGGACAGGGATGAGGGGCGCAATGCATACCAGGACAGGGATGAGGGGCGCCACGCATACCAGGATAGGGATGAGGGGCGCCACGCATACCAGGATAGGGATGAGGGGCGCCACGCATACCAGGATAGGGATGAGGGGCGCCACGCATGCCAGGATAGGGATGAGGGGCGCCACGCATGCCAGGATAGGGATGAGGGGTGCCATGCATACCAGGATAGGGATGAGGGGTGCCATGCATACCAGGATAGGGATGAGGGGTGCCATGCATACCAGGATGGAGGGGTTCCATGCATACCAGGATGGAGGGATGCCAGGCATACCAGGATGGGGACCACGTATAAAAGGAAGGGGGTGGCATATATACCAGGATGGGGGATATTGTCAGAATTGGGGGACATTACCCCTATACCAGTGTCAGCAGAAGACCCCCTCCCCCTTAAAAGTGCATCATGACCACATTTTTTGCTTAAATTTTTATTTTTTATTTTCCTCCTCTAAAACCTAGGTGCGTCTTATGGTCCGAAAAATACAGTAGGTATACTAATAGATCATAGACTGAACATGAGTCAACAGTGTGATGCAGCAGCAAAAAAGGCAAATACAATTCTGGCATGTATTAACAGAAGCATACAGTGTAGATCACGTGAAGCCATTATCGCACTTTACTCCTCTTTGGTCAGACCTCATCTGGAATACTGGGTCCAGTTTTGGGCACCAAATTTTAAAAAAGACATTGACAAACTGGAGCAAGGTCAGAGAAGAGCGACCAGAATGGTGACCGGTCTGCAAACCATGTCCTATGAGGAACGGTTACAGGATTTGGGAATGTTTAGTTTGCAAAAAAGAAGACTGAAAGGAGACTTAATAGCCGTTTACAAATATCTCAAGGGCTGTCACATTGTAGAAGGATCATCTTTATTCTCATTTGCACAAGGAAAGACTAGAAGCAATGGGATGAAACTGAATGGGAGGAGACACAGATTAGATATTAGAAAAAACTTTTTGTAGGGTGATCAATGAGTGGAACAGGCTGCCACGAGAGGTGGCGAGTTCCCCTTCAATGGACGTCTTCAAACAGAGGCTGGACATCTGTCTGAGATGATTTAGTGAATCCGGCTTTGAGCAGGTGGTTGGACCAGATGACCCAGGAGGTCCCTTCCAACTCTAACATTCTATGATTCTATGAACAAGGTTTTCTTTAACCCCTTAAAACTAAACGTGGGAGTCAAAAATGGGCATGAGGGTATTTTGTGTTCGACACTTCAGTGCTGCATGAGTGGATGATGAACACAAAAAGGTGTATCTGAAGAGGGGGGTTGCCTGCACTTTAGGGATTCTGCAGTAATATTACTTTAATCTCTCTTTATTCTTTAAGTCTATTATACCTGTATTATATGGTGCACTGCGGATATTCATTGGAGGTCCATTACTACTCTGTACGCTGTATTATACTGACGTCAAGCTGTTTGCTTACATAACACTTTCGCTATGGAGCCTACATTCTTTGTTGTTCTGGACTTTTTTTTGAAAATTACCTTCTGTGCACTTGATGTTCAAGTCTTATCTTATTATCGTGAATTTTAGATTGATTAATAAAAGCATGTTTTTAATACATCAAGAACTGTACTCATCCCGATTTTTGGTATTTTTTGTCATATTTTGATATTAACGAAGATTTAATATAGTGGCCATTTTGTTTGCTTAAACTGAAAATGCTTAAAGGGGGTTATGCACTGAAGTTATCCCTTTTTAACAGCTAAAACTAAACATATACTTGCTTCCCAGGCCGTTGCAGTTCCCTAATGTTGGCGCAGAGTCTCCCACTGGACAAGTGACATGTCATGTGACCGCTGCTGCTAATCAGTGTCAGCTTTTCAGTATTCTCATCAGAGCAAATATCCGCTCTGATGGAATAGTGAAGGCTGCAGTAGATTAACAACCACTGATTGACTGCAGCGGCCACATGACATATCACATTGACTGCTGGGAGACACTGCACCATCATTGGGTCAGCAAATCCAGTCTGGGAGGCAAGCATATGTCTTTTTTTTTTTATTTATTTGGGACACTAGCTGTTAAAAAGGGATTGTTCAGTAGTGGATAACTCCTTTAAATGGGACATATAATACTGGGCAATATTAATCTTGCAGCTGACAATTTTGCTAACAATATTCACCCTCTCTTCTGCCACTTTCTCACTCCTAGCAGTGTTTCCATGCCGGTCTCCACACATACTGTACATCCAGTAAGCAGCAAGAAAGGAGAGTTTATTTTGTGCTTTTTTTTATTTTTTTAAATCCAGATTATACATAGATTACATAATGACCCACAGGTAATCTGCATTACAACCCACAAAATAAGGCTTTAGGCTACATTTAGACATTTGTGTATGTTACTATCCAGGATAAACAGTTCTCTCACGTACCATCAATTTTGCCTCATTATGGCATTTGTGTTGCATCCGTTTTTTTTTCACATCTGTTTTCTTGGGGAGTTTTTTATTGGCTTGTTGATGAAGACCTTCGGTCAGTAAAGATACCGCTGGAAGATCACGTTTTTATTAAAATTTATTTTATCACCAAGTAAAAAGATACTGAGCATGGATGAAAAATGCAAGCAAATTGGAAGCAATTTCATCCAGGTTTCATGGATTCTTATAGACTTGAATGGCTGATTCTGAGCTGCAAACAGGGATCAGAATAGGACAGAACTGGGCAAAGTGCGGCCCTCAGGTCACAATCGGCCCTCCATCTGCTCTAGTCCAGCTCGTGGACCGAAACAGATGAAGGGATAAAAAAAAAAAAAAGAAGTGGCCCACAGGTCGCACTATGCCCCTCGCCTGCCACCAGTCTGCCGCAGCCTTCTGGCACGGCTATCCATATCTCAAGATGCAGACAGTCTTGAATGCATTGGTGTAGGACAGAGCTGCCAGCTTCTTTTTCCATCAATGAGCGAGTGAGACAGCAGATGTGATGACGTCACTTCGTGTCTGCTGTGTAGAGAGTCAGTGTACCGGACACAGCACAATACTTTTTTTCTCTTTAAAAACGCTGAAACACACAAGTGTGAACTTAGCCTTGATACCATAAATGGTTATGTTCTATCCACCATATATAGGAACCACAAAAACAAATCTAGCACTACAATTAACCACAAGGTTAACACTAGGCAGATACCTGAATTCAGTGAACTAAAAAAAAAGGTTCTTTGTGGCCCACCCAACAATTCTGTTTTCTGCCAGTTTTCATCATTAGCAGAATGTGTGGCACATGCATTGGATACCAAGTAGTATGTATCACCCTGGATTTTCATGAACGCTGACTATGATAAAGCTAGCAAGTATGGTAAAGTGACAATATGTTTATTTGACGTCTCTTTAGTTGAGAGGTGCCAGACACCGCATAAAGCACACGGCGTTAATCTACCTGCATGAGAATAAGCTTTTCAACAAGCGCAAGGAAGTTAAACGTAAACGCTCTTAAATTAAACACATTTCATCTTAAAAGCTGGAGAATCCACAAATGCCCGCTCCGTTAATATATTACACTTTTATTTCTAAAAGTATAACAAAATTCTTTTCATCTTTACCTGTCATGAGATTTACCCAGATGAGGATGGATCACACATGTGACCGAGCCGAGGTGGCATGACATCACTCAGAAATGATGGATTGTGCGTGCCATTAGATTAGCTTTCAATTGCAAATGAAAAGGCAGTTACTCTGCTAAAGCAGCTAAATCGAGAACATTTCTAAGCACATTATGCGGGCATGAAAAATTTACCATTTTTTCAAAAGTTTTATAGTCCAAAGGTCATTTTCAGAGAATAAAAGTATGGTAAACAGAGGCATTTAGTTGCCTTGTATATGGGCTACATTTGATGCCTGATGAAGAGGCAGTAAAGTATGTGTAAGCTTGTGTCCTTTATATATTCATGTGAACCATATTTAATATTATACATTAAAAGATATCCCAGAAAACATTACCAATGTGAGAATGTAGTTCGGTAAAGAATCACTCCCACTAAGTGTTTAATTCATTATATGCATGTAATGTAGTCTGAGTGCAATAATATACTCACCTACCGCTGCTCCCCCATACCAGTGTCCAGCGCTGTTCGGCTCCTCTTCTTCTCTGACGTGACTGCTCTGTAGACTCTCCGGGTCATGCTGCGCTCTGCATGACCCGACAGTGACTTTTACAATGTAAACCTATGGAAAGTCAGAACGAGGCTCCATAGGCTTTCATTGTAAAAGAAACTTCTGGCTCATGCATAGCACAAAGTCAGCTGGCGACTTGGAATTGTGGTGACGTCACTGAGAAGAGCAGAAGAACAGCGCTGGACACTGGAGAAAGCAGTGGTAGGTGAGTATATTAACATACTCACACTACATTACATGCATATATACACACATTTAATGCTTAAAAAACAGACTAGTTAAAGAGGCACTCCCACTATCAAAGATTTACAGCATATCACAAAGTAAAAAAGTACTAATTTAAAAGCTATCAGAGCTGTCTACGGCTATGCTCAAACTGCCTTAGAAGACCAGATTAGCAGATTCTGACATCTTTCAACAAGCATACAACACTTATGTCATCAAAATTGAGGGCAACAGAACTGAACCCCAATAAGAAGCAACAGATGAATGCCGATATGTTTATTTGTTTTTGTATGTAACAAACTTAACGGAAAATGAAGTAATTGGTTCCAAAAGCACTGGTATAGAACAAAAAAAAAAAAACGATAAAGTGCAGAACAAAGATAATGAAGACATGAATGAAGAAAGAACACACGTGAATAATATAGAACTTTAATAAAAGATTAATTTAAAAAAATTGTATGCGTGTTCCAACATCGTAAATTTAAAAAAGGTTGTGCTGGTGTGTGAACAAATAGGGAAACCTTCATATAAAAATTGCTGGTCACAAAGTAATCCTTAAATACATAAATTCCACTAGTGCTATACAAAAAATATCATGAAGGTACTTAAAAAAAAGGTACTTACAGGGCTTGGACCCCAATTAAAACAAAAATAGAGTGCACTCACCTCCCGTAGAGGTGCCGTTCCAGAGATGTGGGCGCCGCTACTCCTGGAGGGGGACCTGACATTTTTTGCATAATGTGTCTGCTGCAGCCAATAAGAGGCCACTGTTTGGCTGCAGCTAAAACAGCTTTAATAAAATAGTAACGGCTGCAGCCAAACAAGGACTGTCCATTGCAGTGGGCACGATACACAATATCATGTCACCTTCTGGTAACAGTGGCACTGGCATTGCTGGAACGGAGACGTTGTGGATCGAGAGTATACACTTTATTTTAATTGGGTTTCTGAATTGATTAAGCAGGGCTTGTTTGGCAGTGGAGAGTCCCTTCAATATTTTTTGATCCAAAGTGTATAAACCAGCCAGTAATGACAAGGTTACCTCATAGGATGGACTCTATCAACTCACCGCTCTCTGAGGCAAGCCAGTACTCAAATTAATGAAGAGGCAGGATCCAATTTAGCGATAATTTAATCCCATCTGGGAAAGCTAGGTGGATAAGGCTACACGGCCCCAGGGGAGGCCACTAACTGCAATAATTGCAGAGTGCACTTGCATAGTGTTTGTATGTTTTTAAAAACTGTCCACACAGTTGCAAGTACGCCTTTCACATACACCTATAAGTGCAAAACACCGTATTAGACCTGTCCCTACTAAAGTTCTACTTTGAGCTTGAATAATCTTGTATAAAAAGTAAAAATTGCCCAAAAAAAAAATAAAAATCTACAACTCTGGTTTCAGCAATCGTAGAATGATCTCATACATGAAAGAGTCAAATTATGAAGTAAAAACATTTTTTAATCACCTATAGCACCAAATTTTATCTCCCAGATCAGTTTTTGAGGAAGAATAGTTTTTGATTAGTTCCCATTACTTTGGAGCTGAGCGGACTTAAGAAATCTGCAATAAATGTAAATAAATCATTTAAAAAAAAAAAATGGTCAGATTTTTAAAGCCCCAAAAATTGTATCCCATATTGTAAAGAAAGGATAAACTCATTCCTTAGAAACGGAATTAAGGTACATTCCTCACAGCACTCTGGCATACCACTAAGTGACATTCTGGACTGTGCATGTAAATAAATGTAATATGTACAGCATAGGACTCTGTATATACAAATTCATAACTCTTTGCTTGAAAAATTTCAACATACTCTAGAATAAAAAATAATGTACAATTCCCAGTGCAAATTAAAGATTATGACTTAAAACAAACTCAATATTACATGCGTACACTAGATTGCAATGGCAGGCAGAGGAGTGGACCTACAGGCAGCATCAGGAACACTTCAGAGGGGTCAGGTTCACAACTCGACCCATATAATTTTACTGATCACAGATTTTAAAGATAAAACCTTAAAGGGGTTGTCCAGTCAAAAGTGACAAGTCTGCAGTCTCCCTGTGTGACTGCAGACTTATGAATCCCCCCCCCAGTGCACGCACTGTGCGCTGCAGGTATTTTGCCGGTTTCAGACCCGGGAAAGGAGGGTATGTAGAAGTTATACATACCCCCGGCCAGTGGGAGTGGACTCGATCCATACACTTGTATTGAGCAAGACCATGCCCCGTGTATCGACGCAGACGGCGCGGCCTCGCTATATACAAGTGCACGGAGAGCGAGGCCATGTTCACTGGCTGGGGGTATGTATAACTCATACATACCATCCGGTCCCGGGTCTGAAACCGGCGAATTCTCGCAGCGCACGGTGCGTGTGCTTGGGGGGATTCGTAAGTCCACAGTCATACAGAGTGACTGCAAACTTATCACTTTTGACCGGACAACCCCTTTAATAGAAACATTTTCTACATAATGGTGGATCTTATACACAGTGGGGAAAATAAGTATTTGATATACTGCTGATTTTGCAAGTTTTCGCACCTACAAAGAATGGAGACGTACCTACAATAAAAATGACAGACATGTCAACTGTGAGACAGAATCTCAAAATAAAAATCAGAAAATCATATTGTATGATTTTTAAATAATAAAACTGCATTTTGTTGCATGAACTAAGTATTTGATCACCTACCAACCAGCAAGAATTCTGCCTCTCACAGACCTGTTAGTTTTTCTTTAGGAAGCCCTCCTACTCTACACTCATTACCTTTATTAATTGCACTTGTTTCAACTCGTTACCTGTATAAAATGCACCTTTCCACACAATCACACTCCACCCCAACCTCTCCACCATGGCCAAGACCAAAGATCTGTCTAAGGACAAAATTGTAGACCTGCACAAGGCTGGGATGGGCTACAGGACAATAGGCAAGCAGCTTGGTGAGAAGGCAACAACTGTTGGCACAATTATTAGAAAATGGAAGAAACACAAGATGACTGTCAATCTTCCATGGTCTGGGGCTGCATGCAAGATCTTGCCTCGTGGGGTAAGGATGATTCTGAGAAAGGTCAGGAATCAGCCCAGAACTACAGGGGAGGACCTGGTCAATGACCTGAGAAGAGGTGGGACCACAATCTCAAACATTACTGTTGGTAACACTACGCCGTCATGGATTAAACTACTGCAGGTTACGGAAGGTCCCCCCTGCACACCAGCACATGTCCAGGCTTGTTTGAAGGTCACCAATGACCATCTGGATGATCCAGAGGAGGCATGGGAGAAATTCATGTGGTCAGAGGAGACCAAAATAGAACTTTTTGGCATCAACTCCAGTCGCCGTGTTTGGAGGAAGGAGGAGGAGTACAATCCCAAGAACACAGTCCCAACCGTGAAACATCATACTTTGGGGGTGCTTTTCTGCAAAGGGGACAGGACGACTGCATCGTATTAAAAGGAGGATGGATGGGGTCATGTATCGCAAAATTTTGGCCAACAACCTCCTTCCCACAGTAAGAGCATTGAAGATGGGTTGTGGCTGGATTTTCCAGCATGACACTGACCCCAAACACACAACCAGGGCAACTAAGAAGTCGCTCCGTAAGAAGCATTTCAAGGTCCTGGAGTGACCTAGCCAGTCTCCAAACATGGTCCCAATATAAAATCTTCGAAGGGAGCTGAAGCTCAAATGCTGCCCAGCGACAGCCCCAAAACCTGAAAGATCTGGAGAAGATCTGTATGGAGGAGAGGGCCAAAATCCCTGTTGTGGGTGTGCAAACTTGGTCAAGAACTACAGGAAACATTTGACCTCTGTAATTGCAAACTAAGGTTTCTGTACCAAATATTAAAGAAGTTGGCTACAACTTTTTTATTATCCCCCCCAATGTATCCCCCCGGGGTCCATAAGTATATTTGTAAATGCCTTCTGTTGCAGGTTCTGCCTGTGAGAGGTGCTATCCCTGGCCGCTCACAGGCATCACGTGACCCCGTGCTGACGTCACGACTAGCGAGTCCTGACTCAGCGCTGGGGTCCCTGCGGTGGCTGCTGGGTTGTGGGCTGGGTTTCCCCACGAGTCACACCCAGCATCCACCGCGTGCTTTCTCGATGAATGGGGAGAGGGAGAGCGTGCAGTGGATGCTGGGTATGACGTGCGAGGATAACCCCGCCCACAACCCAGCAGCCACCGTGAAACGCGGAAGAGGGACCATCGGCTGCAGCCTGGACTTGTCGTGACATCAGCGGATGTAAGCGCCGGCTGCAGCCGGGGGTCACGTGATGCCTGTGAGCGGCCACCGATAGCGCTGCTCGCAGGCAGTAACTGCAACAGAAGGCATTTACAAAAACACTTATGGGCCCCGGGGGGATACATTGGGGAGGGGATAATAAGTAGTGGACAACCCCTTTAAGTTCTGTTTTTCTATTGTATCAAATACTTATTTCATGCAATAAAATGCAAATTATGTAAAAATCATACAATGTGATTTTCTGGTTTTTCTTTTTAGAGATGGTCTCTCACAGTACTTACTGTAAAAATTACAGACCTCTCCATTCTTTGTAGGTGGGAGAACTTGCAAAATCGGAAGTGCATCAAATACTTAGGCTATGTGCCCACGATGCAGAAATGCTCCGGATTTTTCCTGAGCGTTTCTACATCTGCCTGGCAGAAAAAATGCATGCGGATTGTACATGCGGATTGTACATGCGGATTGTACATGCGGATTGTACATGCGGATTGTACATGCGGATGGTACATGCGGATGGTACATGCGGATGGTACATGCGGATGGTACATGCGTTTTTCCTGCCAGGGACAAGCGGAAGTGAAGCGTTCTTCACATGCATTTCCGCATGCGAATTGTCAAGCGCTTTCCAAGCCATTTTAGCATCACTTGGAAAGTGCATGATAACTTGGTCACACTATATAAATCCATGCAACCGGCATGGATTTATATAGTGTAACTATAAAAGAATGGTAAAAAAAATATATATATTCTTCTTACCTTCTGATGGCCCCCGGTGACCTTATCCGATCCGTCCTGGCTTGCCGGCAGCTCGCGATGGTCTAAAAGGACCGGCCATGACATCATTTAGTCATGTGACTGGTCACGCGACCGCTGACGTCGGCGACGTTTGCTTGAACTACAGGTTTCTGTTCAACTACCCTGAAATACATTGGGGAAGTCCCCATAATAATGACTTCTTCTTGAGTCGCTGCTTCATCTAGTGGATGCTTACTTTTCCTGCTCTGTTTTATTACATGTGTTTCTATTTAATTTACCCACTATATTTTGCTTATGAATAATATTTTTATTTTAGGCCAAACTAGTAGGGCTCAAAACTCAGTACCAAATGTGCTAAACAACTTCATAACCAAGGATTACCAAAAAGGTATTGGCAAATTTAGTTATTAAAGGCATTCACTAAAGAGTGAATAATATAAGAACATTTAATCTGCATCACCATTCATCCGATCATGATTCATTTAAAACTACATTTTTATGAAAACATAACATTAACTTTAGTTTTACACTGTACTTTTGTGTTGGTGGGTTATATTAGTATTTCCAATAAGTGCAATTTGAGACGGTTTTCAAAGTATTCAGAGAAATAAAAATAAAAGTTCTAATGGTCACTTTTTTTTTTTTTTTTTATCATTCACAAAGGATCTCAAACAGATCCATAAAACTGTGGCATACATGCATTGGTTACAAATTTTGTAAGTGATAAATTTTTGTTTTGGTTACACAGTACTGTATGAGGAATGTGACAATGGGTTTTCCCAAAAATGTAGCCATTGTATTTTAAAAGATGTATCATAAAAAAGGTAGATTTCTTTTACATTTTTAAACTAGAAGACTATGTTTTGTGACATTTCCACTTTAATATTTCAGAAGCAATAGAAAAAAAATATTTTACAACTCGTCCTCTGAATTCCCGATCTAGTAGCACCCTCCCTTGGTTGATTGACAGGTCAGTGGCCAGGGAACTAGAGAAAATGACCCGTCAATTGACCAGGGAAGGGTGCCGCAGAGCTGTAGGGTGCACCATAACGCTTAATGACAGGTTCCCTTTAATGTATAATGTAATTTGCATCAGTATCACTGGACTGATAGGTAGGCAGTCACAACTAAAATTCCCCATCAGTAGGACTTTGGAGTGTGGGAGGAAAGCAGAGACCGTGAAGGAAGTCGATGCAAACATGGGGAGCACAGAATCTCCATGCTGATGCTGTCCTTGTTCGGATTTTAACCCAGAACCTCAAGCACTGTGAAGTAATACTGCTAACCACTGAGCCTCATGCAGCCCTCTACCCCTAACCACTGAGCCTCGTGCAGCCCTCTACCCCTAAACCACTGAGCCTCGTGCAGCCCTCTACCCCTAAACCACTGAGCCTCGTGCAGCCCTCTACCCCTAACCACTGAGCCTCGTGCAGCCCTCTACCCCTAAACCACTGAGCCTCGTGCAGCCCTCTACCCCTAAACCACTGAGCCTCGTGCAGCCCTCTACCCCTAACCACTGAGCTTCGTGCAGCCCTCTACCCCTAACCACTGAGCCTCGTGCAGCCCTCTACCTCTAAGGGATGGTTTGTAGGTCTGTAAAAAGTGACAATTAAGTTTGCATCGGATATGGCTGCAGAATTTTAACCAATACTTTTTGCAAAACTGTCTTTTTACTTCGTATGCATTGGAGCAACATAAATAAGGAGTATTTAAAGGCATGTGAACTATAAAAGTGTTTTAGGAACACAAATGAACAAAAACTTTCATAGAAGTAAAAATACTGTAAACTATTTAGTTTAACAAAAAAGTACATTGAAAGGACCTTGTGCTTTCTGCATTGTGGACAAAGATATCTGAACCCTGACTCCATGCCCTACAGTGTCATCGAAAGCTGGTACATGACATTACTCTTTCCAACGGTCGCATTGTATTGGACCTGTCGGCACCGACTACTTCCAACTGTAGTCGAGGCAAATATTTAACAGCAAAGTACATGTCTTAAAAGAAATTAGCATCCAGCAAATATGACTGGTGATCTTTGACTATCTAACCTGCGTACACATGGAGATAGTCTGCTCTCCTTTGCTTTCCTCTTACATGTACAATTCTGGAATCCATAAACTGCATATAAACACATGGTACGAAATGTTTTACTCAACTCTGTCATAACCTGCTCTGTTTGTTCTTGCATGGGGCTGCTCTTCTGTCTGGTGTCTTGTCACTTGACAAGCAAAGGAAATAGGGCTTGGCATTTGTTTTCATTAACATTTGGTAACATTTTGCTGTATTTTTTTTACAAGGCTTTTAAGCTAAAATTAGTAAGGCGTGAAAAATAATAGCTGATCATTGGAGGGCAAGTTAAGTAAGGAAGTCATTTTATCCTGCAGGCAGGAGTTACAATGCCTGCTTATCTCATCTGCCAGTCACAATTCGTAACCCATTCAATGCCGTAGAACACAAACGTTACGAAAAGGCAGGGCAACATTGACACTAGACTTTATGGCTAACTTAAAAGAAAACCTGCTCCCCTTTAGGGGAGCCATACAGCTTCAAAGAGATTTGCTTGTGGGACTTTTTAGTTCGTACAAACTTGTATGGTCTTTACCAAGGAGGCATTTCTCACATTCTCTGGAGAGGTGTCTTTTGGCTGCTGTGCATTGTTACCCTGTATGCAACTCCCCTATGTAAAGACCATCAAAATTAGCATTTAATAAAAAGAGGTCCGTATTTCTGAAACCATATTCGGGATTCAAAGAAAAAAAAATCTGAATAAAAACTGGGGTAGGACTGACCTGGTAACAGGTTCTCTTTAAGTCCAAGTAAACAAAGATTTTCGCATTCAAGACTTTTTAGTCTTAACGATTCTTTAGAATCTTCTGATTTTTACAGAGGGGCTGCATAATTCCACTTTCTGCAGTAAAATATTTATTGAACACGGAATATGGGAAAAGTCTATTAAAAACACTTTGCAATGTTTGCAGATGTAATATATTAGCGGAAGTTATTTTTTCGCTATTTGCTTCATAACCATTTTATATTTGTACATACATTCACTCTCAGACCACGACAACCATTGGTTTTCAGATCTTTTCCACTGTTCATGATGGTGTGGCAGATCCAATGGAGTTTCGGCATTTTAAAGGGAATCTGTCAGCCGGATACCACCTCTTAACCCCCGGGCAATTTCTGTTTTTCCTTCCCTTCTTTCAAGAGCCATAACTTTTTTTTATTTTTCTGGCCACATACCCATACGAGGGCTTGATTTTTGCGGGACGAGTTATACTTTTGAATGATGTTCAATTCATCATGTGATGCACTGGAAAGCGGGGAAAAAATTCCAAGTGCGTTAAAATTGCAAAAAAAAAAAGTGCAATTTCATAATTTTTGGTGGGAATTAAAACCACATGACTAAACTGACCTGGCAATAAAATTTGTCACAGGAACGCCAATGGGCACGTGGAATGACCCACTCCCCTGCTGGCGTGTGTTAAATGCCACAGTCTAAGATTGACAGCAGCATATAACAGGTTAACAGCCATGGGAGGAGACCACAGCTGTTAAAGACACATGATGGCTGATTAATTCAGCCATCATCTGCCGGGAAAGATGCATGCCAAGCCCACATCAAAGTCCCGGACATGACATATGACGTAAATGTACATGATATGCCATGAAGGGGTTAAACTTTATAAGAGCATGTAGCTTTTTCAAAGACAAGTTTGACAGTACCTTTACATGGCTAGTCCATTAGAGAGAAATCAGCGTTTTAATTGATATGCAAATTAGACTTTAGTCAGTGGCTAACCAAGATTAGACTTAAGCAGTGAGATCTTCATTAATAAATCTATGACATATTATAAGACCCTGTTAATAGGACATTGCTGAAGAAAGGTGTTAAATTTATGGAGAATTTAAAAAGATTAGTTTGAGGCTTCCATCCATTCTACAATCTAAGGCTACATCCATCAACTTATTAGAAATAGTGATCGGATAGTAATCTATCCGATCATTATTACTACAGATTACTATCACTGATTTATTAGAAATCAGTGATAGGATAGATACACTGTCTCTGTGTCTATATATCTATATCTATCGTGATAAAGGAAAACGTAAACAAGCAGTGTTCCTATGTGTAGAGAGTTTTGCATTTCAGACATTTAAAAGCAGGTGGATAGTCACAAAAAAACGGCTAATCCCTAACTAGGAGGAAACAATAGTGGCAAATCTTCAGAATTTTCCAGGAATATTTTAGTTGTGGGCAATGAACCATATAATAGATGGAGTAAAGAATCAGTTGTAGAAAACAAAAAAAATAAAAAAACACTTTAATGATGCGGTCCACTACTGGGCTAAGCTACTTTTTAAATTATGCAGTTCCACAAATAAAACCAAAAACTTACCTTCCACTCCAGCACCATTCCAAAGATGAAAGCGCCAGGTCTTCCAACGCTCGAGTGACATTGTTTTATCAAGGGAGCACTGCAGACAATTAGTGGCTACTAAGGGGCTTCAGCGTCATGCGACATAACAGTGCCAAGTGAGCAGCGGTACAAACATTTTTGGAAGGGTGTGAGAAGGGAATATATAATTTTTTTTCTTTTATTTCTTTTAAATACAGCATTTAATAAAAAGGGTTATCCAAGTAGTGGACAACCCCTATAACTATAAGAAAATCAGTGTAATAATGAATGCCGAACTGTCTTATTTGAAATAATAAAAAAAAGTGTTCGTTTTAGATAATACTCCCAGAATTCAGCCAATATGTCAGCACAATGCAGCCAATCTATGAAAGTTAAAACTGGACTTTTGAAAATCAAATGAAATGTAAGTCGCTCGTACAACCATGTGGTCATTAACAATAAGCAATCAATTTACACCATATTTCTATTAATTCAGTTAAAAGACACTGCAATTCATATGAAGTGTGTACATCTTGGCGGTGCACTCACCGCTAGATAGATCCTTATACTGAAGGCCGGGCTCAGACAGCTGTACTACAATTCAGGCAGGTCACATCAGCAGCTGCAGACAAGTGTAGGAGCTGCCCGTTATTCATGTGCACTAGTTTGGTCCACAGATCGGAGCAGATTAGTGCAGTCTGCATTTTATTCCCCACAGTCTGTGGGTCCGTGTAAAAAAAAATTGTGTGCGCAGGAACACAAATAATTTGGTTTTTGATCAGTGGTTATTTTGGATCAATGTTCCGTTGGTTGAGCACACAGACAGAAAATGCTGCCTTCTGAACCCTACCCAAAGGCTTCCATACACTTTAGACTAAAGTTGGTCAAACTCGCATGCCTATGGGGGTCTCCAAACTCTCCCACAACTCATGCGGTCATTGTTGATAAGCCGCTTGCAGAGGAGTCTGGCTCTCGGAGAACATCGGAACGCTCCGCTCAGCCGATGGGGCCCCTATGTATGGGTGAATCGTGGAACATGCCAGCTGGACAAGCTTTAAACTAATGTGTGGATTTCTTTTTGGGCAATTAAAGTAATGAGAAGTGATCGCAATCCAATCAAATATTCGATAAGGAAAATATAATTTAACAGCAAGCCTTAAACATGTATAGACAATCCTTTCAACACATTCTTTCAGCATTTAGAAATGCACATGCAAAATCATGTATTGTATGTAAAGACCCTTCATAGATGTAAATGACCCATAACAATATAATTACCCCATCAAAGAGTTACTGTTCACTTCATGAGATAACTGGGAGTGTTCTATTCTAGATACTTGTAAGACCAAATGCTACACAAACTTCAAGGAATGTCAATGTAATGTGGATGATATCAGAGTAATAATGCCATCAAACCCCTTCTGCCAGTCATCGAGACAGTTGAATTAGCCCTACCTCTAAAGAACTCATTAAACTACTGCTTGTTAGACCCTTCCCAGGATGTGCGCTGTGATTAACGTCATACATGTAAACTTATGACTATAAAGTATTGAAATTAACTTCATGCGCTGGAAACTTTAGCACAGGACCATTCTGCAACTTTGAAAATGAAGCATTCAATGTTGAAGATCTATTTTGTAAATTGAATGTAAATGAAGATGTAGTTGTATCAGGAAAGAAACAAACAAATGCAGGTTTTATGGTTGAAATGATGGATGCTTCACTCCACCGAAATCAACGGGGAAGAGTTGGTCAACCATTTAATGGTCTATGGGTTCCTCACATTACAGCTTAATGCTGAGGATTTGGCCAACTTCTAATATGTATGTCAATCAAGAAAGCGCTCGTGTATGGGAGAATTGGCGGAGATGGCTGTCAGTTTAACGATCGGTCAAAGCATTATTTGCTTGACAGCCATCTAATGTCTATGGGCAGCTTTAAAGGGATGCAGAGTGCCCTTCAATTTTCCTTCTGTACTGGTGCATTCAAGGATATTGGCTGCACTGTCCCCTCGCCTCCCACACAGTTTATGGTCCTGTGTACACCGGCCACACTGAATGCACTTAGGCAATCAAATCATCAAGATCTCCTGCTGGCAGCTCTCTTTGCATTTGCAGTTGATGACCTCCCAGATGTGCTTGACGGGAGAAAAGTCCATTGACAATGCAGGCCATGGCAGTATGTCTAAGCAGTGCAAACTGCACACTAGAGCATGACCAAGATGGTGCCCGATGTTGTTGTGTTGAAAAACAACTCCAGGGACACTTCAGAGAAATGGCCGTACATTAGGTTCCATGACCAAATCATTACATTATGCCATCTCACACCAAAATCCTGGTGGTAGGACCAGTGTGATGTTCCCTCTTGAAGTTTTCTACAGACCAATCTCCGGTTATTTCATCCAAGACAAAAGCAGGACTCATCACTGATGATTATAAACTTCTATTCTTGCCTCCACTGCAGTCGTGCTCTGCACCATGATAGACAGAAATGGCGAGACGTCAGTGAATGGGGCGTCACAAAGGAATGCAATACTGATCCTACTCCCAGGATTAGGAGTTTCCATATTTTCATTATTTGAATATCCTTAACAGGTTTATCGATCTTGTGATTTCCATAATTCTCAGACTTTCTTTTTCAATGTTCAGGACTGTATAAGATGGGGACAGCATTACGTATTATGCAAGTCATCCATTTTAAATGTATACACTTGACACCTAAATACACAAAATGTTAGACTAGATTGACCACTTGGTCATTTTCTGCAGTGACTTTCTACCTCATTTGTATTAGAAGCATTCAAAGTGAATGTAAGTAACATGAATGGTGACAAGAAAAGTGATGTAAACTGCATTTCATCTATTATGGTGCACTTTTTGACTGTTTTACTTATGTATGTTTTAATGCATTATATGACTAATATCCTGATCCAGTGTAAGCAATATGGAAGACAATGTACTAACCATAATTAAATACAGGGGAACATGATCTAGAAATCATTTTTAAAGGTTTCCATTTCAGAATTCTTATTTTTTTGCTTTGCTATTCATCTTAAAACCACTTAAAAGGGAACCTGTTACACTGTACATGCAGTGTGATCCGTGGCCTGCATTGTAAAGAAAAGGAGAAACTAATAGGAACAATATATAGGTTTGTTGGAAATAATTCAGTACAATGTGTAGTTTGTTGAGGCCGTGGTGTTTGAATGTACACAAGTCTAGTGGGCTGTCACTCGCCTGCCCAGGGGGTGTCAGCTATTTTTGTATGCACAATCATATAGGGAAACCTGCCAATCATTGAACAGAACCACCCACTGAACTTTTATTTTGATTGAAGTGCCTGGTGTTTGTATACATATAAGTTTTACTGCAACTTTTTCCACAACAATGTCTATCAATCTGATTAGATCCTCCTGCTCGATAATATCCTGATTGTAGATCAGATACAATTTTTTTCAACATGACCGCCAGTTCCCTTTAACGCTACCTCCTAAGTTACAGACTGGATATATAATTGCAGAGCACAGAATGGCAGAACTTGCAGAAAACGTAGACTTGTGTAGATGTGCTGCTGAAAGCCAGTGATAAACCCATCACTGAGATTGCACAGCTGTCACTATGCAAGAGGAGGTTCAAGAGGGCGAATTATTCAACCACGCAAAGCTGCTCCCCCAGACCGCCTACCATGCAGACCCACAGTATATACAGGGAGATAGTATTAGACTATAAGACGCACCCCCCACTTTTCTCCAAAATTTGAGGAAAAAAGTGCGTCTTATAGTCCGAAAAATACGGTACATATGGTTTCATTAAAGAAACAATCATACACGCACACTTTATATATAAAAACACAAACCTACAAATACAAACTGGCTTCTATAATGAACAACCTCCATGGGTATCTCTCTCTATGGGAACAAAAAAGTTGCAATTTAAGAAAAAAAAAAAAAAAGAAGAAAAAAACCTCTTAATTTCATCTTTGTTAATTTTGTTTCGTAAAGGGGAATTAAGCAGTAAGGTTACATTTTGCCAAAGACTTCCATATCAAATCTCAAACCACATTACCTTTATACGAGTGTGTTCACACTGAGGTTATTTTTCATTTATTTTTTTTAATTCTCCCAAAAAGCGGAACTCATCGGTAGACCTCCATTGTAACAGCAAATCTCTTTTAGGGCAGCTAAGGTGGAGATTAGAAATGTAATGTAGAACGGAATTGGTCTTTAATGAATAGCTGGTTTGGAATTTAGATTCATTTTACTAGTTTTAGTTACTTTTTCTGCACGGTGGATATTGTCCAACGCAGCCAGTTTTTTTGCTTTCATTTTTTCCTCTCTCTTCCCTAGTCATTATATTATTTTTCTGTCGACACAGCCCTGTAAGGGTTTATGTCTGCATTATGAGATGTAGTTTTGAATGACCCTATTCATTTTATCATAAAATACAGAAAAAAAATAAAATTAAACTGTGGTGAAGAGTGGTTAAAAGAAAAAGAAATTCACAGTGACACAAAGTATTTTATTTGAGAAAATAATAATTGTATTGCACTTATTTACAGAGGTGCTACAATAAAAAAAAGGCAATTCTGGCTTGTCTATTGTTTTGGTTTATGGCATTTACTATGCGGGCTAAATAATTTTATATACTGCAATTAACAGCCTTGCTCAACTGTCTAAAGGTAAAAAGCCACAAGAGGTATTAATAACTCTTTTAGATCCCTATAAATACCAAATTGTGGCCCCGTAGTAGACTTGTGTAGGCAATGAACACAAAAATGATGGGTATAACTAGAACAATCCTTCACTGCCATACCATATTTGCCATGGCTGCAGACACTGCTAACAAATCTACTTGCTTGTCCCACTATAGGACTAACTTTAAAACTGACCCTTTTCCTTTTTTTTTAATTCACTGCCACTCATCCCTATGCCTTAAATTTTTTGGGGGGAAACCCCATTTTCCAACCAGGAAACTCAAGAGGCACATTCAACATGTGGTTATACCAAGGAAAACATCAAATCAAGTATTTCTTAGTGGGCGCGCAAAGATTACTCGACTAAGGCCTCACCAATCCTCCACTCCTACCTGGTCTACAAACTTCATCAATAACACTTCCTACAATCGCTCCCACCTTTATACAAACCCCACATCCCTTCACCTCTTCACCTCCTTTGAATTCTTTTGTACATCTGAGGATCCCAGGGGAGACACACTGTCCATGACTTATCAAAAACTCCCAGGCCCACCTTAAAGGTTCATCCCCTTCTGATCAAAAAGGGAAAGACTTTCCAATAACATGGTCATCTGAAGAGAAGACCAAAATCCTCACATTGGTGAACAAGGCCTTTCTCTCCTCAACATTTATCTGTTGGTTTAAAGTTTAATAACATTTTAAAGCATAAAAAAAAATATTTGGGAAAATGGTACTTTTGCAAAAGGTCGACATGTGGAATAATTTTTTTTTATGTACTTCTAAGAGGAAAAAAAGAGGATTTTAATCTGCCGGTAGTTTTATGTAAAAAAAAAAAAAATGATCGCTTTCTCTCTAAACTGCAATAAGAAATGGGGCCAATGGGAGCCTGTAATGATGCCCTCCCCACCCGTACTGTGTACCTTAAATGACGCTGTCATAGATTGTTTCGGTTAAGGGATATTTGTTAGCATGGTCATAATTATATTAGGTGCATAGGTTGCAATCGCACCCGGGCCCAAAAAGCTTATTTGGTCAATATAAAAAGACCATAACTATTAAAGGCTTGCAAGAATTAGGGGCATCAGGCATCAAGATTCAAGTTACGCCACTCTTCGTTAGAAAGGAAGCTGAAAGGAATCAGTAATGTATCAGCAAGTATCAGACACTAGCTGTATGCAGGTCAGAAACGATGCGGGGCCTTGAGATTTACAGTTTTTTGCATTTTCCGTTTTTTGCTCCCCTTGTTCCCAGGGCCATAGCGCCTTTATTTTTTGGTCAATATGGCCGTGTGAGGGCTTATTTTTTGCGGGACGAGTTGTATTTTTAAACACCATTACTAGTTTTACTGGAAAACAGGAAAAAAAATCCAAGTGTGGTGAAACTGCACAAAAAATTAAATTCCACAGTTTTTTTTTTTTTTTTTTTTTTTCTCTTTCCACGTTCACTGGATGCTAAAACTGACCTGCCATTATTATTCTCCAGGTCATTATGAGTTCGTAGACACCAAACACGTATAGGTTCTTTTTTATTTAAGTGGTGAAAAAAAAATCCAAAGTTTGTTTATAAAAAATAAAAAAAGGCGCCATTTTCTGAGACTCATAGCGTCTCCAATTTGGGGTAGATCCAATGTTTTGATCGCCCTTATTCCATTTTATTGCAATGTTGTGGCGACCAAAAAAAATGTAATTCTGGCGTTAGTAATTTTTCCTCGTTACGCCGTTTACTGATCGGATTAATTCTTTTCTTATATTGATAGATCGGGTGATTCTGAACGCAGTGATACCAAATATGTGTATGTGGGGTTTATTTTTTATTATTTTATTTTGAATGGGGCAAAACGGGGGTGAATTAAACTTTTATATTTTAATATTTTTAAAAACTTTTTTTTATACTTTTTGCATGCTTCTATAGTCTACATAGGAGACTAGAAGCAGCAACTGTCTGATCACCTCTGCTACATCACCTCTATGTAGCAGAAATGCTCTTGTACTATGAGCGCCGACCATTAGGTGGCGATCATAGTAATCTTTCCAAGACAACCACTGAGGTCTGCTGTAAGAATCAGCTGACATGTGCCCGGTTCAGTGAGGGCTCAGCACTGTAGCCCATGCTGAACCGGGGGTGATGGTCTGGGGCACACTAATATGCCCCCAGGCCAGTAAGGGATTAAAAGTCACCGGGGTCCAAGCCGGTGACTCGTCAAAAAGGTGGCGTCTCCTTGTCCGATAATGACTGACAGGTGTCTCTCTACACATGCACGGAGGTAGAGACCTGACTTTTCATCCTGACACCCGTGAAGCTTTTAAATGTTTTTTCTATGAGACGCAGCGTTTCAGTGTAAAACATATATGGCTAAAATCATACAGCCAGTGTCTGATTCATGCTGCCCGTGGTTTGGGCAGTACATATCCACTGTCAGGTTCCCTTAAGAGACAAGCACATCTCAATGACTTTGGTGCAAATATTAGCATCTATTATCTGCAAGAAACATACTCTTGTCAAAGACTGAAGTACATTCACATAAACCATGATACATTTGTTGCCCGTGTTTGACCACACCACTCCTGGCTAAGATTTGCTGACTTTTCAAGAAGTTGGGGTAGACAGTTGGGATAAACATAAAAAAAAAAAATAATAATCAGTGATGACATTGACTACTAATTTGCTCAAAAATGTTGCGACATCAAGCAGTCTTTTACACGAGAAAGCTAGCGAAAACGGCTTCATGAATTGGGGCCAAAGTTCTACCCCAAATTAAATCATTGGTGCCCTGAAAACAAAAGTGGTAATGAATTTTTACTACACAATGATTGAATATCAAAATTTTATACATTAAACAAATATATATTATGCAAAGAAACGTAAATTTTTACCTGGTCCAGTCTTAAAGCGCCATCTTTAAATCGCTGTCCACGTAAATTTTTTGCAATACGATGCAGGTTGAGAACTGCCTGCTGAATCTCTTCAACTGTACGGTCTGCAGACACTGGGGGCAGCTCCTGCACATCCGGGAGGCGGTCTGGACGCTCAATCATGCTCTGTGCGTGGTCATAGCTCAGCTTCACACAAGAGCAGATCACACTACGACCAAACCACTCTTCAAGGATCTAAAGTGTGGCCCAAGAAAATGCAGCTCAATTAGGTCATTAATAAATAGGATTAGAACAGTACACCCATTGGAGTTTACGATAGTTTTTTTTATTGGTTTGTATTTCCGGAAAATGGCTCTAGAATCTACAAAACTATAAACTCATAGCACTGTCCAGACTGAAATACTGTGTGCAAACATATAGCTACAATGTAAAAGTTACACAACTAATTCACAAGACATTCTTACAATGGTCAATATTAACCTAAAGCGTATGACACTGAAAAATCTGAGTAATCAGAAAATAGACCGGATTAAACTTGAAGCAAAGCATAAAATAATTTATTATTATAAACTATATTTAAGATTGATGGGCAGGACTGGGTAGGTTTGTGAGCAGGTTTATCCCTATAGTCCATTATCCCTCAATCGAAAGCAAAGCAATATTCTACCCATTAAATCAACATAACTGCTGAAAGTGAATGAAACAGTGTCATAGTGATCAAGTCTTACACTTAATTTAAAAATATTAAAGAATAAAGTATGAGCAACACTTACTATCCCCTGTGGAGTGATTTTCCAGATGACAGAAAAAGTCAGCCTGTCTGCCATTGGATTTAAGCTGCAAAGCTCTTCACAAAGTAATCTGGGCAACATCGGTATGACCTGCAAAACACACACAAAATATTCAGACAATTGAGTAACGGGAGTACATGGCATGTTTTGTAAAGTTAGCTGAATAGAAATACAGAAACTAAAATATGGAGTATCATTATAAAATGTAAAGTCTGTCAAAAGACAAAATAATTGCTAAAATGTGTATGTGACGCGCCCCCTGGGCCATATTCTTTAGGGGGAATATCCGGAGCCGGATCAGATGGGAGTTGTAGTCTTCCGAGTGGCTGTGACCCGGTCCGTGCCCAGGGTGTCAAACTCAGTTGTATGTGGCAGTCCTACAGATGTTAATAAGTTCTTAATGTCGACTACGCCACCCGTTGTATTGCGGTCACTGTGGCCGCCGCTGCAGCAGGGTCCGCTGAGGCTGGTGGTGTTGGTGCAGCTTGATAGGATAACCCCCAACGGGAGGGGTATAGCCTCAGGGGGATCAGGTGCAGAGGATGGGAGTTGTGGTGATGCAGTGTAGACGGCAATCAGAGACAGAGTCGGGTTATGCAGTTTAGGATGTTTACTCACTGCTGATGTTCTGGTCACTCCAGCTTCGAGTGACCTCCCGAGCCGTGCTGCGTCCACCAGGTTCTGGATCCAGCCAACCCCCAAATAAGTCCGGAGCGTGACCCTGAGCTCTCCTTCTGTCCTTTCTCTGGCCGTCCCCACTATTGATCCACCCAGGTCCAGCTCCCTCGGGCCTTCTGTTGGGAGACCCTTGGCCTCGGGTTCCCTGACCCTCCACGTGGTATGCCTTCGTGGTGGATGTGGTGGGTGACCGTGGCAAACGCTGCCCACGGTCTCCGGTCTCTGGCTGGGGTGTGTTTTTGCCCCCCACCAGCTTGGGTTCCGGTACCCTGTGCCGACTCTTCACCCGGGGATTTAATTTGGGTTCTTGGAGTCCTTTTCTTCTGTTTCCCCCTCTGGGTCTCTCTCTCTCCTCTCTCACTCTGGGTCTCTCTTCTCCTCCGCTCGCTGACTTTCTCTCTGCAACTGACCCTGTTCTTAGTAGGTGCCCACCTTATATACACCCTCTATGTGTGAGCTCAGGTGACCAGCACCCAATGAGCTCCTATCTTTACCCAGGCTGCTCCCCCTATCTGCCCCTACACTACTTGGGATGTACCACCCCCCTCCCACTCCAGCCAGGAACAGACTCGGTCGTACCTGCACATTTCTAAGTGGGAGTACCGTCGGTCTGCTCCTCGGAAATGGGATGTGTGTAGTGCATGCAGCCTACCGAGCTCAGTTCCACACTCCTTCCTTACCCGGGAGTGGAATATCACACCTCTGGGTTGAGGTGCAATACCCCTGTAGCAGCCGAATCCTCAGGGTGCTACATATGCATCCTACGACTTGTAGGTTTTGAATTAAAGGGATATTCTTATCTCCAAGAACCTATTCTAAGTGGTGTAATAAAAGAAATACCATCAAATACCTCCAATTAGAAATGTAGCATAGTTCTTCTGATTCGCTATGTCACTTACCCTATATGCAGGGCATTGCAGTAGCTTGGGTATCCATGTTTATAACCAATAACTAAACTGTCACTATATGAGTGATCATAACCAGCGATACTTAAGCTACTGCAATGCCCTGCACATAGGGTAAGCAACATAGAGAATCAGAAAAACTGTACTACATTTCTAATTGGAGGTATTTGATGATATTACTATTACACCACCAAATATTAGGAAAGGATCTTGGAAATGGGAAGACCCCTTTAAGTTTCAAAGTCAGTACAGAAGCATTGCTCAGCAAGACACTTTTCTTTGCAAAGATTTAAAGAAGACCTGTCGGCAGCTCAAGTGGCCTGTGTTTTTATTTTATTCTCACTGCTCATTTGAGAATTTAGCTTCCCGTTTATAAACCCACCATATGCTTCCAGAGTTCTGGCCCTTCTTATTTAGTGGTCATTTTTAAGGTTTTTCCCAAGTGGACATTGCTCACAGGGTAAGTATGTTGAGCAACCTAAAGACATGGTCCCAGAAAACCCCATCAACAATGCCCCCTTGGTAAAGACCTAAACAATTAGCAGCAAAGAGACCTGTCAGCAGCATTTCACTGTGGGTAGGGTTTTCAGCTTTGTTCCATCCCCTCTGCCTTGTCTGGGTGTCTTTTTCTCATTTAAAATTTTGCACAGCGGGCAGTGCTTACGCAAATGAATCTGATGATGGGGTTCAGTAAAATGGTGACAGTGGCACTGAGCAATCTACGCATGCGCAGCCGCCAATTTCCTGAAGACTTCCAAGCGCCACTCGTGGTCAGGACGGCGCTGGTGTGAAATTTTGAAGAAGAGACACCCAGACACAGACCCTACCCACAGGCCCACCCCGACGCACGAAGGTATGAATACAAGGAAACTTCAAACAATGATTTAAAAAATCTACAAAACAGATTTCTTCACATGAGGTATCATTTTAATCACTATGACAGCGCCAATATGGCCCTGTTTGTACTTTACTTAGTAAAATGCTGCTGACAGGTTCCCTTTAAGTAAAAAGACCCATATTTCAAACCATATGGTAGATAAAAAAAAAAAAACTCAGGAGAGCATCAGGATACAAAACAAGTGACAAAAATGCCACTTTTGACTTGGTGACGTGGGAATTCCCATTGAAAGAGGACATCTTGTTCATTTAGGTTATTACCCACAGGATATGCCACATAGTAGAGGAGGGTCCCACATCTCCAGTGTCAGCAGCATGCATGCATCAGGGACCACTATACAAGTCAGATAAGTGTCTTGTTGTTGGAACCCTCATCCACTATGCATTTATGGCATGTCTCAAGGTCCAAGATATGCCCAAAAAGGTGGGAAAACCCCTGCAAAACATTTTTTGAGCTCATGTTCATTCAATGCATAAAATCTAAAAAAAAAAAAAAAAAAAAAAAAAAAAAGTGTATATTGATGCTCTGCAGAATGCTAGACATTTTTATTAGGATTTAGGGTGACAATCCAAGCCTAATCTCCTGACCAAATTATTTTAGTGAACAACATATCTTTAGATAAATGTTGTAAACGCATGTTTGTTACTGGCCAAAACTAGCAACAAAACCATTGCACAGAAATTCTACAAGCATTTGGTGATTGAGTGTACAGAAAGATTTCAACCTTTATAAAGCTTTTGCAATGTTGAAATTGTGACTTAAGGCAGTCATGAGTGTTCTTGGAATTACAGCATTAGGTAATGCAACACATGCTCCGACAGAGGACGTGCACCTTTACACTAACTATAGATAGGAAGTAAGATGATCCAATACTTAATAAAAAGGCTCCTGGGTGAGCGAGGATTACAGTAAAACTGAAACCAGATAATGTATCTTCACAGGTAGGGAATTACCCCATCAAGTGTTACTCAATGTCAAAGTACCTAACCAAGCCCTTAGTGTAATCCTGCTATACAGTTTACAGCGGAGATCATTCCATAAATAAACACAAATGATCAGTCAATGAGCTAATCACACGTATATGGGAAAAGAGATGGTGACACAATTAAAGGCACCGTCACCAGGTACAAAAGATCAGCAGATTTCTGTCTATGCACAGTGTACACAGAAATCTGCCAATCAGTGGTGTGTGCGGGGTTATACAGAGCTCAGCATTCAGAGAACTGCTAGATCTGCAGCAGAGAAAACTGATTTTATCAAAGCTAGCAGCCCAGTAACTGATATGTCACTGAAATCAGGATCTCTCACCCTACATATTGCTTCTCTCAGATGGGGTAGCAAAAAAACAGATTGCCTTTACCAGGGAGACATTCTTTGCTTAAATATGTAATCAGCCTTTAAAGATTACTAGAAGATTCAGCAACTGTACGTACATCTCTACTAATATGCCAAATAACTATGAATTTGCCACCTGGTGATTGCACATATATGTACAGTACAGACCAAAAGTTTGGACACGCCTTCTCATTTAAAGATTTTTCTGTATTTTCATAACTTTGAAAATTGTACATTCACACTGAAGGCATCAAAACTATGAATTAACACATGTGGAATTATATACTTAACATAAAAGTGTGAAACAACAGAAAATATGTCTTATATTCTAGGTTCTTCACAGTAGCCACCTTTTGCTTTGATGACTGCTTTGCACACTCTTGGCATTCTCTTGATGAGCTTCAAGAGGTAGTCACTGGAAATGGTCTTCACTTCACAGGTGTGCCCTGTCAGGTTTAATAAGTGGGATTTCTTGCCTTTTAAATTAGGTTGGGACCATCAGTTGTGTTATGCAGAAGTCAGGTGGATACACAGCTGATAGTCCTACTGAATAGACTGTTAGAATTTGTATTATGGCAAGAAAAAAGCAGCCAAGTAAAGAAAAACGAGTGGCCATCATTACTTAAAGAAATGAAGGTCAGTCAGTCCGAAAAATTGGGAAAACTTTGAAAGTGTCCCCAAGTGCAGTTGCAAAAACCATCAAGCGCTACAAAGAAACTGACTCACATGAGGACCCCATCCAGGAAAGGAAGACCAAGAGTCATCTCTGCTTCTGAGGATAAGTTTATCAGAGTCACCATCCTCAGAAATCGCAGGTTAACAGCAGCTCAGATTAGAGACCAGGTCAATGCCACACAGAATTCTAGCAGCAGACACATCTCTTCAACAACTGTTAAGAGGAGACTTTGTGCAGCAGGCCTTCATGGTAAAATAGCTGCTAGGAAACCACTGCTAAAAACAGGCAACAAGCAGAAGAGACTTGTTTGGGCTAAAGAACGCAAGGAATGGACATTAGACCAGTGGAAATCTGTGCTTTGGTCTGATTAGTCCAAATTTGAGATCTTTAGTTCCAACCACCGTGTCTTTGTGCAGCGCAGAAAAGGTGAACGGATGAACTCTACATGCCTGGTTCCCACCGTGAATCATGGAGGAGGTGGTGTGATGGTGTGTGGGTGCTTTGCTGGTGACACTGTTGGGGTTTTATTCAAAATTGAAGGCATACTGAACCAGCATGGCTACCACAGCAGCTTGCAGCGGCATGCTATTCCATCCAGTTTGCGTTTAGTTGGACCATCATTTATTTTTCAACAGGACAATGACCCCAAACACACCTCCAGGCTGTGTAAGGGCTATTTGACCAAAAAGGAGAGTGATGGGGTGCTAAGCCAGATGACCTGGCCTCCACAGTCACCAGACCTGAACCCAATCGAGATGGTTTGGGGTGAGTTGGACCGCAGAGTGAAGGCAAAAAGGTCATCAAGTGCTAAGCATCTCTGGGAACTCCTTCAAGATTGTCGGAAGACCATTTCCGGTGACTACCTCTTGAAGCTCATCAAGAGAATGCCAAGAGTGTGCAAAGCAGTCATCAAAGCAAAAGGTGGCTACTTTGAAGAACCCAGGATACAAGACATATTTTCAGTTGTTTCACACTTTTTTGTTAAGTCTATAATTCCACATGTGTTAATTCATAGTTTTGATGCCTTCAGTGTGAATGTACAATTTTCATAGTCATGAAAATACAGAAAAATCTTTAAATGAGAAGGTGTGTCCAAACTTTTGGTCTGTACTGTATGTACATACGTACACACACTAACGTTCAAAAGTTTGGGGTCACCCAGACAATTCTGTGCTTTCCATGAAAACTCATACTTTTATTTATCAAATGAGTTGTAAAATGATTAGAAAATATAGTACTGACATAGACAAGGCTAGAAATAGTGATTTTTATTAGAAAGAATAATTTTCTCCTTCAAACTTTGTTTACGTCAAAGAATGCTCCCTTTGCAGCAATTCCAGCATTGCAGACCTTTGGCATTGTAGCTGTTAATTTGCTGAGGTAATCTTGAGAAATTTCACCCCATGCTTCCTGAAGCCCCTCCCACAAGTTGGATTGGCTTGATGGGCACTTTTTGTGCACCATACGGTCAAGCTGCTCCGACAACAGCTCAATGAGGTTGAGATCTGGTGACTGCGCTGGCCACTCCATTATAGATAGAATACCAGCTGCCTACTTCTTCCCTAAATAGTTCATGAATAATTTGGAGGTGTGTTTTGGGTCATTGTCCTGTTGTAGGATGAAATTGGCTCCAATCAAGGGCAGTCCACAGGGTATGGCATGGCATTGCAAAATGGAGAGATAGCCTTCCTTATTCAAAATCCCATTTACCTTGTACAAATCTCCCACTTTACCAGCACCAAAGCAACCCCAGACCATCACGTTACCTCCACCATGCTTGACAGATGGCGTCAGGCACTCTTCCAGCATCTTTTCAGTTCTGCGTCTCACAAATGTTCTTCTGTGTGATCCAAACACCTCAAACTTTGATTCGTCTGTCCATAAAACTTTTTTCCAATCTTTCTCTGTCCAATATCTGTGTTCTTTTGCCCATATTAATCTTTTCCTTTTGTTAGCCAGTCTCCGATATGGCTTTTTCTTTGCCACTTTGCCCTAAAGGCCAGCATCCCGGAGTCGCCGATTCACTGTAGACATTGACACTGATGTTTTGCCTGTACTATTTAATGAAGCTGCCAGTTGAGGAGCTGTGAGGCGTTGATTTCTCAAACTAGAGACTCTAATGTACTTGTCTTGTTGCTCAGTTGTGCAGCGGGGCTTCCCACTTCTCTTTCTACTCAGGTTAGAGCCCGTTTGTGCTCTCCTCTGAAGGGAGTAGTACACACCGTTGTAGGAAATCTTCAGTTTCTTGGCAATTTCTCAAATGGAATAGACTTCATTTCTAAGAACAAGAATAGACTGTCGAGTTTCACATGAGTTCTTTTTTTCTGGCCATTTTGAGAGTTTCATAGAACAAACAAATGTTATACCACAGATTCTCAACTAGCTCAAAGGAATGTCAATTTTATGGATAGGGAATCAATGTAAAAGTAGTGGACAACTTAAATACTTCAGAAAAAAACTGTTTAAAGTGGAAGGCATATTTCAAAAAGATTCTTGCAGATTTCTTGTTTCCCCCAAGATTCTAAAAAAAACAAGAATTTAAGTGTTTTTGACAAGTTTTTATTCAGACAGGCTTCTTTGTAAGAATTAAGAAATTACTCCCATCTTCTTAGATTGATAAAATGATAAGCAACTTTGAAAGTGTACCTATTAAAATTCATCTCCTTTCTCAAAGAACAAAGTGATTTTCTATTTTATTGTTGAATGCGCACAAGCTCTTTCTATCCGAGCTTGGAAGCACTAGAATGAAGCTGCCCAAGATCGTCGGAGGACGCTCTTTGCAGCAATAATGCCATTGGTCCAAGCTTTTAATCAAGCAGGAGCGCAGTACAGCCTCTCAGCCAGCATAAAATTAGGAGGCTAGGGAACAACAAGCTGCAGAAAGAAGGTCATTGGACAAACCCATTAAAAACATTTAAGAAAAAAAAAAAAACACGGGAAAATGCATGAAAAATAAAAGCCATACCTAAAGCAAGCCAAGTAGTGAAAAATGGCAATGACCTTAAAAATGCACAAAAATTGCTGAAAAAAAAAAAGGCACCAAGAACATACTGTTTTAAGCACACATACAATGTTCCTATTGACTCACAGTTAACATTTAAGCGGCTTTTTTTTTTTTGACTAAAGACATTGCAATGGAAACTAGTTGCAAAAAAAAAAAACATTTTATTGTACCTTTAGGGAATTCTCATTCTAGACCAAGTTAGTGGGTTTACTTCTACATATTCACAATATAACTTTCCTACCTTCTGTACAAGGTACACACTAGTGGCTCTTTCACTTGCCACTAAATCGAGAGCGTTCCCTTCATCAACAAAATAGCTCACGTCTGCAATATGGACTCCAATTTCAAAGTTACCTGTATTAAAAAAAAAAATACAAAAAATAAATAGATTAAATAAGATGTATAACTATATGCAGTTTAACCCCCAAGAAGGGGTTTTCGTACCAGTTTAAACACTAGTTTAACACTGAACAAATTGCTTCATCTTAACACTGTTAGGCTGTGTGCCCACTATGCGTTTTTAAGCGTTTCCGCAGCGGCAATTCTGCTGCAGAAACGCTTAAACGCTTGGTAGAAGGCCTGCCATGTTCCCCAATGATAATCCACATGCGCTGTGCACATGTTGCGGAAATTTCCGCTGCGGGTTATCATTGTGAAAAAAACGCAGCACTACCAATTATTTTGCGGAATCGCAGCGTTTTCGCCACCATTGACTTGCATTGGAACGCATGGAATCTGCATGACTGCATCTGTACATGCAGAATCCAAGCGTTTCAATGTGCGGATGGTACCCGGGTCTGGAGGAGAGGAGACTCTCCTCCGGACCCGGGTACCATAGAACCTGTAAAAAAAAAAAAGAATAAAATAAAAAATAAATATTACATTTACCTTCTGATGGCCCCCGGTGTGCTTGTCTTCACTTGCCGGCAGATCTCGGTGGACTGAAGGACCTGTGCTGACGTCATTTAGTCATGTGACGGCAGGTCCTTCAGTGTAGTGTACCGCGAGCTGCCGGCAAGCCGAGACGCATGGAATCAAGACTGCGGGACCCATCAGAAGGCAAGTATAGATTTATTTTTTTATTTTTTTAACATTCTTTATGGTCACATGATATAAATCCATGCTGTTTGCATGGATTTATATAGTGTGACCAAGTTGTCAAGCACTTTCCAAGTGATGCTAAAATCTCTTGGAAAGCGCTTGTCAACCCGCATGCGGAAATGCATCAAGTGTGGGGAAAGATGCAGGTGCAGGGACAGGGGGTTAAACAATAATGATTGGAATATTCAACTCAAATATGAACACATTTTCATTCTAATTTTTTACTGATGTTCTGGATTCTCTATAGTTGTCCTCATGCACTTGTGTAGAAATTCCAACCATCTGCACCTTTTTTTTTTTTATACATATTTTAAAAATAACCTGGGCAATAATAAAACTAACAAAATCACACACCACCTATCGTGATACAATGTAAACAAAATAGAGGAGTACCCAAAAACCTTACAATAGGTGCGATTAAAAGCAGAAAGACAGCCCACACTATACACCCAACCAACATGGTACATTTTGCTGGAATACAGTTCGTATAATAAAGCAGGGATTGCATATAGTGATAAAGGCTCAATAGTCTAAAATGACCTCGCCTGAGGTATTCGGAGAATTAGTTTGACAGCTCAAAGATCCCTCATCAATGGCAATTTGAATTGTGTCATACTCTAAAAGTTCATAGCTTTTGTTTACTGCCGACAGACCTGTATAAAAGGCTCATTTTTTGCAGGACGAGCTGTATTTTAAAATAGCACAAAACCAGTAGAAATGGTCAGCACTCCGTTCTGATAAAGGTGGTGCATATGGAAAAATCTGAATATTCATCAATGACGTAAAATCACGGCACTCACATATGTTTTCAATGCTTCTTTAATGGACAACCACAGAAGATGTTTCAGCCCATCCAGAGCTTTTTACTTCATTGATGAGGATTTTAAAATAGAACTTTGGTGTATGTTATTTTTGATCACTTTTTATTCATTCTTATTATGGAGGGGAGGTTCCTTCAAAAATACAGAAATTTTAGCAGGTTTCCCCTCCACGACCCCAAGTTTCACAAAGCTAGATAAACTTAGTTCAAGTTGTTCCAAGTATGGCAATAACTATTTGTACTTCCTTTTCCTTAAAATTGTTTCCACTGTTTAATACTTCAATGGAAAAAATATTTTCCCTTAAAACTATTTAGTAATTTTTTTTTCCCTTTTTTGCTTAGTCCCAGTACAGGACTTGAACATCTAATGTTCTGATATAATACACACTATAACACTACTGTATTGCAATGTAAATACATGTCCGCTTCCTATGGACAGTTTTTTAAACCCCCGCTTCTGCAGCTGGCAGACCCAGAGACCATGTGTAACCTAAGCGTTCTCTCAGGTCACCAGCATTCGCTTCAGCTGCTATAATGGGCACACCTTGGGTCACATCACCTTTCTGGGAAGCAAATTTTGTAAAGATCTATGCAGAATACTACAGAATTTGTTTGGCCTTTACTGAAGAAATAATTTAGGTCTATGATGGCTTAAACTAAAATATTTCTGAATTGTATCTTGACAGCCATAGAACTAGAAAACCAATGGTGTAGGACAAAAGAAAACAAATTTACGCAGACTGTCAAAACTATTGAACTGGAAGATTACAAATGCTGCATAGTCTGAAGCAGCTGATAATATCATATCTCATCATTTATGAGAAATAGCACTTGGTCAATGGAGGAAAAACTAAGTCCATATTGCATAGGACGCGTGCCCTTCTAACCTCTTCCTTGCTTCATAAGGTGCAGGTCCCCCGGCAGCACTGAACTGCTAAGCTCGTGTCAGCACTACTCAGAAACCTAATTTAATAAGCCCAGTGTTATCCGCCTTAACTTTAAAAGCTGGGTTATACAACCGACAAACTGAGAACGATCTCATGACATGAGATAACAGGAGCAGGCAGCCAATCCAAACAAACTGTAAGAAAGTTCAGGATATCCCCCACGGTGGGGAGCCTTTAGCAGACCCCTTGAGATCCCCAACTCTTTAATGGAAGCCCCAAGTAAATATTTGGTTACATATATTTACATAATGTAAGCGGTCAGAACCCAGGACGGGATGGCTACGCCTGAAATTTAATGAAAAAAAAAAAAAAGGAGAGGACACAATTTTTGTTTCCGTGTGTAAGATTAACTATTTTAGAAAAAAAAAAAACCCACAACAATCAGCTATATCAAAGATTTCTAGCAGTGTATCTGGATCCCACACATCCGAGTTGCACACAATCTCCATAATGAGACAGGACTATAAAAAGTACTGAAAGTAAAGAAGACCACCCTACAACCCATATTTAAACGGAACATACGGTATAATTGCAAATTAGGAAACTAGAATAATTAAATTATTTTGACATTAAAAGAAAGGCAGATAGTTATAAAGGACGTCCGGTCTTCTGATAAAAGTATGGTATTTACACACATTTGGCCACGTGCTGGCTAGATGTGCGAGACAGAGCAAGTCTAGTCTGAATGTATCCAGAAGTAAGCAAATGTATTACTTACAGTCACATGATCGCCTGCTCTCACCGGCAACACCGGAGAATCCTGACAGCATGTGGTGCACACGCTGTAAGGATTCAAGAGTCTGCAGTAACAATGACTGTAAACTTCCATCAGAAGACTAGATAACCCCTTCTTACTCCAACTTAAAGTAGTACTTCAGTATTTTTTTTATTCATTCTATAACTATTACCCAAAATATTCTGCTATGATTACTTTATTGTTACTTTATTACCTGTATACATAAACTTACACAAAAACAAAATAAGACAAGTATTCTCTGAGCGATATGTGTATGTAGTCTAGTCTGTGTGCTATAGCAGTCTTCTCCAGTATCCAGTGCCGTTCTACTCCTCTTTTCAGTTAAGTCACCACAATGTAGACTATCTGGCTTACTCTGTGAGCTGGAAGACTCTTTTACAGAGTGAGCCTCGTTCTGACACTCCATAGGCTTACAATTTAAATGCCACCTTCAGGTCACGCTGAGCACAGTGTGACCCGGAGAGTCTGAAGAGCAGTGATGTCACTGAGAAAAGGAGAAGAACAGCACTGGATCCTGGGGAAGGTGGCGGTAGGTGAATATATTAATACACTCACCCTATAGTACAGCCACATGTTTAGGGTGAAAAAAAGTTAATGGGGTGGTTCTTCACGTGGTCTGTGCCTTAATGAATACTCTACCTTAGCCACTCAAGACTGGCATGCGTTGTGCCAGTCTTAACGAATTGACTTTTAAGTGTTTTAGACGCTGCCTCCATTTGGCAGAAACTGATGCTTAATCGAACATGCAGATTTGGTGCTTGGTGCACCCTTGGCATGGCTAAGAGGCTCAAAGTACTGGCCTGCCCACTGGTTTACCATGTCTCAGCCTCCATCATTGGTGGCTGAAAGCACTGACTTGACACCAAGGATGCACACAGAAGCTTAATTAGTATATTGCATTAAACGTCTAATCACTGCAACCATTCCGCATCTCATCCACTTCGCTTTAACTAGAATATGCTGGTTTTTTTTTTTTACACATGCCAGTAGAATAATAGCATACACGCACCATGAGAATTTAGCCTAAGGCTGGAATAATATATCTGTTTTATGGTGAGAGTATGGACCTCTATGCATAAACTGGCCCCAGATCTTCTGACCCCGTACTCAACAGTCTCATATATACCTTGTGGAAGCGTGAATTCAGTGTAAAGGAGTGAATTTTACATGGGTTACATCCCTTACAAGGCTGTGTGCTTAGTAGATTCTACTATATACTGTCAGTTTGGGATGACTAACACCTGAAGAGCTGGCTAATTAAGTTTTTTTTTTATTGTGAAGCCTTTTTATTCTTTTTTTTCTATTGTCAGATTCCAGGAAACATTTTTACATCAATGTAGCTATATAAAAGCTTGTTTAATGCCAAATTAAATGTAGCCGTCAGTGTCATCATTTAGTGGTGCATATAGTTTACTACCTGTTCAAACTGAGGAGAATAAACAAACAAACTACAATTAGTGTTTTAAGTTTTACATTTTATGCTATTAACATGCCGCTGAAACAAATGCTATTTTTATTTTATACAGCGGTACCAAATTCATTGTTTTTTGAATTTTTATACAATACACTGTAAAAAAATTGTTCGTCGCCATATTCTGAGACAAGATGCAGTTTTCAGTGGAAACCTGTTTTGTTGCAAATTACTGATCGTTTTAACACTTTTTGTGAGGTTGAACAAAAAAAAATGTTTTTCTGTAGACTGCTGAATGAGGGCTTATTTTCAAAAGACAAATCTGTATAATTTTTAGGGTTCATACAACTTTAAATTCTTGTTTTGCTGGATGAGCAAAAAATCAGCAATTCTGTCTTTTTTTGTATTGATTCCTAAAGGCATTCACTGTACAGGATAATAAAAACAGGGCAGCACGGTGGCTCAGTGGGTAGTCCTGTAGCTTTGTAGCGCTGGGGTCCTGGGTTCAAATCCCAAAAGGACATCTGCAAGGAGTTTGTATGATCTCCCAGTTTTTCATGGGTTTTCTCCAGGAACTCCCCCACGACAGCACACCGGAGAAATACCCAAGAGTAATTTAGGGAGGGACAATAGTCTGGAGGACTTTTCTCCCAAAGGCTAAATCTTTAACAGACATTAGATGTAGTCTGTAATGTCTGGATAACATATGGACCGAGGACCAGGTAGCAGCTTTGCAAATCTGCTTGATGGAAGCGCTGGCTTTCTCAGCCTAGGAGACAGATACTGCTCTAGTGGAGTGAGCTGTGAGCTTCTCTGCAGGTGGAAGGTTCTGGATGCTTCAGTGATTGCTCTCTTGATACAGTTGGCAATCATGGATTTGTAAGTTTTCTTCCCTTTATTCTGGCCTTGAGGCTGGACGAATAGGTTTTGGTCTCTTCTCCACTCTTGCGTTTCCTGGAGATAATGCAGGACCACTCTCCTAATGTCCAGAGCGTGGAATTCTTCTTTCTCATTTGTCGGATTCTGACAGAAGGAGGGAAGAATTATTTCCTGAGATCTGTGGAACTCAGACCACTTTAAGTAGAAATGAAGGATCTAGATGAATAAGACAATCCTCTAGGATTCTCAGGTTCGTTAATTGAAAGAGCCTATAGTTCGCCCACTCTTCTAACCATGGTTATGGCTACAAGGAAGGCTGTCTTCAAAGAAAGTCTGTCAGGCTCTTATAGATAAGGGTTCAAAGGGTGAAAGTGTCAGTCCTTTGAGAACATTAAGGTCCCTGGGGAGAATTAGGAGTGAATGAGAGAAGCTGCTGTTATAAATCTCTTCACTCAGTGATGTTCGGCTAGGCTCTGGTCAAAGTAGGCACTCAATGCTGCTACTTGACTAAGTGTACTGGGTTTGAGACCCTTGTCTACGCCCTCCTGTAGAAAATCCAAAATCTGGGCAATGTTCGGCTGACTTGGGTCTGGATGTTTAGGCGCATTCCACGATATAAAGGTCTGCCAGATCTTAAAATATATGGCGACTGACTTCCTACCGTTCTGGAGAGTTCTAATGATTATCTGAAAGGCCCTTGGTCTTTAAGATTGAAAATTCAGTAGCCAAGCAGCCAGGTGTAGGCTCTTGGGGTCCAGGTGATGAATTGGCCCCTGGTGAAGAAGATCTCTGATAGGAGGAAGGACTAGAGGACCAAATCTCTATACTCAGGCTGGTTAGAGTGCAGAACCAGCTTATTTTCGTCCATAAAGGTGCTATTAGGATTCCCCTGGTTCTCTCGGATCTTATTTTCTGCAGTGTTCTCCACAGAATTTGAACCGGAGGGAAGGAGTATGCCCACTTAAATCTCCATTAATGAGCAAATATGTGTACACAAAGGCAGGCATCGTATGGATTTAAGGAGAAAAACTGAGGTACCTTCGCACTCTAATATCCCACGAAGAGATCCACCTCTGGATGGCCCCATCTTCTGGTTAGTATTTGGAAAAGCTCTGGGTTTAGACATTCCCCTGGGTGAATCTCTGTCCTGCTGAGGAAGTCAGCCTGGACACTGATTGAACCCTTTATGTGGAGGGTAGACAGGGAAAGAAGGTGTTCTTCGGCCCGGGAGAATATTGACTTATGTCAATATTAAGAGAAGGTTGACTTAAGTCCTCGTGTCTTGTGCTTCCTTGGTGATGGAGATGAGCTACTGTAGCCCTATTGTCTGAGTGAATCTTTACATGGGAATTCTAGATCAGAGATCTTGGCGATCCGAGGACTTCTTATATAGCTTTCAGTTCTCTGAAGTTGGAAGATTGTTGACTGACCTCTCTTGACCAGAGTTCCTGGAATAATTCTTGGGAGAGCATAGCTCTCCATCCCCTTCTGCTGGCATCTACTTTTATGGTGATCACAGGGTCCTGGATCCAAGGGACCCGACCTGCTCATATTCCTTGGGCTGAGCCACCAGGATACAGAGGTTCTTACTTGCGGTGGTATAGGTATTTTATTTTTTTAGGGACTCCGGAGATCTATCCCAATTTGCCAGAATGTGGGTCTGTAACGTTCTAGTTTGTGCTTGGGCCCAAGCCACCATCTGGATGCAGGATGTCATGGAGCTGAGGACTGACATGGCACTCCTCACTGACACCAATCTTCTGCTTCGCAGCATGTGCACCCTTGATCTTAACACGATCCGTTTGTTTCGACAAAAAGGATGTCTGGTTGTGGGAATCCAACAGAACCCCCAGGAACGTTTTTGTTGTGGAGGGAACCATATCTGATTTTTTGTGGTTCACTAACCAACCCAGGGATGACAGGATCTGGGTTGCCAACTGCAAATGCTCCTGGAGTAACAGTATTGAGGGGGCCACTAGCAGGAAGTCATTGAGGTATGGAATTATGCAAACATCCTGACTTCTGATGTACGCCATGACCTCTGCTATGATTTTTCGTGAAGATCCGTGGTGCAGACAATATTCCGTTCGGAAGAACATTAAACTGGTAGTATACTGTTCGTTCTCCCTGGGCAACCGCGAATCTCAGAAACTTCTGATAGGTCGGGTGAATAGGGACGTGAAAATTAGTGTTGAGCGAATTTGTTTGGCATTTCAAATTCGGGTTCGTGTTCGCGGTTCCGGCTTGTTTGCGCCCAAAAAAAATTGGCTCCGTCCACGAACATCCCTGTTTTGCCACACTGTCATGTAGAAATGCCGAATTTGAAATGCCAAACATATTCGCTTAACACTAGTGATGTCCCCTGAGGACAGTAGGCTTCCTAGACCGGTTGTTAATGAGGATTGCAGTTCTGGAGAGGAGAGCTGCGTTGGTCTTACCCTCTGTTGGGGAAAGGAAGAAAACTATTTTTACTCCTGTTTCGACCGATTTTAGGGTCCATGGGTCTGTGCATATTTTGCGCCATTGAGGATGAAATCTCGAGATGCGACCCCTACTGTCTTGGCATCATGACATGCTCCGACGCTGGCCCTGGGAGAGAAAGATTTCTACCCCGTCCCCCTTTCGGATAGCTCCGCCGGCCTGACTTCCCTTTTCCTCTATACTGAGGAGTCTGCTTGTGGGAAAGTCGAAGGCATCTTTTCTTCGAGCTTTTAGGTTCAGGTAGGCTTTCTTTTTATCGGAGGCCTTCTCCATTAGGTCGTCCAGAGCTGGCCCGAACATGTACTTCCCATTAAAAGGGTGCATAACCTCATTTTTGGCGTTACGTCCCCACTCCAGGATTTCAACCAAAGTTCATGTCTCACAGAGTTGGATAGGCCAGATGACCTTGCTGCTATCCTTACTGATTAAGCAGATGCATCTGCTAGAAATCCCACTGTTTTCTGGAGAAGAGGAAAAGATTTCAATGTCCTCTCTGGGAGTACCTGAGGCCAGAAGTTCTTCCACCTGACTTAGCCAGCAAGATATCGACTGTGAAATGCACGTGTAGACGGCATTTATGTTCAGCAGTGGTGCTGATTTTTCCCAGGACTTTAATAGTCCATCCATCTTGTGCTCCAAGGTGTCTTTCAGCTGGGAGGAATCCAGCAAAGTCGTTTTCTTGGCCCCCCTGTGCATCTAGAAGTCTATTTTTGGAACTTCAGACCAGAATTCTGTTGTCTCATCATCCACCGGGAACCGGTTTATTGGCTCCGAGGGAGTGTTCAGCCTCTCTTCCGCGAAATCTCACTCCTCTAGTACAAGGTCTCGAATATTTTTGTGTATGGGAAAAAAAATTTCTTGAGCTCAGACCTCCGAACATTTCTTACTGTACTGTCTGGGAAGTTCTTTCTTCCTCTACTTCCATGGCTCTCCTTACCTCCATAAGGTGCTCTTCAATGTTCTCAGAGAAGACATAATTAGTGATGAGTGAGAGTGTTCTGTTAACCTTTTGGGTGAGCATGCTCGGGTGCTCGCCAAGTATTTGCAGCGTGCTTGAATGTTATGTTTAAGTCTCTCCATGTGAATGATTTGCGACTGTTTGACAGCTTTAATACATGTGAAGAATGCCTAAGAAATAGGCACTCCGCACATGTATTAAAGCTGTCAGTCACAAATCATGCACACGGAGTGACTTAAACATAACATTCGAGCGCGCAGAAGATGCTCGCAAAACACCAGAACATGCTCGCTCATCACTAGAAATCATAGGACAGGGCTTAGCTCGCCCTCCCCTGGAATAGACATTTCTTCCTGAGAATTTCTGTCCTTTCCTCTTCCAGGCTAATCTTCCATTTTTTGGTGCTGGGAGAGTACTGGAGGAGGGTGTGGGCTGGTGATAAAAAGGCTAGAGGAGATTTGATCTGCTGGCGGACTATTCCCTTGATCTCTTCCATTATAGAAAGTTGTTCTTCCCTGATGAGCTTCTCCGTACATTCTTTACATAAGGGTTTCTTATGGGAAGAAGCCTGTTTCTTTGTGCAGAAAGCACATCTACGTGAGGTCTTAGATCTACTTCCATGTGTCCCCCTGAAAGAAAAGGGAGAAGAAATAAGGAACTATAATATTTAATTCCTGCACTCTGGATATGGACTTCCAGTGCCACATACTTACTGGGACTGAAGCGGTGCTGGGCTCTGCAGATGGAGATCGGGAAGACCCTGATCCTTCCATGACAACACACAGAATTGGTTCTACCTTCATGTGTCTTCTTATCCGGGGCTCTTGTATGGGTGACCAGATACAGCGCCCCCTCCTCTCACTAGAGGGGCTCCTCCCCCTGCTTTCCAGATGAAAGCTGTTGCGATCATCAGCGGTCATTGCCGCCACCTCCTGTAGTACTTTGCGATGCGTTCCAGTTTGTGTAAAGCAGATTTTCCGGAAGTGACTTCACCCACCACCCGACATCACTTACAGCGCCATTCTGATGCGTGCGTCCCTGCGTGAAGCACTGGAACCATGTTGGAGACTGGCGCGTCTCCCCCTGAGGGGAGGACGAGGAGATGAGCCGGAGAGCTCAGGGAGGCCTCCGGCCCGAAGAACCCCCAAACCTTTCCCAAGGGTGCGGACTGGGGAGGAGTCCCGAGTCCACCGAGGAGACTGAAGCAGCATCTGGGGAGGGAAGGTAGGCCCACTCAGTCGCCTGCTGCCCGGCTATAGTTTCTTTTCCTTCCAGGTGCCTGCCTCTGGTGCAGCACACATTCGGATGACCCTGATAGGGACAGGAAAAAACACTGGAGGTAGGATGTGGGAGGGGCTATTTAACCTCTTCATGTTTCCTGTCCCTATTAGGATGAGGATACATCCTCCAGTGTGCTGTCGTGGGGGGGGGGGGGGGGGGGGTTAGAGAAAAAAGGGCTATATCCCTTAAGAATAGGAGATAAAGATAGTAGACAACGCTTAGTGTAGGAACAATTGCCATCAAATTATGTGTGTAACAAGATGACAACAGTAAACAGAATTGGGGTGTGGTATCAAAGAATAGTTTCCCCTATAACAGGTTCATCAGAAGTTGATAATGGGGTCCTAAATAAAATGTACGCTATACAGGGCATCCAGAGTCCCACGTGGAATGCATATGATGCAGCAGTGTTCTACAGTGTCCATCAGAGAAGAATCTTTCTGTGGATAGAAGGAGTAGACTCATGGATAGTGTTGTGGATAGACCCACTTCTGTTGGACACCACTGAATCTTTTGCACTCCACATGGGACTCAGATTGCCTGGATGCCTTGACATAGCATCCATTCTATTTAGGACCCCAACAGTAGGTCCTGATGAACCTTTCATGGGGGAAACTTGTGGAGCAAAAAGTGAAATGAACTTCCTTATATGTGGTTTATATATGTGTCTCATATTTATTAGTCCTCTATGCTGGCTTGAGCATGCAATCCTATGATTGCTTAGGTAATACAGTGCTTCAGCTCATCCTGTCAAGTCTGACTGGCAGGTTGTGGTATGACAGATTAGTTCACTGTACTGCAAAAATCATTAACCCTTATCCTGCGGGATAGTATGATTATGGCTACAACAAATTTAGAGGGTTTTTAAGTTTTATTACTTTTGCACAATATACACTACTTACACCGTATAACAAAATAGGATGTTATCCCCTTCACGAGATATGACGTACATTTACATCATATCAACTCTCTGGCTCTGATGCGGGCTGCTGGACTTTCCCAGCTGATGATGGCTGATTTAATCAGGCATCATGTGTCTAACAGCCGTGGGTGGAGCAGAGCACCGTTCACGGCTGTTGACCTGTTAAATCTCTGACTATGGCATTTAACATGGTTCAACAGGGGGGCGCGTCATCGTGACATGATCACGAGGCGCTGATAAGTTGCCATGACAGCCGGAGGTCTGCTGTAGACCTCCGTGCTTGTCATGACGATTCTCCTGTGAAACCCAGTATGTAGCTGGCCTTCATTGTCTGATTGCTTATGCTATACATAGCAATGCATCAGCTATCGCAACTTCAAGTCGTCTAAGGGAGCTATTAAATAGAGTAAAAATTCAAAAAAATTTGTAAAAATATGAAGAAAAAAAAAAAAAACAAGTTCAAATCACATCCCGGTTGCCCCATTAAAAATAGAACTAAAAAAAAAAAGAGAACCCTACACATTTGGTATCACTGCATTCATAAAAGTCTGATCAAAATCTAAAGCAAATTAATCAGATTAGTAAATGGCGTAACAAGAAAAAAAATCAAAACGCAAGAATTACTTTTTTTTAGCAGTCGCGACATTGCAATAAGAGGCGATAAAAACATTGCATCTATCCTAAAATTATATCCGTAAAAACATCAGCTCATGGCGCAAAAAAATAAGCTATCCTACGAGACTACTCCGAAAACTGAAAGCGGTACGGGTCTTGGAAAATGGGGACACAAAAGGTTATTTTATTTTGTTTGCTTTTTACAAATATCCAAAAAAATGTTTCACACCATAAAAATGGGAAAAAAATATACACGTTTGGTATTTGCATAATCATACCAACATGGAGAATCATATTGCCATATCATTTTTAGGGTATGTGCACACGATCAGTGTTCGCTGCGGATTGGATGCACAACACTTGCACTGCGTGCAATCCACAGCAGCCAGATGTTACAGCATAGTAGATGGGATTTATACAAAGCCCATGCCCACTATGCGTCTGCGGCACACCCGCGGAGATGGACATGCGGCGCGTCTTCACAGACCGCAGCATGTCTATTTCTCTTGCGGAGACACTGGTCACCGCAAGAGAAATTCTACCACTGCAATGTATAGGATGCGGTGGACGCAGGTGAACCTGCATGTGTTCAATGAACACATGCGGATTCACCTGTGTGCAGCGCTTTGGAAGCAGCATCAGTATGCTGTGTTCAAAGCGCTGCCAAAGGATCGTGTGCACATAAACTTACCGTATAGTGTAGATGGTAAAAATAAAAAAAACAATTGTGGAATTGCACTTTTTTTTGCAATTTCAACGCATTTGGATTTTTTTCCTGCTTTCCAGTGCATCACATGATAAAATGGAGTCATTCAAAAGTACAACTCGTCCCGCAAAAAGCAAGCAAGGAAAAATAAAGTTATGGCTCTTGGAATACGGGGAGGAAAAAACGAAAACACAGAAAATTGCCCGGGGCTGAAGAGGTAAAAATGTTTAAAAGTTTAGAAATTTCATTTATTGCAAAGAAATTCACAAAAAATTTTCCCTATTCATTAAAGTGTATTATTAAGATGCAAGTTTTTATTCATTTACAAAAAGAAGTCAACAGAAAGTAAACATTTTCTTATAAAAGTGTTCAATAAACTATCAGACAATCAAGTGGAATCAAAAGTACAAGCGTGTATATAGAAACCTGGGTGTACATGTAGGTTACGTTTCCTAACTCACAGACATGCATAGCTGACACGGTTACAATCTGTCTATGAAAGGATTAGGAGAACACACAGACTGACTCTTCAGGGGTATAATTCCAATTTGGCCATTGGCCAAATTCCACGTCACATAATGTAGCTGTCAAGTGATGTCATGTCACCGGCATCCCTTTGTATTGAAAGCAAGCATCTGGGGTGCAGCACATAAAGAATGACATCACTGAGCGGACTGCATTAGAGGCATCAGCAGCAGATGGAACCGAACATAAAAAGCAAGCGACTTTCAAACAAACAGTGCTGACTCTGCTTTTTCCCCTTATATTGGTAGCCTGGCAGGTTCTTCGGCTCACCCCGCAGCTGGCACAAAAGGCACACTTCATCTCCAAGTTCCTCCAGTACAGCTGCCTGAGCCTGGTGGAAGAAATCTCAAAGCTGCGTTATTTCTTTCTCCTCCTCCTTTGGTGCACTTTTACTTTAGACAAATTGAATAATTATCTAAATCAATTATATCCACTTAAGGTACACTTCTGGATTAGATTAAGATCATTTACCACTAAGGGTAGCCATATACATTATATCAAGACATTCTTAAAAGGGTTTTGCTGGAATTTATTGATTATTTTTTTTTAAACATTATCAATGTCACATAGGTGGGAATCTGACTCCAACATTCACACAGATCAGCAGATACAAGGGGCCATGGCACACCATTCCCCTGCTTCGGACACAGCTTGCAGTACCATTCAGTGCCACTATATCATGTAACTGTACCACTTTCCAATGCACTAAGGACCTTTAATCAGCTGATCTGTGAGGATGCTGGAGTTGGACTGGAAATTCATCTGAAATTGATAAACTACCCTAAGGAGTACTGAAATCATTGAAAAAAAAGGAAATTATCACCTACATTTGTTACTAAATAAAACCAGATGGTGAAACACTTTTTAAAGCACCACTCCAGCGCGATTTTATTTTTCAGCAATGGAGTGGTGCCACTAATTTAAGTTCCCTGACCTTAGTGTTATACTTATCAGCCGCTGTCTTCAGCTGTTCCCAGCTCCGGTACTGCTCCGCCAACTTGTGACCGCAACTTCTGAGTGACCGTAAATCAGAGGTAACTATCACAAACTCTCAAATGTAAGTTTATAAGGGTCTTGTACTGGCCTCGGTTCTGTCTCTTATAGATTTACATTGAGGAGTGACCTCTGGCTCGCCCAGCACAGACTGGCACGATTTAGCAGGTCCAGCAAAAGAAAACCGAAGCAACGCAGATAACACCTGAACACAGTGGCTGGTGAGTATAATTACTAGGGGCAGGGCGCTTAGATTAAATACGCTGGAGCGATGCTTAAATCTGCTTTTAATTTCTGACTGTAGAGGTTTTTTTATTTTTATATTCTTGTTTCTGTACATGATTATAAGTAGGCCATGTTGCCTGGGCTATTAACAGCACTCAGATATTAGCTTTCCAGCAGCCAAATCAACCCATAGAAAATCTGGAGATGATAAAAGAAAAACTCTCCCGAAGAAGTAAATGTTCCATGTGAGGAAGTCATTGTGCAAGGAAGAAGACGTGAGCCGTGTCCATTATTTAATGTGAAGGGTGGAAACTTTGTTATCCAAAAGAGTTTCTACCTTTTATTTTAATGCGTTCTATAATAATTAGAGCACGGCTAAAAACTGATCTTTACACCACACGAAAGGAAGAGTTAGGCCAGTTTAGTAGCAATCCAGGCTTCCACCCCTCCCCTCCCCACTTTACATTCTGTTATAGGAGAGAGCAGTGTTTGGACCAGAGGCATGACCATGCAACTTGTACAAACTTTTAATCTTCAGATGTGCACCACCCTCAGCAACTCGGAAGCCGGGAGCTAGACGAGCAGCGCGCGCCGGGAGCTAGACGAGCAGCGCGCGCCGGGAGCTAGACGAGCAGCGCGCGCCGGGAGCTAGACGAGCAGCGCGCGCCGGGAGCTAGACGAGCAGCGCGCGCCGGGAGCTAGACGAGCAGCGCGCGCCGGGAGCTAGACGAGCAGCGCGCGCCGGGAGCTAGACGAGCAGCGCGCGCCGGGAGCTAGACGAGCAGCGCGCGCCGGGAGCTAGACGAGCAGCGCGCGCCGGGAGCTAGACGAGCAGCGCGCGCCAGGAGCTAGACGAGCAGCGCGCGCCAGGAGCTAGACGAGCAGCGCGCGCCAGGAGCTAGACGAGCAGCGCGCGCCAGGAGCTAGACGAGCAGCGCGCGCCAGGAGCTAGACGAGCAGCGCGCGCCAGGAGCTAGACGAGCAGCGCGCGCCAGGAGCTAGACGAGCAGCGCGCGCCAGGAGCTAGACGAGCAGCGCGCGCCAGGAGCTAGACGAGCAGCGCGCGCCAGGAGCTAGACGAGCAGCGCGCGCCAGGAGCTAGACGAGCAGCGCGCGCCAGGAGCTAGACGAGCAGCGCGCGCCAGGAGCTAGACGAGCAGCGCGCGCCAGGAGCTAGACGAGCAGCGCGCGCCAGGAGCTAGACGAGCAGCGCGCGCCAGGAGCTAGACGAGCAGCGCGCGCCAGGAGCTAGACGAGCAGCGCGCGCCAGGAGCTAGACGAGCAGCGCGCGCCAGGAGCTAGACGAGCAGCGCGCTCCAGGAGCTAGACGAGCAGCGCGCTCCAGGAGCTAGACGAGCAGCGCGCTCCAGGAGCTAGACGAGCAGCGCGCTCCAGGAGCTAGACGAGCAGCGCGCTCCAGGAGCTAGACGAGCAGCGCGCTCCAGGAGCTAGACGAGCAGCGCGCTCCAGCAGATAAAGGGTATGTTCACAAGTGGAGAGATTTTTTTTGCATACTGTAAGTAGCGTATTTTCAGCCTGAAGTATGCAGCATTTGCCAGCACGAGCATAATGAGATTTCTGAAGTCTCTTATACAAGCTGCTTATTTTCATGAGTATTTTGACCACTGCTGTGCCTTTGCCAAGAGGCTCTGCATGTCAATTCTTTCACCTAAATGAATGCGTGAAAAACCAAAGTAAATACGTGTATTGTATGTAGAATTTTTCCTGCCGCCACACTGGTTTGTGATACAGAAAAAAAAAACTGCAAATACGACACTTGTGTACATACCCTAATCAATTTCTGCTTTCTGACCACTTTATGGACAACAGCTATATCAACAAGGTAGAGCGTATTAAAACATAACTTTTATTTCTTAAAGTCTAAAAGAGCATAGTGCTCAAAACACTGAGTAAACACACAAAAACAATACAACAGCAATCACCTAATATGGGTTAAGTAAAAATATGTTAACAATTTGCTACCCATATAGGCATAAAGAAACATCTCATAATGAATAAGAAACAGCCTCACTAAATCATCAGGTGGTGTTCTGTAAAAGTAGATGCAGGTCCGTTCCGTATGGATCAACCTCTACATACAGGATACAGGGGAGAAGGAGCGGGTGCACTACCAACATAGGCCACACATTTTCCCACAATTGCGTCTCCCAAGGATCAAGAGAATAAATGTCCCCTATTGCTCCCAACACGTTTCGTTAATCACTCATCAGGGGAGGGATGGGTTGTAAATTAGCCACAATGGCTGGGGCTCTAAATTCCCAAAAGCATTATACTTGGGATACGTGTTGGGACCAATAGGGAGCATTCTCTTGATCCTTGGGAAACACAATCATGGGGAAATGTGTGGCCTATATTGGTAGTTCCAATATCATTAAAGTACACTCCGCACACCTTCTTGACTGAAAAAAAAACACAGAAAATGTAGAAATTTTTGCAAATTTATATAAAAAAAACAACAACTGAAATATCACATGGTCATAAGTATTCAGACCCGTTGCTCAGTATTGAGTAGAAGCACCCTTTTGAGCTAGTACAGCCATGAGTCATCTTGGGAATGATGCAACAAGTTTTTCACACATGGATTCGGGGATCCTCTGCCATTCTTCCTTGCAGATCCTCTCCAGTTCTGTCAGGTTGGATGTTGAACGCTGGTGGACAGCCATTTTCAGGTCTCTCCAGAGATGCTCAATTGGGTTTAGGTCAGGGCTCTGGCTGGGCCAGTCAAGAATGGTCACAGAGTTGTTCTGAAGCCACTCCTTTGTTATTTTAGCTGTGTGCTTAGGGTCATTGTCTTGTTGGAAGGTGAACCTTCTGCCAAGTCTGAGGTCCAGAGCACTCTGGAAGAGGTTTTCATCCAGGAGATCTCTGTACTTGGCCGCATTCATGTTTCCATCAATTGCAACCAGTTGTCCTGTCCCGGCAGCTGAAAAACACCCCCATAGCATGATGCTCACACCACCATGTTTCACTGTTGGGATTGTATTGGGCAGGTGATTAGCAGTGCCTGGTTTTCTCCACACATACAGCTTAGAATTATCACCAAAAGTTCTATCTTTGTCTCATCAGACCAGAGAATCTTATTTCTCAGTCTGGGAGTCCATGTGTTTTTGAGCAAACTCTATGCGGGCTTTTATATATCTTGCACTGAGAAGAGGCTTCCGTCGGGCCACTCTGCCATAAAGGCCCGACTGGTGGAGGGCTGTAGTGACAGTTGACTTTGTGGAACTTTCTTCCATCTCCCTACTGCATCTCTGGAGTTTAGCCACAGTGATCCTGGGGTTCTTCTTTACCTCTCTCACCAAGGCTCTTCTCCCACGATTGCTCAGTTTGGCTGGACTGCTTAGGAACCTTGAGTACTGCAGAAATTCTTTTGTAACCTTGGCCAGATCTGTGCCTTGCCACAATTCTGTCTCTGAGCTCCTTGGGCAGTTTCTTTGAGCTCATGATTCTCATTTGGTCTGACATGCACTGTGAGCTGTGAGGTCTTGTATAGACAGGGGTGTGCCTTTCCAAATCAAGTCCTATCAGTTTAATTAAACATAGCTGGACTCCAATGAAGGAGTAGAACCATCTCAAGGTGGATCACAAGGAAATAGACAGCATGTGACTTAAATATGAGTGTCTGAGCAAAGGGTCTGAATACTTAGGACCATGTGATATTTCAGTTCTTTAATAAATTTGCAAAAATTTCTACATTTCTAATTTTTTCAGTCAAGATGGGGTACTTTAATGAGAAAAAAAAAGAACTTTTTAGAATTTATCAAACGGCTGCAATGAATCAAAGAGTGAAAAATGTAAAGGGGTCTGAATACTTTCCGTACCCACTGTATCTGTAATAAAACAAGTATGGCCAGCAACCCTCCACCCTGATATTGAAAATGCCTACATTTTTCTCATGTATTTTCACTCTGCCTAGTGTCTTCAGTTTACCTCCTCCACTCAGATAGATGTTCTGTTACTACTTCCTCTATGATAGCCGCCTCTTTAGGAGCTGATTGGTAGTACTTAGAGAGAACCTGTCAACATGATACAGTAATGTAAAGACATGGCTTTAATGGCCCTGCAATACTGATTAGACGCAAAGGTGAATAGTGGATAGGTTCTTCTCCTGCTCCGTCCCGTCCACCTGCCTACCTATGGTGTTTCAATGACAGGTCAAAGATTTTTTAGTCCAAGAAAGAAAGCAGGTCCCAGCACCCACAAGAAGAAAATCAGCTAATTTATTCCACATATCCGATAGCAAAACGTTTCAGCTCTTCCAAGGCTTTTGTCAATTGAAAAATTTTGTCAACTGCTTTCTTTCTTTGAATACCATTCCTCCACGTGCACCACCTCGTAACCACGGAGTGCCGTCTATTTTTTATTGTACTGATTTTTTAGTGACCTACCTCCTGTTTGAAATTTCCATTGGAAGAAATCATTGAAGAAGTCATTGAGCAGAGATCTTGATCTGCACATGTGCCACCTTTGGCGCCATATTATTTAAGTCCAGAAGACCTGACGTGAAATCAAACTGCACACGTGCCACTCATGCCAATGATGGCATCTGCACACAATTTCAAACAGTGACCTATCATTTAAATACCAGGGGCAGGCGGAGGGGCTAAGGCAGGGAAAGACCCTATCCACGATCCGGCCCGTGTGCACAAAATTCTCATTAGAAGAAACCTTCAAATGCTGATTGCAGAAATCTGCTCTGTGGTTCTTGTTAAAATGTATACATTTTATCTGTATTACAGCTCCATTATGGCCATGCCTTTACATTACAAAATAGTTCTGACAAGTTTACGTTAACAGCGGCCGCTTAACATTGATGCAAACTCCTCCTACAGCATCCACAAAGGTGGCCCGGGGATCAGATTCCCCCCACAGATCAAACATCAATGGTCTATCCTTTTGAAAAGGATATCAATGTTTAAGATGCAAAAGTCAGATGACAAACATTATGTAAATTTAGAGTCATACCATCAGGGAGTAGTTTACAGGACAGAGCATCGTCCAAGTCTCTAGCAGTGGCAGGGTCAATGGTGAAGATGCACTCTTTCCTATGAAAACAAAAAGGAGAGGACATATAAACTAGAGTAAAGCATCAGGATACATCAGTGTTATACATAACTGAAGAGAAGCTGGTATGAGGGCAACCTTCTGAGAAGAGTCTAAATGGTTTATTGTGACGCCCCCCTTTTACTAGTCAGAGGAGAGAGATGCTGTAAGGGTCAGTCACAATTTTAGTTGTGGTCAACATTACTCGCATCCCTGCATATTAAATACATCATTTATAATATAAAAAAATTTGGAAGATATTTTACAACACATTATGTTTCATACAGAAAAGCCACAAAAGACCCAATACAAAAAAAATTAATTGGAAGGGAAAAAGAATTTAAAATTTACAGCAATGCCAACACCCGCTGTTTAGTTTGACTTTGTCTCATTTCACACTGATGTGAGATTAGAAATGAGCCTCACCTGCCCCCATCTTGCCAGTGCTCACATGACTTTAGCCTATGAATGGCGACTTTAAGGCTGAACCTCTTAGCGACTTCTGCTGTATAAGTACCTTGGCTATGTATACTTACCGTGTAGAGTAAGCGGGGGTGCTAGCTACGGTCACGACAGTTTGACCCCTTAGGGTGTGTGCACACTGTTGTTTTGGGCGTAAGATATGTAATCAGACTAAAAAAAAAAAAAGCGCTAAATAGAAGCGCAAAAGAACGATCACATACTTTATGCAAAAACGATTTTCTATTCATATGTTGAGTCTTTTCAGAGTCAAAGATGTGACACAGTTAAAAGAAGCAACCTGACCACTCTTCAGTCGCTCACTTGTTTATACAATAAAAGGAAAATTTTGGAGCACAATTTTGACTGGAATAGATTGTTGACGCCATATCGCATTTGCCGAGCTGCAGATGTGCCAAAACCGTAGAAACCCCAAGTGACCCCATTTTGGAAACTGCACCCCTCGAGGAATTCAAATAGTAGGGAGAGCATATTGAACAGACAGGCATTTCACAGAATTTTACAACATTGTGATGTGAAAATGATAAATTAAATTATTTTTTTTCCACAGGTTACTGTAGCCTCTAATGTTTCATTTTCACAAGAGCAACATGAGAAATTGCACAACTAATTGTGCGGTCCATTTTCTTTCGAGTATGAGGATACCCCATATGTAGTCAGAAACTGGGCGAACGACAGGGCACAGAAGGGAAGGAGCGCCATTTGAATTCAGGAGCTCAATTTTGCCTGGAATAGATTGTGGACACCACGTTGCATTTGAAGAGCCCCTGACGAGCCAAAACAGCAGAAACCCCACACAAGTGACCCCATTTTGTAAACTACACCTCTCAAGGAATTCATGTATTGATATTGTGAGCATGTAGATCCCACGGGTGTTTCACTGAATTTCATATCATTGGGGTAGCCCCAAATTTTTCATTTTCACAAGGGAGGCAAGAAGCGTACTTTACGCAAAACAGCTGTCGCTCAATCATTTCTCTAGGTCTCCTCTCATGTGACAACCGAATAAAGTGCTATTAATTCAGAAAGCAGTGGTGAGTTACGCTCTTTTTCCATTGTTTGTCTTTTGCAAATTGCGATTTGAATTTTGGAGTGCCACTTTGGCTTGAATAGATTACAGATAGATTGCGGATAAAATGCGACATTTGAAGAGCCTCTGACTTGCCAAAACAGCAGAAATCCCATTTTGCAAACTACGCCGTTCGCGGAATTCATCTGGTGGTTTAGTGAGCATTTTTTAACCCTCAGGCGATTCATAGAATTGTATAACATTGGACTGAGTAAATGAAAAATTACCATTTTTTTACCTAAAATGTTGCTTTGACCCCAAGTTTTTAATTTTCAAAACAGCTAATAGGAGAAATTGCATAACAAAGTGTACCGATCGCTTTCTCCCGAGTACGCAGTACCCTATAAATGGTCAAAAACTATTGGGGTGCAGATTTTGATGGAATGGTTTGAAAATGACAGGTCACAGTGGCAGATTCTCTGACATACCAGGATATTAAACACCCGTCCCCCGATTATTGACCCCATTTTATAAACTATACCCCTGAATAAATTTATCTAGGGGTGCGCAGTGGGCATATTGACCCCACAGGTGTGTCACAGAATTTTATATCATTGGGTGGTGAAAAAAATAATTCTATTTTTACCACTAAAATGTTGTTTAGCCTCAAGTTTTTAATTTTTATAAGTGCTAATAGGAACAAATGAACCTCAAAGTTTGTTGTCTAATTTCTCCTGAGTTCTCCAATACCCTACATGTAATCTGGAAATACTTTTCAGCCAGTGGAAACTCTAAAGAGAAGTGCCATATTGTAGTGCAGATTTCGCTGGGATGGTTTCAGAAAGAGAATAGCAGAGCCCTTGAGGTGCCAGAACAACAGAACCTCCCCCGTTAGTGACCTTATTTTCCAAGCTACACCTCTCAATGAATTCATCTAAGGCCACGTTCACAATTTGGTCAGTATTTTAAAACCGTATTTGTAAGCTACAATCATGAGTGGAACAATCAGAAAAAGTATAATAGAAACACGTCACCACTTCTGTATTTATCACCCAATCCTGGTTTTGGCTTACAAATACTGATGTAAAATACTGACCAAATACCGAACATCCGAAAGTGGATTAAGGGTGCAGTGATCATATTGACACCACAAATGTGTCGCAGAATTTTATTCCAGTTAGCAGTAAAAAATTAAATTTTTAACCACAAAAAAAAGTAGTTTTACTCCCAGATTTTACATTTTAACACCGGCAAATGGGTAGAAATGGCACCAAAATATATCACACAATTTCTGCTGACCGTGGCATTACCTCATATGTTGCTGTACAGTACAGATTAACCGCATGGTGAGACTCAGGAGGGAAGAAGCACTATTTGACTCTGGTCTTAAGCACAGATTTTCCTAGAATAATTTGCGGACTCCATATACAGAGCCTAAGTGCTAGAAGAGCAGAATCTATATAGCGAAGCAAAGAAAAGGGTATAAAAAAGGGCACCAGTCATTCTAAAACACCCTGGTAAACACCAATGTACACCAATTTATAGAAAAATCTATAAATTGGTGTCCATTGGTATTTACCAGGGTGATTGAGAATGACTGGTGCCCTTTTTATGCCCTTTTCTTTGCTTCGCTATATTCATTCCCATGGGTATTGGGGTATAACATTCCCATATAACTGTGTGGTGCCAAGTCATTTCGTTTCTCTTTAGGAGAGCAGAGTCCTTAATCAAGTGACCCCATTTTGGAAATTACAAAATTCTAGGAATTTATCTATAGGTGTAGTGACAATTTTGACACCATGTGTGTTTTCCCGAAACAAGCAGCAATGGATGTTGCAGAGTGAAAATTTCAAATATGCCATTGTAGTGCCCAATACGTTGTACTTCCCAGTATGTTGTAGCGCCCATAAATTATGCCTAGCTCATGCTTCTGGAGACATGCACCCCGTAAATTAAGAGGGCTCTCACCGCTACAGTATTGACAAAGATGTGGACTCTAAATAAGGTTTACTAACACTGTGGGGCTCAGAAGGTAAAGGGGGAGCATTTGGATTTGGGAGCGCAAAATTCGCTGGATTTCTTTTGGAGGGAGAGGAGCAATTTCGCTTTTCCAGAGCCTTTGTGTTACCAGTACCAGTATTTCCTTTTAACAGATGACTGACGTGAGTGGGGACTTTTTGTGGATTGAGTTGAAGCGTTTATTATTAACATTTTATATAAAGTTATGGATCCCATTTATGCTGTGCTCTACGCTGAGCACTTATATTGGGATTTCCATTAAAGGTTATAGTCACATGTTGCGTTCTTGCTGCGTTTTTTTTCTCCAGCAAAATCTGCTCTCTTGGCAGTGAAGTTACTGCCTCAAAAAAGCAGGTTTTCCTGAGAATTTGCTGTGTTTTTGTCAGTGTTAATTTGTCTCTTGTGCATGCTGATAAATTAAGTTATTTTTGGGCACTAAACTTTAACTTCGTCTGGTTTTGTAACCAAAAAATGCAGCAAAACCCGATACCGACGTTTTTTCAACTTTTTTTTCACTACCCATTGTTTTCAATGGGGGAAAAAAAGCTGGAAAGTGACCTGCTGCATTTTGCAAAAGGCAAGGTTTTACACAAAATACTGAGCACAAAAAAAAACAAGCTGTGTGTATGAGATTTCTGCAATCTCAGACTTTGCTGGTATTGTAAAACGCAGGTAAAAGTTTGCATTAAAAAAAACGCTAGAAAGACGCAACGTGTGAACATAGCATAGCCCAAGTCTACAAATGATATGATCAAGATAAAACCCCCGAGGGATCCATTCACTATGAGGCAGCAGTTGCTCTGGACTCAGTCTGGCCTCTGTTCAGCAGTGTCCTTTTCAGAGGTGCACAAAACTGTGGCTGACCACGCTTTTAAGCATGCTTAAAAAGACGGACACCACCGGATCATAGGCCAGACAGCGTTCACAGTGCCTCCATCTGCTTCATTATAGGCAATCTTCAGTCAGGGGTTTCGTCTGAATCATGTATTTCAGAGATTTAGACGGAAACCCCGGTGTAAGCGCTCAGAATAAATGTGAGCCAAGCCTGCGATCTTTGGGAGACAGAATAAACAAAACAGTAGGTCAAGAATTGGACTTATTTTTTTCTGCATTCCCCGTGCGGTATAAGTGATTAGAAGGATTTATTCTTACAGTGATACCAAATTTATATCCATTTTTAGGTTTTGCTACTATCACACGTAAAAAAAACTTTTTTTTTTATGAAAAAAAAGCTCTTGCATAGCCATATCTTGAGACATAATTTTTGTATATTTCTGCTGACAGTGTCACGTGAGGGATTATTTTTTTGCGGTATCAGACTTTTTATTGGCACCATTTTCGGTCCCAACACAAAATTTATACTATTTACTAAGTTACCCTTAAAGATTAAAGCAGAATGTACAACGATTGCGTAGTTTTCCTTTTGTCAAATTCACCTCTCCAAGAAAAGACTAAAGTATGGATTGGCAGCAAGCACCATCTTGGCTGATTTTAAAGACCTGCTCTTAACCAAAACCTCTACTTATTAGATCTTCTGCAATGTGATCCAACAATGAACACTCCAAATGCTACATTTAAAGCGCTGTTGCCAATATCAACTGCTTTGATCTGAAATGAAGGATTAGCCTTTTGCAAAAAGCTCACATGAGAAGGAATACAGGAGGATTAGAGGCCTGGTCACCAGTATCTCCTTTCATCAAGATGAGAAATTAGGCATTTACAATAAAGTAAGATTGCTGCTTTATATTCACGTCATAATACTTGCCAGAGTGAGCTATACATTAGCATTAGGAATAATGTTATATCCTATGATAATAAACAAAAGTGTTGGTGATTAAAAGAACAAGAAGGTGGTTACATTCAGCAGAATTTATACAACTCTAAACTTACTGTTTGTATGATACAATTAAATTACAATAGCTATGTAAAAAATACAGAATGAATAAAATGATTGTTATGTCATGAACCATTAAACCTCTTCCTGTCAAACCTAGTTTTTGTATTTATGCCCTTCTAACATCTATAAATTCTTATCTTAATTGATGTAGCCATGAGACTTGTTTTATTCCAATCAGTTGGATTTGTAAGGCTAGATTCACACTATGGTTGTGGCCACTGTTAGGCACGTATGCTGATGAGGTGTGTGTCAGACAGTGGGCACAGATAGGATGGATGCCAAGGCATTTGTTTAAAAGAGGGACCCATTGTATAGACACAGATAACGCATGGTACGTGTTTCTTTGCAGCAGCCATTCATTCTAAGAAAGCGTAGTCTGCAGGACTTTCCTATACAGTTTAACAGTATGCATGTGTGGCACCCCAGGGGTCTGGTTTCCACAGTAATAGCAGTATTACGTCTGTGAGCAGGTGGGAGGTCTCCTGGGCAGGAATCCTAAGCATACCACACCTCCTGCCCAGTCCTGGGAGGGGAAGAACTTCCCCTATATAAACTGGGGCTGAGGCAGGGTTAGAGAGAGGAGTTCCAGACAGAGACGGAGTCTGGTCTGGACACGCAGAAACAGGGACAGATAGACATCAGGAGCTCTGTAGGAGCCAAGGAGAAGCGCCAGGGGCTGGAGCTGTGCAGAGCTCGCCCTGGGAGAAGGTACAAAAACCGGACACAGGAGTCCGAGGCTGTGGGGACTAAGATATACCCAGCAGCAGAATCCATCCGGCAGGGGATTCCAGGTCCTCTGGCCATAAAAGCCCGGAGGCTCAGTCACAACGAAGGGACCAGCACCGCCATCCCGGAGCGGAGGCTAACAGGAGGCCCCAGGTCACCAGCCATACGGGTGAGCACCACATGGTATACCCAGGGACGTGGGCTACTTGTAACCGCCGAAAGCAGGGTAGCCGGGAAGGCCTACAACTCCACCTGGCCAGGGGAACTCCGGCTTACTCGCAGACTAACCAGGCCCCAACTACTAGCCAGTACTCCCGGGGGAATTTGCCTTGTACCATCAGTAAAGACCCTGAACTGTACCCTCGCGTTTCCGTGCTTCCTTGTCGCACCGTTAGTGCTGGGACATCCACACCATCACTCCCATCATCCACATCCGCTGCCCTGAGGCCATACCTCTCCCGTTGGGGGTTATATCAACATTGCTGCACACCTATACCACCGGCCTCAGCGGTCTGCCCTGCAGCGGCGGTTTCATAACCGCATTCAACGGGTGGCGTAGTCGGACACTAATACCATCATACCAATAACCGCCACTTAGTTTGACCACCCTGGGCGCGGACCGGGTCACCGCCACACGAAGACTACTACCCCCATCGGATCCGGCTCCGGGTATTCCCCGCGCGCACGCGCGCCGCACTACAGCGCTGGCCCAGGGGGTGAGTCAACTTTGGCGTAGTCGGCAGGATTACGTGCCCGCAACCACCGGGTACTGAGTGCCTGAAAAAAGAGACTTTTATACTTACCTGTGGTGAAGTTTCCCGCCGTCCGGAGTCGTTTCCCGCCATCTGGAGCCATCTTCTGCCTTCTTCCCGCCATCCGTGGAGTTTTCCCGCCATTGGACGCCATCTTGAGGGCGCCGCGCGGGAAGAAGAGGGGCGTGGACTCCGAAAGCCCGCGAGAACTGAAGCCCCGCCTCACGTCCGGACGTTGCGTAAGGTCCTGGAAGGAGCCCAGCAGACGCCGACGTCACAGGAGCGCGACGGAAGGTTCTCAACCCTGACTATCCACTGCGGAGCCGCGGCCTACGGAAGAGGATCATCGCAAGGTAGGCCACGGTCCACTAGGGGGGAGGAGGATGTCGGATACGGAGGAGAGCTTCACTGCTACAGCCACCGCCAGCACCACGCGGCTGCTGCGGTCATGCCTTTCACCATGCCCTATATCCCGGGGGCAGCCTGGCTACCCCAGTACTCAGGGGAGTCACATACACCTGGAAGAGGCTATCCAGCCTTTCTCTGAAGTCATTTAGGGTATCCCCTCACGGAGGCGCAAAAAGTGAGCATCCTGGTGGCCCAATTAATCGGGGCAGCCCAAAGGGAGGTAAAGTCCTGGCCACCTGGGAGGAAGAGGACTGTCAGACATACTAACCCGGCTGAAAGACACATTTGACACCCGCACCTCAGCCGAAATAAAACTAAGATTTTATGGGTGCAAACAACGGGCACATGAGAGTATAAGAGACTATGCTCTAAACCTACAAGAGGCCCTGAGAGCCATTAAGCAGGCAGACCCTGACAGCGTGGGAAATGAAGATAAGCTGTTGACTGAACAATTCATTGAGGGTCTACTGTGCAATGCCCACCGAACCCAGTTGCGGGCAATGGCCTTACAGGACCCTGACCTGGACTTTGCACAGTTCAAGGACAGAGCCATCCGGGTGCTCCGAGAACCGGCACCAGGTGGCGCTGTGACCCACAGGCGCCCTGCTATCACTTATCACCAGGAGACGGCGCCCTTGTCTGCAGGGCCTGTGGGAGCTGATGCGCAGGCTTTAAACAGTGACCCGGCTACAGACCTGCACCATCAGGTCCAAGAGCTAACTAAAAGCGTTGCCGCGCTAACCCGAACTGTGCAGTCTTTACAGGTTTCTACTGCAGGGAAGATCGAGCTGGCATCCGGACCGGAGGACATCCCGTGGCGCCGACCAAGGAGGACCCCACCGGCCAGAGGAAGACCCAGCGATCGATACAACGAGGACGGACGACCTATTTGCCGCCGCTGCAATCAACCCGGACATATGGCAAGGTACTGTCATTTAAACGGGCACAACCTGGGGTAGAGGGCCAACCCCCAGGCATAAGACCATCAGGCCCATCAAACTGGCGTGATAAATACGTAGGGGGACGTCCAATCTTGCCTGTGGTACTGGATGGCATTCCTATGAGTGCCCTACTAGACACTGGGTCACAGGTCACCACCATCCCGTACGTGCTCTTCAAGCAGTACTGGAATGATTCGGACATAACCCGCTACCCAGACGACGACCTGAGTATCATCACCAGCAATGGTCAGCCCGTGCCGCAGGTGGGATTCAAGGAGGTGACCATTAAAATCGGTAAAGTCGAACTGGCGGCACAAGGACTGATTATAGTGGACATAGACCGTCATGAGAGTCACCCTAGAATCACCCTGGGAACCAATGTAATTGAAAATTGTCTTGCAGAGGTGATTCCCCATTTTACAGCAGGTTGCCAAGAACGCCAGTTCCGGCCAGCAGCGTGTGCTCCAAAAAGAGATCCGGGCACTGATGAAGCGGCAACAGGTGGAACTATCTGGTGGTGAGATAGGTAGCGTGAGAATGTGTGACCCGTTCCCTATTGCCATGCCCCCAAAAAGTGAGATGATGATTTGGTGCCGGGCAGCTATTGGTCTAAGAGGTAGAGACTACCAAGCAATGGTAGAACCCGTCTACTCAGACAGTAGGCCCACCATTTTGACAGCACGGGGGGTGGTCGATGTACGCCATGGGAGGGTGCCCGTTCGCATCATAAATATCGGTGAGAGAGAAGTACACCTGCCCCGGTATGCCACGCTAGCTAAATTGTTCACCATAAACCAGAATTCTGTACAGGCCGTGGAACCCTTGCCTCCATCTCAACCAGAGGAAGGTAACGGCTCTAAGAAAACAATAGAGGACTGGTGTCAGCAACTACATTTGGGTACTGACTCCACTCCCTCACACCAGAAACAGGGAGTCTATCGGGTGGTTCAAGAGTACGAGAGTGTGTTTAGTAAACACCCGTTAGACTTCGGGCGAGTAAAGGGGGTAGAACACCACATCCCCACGGGAGACCATCCTCCCATAAAGGAGAGATACAGACCCGTACCCCCTGCACACTACCAACACGCCAAGGGGATGCTTAGAGACATGAAGGAGGCTGGGGTAATCAGGGACAGCTGTAGCCCCTGGGCAGCTCCACTAGTCTTAGTGAAAAAGAAGGACAACACTATGAGAATGTGTGTAGACTACAGGAAGGTCAACCGTATCACACACAAAGATGCGTACCCGTTACCAAGGATAGAAGAGTCCTTAGCTGCATTAAAATCTGCTAACTTCTTCTCTACTTTGGATCTCACTAGCGGGTACTGGCAGGTTCCTGTAGCAGAGGCGGACCGGGAGAAGACCGCATTCACCACCCCGATGGGTCTCAGCGAATTTAACTGTATGCCGTTCGGGCTCTGCAACGCACCGGGAACCTTCCAACGGTTGATGGAATGCTGTCTGGGACACCAGAACTTCGAGACGGTCCTGTTATACCTGGACGATGTCATCGTCTATTCCAAGACCTACGAGGACCACCTGAAACACCTGGCAGAAGTGTTCGAAGCTCTGGCAAACTACGGCCTAAAGGTGAAACCCTCCAAGTGTCACCTCCTGAAACCAAAGGTGCAATACCTGGGACACGTGGTGAGTGCTGACGGAGTGGCTCCTGACCCTGATAAGATCACCGTGATTAAGGACTGGCCAAGACCCTCCAGCATAAAGGAAGTGCGGCAGTTCCTCGGGTTGGTAGGCTACTACCGAAGATTCATTCCCGGTTTCACCAAAATGGCAGCCCCTATGCAGGACCTCCTGATAGGTCAATCTCGAAAAGCCAAAAACCAGAAGCCGCCCTTCAGGTGGGAAAAGCTGGAAGAGGAGTCCTTTTGCCAGCTGAAGATGGCCCTCCAGGGGGATGAAATCCTGGCATATCCAGACTACAGCCAGCCCTTTATCCTCCACACGGACGCAAGTAACATCGGGCTAGGAGCCGTGCTGTCCCAGATCCAGCAAGGAAAAGAACGGGTAATCGCTTACGCTAGCCGAAAGCTACGACCCGAGAGGAACCCTGAGAATTATAGCTCATTCAAGCTGGAGTTCCTGGCAGTAGTGTGGGCAGTGACCGAACGTTTCAAGCATTACCTTGCCTCCTCCAAATTCATCGTGTACACGGATAACAACCCGTTGACACACCTGGACACAGCAAGGCTCGGTGCTCTGGAACAGAGATGGATGGCTCGCCTGTCCAACTTTGAATTCACCATCAAATACCGGGCAGGACGCTCAAATGCCAACGCGGATGCCCTGTCTAGAATGCCGAACTTACCGGACGTAGGGGAAGATCCAGAAGATCTGGAAGAAGTTGAGCTCCCTGCGTTCCACCGTCATGGGATTACCCTGTATTCCCACCGTGTGAAGGACAGGCGCTCCGCGACGTTCAATCCCTTGCCCCACTACAACTGGGCGGAGACGCAAGACAGTGATCCTGCAGTCCGTCTGGTGAAGGAAATGCTGACCCAAGCCGATGCCAGTCTGGACCCAGACGCCCCAGAGGAGACTAAGCAACTGTGGAAGGAGAAAAGTAGGCTATTCCTCTACAGGGAGAAGCTGTGCCGGAGAATGGTTAACTCTCGAACACATGAGTTGACCTGGCAGGTAGTGGTCCCCAGACGAGACGCGGCTATGATTCTGGAGGCGTACCACAACGGAGCAGGACATTTCGGGTGGAAGAAGATGGAGTTCTTATTGCGTGAACGGTTCTACTGGGTAGGCATGAGAGGAGCCATCGAGAGGTGGTGCAGAGACTGTGGACCGTGCCAGCCAGAAGACTCCCTTGCAGCCCATCATCACCCGACAGCCACTGGAACTGGTAGCCCTGGACCATGTGAAACTGGCTCCAAGCAGATCTGGGTATGTCTACGCCCTCACAATCGTAGATCATTACTCCCGGTTCCTGGTGGTGGTCCCGGTCAAGGACTTAACGGCTCAAACAGCAGCTAGAGCCTTCCAGCAGCACTTCTGCCGTCCACACGGATACCCAGAGCAGGTGCTGACGGACCAAGGACCTGCCTTTGAAGCGGAAGTCTTCCAGGAGTTCTGCACTCTGTATGGCTGCCGGAAGATCAGAACAACACCCTATCATCCGCAAACCAATGGACTCTGTGAGAAAATGAACCAGGTGGTGATAGACCTCCTGAAAACATTGCCCCTGGAAGAACGCAGTATGTGGCCTGAGAAGCTGCCTGATCTGGTGGACCTATACAACCACATCCCTGTAGGTTCTACCAACTGTACCCCGGCTTACCTAATGAGAGCGAGACCTGGTAAGCTGCCTATCGACCTGGATATGGGAGTCCTGACACCCGAGGACACCTCGCCAGAGGCAGACTGGGATACAGGACGGCAGCAGCAGTATCGGAAAGTGCAGGAGAGCGTGGAGCGAAGTCTGTCTCAAGCTAGAGAAAGGCAAGAGAGGGCTTATAATCAGTATGCTCCCGCTGTTCCCCTGGTACCTGGAGAGCAGGTCTTGAAGAGGAAAAGACGGCTCCACAAGTTGGACGACCAGTGGGAGAAGGACCCGTACACCGTACTGCCATCAAGCCATGAGAGCCCAAAGATTTGCGTGATCAGTAAGGATGGAGGAGAAACCACAGCCGTTGTCTCCAGAGACCACCTGAAGAAGTGTCCCGAGCAGCTGCAAAGCCCTGAAGAAGATCAAGAAAACCCTCAACCCGCAGAGGAAAGGGAAGAAATGATCAGGACTGTACTCTGAGACTTCCCCCGGTCTTGGACACAAGTAAATGGTGCTGTCGTGGTACCCGTCCTCACCTTTCTCCAGCCAGCCCCGCAAGTGCCTACAGAACAACCAGTAGAGCTGGAAGAGCAGCCGGCCCAAGAGGCAGAAGAGTCCACACCAGCAGTACAGGAGGATCAACCCTCTGCTAGTAGTGAGCCTGCCGTGCCCCTAGTGAGCCAAAGAGTGCGCAGAAAGCTGCCCAGCCTGCCCATGACACCTCCTACACCCTGTAGTGCAGGACCAGTTAGTGAGCTCCGTAGGTCCACTAGGGTTACCAGAGGCCAGATGCCCGTACGTTGGAGAATCTAAGTTGGCTAGTTGCTTTAACTATTTTATGTTTACCTGTTTTGTTGTAGCCGTTGCTAATTATGTTTTTCAGTTACAGGTTTCTTTATATGGACTGACAGGTTATGGACAGTGAGTAACCGGAACTCTGTTGTAAATATGTTTGGAGCGTAACCCAGGAATGGACTACAGACTGTTAAAGACTCGGGGCAGGACAGACCCCTACCTGGTTACGGCTCCCTGTTCTTTGGTGAAATGGACACCCTTATTGCTTCCCGGTTACGGACACGCCGTGACCATCTCATGTATTTAATTGTTATTGTTTATACCCTGTTATGTTTAGTCCGGGAGTACTAAATTTCACTAGGGGAAAATGTGGCACCCCAGGGGTCTGGTTTCCACAGTAATAGCAGTATTACGTCTGTGAGCAGGTGGGAGGTCTCCTGGGCAGGAATCCTAAGCATACCACACCTCCTGCCCAGTCCTGGGAGGGGAAGAACTTCCCCTATATAAACTGGGGCTGAGGCAGGGTTAGAGAGAGGAGTTCCAGACAGAGACGGAGTCTGGTCTGGACACGCAGAAACAGGGACAGATAGACATCAGGAGCTCTGTAGGAGCCAAGGAGAAGCGCCAGGGGCTGGAGCTGTGCAGAGCTCGCCCTGGGAGAAGGTACAAAAACCGGACACAGGAGTCCGAGGCTGTGGGGACTAAGATATACCCAGCAGCAGAATCCATCCGGCAGGGGATTCCAGGTCCTCTGGCCATAAAAGCCCGGAGGCTCAGTCACAACGAAGGGACCAGCACCGCCATCCCGGAGCGGAGGCTAACAGGAGGCCCCAGGTCACCAGCCATAAGGGTGAGCACCACACGGTATACCCAGGGACGTGGGCTACTTGTAACCGCCGAAAGCAGGGTAGCCAGGAAGGGTACAGACTAACGGGAAGGCCTACAACTCCACCTGGCCAGGGGAACTCCAGCTTACTCGCAGACTAACCAGGCCCCAACTACTAGCCAGTACTCCCGGGGGAATTTGCCTTGTACCATCAGTAAAGACCCTGAACTGTACCCTCGCGTTTCCGTGCTTCCTTGTCGCACCGTTAGTGCTGGGACATCCACACCATCACTCCCAACATCATCCACATCCGCTGCCCTGAGGCCATACCTCTCCCGTTGGGGGTTATATCAACATTGCTGCACACCTATACCACCGGCCTCAGCGGTCTGCCCTGCAGCGGCGGTTTCATAACCGCATTCAACGGGTGGCGTAGTCGGACACTAATACCATCATACCAATAACCGCCACTTAGTTTGACCACCCTGGGCGCGGACCGGGTCACCGCCACACGAAGACTACTACCCCCATCGGATCCGGCTCCGGGTATTCCCCGCGCGCACGCGCGCCGCACTACAGCGCTGGCCCAGGGGGTGAGTCACATGCGCACACCTGCCAGACAGAGGTTGAAAGAACATACTTTTAATCTCCATCCAGGGAATAAGGCCCTATGGAAACAGATTGCAATTCTGACTATTTTTTGTCTTGTGTTTCAGTGTGTATGTTTTAAATGCAGAGGCAGGCTAGATGTGTGCACACTCGAGGAAGAGGTGTTCCCCGAAATGTCACAATGTGTGTGGATGCCATGTCCCATGACACAGGCATTTCTCTTGAACTATGGCTTGAGTTTGGAGTGAAGAAACCATGACAAAGGATTTAACTGCACAATGGTGATTTAATAGGTGGTCGCATTGACCGTTTTGTACCATAATGTAGATTGGTATCCCTAATGATGGAATGTCTAGGTTTTCATATACATTACAGATATTGGAGCGTCCTGCGGTTTGTTTCAATAAAACAGTTTTCAAACACAGTTTAACACTTTGTTTTGGTAACCGAGCAGGTTACAGACACAAATTTCTGAGACAACTTATCAGTACTAGGATTTAAAGGGCAATGAATGTATGACAACAACATGCTCCAATCTGCAACGTCAGAAATGAGCCAAGTACAAATGTTTTTCCCTTTTTATCTAGTAAGTAGACAATAGCTGGCCATACACATCAGATGGCCATGGACCATCAGTTATCTCAACTGACCCATACACAGGAGCGCTCATTCGGCCAAGTGTTTGTGTTCTCTATGAGAAAGCCGCTGGCTGACACATTGGCTAACACATCAGGGATAGCAATGATCAGAAGTCAAAAAACAGTCAAGCTCTAACATCGCTCCCAACCATCAGTTGGCCGACGCACCCCCGATACACATTACCCAGTCCACTGAACCTGTCGATATCAAGGGGTCCAGCCAATCAGTGTAATGCGTACGAGTTCCTTTATAGGAAAAAATGGCTTAGATTTATATTAGTTCTGCATTCAGATACTCTTTTTATAAACTAAAGAACATTTTTAAAGTTTGTGCAGCTCCAAAGGAAGCTATTAAAGGTTCCCAAAAAAAGTAGTTACTGACCGGTAACGGGATTTCTCAGAGCCCATGACTGCACCACGGAGAGAGGGGATCAGCCCTTCAAGGACAGGAAACCTACAGATAAAAGGGCGGTACCTCTCTCCCCCATCAGTTGTTTACAGAGCAGGAGAGGAACACCAGATTAGTAACACAAAAATTAACATGTTTAAAGAGCTCATCAGAAACACCACGTGACTACAAATAAACAAAAAACAAGTGTGCACACCCAGGGAGAAGGGAGGGAATGTACAGATGCCGTCATGGGCTCTGAGAAATCCCGTTATCAGTAAGTAACTATGTTTTTCTCCTTCCCCCATGACTGCACCACAGAGAAAATTGCAGAGAAGTATCGTTAGGGAGGGACCACTGCTTCCAGAACCCTTCTACCAAAAGTAAGGTCTGAAGAAGAGCTTAGATCAAGTCGGTAGTGTTTAAAGAATGTGGAGGGGGAAGACCAGGTTGCGGCTCTACATATCTGTTCTATGGAGGTGCCGGCTTTTTCCGCCCAGGAGGCTGCTACTGCCCTTGTCGAGTGAGCCTTTAGATTCTCGGGGGCAGTTTCCCCACTTGACGAGTATGCAAGGGAGATGGTGTCTCTTATCCATCTGGCCAGTGTACCCTTGGAAGCCATTTGTCCCTTCCAAGGACCCTGGAAACACACAAAGAGAGCCCTATCCTTTCTACACTCTCGTGTGGCTTCTAAGTATTGAATAATGCACCCTCTGATGTCTAAACTGTGTAGGTCTTTTTCCCCCCTGTTCTTGGGATTAGGGCAAAAGGAAGGGAGGGTGACCTCCTGAGATCTATGAAAAGGTGACCCAACTTTAGGTAGGTGGGCTGGGTGAGTCCTAACGGTAACCCTGTTTTTCAGGGTTTGCGTAAAGGGGGGTCCCGCCAACAAGGATTGTATGTCACTAACTCTTCATGAGATCTACTAGGAGTGATGTCTTAGGGGATAGAGTTTTAAAGGGAAACAATCGTCAAAGGTTCGAAGGGAGGTTTGGTTAGGCCTGTAAGGGCTAAGTTTAAGTCCCAAGGAGGAGTATTCTGAGAGGGAATGGGTCCCGATCTGGCTGATGGTTTGACGAATCTGGCTATCCACCTATTTCTGGCTAGGTCACAATTGTATAGGGCTCCAAACCTCTTTGTAAAAACTCTAAAATGGAAATAAATGGGACCTCCCCTTGTATCTTAGAACCTGAATATGAAAGGAATTTCCTACAGGTTTTCCCATAAAGTCTGGTGGTTACCGGTTTTCTACTTTGCAGTAGCGTGGAGATCAAATTCAGGGAAAAACCTCTCATTAGCGCCCTTTCAAAATCCAGGCTGCCATGTGTAAGTTTGCTACCTGAGGGTGGAGGACCGGACCCTGGTAAATTAGAACCGGAAGAACCCATGGGTCGGAGGTGGACATTATCCTCAGCCAGGAAAACCAGGGCCTCTTTGGCCAGATGGGGGCTATCAAGATTACTTTTGCCCCGTCTTCCCTGACTTTCCTCAGAACTGCCGGAATCAGGGCAATTGGGCGAAAAGCCTAGGCTAGATGGTGGTTCCATGGGATTGTAAAGGCATCTAGTGCTGCTGGGTTCCCCTAGGGGGTTTATCAAGCAGAATGTGTCTACCTTTTTGTTCTGACAATTGGCAAATAGATCTACGGAAGGATGTCCTCACATTTCTGTGATCTGGTTGAACACCAGCTGATTCAGCCCCCTTTAGCCTCGTCTTAACTGGGTCCGACTCAGGAAATCTGCGGTGATATTTTCTGCTACTTTTATATGGAGAGCGGACAAAGACCCCAAATTGCTCTCGGCTAACAGAAATATGGATTTTTTCACTTGTAATAGAGAGTGGGACCGAGTCCACCCCTGATGATTTAAATACGCCACTACCACCCGGTTGGCTGAGAACACTCTTACATGGTGGCCCTGTACAGTCTTTAGAAATTCTGAAAGGGCGAATTTTAGCACCAGAAGCTCCTTCATGTTGGAGGATGCGGCTTTTAAAGTTCTCTGTCAAGACCCCCTGAGCTACTTAGTCGTTTAAGTGAGCCCCCCACCCCCTGGGGCTTGCATCTGTGGTCAGAACCTGAGAGACGGACCATCCATGGGACGCCCCGGGTTAGACTGTCCATCTCCACCCACCATTGTAGGGAAAGTAAGGTTTTTGATGACAAAGTTAGCTGACCGTCTAAGTGCCCTTTTAGAGATTTCTCTGCCTCCAAGATTTCCCATTGTAAATCCCTGGAATGCATCTGGGCCCATTGGACGCCCAGGATACAGGCAGTCATGGAGCCTAGGAGGGACATCGCTTTCCGCAGAGTCAGAGGGGTGGTTCCTTACTTGGGATATGCAAGCTATCATTTTCTGAATTTTTCCTGCCAGGAGACAGCACTCCTGGTTTCTCGAATCTATTGAAATGCCCAGATATTCTTGAACCTTGTTTGGTTCAGTCTTGGACTTTAAGCTCAAAAGCCACCCTAAGTTCGTCAAGGAATCCATGACCCTTGCTAGCTGGTCCTTGCAATGATGGAAAGAACTGCCTATTATCAGAAGATCGTCCAGATATGGTACAATCAGAATGTTCTGCTCCCTCAGGTGAGCCATTACCTCCGCCACTATCTTGGTGAAAAACCGTGGGGCTATGGCTAGAACAAAGGAGAGGGCCGTGTATTGGTAGTGTCTCACTATCCCCCCTACCGTTAATGCTACTCTTCGGAATTTCTGATAATTTTTGTAGATGGGGACATGATAATAGGCATCCTTTAGTTCCAGGACGGCCATAAAACAGTCTGAAAACAACAGTTTTACTAACGACTTTATTGTCTCCATCTTGAAGGTTTGAACCTTGAGAAATTTGTTTGTTTTTTTCAGATTTATGATTGTCCTGAAAGTCTCGTCTGTTTTTTTCCGCAAGAACAGAGGAGAATAGAATCGTTCTACTTTCTCCTGGGCAGGGACTTCTTGAAGGACCGCTTTCCCTATTAAGCCTAGAATTTCTTCTTCCAGAGCTAGCTGTTCCACATCTGAGGACCTCTTGAGAGTTATGACAAAGTTCTGTCGGGGAATGGAATGGAACTGAAATTTTAGACCTGATTTTATTAAGTCTAAAATCCAAGAGCTGCTGGATATCTTTTTCCAGGCCAGGAGGAAATGTAAACGTCTCCCTCCCACCTGGGGACAACCTTCATTCCTATTGTCACTGGGGGGTCTGTTAAACAAACCCTTTAGTTTTTTTCTTCCTATCCTTCCACCTATCCTGGTCTTTGGGGGGTTTTCGGCGGATGAACTTCCTGCTCCGAAAGGGCTTCCTGCAAGACGTACAAGAGAGGACAGTGAACCGTTTTTTATAATCCCCAGCCTTGTCGAGGATATTGTCAAGTGTGGGCCCAAATAGGAATCGCTCACACGGAATAGAACACAGCTTTGATTTTGTTTGGGGGTCTCGTGGCCAGCATTTAAGCCAGATGGCCCGTCTGGCTGCATTAGAGAAGACCGCCGCCCTGGCTGCTAGCCTAACCGAGTCAGCTAACGCATCAGCCAGGAAAGCTGCGGTGCGTTTTATCACAGGGAGGGAGCCTAAAATGCTGTCTTTGGAAGTTTTGTTTTTTAGCTGCGACTCCAGTTGGTCCATCCAGACCATTAATGATCTGGCCGTACACGTGGCTGCTACTGCAGGTTTCAACCCTCTCCCTGCAGCCTCCCAAGCCCCTTTTCAGAAGCCATCTGCTTTTTTGTCCATTAGCTCCTTCAGTACCCCCATGTCCTCAAACGGAAGGGAAAATTTCCTAGAGGCTTTAGCGATCGCCATGTCTAATTTTAGCGCTTTTTCTCTGAATGAACATACCGGGTCCTCAAAGGGGTACTTTCTCTTACGGGACAAGAGGCTCTTCCTTTCCATTTTTTTCCACTCTCTTTTAATGAGGCAGTGGACTTTGTCGTTAAGAGGGAATTTTTCTTTTGTTCCAGGCCACTGAACATCATGTTCTGAAAAGATTTCTTGGGACGAGGATCTACCAACCCCATAGTGGACCTGACCGCTTTAATTAAATTATCTGTTCCTTCTATGGGGAAGCAACTGCATCCGTCCCTATCCCCAGAAGAAGATGAGGATGAAGATGAGAAGGACGAGTCTAAATCCACCCGTTCCTCGTCTGGACTACTAGATCCCAATACCGGGGACAGGTTCCTGGTTGTCCCCTGTTTTTTCCCTCCCTTCTGAAGAGATTTAAAGATATCTTCTACCTGGAATTTAAATCAGGGTTCTGAGTTCTGAGGCGAACTTAGGGGTTTCCTCGCAGATTGTCTGTTCAATACAAGAGCTGCAGAATCTTTTTTCCCAGGTGGTGGGTAACTCTTGTGCACAAAATGCACAGGCCCTGTGTTTGGATTTGCCTGTACTCTTCTTCCCCTGATGAGAGAAGAAAAAGAAGGGGAACCCTGATTACCATACTGATGGACTGTACTGGAAGTACTGGATTAGGAGGGGAAACCGCTCCAGTAGATGGGTTTTTCCTCTGGACTGACGCCACAGTGGAGTCCTTGCTGCGCTGAGAGGATCTGCCAGAACGCCCACTTCCGCTGTTACCGTGCTGGTGATGACAGGAATCGTCTCTGTGCTGTCCTGTCTCTTTCTCGTGCTTCTGCTGAGGCGAGTGGGGGTGCAGGGACTGCACCTCCTGTAGCTCCTGTTCGCTCATAGCTAGGCCCGAGTGCACAAAGAAGCACTTTCCCAGTGCTCGCCCCCGGTATTTAAACCCCTAGGGGATCCCTCACCCTTCCAGCTGTGTTACTTAATTGTTTTAATCGACCTGCCATGCCTGCAGGTCCTTCATGCGCCTATAGGGATGCACTATCCCCTCCATTGTACCAGCATGCCTGCATCCTGTGGAGACGCCCCTCCTTGATGCTGTGCTGGCCCCTAGGTGCAGGGAGTATGGCATGGCTCAGGTTGTATGCCTCCGTGCATGCGCCCGGCCGCCTCCTTCAACCTCGCGCCGCATCTCCCCTACCACCCTGGAGACCCACTAACCTCAGCGGTGGTGCTTCAGGCAACAACGCCAGCCGAGGCAGGGAACCCCCACTGCCTGAGCCGGTCTGGTCGGGTCTGGTATCCCATAATGGTCGGTCTTCTGGCACTTCTTCAGGTATGCCATCTTCTTGGATTGCTGTAGGTCCCCAGTCAAGGACAGGAAACCAACAGATGCGGGAGAGAAGTAGCACCCCTTTATCTGTAGGTTTCATGTCTTGAAGGGCGGATCCCCTCTCTCAGAGGTGCAGTCATGGGGGATGGAGAAAGTAGGTTAACCCTTTAGTGACCAGACCAATTTTTTTGAAATCTGACATGACATGTGTCACTTCATGTAGCAATAACTCTGGAATGCTTTACCATATCCAATTGATTTTAAGACTTTTCATGACACATACGTTATAATAAAGGTAAATTTAGGTAAAATGTTTTACATTTAAAAAAAAAAAATGACAAAATATTTTAAAAAGTTAGCAATTCTCAAACTTTGAATGACAATCCTTTTAATCCAGATAGTCATACCACACAAACATTAATAAATAACATTTCCCTCATGCCTACGTTACATCAGCGCAATCTGTAAAATGTTTTATTTTGTTAACTTTTCAGAAGGTTTAAAATGTAGCAGTAATTTTTCATGGAAATTTACAAAACTTATTTTTAAAGAGACCCGTTCAGTTTTGAAGTGACTTTGGGGGTCCTATATATTGGAAACCACCGAAAAGTGTTACCATTTTAAAAACCGCACCACTCAATGTATTCAAAACTGCTTTCAGGTAGTTCCTTAACCCTTCCGATGATTTTCAGAAATTAATGCAAAGTGGCATGACCGGAATGAAAAAAGTTTATTTCTACCACCTAAATTTTGATAACTTCTGAACAGGCCTCTAAGACTACAAGGCTGTTATTTGGTCATGACCTGCCATGGCAAATATCAAGACCACACAATCAAGATCTCAGGGTGCCAATGGGGTTAAAGAGGGAGTACCTACACTTAACTATTTAGATTCTGTAGTCACTATCGACAGCAGCATCTAAGGGGTTAAACGGTCATGGTCGGTGCCAACACTGATCATGGCTGATGCAGCAGGGCGTCAGCTATAGTGTACAAGGTGACAGTTACAGGATTGACACCTGTCGGGGGACGCTAGTCTCTTAAACCAAAGGTCAGTAAAAAGATGTATTGGTGGTGGTCACCAAGTAAACCTTAAAAGGACCTTCAACTTTTTAGTGAAAATTATGGGAAAATATGCCATAATGGTAATGTGATGGTTCTCTGTAAAGAAAAACCCATGCGGAAAACAAATTGTAAGGACAGAGTTGTATTAATGCACAATAGAGACAAGATCATCACAACGATGTTGCAAATAGCCCAATCGTCCATGTGTCGCTTGGGGATCCGTGCTCGGAGAATTCAGAGATATCCAGCAATAGAAATAGTAATCAGAAAACTGGTATCCAGCAACAAAAATGCATTAAAAATATTTATTTCGTAAAAGGCTTGTACTAGGTGACTGCAGACGTCTAAATCCTGACCACTTGCAAAGAGCACGTGGTCAGGATCTTCTGGCATTGCTGGTGTGAGCGAGCAGCCACGTGATGTATGAGATTGGCATACTTTCGCTTATATGCCAAATAAAACATGCTTGTCATCTCACAATGTACTACTATTGAGATAGGAAGAGCACATCAGTGTATACTTGCAGGCACATGACCGTCCACAGAGACTACAGATTTTCATCCCAAGCTTGGACAACCCACTTTAAATGGATTTCTGTTCCTGGACACCTGATCTTATGATGACTGTTTTTATTACTAGATTGGCATCTAAGGGGTAACATTTTTCCTTGCGGAGAGAGACACGTTAATCATGTCAAGGTGAGGAGACTTTTAAAGCCGCAAAGCTCCTCTGGGAAATATGCAAATTGTCTCTTCAGAGAGGAAGAGGACCAGAACTCTAGTACCACCTACAGGAAGTAGCAATCCTGAACGTCAGTAGTGACCCTTTAACGAGCCTTATCACATGACTTAGGATATAAGCCAGAACCTCAATTAGCAGACACTGTGTTTCGGAGTACTGCCCATCGTCAGTGCAAAGTGTGAGTTCTGGTTTGGCTGGGTGAGGAGTCAGGAGAAATGTTACCCCCTTAGATACCGGTCTAAGGGGTGACTAAGGAGTGACCTACGGGGTCACTATTGACTTTTAGGATTGCTGCTTCCTGTAGTTGGCGCTAGAGTTCTAGTCCTCTTCCTCTCTGAAGAGACAATTTGCATATTACTAGATTATCACACACTTTCAAGGTATTTATTAAAAAAAAAAAAAAAGAATGTAACAAAAATATAGAAGGATTTATGTTGAACTTTTAGTATAAAAAACCCTGAAACTAATATAAAACCCACCAACCATAAGAAAGTGAGTATAAGGGTCCCAATAGGCTGCCAATGGATTTAGCCATCAAATTCATACTTTGGATTTTGAAGTTAACAACCGGTTTCCTTTTTAATTTAGAAACCTGTAAAATCGTGACTGCTCTGTTTAATTCCCTGTGCATGTTTATTTTGTAGTGAACAAAACGCCTTCAAATTCAATGGCTGTTTCTGCTCCAGGTGAGGAAACTGACAGTGTCCTTACTAATGTATTTCTCCACTACAATAATAAACCATTCCAAATGAAGGTCCATTTGTAAGTCTGTACAGTCTATTCTAACTTCTTGCTTACAGATTCGCTGTCAAGGGGAGTTAACATTGACCAGATTTTTTGATATTTCGAAACAGACAAAAATATGAATTAATGTATAATGTGGTCGGAACAGTTCGTTGTCATGAAAATCTCTAACACTAAAATCGCAGCCAGAAATTTTTAACATCTTAGTCAAACACATTCCACACAACATAACCATGTACCCAGTGGTAGCTCAAACCATCTGGATGGGAAGAGGACGACACCTGGCTACACTATGAATTAATCAGGCAAGGCTGGTTTCTTTTGTCCGCCAGGTCATCTGACCCAAGTCAAATGCCTGATAGGCATATATGAAGCCGTTCGGTCAGGACAGGAGATCAGGCGGTCGGGCTGGATTTTCCAATTTGAGCACGGTTTTTACTTCATAGACGACTTATGAAAACGGTTTAAGGTTTTACATTTGCCATAGTTCTTAAAGCAGTAGGTTACTCTTGCACTTTAAATTACCATATTAGAGTAGCATGCTGTACTATAAGCCCACAATCTTAAAAACAACTAAAACAAACATTTTATTCTAACCAATTCATAATCCGTTCTGAAAATGGATGACAAGACACAATGGTTAACAGTTTATAGAAAACAAGGAAACTTAAAACAGGTCTAAAAAGGCAAAGGGGAAAATATTACATTATTCACATCCTCATTCTTTTACACTAAAATAGAAAAATATTTGGATTAAAGGAATAAAATGTAACACTAATATGAAAGCTGTAGTTTAGCCTGTTAAGCAACAGCCTATTTTGGACCTTCATAAGAAAATTATTTTAAGAATTTTTATCACATACTCTATCTAAAAATCAGTTATTTTTCCATTGATATAGTTGTATGAGGACGTCTTTGATTGCAGGATGAGTTATACCTTTTATTGGCATTGATGATTAAAAATGTACATAAATGATTCAATAAGTTATTTTGATTCTTGTATGGTGATGCAGAAAACAATAGCAGAATTGCTTCCTTCACCACACTTTTGCTAAAGTTTATCATTTTAGGAGAACTTTCAGCAGAATGTCATGACTCTTGAGAAAGGTATCTAAGTGAATAAGGTCCTCCTTTTTCACTTATTTGCATTAGAGTGCTGCTTCCTTTATTTTATTTTTCAACAACATACAGTGGTGTGAAAAAGCGTTTGCCCCTTCCCGATTTCTTATTATTTTCCATGTTTGTCACACTAATATTTAAATTTGTTTTGGGATCTGAAACATTTGACAAAGATAACACAAGTAAGCACAAAATGCAGTTTTTTAATTAAGGTCTTTAGGGTTTGGATTTATTTTTCCCTTAATAATAGAGGGTCCTGTGTGAAAAAGTGATTGCCCCTTCCTTAAAATCTAAATTAACTGTGGTTTATAACATCTTTGGGAAGCCGAGGTCAATTTCCCTAGCCACACACAGGCCTGATTACTGCCACACATGCTTTCAATCAAGAAATCACTTAATAGGACCTGCTTGACCAAGTGAAGTAGACCAAAAGATCCTCAAATGAGAGAAATGTCGCGATCTACAGAAATTCTGGAACAAATGAGAAACAAAAGTAATTGAGCTCTATCAGTCTGGAAAGGGTTATAAAGCCATTTCTAAAGCTTTAGGACTACAGTGAACCACAGTGAGAGCCATTTTCCACAAATGGTGAAAACATGGAACATTGGTGAACCTTCCCAAGAGTGGCCGGCCGACCAAAATTATCTCAAGAGCCGAGCAACGACTCATCCAAGAGGTCACAAAAGACCCTACAACAACATCCAAAGAACTGCAGGTCTTACTTGCCCAAGTTAAGGTCAGCATTCATACCTCCACTCCAAAGAGACTTGGCAAAAATGGCATGCATGGCAGAGTTCAAAGACAAGAAATACCGCTGAGCAAAAAGAACAAAGGCTTGTCCCAGTTTTGCCATTAAACATCTTTATGATGTCCAAGACTTTTGGGAGAATACTCTGTGGATTGACAAGACAAAAGATGAACTTTTTGAAAGGTGCATGTCCTATTACATTACATTTTAGAAAACCAACATCATACCAACAGTAAAATATGGTGGTGGTAGTGTGATGGTCTGTGGCTGTTTTTCAGCCTCAGGACCTGGAAGACTTGCTGTGGTAAATGGAACCATGAATTCTGCTGTCTACCAAAGAAATGCTGAAGGAGAATGTCCAGCCATCTGTTCGTGACCTCAAGCTTAAGAGCAATGGGGTTATGCAGCAGGACAATGATCCATAACACACCAGCAAGTCCACCTCTGAATGGCTTAAGAAAAACAAAATTAAGACTTTGGAGTGGCCTAGTCAAAGTCCTGACCTTAATCCAATTGAGATATTGTGGCAGGACCTTAAAAACACGGTTCATGCTTGGAAACCCTCCAATGTGGCTGAATTACAATAATTTTGCAAAGATGAGTGGGCCAAAATTCCTCCAGAGCGTAGTAAGAGACTCATTGCCAGTTATTTCGCAAACGCTTGATTGCAGTTGTTGCTGCTGCTAAGGATGGCCCAACCAGTTATTAGGTTTAGGGGGCAATAACTTTTTCACACAGGGCCCTGTAGGTTTGGATTTCTTTTTCCCTGGCTAATAAAGACCTTGTGTGACAAACATACAACAGAATAAGAAATCAGGAAGGGTGCAAACACTTTTTCACACCACTAACTTAAATTGCAATATTTTTCACTGTTAATGTGACATCCCCAATATATATTTTTTATTTTCACACACAAGCATGTTTGTGAAAAAAAAAAACTGAAGAGAAAAAAAGGTTGTGGCTGCTAAAATATAGAAGGTTGAATATCAAAATAAATAAAATAAAAATGGTAATTAAGGTCTTTTTAGACTGGGTCATTTAAGCCAAAATGAGGGATGGAGTATAAATGAAATAATGATCCTTCTCACTGCGATCTCAAACCGAGTTCACCTCAAAATAATCCAAAATTAGACACCGTTACTGACACTGAACGTGACATTCCTATGTTATATGGAAAATCTACTTAAATAATCATCTTTAGATGTGAGGCTGTGTATAGAGCTTACTAATATCTTTATTTCCAAAGATATCCCTATTTAACTATATCAGCAGCAGTGCCAGATTGGGCAGCTCCGAACCCGTGCTGCTCTGTAGTGCTGTGTGCTTAAGGGACTGGCTGACTTTAATGGTTACAATAAACCCTCCATCATGACAGATGCCCAAACAAAAGGAGACTGGCTTAGCTTTGAGGTAAGCCAGTGAGCAAGCTCCCTTCACACACACAACATTAAGGACATGTCAACACTGAGAACACTCTCCCGTGTTAAGTACAGGCGCTTCTGAATTTACGAGGGCTGCGGATAGTAAGATTTGAAGGTTTATTATTTATTCTGTTTATTTATATAGCGCCATCATATTCCACAGCTCTTTATCGATGTTGTCATCAGTGTCTCCATTGGGGATCACAATCTAATTTCTCTATCAGCAGGTCTTTGGAGTATAGGGTATGTGCACACGTCGAGTATTTTGTGTGCAGAAATTTCTGCATCTCTTGGCAAGAAAACAGCCTGAAAAACACGGTGTTTTTGCCGCGTTTTTTCAGTGCATTCAATGGGTGAAAAATGCAGGCAAAAACGCACAGGTAAATGACCTGCTGCAGATTATTTTCTACACCAAATCTGCAAGTCAAAAATACATAAAGTGTGCATGACACTTCAGTTTTCTCATCTACTTTGCTGGCATCAGGTTTTGTTTTTTTGTTTTTTTTTTAACAAATCCACGCAGAAAAAACGTGGCAAAAACGCAACGTTTGCACATGGCCCATGAGGAAACCTGAAAACCGGGAGGAAACCCACGCAAACACAGGGAGAACATACAAACGCCTTGCAGATGTTGGTGGGATTTGAACACAAGTTCTATATACTCATCAGAAACACCTCTAAAATAGTTATCTGCTTGAAGTGAGGAAAGAAATGTAAAATAAGTCAACCTTAACCATATGTAAAGTTGTGCTTGCATCTTTGGGGCAAGTTAAAGCTACCATTAAGTATGGTAAAAATCCGTTACAAGACCGTAGAGACATCTATATGAACTTTGACATGGAAAATGACTGGAACTACTTCAAGGCTATACACAAACCAAGTCCAACAGCTCGGAAACGTCAGGACTTGTTAGGTGGAAACTACAATGACCTATTGAAGCTGATGAGAAAAACAGCGTATATTTATCCTGATTGTCACAGCAGCATCCAAGCCTTTATCATCTGCTAAGTAACTAAGCAAAGAGTTGCAGAAAGAAAGAAAAAAAAAAGTGGCTATGTTGTGTTTCAACTTGCAAATCAAGAACAATTGCCATGGAAATTAATAAAAATAATAAACAGTGAAGAAGTTACAAACATTTCTTCACTAGAGGAAGCACATACACCATCACAGGACAAATCAAAAGGTCTTGGAAAAGCGACCAACAAATGATTCCTCAAATTTTCCACATGCATTTTAAGAGTAAGACTTCAACTATATCCCTTTTAGCTTGCTGCTTATTACCTGTACAGAGATGTGTAATAAAATATATATATATATATATATATATATATATATATATATATATCTATCTATCTAATCAATATGGGCAGACTCGCAGCTTTAGGCTACAGGCACACGTTCAGTATTTAGTCAGTATTTTACATCAGTATTTGTAAGCAAAAATCAGGGGTCGGTGAAAAAGGCAGAAGTGGTGACGTGTTTCTATTATACTTTTCCTCTGACTGTTTCACTACTGATTTTGGCTCACAAACACGGATGTAAAATACTGATCAAATACAGAACAAGTAAGTGTGGCCTTAATTTGAGGGTAGTCACAGCCTAATTGGAGTAAGGGTTTAGGAATTAGCTGCCTCTTTTTTTAACGTGACCAAAAGTAATTAGAGAGGAAATGCTACATCCTTCCACCCCGACGCGCGCTTCGCCTTGCTTGGACATGTCCCCGGTAGAAGCAAGGTCAAACATGCCTTGGGGCATTGACAGAGGATAAGGGGGCATAAGATAAAACCAAAGAACAGTGTCAATTCTGATATTTCTATATCAACTAATTTTCGCAATTCTATCCATTAGCAATCCCTTTGCACCCAATGTGTGTCCTAAGGAGACCAGACTGCATTAAAACGCTCCATTATAATATTTAATAGAGGTGTCAGTTATTCCATGTTTCGCACATCTTGTATACGTGTGTGTAGTTCATCATCTGACGGCGATTGAGTTAACCTCCACTTACACTATCAAACATCTAACAGCAGTAGACATATGCAGTAAGAGCTGTCGGGGTTTGTGATTAATCTGAAACAGTGGGATATTAAGTAGATAAGATTTAGGATCAAGAGGTATTTGAAGGCCAATGGCCCTAAAAATAAGACTTCATTTCCCAGAAGCCTTGAATACCTACACAGGACCAAAATAGATGAGGTAAATCACCCCGAGTGTTGCCACTTCAACAGCAGTTGTGGATGCTGGGATTAAGTTTATGTAATAGGGAGGGAGTGCGATACCAAAACATAAGTAACTTATATTGGTTTTACTTTTAAGTAAAGCATGTTGAAGTCTTAGCTGCACTCCTCCATATCTCTTGCCAAGAACCAAATCCGAAGAAAACCTTCCCATTTACTCCTGTAGAAATGTTTCGGGCAATCTTTTGTGTAGGGATTAAGAACTGATAGATATCGGATACGAGTCATTTAGTTAATACACCTGCTCTACATAACTTTTCAAAGTAGGTAGGTTGGGAAACTTTGAAAGAGGAAAAGAGAATACCTATAATGTAATTTGCATATACCGATAATGGGAATGTAAAGGTATGTTGTAACGAGATTTCAATATGTCAAAAGGTAGCAAAACCCATATCGGCTAGATCTGCAAAACAAAATTTTTTTGTTAAACCATGGCCAAGTGAGGTCACTTTTCAGGCAATCAGGCAATGTGGGATTAAACAAAAAAAAATGTAAAAAAAATTAAAAAAATTGGTCATGGGAGAATGTTTGGACATTAATGGAATTTGTTTAAAGCATCTATCCCAAATTAGGGTATGTGCACACGTTCAGGATTTGAAGCAGAAATTTCCTGAGCATTTTTGCCTCTCCCTGGCAGAAAAAATACATGCAGTTTTTACATGCGTTTTTGACGCGTTTTTTGAAGAGTTTTTGTACATCAATGAATGCTTTTTGGAGCTAAATAAAGTTAATTGGTGCGACATTGCTTAAACCCTTGGATTACCATATAACTGGGGTGAGTATTGGTTCATTTGAGTGATTAAAGAATGTGCCTGCTGTAATTCAAATAAAGTGTTTACACCGTGTGTTTATTTAACTCTTTACTTTAATTAAGTTTGGTCATGAAAAGATCTGATTGACACCTTGACATAACCAAACAAAAGAGCTAGGGTGTCAGCTAGTCCCATTCACCCAATCTTCAATAGCATTTCTATTCATGTAATTTATGCGGCAGCTGTGAGCTGCTATTTTTAGCCTGGGAAGGTGCCATTTGCAAACATTTTCCCTGGCCATAATTAACATCTCACAGCTGGTTCCTTAGCCGCAACGTCTCCCGCTCAGCAGCACTTTGGACACAACGTATTTACGTTGCGTCCAAAACACGGTGTTCTAATGCCGCACTTTTGTTGTCAGTACATGTGAATCCAAAGCATATAATGACAATTCAATTGGTCAAAATCTGCAGCAGAGACTAGCGTGCCCGCTACAGAAATTGACACGCTGGGTACGTAGCCACGGTCAGGAGACACTGCAGGTTTGACGCTGTGTATTCATACAGCGTCAAACCCACAGCGACCAGATATTACAGCATAGTGGATGGGATCTCTAGAAATCCCATGTCCACTATACGTGCATCAGAGGCTGCGGATCATCTGTGGACACTGACATGCAGCGCGTCTTTCAGGAACGGAGCATGTCAAATTCTCTTACGGAGTTGCTAGTCTGTGCAACAGAAGTTTGACCACTAGAAAGTACTGAATGCGGTAAATACGCATGGTTCAGTGAACACATCTGGATTTACCTGCGCTCAATAGAACGCAACGTTTTGGACGCAGAAAAAATTTGCGTCCAAAGCGCTGACATGTCCGGATCATGGGCACAGAGCCTAAAATTTTAAAAAAAGATGGCATGGGCTCTCGCGTCATTTTTATAACCAGCAGAGGGAAAACAGACCTCTGAGGGCTGATATTAGTAGCCGTGGAAGGGGCCATTAGCCAAAAATGTTCCCTTGCTATTAATATCAGCCCACAGCTGTTTGTTTAGCCTTTACTGGCTAGATTACAGGGGAACACCAGGCAAAAAAATGAATGTGGGTTCCCCCTATAAAATGTAACCAGCAAAGGCTAAATTAGACAGCTGCAGGCTGATATTAATAGCCAGGGAAGGGGCCACGGATACTAGCCCCCTCCGCGGCTATTAATATCACCCCTCAGCAGTCCCAGAAATGGCGCATCCATAAGATGTGCCAAATCTGGCACTTAGCCTCACTCTTCCCACTGCCCTGTAGCGGTGGCAATGGGGTAATTGGGTTGGGGTTGACGTCAGCCTTGTATTGGCGGCTGACGTGAAGCCCAGGTTAGTAATGGAGGGCGTATATAAGACGCCCCATTACTAACCGCGTAGTAAAATAGTCGGTGCTTTTTCAATAAAAGATACAGCTAGAATAAGTTATTTTAATGAAATAAAACACGCGGTTCTACAATTTTTTTTATTACACGCCTCTGCGAAGCCCTAGATCTCCTGAAAAAAATGAAAAATAAAAAAAGCCCAAACAATATTCCTCACCTGTCCACCATCAACAACACAGTCCAAGTACCGCCGAGTGTCCAGCGGTGATCTGGGTCACTTCTACAGCAGTGACATCAGCCATCACTGACGTCACTGCTGTAAAAGACAGCAATGTATACGGACAGGGGTGTAAAATCACCCCTTGTCAGTGTACATTGCTGCAGGAGGTCACTGGGGTGGGTAATCAGCTCATAGTCGCTTGAAAAACAGGTGATCGCTGACATCACCGATCAGCTGATGGTTGCGTGACCATCAGGTGATCGGTGACGTCAGCGCAGGTACTGGCAGGGCAGTACAGTATAGATATTATACATGCAGGTTTGCTGCGATTTAATGCAAGTCAATGGGCGCGAATCCGCGGCAGAATCGCACAATAAATGGTACTGCTGCGGTGTTTGCCGTAATGATATTCCGGAGCGGAAATTTACGCATCATGTGCACAGAGGATTTCCATTGCTATACATAGCAGACCTATTAACATGCGGTTTTAATGCGTTTCTGTGGTGGAAAAACCGCCGCGGAAAGGCATAGAAACCGCATAGTGTGCACATACCCTTAATGATCAGATTAAAGATTCCAAAGTAAATATTATTGGTCCCAACATGGGAGAATCTAGTTTATTTGAGGTGGTTGCTAGTGATGAGCGAGCATGCTCCTTACTTGAGATTTACGAGCATGCTCGGGTGTTTTCCAAGTATCTTCAGCGTGCTCGGGTGGTATGTTTGAGTCACACTGTGCGCATGATTTGCGACTGTTTGACAGCTTTAATACATGTGAAGAATGCCTGTTTCTTAGGCATTCCTCACATGTATTTAAGCTGTCAAATAATCGGAAATCATGCACACTGAGTGATTCAAACCTAACACCCGAGCACGCTGAAGATACTCGGAAAACACCAGAGCATGCTCGCCGAAAGAGTGAAGAGAACATACTCTGTCATCACTAGTGGTCACCTAAAGGTAGGAGAGTTGGGGTGGAACGAGGCTAGCCATTGTTTTTCAGTTTCCATCCATCTAGAAAATGCCTTTAAAGTGGACCAGGCTGAAATGTGCCAGAGATGGGTTGCCCAATAGTATTTGAGAACATCTAGTACACCTAGTCCACCCTTTGTTTCACTTGTTAGAAAAATATCATTCTTAATTCTTCGCTTTTTATAAGCCCAAATGAATTTAAAAGGATATATGAATGAATGTTTCTTAAGCAAGCCTGTCAGTAGGATTTAGCTCTATAAACTAAAGGTATGGCTATAATGGCGCTGTGATGCAGAGTAATATGATACCTGATGTGAAGGGATCCGCTGAGTGGTTGTTTAATACTCACCTTACGAAGTTTTCAGAAAATTACATCTTGTGCGCTTCGGAACGGGACGTAGGGGCAGGGTCGTCTTCACGTTCTCCAAACCTCCTGTTTCTTGCCCAGTCACTGATTATTCAATGACTTACCTTATTTTTAAAATTCCGCTCTGCTGCCGCCATTCACCGGAGGCGGCGCATGCGCAGATAGAGATCTCTGCTCAATTCAGAACTGAAATCACGATCTGCGCATGCGCCGCCTCTGGTGCCATTTTATTGAGGTCCTGCACACAGGACACTGGCTGGTGGGGGGGTGGAGAACGAAAAGACAACCCTGCCCCCACATCCCACCCCGAAGGGCATAAGATGTCATTTTCTGAAAAGGTTAAGAGTATTCAGCAGCCACTGAGCGGATCCCTTCACATCAAGTATAATATTTATAAGCATCACAGCGCCATTACAGCAAAGACTTTAATTTAGAAGGCTAAATCCTGCTGGCAGGTTCGCTATAACTCCCTATAGGGGACACAGAGGGGCAGAGTTTCAAATAAGTATAAAAGCTTAGGGCGTATAGTCATACTGACTGCGGAAATTCTCTCAGTGGTAGGCTGTTCCATTTATTAAGTACGGTAACAGTTTGAGTTCATTAATTAACTGGGAATAATGATGTTGATATTGCGTTTTATAACTGGAAGTCAAATGCACCTGCAAATCTCTCAGTGAGGTGTCTTTTCACTTATATTTATAATTTTCTACTAGTGAACTTAATGATGTATTAGAAACATTAAGAGGAATGGCTTCTGTTTTGATACTGTTAACTTTGTAACCTGAAACATAGCTAAATTGTCCCACAAAAGCATGAAGATCAGAAAGGGTAATGTGTAATTGAGTTAATATCAATAAATCTGTAAATAAAGAATTTATTTAAATTCGTTGCCTCATCATCACTCCATGAATACTCGGATCAAGGCGTATAGCTGCAGCGAGGTGGAAGTAACTTTTGACCTTTTGCAAAAGTCACACAGTGGGATCCCAGCCTAATGCTGCCTTTGAGGATAGTGAGTTTTTTTATTATTTTATTCACTTATCTAGTGCCAATAATTTCACAGCGATTTAAAAGACATCATCACTGTCCCCACAGGGGCTCACAATCTAAATTCCCTACCTGTATGTCTTTGGAGTGTGGGAGGCAACAAAGTCCTTGCACATTTTGTCTTGCAAAACAGTGCTATACACTGAGCCACTGTGCTAGTGACTTGATGAATATTGAAAAGTGATCTCTACAGAACAGAAATGGTCACTGAATATATACCACGGAAGTCTCACCCAGGACATGAAGGGATAAAGCAATGTCCAGCAGTGACCTGTCAGCAATAGCCACTGATCAACAGCTGACTGGTGAACAAGAAAACATTTAACTTTAAGTGTTTATTAGTGATTAGCGCAAGTAATTGTTATACAAGTTTGCCGAGGGTACTCAAGTGTGCACAGAGCATCACCGGTGTTCGAACCCTCCTGTTTATTTTTTCCATCTTGTGTTTTGCGGTCAAGTAACCATCTGCCTTTATATTCCAGCTCTGCCCTTTTAGCTGTGCTGAACTTCAGTGTTTGACTGTTTCTCTAGCCAGGTGCTTCTGTGTATTTCTCTGTCCGTTTGTTTGGTCCTTCTGGGACCTCTAGTACCTTTTTGTCTGTTTGTCTTTTTGTGTTCTGCAAAAACTTCTCTGTTTAGGAGGTGTCCCATTTTTTGCTCCAGTCCTTAGTTCTTTTAAGGACCCCTCCCCTAATGCTATAGGTCTTCGCTCAGACTAGCCGAGGACCAAGGCGGGTCTGTTCGCTAGAAACAGGCAGCTCGCTACATCGTAGGGATTCAGCTTAGTTTTATTGTAGGGACAGTTTTCCCTTATCTTTCCTTCGTACATGTTGCAGATCATAACAGCGGGTACTCGAGTGAGATGTTCAAGCACTCGCAATGTTGCCCGTGCTTGTAAGGCAATCTCCACATGTTCTGTGGCTAACAGAAGCGAAACATGAGATCGCGGGGACCCGAACATCTCATTCGAGCACCCGCGATACTCTGCGCATACCAGAGCACCTTCACCAAGCTTGAGTAAAGAGCTCTTGCGCTCATCACTAGTGATTATGTGTTGTCCATTAGCAATCTAACTTGAGTCACCAAAGCGGTATGTAATGTGAGTTGGAATCAAGACTTTTCTTAAATTTTATAAGGATCTTTTCACAGAGACCTTTTGAAAAGTCGTGGATAACTTTAGAATAAGTTCACACTGATTTAGAGTCTACCTTTTCACAGAACATCTGTAGTAAAAGCCGTGCTTTTTATAAGTAGACTTCCCACACATTTCACCCTTTACCCCGCAAAGTGTGAAATCTGCAATGGATTTTTCACAAATTGACAAAGTGCGGATCTTAAAACTTGAACCTCATGTCAAGTTCTGAATAGAATTTTCAATTTGAAAACACAACAGAAAAGTAACAAATTGGGTGCCTCAATTTATTAGACAATAGTCAGCCAGGTACATTATAGCCAATCATGCTTTGGGCGTGATCAGAGCACTTTTAAACTCTGCCTCAGGAGCAGCAGATTGCTTAAAGAGTAACTTTTTTAACCCATAAATCAATAGTACACGTGAAAATCATCAACTTTGTAATATACAGTACAGACCAAAAGTTTGGACACACCTTCTCATTTAAAGAAATTGCTGTATTTTCATGACTATGAAAATTGTACATTCACACTGAAGGCATCAAAACTATGAATTAACAGATGTGGAATTATCAGTCACCAGCCTCAGAAATCGCAGGTTAACAGCAGCTCAGATTAGAGACCAGGTCAATGTCACACAGAGTTCTAGCAGCAGACACATCTCTACAACAACTGTTAAGAGGAGACTTTGTGCAGCAGGCCTTCACGGTAAAATAGCTGCTAGGAAACCACTGCTAAGGACAGGCAACAAGCAGAAGAGACTTGTTTGGGCTAAAGAACACAAGGAATGGACATTAGACCAGTGGAAATCTGTGCTTTGGTCTGATGAGTCCAAATTTGAGATCTTTGGTTCCAACCACAATGTCTTTGTGCGACGCAGAAAAGGTGAACGGATGGACTCTACATGCCTGGTTCCCACCGTGAAGCATGGAGGGGGAGGTGTGATGGTGTGGGGGGTGCTTTGCTGGTGATACTGTTGGGGATTTATTCAAAATTGAAGGCATACTGAACCAGCATGGCTTCCACAGCATCTTGCAGCGGCATGCTATTCCATCTGGTTTGCGTTTAGTAGGACCATCATTTATTTTTCAACAGGACAATGACCCCAAACACCTCCACGCTGTGTAAGGGCTATTTGACCAAGAAGGAGAGTGATTGGGTGCTACGCAAGATGACCTGGCCTCCACAGTCACCAGACCTGAACCCAATCTAGATGGTTTGGGGTGAGCTGGACCGCAGAGTGAAGGCAAAAGGGCCAACAAGTGCTAAGCATCTCTGGGAACTCCTTCAAGATTGTTGGAAGACCATTTCCGGTGACTACCTCTTGAAGCTCATCAAGAGAATGCCAAGAGTGTGCAAAGCAGTCATCAAAGCAAAAGGTGGCTACTTTGAAGCACCTAGAATATAAGACATATTTTCAGTTGTTTCACACTTTTTTGTTAAGTATATAATTCCACATGTGTTAATTCATAGTTTTGATGCCTTCAGTGTGAATGTACAATTTTCAAAGTTATGAAAATACAGAAAAATCTTTAAATGAGAAGGCGTGTCCAAACTTTTGGTACGGTAGCTCATCAGAAGAAAAAAAATCTAATCAAAATTGGTCAATCTCATAATTCTCAATTCTGAGGTTCAATCGGTATTCAGTGAAGACAGACTTTCCCCATTGCGGAGTTAGCAGTCTTCTGCACAGATCAGATTGCAATACGGTCAACAAAAAATTGGCTGATGGTGGAGAAGCATTTGACCCGACCAGTCTATTCGTATCTTAAAAATGAAAAGGACTTCACAAGGGGAAATAGAATTCCAATTGTAGGATGCTTATGGCCAGGTCTGGTCCCATGCACCTCCACCAGCAGTTATTTAGTGAATAAGAGCTGTGTAATCTGTGAGGAAAGCTGCACTAAAGCACAGGAGGAGAACCTGTATGTCCTTAGTCCTGACTTTTTTCCCCAGACAGCATACCGACTCAGTTTCATTGATCCATACATATATACGTTTGAATAAAACATATCTGTGTCTCCACTCTATCAGACTCCGAGCAATTTCTATTGTCATCATTTTTATGGATCAGACTCGACCATTAAAGACTGTGGGGATCTGCATAAAATGAATAGAGCTTGAAAAGACATAGATAGTACATCAGACTTCCGTCTGAGTTTCATCATTTAAGTGATACATAGTTAAGAGTCAATGAATAAAAAAATTCAGACAGTACCTGCTACAATGGGGAAAAATGAATGAGAAAAAAATAACTTTCTGTTGGATGGTAACAGTCACACGGAAGCATGAATGTAGCCCAACACATATATTAGTAGGTGCCACAGTCATATCCTCAATACATCTGTTAAACTAGTCGGAGGGGTGGAGGACGACGCAGATTAGGCAGGACAGGAAAGGTTATACTGGTAGACTGTTTATATAGATTTTTAGTTTAGATTAAAAATCTTAATTATAAAGATGATCGTTAAATTAATATTGAACACAACATATATGCACCTATATCTTCAAAAAACCTGAAAATCAAAAGAAAAATGAGAATCAAAAGAAAAAAAATCTGTTTTAACAGTTTAAAAAAAAAAAAGTTGATGACCTACTTCACATAGCAGCTCAGATCATTATAAAACTCAGCGATATTATATAATACAAACTCTATTATCTTTGTAATTTATGGTTGCAAGCGACTACCTGGTAGGTCTACTCTGCATCTCAGTAGCTGAAACCTAAAATTGGTGTGAACAGGCCACCTGTCCATACAGTTTAGAAAAGTAATACCCAGTGGGGTGTTCCAAAAGTCCACAAGTGAATATCCCAGGGTTTATTAGCATAAGGCTTCGTAATTTCCTCTTCTTGGATAGTTCAGCCCAAATCTTAAGTATGACCCTTCTCCTGGGGCCAGAACAGTTTAAAAAGTGGACCTCTGGCTTTGCCATCTTTCCCTGTTCTCCTACGCCTGCTAATTTTAGCTCATTGTTTTCTATTTTGGCAGCTGAAAAAGCGACGAATGTAATTTTACCTCTTGCCTCAAATTTCTCCTTAAAAAGCGAATACAATGTCCTGTTTATAATAAAATTGTTCACTGGCACAGAAATTGAGAAAGGAAAAAAAAAAAAAAACAACATTTTAAAAAAGGGGAAAAGAAAAAACAAGGAGGAGAGGCCAAGCAAATGGAAAATGTAAAGCAAGCAAAGTCTAAGCGCCAATTCACACTAAGTGTGAGCAATGGTCCCAAATACATATCACATATTGAGTTATTACTTAGAATATGATAGATTGGGAACCTGAGGGAAACAGAAATATGGGCGTTTAACACACCAGTTTCCACAAAACAAAAAAAAAAAAACCAGGTATAAAATAAATTTCTAATGCATTTGCACTAATACAGCCAGCACTCTTCTCAGCGAGGTGGTCCTTTCTTTTAGGCCTTGGCCAGTATTTACACTCTTTCCTTCAGCTCGTATTGGCTCTTGTACACATTAGATAGTGGATGGTGGAGTGTTGGGCCGTCATCTATCTCACCCGACTCTCTCTATACACAGAATGCATGGTTCAGACAAGTATTCCAGTGTTTTCTAAGATTACGCTGCCACAATCACTGGGCAGCAGCTCATCTACCCCCGAATAAGAGCGTCGGCAGTTGAAATTCCAATGGCTGGATCCTTTTCTCCCCAAACCAAATACAGATGATTGGACGGTTCAGCCGACTTCACTGTAATGCTTATGGGGGGCATTTATTACTTTTGTTCTGAACTGACTCATCAGCAATCACACTTCTCTGGCTGCTGTTTCAGGAAATGAGACACCTTGATCAAACCAGAAGTAACTTCAAATGAAAAACAATTAGCAAAACCAGTTACATTACAGTTTGTTTGTTTTTTTTTATGGGGGCAACACACTTAACCCCTTCACCCCAGAGCCTGTTTTCACCTTCATGACCAGGCCAAATTTTACAATTCTGACCACTGTCACTTTATGAGGTAATAACTCTGAAACGCTTCAATGGATCCCCCCCGATTCGGAGAATGTTTTTTTCGTGATATATTGTATTTCATGATTGTGGTATAATTTCTTCGATATCACTTGCGTTTATTTGTGAAAACGGAAATTTGGAAAATTTTGCAACTTTCAATTTTTATGCCCTTAAATCAGAGACCTATATCATACAAAATAGTTACCATAATAAACAACATTTCCCACATGTCTACTTTACATCAGCACAATTTTGGAAACATTTTTTTTTTTTTTTTTTTGTAAGCAAGTTATAAGGCTATGCGCCCACAATGCAGAAATGCTCCGGATTTTTCCTGGACGTTTCTGCATCTCCCTGGCAGAAAAAAACGCATGGGGATTGTACATGCGGATTGTACATGCGGATTCCTGCCAGGGACAAGCGGATGTGAAGCGTTCTTCACATGTATTTCTACATGCGGGTTATCAAGCGCTTTCCAAGCGATTTTAGCATCACTTGGAAAGTGCTTGACAACTTGGTCACACTATATAAATCCATGCAAACGGCATAGATTTATATAGTGTGACCGAAACAACGTTAAAAAATAAATATATACTTGCCTTCTGATGGCCCCCCGGTGTCTTTATTCGATGCGTCTCGGCTTGCCGGCAGCTCACGGTACACTAAAGGACCTGCCGACGTCAGCGGTCGCATGACCAGTCACATGACTAAATGACGTCATGGTAGGTCCTTGAGTCCACCGCGATCAGCTGGCAAGCCAGGACAGACACCGGGGGCCATCAGAAGGCAAGCATAATGTTTATTTTTTATTTTATCCTTTTTTTTTTCTTTTTACAGGTTCTAATGGTACTCGAGTCCGGAGGAGACTCTCGTTCTCCAGACCCGGGTACCATCCGCACATTGAAAAGCATGGATTCCACATGTGATGCAGATCCAGTGATGCGGATTCCATGCGTTCCAATGCAAGTCAATGGCAGTGAAAACACAGCGCTTCCGCAAAATAATTGGTAGTGCTGTGTATTTTTCCGCAATGATAATCCGCAGCGGAAATTTCCGCAGCATGTGCACAGCACATGCGGATTATCACTGGGGAACATGGCAGACCTTCTACCAAGCGTTTAAGCGTTTCTGCAGCAGAATTGCCGCTGCGGAAACGCTTAAAAAACGCATCGTGGGCACACAGCCTAAAGGTTAAAAGCTGACCAGCAATTTCTAATTTTTTCAACAAATTTTACAGAACCATTTCTTTTGCGGGACCACATCACATAGGAAGTGATTTTGAGGGGTCTATGACAGAAAATACCCAAAAGTGACATCATTCTAAAAACTGCACCCCTCAAGGTGCTCAAAACCACATTCAATAAGTTTATTAACCCTTTAGGTGCTTCACAGGAATTTTTGGAATGAGGAAGGGAAAAAAAACAAACTTTTTCATAAAAATGTTACTATAGACCCAACTTTTTTTTTCCGCAAGGGTAATAGGAAAAAAATTGACCCCAAAATTTGTTGTGCAATTTCTCCTGAGCATGCCGATACCCCATATGTGGAGGAAAACCACTGTTTGGACACACAGCAGGGTTCGGAAGGGAAGGAGCGCTATTTGACTTTTTCGAAAGCAAAACTTGCTGGAATAATTAGCGGACACCATGTCGCATTTGGAGAACCCCTGATGTGCCTAAACAGTGGAAACCCCTCCCACAAGTAACACAAATTTTGGAAACTAGACACCTCAGGTAACGGATCTAAATGTGTGGTGAGCACCTTGAACCCAAAAGTGCTTCACAGAAGTTTATAACGTAGAAAATAAAAAAAAATATCCCATTTTTCACACAAAAAAGTTGTTAAAGCCATATATTTTTTATTTTCAAAAGGGGTAACAGGAGATGGACTCCAAAATTTATTGTGCAATTTCTCCTGAGCATGCAGATACCCTATATGTTGGGGAAAACTATTGTTTGGGCACACGACAGAGCTCAAAAAGGAAGGAGTGATATTCTCAAAGGCAGACTTTGATGGAATGGTCTGCGGGTGTCATAACGAGTTTGTTGAGCCCCTGATGTGCTTAAACAGTGGAACACACCCACAAGTGACCCCATTATAGAAATTAGACCCCTCAATGAATTTATTTAGTTGTATGGTGAGCACCTTGAACCCACAGGTGCTTCACAGAATTTTACAACATGGATTTGTAAAAACTAAAAAATATATATTTTTCCCCACAAAAATGTTGTCTTAGCAACACGTTTTTTCATTTTCACAAAGATAAGAGAAAATGGACCCCAAAAATTTGTTGCGCAATTTTTCCTTTGTACGCAGATACCCCACATGTGGCTGAAAACTATTTTTGATACAGTGCAAAGCTCAGAAGGAAAGAAGCACCATATTGGAGTACAGATTTTGCTGGACTGGTCTTAGGGTGTCATTTCATACATTGGCAGTGCCCCTGAGGTGCCAAAACAGCAGACCCCCCCCATAAGAGACTGCATTTTACAAAACTACACCTCTCACTGAACATATCTAGATGTGCAGTGATCATATTGAAACCACAGGTGGGTCATGGAATTTTATACCATTAAGTAGTGAAGAATAAAATAATTACTGTATTTTTCGAACTGTAAGACGCACTTTATTCCTCCAAAATTTTGGAGGAAAGTGTGTGTGTGTGGGGGGGGGGGTGTCTTCTAATATGAATATATATATGCTGTGGGTGGTGTGGGGGGGAGAGCCAGCGGCATAGGAGCGGAGCACAGGAGGCAATAGCCAGCTGCTGCAGCCTACACTGTGCCCGCTGTTAGAGAAAATTAATATTCACTGCTCCTCACGCCCATGGGCGTAGAGAGCAGTGAATATTCATTTTCCTTAATAGAGCGCACACTGTACCCGCAGCGCGTTCCTGCAGCGCCTCGGCTGTCATGTGTGCCGGCTATTAAAGGGCCATGAATATTCACTACAACCCACTCCCATGGGCGTGGGGAGTAGTGAATATTCATGCTCTTTAATAGTGGGCACACGAGACCGCCGGCCGCTGCAGGAACCGCGCTGCGGGTATAGTGTGCGCGCTATTATGGTGAGTGAAGTCACGGCTCCCCACGCATACAGTCACGGCGTGGGGAGCAGTGACTATTGCGGCAGCTCATCTCACAGTGTGAGGGCACATGGCAGTGACGCCATGCACGGCTCACACAGTGAGATCAGTGTCGGCAGCAGAGCAAGACGCAGTGCTGGAGCAGAGAGGAGGCGAGTATAATTGTTTGGGTTTTTTTGTGTGCAGCGTGATTGTGATCAGGGGATGCCACGCATACCAGGATGGAGGTGTTACATGCATACCAGTTAGAGGGATGAAGGGTGCCATGCATACCAGTTACAGGGATGAACGGTGCCATGCATACCAGGAAGAGAGGATCAGGGAGTGCCACGCATACCAGGAAGAGAATCAGGGAGTGCCACGCATACCAGGAAGGGAATCAGGGAGTGCCACGCATACCAGGAAGGGAATCAGGGAGTGCCACGCATACCAGGAAGGGAATCAGGGAGTGCCACGCATACCAGGAAGGGAATCAGGGAGTGCCACGCATACCAGGAAGGGAATCAGGGAGTGCCACGCATACCAGGAAGGGAATCAGGGAGTGCCACGCATACCAGGAAGGGAATCAGGGAGTGCCACGCATACCAGGAAGGGAATCAGGGAGTGCCACGCATACCAGGAAGGGAATCAGGGAGTGCCACGCATACCAGGAAGGGAATCAGGGAGTGCCACGCATACCAGGAAGGGAATCAGGGAGTGCCACGCATACCAGGAAGGGAATCAGGGAGTGCCACGCATACCAGGAAGGGAATCAGGGAGTGCCACGCATACCAGGAAGGGAATCAGGGAGTGCCACGCATACCAGGAAGGGAATCAGGGAGTGCCACGCATACCAGGAAGGGAATCAGGGAGTGCCACGCATACCAGGAAGGGAATCAGGGAGTGCCACGCATACCAGGATGGGAATCAGGGAGTGCCACGCATACCAGGATGGGAATCAGGGAGTGCCACGCATACCAGGAAGGGAAATCAGGGAGTGCCACGCATACCAGGAAGGGAATCAGGGAGTGCCACGCATACCAGGAAGGGAATCAGGGAGTGCCACGCATACCAGGAAGGGAATCAGGGAGTGCCACGCATACCAGGAAGGGAATCAGGGAGTGCCACGCATACCAGGAAGGGAATCAGGGAGTGCCACGCATACCAGGAAGGGAATCAGGGAGTGCCACGCATACCAGGAAGGGAATCAGGGAGTGCCACGCATACCAGGAAGGGAATCAGGGAGTGCCACGCATACCAGGAAGGGAATCAGGGAGTGCCACGCATACCAGGAAGGGAATCAGGGAGTGCCACGCATACCAGGAAGGGAATCAGGGAGTGCCACGCATACCAGGAAGGGAATCAGGGAGTGCCACGCATACCAGGAAGGGAATCAGGGAGTGCCACGCATACCAGGAAGGGAATCAGGGAGTGCCACGCATACCAGGAAGGGAATCAGGGAGTGCCACGCATACCAGGAAGGGAATCAGGGAGTGCCACGCATACCAGGATGGGAATCAGGGAGTGCCACGCATACCAGGATGGGAATCAGGGAGTGCCACGCATACCAGGATGGGAATCAGGGAGTGCCACGCATACCAGGATGGGAATCAGGGAGTGCCACGCATACCAGGATGGGAATCAGGGAGTGCCACGCATACCAGGATGGGAATCAGGGAGTGCCACGCATACCAGGATGGGAATCAGGGAGTGCCACGCATACCAGGATGGGAATCAGGGAGTGCCACGCATACCAGGATGGGAATCAGGGAGTGCCACGCATACCAGGATGGGAATCAGGGAGTGCCACGCATACCAGGATGGGAATCAGGGAGTGCCACGCATACCAGGATGGGAATCAGGGAGTGCCACGCATACCAGGATGGGAATCAGGGAGTGCCACGCATACCAGGATGGGAATCAGGGAGTGCCACGCATACCAGGATGGGAATCAGGGAGTGCCACGCATACCAGGATGGGAATCAGGGAGTGCCACGCATACCAGGATGGGAATCAGGGAGTGCCACGCATACCAGGATGGGAATCAGGGAGTGCCACGCATACCAGGATGGGAATCAGGGAGTGCCACGCATACCAGGATGGGAATCAGGGAGTGCCACGCATACCAGGATGGGAATCAGGGAGTGCCACGCATACCAGGATGGGAATCAGGGAGTGCCACGCATACCAGGATGGGAATCAGGGAGTGCCACGCATACCAGGATGGGAATCAGGGAGTGCCACGCATACCAGGATGGGAATCAGGGAGTGCCACGCATACCAGGATGGGAATCAGGGAGTGCCACGCATACCAGGATGGGAATCAAGGAGTGCCACGCATACCAGGATGGGAATCAGGGAGTGCCACGCATACCAGGATGGGAATCAGGGAGTGCCACGCATACCAGGATGGGAATCAGGGAGTGCCACGCATACCAGGATGTGAATCAGGGAGTGCCACGCATACCAGGATGGGAATCAGGGAGTGCCACGCATACCAGGATGGGAATCAGGGAGTGCCACGCATACCAGGATGGGAATCAGGGAGTGCCACGCATACCAGGATGGGAATCAGGGAGTGCCACGCATACCAGGATGGGAATCAGGGAGTGCCACGCATACCAGGATGGGAATCAGGGAGTGCCACGCATACCAGGATGGGAATCAGGGAGTGCCACGCATACCAGGATGGGAATCAGGGAGTGCCACGCATACCAGGATGGGAATCAGGGAGTGCCACGCATACCAGGATGGGAATCAGGGAGTGCCACGCATACCAGGATGGGAATCAGGGAGTGCCACGCATACCAGGATGGGAATCAGGGAGTGCCACGCATACCAGGATGGGAATCAGGGAGTGCCACGCATACCAGGATGGGAATCAGGGAGTGCCACGCATACCAGGATGGGAATCAGGGAGTGCCACGCATACCAGGATGGGAATCAGGGAGTGCCACGCATACCAGGATGGGAATCAGGGAGTGCCACGCATACCAGGATGGGAATCAGGGAGTGCCACGCATACCAGGATGGGAATCAGGGAGTGCCACGCATACCAGGATGGGAATCAGGGAGTGCCACGCATACCAGGATGGGAATCAGGGAGTGCCACGCATACCAGGATGGGAATCAGGGAGTGCCACGCATACCAGGATGGGAATCAGGGAGTGCCACGCATACCAGGATGGGAATCAGGGAGTGCCACGCATACCAGGATGGGAATCAGGGAGTGCCACGCATACCAGGATGGGAATCAGGGAGTGCCACGCATACCAGGATGGGAATCAGGGAGTGCCACGCATACCAGGATGGGAATCAGGGAGTGCCACGCATACCAGGATGGGAATCAGGGAGTGCCACGCATACCAGGATGGGAATCAGGGAGTGCCACGCATACCAGGATGGAGGTGTTACATGCATACCAGTTAGAGGGATGGAGGTGTTACATGCATACCAGTTAGAGGGATGGAGGGTGCCATGCATACCAGTTAGAGGGATGGAGGGTGCCATGCATACCAGTTAGAGGGATGGAGGGTGCCATGCATACCAGTTAGAGGGATGGAGGGTGCCATGCATACCAGTTAGAGGGATGGAGGGTGCCATGCATACCAGTTAGAGGGATGGAGGGTGCCATGCATACCAGTTAGAGGGATGGAGGGTGCCATGCATACCAGTTAGAGGGATGGAGGGTGCCATGCATACCAGGATGGGAATCAGGGGGTGCCATGCATACCAGGATGGGAATCAGGGGGTGCCATGCATACCAGTTAGAGGGATGGAGGGTGCCATGCATACCAGGATGGGAATCAGGGAGTGCCATGCATACCAGGATGGGAATCAGGGAGTGCCATGCATACCAGGATGGGAATCAGGGAGTGCCATGCATACCAGGATGGGAATCAGGGAGTGCCATGCATACCAGGATGGGAATCAGGGAGTGCCATGCATACCAGGATGGGAATCAGGGAGTGCCATGCATACCAGGATGGGAATCAGGGAGTGCCATGCATACCAGGATGGGAATCAGGGGTGCCATGCATACCAGGATGGGAATCAGGGGTGCCATGCATACCAGGATGGGGATGAGGGGTATGGGCGTGGAGAGCAGTGAATATTAATTTTCCTTAATGGCGTGCACACTGTACCTGCAGCATGGCTCCTGCAGTGGCTCGGCTGTTATGTGTGCCCGCTATTAAAGACCATGACTATTCACTACAAGCCACTCCCATGGGCGTGGGGAGTAGTGAATATTCATGCCTTTTAATAGCAGGCACACGAGACCGATGGCTGCTGCAGGAGCCTCCCTGCGGGTATAGTGTGCGCGCTACTAACTTGAGTGAAGTCACTGCTCCCCAAGCACACAGTCATGGCGTGGGGAGCAGTGACTATTCCAGCAGCTCATCTCACTATGTGAGGGCGCATGGCAGTGACGCCATGCGCAGCTCACACAGTGAGATCAGTGTCGGCAGCAGAGCAGTACGCAGCGCTGGAGCAGAGAGGAGGTGAGTATAATTGTTTGTTTTTTGTGTGCAGCGTGATGGGGATGAGGAGGTGCCATGCATACCAGGAAGAGGGATGAAGGGGTGTCATGCATACCAGGAAGAGGGATGAAGGGGTGCCTTGCATACCAGGATGAAGGGGTGCCTTGCATACCAGGATGAAGGGGTGCCTTGCATACCAGGATGAAGGGGTGCCTTGCATACCAGGATGAAGGGGTGCCTTGCATACCAGGATGAAGGGGTGCCTTGCATACCAGGATGAAGGGGTGCCTTGCATACCAGGATGAAGGGGTGCCTTGCATACCAGGATGAAGGGGTGCCTTGCATACCAGGATGAAGGGGTGCCTTGCATACCAGGATGGGGATCAGTATGTAGTTTTCTGAGCACAATCCCGGAGACAGGTGTGCTTTAAGGGCAGACAAATTGAAAATATAAAAAAATGGAAACTATTTTTAAACATGTTGTATTTAAGTGAAAAGAAAATTTGGGTCAATAGATCACAAAAAAAAAAAAAAATCGCAATCACTTTTATAGTTAAAGGCTTCCCATTTTTGAATAAAATAACTTATGCCAGATTTGCAAAAATGCTGCGTTCTAACCTCCCAAATCAGATGAAGAGATTAAAAATGGCAAGTACTGTATTGTGTTTGGAAGAAGGTAGAAGTAGATCTTACTGCGCTGCTAGTTGTAACAATTCCAGGAAACATGGTAGTAGGGTTAGTACCGCTGCTCAGCTTACTTGTAACCAGAATCCCCAAGTCCTTCTCCTGTTCTGTAGTCCCGAGTATACTCCCATTTAATGTATATGCAGCAATAGGATTATTCAGCACTAGGTGCATTACATTTATCAACATTAAATCTCATCTGCAAAGTGTTTGCCCATTCAAAACATCTTATCCAGATCATTTTGTAATTTTGTATTGTCAAGATCAGTGCTTCAGCTTCCATCTCACAGGCAGCCAGTGTTGTAATATTGCTGCAATAGAGCAGAGCTGTGAGAGCTGCAGCAAATGTGTTTGTGAGGAGGCAAAGTTCAGTTTTACAGTTCTGTGTTTGGAAGCATTAGCAGTGTGAGAAATGTAACTTTTATAATAATCACTGGAGGCAGATTCTCAGTGTCTGGCTTATAGTTCTTAACAGCTCATTTACATATACAGTATAAAAAAAAAAACATTGATATCTCTGGATTAAGACACTGGATCTCAGAAATCAAGGTATCATTTTATTCAGCTTCCTATGACCTGCAGACCCATAAAGATGGCTTAGGAGGAATGGTCCTACTGACAGATTCCCTTTAAAGGGATTGTCCGGTACTTTATATTTATGGCCTATACTTAGGATAGTCCATCAATATTAGATAAGTGGGGCTGCGACACAGGCAACCCCACTGATCAGCTGCCAGAAATGATCATTTGTGGAGCGGAACTACACAGCGCCATCAATTGTATAGTGGCTGCAGCAGGGTACTGCATATCAACCACTATTCAAAGAAGTCAGCAATGATGTGTAGTACCGGCTGTGGGCCACTATACAGTTGACAGACCTGTGCAGTCCCACTGCACAAATTAATCCGGCCACAGCCAGCACCGAGAACAGAAATTCTATTTTTCTCATTAAAATATCTTGTTAGCCCCTAATTTTCAATATACACAAGGGGTAAAAAAAAGTACCCCACAATGTTACCAAATTCTCCTGATTAGACACTGAAAATTTTAGATTTTAATGAATACCTAATAAAAGTATATACATTTTAGATATTCGTTTAGTGGTGAATCCATCATCCCCATTACCATGTCGATCCATAATGGTTGAATAGCAATCGTTACATTTTAACATCGATCATACACAGTGTTCACACAGATAATCTAAATCAGGGGTCCTCAAACTTTTTAAACAGGGGGCCAGTTCACGGTCCCTCAGACCATTGGAGGGCCGGAATATAGTTTTTAAAAAAAACTATGAACAAATTCCTATGCACACTGCACATATCTTATTTTGTAGTAAAAAAAACAATACAGGAACAAATACAATATTTAAAATGAAGAACAAGTAAAGTTAAATCAACCGGCATTTCAATAGGTAGGTAACTGTACCCAATAGGCAGCATAGGTCCCCAATAGGCAGGTAAATGTACCCAATAGGCAGCATAGGTCCCCAATAGGCAGGTAAATGTCCCCAATAGGCAGGTAAATGTCCCCAATAGGCAGGTAAATGTCCCCAATAGGCAGGTAAATGTCCCCAATAGGCAGGTAAATGTCCCCAATAGGCAGGTAAATGTCCCCAATGGGCAGCATAGGTCCTCAATGGGCAGGTAAATGTTCCCAATAGTCAGGCTGTTTCCTCCTTATAATGCCATATGCAGGCTGTTCCCCCCCTTATAATGCCCCATGCTGGATGCCACCCCCTATATAATGCCCCATGCAGGATGTCCCTTTCTCACACCATATAATGCCCCATGCAAGATATCACTCCCCTGTCTTTATAATTCCCAAATGCAGGATGTCCCTTTCCCCCCCATATAATGCCCCATGCAGGATGTCACCCCCCCATATAATGCCCCATGCAGGATGTCACCCCCTCATATAATGCCCCATGCAGCATGTCACCCCCCCATATAATGCCCCATGCAGCATGTCACACACCCCCATATAATGCCCCATGCAGCATGTCACACACCCCCATATAATGCCCCATGCAGCATGTCACACACCCCCATATAATGCCCCATGCAGCATGTCACACACCCCCATATAATGCCCCATGCAGCATGTCACACACCCCCATATAATGCCCCATGCAGCATGTCACACACCCCCATATAATGCCCCATGCAGCATGTCACCCCCCCCCCCATATTATGCCCCATGCAGGATGTCACCCCCCCATATAATGCCCCATGCAGTATGTCACCCCCCCATATAATGCCCCATGCAGGATGTCCCTTTCTCCCCATATCATGCCCCATGCAGGATGTCACCCCCCATATCATGCCCCATGCAGGATGTCACCCCCCCATATTATACCCCTTGCAGGATGTCACGCTCCATATAATGACCTATGCCTCCATACATTAAAAAAAAAAAAAATCCAATACTCACCTCACTTCTCACTTGCTGCTGCTTCCGCTGCTCTACTCTGGTCTGGACTCCAGCGTCGCGGCGTCGTCGTCCCGCTCTGCGCTGCCTGTGACGGCACTCGGGAGGGCGCGGTGTAAAGACATCACCGCGCCCTCTGACCTGAGACGTCACAGGAAGCGCAGAGCACGGAAGACAGCGGATCTGCAGAGGCACGGGGAGAGGCAAGTATCCGCCTGCCGGGGCCCTGAGCAAGTGGGTGGAAGGGCGGGCAATGGCACCGCTCTCCTCTCCTCCGCCCATAGCCCAGCGGGCCGGATGAAAGTAAATCTACTAGACGTCTAGTCTACATCTGAATAAATCTACTAGACGTCTAGTCTACATCTGAATAAATCTACTACATGTCTAGTCTACATCTGAATAACTCTTAAATCCAGATAAAACATGGTTATCAACGAAGATCTTTTAAATGTGGCCACATGGTCAGCACATGCTGCAAACATAAGCAGAACACTAACTTTTACCTCTTCTGTAACTGCTAAAGTATATAACAATTGTAACATGACAAGCCTGTAATCTTCAATATATTGGATGCATGACAGGCCCACTTGAAATCGGAGAGATGCCTCCTAATGCAGTCAATAAATAACTGTTCATATGTTCAGCAGTAATGGGGTTGTAACTTCATTCAGAGTGATCGGCATAGAGAAGGTTAAACAACCGTTCAGATGATGCGACTATAAATGCAAGTTATTAAACCGTGAAACATGGTGGATGAACATATTGCCAATTAGATCTCCTTTAGGTATTATCAGACAAGATTTGATATACCATTATTAATGATTTGTCGTAATTATTCTGTGCATAATTATAATTTACCTGTATTCCTTGTAAACAGGATATGACCCAACACGTTAACAGTTCACATTTTTACCATGCAATGATTAAGGACATGGGTCCGAAATGCATTTACGTTCCATTTTATATTCATAGTGTTACGGTAGTGGGATCTGCGTTTTTTTTTTTATACACTCTTGCATAATAAAATGATGGCTTTTTATGGAAGATCCTGATGCTGGAATCCATTTTCTTCTTACTCCCTGGTGCATCGCAAGCTTCCGCACAGTGGATCTCCATTTGGGTGAGCTGATTATCAAGATTTTTTTTCTATCCTATTTTTGCATCTACCAGCAGGACGTACTGGACAGAGAAACCGCTTCATGAAGCTAGTGTGAGGATCCTGTAAATGGTAGCTCCCAGAAAGGCGAAGGAGCCCAGAAGCAAGGAGGGTAATATTAATAAGCCAGGTCTGAGGTTTATATTACGTGGATGTGTCAACTAATATTCATAGGATACGAGTTAATACAGTTTGTTTCCCCTGGAAAAGCGTTTATATTTGATAAGTCGTGGATAATGATCTCTGCTATGTATTCTCACTGCTGATGATACAACAAAATAGAGTACTCAACTAACAGTGTGATAATTCTCTCCAGAACACTGTCTAGAAGTGGTTTCAGATCACTATTTGGTCACTGTATAGCGGTATTATTAGAGATTGTATAGTGACAGTGTACATTAGTCTTTGACTGAAAAAATAGTCTATGCTTGGCCCAGACCACGTTATTAGGTTTGTCTATTTACCAGTCTTTCTTGTGTTGTACATCTAATATTGTATAAGGGTTTGAAATGCTTTTTAGTATCAGTCCAGCCCTAGTGACATCCTTGTGTCAGAGGTTTTAACATTAAATGAAGATGGGTGTTATTTTTCTAACTAGGTATACCAGACCTCATTTGCAACCATGCTAGGAAAATCTGTATAAAAACCCACATCTCCCATTTTATAAACTTAATAAGCACATTCAATCGTGTGATCTCTAAATACAAAATCAGTAAAAGACAAAGTAATCAAGGCCAAAATACAAATTATACAAGACATTGCGCTTCTAAATATGTATCGAACATCACACCCATTGAAACAAAGTAGTAGTTGTGAAAAATTAGTCTCGACTAGAAAACAGTGGCAAGGCAATATGGCCAAGAGGTCTTCAGTGACTGACACCCAAACCAAAATGAAAAAGAACTATGGGATAAAGCAGGTAAAAAACTAACATGCAGAAGATTAGCTAAGCAATATTTCCTAGATTGTAATCAATCAGTTCTCATACGTGCTACGATGGTGCTTTATTCTATTAAACTGCAATAAAATGAGGAATCTGGTGATTCAAAATCCGTGCTGCCAAGTGTCCAAAGCACGATCATAGATAGATATGTGGTATGGTTGCGGTTTATTGTGTCAACATGTTTCAAGGTTTACAACACTCATCAGGACAAAACCACTGTGGCAGTGCAGGTTTTGAATCAGCAGATTCCCCATTCCATTGGTGATCCCGTAGCAGCCTTCACATGCTTCACACAGTTGTCACTGTCACAACCCTTTCAGGTGAGCGGATTTCTTAACTTCCTACACCCTTTTTGCCATCAGATAAGACCCTATCTAGAGCTTCTTGCCTCTCCAGTTTCTTTATTTTTACTTATTCTATTAAGTTGAACTGACATTCATGTTGAACTCTGCTGCCACTATTGTTAGTTCCATTACGTTTCCATTCCTTTCTGTACCAACCGAAACCTGACAAAACCATTATAACCCTTAATGGTCAAAAAGGGGATGTTCTCCAGCACCAAAGTAAAGTAGTTAAAACTTAGACTTTAATCATTAAATAAAAAAATTGGCAAAATATGTACATATATAAAAAAAAAATCATTAATGTTTACACGTTTTGGGTAGAAAAATCCTTTAAGATGTGCTCCGTTATGGAGCTGCTCCGTCTACTGATAGTGGGCCCTGCACATCCACCCCCTATTGATTTGATTAGAGGGTGGATGTGCAGTACCTGGCCGCAGCAACTATGAGACGAAGCAGCTCCATAACTGAGCACTTCCAGCCAGCATCGAGAAGTGCTGATAAGTGGGGGTGCCAGGTGTCACACCCCCACCCATAAGGACAGATCATCAATGCTAAAGTAGTGGACAACCCCTTAAATAATTAAAGATGTGTCCTAAGCCTTTAACAAGGTTAGCAAAATAAACTTGATCAAAGTCAGAACCAGTCTGGCAATAAAGACTATCACCAATACCTAAGAACGGACCAGTCCTTGTCTGCTATGGAAAGGAGCAGTGTCCTTTCCAATTGAAACCCCCAATGGCTCACGCCTTTAGCAGAATTTTACATGTTGAGGCAGAGCAACTTTGCACAAATACATTTTCACACACAATGAAAAATGGATATTGCAAAGACAGACTAGATTAAATATTAATGAAAATATTCCTGAATTCTGGGTAAATGCCTTCATATTACCCAATTGCTCACCACTTGACTGTCTTAACCCCTCTTAATTTTTACAGTGATTACATTTTGAAGAGAAACAATGAAAATAGATCAGAAGCATTGATTTTAGAGACCAAAAATAGAGCCGCAAACATAAGCAGGTCATGAGATCAATTTATCTATGAACCTTTATATATGAAAAACACATCCGTTTCTCCTGGACAAGGCATTCAATAGGACGCAGATTGATTACTGTGTAAATGCAGGAAAAGAGGGATTATTTTAAAATACATTTTTTTTTCTGTTCTAGGAGCTGCTAAGAAGATTGCTTTTACAGAAATCATAGTTTCGTACAAATTGTTTTAACTTTCCCTTTCCATTCTGATCTCTAAATCCCAACCAATATCCTCATTTGTAAAGCCTGTTGAATTTGCCAAGAATCTGCATCATGTGTAAAAATGACTAAACTTGACAGAAACCCCATTTTTTCCCCAGCAGTAAGTAAACATCTATACTAAATATGGTCAGGTCTTTATTACTAAACTTAACCTAAGCAGCAGAAGATTTTTTTTTTTTAATTAACGCAACAGGAGAGTATCATAGTGAAACCTAGAATTTAAGGTTCATGTTTGCTGAACTTGCATGAATACTCTCCTATTAAAAAGCAGTTGACTGATTCAATGACGTTTAGACTCTAGAATTACAATGAAGCCCAGTCTGGTTTTCAGTAGAACTAAATTCCAGTAATCTCCTTATTCTTTGGGTAGGCTTCAGTCTTAAGTCTCTAGACAGCCCTGCCTAAAAATTTCTATAATCACACGTATTGTGGAAGACCAGAGAGCACCATTAATTGCTCCAAAGACTTCCGAGCTTGCACACAGCAAAGAACAGATAGAACGTCGTAGGCTTTCTAACCTACTACATCCATACTCCACTGTGTGCACGCCCAGGCAGGAGCTGTGCGCTTGTGTCTCCTAAGCTGCACGTTTTTAAGAGGTCTTTTGAGGTTTTGGATTGGAACTCGGGACCACCTAAAATAAATATAAAGTCTCCCAAACTGAACAAAAATTAACACATTTTGACCAACCTCAAATCTCTCCTCTTCTCCAACTCCTCTTTAGGTATAGTCCATGGCAGATTTTGAGGCAAACACTGCAGCACATTATTGGAGAATTCGGAGAAATCTACTCCATATTCAGTTAATATTCCTTCTGACTCTGGTTCAATCTCACCCGCCTGTCCAAGGCTCTTCATCAGCTTCCTGAAGACAAAGGAGGTAGGGGAAGGAAGAACATGAATGCTCAAAAAGGTAATCGCCATTAGATATTTAGCATTAGTGTAATACAATGGTGGTACGCAGATCAAATGAGGTGTTCCCATTTCTATGGGTCATTATAAAGCCCATACATGAGTAGCATATTTAGCACCATTGACAATATCAGCTAACTGGTAAGATTTCACTTTGGGAAAAGCTCACTTTTTTAATAGAGAGGCCTGAACTAAGACAAACAGGCCAGTCGCTGTCACAAATTGAAGACGGGTGTCAGATCTGCCTTTACCTGGCATACATTACTCTGGTCCATTAAATGGAAGAGCATGCTGTTATTTTTCTCCAAGCGTTCCAGACCATCAGTATGTGTGTTTAACATAGACCATGTGCACAGGCTGGAATGGATCAGTTTGTGGTCCATTGTGCACACAAGTCAACTATATGCTCGTCTGAACAAGCCCTTAGAAATAAATACACTCCCTAATACCTCTCCAGGTCCAAGCTGCTAGGCGCATACACATATTTACACATATTTACACTTATTTTTATTATACAATTAATAAAAGGGCTTTTCTGTGCACTAAAAATGTTAAACCTATAAAAATGTAGGTGTGTTTACCAACTCCTTATTACAAGATCCCAGCATACCATTAGTGAATGGAAATATTCCTATGCAAAGTCAGATGCGTAGACGTATTTAAGGTGTTACTCAGGGGCCCTCATCGGAAGGGAAATGGTGCCAACGAGACTGCATCCCGACATCACTGCCACTGCGGACTTCCTGATGCAAGAGGCGCCAGATAACCCCTATTACCCAAGTTCTCTGCTAAACCGTACATTCACATTGTACTGTTATGTAGATAGTGCATCAAGTATTACTTGTTTGTCCAAAATATTATAATAGACAATGGAAGGAAGTGGTTTTTCAATAAAAAATTATTATTTTTTTTTTTAAATCGAATAAAAGGGTGAACAAGGAGAATTGTCAGTAGGATCAGCCCTCCTAATCTGTCTATGAAGGTATGCAGGTCAAGGAAACTGAATAAAATGATATTTTGACATCTGCGATGCAATGTTGTATTCTAGAGAAAGCCACATTTTTCTTAACCCTTTCGCAACCCTGGGATTTTTGGTTTTTGCATTTTTGTTTTTTGCTCCCCTTATTCCCAGAGCCATAGCGTTTTTATTTTTTGGTCACTATGGCCGTGTGAGGTGCTTTTTTTTTTTGCGGGATGAGTTGTACATTTGAACGACATCACTGGTTCTACCATATCGTGTACGTGGAAAAATTCCAAGTGCGGTGAAATTGCAAAAAATGTGCAATACCACAGATTTTTTTTTATTTTTTTAACCACATTCACTGAATACCAAACATGTATAGGTTATTTTTTATTTAAGTGGTGAAAAAAAAATCCAAAGTTTGCTAAAAAAAAAAAAAAAAAAAATGACACCACTTTCCAAGACCCGTAGCGTCTCCATTTTTCTGGATCTGGGGCCAGGTGAGGGCTTACTTTTTGCGCGCCGAGCTGAAGTTTTTATTGCTACCACTTTGGGGTAGATTCGATGTTTTGATCGCCCGTTATTGCATTTTATTGCAATTTTGCGGCGACCAAAAAAAACGTAATTCTGACGTTAAGATTTTTTTTTTCTCATTACGCTGTTTACCGATCGGATTAATTCTTTTTTTTATATTGATGAATCGGGCGATTCTGAACACGGTGATACTAAATATATGTATGTGGGTTTTTTTTTTTATTATTTTATTTTGAATGGGGCGAAAGGGGGGGTGATTTAAACTTTTATATTTTAATTTTTTTTTATATTTTTAAACCTTTTTTTTTCACTTTTTGCTTGCTTCTATAGTCTCACTAGGAGACTAGAAGCAGCACTTGTCTGATCGCCTCTGCTACATAGAGGTGATTAGCAGATCACCTCTATGTAGCAGAAATGCTCCTGTGCTATGAGCGCCGACCACTAGGTGGCGATCATAGCAATCAGCTCATGACAACCACTGGAGTCTGCCGCAGACTCAGGGTTGTCATGCCCACCCATCAGTGACCCGCGCTCAAGTGACGGGGTCACCGATGGGCGGGGTAAGTGAGGCGCTTCTGGCGCGGCAATGTTAAATACCGCTGTCAGAGACTGACAGCGGCATTTAACATGTTAACAGCTGCGGGTGGATCGAGATTCCACCCGCAGCTGTTGCGGGCAAATGTCAGCTGTAATAATCAGCTGACATGTGCCCGATTTAGTGTGGGCTCAGCGCCGGAGCCCGCGATGAACCAGGGGTTACAGCCTGGTGCGTACTAACACGTCCCAGGCTGTAAAGGTGTTAATATGTAAATGAGCTATTACGATCTATGGGCAGGACACAGATCTCCCTGAGAATTTGCCTCCAGAGCATATTTTAAATTAAATAGGGCAGTACCAGTGAGAGACATGTAATGGCCGACGGTCTGCTCTCCTGATCTACCTGTCTCACACTGCTAACTCTCCCTTTCGTTTAAAATAAGAGCTGGAGGCAGATTCTCAGGGAGATCTATATCTGGCCCAAAAATCTTCATAGCTCATTTCCATATTAAAGAAGCACTCCCATCAAGTTTTAACCTCTTAATATATTGGAATTATCATATTATGTGGCACTAAGTACTGACAATTGCTCGTTTTGCCATTCTACCCAGTTAATTCTTCTCTTTTCCATTATGATCACGGGATTAAAAACAGACTAGCTGAATCAGTCTAAGCTCCATGTAGGAACAGGAAGTCACTTTTCCCTACAAGAGTCACCCCCCTCTTAAACGCCTGATCTAGCTGCTCCCTCTTCTCTCCTATCAGGGACTTTTGCAGTGAATCATGCAGGGAAAATAGACTTCCTGTTTCTACACAGCACTCAAACATTCAGCTACTCAGTTTTTAATCATATGATGTCAGACCTAATGTAAAAGAAGAATTAGCTGGGTAGAAGGGAAAAATGAGCAATTGTAAGTACACAGTGCCATATAATATGATGAATGTAATATATTAAGAGGATAACAATATTGATGGGAGTGCTGCTTTAAGAAAAATGTGGATTTCTCGGGAATACATTAGATCAGAAATCAAGGTATCATTTTTTTTTCCTTTTTTTATAACCTGAATTCCCATATAAATAGCTTAGGAGGGTTGATCCTACTGACAGATTCCCTTTAACAAAAAGTTAAATTAGAAAATGTAATACATTTTTATTATACCATAATTAAAAAAGTTGAATAAAGCTGGTTAGGCATCTTTGGTGCGTTTGGAAAGCGATGAATGTCAAAATGTAACAAATTGATAATCATATTACACTAGTTGAAGATGTAACCGCTTTTTACCCTCTTTCATCACTAGAGCATAACTGGAAAGCGCTATAGTTCTGAAAGGAGTTACATAAACATAAAGTGTTATTTTAAGAGAGATCACATTGAGTGCACAAGTACATGAAGATAGAGAAGGCTGATGGGACTAGTTGAGACTTATTCTTCTCTTAGGTCTTTGAAAAGATGATTTAACAATGAGACCAGGGAAACCTGGACAGCGTGTCAGCAGTTTACATAAAGTTTGCCATGGGCTTGCACGATGAAACTAAAATGTGATTTCATCCCTTCTTAACTTGCTTGGAATAAAACATAACATTCCTGCCCAAACAAAAGCTTGTCAAGAAAATTATAGCCGTGAGAGAAGGATCTGGATGTCATGATCTAGCTTTCTACGGCCTCACCCAGCTCTATCAAATCTAACATTTTCCTGAGGACACAACTCTTCTAATATCTCACATGTTCCACAAATACCATCCAGCTTGATTGTAATAATTTGCTTACCCACACGATGTAGCAGATATTGCTAAGTATTTCTGTCAGGCTAGATCTAAGGAACATATGAGGAAAGAAATACCACAACAGGTTTCTTTTTTCTTTCCAAGGAACGTATCTAGATGTGTGGTGAGCACCTTGGATCCCAAAGGTGTTTCACAGAAGTTTATAACATTGAGCCAAGAAAAAAAAAAGATCACATTTTTCACAGGTTTTTATGATTGCCAGATGTCACACACTAAAAGACGCTTTTTATTGTAAAAACAAGTTACTTCATTGGCATATTATGATAGCTATAATTTTTCCATATTTCTACCGACAGTCATGTGAAGTCTTGTTTATTGCGGGACGACTTGACGTTTTTACTGGTATCATTTTCGGGCAAATGACATCTTTTGATCGCTTTCTATTCAGTTTTTTTTGGGAGGCAAAATGAACAAAAACCAGCAATTCAGGAATTGTTTACTGGGGATTTTTTTTATGCCATTCCACGTGTGGTAAAATTGATAAGGCAGCGTTATTCTTTGGGTCAGTACGATTACAGCAATACCTCATTTGTATTATGTTTTGGCGCTTTTACACAAACTTTTATAGAAAAAAAAAGAATAGTTTTTGCATCGCTTTATTAAGAGAGCTATAACTTATTTTTCGGATGATGGAGATGTATGGTGGCGTTTTCAGCTAAAACATTTTTATTTACATTCGTCTTTTTTTGATTGGCGGTATGATAAAGCATCATTTTCTGCCTTGTTTTACTTTTTTTTTTTTTTTTTTTTTTTTTTTTAACACAGAAATGTACCCTGCTCAAAAAAATAAGGGGAACACTCAAATAACACATCCTAGATCTGAATGAATGAAATATTCTCATTGAATACTTTGTTCTGTACAAAGTTGAATGTGCTGACAACAAAATCACACAAAAATCATCAATGGAAATCAAATTCATTAACCAATGGAGGCCTGGATTTGGAGTCACCCCCAAAATTAAAGTGGAAAAACACACTACAGGCTGATCCAACTTTGATGTAATGTCCTTAAAACAAGTCAAAATGAGGCTCAGTATTGTGTGTGGCCTCCACGTGCCTCTATGACCTCCCTACAACACCTAGGCATACTCCTGATGAGGTTGCGGATGGTCTCCTCCCAGACATGGACTAAAGCATCCACCAACTCCTGGACAGTCTGTGGTGGATGGAGCGAGACATGATGTCCCAGATGTGCTCAATCGGATTCAGGTCTTGGGAACTGCGGGCCAGTCCATAACTTCAATGCCTTCATCTTGCAGGAACTGCTGACACACTCCAGCCACATGAGGTCTGGCATTGTCCTGCATTAGGAGGAACCCAGGGCCAACCGCACCAGAATATGGTCTCACAAGGGGTCTGAGGATCTCATCTCGGTACCTAATGGCAGTCAGGCTACCTCTGGCGAGCACATGGAGGGCTGTGAAGCCCTCCAAAGAAATGCCAACCCACACCATTACTGACCCACTGCCAAACCGGTCATGCTGAAGGATGTTGCAGGCAGCAGATCGCTCTCCACGGCGTCTCCAGACTCTGTCCCGTCTGTCACATGTGCTCAGTGTGAACCTGCTTTCATCTGTGAAGAGCACAGGGTGCCAGTGGCGACTTTGCCAATCCTGGTGTTCTGTGGCAAATGCCAAGCGTCCTGCACGGTTTTGGGCTGGGAGCACAACCCCCATCTGTGGACTTCGGGTCCTCATACCACCCTCATGGAGTCGGCTTCTAACCGTTTGTGCAGACATGTACATTTGTGGTCTGCTGGAGGTCATTTTGCAGGGCTCTGGCAGTGCTCCTCCTGTTCCTCCTTGCACAAAGGCGGAGGTAGAGGTCCTGCTGCTGGGTTGTTACCCTCCTACGGCCCCTTCCACGTCTCCTGGTGTACTGGCCTGTCTCCTGGTAGCGCCTCCAGCCTCTGGACACTACGCTGACAGACACAGCAAACCTTCTTGCCACAGCTCGCATTGATGTGCCATCCTGGATGAGCTGCACTATCTGAGCAACTTCTGTGGGTTGTAGAGTCCGTCTCATGCTACCATGAGTGTGAAAACACAACCAACATTCAAAAGTGACCACGTCAGCCAGAACGCATTGGTACTGAGATGTGGTCTGTGGTCCCCACCTGCAGAACCACTCCTTTATTGAGGGCATCTTGATAATTGCCAATAATTTCCATCTATTGTCTATTCCAATTGCACAACATGTGAAATTGATTGTCAATCAGTGTTGCTTCCTAAGTGGACAGTTTGATTTCACAGAAGTTTGATTTACTTGGAGTTATATTCTGTTTAAGTGTTCCCTTTATTTTTTGAGCAGTGTATTTATTGAATTAATAGTTATTTTTTCTTTATTTTGAAAATAATATTATATATATATATATATATATATATATATATATATATATATATATATATATATATATATATATATATATATTTTATCAAATTAATTTTTTTTTGCTGTTTTGGGCTGCGCACCCACGTTTTTGCTGTGGAATTTCCGTAGCGGAAACTCTTTTAAAACTCTTGGCAATACGCTCCCCATGGTCCCCAATGAAAATCCGCATGTTCTGTGCACATGCTGCGGAATTTTCCGCAGCGGATTTTCTGTGCGGAAAAATCCACAGCATGTCCATTATTTGTGCGTTTCCGCATGCGGATTTCACTACTCAATGCATTTGAAAAACGCAAGTCAAATCCGCATGTAAAAACTCTTATAAAACGCGTGTAAAATCCGCAAGCGTTTTTACTGCCAAGGACATGCAGAAATTTTCTGCTTGAATTCTGCATCGTGGGCACATAGCCTTACAGTGTCCTGCTATGGGACAAACTTTCCCTGCCCTGATCGCCGATCTAATACTCTGCAGTACTTCTGCACTGCAGAGAATCAGATCAATGCTTGACAGACAGGGAGGAGTCGTCTCAGCTCCTGCTCTCTAAGCAGGCGTTGAAAGGCCACCTTCCTGAAAGACCTTGTGGCCATTTTGGGACTGGGGGTCACCATGTTGACCATCAGCACCATACAATAGCATCGCATTGTGCTGATGGAACCAAACAGGGAGCTCAATCCCTCTGCTATGCCATGCGAGTCTTTTAAGCTGCAGGGCTCCTCTGGGAAATATGCAAATTGACTCTTCATAGAGGAAGAGAAGTAGAACTCTAGTGCCACCTATAGGAAGTAATCCTTCACTAGAGTTCTAGTTCTCTTCTTCTCTGAAGAGACAATTTGCATATTTCCCAGAGGAGCACTGCAGCTTAAAAGTCTCCTCACCTTGAGGAGCTTAACATGTCACTCTCCGCAAGGAGACCAGTCAGATGCCTCTCACCAAACCAAACCATATCTCACACTTTGCACCGACGAGGGGCAGTACCCCGAAACAGTGTCTGCAAATTGAGATTTTAGTTTTGGCTATTATCCAAAGTCATGTGAAAAGTCATGTGAAAAGGCTCGTTAAAGGGTCAATGTTGACTTTTAACACCTCAGAATTGAGAATTTTGATAATGACTGATCAATTTTGACAGAGAAAAATAAATTTCTCTGATGAGATATATTACAAAATTTCTCATTTTTAGGCATACTAGTGATTTATGACATAAAAATTAAAAACAGTTACGCTTTAAGGCTGGGGCTGCATGGCAACCTTGGTCAGGCGGGAAAATATTGGTCCCAACTTTTTGCTGATCATGGTACCTTGAGAGTCACAATGCAAGCCTATTCACTTCCACCATGCTGCGATGTAGCCGCGGCACACATTGATCTTTGACTGCACAACCAGTTGGATGGCCAATGTCACAATTCATTTCCAGCCACACTCTGCATTTATAATGTGTAAGATGTCATAACATACAGGATTTTTAGTAGAAACTAAATTCTAGAATTATAATAATTTTTCAGCGCTTGAATTTCCATCTTTTGCTCCGGTACATTCATGTACTACCAAGCTCCTGTCTTTACCAAAACAGCACTCAAGTAACGTAGCAACAAAAGTGCACTCTGTACTAAGTTCAAGTAAATCAAAGAGGCTGAATTACTTGGAGAAAGGTGGATTGTGTTGCTGTAGAAGTCACAGTAGTCAGCATTTTGTTTGTAAAGGTAGCAAGATGAATTATTACAGAATGAGAGCGAGTCCACAGATGGTACGAAAGCAAATTCTACATTATAAAGCAGAAAGGCTATTCAACAGAGGAACGCAATGGTCCAATACAAGAGTGACTGCAAAAGTGGAGAAATGTTCTCCTAAATGCAAAAAGAGGAAAGAATTTCACCAGAAGATATGATCCACATTATGCCATTTCAGCCTAGGATAATGGTAGGTAAAATAATATGTACTACTACTAAAACGCTTTCTTACACAAGAAATGAGGATTATTGTATCACTACAGCAGGATTTAACGTGTGCTTCCATTTGTATTTTGAGCATAGTTTTCCGATCCCAATGTTGATGCCTGATCCGTGCCTCAAACTTCCAGTGAACCAGCCAGTAGAGCAGCCATGAATCCCTCTTGTGATTTCAGCAAATCGTGATTCTTGCTCAGTTTCAGTGTTGTTTTCTGAGGTTTATTAGCCGCACCCAAGGTGCTTCCTCTGTGTAACCTTTAACCCAGCAATTACATGCATGTCGGATCCACTTACTTTTCCTAATCATCATCATAATTATTATTCTTTCCTCTCTTCTCAAATTCTCACAGTGCAGCTGTGACAAGCTTGTCGGGCTTTCTTTAGGATCACAAGACCTTTTTCCTTCCAAATGGCTGATTACTCAGTGTTCCTCCTATTTTCTCAGAACAAGGAGCCCGTGAACTGGTCTTTGTACACGGAAAACACAGTGACTGGACCTGTGTAGATGCCACCTGCAAAATGCATATGATGCAGGACGCCATGCTCCACAAGTACTGACTGTACAAAGTGGCAGCTGAACATGGTATCACTTTATGAAGGTTAATAAAGAAGTTGTGCCAAAAATCAAGTATAATCACAGAATGAGAGTCCCAAAGCCCTTTGTGTGATAGGAGAAATAATGTGCCATCTTGGACGTTTTTCTTGGGGGTCCCAGTAATTGAATTCCTGCACAATTACTGTAGGTGTTTAACGCCTAACCCGTGCATAGGTTATGACACACCCCCTTTAAGAATGTCTAACATGGGAAGAAAAATAGAAAAAAGAGAGGGGTCGCTCACTGGTCTATTCGGGTGCTCTGAAGAAAAGAGTAATATCAATTGCAAAAAGAACTTCGGCACTCCATACATGAAAATATAAGAAATATTGTATCTAGACTAATGTCACTTTGAAAAATGAAGGTTTTTTGCGCATAATTTGGCCAATTTATGTGTGCCCATCAACCACGACAAGGTCACCTTCGTATGATGGGAAACTACGCTACGCTACCACTGGATATGCCACTCTTGGGCTGTAAGCCTGTATGGACAATATGTCTTTGCTTGGGCAGGTACGTGTTCACACTATTAGAAGTTTGACAGCCTTTTTTTCTGACCATGTGTCCCTCCCATTCAGTCACAGGTGGTTTTAACTAGCTCTACCAGCCCATACATTGTAGGTTAAAAGCCCAAGCAAAGACATATTGTCCATACAGGCTTACAGCCCAAGAGTGGCATATCCAGTGGTAGCGTAGCGTAGTTTCCCATCATACGAAGGTGACCTTGTCGTGGTTGATGGGCACACATAAATTGGCCAAATTATGCGCAAAAAACCTTCATTTTTCAAAGTGACATTAGTCTAGATACAATATTTCTTATATTTTCATGTATGGAGTGCCGAAGTTCTTTTTGCAATTGATATTACTCTTTTCTTCAGAGCACCCGAATAGACCAGTGAGCGACCCCTCTCTTTTTTCTATCAATCATTTTTGGGATCCCGCTCCTGGAGCATTGCAGCAGGTACGTGTTCACACTATTAGAAGTTTGACAGCCTTTTTTCTGACCATGTGTCCCTCCCATTCAGTCACAGGTGGTTTTAACTAGCTCTACCAGCCCATACATTGTAGGTTAAAAGCCCAAGCAAAGACATATTGTCCATACAGGCTTACAGCCCAAGAGTGGCATATCCAGTGGTAGCGTAGCGTAGTTTCCCATCATACGAAGGTGACCTTGTCGTGGTTGATGGGCACACATAAATTGGCCAAATTATGCGCAAAAAAACTTCATTTTTCAAAGTGACATTAGTCTACATACAATATTTCTTATATTTTCATGTATGGAGTGCCGAAGTTCTTTTTGCAATTAACATGGGAAGAAAGACAGCTTTTATTTTTTTAAAAGCACAACTTTCAGCATGGTAAATAAATCTCCAATATTTTGTCCCAAAAGTATTTTTCTTCCATGAAACAGATTAATACAGCATGGTGTAGTGGGTGGGATAGGATTTTAAATTAAACCTGTCATGTTAAAATGGTATCTGATCTGCAGACTGCCTGTTCTAGAGCAGGAGGAGCGGGTCAGATTGATGTACATTTCTGCAGGAAAATGTTCAGTAAATCTTGCATTTTATTCATTGAAATCCCTGGTGTTTGTATGAATGAGTCCAGTAGGCGGTCCTATTCAGTGACTGACATCTATCTACACATGCAGTCATACAGGGAAGACACTTAGTAGGACAGCCTACTGGACTCAAATACAGGGTATTTCAATTCATAAAATACAAGTTATATTGAATCTGTTCAAACAAATCTATATATCATTCTGCTCAGCTTCTTTATGCCATGCAATCAACAGACTGCGTGTACAACATGACAGGTTCCCTTTAAAAATAAACACAAATCGGAAGAAATAATGGTTAGCACTTTAACAGTTAAAGTGATTAGTGAAATTGTGGGTTATCAGCAGTCCTTACCTAATGATCCTAAAAAATAACCTCAGGATATATTAGAAATAGAAAACACATATCCAACATGTATTCGTGAATGCATTCATCATCCAGAGAAACATTTGGCACCCTTACCCTTCAGCAAAATTGCTGTCTGCTCTCCAATCAATGATGCGGCAGATGAAAAGCGTGCTTGCAAAATCTTGTGGTCGCACCAAGAAGTCTGCAGGGCAGTCAGCATTTGGGACATATATTCTTGGTACCCTATGGTCAACAGGTGAAAATAAGGCATATCTTTTGGCAAGCTCCCCACTCTTGTCTGTCATTGGTTTAATGAAGCCGGTGGCAGCTCTTGAATGCTTTTTCTCCAATATGAAAACAACCTATTTAGAAAAAAAAAAATTATCAAATTTTTGCATTGTGGAAATAAATAGGTAAAGATGTGCAATACTTAAATAGAAAACACAAAGGAAAACACTTGACTGTACAAAAACCCTCTGAAATGTAAAGCGCTGCAGAAATATAAATTATTATTATACCTATTACTGCAATAGTATAAAAACAGGAACATACTGGAAAGCATTGTAAGAGGCTTACCAAACTTGCAAAGTGTAACACCAACAATCTGACTCATCAGTCTTAATATTTGATTTCTGATATTAGAAAATTAACTATAGAGAAGTTAAAAAAAATATTTAAAAAATTGAGCATTGCACACAAGGTTTATGGGTACAGTATCCCAGAATGGCAGATGCAGAGTGCAATATGCCATTTAACACATTAAAAAGGAAAACCATCAGAAAATAAATTAAAATCAGATCAAAGAAGTTACATTTTTGGTATTTTTTTTTCTTATCATGATTTTATAAAATGTAAAAAAAAAAAACTAATATTGCAATGTTCACACTGGCCAATGGAACTTCATACTCCTACTATAAACCTTTTAGGCTGCGTGCACACGATGCGTTTTTCATGCGTTTATGCTGCGGAATTTCCACAGCGGAAACGCATCAAAAACGCATGGTAATCCGCACCCCATGGTCCCCAATGGCATTCCGCAATGTCAATGCACATGCTGCGGATTTTTCCGCAGCGTTTCTGCAGCGCTCATAAATCCGCAGCACGTTCATTAATTTTGCGGAAGCGCCGCCATTGACTTGCATTGAGACGCATAGAATGCGCGACTGTACATTTGTACAAGCGGCTTCTATGCGTCTCTATGTGCGGATGGTACCCAGTTCTGGAGGAGAGGAGACTCTCATCCAGATCTGGGTACCATTGTACCTGTAAAAAAAAGAATAAAATAATAAATAAAGTTTATATTCACCTGTCCAACGGCTTCTCTCTGCATGCCGGCAGCGCTGAAGGACCTTCGGTGACGTCACAGTCATGTGACCGCAGGCCCTTCACCGCTGTGTCTCGCGATATGCCGGCAGCCAGGAACCAGACATGAATGAGCGCTGCAGCACACGCCGGGACATCGGGGGTGAGTATAGCTTTATTTTAAGCATCGTTTTACGGTCACACTATATAAGTCCATGCTGTTTGCATGGATTTATATAGTGTGACCTAGTTGTCAAGCACTTTCCAAGTGATGCTAATCGCCTGGAAAGCGCTTGTCAATCTGCATGCGGAAACGCATGTGAATCCGCATGTGTTCCGCATGTAAAACGCATGCACAATCTGCATGCGTTTTTTCTGCCAGGGAGATGCAGAAATGCTGCAGAAATTTTCTGCTTCATTTCTGCATCGTCGGCACATAGCCTTAGGGTAGTGTTGCATTTTTAGCAAAACTCACTATCCGAGGCAGGATTACAGTTACAGGTAATACCTCTGTACACAGCTGTTCACACGGGATCCATCAATCACAGTAGGCAACGGGTCACAGATGACCTTGCACACCTCCCTCAACCTTTGCACACACTTATTAGATGCTTCAATATAAAAATATGGGGTCAGAGTTCATATTACCCATTTGAGGAAACACATTTAGATTAGCCTCAATGAAGGTATTAAGAAAGCCCCCAGCTGCTATGGTAACCCAGTAAGACCCCACTATAATCATGTGGGGTGCCAATGAGCTCTGGAGTGACGGACACCATGATGGAGGCCTTTTAAATGCTGTTGTCATGCTCGTACATCTATGGAGTGTCTCTAAGGCGTTAAGCTGTCCCCCATTGACTTTTTGCGCTGCATCCCCTTCTCTATTTTCTCTTCTTGGCTTTTGCCAGGTGAATGGTGCTTTGCTGCAGTTTCTGCAAATCTGGGTGGCTTGGGAGCAATGTTGTGCAGGGAAACCTACATTTATTGGTTTATTCTACTGAACAAAATGCAGTTGAAGACCGTAGAAAAGCTGTCCAACTATAAAAAGCTAAGTAGTAGACATTTCATCATGAAACTGAAAAAGAATGAACATAACCATTTCATGAAGGGCCAATCCGGTCATCCTTTAATATGTACAACGCTGACCTCATATGGTTTTTAAAGGATTATGAGGTTAAAGAGGTTGTCCACCACTTTAGCACTGATGACCTATCCTTAGGAGATAGATCATCAATGTCTGATAGGCGGGGGTGCCGGGTGTCGGACCCCGGCCTATCAGCTATTATCTGCATCTGCCGGAATCACTCACTGGCTGTCTTCTGATAGTGGCCGAGGCTTGGTACTGGACATTGGCATCCTAGTCAAATCAATAGGGGGCGGAAGGGTGTCCGCAAGTGAGTACTTCCAGCCAGCGGCAGCCAACACCAATAACCCTGATTGATCAGACATTGATGACCTGTCCTAAGGATAGATCATCAATGCTTAAGCAGTGGACAACCTCTTTAATGTACATACTTTTATACTTTGTCATCCATAATATACCCAGTATATTTCACTTAGCCTGCACATACAAAACGTCATGGGACGCGGACTTCTATTCATCCCAAAGAGCAGAACTTGACATGCCTGTATGTCAGTAGTTAAAGTGCATCAGTCAAATATTGGTGATATCTGTATCAGCTTATGAGGATATATTCCCTTGTGAACGCATTAGCTTTTTAGGGTCTATGACATTTTTCTGTAATGATCACTTTCAAATAAGTCAACAAAATGGCGGCATGTAAATATTCAGTGTTTAACCTACACAAAGGTCCTCAATTATATCCATTTATTTTACTGGAGGAGGATGACAAATATTACACTGAGCAGAACATTTATCAGGTTTCTATAAAAGATTGCTCTGAAGATATAGAAAAGGAGCAGTTTTCATTTGTTTCAAGTTATTCATTACTATAGCGGACATTAACAAAAAGCCTGACGATTGTTACAATCCAAGTTTTTAAGGGGTCAAATTTAGGATTCTTGACATCATGACAATGGCCAATATAGTAAAACTGGCCATTGTACAACTCTGATAGCAAAAACCCGCTGACAGATTCCCTTTAAGGCTATGTAATTTGAAGATGTGTTGCGAACAAGATCCCAATTGCAGGGATCACCATAAAATTCAAAATGTTATTAATTGCACAGAACACGTCACATGAACAGATTAAAATCACTTAGAAAACCAAATGAATGCCCACTGTGGGAGATTGCCCAACCGCCAAGACCATCCCACTGTAATGCTTATAACTGAAGAAACCACTCAGTGGCGACACCCATAGGGCAAACCGTGCCTGATCGCCCATCACGCTCGCTCTTCTATATGCATACTAATAATTGAGGCTGTAATTATTGTTTAAAGGAACCACAGGTTCTGGCCCTTACTCATGGTATTTTGGCACAGTATATATTCTATTGTATTTTTGGGCTTACTACCACCAAGTATTGTTATCTGCTCATTGTTATCAGTGGATAGTCCCTATATACATTGCTTTTGGGACATGTAGTGGTTTATGGGCCTTTTTATCAGTACTGACCATTAGAAACTGCCTGGCATAATTAGTTTGTTGTTCTAAGCATTACGGTGAGATGGTCTTGGCGGTTGGGCACTCCCCCCACCGTTGAGCATGTTTCTTTTCTTGTTTGCAACACTAATTCCCGTTTGACATGCTGTAGGTGGATCCCATATACTTGACGGTGCCCTCAACATTGTTTTGCTTAATCAGTTTCCTTGTGGGTGGACCCTTCTTGTTTTTCGCTCAGTAATTTGAAGATAGCATGAGGTAGAGGTTAAAACTCAGATTTCAGCGATGCCTCTCATTAAGCTGAGTTATATTGTTTACTTGCAATGATTGTTTTAGCACCAGGAGTGTGTGCCTGCAATCACACCCCGCCCCCTCCTGTGCCTGCAATCACACCCCGCCCCCTCCTGTGCCTGCAATCACACCCCGCCCCCTCCTGTGCCTGCAATCACACCCCGCCCCCTCCTGTGCCTGCAATCACACCCCGCCCCCTCCTGTGCCTGCAATCACACCCCGCCCCCTCCTGTGCCTGCAATCACACCCCGCCCCCTCCTGTGCCTGCAATCACACCCCGCCCCCTCCTGTGCCTTTAATCACACCCCGCCCCCTCCTGTGCCTGCAATCACACCCCGCCCCCTCCTGTGCCTGCAATCACACCCCGCCCCCTCCTGTGCCTGCAATCACACCCCGCCCCCTCCTGTGCCTGCAATCACACTCCGCCCCCTCCTGTGCCTGCAATCACACTCCGCCCCCTCCTGTGCCTGCAATCACACTCCGCCCCCTCCTGTGCCTGCAATCACACTCCGCCCCCTCCTGTGCCTGCAATCAGACCCCGCCCCCTCCTGTGCCTGCAATCAGACCCCGCCCCCTCCTGTGCCTGCAATCAGACCCCGCCCCCTCCTGTGCCTGCAATCAGACCCCGCCCCCTCCTGTGCCTGCAATCAGACCCCGCCCCCTCCTGTGCCAAGCTCCTCACTGTCAACTCTATAGGCAGAGAGCCTGGTGGAGGCGGGAGCGGGGCAGCTTTCTCAGCTCCGCTGCATTGCCAAATCTAAAAACACTGATTGTGTCAGAACCGCTGCATCCAGTAAACTAAGTGATAAATCATTGGATTCAGCTTCTCTTTGCCTACATCATGCTGGTATCAGATGAGGTAGCATAAACCTGCTGACAGATTCCCTTTAAAATATCTGTTTTCAAACTTCCCCGTAAGTTATTGCCAGTTTGTAATATCTACTAAAGTCAGCTGTATGAGCAATTCACACATGGCACTAAACAAACTCGGCTGCACTGGACCATAGTACCCAACTATGTAGGCCTATACTGTATATAACTATATAGGCCCATACTTAATTTCAGTTCAACACAAAGTGAAACTCATATGGAGTCATTACAGAGTGATGTATTTCAAGTGTTTATTTCTGTTAATGTTAATGTTTATGGCTTACAGCCATTGTTTCCTCAGGGAAATCACACCGAGGCAGTATATTGCAACCGGGGTTTCCCACCTTACCATGATTCTGTGTTCTCACATTAAGGACTCCCACCAAGTTATCACATCCAGCTTGTAGCACCCCATCTTTCTGGTAGCATCACCCCATTTCAAGCTTGGCGCTTAATTACTCTTTCCAACCCCACAGTTGGAAAGATCTGCTCTTCTATGTAGTCCTACTCACAAATCACCATCTGGAGACCTGCTTTTCATTGCCATTTGCTAGACATTCTGCTAATGCACCAAGTTGGCAGACCGCTACAAGCCACAGGTTGAGAATCCCTGAGCTAGATTGTCCTGCCCTCTTAGGCCTTACCTTTGCAGTCTTTTGAAGCCCATCCTCCATCATATGGCTCCGGTCAGTGGGATTAGAATGTAGTTTATTTCTTTCAACTTTCCCCGACTTGTCTATAGTGTCTGTTAGGAGAAATTAGAAAAAGAAAAAAGGGCACTTAGGCTTATACAACACAAACCTCTGCAGGGTATAGTTATAGCAATCAAATAAACCCAACAAAAATGAAAAACATGGTTTTCAAATAAAGCAGTCCCATTTTCCTACCCATTCATTTAATAAACTGCATATTAAAGATTAATTAAACCGGGCTGACAATCCACAAAACATGCGTTCATAAGAACGCACAATACCAACAATCGGCTGTTCAGTGACCCAATAAGTACACTGCCCACAGCAGATCGCCCAAGTATTACTGGTCATTTTGCATAGGCCAGTTTAAGCCATTAAGTGAGTGATCATTTACTTGTGTACAGTCGATTAGCGCTCGTGTATGAGCCGAAATCTGCAGGTCTAAATGCAGCTTTAATCTTACCGCATTAAAGAGGTGGCCACCTTCTCATGTTAGTGCAGTTTCCTCACAGACCACACAGATCTTCTGTCCATACAATGGCGGCTGATGGAGGAGCAGTGACCAGGCCATTAGCCTTCTCCAACAGAAAAGCAGTTTTCCCTGCGAGGTGTCTTACCATTGGAGGAGGCTGGCCAACCCCTTTAAATTAGCAGTTGGTATTCAAAACCAGAAGGACCTTGTCTAAGATCATGAAGATGCCACTAGAACCAGTGCACTAGATTCTACTCAAATACAGGTTTCAAAATAAAAATAGTGGCAGGTTAGTTACAGCAAATATAAGTCACAATTATATATATTAGGCAAGTGCTACGGAAATGTTGTCGCTGTATATATAAAATTGTATTTATACAGCCCCAACATATCCGCAGTACTTGCTTAATATATAGAATAGTAATTTATAGAATATTTTTTTCTTCCCCATGGCACATTACTACAGCTCAGCCATGTACAATGACTGAGGCACTGCGGTAAAGCAGGGGCCATGTCCTTCCACTAATTCATGAAGCCAAAGAAAACTTCCAAATATGGCTACACCTCAAACGAAGCTCATCAAATGAATTCACATGTTCCACTGAAGAGCCAGACACTTAGTAACATTCTGAATTTTCTGCCAAATGGTGTAAACCACCTTTGTAATCAGAGAATCATCTTAACTCATCTCTATCAAGTTACAGCGCAATTTGGGAAAAACAGCCTCTCCTGCATAATCTTTGTAATAGATAAAAACAACATTACACACTTAACCTTAGCTCTCTCACACATGGAGCGCTTAAGTATTTCCAACACCACCATATTCGGAATACTACAAAGAAGTTTAACATATGTAGGCCAGGTCTACCAGAAAACAAAGCCCAAGCAGCACACTTGATGGTCTACTTTACAACTATTGCTACGTAAGGACCACTTCTGGAGACATGCCTGCTCAGCAGGCCAGAATACGTTTCACAAGGAGGAAGGAGTAGGCAGCTTCTGGACACCAGTAACGGGAACAAAGGAAATGAACATTTTGGGGATTGGTATTGGGTCTGTTAAAATACAAGTTGGGACACATATGAAGAGTCCCTTAGCTACCATCTATTACATTACTCCCTATTCTTTTAAACACATCGGCTGCTTTAGTAAGCGATTCAGATATCCCATTTCGTTTTGTGGACATTGCAAATATGTCACCAATATTAATGTTTTATCTACGAGACAAAGAGCAATCTACATTCAGTGGTAGTCCCGCTCCCGGCACTGCCATTGACTAGCTGATTGACAAAGCATCATTATTCCTAGTGCTTGTGCCTGGTACTGGAGCTCCATCCCAATTAAAGTGAAAGAACAAAAAGGATCCTCCAGCGATGAAGCAGGGTAAGCATAAAACTAAACATTAGAACATGTTAAAACCATAAATGATCACGGCAACCTCTTGTAGCACACTAAACCAACGCGTTACGGCATAGAGCCTTACACATGGTCCACTCCATCACAATTAAAGTGAAAGGGACCAAGCTGCAACACCAGGCACAACAGAAAAAGTAGAAGCTAAGCATCAATTGGTTTGTAGAGGGGTACAAAATGATGCAATTAAGAGGAGGGCTAACACCAACTTCACCAGTACAGATTTTTGTGCCAATGCCTCTGTATCGGTGCCCTCATGCTTCAGCTTCGCTGGGAATATGAGGCTTAATACTTTTAAACTATGAAACTACATAGCAATACAATATAACAATATAAGACTGGAGTTCTATTCTGTACCAAAACTTGATCCACCCAATACTAGGAGGAGTTAAGCATTTCATCTAGATGCCAGGAGTTATTCCGACAAATGGGTTTTTCACTCCTTTTCCAAAACCCCAACATGTTTCGGAACTTGTCATAAATGCATGGTAAAACAGGTTATAGACATAATGGGCTAAAAGAATAATGGAAACCTCTATACTAACAAATCAGGGCCGTGGAGTTGGTAAGCCAAACCTCCGACTCAATTTCCATGACCCCGACTCCCTCATACATGGCTCATGTTTAAGTGATAAATTTACTGTAGCACAGATTCATCTCAGCTAAAAGTCTAGACCATTAGTTCAGGAATAGGACAGACATTTATAGGACATTTCATAACTTTCCCAAATGCTTATGAAAAAAATATTCCCCACAAACTGCATTGAACTACTGTACCCAATTTATTATATATTTTGAGAGTTGGAGTCTGTCCATTTTATACAGAATCCACCAAAATTGGCACAGACTCCACAGCCCTGTAACAAACGCACAGCTTCCCCAGCATAACAAAAAAAAAAAAAATTGTCAAAGTGAGACAAACCTGGATTAATATTTCACTTTAATAACAATAACCTTTGATCATGTGTTTAATAGGTCTTACTCTTTGATAAATCTAGCCATACTTCAACCTTTACTCCCCAACCTGGAAAGTTATTGAAATTACAAAAATGTTACCAAATCCTGTGAAAGTATTTTGAGAAAATTACACTTTCCCCCATGGCTACATGCAGGGACTGTATTACCTCTGTGGGATGTGCAAAAAGAATGGGTTTCCACATGATAATTGAAGACTCAGTTTTAAGATTTATAAAATATAAAATCATACATCCTGCTCTATTTACTAATCAAAGCTGGAGTTTTCCCATGACTATTATCAAGCAGCCATCTTTGAACTTTCTTTGGTTCAAACATCTTTAAAAAAACAAACCCCAACACTGCTCAAATAAATAAAGGGAACACTGAAATAACACATCCTAGATCTGAATGAATGAAATATTCTCATTGAATACTTTGTTCTGTACACAGTTGAATGGACTGACAACAAAATCACACAAATCATCAATGGAAATCAAATTTATTAACCAATGGAGACCTGGATTTGGAGTCACCCCAAAATTAAAGTGGAAAAACACACTACAGGCTGATCCTACTTTGATGTAATGTCCTTAAAACAAGTCAAAATGAGGCTCAGTATTGTGTGTGGCCTCCACGTGCCTGTATGACCTCCCTACAACGCCTGGGCATACTCCTGATGAGGTTGCGGATGGTCTCCTGTGGGATCTCCTCCCAGACATGGACTAAACCATCCGCCAACTCCTGGACAGTCTGTAGTGACGTTGGTGGATGGAACGAGACATGATGTCCCAGATGTGCTCAATCGGATTCAGGTCTGGGGAACCGGCGGGCCAGTCCATAGCTTCAATGCCTTCATCTTGCAGGAACTGCTGACGCACTCCAGCCACATGAGGTCTGGCATTGTCCTGCATTAGGAGGAACCCAGGGCCAACCGCACCAGCATATGGTCTCACAAGGGGTCTGAGGATCTCATCTCGGTACCTATTGGCAGTTAGGCTACCTCTGGCGAGCACATGGAGGGCTGTGCGGCCCTCCAAAGAAATGCCACCCCACACCATTACTGACCCACTGCCAAACCGGTCATGCTGAAGGATGTTGCAGGCAGCAGATCGCTCTCCATGGCGTCTCCAGACTCTGTCCCGTCTGTCACATGTGCTCAGTGTGAACCTGCTTTCATCTGTGAAGAGCACAGGGTGCCAGTGGCGACTTTGCCAATCCTGGTGTTCTGTGGCAAATGCCAAGCGTCCTGCACGGTTTTGGGCTGTGAGCACAACCCCCATCTGTGGACTTCGGGCCCTCATACCACCCTCATGGAGTCGGTTTCTAACCGTTTGTGCAGACACATGCACATTTGTGGCCTGCTGGAGGTCTTTTTGCAGGGCTCTGGCAGTGCTCTTCCTGTTCCTCCTTGCACAAAGGCAGAGGTAGCGGTCCTGCTGCTGGGTTGTTGCCCTCCTACGGCCGCCTCCACGTCTTCTGGTGTACTGGCCTGTCTCCTGGTAGCGCTTCCAGCCTCTGGACACTACACTGACAGACACAGCAAACCTTCTTACCACAGCTCGCATTGATGTGCCATCCTGGATGAGCGGCACTATCTGAGCAACTTCTGTGGGTTGTAGAGTCCGTCTCATGCTACCACGAGTGGGAAAGCAAAACAAACATTCAAAAGTGACCAAAACATCAGCCAGAAAGGATTGGTACCGAGATGTGGTCTGTGAACCACTCCTTTATTGAGGGTGTCTTGATAATTGCCAATAATTTCCATCTATTGTCTATTCCATTTGCACAACAGCATGTGAAATTGATTGTCAATCAGTGTTGCTTCCTAAGTAGACCGTTTGATTTCACAGAAGTTTGATTTACTTGGATTTATATTCTGTTTAAGTGTTCCCTTTATTTTTTTTTAGCAGTGTATATTGATGCCCTATCCTTGTGATAGGGCATCAATGTCTGATCGGCCAGGATCAGACACCCGGCACCCCCACCGATCAGCTGTTATCGGTGTCGGCGGCCACTGGCCGGAAGCACTTACTTGCGGAGATTGGTCGTCTACTTGTAGTGGCTGCCGCGGGGTACTGCACATCCACCTTCCATTCAATTGAACAGGAAGCGGATGTGTAGTATCCCACGGCAGCCACTACAACTAGACGGCCAAGTTCAGCAAGCAAGTACTTCCAGCCAGCGGCCGCCGCCACCAATCGCAGCTTTCAGATTACATAGCAAAAACCTGGTGACACATTCCCTTTAACATGACTACTAATTTATTATTAAATTATTGTAGAAATATGAAAAAAATTATATAAATTACATGCACATATTTATTTTTTTCCAATTCAAGATTTATTGAATTTAGATATAAAGCACAAACAAGAACACATGGAAATGTAACAACTCAAATCTACAAACTAAATAATGCGGATATAAATTTAAAGAGAAAAGAACAAAGATGCATTCTCTCAAAATAATCAAATATTTAGCTAGGCTGCGTGCCCACTATGCGTTTTTCAAGCGTTTTTGCCGTGGAATTTCCACAGCAAAGAAGCTTAAAAACTGCCTGGTAATACGTGCCCCATGGTCTGCAATGATGATAAGCATGTGCTGTGCACATGTTGTGGAAATTTCCGCTGCGGATTATCATTCTGGAAAAATTCGAAGCATGTCCATTATTTTTGCGGACACGCAGCGTAATTGCCGCCATTGACTTGCATTGAAATCGCTTAATATCCGCACGATTACATGTGCACATGCAGATATTCTGCGATTCAATGTGCGGATGGGTACCCGGGTCTGGAGAAGAGGAGACTCTCCTCCAGACCCGGGTACCATGGTACCTGTTAACAAAAAAGAATTTTAAATAAAAAATATACATTATACTCACCTTCTGATGGCCCCTGGACTCCTGTACGGTGCGTCCAGGCTCCCCGGCGGCTCGCGATGGTGTAAAAGGACCTTCCATGACGTCATTTAGTCACGTGACAGGTCACACGATCGATGACGTCTGCGGTTGCGTGACCTGTCACAAGACTAAATGACGTCATGGAAGGCCCTTTTACACCATCGCAAGCCAGGACGCACCGTACAGGAGAACGGGGGCCATCAGAAGGTGAGTGTTTGTTTTTTTATTTTTTACCATTTTTATTCTTTTTAACTATTAACTTGGTCACACTATATAAATCCATACCGGTTGCATGGATTTATATAATGTGACCAAGTTGTCAAGCACGTTTCCAAGTGATGCTAAAATCGCTTGGAAAAGCTCTAGATAACTCGCGTGCGAAAATGCATGCAAAAACGCGTGACAAACTTCTACCTGGCAGGAAAAATGCATGTAAAATCCGCATGCGTTTTTCCAGCCAGGGAGAAGTGGAAAACATATGCAGCATTTCTGCATCGTGTGCACATAGTTTGTAGATTAACAACTCAAAATAGGAGAGACAAGAAAGAAATGGGGGAGAAGAAAATAGTTAAGGGACCATGAAGATAAGTCTGCAGGACAGAAACCTGTAAGGCTATGTTCACACAGGTTGGGTTTTTCAGTGTTTTTTGCTGCAAATTTTTATGCAAATTTTCAGCTGCATTTTGCAGTACCAGCAAAGTCCATGAGAAACCAGAATTCTCTGTTCACACTTTTTTTGCTGCGTATTTTGTGCCTTGGTTTGGTTTTTGGGAAATAGAGCATGTCACTTCTTTCAGCGTTTCTTCATCCATAGGAAGTAATGGGTGGTGAAAAAAAAAAAACATCAAAAAAGCACCAAAATTTCAATCAGCATTTTTCATGGCAAAACAGACAGAAGTTCTTTTTTTCACAGAACTTTATGTACATGCATAAAGAGACAGAAGGACAGTGAAAAAAAACACAGCAAAACCAGCACTTTTGACACAGCTGATTTCCTGCCAGAGATCAGTTTTGATGCAGATTTGTGAAGTAAAAAAAAACCCAACATAGCCTAAGAGTTATGAGAGACAGAACATCTCTCCCACGGGGTAGAAGAAAATCAAGGGATCTAGACTATAAACGTTGCATTCTGTTGGAGGCCACCTTAACATACTTCGATACATAGGAGAGAACAAGTAGGATTCCCAATGGAACCATTTAGTAGCTGTTTTAGCACTTTCTTCCTGAGTTTGGGCTATTAAGGATTCCATCCGGTGAACTCTAGCCATTTCCACGAACCATTCAAAAGATTGAGGGTCCATCGACTTCCAGTGGCACGGAATGACCACCTCAGCTGCCTGAAGATGATGCCTCAATAATGACTTCTTGAAGGATTTTATGCATAGAGAGCAAACCGTAAGATTGCTTCTGGCATCTTGGGGATCAATACACCAGTCATCTCTCGAATCTCTTTGAGAACACCCTTCCAGAAGGCACCCAAAGTCTGACACAACCACTAAATATGTGACATTGTGCCATGATGGGCAATCACATTTAATTTTGTTTCAAAATGTATAACTTTACACCTGATAAAACATCATCTGCAATTATATTGCCCATAGATTACACTATGACAAACAGCTTGGACACTTAGCCCTGCAGTTATAAACAAGACTGAGGCCTTAGGGGTAACGTTTCTCCATGTGGAGAGTGACATACCGGCTCTGGCATGCCAAGGTAAGGAGGCTTATTCGCCATGCAATGCTCCTCTGGGAAATTTAATATACCTAATTGCCTCTTCAGAGATGAAGAGGACTTGAATTCTATAGCGCCACCTATTGAAAGCAGCAATCCTACAAGTCGGTGGCACTATAGAGTTTAAGTCCTCTTCATCTGTGAAAAGGCAATTTGCAGACAAGACCAAGTACTATTGAGTCCAATGTATGCATCATGTATAGCAGTGGTCCCCAACCTGTAGCTCGAGAGCCACACGAGGTTCGTGGGCCCGTGCTGTGTGGCTCGCGGCTGTCTGCCTGCTTGGTGCATTAGTACCAGGTGTAGCAAATGGCTATTACCAGTAGATCTATAGATGGTGACTTGTGTGTAGTCCTTCACAGAGGAGCAGATCTGAATGGAGATAAGAAGGGAAACCCTGGAGCTTGGCATACTGCCTTGGTGCGATTTCTGTGGAAAAGGTTTGGCTGTCATACTGGTAATAGGGGGCTCTGGGTTTCACTACTGTGAGGGGGTGGGAGCTAGATGTGGCTCGCGACCCTCAGAGTTGAATGTGGCTCAAGGTTCAAAAGATTGCGGACCTGTGATGTATAGAATGTTCAAAAGGAATGCTCCCAGTACAAATCACATTCTTTTTTGCTACTGCACCTAAGGCCACCCTTCCAAAGGAGAGTTATGATCAGAAAGTCAAACAATGGCATTGGTCTTACATCAGACTAATTATCTAAGAGCGGATATGGTTCATTTATATAAATATTAGCCAAGGTAGCTCGACCAAGTCACGTCAATATTTGCTAATCACAAGTGAATATGATCAATACACTATATATTTAAAAAAACACATGAACAAAAAGATTACCATAATATAGTAATTAAGAAGATTAGGATACTACAGAAATGCAAATAGGGCACAATTTAAAAGAATTTTAATAATTTCTATTTCTAATTTATCTATATATACAAGCATTGATAGATATATATAGTAGAAACAGTGTGTGAGAGTTGAAGACCCAACCCTACGAAGAGACACACGTTTGCCAGCTACAGCCAAACACGTTTGTCCTGGTAGAAACTGTGCTCGGGGCTGTTATCTTGCAGCTGACAACCCATTATGTCTGTCTCTTGTGAGGCCACCCTTACTTAGGATATGTAGAGGTGCCAGCAGGGTACATGATTGCCCAAGAGGCCACACCTTGGGCAACGTGCCACTTCATTGTTTAATTATAAATTGTTTAGCTCCTGTATATACCATTTCTACTGGAACGGTTCCAGATCTATTAAAATAAATTTTATTACAGACACGGAAGCAACAGGCAGGATGGAGAGAATGACTAATGGAAATTATGTAATCTAGCTCATGCAGGATGATTACAATAAATGTATTTCTGATATGCGAAATATTGCAACTCCAAGAAGGCTTCAACCTTAATAGTTTTACATACTTTTAAATATAGCACAACACTAATGTAATGTTCCATTATATCCTATAATTACATAAACTGGTGCTTAGATTTTAGAACATATAATAGTAGATAAATAAAAGGTCGAATGTTACTGTAATACATTCATGGGTTGCCAACCAAACACCAACGGTTGGTTCCCCTACGATCAAGTTATTACCTAACCAACAGGTGGATCGGTGAGGTCTGGTGAAATTAAGTTAACCGGATTAAACCATAGATTCCTCAATAGTGCCCCTTTAACTGTGATGACAGCTTTACACACCCTTGGCATTCTCTCGAGCAGCTTCAGCAGATAGTAAATGGCATCCAATAAACAGGTATGTCTCATCAAGAGTTAATTTGTGGAATTACCGTCCTTCAGAAAGTTAGCGACTATGTGATGTGTTTTGGTTTTGCAGAGGCATTGTTGGAATGCCACTCCTCTACAGTCCAGCACAGTACTGAGACCTACTCCAGAAATGGGCCAAGCCGGAACATGACAAGAACCAGAATATGACAAGAACCAATCAGCTTAGTAAAGAGAGAGCCTATTACTACTTTAAGACATGGAAAACAGTCAGTCATTCTGAAAAATTGCTAGAACTTTGAAAAATATCTTAAAAAGCAGTCATGAAAAACATCAAATCGCCATGATTAAACTGGTTCTCAAGAGGACTGCATCAGGAAAGGAAGACAGAATTACCTCTGCTGCAGAAGATAAGTTCAGAGTTACCAGAGTCAGAAAAAGCATCTCAGATAAACCGATCTTCTAAAATGATTCATAGATATCATGTAGCAAGCAAATCAACTGTCCAGAGGACACCGCAAGAAGCAGGAGTTTATGGTGAAATCGCTACAATGAAGCCACTATAGAGGACCGCAAACAAAAGGATGATATTTGATTGGGCAAAGCAAGATAAAGACTGGACATGGAAATCTGTGGTCTGATTAGTAGAAAAATCTAAAATTTTCACTCCACACCATGTTTTTCTGACAATTAGAAAAGCATGGTTTCTACATGTCATGCCCATAATGAAGCAAGGAGGGGGAGGTATGATAGTGCTTTGCTGGTGACACTGTTGGGGTTAGATTCCAAATTCAATGTGCAAAATTATAAGTGACAAGGGTGCGACTGCAAGAGGTTAAACCATTTCCACAGAAGTTTACACTCCTTCTCCACTCAGGTTGCAAATTAAACATAAATGGCTGACCCAAAACCACAAGAACACCTTACAATATGCATGTTTGTTGTTTAAATATCCTTACTCAAGGGCTTAGGTTTTCAGGGCCGCCTGTAATTTTACAAGGGAAATTTCAGACTATAACCGGATAGTAATCTATTAAGGGGCAAGTACAATGAATAATAAAGTTAATTTTCTTGCATTTCCACACTACTATAGAGAATGAGTAATGTCCACTGGGTAACACATTGTCAGAAGGGCATTTTGTGGTAGCCTGTCAGTTCTTAATAGGGCATCTATGGTCAGGTTTAGCAGGGTTGCCCTGGTGTTAACACTGTACAGGCATCTGGACTTATAAACGGGCCTCTGGGTTGGGGCAATGAAGAAGGCTGCTGGTTGGTGGCGCATTCTGGAGACCAGAGTAGAAACAAGGGGTCGTTGCCAGGAGGTCAAAGGTTAAATTCACATGTCTGACATCCAGCTGCTGTAGTTTTATGGGTTGTTTTTTAAACCTCAGACAGAACACTGACCCATGGAGTTTAATTGATGCGCGCACACACACACACATCAGTTTAAAACCGTATTGACATCTCCGGTCCGTGAGACTCCGAGCAGGTCCTATTCTAATACATTTGTGGATCAGACTCAGCCATTAAAGTTTGTGGGGATCCGTATAAAACAGGTGATGCACTAAAAACGAACTTTGTACTTCACAGGTCCAGCCGAGTTTCATCAGTTTTTAAAGGAGCCAATAATGATTCCCCTAGTCGCCTAGACAGCCTGACAAGTCCCAAAGAATACACATTACAGCCTCCCTATCACACCGGATTTCCTGAAGTGAAGGAATGGTGCCACTGAGCGACAGACACAGTGAAGGCAGATAGGACACGGATGTCATACATAGCCATCTGCCCATCCTTTGAAGCTTGAACCAACCAGGCAGACATGTCAAGAATAGCACTCTACTCCAAGAGAGAATCTTCTATTGACTCTGGTTCCTGCTATCTCTGCATGGCATAGCCTGAAATAAAAAGTTAACCATGTGGACATCAGACTTCTATAATATTAGCTATTCCCCTACACAAGGCTCACTTACTCCGCATGGCCACCACAGCATTTTACAATGACTTGTCAACCCATCTGGTTTGCACTTAGTGGTAAAAACATGTGCTGCAATAAGACAATGACCAAAACACACCTTCAGACTATGCAAGGGATGTGTGACCAGGGAGGTTAGGAATGGAGTGCTGCATCAGGTGTAGTAGACTGCTTCTGAGTGGCCGCCTCCAGGAGGCGTATACACCGAAAATGATGTGCGTCAGAGCACACGTCAACTGTCAGCACCATTATAATCAATGGCCCAGTCAGCACATACACCCAAATCAAGTTTTGTGGGAGATTCGGACGCAAGTCCTGATGGGACCACTGAATGTGGGATAAAGCCCTGAGTAAAAGCACCCTTAAAGAAGTGAAACCATAAGGATTTGTTTGTTCTTATAGTTGAGCTTTATGACCAGGAGCAATACATTTCCATTGCAACGATAGGGTCACAGAAGGGCCATCATGAGAGGCTGAAGCGAGTCATGGCAGCTGCCAAAGATCAGGGGAAAAATAATAAAAATGATTGCTTTTTTGTTAGAAGGTTATCACAATCTTCCTACACGGCAATTGTTGGATAGTGCTTATAAAAAAAAAAAAACACAGCACTTTTGCTATAACTTTGTTCAGCCCTCAAGAAAGTCTGCAAATTTTAAAACTCTTGCTTACAGCTCGTTTTCTATGAGACCAACCACCGCTGCAGAGCTTAGAAGCTCATTCCTATTGAGCTTGTAAGCACTGCTTTGAAGCTGGCTGGGATCGCTGGAGAGCGCTGTTAGCTTCTAATCCCGGCCAGCAACAGTGCAGTGCTTACAAGCTGAATAAGCACCATCCATCAATCCCCATCTTTGAAGAAATAACCTTTTAATGGTCACATGGATGTGCAAAACCATTTATACATGCCACTTTACAAGTTGCTTTTTTTTTTTTTTTTTGCATAAAACTATAAAGCATATTTTAAAGAGGGAAAAAAAAAAAAACAGATGTAATCCCAGCATTAAGTGTTCAAATACAAAGATGTTACACTGGTCAGTGTATGGAAGTGTCCTCGCTATACTGAAGTGAACACTAAAAACGCCAACAGATTTATGTTCCATTCCTTAGAAGCAGCAGCCCCGGTGTACTATCCAGTGCACTGCCATTAACTACTGAGCTTTTCCGCCTTCAGCTTAACCTATGCTGACTTTTCTAAAGATACCACAATCTCATAATTTATTGTAACAAGAAGACAGTTGATGAGATGAATACCTGAAAAGACTCATTTCCAGGGAGGCCAAGATTTTGGCTCAGCAGCTTCCACTCTGAATATTCTGCCAAAACCAAAAGTTCAGGCTTACACGAGTACAGGATATATAAGTGATCCAAACAGAAAAGCTTCTGGGAAGAATTTCCAAAGAAACGCCAGGGATAATTAAGATGTATAGGATGGTTACGTGGATGTGACTGTATTAACCTGGAGCAGTTGTGCTTGGCTGTAATTTGTCACTTCTCCAGCTGTAGTGCAAGGACAAGACCTCCGCAGTGAACAGCTGTGCAATAGATCCTGCTGTGCTGCAAACCTAGCAAATCACAGCACATTTAGTGAGAGGTCTCATTATGTAAGTGTCATCTGGTAAATATCGGTGTATCATACCGGCTATTAGTAACATCCTTTATGTTTATTTTGTTGCCTAAAGACAATTAGGAAAATGCCACACCACAGTTGAGTCCTTGCACGTAGTTTCTGCATAAATCAGCACGATTTTGAGGTTACACTGCACATTGTAAAGCAGGGTCATTATCAAAACATGTCACAATTATTAACCCCTTAATGACCTGTGCACAGAGTATTTGAGGATCAAAAAAAACTAGAAAATTATTATATTTATTTATATATATATATATATATATATATATATATATATATATATATATATATATATATATATATATATATATATATATATATATATATATATATATATATATATATATATATATATCAGAGAAAGCTTGAAAGACTCTTCCTATTTGCATCTACTAGAAAGCCACTTTGCTGGTTGAGTCTTGAGTGTTTTTCTCCCGATTCAGATTTCGAAAAACAACTGGTGGGAGAAAAGAAAGTGCATATCACTTTTGAAGAATCTTCTGATTAAAGTGCTTTAAAGAAGTCACTGACCAGTCAAAAAGCTTCATCAAAAGCTTCAGGTATCAAAAAAAAACTTAAAAAAGGAGCGATTCCTGAACTGTTAAAAAAAAAAAAAAAAAAAAAAACACGCAACATACCACAATCTGCGCACATACTCCTACATAGCCGGCATCTGCCTTTAACAGCAGCACTGAACTCTGCTGTTAACCATTTAGATGCCACTGCTATCATGGACAGTGGCATTTAAATGGCCCGTTAGGTAACAACGTGACTGCAGGGAGCCGATGGGCTTCCATGGCAGCTAGAGACATTTTTACTGCACAATGAATGCCGTATAGATACACAACTCAAAAAGGCAGTGGCAGAACAGCGCTTTTATTCACCATTTCACATTTGACTTTTTATTTTTTCCCCTGTTTTCAGTATATAATACAGTACAACATATTGGGTAGCTCAAAACCACAAAACAAAGGCAAAAGAAACAAAAAAATATATGGCCATGTAAAGCAAAAAAAAAAAAAAAGTTATGGCTCTTGGAACAAGGGGAGGAAATAACGAAATGTTTGGGTACCTTGTGTTAAAATTAGCCTAATAAATTTGGGTCATGCAGTCTAAATAAAAAAATTAAAAATGCACTGTCATAACAGAACAAAAAGAAAAATATTGCACTCCAAACACTGCACCTAATAAGTAAATTAGGCTACTTCTATTTTTTCATTTCCTATTTGACTTATGCGTTTTTATAGCGTTTTTGACACTGCGTTTTGTCTCTTTGGTATGTCATGTTTTAAATAAAGCCGCTTTATTTTGCATATTTCCTAGTATTTTGCTTTGACAAAAAAAACCTTTATTGATAGTCATGTGTGGATTACACGCATTTTAGTGCGTTTCCATGGCAGAAATACACTAAAAAGCAAACTTTTTTTCCCTGCAGATTTTCTGCATCTAATGCAATTCTACGGAGAAAATCTGCACATAAAACAGCATACCCGCAAGAGAAATTTACATGCTGAGGATTTCCAATATGCACCGCAGGTCAATTTATGCAGCGTAGGGGGAAAAAAAAATAAAAAAGCAGTGGGTATGAGATTTCTATACATCACATCCCCTATGTTGGAAATGCTGCGTTTATTTGCGTGGCGAAGATACGCAGAATTAACTCCCCCAAAAACTCATTGTGGGAACTTCCATCAAGTACAAAAAGTATCAAACTAAGGACATAACCTAACTGGAAACAAAGTTGTCAAATTTATCCATAACTTTCTAGGAGAAATAACACAGGAATGGTACAATACACAGTTTCAAGAACCAAAAGGTCCAGAATTGTTATTTCATGGGGTATACATTTACAAATACTGACATGTTCAGTGAGCTGATTATAATGTATAACCCTACGCATATGTTTCTATGTATGCACATCTTTATGTATGAACATTTACAGTAAGCGCTCACGCACACTACCACTTTACAACTCCGTACCATCTTCAGTTTCCACAAAGAAGCAATAAACTACCTACACAGATCTTTAGGGCTCTAGTACTGTTCGGTCTTTAAGCACATAAAGTTCTTTTTTAGTCACATATCATGCTAACACGTTGCATCAGGAGCCAAAATAATGAAATTCTCCTCTAGAGTCATTCCTTCTAATGCATGAATGTATTTTCCATCCATGTGTTGTCCATGTGGAGACGGGACAGCACACGGACTCAATGTTAGCATACAGTGGGTACGGAAAGTATTCAGACCCCTTTAAATTTTTCACTCTGTTTCATTACAGCCATTTGGTAAATTCTAAAAAGTTCATTTTTTTTCTCATTAAAGTACACTCTGCACCCCATCTTGACTAAAAAAACAAAATGTAGAAATTTTTGCAAATTGATTAAAAAAGAAAAACTGAAATATTATATGGTCATAAGTATTCAGACCCTTTGCTCAGACACTCCTATTTAAGTCACATGCTGTCCATTTCCTTGTGATCCTCCTTGAGATGGTTCTACTCCTTCATTGGAGTCCAGCTATGTTTAATTAAACTGATAGGACTTGATTTGGAAAGGCACACACCTGTCTATATAAGACCTCACAGCTCACAGTGCACGTCAGACCAAATGAGAATCATGAGCTCAAAGGAACTGCCCAAGGAGCTCAGAGACCGCATTGTGGCAAGGCACAGATCTGGCCAAGGTTACAAAAGAATTTCTGCAGTACTCAAGGTTCCTAAGAGCACAGTGGCCTCCATAATCCTTAAATGGAAGAAGTTTAGAACCACCAGAAGTCTTCCTAGACCTGGCCGTCCAGCCAAACTGAGCAATCGTGGGAGAAGAGCCTTGGTGAGAGAGGTAAAGAAGAATCCCAAGATCACTGTGGATGAGCTCCAGCGATGCAGTAGGGAGATGGGAGAAAGTTCCACAAAGTCAACTATTACTGCAGTCCTCCACTAGTCTTGTCATATTTACAGACCAGAACAGTGCATGTAAAAAAATAGACACCTCAAGTTGACGTTTGCAATGCAGATGGGCATACCAAGCAGCACACGCAATCGGCTGTATGATATTAGCCTGAGGGACAAGCTCTCTAAGGCTACATGTACACGGCGGTATTTCACATCAGTATTTGTAACAGGTAAAAGGGTAATTTAACAATTAAAAGGACTATTCTGTGTGTTTATTTTATTTGACTATGGGGTTAGTAATGGGGGTGTCTGATAGACTCCTCTCCATTACTAACCAGTGGGTTTGATGTCTGCGGACATTACACAGCTGACATCAGCCCCACAATCCCATTGCCATTTTCCAATCCACCAGGGCAATCAGAAAGACCCGAGACTAACTAACTATCTATTGTATGCGCCATTTCTGGAGCAGATGAGGGCTGCACTGATTAGGCTAGGAAGCGGCCAAATTTCAATGGTCCTTCCCAGCCCATTAATATCAGCCCCCAGCTGTCTGCTTTGCCTTCCCTGATTATTAAAAATAGGGGGGACCCAATGTCTTTTTTTTTTTTTTTAGCGTCCCCCCATTTTTAACCCTAGAACGCATACCTGGGGCCTCGCAGGCCCGCCCTGTTAATAGTTTTCTATTTTCTGCAAGATTACTTTAGTTAGAATTTTGAAACTCCAGGTATTCCTCAGGTATATAGTGGTTTGTCATTTTTGTTTGAGTTATTCCATGTTATTTGCACACGGGCCTAAAAGGCCCCAGGTATGTGAAAAAGTAGATTTTTTATGGTCACGCGTTCTAGGGTTAAATAACCAGCAAATGCAAAGCAGACAGCTGATATTACTAGGCTGGGAAGGTGCATGGATATTTGGCCTTTTCCCAGCATAATAAGACCAGCTCACAGCTGTTTGCTTTCTCTTGTCTGGTTATTAAAAAAGGGGGGACCCCACGTAGTTTTTTATTACAAATACTGATGTGAAATAAAAATAAAAAACAAACTTTGCATAAAACTAAAAGACATATAAATGTACAGTAGAGGCCCAACACATCTCAGATATATGCCACAGCTTTTTGTGAACTTACTAAAATTCCACTATGTTGTTACAATAAGTAAAGTGATCTCTCTTGACAATGCAATTTATTTTTAATAGATTGCAGAAATCAACCAGGATTGGATTTTCTTTTCTTAAGAAACCACATTCTGTCTTATGCTAGAGTCATCTATCCGGCACAGCAATTAGCAGGAGCTGCAAAATTAGCTTTCCAAAACCCATCTTTATATATTGGACTTCTGACGACAAAAGGAGATTAAACTCCCTTTTGCTGAAAGTTGATCTGTAGGGAGATTTCAACAAGTGTTTGTGGGCTTCCGTAATAGCAGGAAAAGGCCTACATTCAATATAAAAAAAAACACATCTGCAGAGCAAAATGGAAAGGGAGGTTATGTATGGTGACAGGTTAGGAGGGAGAGGGGGGATATAGTGAGAGCAGCTTTGTTAACCTAGAATAGTTTTTCCAATGCATTAATGTATCATCTAGAAACAAATGCTGCCGGGCTCAGCACAACGTGTAGTGCAGCATTGACGCTTCACACAGAGCAGGAGCTAAAGTCAATACAAAGTAAATCAATCAAGCTGCTTCTTGTACATATTAAAGCGATAGGGCCCCATTCATACTGGATCGATCATTCGTACGACAGCCATCTCCCCTAATTGTTATGGCAGAGACCCCCATACTCCTAGGCTCAACCTAGGTCTCCTGCATTTGTGCTCATTGATAGAGAATTGGTATTGGCCCAGAGGGGATTTATGCTATAAGGACATTCAGGAAAATTTTGTTCTATTGTCTTTCAAAAAGTTACACACTAAATTTTGCTTTTGCCTCAAATGTTTCTCATTCTTTCCATTCTTACAATTACACCATACACTTGCAACACCATACCTGGCGGTTCCATGGCCCTAGAAATCATCTCAGTCCTTACCTTTTTGATAAACTATGAAACAATTTACCTGTCAGATATATAGAAGGATATTATTCCCTCCTTGTAACAGGACGCCCTGTAGTCTTGTATATTGGCTTCTCCTGCAGCCAATGATAAGCTTACTCAGCTACACATTATTCATCAATGCTACGTAGCCCCCATTCGATGGTAACATAAGGGTAGGCAGACAATTCACAGAATAGCATCGTGACCACTTATTTATTTTACTTCAGCCTCATTTAGACATCAGTGTTGCCCATGCGTGTTCTATCTGTATTTTTGACAGATACAACACATGCCCATTATAATTATGCTATTCACACTTCCATCTTTATTTTGCGGACTGTGTCCGTGCAAAAATCACAGCGACATGCAAGATATTTTCCAGTGTTGCGGATGTAAAATGCCAATACAAGTCTGTAGGTCCATGAAACACGTACAGCACATGGATGCCATCTACACATTGTCAGTGTTTAAAATTGCAACGTATAGGAGAAGTTTGTAACTTATTTATCCATTAACAACACCTGTACCTTTTTGTGCGCAAATGAAAAACAGTGATGTCGGAATGAGGCCTTAGATAGCACCATCATATCCTGCAGGGCTTTACAGACATTATTGATTAGTAGACTGACTTAAAGGGGTTATCCACTACCTATACTCACCTCCAGTACTGGCGTCATTCCAGGGGTGTCAACATTCGCGGTCCTGGGGCTGTGATGCGGTAGAATGACACGTGATGCCAAGCACCCAATCAACGCTGTTGTCACCGTCTCCGTCCTCATAAGAACTTAACATGAAGTGGAAGTCAGGGCTGCAGCTGATCTGACTTCCACTTCATGTTCATTTTGACAGGAGACGGGGACAGTGACGCCAGCGTTGATTTGGCGCCGGGTATCTTGTGTCATTGCACCACATCACAGCCCCGGGACAGAGAGCAGACACCGCTGGAATGGAAGTGAGTATAGGTTTATTTTATCGGGGCTGAACATATAGTTTAAGAAGGGGTTGTCCTAGTAGTGGACAACCCCTTTAATTGACTGCTTAATATACATGGAGTTCTATTAACTCATCCCCTGCTCTTTATTAGGATTAATGGACTGACTTTGGTTGCATTACAAAGACATATTTGTCTGCCATTATTTCTAACAGGAAAAAATTGGCTATGTATTAGATGACCACTAGATCTCCAATCTCTGCAATGTTCAAACAATCAACAAGATAATTCCAAATAAAAGCATTGGCCCCAATTCATTGAGGTAGGCGTTGTGTCTTTATGCACTGCGGTAAGATATGCCAAATTCATTACGAGGCCATGCCCTCTCTTGGCCAAGTACCACCCACTTTCAAAAAGTTAAGCTGAGCTGTCCAGGACTCAAAAACGCCAGAAGTGGCTACATTATTGAGCAGTTAAACGGTGTGCATAAATGTTGCGACATATAAAAACCTTACACATCAGAATTCTGGCCATATCGGTTTGATGAATGGGGTCCATAGGCTACAAATAAAAAAACTAAAGCAAAAAAAACAAAAACATCCTAACAAAAAACTTGTAATTACAGGGCTTATTTAGGGCTTATTTTTGAAGCCTCATACATATACTGCTTTTATTATCTGGGTGGAAATATATTTTTGAGCAAACGTTTCAATCCACAGAATGTCAATTCCTCTTGCATATTTAGTTTGAATTTTCCCTATAGATATTAAGGGGAATCTGTCAGCAGGTTTTTGCTACCTCACCAGAGAGCAGCATGGTGTAGGCAAAGAGAAGCTGAATCCAATGATTCCTGGGTGCAGCAGTGACACAATCAGAGCTTTTAGATTTAGCAAATGCAGCAGAGCTAAGGAAGCTAACCCCGCCCCCACCAGGCTCTGTATGTGCAAAGTCCAAAGTCACAGAGGTGCTCATCACAGCGGAGGGTGTTGCCGGACCAGGTGGCACTGCTTCAGAATACCTAGCAAAAACCTGCTGAAAGATTCCCTTTAATGGGGTACCTTGATCCACAATAAACTACAGTAGTGAGTTCAGTGCTAAAATTGAGAATATGGAAAAAATTGAAAATTTAAAAACTACATTTAAATCATGATTCTACCCTCTGACGTACCATCATATGCTCCCACAACAATCAGACTATAGAGCTCACATGAGACAGCATGTCACTATAGTGTGCTGGGATGCACAGAGACCAACATGGAAACTCTGCATGAAGTTTAGGAATCTCCCGCAGACATGAGCATCGTGGGTCCCCCATCACCTCCCCCTACCTTTCTTTCTTTAGATGTTGCTGCAGATCTGCAGCATCTTTTCTTTAAACAATGTGTTGTAGCCCTGCCACTGCAGACTTCCTTTAAAGGGAACATGCCAGCTTCCCCAGAAACCCCACACTGCCACCATGTATTTATTGCCATTGCTATACTCAATCTAACAAGCCCTTTTATGGTCTTCTTGATTGCTATATTCAGTAATGAAAACATTTCATAATCGTACTGGTGATATGCTAATTAATGCATGGATAGTCATGGGGGCATTGCTTTTCCCAGACTAGTCACCCTACTTACTAATCATGTGGTCACATCCCTGTGGGAATGAGTACCATGATTTGCAAGAACTGCGTCACTGCAGGCTCTTTGTAAATCTGTCTGACAACGTGCAGTAAGCCGGGCGTTCGCAGTGTGCGGGTGAAGCCTCGGTGCGTACACCCACCTTATGGCACATTGTCATGTAGGCAGGATCCGCAGAGAGCCAGCAATAATGCAACTCTTACAAATCATGTTACTTGCTCTCAAAGGGACGTGATCACTTTAGTGGGAGGACTAGTATGTATAAAAATGCCACCATGACTAGCTACCCACTAATTAACATGCCGCCAACACAGTAATAAAGTTTGATTTCTGCATATGGCAAAAACTACTAGACAATGAAAATGGCTTGTTAGTAAGGGTACACAGAAAGCATTAATTTCATAGTGACTCTCTGAGGGGCCTTGGAAAGCTGCCATGATCCCTTTACAACACAGACTTGATGCAAAAAGTGTAAACCGCAAATCAGCAAAGTGTGAACATACCCCAAAGGGGCTAGTCAAACGAAAGCAATTAAATGTCTTTTCTTTACCCATTTGAAGCTATTTGGATGTGAACAAAGAAGAAGTTACTGTGAACATTGTTTGTACTGGAAATATTTCATTCTAAGGGCGTGCCCAGGTATTTTCTCCAGCCTGATGTAGCAAAGGGGGTCAGGGATGCTAGTGCATAATTGATGCTATAACAGCTGAGGTAAGCATTGGGCTTGTGTACCAATGTTTAAAACGCTAGCCTCCACAATTGTACCTCCCAGCATGTACAATATCTACTGTCCGATAAAGGCAGGAGAGCACCCATGAACAGTCCCTAAAACACAATGGGCCAGATACAAAGCTTTTTCGGCCAGTTTTCTGGCATAAAAAGCTTTGAAAACATGCGCCGTATACACTATTCCAGAAATCTTACTACATGAGGGACTGGAGTAAGATTTGTGGCTAGGCTAGAGCCACTTGTTTGATGCTCCTGATTCATGAAGAGGCATACACGTCTTCATGAATCAGGAGCATGTGACTCCAGCGCGCCCCTTCAGCAAGACCAGAGTGAACACCACTACTCTTAGACAACCCCCTTCTCATTCCTCATGTTTGGCCCCGTTAAAATATAAACACCTATGCTCATCTCCGGTGCCGGCAGTTTCAGCGATGTTGGCACTCGCGTTCCCGTAGCAAACATGAGGTTATTGCGTCACGCGAGCCCTGCGCCCAATCAGAACCGGCTTTACTATCCATGCCTTGAACATGAAGTCAGGGATCTGGCTGATCTCAGTCTTCTTCTTGATGTTTGATTTGTCCTAAGGCGGGGACAGTGACGTCAGTGCTGACCAGGTGCAGGGCTCATGTGACATTAAGTGAGCCCCAGGAATGAAATGCCTACACCGCTGAAACAGCGCAAGCACGGGAGGAGAGCATAGGTGTTTTTATTTCAATGGGGCCAAACATGAAGAATGAGAAGGGGCTGTCCAAGTAGTGTGCCTATTTTATCCCTTATTCTTCATGAAAATACGGGATTTTCCATAAAAAGTGTCGGTTACTTTGTGAACACATCTTTATTTCTTGTAAAGTCGAGAAATATAGACTTTCTAATGCGCCTATATTAGCAATTGCCAGTAATTTTAACAACTCCAAACTAGTATAAGGAAACGGAGGCAGCCTAGTAGCTTCTGACAAATGGAGGGTGGCATAAAACTAACCAAGCTCTTAATGATCGGAAAATCAAATTGTCGTCATCAGGGTGCAATGTAAAAACTGTGGGTAGAGCCACTGTTCTCACAGAAAGTATTAGATTTCTGTTACAAAGGATATACTGGGCATTATGTGAAACCTTGGTACATGTAACTTAAGTTTAATTTAAAAGTCGTGTTAAAACACAAAACAAAAAACAAACACAGAACATACAAAACAAACTTGCCATTTTCAGCATTAAGAGATAACCTAGTGTGGAGGTCTTCTATGCCACACTCAAACTGGGCCTCTATAATGAGATCCGGGCTCTTTGATCCATCCCGTACATGATGCGCAGCGGCAACGGGCTGTACGGTGTTTATCGCTGCAGATGTTTTATCACCATCACAGATGTCTGGTTTTACAACCTGTGTAAAAAAAAAAAAAAAAAGTCAGTCTACAGTCAAATAGATGTACTCACTGTTTTGCTCCCAGCCCACCCGTTTACCCTGGCTGCAGAAGTCTCAGTCTGCGTGTGCAGAAGACCAATGGGGAGCATTAGGGATGCAGCGTTGAAAGAGCGGGGAGCAAACGTCTAAAGAAGTTATGCAAAGCATTAGCTACATTTTTCTTAAAGTGTTCTATGGTCACACCAACTCTAGGATTTTTCCAGCTATGAGTTTTAGGCCGGCCTTACATATCTACATTTCACAGTCCACGTACAGACAGCAATTTCCAGACTGATTGTGGGTCTGACCCGAACTAACAAGCCTAATATACAGTATACCTTTGAGGCTGTTTAAGTTGGGAGATTGCAGTCTATCCAGACGTTTCAGTCTGTAAAAGGTGGACCCCTGAAGCGAGCTTAAAGACCCCCCATAAAAATTAAATGGCTGTTGGACAGACCATCATTGGCAAACAGCCATCTCTCATAAGCACCCCTATGTTCTCTATAAGAGCACCACTGGTGGATCCAGCTTAACTCCAGGAAGAACAAAAGGATCAACCGCTAAAATACAACAGGCCAGATCCTTATTTTCCCCTGCAATCTGTTGGGTAAAAGTAGTGAGGCCATATGTACAGACTGTCGGCAGATCTCACCGATGTCAGAGTGATAGGCAGACTTTAGTCTACTGTGAACAGGTCTTGAAACGGATTTACCATAAAGTCCCCGAAGTAGCTGATAATACAGAAATGAATACTATATTGTAACAGTAAATGACAGACAGGTATCTAGTAAACAGCCATCATTTAAAGGAAAGGGTACTAATTTTAGTCAGTGGAAAATTAATGGGTGTTGTGCACTTGTTTATTTACAGCTTTTAATCATTGCAAAACCCATGCGAAGCTGCACATGTTAAGTTACCATGTGTGCATGGAGCCAATCTTTCTCAAAGATTTGGAAAGGAGAGGCGATTGTTTTCAATTCAAAATAGTGGAACATCTCTAAGTAGTAATCCCAACAGCCTAGAAAAGAGTGGCAATTAACACCTATTCTGGAATTAAGTCAATTGGCAGTAAGACTTGCTATTTCGCCTAAGACTCAGCTGTCAGTGCAGTAGACCTTTCAGGCTTTAAATAGTAGATGGCGGTTGCATCGCTTTCCCATAGGAAGTCAAAATGGTCATCAATGAACTGGGAAACTTTATTTTAAGCTTTTAAAAACAGTAAGGTCTACACATGTTAAACAGAAGGACAAAAATAAAAAAAGTAAAAATAAGTACGATCGTTTTTCTTCAGACCGCAGCAAAATTTCAAAATATTCATTATTATGGAGACAATTAAATTGGAGAGAAAAAAAAAATATTTATATGACAGACAACCAGGGCTGTGGAGTTGGAGTCGTGAAATCTGTGTCGGTGTCCATTTTGGTGGAGTCTGTATAAAATGGACGGACTCCTAAAATATATAATACATTGGGTACAGTAGTACAATGCAGGATGTGCAGTAAATTTTTGGAAAGTTATGAAATGTCCTATAAATGTCTGTTCTGCTCCTGATCTAAGGATCTCGGCTTTTAGTTGAGATGAATCTGTGCTGCACTTTATGCACATGCTCAGTAGTGCGGCAGGGCTGTGGAGTCAGAGTTGGGAGTCAGGGAAATTGAGGAGTCCGATTTGGAGATTTGCTTACAGACTCCATAGCCCTGCAATACAACTCATCCAGAGTAACTAAAATGGGCAGACCATTGGAAAATAGCGACGAAGGGTAACAGGTCAACAAATACAAAGTTCAGTTCTGTTATACAGTGTCCTTATAGCAGCTTCTTTTGATCATGTGCTACAGAGACAAAAGAAGAAATCCATATCTGTGTACTATGAATAGGAGACATCATAAAAGCTAGTCTCCACCCAGCAGCTCAGAGACAACTGAAAATTAGAGCTAGAACCTGCAAAAGGTAAAACGGTCTAGAAATTTATATACAGGACACAACATAATTGCCAGAAATGGTATCATTTCTTAAGTACACATACAGCTTACTAGAAAAATTAACTTGAAATAACAGGCAAGCTCTGAGCAACTCAATGGCAAAAACTTTCCATACCATATTAGTGTGCACCATTGAAACTTGCAGCATTTCAAAACAGACATAGGAAAGAAATGTATGGATGAACAGAATCATACCGGAGCTCTCCAAATGCTGAACTACCCTGTCCAGAATGAGCAGCAGAAATTACTTTTTTTTTTAGAACTGCTTGAAGAAAAAAATTGCAACAGACAAGTGCACGAGACAAGTACTGTACTTCAACAATAGACACAATTGAACATAAGTTTTTTATAGGCAGATCAAGATTTGTCAGAAAGAACAGTGTTCCCAGTTATAAATTCTTAATGCAGAAGTAGAAATATAACAGTGGTTAGAGGTCAATATCTGGAAATGAATAACAGGTTATGGGATATTACTGCAGTTCGCAAGTAGAAGTGTTAACACTGCGTTAATAGCAATTCCATGTGGACAGGAAAAACCTTACTCTGATCGACATATCACCACTATGTCAGGTAACTGGATGTAGATCTGATTTTGCGGTTTAGAGAGGGTTTTTAATGTGTCAAGGCCCCCATACACATTAGATGGCCATCAGCCAAATGGTGCTTCATCCAATAGCCATCTCTCCCATACACATGAGCGCTCATTCGATCGAGCACTTGTTCTTTATGAGAAAGCTGTCAGCTAACGAATCAAGGAGAACAATGAGGTTGTTCGGGCATGTAAAATTTTGGGAATGCCAATCTCTCCATCAACCATCAGTCGACCGGTGCCCACATACACAGATTGTCAGCTGAACCAGTCAATATCTGTGGGTTCAGCCAGCATTAGTCTAATGTATATAGGGGCTTTAAAGGGAGTCTGTCCGCACATAATGACTGTTCAACCAAGTACAAGCACTGAGTGCTGCCAAACAATTAAAGACACCTTCCCACTTACTTGTTTTCCCTAAATATCCACTCCACCACACCTCCCCATTGATTGACAGCTCTGGCTCAGAGAAGGGTGGACAGAGATGGAAATCAAGTAGGTAGGAAGGTGCACCTAAGTGTTTGGCCACACCTAGGTTGGCCAAGTGCCAGGATTTGGTTTGAACAGTTATTCTGTGCTGACTAGTGTTAAGCGATACCTTCCGATATCGGGAAATATCGGATTGGATCGGACCGATACCCAAAAAATACAGGAAACCAATGCAAGTCAATGGGACACAAATATCGGAATGAAAATAAACCCTTTCTTTCCTTGTAGGTTAATTCTACATGAAGGAAAACAACTAAGAATAATGTAGAATATATTACATGAAAGCCAGCAATTCAGCAGCGGCATACACCGGTACCTGACAATTTACAACAGAAAGAATAGAGCATCGCACGCAGATTAGATACATAGAAACATGTCAGTCACATATATAATAAGTACAGTGAGTGCTGATTACTGTACTTGTCATTTAGTGTTAAAGGATTTATTAAAAAAAAATAGTGTTTTCATGCACCGTCTCTTTAAAAAAAAAGCCGGCCGGCAATTCAGCATCGGTACCCGACAATTTAGAATAGAAAGAATAGAGCATCACACATAGATTAGATACATAGAAACATGTCAGTCACATATATAAGAAGTACAGTGATAGTGTTGCTTACTGTACTTGTCATTTAGTGTTAAAATAAAGGATTTATTAAAAAAAAAATTGGCGTGGGGTTCCCCGTAATTTTAGTCTCTAGCGGAGGTTAAGCAGACGACTGGGGCAGATATTTGAAGCCTGGGAAGGGGGTAATACCCATGGAGCTTCCCAGACTACTAATATCAGCCCCCAGCTGAATGCCTAGCCTTTACTAGCTATTAAAATGGGGGACCCCCAAAAAAATGACGTGGGGTCCCCCCTATTTTAATAGCTAGCAAAGGCTAGGCAGACAGCTGGGGGCTGATATTAATACGCTGGGATGGCATTCTGATGACAGGCTGGATCGCAGCTGAGTACTGCCATCCAGCTGGTCATCCTTCAGAGACACTGCAGAGCGCAGGCATTATGGGAACTTCCGATTCCGGTATCCGATATTCTAAAAGTATCGGAACTCCATATCGGAACTCAGATACCGCGAATATCGGTCGATATCCGATATTTCAGTATCGGAATGCTCAACACTAGTGCTGACAGATTACCTTTAAAAGGGGTTGTCCCATGAACAAATTTCATTTTAATTAATAGATCTAGGAATAAGTTCCACAATTGGATGTGTTAAAAAAAAAAAAAAAAAAAAATGTTCCTGTGCTGAGATAATCTTATAAATGTACCCCTGCTATGTCCTGTGTAATGGCTGTGTCTGACTGTGCACGAAACATGATCTGATCTTGCCACAACTCCTGGGCAGGGGAGGAAGCAAACGATAATATACAGATGTTACAGCAGGGGATCACAAATGATTCTTTGAAGTAAAAGAATGTTTAAAAACAGACAGGGAAATGTTTTACCTCACAAAAAGAATCAGCTGTATTCCTGTGCTGTAATGTCTGTATACTCTTTTGCTTCCCCTCCTGCCCAGGAGCTGTTGTATGATCAGACCATGTTCCGGTCAGACACAGCCATTACACAGTACACAGCAGGGGCACATTTATAAGATTATCTCAGCACAGGAACATTTTATTAATCACATCCAATTGTAGAAATTATTCTTCAAAGATGTATTGATTAAAATCAACTTTAAAATTAACTTTGTGGGAAAAACCTTGGAAGTTTCTCTTTTTACACTGGCAAAACAACGTGGTCATTATTTATATCCTTCTGTGAACATGTAATAGAAACTGGTAAGGGATACAGTACTCTAAAGCTGCATTTAAACAGCATGATAATTCAAAAATTCCTAGTAAAGATATTTTACCAATAACTGATGTGTGAACAGGCTACCTATCACCTAAAGTATAAGCAAAATACTAGTTTGTAGGGTGAAATTACCTAAATGATCTTTTGGTTCGTTTTAAAGCATCGTTCTGGGCAGCGCATTATTTTGTGTAAACAGGACTTAGGATGGCAATGTTTTTGACAGCACATTTGAGTAGAAGGATCTATTATGGATTGTGTGGTGTGCATAGGAAATGCGAACTGCCTGCCTGTCTAAACAGGCTATTAAACGACCATCATTTAGCAAAAAAGTAACTGATTGGTGGTCATTTAATTTTGCAAGTCGGGTGGTGTAAACCCACCTTAATCATGTTTGTGAGATCTATGATAGCAACTTAGGTTGTTTAAATTCCCACCCATTACAAATTAAATAGCTGGGATATCGCAAATGACTCTTTGAAGTAAAACATGGTTTAAAACAGGGCTGTGGAGTCGGTAAGTCGAACCTACGATTCCAACTCAGACTCCTAAGCCCTCATACATGGCTCATGTGTAAGTGATAAATTTACTGTAGCACAGATTCATCTCCGCTAAAAGTCTAGACCCTTAGATCAGGAATAGGACAGACATTTATAGGACATTTCATAACTTTCCCAAATTCTTATGAAAAAAATATTCCCCACAATCTGCATTGAACTACTGTACCCAATTTATTAGATATTTTAGAAGTTGGAGTCAGTCCATTTTATACCGACTCAGATTCAGACTCCACCAAAATGGACACCGACTCCACGACTTAGTCTCCAACTCTACAGCCCTGGCTTAAAAACAGGCAAAGAAATGTTTTACCTCACAAAAAGAATCTGCTGCGATCCCCTGCTGTAATATCGGTATAAGCTCTTTTGCTTCCCCCCAGCCATTACACAGTACATAACAGGAGCACATTTATAAGATTATCTCAGCACATCCAATTGTGGAAATTCTTATGCCAAGATCTATTGATAAAAATGACCTTTTTTTGTGGGACAACCCCTTTAAGAACGCTCGTTCGTAATCTTGCAGTGTAAATGCAGCTTAAATAATGTTTTTTTGTTTTTTTTTTATTCTTCACACATTTAAGAGTTGGATAGCAGCCTGACTAAGTGATAAGTGGCCTCGTGTGTTTTCGGCATCCCATCTCTCCATACGCATTAAGTTATGAAATAAGGAGACCAACTAAATAGTACCTAGATGTTAGCTATTGAACTTAAAATATTGCTTCGAGCAAAAATAAACAGCTGAAGCATCAATGGATCTTTTAGACAAACTTTACAAAAGGTGGATGTAGTGGTCATGTGACAAACTATTGGTATCGTTCCTTAATGAAGAGAACCTTAATGCCAACAGTGCAGCATGTAAAATTTAAGGCCACTATTTGGCTGCCAGGGGAAAAATAAGTTGCTGTTTTTTTCTATTTAAATAGCTGAATAACCTGCAAGTGTATTAAAAAAGACATTTTAATTAAAAAGGTTTTTTTTTGTATAAATTAGCTGCAATTATAAATCGATATGGATAATTATACAACACATACCTTTTCTGTTCATGCTGCTGTACAATTAACAGCCAAGTTGCTTCCACTCATAACCCACTTCTCTCACCCAACAGAACAATACAGAAAATGAACCATTATGAATTCAGATGTGTATTTGAAGCGCCGCGTTTATTAGCAAATTATTAATTTGCAAAAACACCATAAACCAGTTTCTCAGGACAAGTTAATGGATTCCTAGTGCTTCAATATAGAAAGAATGAGGTTAACATGTGAGCATTTCTATCAGAGGATTACCAAAGCAGAGTTATGGGTAAGGCTAATAAAAGTTAAAAAAATGTCATCAAGAAAGCACACAATGCGGAAGAGATTTAGTAGTGAATAGCAGTCAGTTTGTCCAGATAAATCCAAGAAATAATGAGACAAAGGATAAAAAAAAAAATCAAAACAAGCAGTTATTGATGGGGAAAGGCACAAAGCCACGCGCCTAGTGACACTTGAGTTTTGGAGGAAGTAGGATTGAAAGGGAGAGGTTTGTCAGGAGTACATATAACGTGAGGGGGTCTGCCTCCAGCACTGGACTCCTCTTCATTAAATAAGCATATATAAACTTCTGGGACACAAGACACTGGCAGGCTAGGAACAACTGATCAATACGAAAAAATAATTTAGTCCAAATGACAAAATGATTTGAAAATCTTACTTTCAATATTCGTACTTTAGTGCCAAGTTTTGGTCGCTAACCTTTATCAATTCATTTCAGGTTTAGGGTCATTGAAAGTTTAAGAAGTTAAATTAAAGCTGGAGGGGTCCGTCCCAATCTATGACAAAACAGCCTTGGCCCAGCCACACAAGTTACATCAAACGACCTGCCAGTAAAGTCTATATACCACAGCACATGGCCTTCTATATAAAACCTCCCATGCTGCCACTGCAAATCTTACATTCTGTGTATACAACAGATGGCACCGAGAAGTGTTATTAATAATGTCTTTGGCTGTTTCATCAAAGACTTCTTGAGTAATTTTGTTTTATATTGATGACACTTTAGTTCTTGGACAAGAATATGTTTTATATGGATTCTAAAAATGTACAGCAGAAATAAAAATAAAATCTCAATGAAATTATACAATAATGCAGTTTACAAAATGACACTTCTGTAGATCAAAAAAATAAAAGGAACACTCAACACATCCTAGATCTGAATGAATGAAATATTCTCATTGAATACTTTGTTCTATACAAAGTTGAATGTGCTGACAACAAAATCACACAAAAATCAATGGAAATCAAATTTATTAACCAATGGAGGCCTGGATTTGGAGTCACCCCCAAAATTAAAGTGGAAAAACACACTACAGGCTGATCTAACTTTGATGTAATGTCCTTAAAGCAAGTCAAAATGAGGCTCAGTATTGTGTGTGGCCTCCACGTGCCTGTATGACCTCCCTACAACGCCTGGGCATGCTCCTGATGAGGTTGCAGATGGTCTCCTGTGGGATCTCCTCCCAGACCTGGACTAAAGCATCCATCAACTCCTGGACAGTCTGTGGTGCAACGTGACGTTGGATGATGTCCCAGATGTGCTCAATCAGATTCAGGTCTGGGGAACGGGCGGGCCAGTCCATAGATTCAATGCCTTCATCTTGCAGGAACTGCTGACACACTCCAGCCACATCAGGTCTGGCATTGTCCTGCATTAGGAGGAACCCAGGGCCAACGGCACCAGCATATGGTCTCACAAGGGGTCTGAGGATCTCATCTCGGTACCTAATGGCAGTCCGGCTACCTCTGGTGAGCACATGGAGGGCTGTGTGGTCCTCCAAAGAAATGCCACTCCACACCATTACTGACCCACTGACAAACCGGTCATGCTGAAGGATGTTGCAGGCAGATCGCTCTCCACGGTGTCTTCAGACTGTCCCGTCTGTCACATGTGCTCAGTGTGAACCTGCTTTCATCTGTGAAGAGCACAGGGCGCCAGTGGAGACTTTGCCAATCCTGGTGTTCTGTGGTAAATGCAAAGCATCCTGCACGGTGTTGGGCTGTGAGCACAACCCCCATTTGTGGACGTCAGGCCTGCTGGAGGTCATTTTGCAGGGCACTGGCAGTGCTCCTCCTGTTCCTCCTTGCACAAAGGCAGAAGTAGCGGTCCTGCTGCTGGGTTGTTGCCCTCCTAAATCCCCCTCCACGTCTCCTGATGTACTGGCCTGTCTCCTGGTAGCGCCTCCAGCCTCTGGACACTACGTTGACAGACACATCAAACCTTCTTGCCACAGCTCGCATTGATTTGCCATCCTGGATAAACTGCACTACCTAAGCAACTTCTGTGGGTTGTAGAGTCCGTCTCATGCTACCACGAGTGTGAAAGCACAACCAACATTCAAAAGTGACCAAAACATCAGCCAGAAAGCATTGGTACTGAGATGTGGTCTGTGGTCCCCACCTGCAGAACCACTCCTTTATTGAGGGTGTCTTGATAATTGCCAATAATTTCCATCTATCGTCTATTCCATTTGCACAACAGCATGTGAAACTTATTGTCAGTGTTGCTTCCTAAGTGGACAGTTTGATTTCACAGAAGTTTGATTTACTTGGAGTTATTTTCTGTTTAAGTGCTCCCTTTATTTTTTTGAGCAGTGTGTATGTAAATTATACATACATACATTTTTTGAGGAGTGGCTATCCTATTTGACATGTAGCCTTAGACTATGCTCACAAGTCGCGTTTTTGCCATGTTTCTCCAGCACAAAATGCAGCATTTACCATGACAGGGAAGGATATTACTGAAATCTCGTGCAAATGCGGCTTATTTTTTCTTTGCAGATTTGAAGCAGTTTCATATCTGTAGCATGTCAATTTTTTCAGTTTTTCAAAGAAAAAAAAAGCATCCTCAAAACGCATCAAAAACGCACCCAAAACACAGTAAAAAAATGCCTGTATTTGACACGGTTTTCTTTTGCCAACACATCAAAACCATGAAGGTATGCACAAAAAAAGCGGCATTTGAATATAGCCCAAGTTCACCTGCAGCATTTTTTCTGCGTTTTCTTTTACAGACAAAGGGCTGCATTTTCTATGAAGCGGTCACACACTGGTAGGGAGACCCGCCGGTCAGTTCCATGTATTGCTGTCCCATCTTGGTACGACTTATACTGTCGTCAAACTGGGTCCTAAAAGTAATAGCCAATTGTTAGCTGTATCCATTGTTAGGTGCTGTTGACGTAAAATCGGCGCCACAGCCAATGTTTCTGCTGTGTAATATGAGAGCAGCATGATGTAGGTACAGAGACCCTAATTCCAGCGATTTGTCACTTGCTGGTCTAATGCTGCTATTTAATTGACAGCTGGCTGTGTACACTGCAAATTAACAAAGCCGCCAATTATTGTGGGTAGGGGTTACAAAGTTAAAACATTGACTTTATGGAAACCACAACATAGCCTAGTAAGGGACACATCACTGTAATCAGGTTCTCAACCTCTAGATCATGCTGCCCTCAGGTTACATCGCAAAAACCTGCTGACAGATTCCCTTTAACATTTGCACTAGCTTTGAAAATTTCATTTCATGAGGTAAAGCTCATTTATCAATTTTGTAAGCGAGTGAAAACTGATAATCTTCCACCAAGTTAAAGGGGATGTCCACTACTAGGACAAACCCCTTCTCAATCTGAATGTATGCTGCCGATAAAACAAAAACACTTATAGTTGACTCCGATGCTGGTGCCGTTCCAGCGGTGGTGGGCACAAAAAGAAATTGGGGGTGGGGTTAGAAGAGTCAATCTAGTAAGAAGGAATAGAGGTACAGAGATGCATAAAATGCATGTACACTAATGCCAGAAGCCTCACCAACAAAATGGAGGAATTAGAATTAATTTTGTTGGAAAATAATTATGACAAGTGAGGGGGGGGGGGGGTGTTTATATGTATAATCATCCTTAAAACCCATCTTGCGTGAGAATATATGTGAATCTAATGAAAATGTAGAGTCCCTGTGGGTGGAGATAAGGGGAGGGGGAAAAATAATAATGGGCAACCCGCAGAACCTGGTAAGGTGTGGGTTTCATGGGAAAAAGCCCTCCTTATGATTAGTTGTCTAATGGGGTGTACATTATTATTTATACTCTGGCAGTTATGGCTTTTGTTAGTATGCTTGGCAGCCTCTGAGGTATCCTCAGGGATGAAGCTCTCCAGGGGTAGAAGGAGAGCTTAGCAACAGAGGCCAGGTGAGCTGTGAGTGGCCGCCTGGACTGCTGGGTTTTTGAGGTGACAGCCTTTTGATTGGCTGTCAGGTTTGAGCGGGAAAGATCCGCAGTTTTTTGAAATCCAACTGAAGACAGAGCGTCAGTCAGCTGGTCAGCTCAAGAGAAGACGTCACCATGGATGCTCTCCTAATAGCTTTTAAAGAGAGTAAATGCTGAGGAAGGACTGGAATGGCTTAAAAATTGCTTAGCAATTCCCCCTTCTATTGCGCCGGACTCTGGGGATGCCGCTTTGCAAGTGTCAGGGCCTGCAGCCGGGACTTCCAAGGATGCCGTGTCAAGCATGAACGTACCTGCAGGGCCGGCGGGGGAGCGTGAAGGTGATGACGCTAGTTTACCTCGGGGGGGGGGGGGGGCGCTGGTACGGTGGTCCGTAGGAAGAGGACAGCGAGCGTTCGGAATTCTCTGGGCCAGTCTCCTTCTCGGCGTCGCACGGGGTCTAGTCAGAGGTAGGCTCCCGCACATGCATTGAAGGAAAAGCGCACTCGAGTTTCGACGTCGCGCAGCAGAAGAGACCCCGCGACAAGAGGAAGGGGTCCGCATCAGAAGCACAGCATCGGAAGACAGTTCTGCAGCAAACCAGTGGAGCGGGTAAGATCGCTGGGGAGACTAGCTCTTTGGGGTTTTTACCTCAGCCTCAAATTAGTGGAGGGCATATTATAGGGCATATTATTAGTGAAGCTCACAGTTATGACCAGTCATATGCCTACAGCAATGGGTCAGGGGAATGTAGTAGCTACTCCTCAATCAATTCTGGCGGCTCAAGCTGCTAGAGTATGGGATTTTTCTCACCAGTCAGAGGATTAAGGGGGAATATCCCCAGGTGCAGATTCTCTGACAGTCAATTGTTTGTGGCTAATGAGCCACAGTATTTAAGTGGTCCTCCCAGAAAGAAGGGGTCTAGCGTTATACCATCAGTTGGTGATCAAAACATGTCAGTAATTCAGGATTTTGTTAAACAGGCTGTAGTTGATGCATTATCAGGTGCAGGCAAGGTGCACCTCGCATCGCCACAGTTTTCAAATGTCGTGAAGCCACCTGGGGTGGCCGAGTCGCTACTAAAGGAGGCGATGACATGTCATATTTCACCTTTAGATCAGCGTGGTTACTTTATGACGAGGCTTTTCGCCAAAAGTTATCTGTGCATTCTAATGTCCAGTGGGGTAATAAAGATGTCGGTTTGTGGGTTAGCTTAATGTTGCCTCAGAGAACATCTGCTTCTAAACCAGCTGCTTCCTCAATTCAAAAAAGAGGCTTTTGTTTTGCTTATAACGATTTAGCATGCAAGTGGCCTAATACATGTCGTTTTCGACTCGAATGTTCTCATTGCGGAGGCAGGCACCCAGCAGCTAAGTGTTACAAGAAACATGTTATTACATATGGAGCTCCGAGCTCTAAAGAGTCAGGGCAAAAAGGGGTTGACCCCGGTGAGACTGGACGCAATGCGTCCGCTGCTAGAATTATTTCCAGACCAGGCGAAAGCGCAAATGCTCGTTAGCGGCTTTGCTTCAGGGTTTTATGTTCCCACTTTTCAGGGTGTTGGTTGTAACGTATCAAACAACTTAGGTTCTGTTGCTTTACATGGCGATGCAATAAGGGAGTACATAGTTAAGGAGTTCAAGATGGGTCGGATTTCAGGCCCCTTTCAAGATCCACCGTTTACAAATTTTCGTATTTCTCCGTTAGGCGTGGTGCCAAAAAAGGAAGTTGGGTCATTTAAGGTTATACATCATTTATCTTACTCTCTCCTGGGTTGTCTTTAAATGATGATGTGGAAGCGGATTTACCATCAGTGCATTATACATCTTTTGATACAGCTATTTCATATTTACAAGAGCTTGGGAGAGGGACTCTTAGCGAAAGCTGACATAAAACCTGCTTTCCGCCTTTTGACGGTCTCCCCGATGGGTTTCAACTCTTTTCGACCGATGCCTTCCGATGGGTTTCTCATTATCTTGTCACTATTTTGAGTTTTTTTCTTCCTTTTTGGAATGGGCAACAATTCATATAGTTCCTCGAGGTAAGTATTGCATTATCTCGATCATTTTTTATTTCTGGGCCCACCTGAGTCAGAGGATTGTTATCAAATCGTAAAAGGTTTTTACAAGCTTACTGATGCTTTTGGAATCCCATTAGCTTTAGACAAAACTGTTTTGCCATGCTGCGGGTTAGAATTTTTAGGTATTCATATTGATTCGGTTTTGATGGAGTTAAGAATGCCATGGGAAAAAAGGAATAGCATTTGTTTTAAAATTTTTGAGTTGTTGGAAAGGGAGAAAGTTACTCTTAAGCAACTTCAGTCTTTGTTGGGAACTTTAAATTTTGCCCTCAGGATTATGCCAATGGGTAGAGCTTTTTGCAGGCGCCTTTATGAAGGTACCCATGTTATAATTCGTCCAAGCTCACATATTAGGATAACGAAGGAAAGTCGGATTTTGGTAAGAACTTACCTGTAAAATCCTTTTCAGCGAAGGAAGGAAGGGAGACAAATCCATTACTTAGTGGGTAGGCGGAGCCCCATAGGATAGTTCACCTCAGATTAGAAAAAGTGACGACCGGCCCCTCCAGTATAAAGGCTCCTCCTACTCCCATGTTCTCCAGTCCGTACACAAGCTAAGGAAGAGCAGACACCAGCAGAACAACACATCCCCTTCTGAAAGTTCAGAAATGAGAGAAAACAGGTTATGTAACAGAAACACACAGTCCTAGACATACCTCACTGGACCTGACAACTGTGTAGAGCTGGCGATACTGGAAGGAGAGCCGTAGAGCGCTAAACCCAGTCCAGATCATCGTCATCAGGAAGGAGACGCGCTGCATCTAGAAACACAAAAAAAACACTTCTGCCATGGGAGGGTGCTGTGTCTCCCTTCCTTCCTTGAAAAGGATTTTACAGGTAAGTTCTTACCAAAATCCGACTTTCAGCAGCAGAAGGGAAGGAAGGGAGACACAAATCCATTACTTAGTGGGACGTCCTAAAGCAGTACCTCACTTAAGGATGGGAAATAGTGGCAGAATCTCCAACACCCCAACAACTTAGGCAAGAGCGCAAACCGAGCTGAATAAAGAAAAAATAAACAATAAAGAGATCACTTAAACTACTGCTGCCTGCAGGACCCTGCGTCCCAAGGCCGCATCAGCGGAAGCACTCACGTCCACTTTATAAAACTTAGTAAAGGTGTGAACGGAGCGCCAGGTGGCCACCCGGCAGAGCTGTGCTGCCGAGGCACCCTGACGAAAAGCCCACGATGAGCCAATGGCTCTCGTGGAATGAGCTTGAACTTTAACCGGACAAGGCTCGCCCTTGAGCCGGTACGCTTCCAGGATAGCCGAAAGGGATCCACCGAGCTATCGTGTCCTTGGAAGCACGTTGACCACGCCGACGACCAGCCGGAATCACAAAAAGAGAGTCCGACTTCCGAAAACCTTGTGTGATTGTAAGATAGAACATCAATCCCCGCACTAAGTCCAACGAGTGCAAGGCCTGCTCCCTTGGATTCTTAGGTTTTGGACAAAGAGAAGGCAACACAATGTCCTGATTAATGTGGAATTGTGACACTACCTTAGGTAAAAAATCTTCACGGGTACGAAGCACCACGCGATCCGGAAGGAATTCCAGAAAAGGAGGCGAGCAAGATAGTGCCGCCAACTCAGACACCCTTCTCAAAGAGGTGACTGCCACCACGAAGGCCACCTTCCAAGAAAGTAATGAAAGTTTAGCAGAATCCATAGGCTCAAAAGGCCTATGCTGAAGGGCTTCCAGGACTAGATTAAGCCGCCACGGAGCCACAACTGCCCTCCGCGGTGGAAACTGACGTGCGACTCCGTGAAAAAAAGAACGCACATCCCTGCGTGAGGCAATAGCCCTTCTAAAAAGTGCAGAAACTGCAGATACCTGACCCCGCACAGTACTAACCGCTAGACCCCTGGCCAAACTATATTGCAAAAAAGCCAAGAAGTTGGGGATGGAAAAAACCCTCGGGTTTCTTGAAGATCCAGAACACCATGAATAGAAAGATTCCCAAGTTCTGTGATAAATCCTAGTCGTAGCTGGACCCCTGGCTGCCCGCAAGGTAGCAATGACCTCGGGTGAAAACACACGACGGGTCAGGATCTCGGTCTCAAGAGCCACGCCGTCAAACAAAGACCTCAGGACCGGATGACGAATGGGGCCCTGGCTTAACAAGTCCGAGCGAAGGGGTAGTGGAAACGGAAGCGCCGCTCGAAGAGATACCAGCGTCTAATACCACGCTCTTCGTGGCCAATCCGGTGCTACCAAGATTACTGATACTCGTTCGAGTTTGATCCGTCGGATTACCAGAGGAAGTAAGGATATCGGTGGAAAAACATAGACCAGCTCGAACTGGTCCCACGGGGCTACTAGAGCATCTACCGCCACAGCCTCCGGATCCCTGTACCTGGACATGAACGTCGGAACCCTGGCATTCAGCCTGGACGCCATCAAGTCCACCTGAGGAGTCGCCCAACGGGAACACAGCAGAGAAAAAACATCTGGATGGAGACTCCATTCCCCAGGATCCACCTGCTCGCGACTGAGGAAGTCCGCCGAGATATTCAGCACACCTGGGATGTGGATCGCAGAGATTGCTGGAATTCTGGACTCGGCCCACACCAAGATCAGAGAGACCTCCATCATGAGTCTGGAACTTCTCATCCCGCCCTGATGGTTGATATACGCGACCGCTGTCGCGTTGTCCGACTGAATCCGGACCGGTAGACTGTTCAAAAGGACCGTCCAATGTTGGAGGCAGAGAAATAAATATCGCTCTCAACTCCAAAATGTTGATCGGGAGAGACGACTCCTCTGACGACCAGACCCCCTGAACCCAGAGGTCGTTCCAAACTCCCCCCCCAACCCGTCAGGCTGGCGTCGGTGGTAATCACCGACCACCTCGGGAGAAGGAAGGATTTCCCCAGGGATAGAGTCTCTGGACGTAACCACCATCCAAGAGACTCTCGCACCCTGCGGGAGAGAACGACAGAGCGATCCAGAGAAGTCAGAGATCGATCCCAATGTGTCAGAATAAGATTTTGGAGATCCCGGGAATGAAATTGTGCAAACGGTACTGCTTCCATAGCTGCCACCATTTGACCCAGAAGGCGCATGCATTCCTGAAGGGACATTGACAACGCCGACCTCATAGCCTGGACCAGAAGCCGAAGGTCCACCTGCTTGATAGGAGGCAGAGACACAACTGCCCGAACTGTATTGAAATGCATCCCCAGGAACAGAATGGACTGCGCTGGTTCCAATGACGACTTCTTCCAATTGATCAGCCACCCGAAGTCTATTAGGTACTGAAGGGAGAGGTCGCGAGCTGTTCTAGCCTCCTCCGCTGTGGGCGACACTATGAACAGGTCGTCCAGGTAGGGGAGGATCGTAACCCCTTGTCTTCGAAGAAGCGCCATGAGAGGAGCCAGAACCTTTGTAAAAACCCTGGGTGCCGAGGCCAACCCGAATGGTAGGGCCACAAACTGGTAATGGGTTTGACCTGTGGCGAAACGCAAAAAACACTGGTGAGCCCTGCCGATAGGGATATGCAAATAGGCGTCGCGGATGTCGATAGACACCAAGAAATCGTACTGCGACAGGGTCGCTATCACCGAACGGAGAGACTCCGTGCGGAACTTCCGTATTCGGACGTAAATGTTCGAATCTCTGAGATCCAGTACCGGGCGAAACTTGTCCTTTTTGGGGACCACAAAAAGGTTGGAGTAAAAACCCCTTCCCTGGTCTTCCGGAGGAACCTGAACCACCACACCCTGCTGCAGGAGAGAGTCGACCTCCTGTAACAGTGCAGCAGCCAGCCTTGGCACGGATGGAATGCATTTCTGACGAAACCTGTCTGGAGGTGGAGAATGAAACTCTATGAAATAGCCTGCCGACATAACGCGCGTCACCCAGGCGTCCGATATGTGGGATGCCCAAATTGACCCGAATTGTAGCAGACTACCTCCCACCGAGAACCCTCGGGGGGATCCCTGGCGTTAATTAGCCTTAGCGGATCTTTTGTCAACCTCCCGTCTGTCCTGACAGGACTGTTGCTTCCAAGGAGTACGAGATTTCTGGGAGGATCTGCCGGAGGACGAAGGACGACCTGATCTCTAAGAAGGCTGACCGAATCGTCCCCTGGTCCGAAAGGACAGATGACCTCTACCGGGCCCTGACCTGCCAGATGTGGATGCCGCTGCCTTCTTTAGAGGCAGGGAAACATCCTTGGCCTTGGCAATCAGCTCCGAAAGGTCCGAACCAAAAAGCTGACCGCCCCTATATGCAGGACTAAGCAAACCTTGCTTGGATACTGTATCTCCGGTCCACTGCTTAAGCCACAGTGCTCTTCTAACTGACGGCCGAAGCTTGAGCCTTGGACAAAATTGAAGTAGTGTCCAGTACTGCATCCCTGCCATAACACATGGCTTCTTCCATCCACTGAAAAAGCCTTTCCACTTCTGAACGCGGAGTCCCATCTTGCCATGCCGTTTGCAGTTGATCCAACCACCGCAGGGAAGCCTCACCGGCCCACATGGCCCCTAAGGCCACTCTGAAACCATGACCTGCGGCTTCATAGATGGATTCCGCCACTGACTCCGATCTCCTGTCCAGAGGATCCTGAAGATTGGCTTTCCTTTTAACCGGAAGCAAGGAGGACTTGCTCAACTGAGACAGGGATATATCCACCTCGGGAGAAGGAACCCAATCAGTGACCATCTCCTTAGCGCAGGGATACAGAGCATCAAAAAACCGCATCCCCTGGAAGCGTTTATCCGGACACCGGCGCTCCTTCTCCACTGCCTCGTTAAGTTCCTCATGCGCAGGCAACGTTGGACGAGCACGGCGCGTTTCCTGATATAGCTAGGCAGACTTAGACGGTCTTGCCGGCTCTTCTGACAGCTTTAACACTTCCCGCATGTCCTTAATAAGCACATCTACGCGGCCTGAAAGTGAAAAAGCGATCTCGTCGATCCTCTTCCTCGGAACACTGAAGCCGGAGGAGAAGCAGGGACTGACAGCGCGCGCCCAAACCAAGAGCTTTCTGCCTGAGATATGACGGCAGGAAGCCAGGAGACGCTAAGCCACGCCCCCGACAGCCCGCGCTATTCAAGCAAAAAGCACGCTAGACAGAGAGCTTCCTGCCTCTATGAAGGCAGGAAGCAAGAAAAGAAAAAGCGTGCGCTAATAAAGAGAGCTTCCTGCCCCAATGATTGCAGGAAGCCAAAAACTTAAAGAAAAAATGTGCGCTTATACAAAAAGCAATGTGGGGCCACATATAAACATTACTGGCCTCCGTCTCTGCTCCCCCCAGTAAAGGCAGCGTCTGCAATAGACAAAAACACACAGGCAGTACACTTATAGAAACGGCGGCTGCTGCCGCAGCCGTTAAGGCACTCTTCTACAAAAGAGCACTTACCCGGCTGAACGCCACAGAGATCCTCAGGGATGTGTGGCGCCGTGGCCCTTTGCTCCCCACTACGGCGGAACACGCAGGGACCCCAAGATGAGGTGTGCGCCTCTGCCAGGGAGCGCCCTGTATCCCCCGGGGCCGGCAGGCTTCTGTGGGGACCTCCTCAAGGGGTACACAGAGCCGCCAGTGGAGGGTCAGGGGTCTCAGTAGTGCCAAAACCCCCTGAGACCTCAGAACACGGGGGGTCCAGGTCTCGCTGGATATAAAACAAAAAAACAAACTCTTCTGAGGAGCTGCCGAGGCAGCGACTATCCTCAGACCCCAGATAAAAGACTGGAGAACATGGGAGTAGGAGGAGCCTTTATACTGGAGGGTCCGGTCGTCACTTTCTAATCGGAGGTGAACTATCCTATGGGGCTCAGCCTACCCACTAAGTAATGGATTTGTGTCTCCCTTCCTTCCCTTCTGCTGCTGAAATGAGAGATGATCTTGGAGTATGGTTGCGTTATCTAAAGAATTTTAATGGTCGCTGTTGCGTTCAGGAGAAGTTCGTGCAAGCATCTGAATTGCGTTTTTTCATTGAAGGCACTGATATAGAGGTTTTGTCAATCTCATGTGGGGCTAGTTGGTCGTGCACGCCTTGGCCGGCTTAGTGAAGCAAAGGTTCATCAGGGTTCAGTGTATCTGCTTGTAAAGGTTTTTGCGGTAGTAGTATCCTTATCATTATGGGGATCTGAGTTAACCAATAAGTGTATCCTTATCCAATCACTGGATAAAGGCCTTGTAATGGCTTTAAATACGTTGTCGTCAAAGAACAAATTGATTTAACTCGCTTATGCGATATGTAGTTTTTGAGTGTTTATCATATAATATTTTGATTAAATGTAGGTATGATCCTGATATTATTCCTTTATATTCTGCTCCTTCTGTTGATCAGATTCAGTCGGACGAAATTGGTTGTCTTTCCGGAATGGAACTGGATTGTACTCCTGTCCCTGGTCACCTTTGGACTCTTTTACAAGTTTAGCTGTGGAACATATTAGATCTTCCATTGCACCTTCTACATGGTCTGCTTACTCTGCTTCATGGGTCGATTGGTGCGATTATTGTACAAAGACAGGTCGATTACAGGTCACCAGAGGTATAACACGTGCTACAGTTCATGCAGAGTTTAATAGCTCGAGGTTCGGGATATTCCAGCATTCATAAAAAGATTTCGGGTATCTCGTTCTTTTTGAAATTAGGAGGTAAAAAGGTCTTCATTTTCTTTTTCCCAATCCGACAATTTTTCAAGGGTTTTAAGAAGACCCATAAGCCTGACAGTCGTAAAGCAATTTCAGTAGCATTATTATCCAAGTTATGGTTTATCCTACCAAATGTTTGCTTTAATGGTTTTGAAGTCCGGTTGTTTAGAGCATGTTTTGCTCTGGCCTTTTTCGTGTAAGTGAATTAGTTAACCGTAATAAAAAGGAAATTTCAGGCTTACGCTTTTATAATTTCCAATTACATAGCTTATTTTTGGAAAATTTTTTGCGACGTTCAAAAGTAGATCAGTTGGGTAAGGGGACATCCATACGTTTGAATGCAATTCTTGGGTCAGAGCTTTGCCCTTTATCCAATATTCTCCTTTGGTTGGAGATTAGGCCTCAGGAATGCATTCTTTTTCGTTTAGCTAACCTGATACATGCCCTGCAGGATCTGCAGACTGCATTATAATCTTCTTTAGATATGCCTCCCTCTTTCCATTTAATAAACATTTCTTTCTTTCTTTTTAGCATGTGTTTAAGTTCTGTGTTCATCCATCCTGGTTTATATACTGGGCTAAGAATCATTCTTATTCTTTGAACTTAACTTTTGATAAATCGCAGGTTAATTTATATTGGTTCGGTCGCAGGGGAATGCGATGGAATGAGTTATACGGGTTATTACCAGAATTCCTGTGTTTTGCTCCTCATCCAAAATTAATGATAGTTTTTTGAAATCCAACTAAAGACGGAGCGTTAGTCAGCTGGTCAGCTCAAGAGAAGACGTCACCCACCCTCCCTCCCAAGTTTGTTTTTTCTTCAGGAAGATTCTTCGGAGATCGTTGTCGTTGGGCTTTACTTGTGGGAAATGCACGCCCAATACAGTAGGGCGTTAGAAGGACTTTGGAGTTTGGTGTTGTATACACTCATGGGATGGATGTTTTTCCCATTCATTTAGTTTGATATACGAATATATGTTTATGGAATTAACTTATTTGTTTAACCCTGAGTAAATCCTGACGGCCTTTAACAACCATACAACTGTCTGTGTATTATTTTAGATAACACATGGTAAAATGGGGGGTTATTTTCCCATGGAAGCAGAGGAGAATATCCTCATATAGCAAATAGATTAAGCAGCGACTCAAGGAGAAGTCATTATTATGGGGGACTTCAACTACCCTGAAATACATTGGGGAACAGAAACCTGTAGTTCAAGCAAAGGTAATAGGTTTTTGACAACTATGAGAGACAATTACCTTTCACAACTGGTTCAGGACCAAACTGGGACAATATCCTGAGACAAAACTACACAAAGCAAATGGGAGACATTTATTAGCATCCTGAATAGGACCTGTGCACAATATAGATCCTATGGGAATAAGAATGCTAGAAATAAGAGGAAACCACTATGGCTAAATAGAGCTGTAAGGGGCGCAATAAGTAACAAAAAGAAAGCATTTAGAGAACTAAAGCAAGTAGGTAGGTAGTGATGAGGCATTAAATACAGAAAATGAAATAAATTCTGTAAAAACCAAATCAAGGCAGCAAAGATTGAGACAGACTCCTTGCCAGAGAAAGTAAAAATAATCCCAAAATATTCTTTAACTACATAAATAAAAATAAATAAAAAATGATAGTGTTTGCCCCCTTAAAAAAAATAGTCTGTGTGAAATGGTGGATGAGGATAAGGAAAAAGCCAATATGCGAAATGATTTTTTTTCAACAGCATTTACACAAGAAAATCTCATGACAGAAAACATGATTAGTGATGATAAAAATTCTCCATTAAAAGTCACTTGCTTAACGCAGCAGGAAGTACGGCGGCGTCTAAAAATCACTGAAGTAGACAAATCCCCGGGCCCGGATGGGATACACCCGCGAGTACTGCAGGAATTAAGTAACATCATAGAACATTATTTTTAATCTTTAAAGATTCCATAATAACAGGATCTGTTCCACAGGACTGGCGTATAGCAAATGTGGTGCCAATATTCAAAAAGGGGACAAACACCAAACTTGGAAATTATAGGCCAGTAAACTTAACCTCTACTGTGGGTAAAATCCTGGAGGGTTTCCTAAGAGATGCTTTACTAGAGTATCTGAAGAAAAATAACCTCATGACTAGTGTTGAGCATTCCGATACTGAAATATCGGGTATCGGCCGATATTCGCGGTATCGGAATTCCTATACTTAATTCCGATACTTTTACAATATCGAATACCGGAATCGGAAGTTCCCATAATGCCTGCGCTCTGCAGTGTCTCTGAAGGATGACAAGCTGGATGGCAGCGCTCAGCTGAGATCCAGCCTGTCATCAGAATGCCATCCCAGCGTGGGAGAATTCTCCTGATTGTTTAAAAGCCGGCGCGCGGTAAAAAGCCGCCGGCTTTTAAACAATCACAAAGCCCCATACTGCTTCCCCGCAGCCTCCCACCCCGATCCTCCGCTCCCCTTGCCACCTCCCATCCCGATCGTAAGTTAGGACCGGGCAGGGAGCGCAGCACCAAGGAGCGGGGAGCAAAGAACCCGGGCGGGGAAGCCGGCAGTGAAAAGACTTCACCGCCGGCTTTCCCGTTCTGTGCTGCGCTTTCCCGCCGGTTATTTCAAATGAACAGCTGAGGTATCAGGTGATGCCGATCAGCTGTTCATTTGAAGTCGCCGCGGTGCCCTCAGAGGGTTCATGTGAGTTCATGCTTGACTGCATGAACTGAAATGAAATTTCCCACGGTCGCACAGGTCAGCCACACCTCCCAGACCGGTCATGATTGGTGTGTGCGCGATGTGTCTGCGCAGGCAGACATAGGCCGATGTGACACTACTACTCCCATCGGCCTATGTCTGTCCCCCGTCCACTCGTGCCAGCAGGATCAGCTCGATGGGAGCAGTAGTTCCCATCAGCCTGATCCTGCTATTTAAATTGCCCTACTGTGTCCCCAATAAATTTTAAATACATGTCATTGGTGGCCAGTGGTTACCTACAATAAATTAGTTCATACATTACCTGTCCCCGCCGATCGCCACCTAAAATAAAGTAAAAAATAAAAAACTACACCTATACTCACCTAGACACCTAATTCCCCGAAGCCATCGATCTCCTGTAATAAAATATAAAATAATAAACCACAACCTTATCCTTACCCCTCAGTAGTAGTCCACGAGTGTCCCACGATGATCTCCAGTTCAGAGCAGCCACATAGAATGTGACCGCTCTGAACCGCTGCCGCCGCTAGAATGATGGGGCCGTAAAGCAGCCCCGTCATTGCATAAGCGGGTTCGCCGGAGTTCAGGCAGCGCTGCTCCGGTCAGCTCCTTTACGGCCCTGCTGTATCGTGAGAAATTCCCACGGTACAGCAGTGCCGTAAAGGAGGTCTCCGGAGCTGCGCTGCCTGAATGCACTCCGGTGACCTCAGTCAGTGGCTCCTGCTGCCGGGAGCGGACGTGTTCCCGGCAGTGTGAGCTTACAGCAGCCATGCACAGCTGTCACCATCTCCAGATGTGACAGCTGTGCATGGGAGATCAGCGCAGGAACGTGGACAGGTAACTATTATTTTTAGTAAACTAAGAATTAAATAAAATGGTGTGTTTTATTTCAAATAAATTATTTTTTTCTGGGTGTAGTGTGTGTTTTCTTTTTAACACTTTATAAGACACCCCCATTACTAACCTACAGACGCCCATCATTACTAACCTGGGCTTCATGGCAGCTGGCGCTGACATGAACCCCAGCCCCATTACCCCCTGCCACCGCACCAGGGCAGCGTGGAAGAGCGAGGCTAAGTGCCAGAATTGTCGCATCCTATGGATGCGCCATTTCTGGGGCGGCTGACGGCTGGTGTTTCTAGCCTGGGAGGGGGCCAATATTTATGGCACCCTTTCTGGGCTATTAATATCAGCCCCCAGCTGTCTGCCTAGCCTTTGCTAGCTATTAAAATAGGGGGGACCCCACGTCATTTTTTTTGGGGGGTCCCCCATTCTAATAGCTAGTAAAGGCTAGGTATTCAGCTGGGGGCTGATATTAGTAGTCTGGGAAGCTCCGTGGGTATTACCCCCTTCCCAGGCTTCAAACATCTGCCCCAGCCGTCTGCTTAACCTCCGCTAGAGACTAAAATTATGGGGCATACCACGCCAATTTTTTTTTTAAATAAATCCTTTATTTTAACACTAAATGACATTTGAGGAGTTAATAAAGATGCAGTCCCTAAATTATTATTTATTTTTTAATTAATTTTTCCCAAAAATTTTGACGTGGGCTTTGCCATATTTTTGTATGCCAGCCAGGTACAGCATCCAGCTTCTATGAACGCGCCATTTTCTGGGGTGGCTGCGGACTGCAATTTGCAGTGGGGGGGGGGGGGCCCAGAAAGCTTGGGTCTCCCTGCGCTGCAGATTCCATCCCCCAGCTGCCTAGTTGTACCTGGCTGGACACAAAAATAGGGAGAAGCCCCACGTATTTTTTTTTTTTAAATTATTTCGTGAAATATTTTTTTTAAAAAAGGGCTTCCCGATATTGTTGTGTCCGGCCAGGTACAAATAGGCAGCTGGTGGTTGGGGGCAGCCCGTTCCTGCCTGCTGTACCTGGCTGGACACAAATATAGTGCGAAGCCCCACGTCAATTTTTTTTAATTATTTCAGGAAATTCATGAAATAATTAAAAAAAAAAAATTGACGTGGGGCTTCGCACTATATTTGTGTCCAGCCAGGTACAACTAGGCAGCTGGGGGCTGGAATCTGCAGCGCAGGGAGGCCCAAGCTTTCTGGGCCCCACCCGCTGCAAATTGCAGTCCGCAGCCGCCCCGGAAAATGGCGCGTTCATAGAAGCGCCATCTTCTGGCGCTGTACCCAACTCATCCAGGGCCCTGGTGCGGTGGCTCACTGGGTAATAAAGGGGTTAAGGCCAGCTTGGCATTATCTGCTGGCCCTAAGCCCGAAATTCATGGGGTCACGCCAATATTAGACATGACCGCCATGAATTTCTAGTAAAGTATTTAAAAAAAACACAACACCCAGAATAAAGTCCTTTAATTGAAATAAACACACAATTGTTTATTGTTCTAAATTAAACCATACCTACCATCACGCCCATTCCAGCTGAAGCCAATGTCTTCTGCAATAAAAGTAAAATAATAAACCAACCTCATCCTTACCTTCCCATGGATCCCACGACAGCTTCAGCTCTGCTACATCGAGGTGACAGGCTGGACCGCAGCAGAAAGCTGCCATCCAGCCTGTCATCCCGCAGACACTGAGAAGCGCAGGCATGCTTGCACTCCTCAGTGTCTCTCTGTGACTGCATCCAGATGAGCAGACAATGAACTCAGCTCACCTCATGCACGTCACTGACAGCGTGGGAAAATTCTCCTGCACTCAGCGCTTCAGCGTGAGAATTCTCCCACACTGTCAGTGACGTGCATGAGGTGAGCTGAGTTCATTGGACATGACCTCACCTCATGCACGTCACTGACAGCGTGGGAAAATTCTCACGCTGAAGCGCTGAGTGCAGGAGAATTCTCCCACGCTGTCAGTGACGTGCATGAGGTGAGCTGAGTTCATTGTCTGCTCATCTGGATGCAGTCACAGAGAGACACTGAGGAGCGCAAGCATGCCTGCGCTTCTCAGTGTCTGCGGGATGACAGGCTGGATGGCAGCTTTCTCCTGCGGTCCAGCCTGTCATCTCGATGTAGCAGAGCTGGAGCCATCGTGGGAACCATGGAAAGGTAAGGATGAGGTTGCTTTATTATTTTTCTTTTATTGCAGGAGATCATTGGCTTCAGCTGGAATGGGCGTGACGGTAAGTATGGTTTAATTTAGAACAATAAAGAATTGTGTGTTTATTTCAATTAAAGGACTTTATTCTGGGTGTTTGTGTTTTGTTTTTTTTTTACTTTGACTATGGGGTTAGTAATGGGGGTGTCTTATAGACGCCTCTCCATTACTAACCTGGGCTTGATGTCAGCTGGTATTATAAGCTGACATCAACCCCAACCCTATTACCCCACTGCCACCGCTACAGGGCAGTGGGAAGAGCGAGGCTAAGTGCCAGAGTTGGCGCATCCTATGGATGCGCCATTTCTGGGGCGGCTGACGGCTGGTGTTTCTAGCCTGGGAGGGGGCCAATATTCATGGCACCCTTCCTGGGCTATTAATATCAGCCCCCAGCTGTCTGCCTAGCCTTTGCTAGCTATTAAATTAGGGGGTACCCCACGTCATTTTTGGGGGGGGGTCCCCCATTTTAATAGCTAGTAAAGGCTAAGTATTCCGCTGGGGGCTGATATTAGCAGCCTGGGAAGCTCCGTGGGTATTACCCCCTTCCCAGGCTTCAAACATCTGCCCCAGCTGTCTGCTTAACCTCCGCTAGAGACTAAAATTAAGGGGAACCCCACGCCAATTTTTTCTTAAATAAATCCTTTATTTTAACACTAAATGACAAGTACAGTAAGCAACACTGTCACTGTACTTCATATATATGTGACTGACATGTTTCTATCTATCTAATCTATGTATGATTCTCTATTCCTTCTATTCTAAATTGTCGGGTACCGCTGCTGAATTGCCGGCCGGCTTTTTTAAAGAGACGGTGCATTAAAACACTTTTTTTTAATAAATCCTTTGCACTAAATGACAAGTACATTAAGCAACACTGTCACTGTACTTCATATATATGTGACTGACATGTTTCTATCTATCTAATCTATGTGTGAAGCTCTATTCTTTCTGTTGTAAATTGTCGGGTACCGGTGTATGCGCTGATGAATTGCCGGCTTTTCGCATAATACATTCTACATTATTCTTAGTTGTTTTACTTCATGTAGAATTAACCTACAAGGAAAGAAAGTGTTTATTTTCATTCCGATATTTCTGTCCCATTGACTTGCATTGGTTTCCGGTATCGGAATCGGCGATATCCGATACTTTTTGAGTATCGGTCCGATCCAATCCGATACGATATTTCCTGATATCGGAAGGTATCGCTCAACACTACTCATGACTCAATATCAACATTGGTTTACAAGGGTCCGTTCCTGTCAAACTAATGTGATTAGCTTTTATGAGGAGGCAAGTTCCGGACTGGACCAAGGAAATGCAGTGGATGCAGTATATGGACTTTTCAAAAGCTTTTGATACAGTTCCACACAAAAGGTTGATTTTATTTTACTTTGTATTTTTTTCCAAACGTTAACATGCTAGCTAGTCTCTCTGCCATAAGAGGAAGATCCTCGAGGGAACTTGCAACACACCAAAATGGACGGTACTTTATTACCGTACAGATTAAAGTGTTCCACTAGCCAAAATTTTAAACGCATTACCAAACTCAGATGGTAAAATATATAAGTATATCTCAATTATTAAAACGGGTTTTGTCTAGGACTAGCACATCAATGACCTAGCCAAAGAATAGGTCAATATCAGATTGTATAGGGGGTTCTGGGTGTGAGACCTGCATCAATCAGCAGATACCAGCTCCAGAGACAACCCGCTGTAAACCAAGTCTTTACAGAGGCTGCTGTCGGGTACTGCAAATTCACTTCTCTTCAAGTGAATGGGGAATGAGACCAGAGCTGCAGTATCCGGGAGTGTCCGTAAACCAGTGTACAGAGGTGTGCTGTGTGGGCTCTTCACATCTGACTGCCGCCACAGCAGATCAAAATTGCACAGGGTCAGAGACCTACTGATCTGATATTAATGATCTCACAGATAGGTCATCAATAACTAGTCCTGAACAACAACTACCAATAAGTATTATCAGTTATGTCAAAAACAGACAGAAAATGCTATCACTCAGGGCTGTGGAGTCAGTAAGCCAAACCTCTGACTCTTCAATTCCCCCGACTCTACTAAGCGTGTATATAAAGTGCAGCACAGATTCATCTCAACTAAAAGCAGAGATCCTTAGATCAGGACCAAAACAGACATTTATAGGTCATTTCACAACTTTCCCAAATTCTTATGAAAACCATTTACAGCACATCCTGCACTAAACTACTGAACCCAATTCATCATATATTTAGGAGTCTGTCTATTTTATACCGACTCCACCAAAAAGGACACAGACGCCACAGCCCTGATATCATTTATCTTTAAATTCTATTTCCAAACATATTTTGGTCAGCAAATGTCTTAAAAAAAGGACTATTTATAAAAGGGAATTAGACTGTACTTCCTGTTAGGCTGTATTTTTTTCTCTTTGGCAAAAAAAAGTCCATTATAACTTTAAACTACATAAAACTTACTAAATCTGCTCCAACTTCTCATTTCCCAATGCACTGTATAGCCATTTTTACATTTGGGATGGAAGTGATCTTTAGTTAAGCCCCTATTACACCCAGTATTACGCTTACTCCTTACTATGCTGGTTGCAGGGTCATAGACAAGTCAATACAAGTGTAAGGAAGTTTTAATAAAACGTAATCACATTGCACTTCAGGGAAAATAGCTGACAACACGAACCAGCTTCCCCTCCCCTTTCTAAGAATTATGAATTTTCAAGCCTCAGGCTTTACGAGCCATATAAACAGAGCTTTGTCTGAATCCATAAGCTAAGCATTTATAAGTACTACACATCAGATGCTGATCCACCTTTATTGGTGGCTGCCGACAATTAAATCTTTTTTGGTAAACAGGCAAAAAAAAAAAAAAAAAAAAACTATCGCCCCTCCATGTACACAACAGATCTTTTAAATTTTAACAATTCTGAAATACAGTTTATTTGTCCATGTTTTCTTTGGAGAAAAACAGTATGCCAACAAGTGAGTGATTGCAATCTTTGTTGTGAATTATGAAATTATGTTGCACTATACAGTTCAAAACTTTATCTGAACAAAAAAGTTTTTTTTAAACACCATAACGTTCACCTCCTCCCCACATCCAAATGGTACAGAAAAAATATAATCTTAAACAGATGCATCGATCAGTGTATAAACTAACGCATCCATTTATAAAAATGTTACTAACTACAGATTAAAACAAAATATTTAAAAAGGGATTAAACTACTCAGACAACCCTTCTAAAATCTATATGCTTTCCCCCAGTAAAATAACACTTATACTCACTTCCGGTGGTGCCGCTGCCGTTCCAGCGATGTCGGCAGTAGCTCTCCCGGGAATCAGCGGCCACTTTACTCTCCCCACTTTCAGGTGTATCACACACCTCCAGAGAAAGTGAGAGCTGCTGCACTTCCTCTGGATTTAGGAGATTTGTCCAAAGGCGGGGAGAGTGAAGCCAGCGCGGATTGCCCACAGGGATCGCATGACGTATCAATGTTACACAAGCCCCAAGGGGGAGAGCCGACACTGCTGGAATGGTGCCGGCATCAGAGGAGAGTACAAGTATCATTTTACTGGGAATAAAAATACCGATTGAGACTGGGTTGTCAGAGTACTGTACCACCCCTTTAAATATTTATCTGGATTTCAGAATGTAAGGTGCTTGGGATTTTGGCTAAGTTCACACTTGTTTCAGACCAAGAGTTCCATATTTCTGTTCCTATAAATGGAACAGAAAGACATTGCCAAAACACCAGTGTGAATGTAGCCTAAGGCTGGCTTTACACTAGCATTTCTGACATTCAGTTTTTCTCATGTCAGTAGCAGAAAAATTGTAAAATATCCATTACACTTGAATCCATGCGTGCAACTAGCATTAGATAAAAGTTATTGATGTATGCCGACAGCTAGTTGTAATTGGTGTAACAATTTAAAAAGGACTGCAACATTCCAATAGAAGGGGATGGGGGACAAAAAAAATAAAATAAAATTATGAGTTCTTATTTCCCCAGTAACATAACTGCAATGTCGATAGCACTTTTGTACCCACTTCAAAAAGACAGAAAAAAATTAGGTCAAACAGAACGTGACTTAGTCCGCTTCACTAAAGTTAATGACCCAATTGTCAGAATTGCCTGAAACCTGTGTTTCAGGGCCCCAACAGAGCCACTGACATGTGAAAAAAAATCTGACGTAAAACCGGCCTAAGTCCGGCTTTGTTGACGGTCCTTATTAGGGAGAGTGCTGGAGAAAGACACACCCGATACATGAAAAGGTCAATGCCTCTTTATGAATCTGGAGCATCTGATGAGTGGTGAGCACCTCTGCTTTACGCCAGAAACATTACTCCGTTCAGGTACTGAAATGAGATTTCTGGTGTGCGGAATCCAAAAGCTCGTCAATTTGACAAGCTGCGGCGCCATGCTCCCTCGCACCCCAACTCCACCCATTTTGTCAGATCTGGGAGAAAATGGTGTGAAAAACCTCAAAAGTTGTAAATTGTTGGCACAACTACAAGTTGCACCCAAATTTGGTGTCTTTTCAAAGCCTTTGCAACACAAATTTGAAGTGAAAGCTTTGATTAATCGAGCCCTTAGTATTTATCCAGCATCATGACGGCAACATTTAAACCCCTAATTTTTCCTATCGAAGTGTTGTGGTTCTGTAGATTCACTGAATACATTTCAGCATGTACTGAATCTGCAGACTTACTTATATCTACCCATTCATGCCAAGTTTTAAAACTTGAGTTTCTAAAAAAAAAAAAAAAAAAAAAAGGAAAAATTGACCCACACAACACAAAGGCTGTTTGCAATATTGTAGAACATATTTGCTTTGATAAAGGAGCACAATACTAGATATCTCAGATGGCAACGGCACTGTTCTTAATCAAATTAAGCCATTTTTCTAACCATGGACAACCACTAATACACCAACTACGCCAGTTTACTGTCCTCTGATAGGTGGAGAAATTACACAATTCACATACTAAATATATTTCAGATTTGACAAAAATAAGTCCGTTTGACCTATGCTTCCTTTTAATAGTTTGCAGTATCGCTTTCATTGTATGACATTTCCCCATCCTTCTCCTTTGAACGCACCTACACATGTAGAATTTCAGCCACCAGGCTGATTGGATTATAAGTATCATATCAGTAAAATCACATTGCCAAGGATTAGCACCTGTGGCCCTGCGGAAGATCGTCTTACAGTAATAGTTACATGAACAGATAAGCTCCACACCACTAGCATGTGTTAAGACATCAACAAAGTGAGCTTCTTATGTTCACTGCTTGCCAACATCCTACCGAAAGCCTACTAGATAAGCTATAATAAGCAGCACACATTTTAAGCTTTCAAAGAGGTAACAGACAAGAATTTATCTCACCCCCAGATGAAGGTTTGCACCAAAACACATAGGGAGGTGGGTGCAATCCCAGCAGGAGGAAGTACACAAGAGTGTAAACTGACTTTTTGGGTCAGTTTTTCACTCTGGTTAACGTCCCTCTGACATTAATCACTGTAATGATTTGTTCTTGCTTTCTACAATTAGTTTTGAGCCATATTTCTGATGAGTTCTGATAGGTGTAATTGTGTGTTATGCTTTATACCAGATTGGGCATAAATATCTCCTGTAATGAAGTAAAAAGCATATGGACAAACACCACACCCACATGTTTTGTATAAAATTTAAAGGGTCTGATAAGTTAGGCAACAAGTAATTGATGAGTAGGGGTCAGACTGCCGGGGCATGTACTGATCAGTAAAATGGGGAACTTTTACCCCCATTGGAATGGACAGGCAGTGTACATGATCATCCCATGGTAGGCTCTGCTCCTTGAATGACCGTTCTGATGAGCAGAGCTGTCACTCATTAGAACTATAAGGCTACAGTCTTACAGTTCCAGCAAAGTGGATGGGATTTATAGAAATCTCCTGCCCACTGTGCTTTTTTATTTTACTTAAACTAATTTGCGGTGCGGGTTTCAAATCCACAGTATGTCAATTTCTCTTGTGGGAACGGAAAGTTTTCTGTGTGGATTTTCCACAAAGACTTGCATTAGAAGTGAAAAATCCAGGTAAAAAACACATGCGTTTAGTGCGTTTCTTGCCATATTACAAATTCTAACAGTCTATTCAGTAGGACTATCAGCTGTGTATCCACCAGACTTCTGCACAACACAACTGATGGTCCCAACCTCATTTATAAGGCAAGAAATCCCACTTATTAAACCTGTAAAGTGATAACCATTTCCGGTGACTACCTCATAAAGTTCATCAAGAGAATGCCAAGAGTGTGCAAAGCAGTCATCAAAGCAAAAGGTGGCTACTTTGAAGAACCTAGAATATAAGACATATTTTCAGTTGTTTCACACTTTTTTGTTAAGTATATAATTCCACATGTGTTAATGCATAGTTTTGATGCCTTCAGTCTGAATGTACAATTTTCATATCATGAAAATACTGAAAAATCTTTAAATGAGAAGGTGTGTTCAAACTTTTGTTCTGATAGAGATTATATACACATATATACACACACATATACACATACAAAGCTCAAAAAAATAAAGGGAACGCTGAAATAACATCCTAAATCTGAATGAATGAAATATTCTCATTGAATACTATGTTCTGTACAAAGTTGAATGTGCTGACAACAAAATCACACAAAAATCATGAATGGAAATCAAATTTATTAACCAATGGAGGCCTGGATTTGGAGTCGTCCCCAAAATTAAAGTGGAAAAACACACTACAGGCTGATCCAACTTTGGGCAAAATGAGGCTCAGTATTGTGTGTGGCTTCCACGTGCCTGTATGACCTCCCTACAACGCCTGGGCAAGCTCCTGATGAGGTTTCGGATGGTCTACTGTGGGATCTCCTCCCAGACCTGGACTAAAGCATCCGCCAACTCCTGGACAGTCTGTGGTGCAACGTGTCGTTGTTGGATGGCGCGAGACATTTCCCAGATGATCTCAATCGGATTCAGGTCTGGGGAACAGGCGGGCCAGTCCATAGCTTCAACGTCTTCATCTTGCAGGAACTGCTGACACACTCCAGCCACATGAGGTCTGGCACTGTCCTGCATTAGGAGGAACCCAGGGCAAACAGCACCAGCATATGGTCTCACAAGGGGTCTGAGGATCTCATCTCGGTACCTAATGGCAGTCAGGCTACCTCTGGCAAGCACATGGAGGGCTGTGCGGCCCTCCAAACAAACGCCACCCCATACCATTACTGACCCACTGCCAAACTGGTCATGCTCAAGGATGTTGCAAGCAGATCGCGCTCCATGGCGTCTCCAGACTCTACCACGTCTGTCACATGAGCTCAGTGTGAACCTGCTTTCATCTGTGAAGAGCACAGGGCGCCAGAGACAACTTTGCCAATCCTGGTGTTCTGTGGCAAATGCCAAGCGTCCTGCACGGTGTTGGGCTGTGAGCACAACCCCCATCTGTGGACGTCAGGCCCTCATACCACCCTGATGGAGTCGGTTTCTAACAGTTTGTGCAGACACATGCACATTTGTGGTCTGCTGGAGGTCATTTTGCAGGGCTCTGGCAGTGCTCCTCCTGTTCCTCCTCGCACAAAGGCGCAGGTAGCGGTCCTGCTGCTGGGGTGCTGCCCTCCTACGGCCCCCTTCACATCTCCTGGTGCACTGGCCTGTCTCCTGGTAGGGCCTCCAGCCTCTGGATACTACGCTGACAGACACAGCAAACCTTCTTGCCACAGCTCGCATTGATGTGCCATCCTGGATGCGCTTCACTACCTGAGCAATTTCTGTGGGTTGTAGAGTCCGTCTCATGCTACCACGAGTGTGAAAGCACAACCAACATTCAAAAGTGACAAAAACATCAGCCAGAAAGCATTGGTACTGAGATGTGGTCTGTGGTCCCCACCTGCAGAACCACTCCTTTATTGAGGGTGTCTTGATAATTGCCAATAATTTCCACCTATTGTCTATTCCATTTGCACAACAGCATGTGAAATTGATTGTCAATCAGTGTTGCTTCATAAGTGGCCAGTTTGATTTCACAGAAGTTTGATTTACTTGGAGTTATATTCTGTTTAAGTGCTCCCTTTATTTTTTTGAGCAGTGTATAATTATACATACACACATACACCATATATATATTGTTTTATCAAAATGATAGGGCAGCACAAATTAAAACAAAAGGCAGATCATAGGTGCCAGCTAGCAGTTTACAGTCCAGTAACCTAATTACATAAGTACAAAAAAGCAGGCATCACACCAAGATCAAAAAAGTCAACAAACTTAATTTGCCATGTGTGCAAATAGGGAACGTTTCAGCTCCAACTTTTGCTTGACAAAGGCTTTTTGCCATGTGTGCAAAATAAATGTTTCAGCTCCAAACTAAAAGTTAGTTCACTTTTGATCTTCTTATAATGTCGCCTGATTTATTGTGCGTATAAATTTATACATACTGTATTTTTAGGACTGTAAGACGCACCGGACCATAAGACGCACCCCAAATTTTAGGGTGGAAAATAGGAAAAAAATTTTTTTATAAGAAGGGGGTCCTTCTTATAGTCTGAATTGGTATCTTACCTGGGGGGGGGGGCGGGGGAGCTGGGGTCACAGGAGGCAGGGTCATTCAGGAATCCGGAAGTGGAGGCATGTTGGTACCTGGTGGCCTGGCTTTGGGGCCTCGGTGCCCTGGTACCTGGGGTGCTGGGGGCCTAGTGCAGGTGTATTGCTGTGGTGGAGCGGGATCGCAGGGCGGCGCCAGAAGAAGAGGTGAGGCGGGTCGGTATCTGGCTGGTGGCTGGGCCTGGCCAGGTACCGGGGTATTGCTGTGAGCGGAGCGGCAGAGCAGAGTGAGCGGCTTCTGGTGGCCGCGGCCATCTTTCTGAAGCTGTGCTCTACAGGAAAATGGCCGCCGACTCAGCAGAGCACATGTGCCGGTGGCCATTTTCCTGTAGAGCACAGCTCCAGGAACGTGGCCGCAGCCACCGAAAGCCGCTCACTCTGCTCTGCCACTCCGCTCACAGCAATACACCAGCCCTGGTACCCAGCCAGGCCCGGCCCCCAGCCAGATACCGGCCCGCCTCACCTCTTCTTCCACCACCACCACCGGTAAGTTGCGTTCGGAGAATAAGACACACTCCCCCCATTTTCCTCCCAAATTTGGGGGGAAAAAAAGTGTGTCTTATGGTCTGAAAAATATGGTACATAAAACATTTTGTTAGAAAAGCAGGAAGTAAAGTCCTGGATGGCAGGTATGTTACACCGAGGTGCCTGGCCTCTGATGTAAATCCAGGAAAAGAGTGCTCCAGTAACAATAAGTTATTGAGAGGAATTTTATTGGACCGGATTTTAGGCCCAGGATTTAGGAATAACCAAAATAGCTTAGGTGGGAAAGGTCGGTCCCATATATTCCAGTCTCAGGCTTGCAGGTCCTATATAAGGCAGCTTGGTTAGCTCAAGGTGTGGTCTGTACTATTTGGGAGGATAAGATCCTTAGTAGTGGACAGACTGTGCCTATGGATAAGTGTTGCCTCTACTACTTTGTGGGAGAGACCGTGCTACATTGTTGTGCCTACCCTGAGAAATTACTGTTTTATGTTATTGAATGTTTTGGCTGAAGAAAAGCAGTTTACTTTATGTTGAAAGGTTATGCCAAAAAAAAAAAAAAAAACACCTCTCCTGCTTGACATGGAATCTTGTGCCAGTTGACCTCTGCGACTACCAAAGAGTGTGAACCCCTACACTAGAATTTTTTTTTTTTTTTTTTGCAAAAACATGCATAAGCTTTAGGTAATCATAATAAATGTATAACACACAGCTTAAGCATGCCATTTTATATATCTGTGCCAAATGCAGCTTTTAGAGCTTTTTTGTGGGGCAAAACTAATTAAAAAAAAATCAGGTGTATATATACATTTACAAACTTTCTTTCTCCAGCTTTTTATTAGGTAGCTCTACAACAGAAGGTTTGCATCTGGCCAAACAACTCAACCAAATAGAACAAACTATACACACTGTTACTGCTGGACACTTATTGACAGTTACTTTCTGAACAATAATCCTCCAAATAGCACCAATAACTTTCATTTCATACTCAAACACAGACTGAACACTAAAAGATGTTAATTAGGCAAGAGTGGAATTCACCCGTTCGTCTTTTTTCTTTAGTATCCTATTAAACAAATTACTTCTTTCCGTGGTATGGTAAAAAGAAAACACTAAAAAAAGTAGATGAATATTTTTGTTGGAAAATGAAAAAAGACAAAACAGATTGGTGTGCCATTTGACCGGAGAACATGAAGTTCTAAAGCCAAAGCCAGTCATAGTATCACAAGGATGAGAAAATGTAAACCAATATACTGCTAGGAGATTCAGATATTGTGCTCAGGGTACAGTATAAGCCTTTTCATGACGCACTTGTGGGCAGAAAAGAATCTGGCTTGCAATGAAAATTGCTTTTAGATCAACACAGCTCAGGTGAGAATAGAAACCATAAAATAATGTTAAAAATATGAATGTTTATAGCATGCAACACATAAGGGAATTCAGATTTCATTTTAGTTTCATTAAATGGAATCTGTCACCAGGTCAAAAGTAGACTTTCAGTCCTAGTGCTTTTCTGAGTATTACCCTTTGTTTTCTTTTAAAACTGCCAATTTCAGAGATATGTTTTATATTATTTAGCGTTAATTTTTATGATCTTTACCAAGGGGACGTTGCTCTTGGGGTAGTTATGTCCCTGTGAGCCAAGTCCCATGGGTAAAAACCATAAAAATTAGCACTAAGAATTTTTCCACTACTTCTACGTTGATCACCTATCGTTAGGATAGGTCATCAATGTCTGATCAGCTGGGGTCCGACACCCGGCACCCCCGCCCGTCAGCTGTTGTCCGTGTCGGCCATAAGTACTCCCTTGCCAAGCTGCACCATCTACTCTTAGTGGCCGCCCCAGGGTACTACACATCCGCCTCCTATTGATTTGAATAGAGACGCTTCAGTCCTCCATTTGGCTTAAAGTGAACCGGTCAGCACGATTTCATAATGTAAAGTAAAGACATGGCTGTAATGGCACGGTAATGCTAAATAAATTGATACTTTTAGTCAAGAAATTTGTTTTGTTGTTGTGCCCATGTGCCACATTTCACAAATATCCATAATTTTTAGAATGAGAATTACATAAATCGCTTACACAATATATAGTACAGTTTAAAAACAATTTTCTTTTAAAGTGAAAAAAAAACACTACAGACAAACCATAAGCTCGCTAAATCATACTCGAGTTCATTGTAAGAGCGAGTGGAAAGAATGATCTGTTGTACACATTTGTGAGATTTTTCTCAGTTAAGGAGGAAATTATATTTTGTGTTCCTTGTAACTGTACTAGAATATGTTGTTAAGAAACAAGGTGTACTCATTACATTTGTTCTGTAACATGCAGCTGGACACAAATCAATTACTACATCGCTAGTGTTGTCCGATTTACTTTGAATTTCTTCTTTGCAGTCAATGAACATGCAAAAGTTAAGGGTTTGGCTGATGAATAAAAAGTATTACCTAGCTTATTGATTTTGGACAGTGTCCCCTATTTGAATAAAGTGGTGGTCACATGTGTGCACTACCGCTCTATGCAATGTCCATGGGAGACTGTCTGAGAACGTGATCATTTATCTATCACCAATCCTGTGGACAGATGATGAAAGCTGTTCATGGAACATATCCTTTAAGACACCTCCAAGGTCTCCATATACATAGCATGAAAGACCAGTTTTCAAACTCTGAAAGACAAAGCAGTACGCTTCCATTTAATCATTTATATTAAGGTTGAAAGCATTAAAAGGTGTCTTTGATCAAGATGGTAAGATATTAAAATGCTACACACCTTAGCACATGTGCAGCCTTACACCATAAAACATACACTGGTGCCTCTACATAGACCATTATTCCCCATGCGTCACTGACAGATCAGGTTTTCAGGATATCCTTAGTAATGCCAAGGTAATAGAATGATCTGGGCAATAGGAAGCAAATCCGGAAAACCTGATCTGTTGGTGGCTCTTGAGGACTGGAGTAGGGGAACACTTAAAGACCAATTGGCCACTAGAGGTCAAAAACAGAACCTGTGAAAAACTTATAAAAACAATACTGAAAGGTATATACAAAATGACCTCACTCATTCTGCCGTGAATTAAGTCTCACACAGATACGTGAAGGAACTACACGTTACGTTACCTGCCGGAGTGCCCTGGTTTAGAAAACACTACCACATTCATAGTCAGACACTAGCAATACTAACGGACTCGACGACTATATCATGGACTTCCCATTCATTTAATGTAAAGAAGTTGTACTAAAAGCACCTTTGGAAAGAACAACGTCCAAAGGATACATGTATCTTACCAAGTAGAAGTGTGGTATTAATGCGCTTTTTTGCACATATTCTCTTGGATTGACAGTAGTGGATATATAGTTGGATTGGTGTGGTTTGCATTCTACAGAAAGTACAATAAGTATTTTACTTTATGGTGGATATGATAGAGGATGGTTCTCACCGAGTTCTATTCAATATGTCTGAAGTCAGAATCAGAGCTATTTAGGAAAATACATTTTTATAATCAGAGCACAGAGGTCATTTCCTATATTGCCTTCACATGTACAGGCTTGTTATGAATAAGAAGAGAACAATTCAGGTTAGTTTAATTAGCAAGTGACATGAAGCTCTAATTAGCAATTTTGGGGTCTGCATTTATTTTTATTTATTTTTAATAAATGTAGTTTGGAATTATTTTTTTTGCAATTCCCTAAAATAAAAAAAATACCCCCATGCTTTTAAAAGGAACGTGAACGCAGATTCATGCTCTATCAACAGTGGGCAGCATGAATCAGACACTAGCTGTGATTTCAGCGAGGTATATTTTACTCTGAAATGCGTCAGACTTGCCGAGAAAACATACATTTAAATGCTAACAGTACCATGAGTCTTGGGTGACAAGTCCAAGAGGCTGTTGAGTGGCAGGTCTCTGACAGTCATGGGGGTGCAGGGCCAAACAATCAGGAACCTACCTCTTGGACTAGTCACCCGAGCTGCATGGGCCACGGATGGCTTTTAAATGCAAGCAATCTCTAAAATGTTGCAGCATTTCAGGAGTAAGTCATTTCAACCAGGAAAGGTTAAGCCAATGACTGATTCATACTGATTGTGGTTTGGACAGCATGAATCCGCTATTGGGTGTCTTTTACATAGTTTAAGTAAAAGTACCCCTCTAATTTTTTATTTTATTTTTTTTTGGGGGGGGGGGGGTAAGGGGGGGATTTTCAGCCAAAAATGGCAGATTTGGGATGGAAAATCTGGCGGCTGCACAATACTATGTTACGCTACACCTCTATCATTCGAATTTCCCAAGTGTGGCTGTACTTCTAAAACTCAAACTCCCCGGTCCATTTTCAATACAACACACTCCAGCTTAAAATCTGACAAACACTGCGGCCTTTAGCAAACAGATATTGCAGTTTCACCTTTCCCCCAGAGTTGGAATGAACTACAAAAATAATTACATTTCATCACTTCAAAGTAATTAAGAATTCTAGACTTTTCTGCTTATTAAAAAGTCCACTCACAGAGGAGACTAAAGCTGGTAAGAGGGATAGATCTCTCACATCGACTTCAGAAAGATAATGTCAGTCCTGGGATTTTTTTTTTTTTTTTTTTTTTTTTAACTGTGCATTCCGAAAGTAAAATGATCTCAATTCAGATCTCCACCTCTGCAGCTGGATTATCCATCCGAAGTGCAATGGGATCAAATCCATTCAAGAACTCAAGTTTCCCCGTCCTCCAGGGCTAGGATATCCCTACACATATCCAGATCATTTGAAAACAGACTTCAAAATACCAAGAAATTGTAAGTAATTCTTCTAACTCCACAGCTGTCAATGCCTCATAGCTAGTGTTGAGCATTCCGATACTGTAATATCGGGTATCGGCCGATATTCGCGGTATCGGAATTCCGATACTTAATTCCGATACTTTTACAATATCGGATACCGGAATCGGAAGTTCCCATAATGCCTGCGCTCTGTAGTGTCTGTGAAGGATGACAAGTTGGATGGCAGCACGATCCAGCCTGTCATCAGAATGCCATCCCAGCGGGGGAGAATTCTCCTGATTGTTTAAAAGCCGGCGGGCGGTATAAAGCCGCCGGCTTTTAAACAATCACACAGCCCCATACTGCTTCCCCGCAGCCTCCCACCCCGATCCTCCGCTCCCCTCGCCACCTCCCATCCCGATCGTAAGTTAGGACCGGGCGGGGAGCGCAGCTCCAAAGAGCGGGGAGTGAAGGACCCGGGCGGGGAAGCCGGCAGTGAAAAGACTTCACCGCCGGCTTTCCCGTTCTGTGCTGCGCTTTCCCGCCGGTTATTTCAAATGAACAGCTGAGGTATCAGGTGATGCCGATCAGCTGTTCATTTGAAGTCGCCGCGTTGCCCTCAGAGGGTTCATGTGAGTTCATGCTTGACTGCATGAACTCACATGAACTTTCCCAGGCCGCACAGGTCAGCCTCACCTCCCAGACCCGTCATGATTAGTGTGTGTGCGGGGTGTGTGCGCGATGTTTGTGCGGGTGTGCGCGGTGTCTGTGCGATGTGTGCGGGGTGTGTGCGCGATGTTTGTGCGGGTGTGCGCGGTGTCTGTGCGATGTGTGTGCGTGCAGGCAGACATAGGCCGATGTGACACTACTACTCCCATCGGTCTATGTCTGTCCCCCGTCCACTCCTGCCAGCAGGATCAGCTCGATGGGAGCAGTAGTTCCCATCAGACTGATCCTGCTATTTAAATTGCCCTACTGTGTCCCCAATAAATGTTAAATACATGTCATTGGTGGCCAGTGGTTACCTAAAAGAAATTAGTTCATACATTACCTGTCCCCGCCGATCGCCACCTAAAATAAAGTAAAAAATAAAAAACTACACCTATATACTCACCAAGACACCTAATTCCCCGAAGCCATCGATCTCCTGTAATAAAATATAAAATAATAAACCACAACCTTATCCTTACCCCTCCGTAGTAGTCCACGAGTGTCCCACGAAGATCTCCAGTTCAGAGCAGCCACATAGAATGTGACCGCTCTGAACCGCTGCCGCCGCTAGAATGACAGCATAAGCGGGTTCACCGGAGTTCAGGCAGCGCTGCTCCGGTTAGCTGCTTTACGGCCCTGCTGTATAGTGAGAAATTCCCACGGTACAGCAGTGCCGTAAAGGAGGTCTCCGGAGCTGCGCTGACTGAATGCACTCTGGTGACCTCAGTCAGTGGCTCCCGCTGCCGGGAGCGGACGTGTTCCCGGCAGCGTGAGCTTACAGCAGCCATGCACAGCTGTCACCATCTCCAGATGTGACAGCTGTGCATGGGAGATCAGCGCAGGAACGTGGACAGGTAACTATTATTTTTAGTAAACTAAGAATTAAATAAAATTGTGTGTTTTATTTCAAATAAATTATTTTTTTCTGGGTGTAGTGTGTGTTTTTTCTTTTTAACACTTTGTAGGTTAGTAATGGGGGTGTCTTATAGACGCCCATCATTACTAACCTGGGCTTCATGGCAGCTGGCGCTGACATGAACCCCACCACTATTACCCCCTGCCACCGCACCAGGGCAGCGTGGAAGAGCGAGGCTAAGTGCCAGAGTTGGCGCATCCTATGGATGCGCCATTTCTGGGGCGGCTGACGACTGGTGTTTCTAGCCTGGGAGGGGGCCAATATTCATGGCACCCTTCCTGGGCTATTAATATCAGCCCCCAGCTGTCTGCCTAGCCTTTGCTAGCTATTAAAATAGGGGGGACCCCACGTCATTTTTTTTGGGGGGGTCCCCCATTTTAATAGCTAGTAAAGGCTAGGTATTCAGCTGGGGGCTGATATTAGTAGCCTGGGAAGCTCCGTGGGTTTTACCCCCTTCCCAGGCTTCAAACATCTGCCCCAGCAGTCTGCTTAACCTCCGCTAGAGACTAAAATTATGGGGGATCCCACGCCATTTTTTTTTTTAAATAAATCCATTATTTTAACACTAAATGACATTTGAGGAGTTAATAAAGATGCAGTCCCTAAATTATTATTTATTTTTTAATTAATTTTTCCCAAAACTTTTGACGTGGGCTTCGCCATATTTTTGTATGCCAGCCAGGTACAGCATCCAGCTTCTATGAACGCGCCATTTTCCGGGGCGGCTGCGGACTGCAATTTTCAGCGGGGGGCAGAAAGCTTGGGCCTCCCTGTGCTGCAGATTCCATCCCCCAGCTGCCTAGTTGTACCTGGCTGGACACAAAAATAGGGAGAAACTCCACGTTTTTTTTTTTTTTTTAATTATTTCATGAAATTCATGGAATAATTAAGAAAAAAAGGGCTTCCCTATATTGTTGTGTCCAACCAGGTACAAATAGGCAGCTGGTCATTGGGGGCAGCCCGTTCCTGCCTGCTGTACCTGGCTGGACCCAAATATAGTGCAAAGCCCCACGTCAATTTTTTTTTTTAATTATTTCAGGAAATTCATGAAATAAATTAAAAAAAATTATGTGGGGCTTCGCCCTATATTTGTGTCCAGTCAGGTACAGCAGGCAGGAACGGGCTGCCCCCAACCACCAGCTGCCTATTTGTACCTAGCCGGACACAACAATATAGGGAAGCCCTTTTTTTCTTAATTATTCCATGAATTTCATGAAATAATTAAAAAAAAAAATACGTGGGGCTTCGCCCTATTTTTGTGTCCAGCCAGGTACAACAAGGCAGCTGGGGGCTGGAATCCGCAGCGCAGGGAGGCCCAAGCTTTCTGGGCCCCACCCGCTGCAAATTGCAGTCCGCAGCCGCCCCGGAAAATGGCGCGTTCATAGAAGCGCCATCTTCTGGCGCTGTACCCAACTCATCCAGGGCCCTGGTGCGGTGGCTCACTGGGTAATAAAGGGGTTAAGGCCAGCTTGGCATTATCAGCTGGCCCTAAGCCCGAAATTCATGGGGTCACGCCAATATTAGACATGACCACCATGAATTTCTAGTAAAGTATTTAAAAAAAACACAACACCCAGAAAAAAGTCCTTTAATTGAAATAAAGACACAATTCTTTATTGTTCTAAATTAAACCATACTTACAGTCACGCCCATTCCAGCTGAAGCCAACGATCTCCTGCAATAAAAGTAAAATAATAAAGCAACCTCATCCTTACCTTTCCATGGTTCCCAGGACAGCTTCAGCTCTGCTACATCGAGATGACAGGCTGGACCGCAGCAGAACGCTGCCATCCAGCCTGTCATCCCGCAGACACTGAGAAGCGCAGGCATGCTTGCGCTCCTCAGTGTCTCGCTGTGACGGCATCCAGATGAGCGGAGGTCATGTCCAATAAACTCAGCTCACCTCATGCACGTCACTGACAGCGTGGGAAAATTCTCCTGCACTCAGCGCTTCAGCGTGAGAATTTTCCCACGCTGTCAGTGACGTGCATGAGGTGCGCCGAGTTCATTGGACATGACCTCACCTCATGCACGTCACTGACAGCGTGGGAAAATTCTCACGCTGAAGCGCTGAGTGCAGGAGAATTCACCCACGCTGTCAGTGACGTACATGAGGTGAGCCGAGTTCATTGTCGGCTCATCTGGATGCCGTCACAGCCAGACACTGAGGAGTGGAAGTATGCCTGCGCTTCTCAGTGTCTGCGGGATGACAGGCTGGATGGCAGCGTTCTGCTGCGGTCCAGCCTGTCATCTCGATGTAGCAGAGCTGGAGCCGTCGTGGGAGCCATGGAAAGGTAAGGATGAGGTTGGTTTATTATTTTTCTTTTATTGCAGGAGATCGTTGGCTTCAGCTGGAATGGGCGTGATGGTAAGTATGGTTTAATTTAGAACAATAAAGAATTGTGTGTTTATTTCAATTAAAGGACTTTTTTCTGGGTGTTGTGTTTTTTTTTAAATACTTTACTAGAAATTCATGGTGGTCATGTCTAATATTGGCGTGACCCCATGAATTTCGGGCTTAGGGCCAGCTGATAATGCCAAGCTGGCCTTAACCCCTTTATTACCCAGTGAGCCACCGCACCAGGGCCCTGGATGAGTTAGGTACAGCGCCAGAAGATGGCGCTTCTATGAACGCGCCATTTTCCGGGGCGGCTGCGGACTGCAATTTGCAGCGGGTGGGGCCCAGAAAGCTTGGGCCTCCCTGCGCTGCAGATTCCAGCCCCCAGCTGCCTAGTTGTACCTGGCTGGACACAAAAATAGGGCGAAGCTCCACGTTTTTTTTTTTTAAATTCATGAAATTCATGGAATAATTAAGAAAAAAAGGGCTTCCCTATATTGTGGTGTCCGGCTAGGTACAAATAGGCAGCTGGTGGTTGGGGGCAGCCCGTTCCTGCCTGCTGTACCTGACTGGACACAAATATAGGGCGAAGCCCCACATCAATTTTTTTTTAATTATTTCATGAATTTCATGAAATAATTAAAAAAAAAAAAATACTTGAAGCTTCTCCCTATTTTTGTGTCCAGCCAGGTACAACTAGGCAGCTGGGGGATGGAATCTGCAGCGCAGGGAGGCCCAAGCTTTCTGGGCCCCCCCCGCTGAAAATTGCAGTCCGCAGCCACCCCGGAAAATGGCGCGTTCATAGAAGCTGGATGCTGTACCTGGCTGGCATACAAAAATATGGCGAAGCCCACGTCAAAAGTTTTGGGAAAAATTAATTAAAAAATAAATAATAATTTAGGGACTGCATCTTTATTAACTCCTCAAATGTCATTTAGTGTTAAAATAAAGGATTTATTTTAAAAAAAATTGACGTGGGGCTTCGCACTATATTTGTGTCCAGCCAGGTACAGCAGGCAGGAATGGGCTGCCCCCAACCACCAGCTGCCTATTTGTACCTGGTTGGACACAACAATATAGGGAAGCCCTTTTTTTCTTAATTATTCCATGAATTTCATGAAATAATTTAAAAAAAAAATGCGTTGGGCTTCGCCCTATTTTTGTGCCCAGCCAGATACAACTAGGCAGCTGGGGGCTGGAATCCGCAGCGCAGGGAGGCCCAAGCTTTCTGGGCCACCCCCGCTGCAAATTGCAGTCCGCAGCCGCCCCAGAAAATGGCGCGTTCATAGAAGCGCCATCTTCTGGCGCTGTACCCAACTCATCCAGGGCCCTGGTGCGGTGGCTCACTGGGTAATAAAGGGGTTAAGGCCAGCTTGGCATTATCAGCTGGTCCTAAGCCCGAAATTCATGGTGTCACGCCAATATTAGACATGACCACCATGAATTTCTAGTAAAGTATTTAAAAAAAACACAAACACCCAGAAAAAAGTCCTTTAATTGAAATAAACACACAATTCTTTATTGTTCTAAATTAAACCATACTTACCATCACGCCCATTCCAGCTGAAGCCAACGATCTCCTGCAATAAAAGTAAAATAATAAAGCAACATCATCCTTACCTTTCCATGGCTCCCACGACAGCTTCAGCTCTGCTACATCGAGATGACAGGCTGGACCGCAGCAGAACGCTGCCATCCATCCTGTCATCCCGCAGACACTGAGAAGCGCAGGCATACTTCCACTCCTCAGTGTCTGGCTGTGACGGCATCCAGATGAGCCGAGGTCATGTCCAATGAACTCAGCTCACCTCATGTACGTCACCGACAGCGTGGGAAAATTCTCCTGCACTCAGCACTTCAGCGTGAGAATTTTCCCACGCTGTCAGTGACGTGCATGAGGTGAGCTGAGTTCATTGGACATGAACTCGGCTCATCTGGATGACGTCACAGAGAGACACTGAGGAGCGCAAGCATGCCTGCGCTTCTCAGTGTCTGCGGGATGACAGGATGGATGGCAGCGTTCTGCTGCGGTCCAGCCTGTCATCTCGATGTAGCAGAGCTGAAGCTGTCGTGGGAACCATGGAAAGGTAAGGATGAGGTTGCTTTATTATTTTACTTTTATTGCAGGAGATCGTTGGCTTCAGCTGGAATGGGCGTGATGGTAAGTATGGTTTAATTTAGAACAATAAAGAATTGTGTCTTTATTTCAATTAAAGGACTTTACTCTGGGTGTTTGTGTTTTCTTTTAACTTTGACTATGGGGTTAGTAATGGGGGTGTCTTATAGACGCCTCTCCATTACTAACCTGGGCTTGATGTCAGCTGGCATTATAAGCTGACATCAACCCCAACCCTATTACCCCCTGCCACCGCACCAGGGCAGCGTGGAAGAGCGAGGCTAAGTGCCAGAATTGGCGCATCCTATGAATGCGCCATTTCTGGGGCGGCTGACGGCTGGTGTTTCTAGCCTGGGAGGGGGCCAATATTCATGGCACCCTTCCTGGGCTATTAATATCAGCCCCCAGCTGTCTGCCTAGCCTGTGCTAGCTATTAAATTAGGGGGGACCCCACGTTATTTTTTTGGGGGGGTTCCCCCATTTTAATAGCTAGTAAAGGCTAGGTATTCAGCTGGGGGCTGATATTAGTAGCCTGGGAAGCTCCGTGGGTATTACCCCCTTCCCAGGCTTCAAACATTTGCCCCAGCTGTCTGCTTAACCTCCGCTAGAGCCTAAAATTAAGGGGAACCCCACGCCAATTTTTTTTTAAATAAATCCTTTATTTTAACACTAAATGACAAGTACAGTAATCAACACTGTCACTGTACTTCATATATATGTGACTGACATGTTTCTATCTATATAATCTATGTGTGATTCTCTATTCCTTCTATTCTAAATTGTCGGGTACAGATGCTGAATTGCCGGCCGGCTTTCTTAAAGAGACGGTGCATGAAAACACTATTATTTTTTTAAATAAATCCTTTACACTAAATGACAAGTACAGTAAGCAACACTGTCACTGTACTTCTTATATATGTGACTGACATGTTTCTATCGATCTAATCTATGTGTGATGCTCTATCTTTCTGTTCTAAATTGTCGGGTACCGCTGCTGAATTGCCGGCCGGCTTTTTTAAAGAGACGGTGCACGAAAACACTAATATTTTTTTTAATAAATCCTTTACACTAAATGACAAGTACAGTAAGCAACACTGTCACTGTACTTCATATATATGTGACTGACATGTTTCTATCTATCTAATCTATGTGTGATGCTCTATTCTTTCTGTTGTAAATTGTCGGGTACCGGTGAATGCCGCTGCTGAATTGCCGGCTTTTCATGTCATTCTACATTATTCTTAGTTGTTTTACTTCATGTAGAATTAACCTACAAGGAAAGAAAGGGTTTATTTTCATTCCGATATTTGTGTCCCATTGACTTGCATTGGTTTCCGGTATCGGAATCGGCGATATCCGATACTTTTTGGGTATCGGCCCGATCCAATCCGATACGATATTTCCTGATATCGGAAGGTATCGCTCAACACTACTCATAGCTCTTCAAAACATCAAAATTCATTCATGAAGTACAAGAGCTGATGCTTACAGTAAGTTCCTGGTCTAATTTTCCAACGTTGCAGTCATGGGTGAGGGGGCAAACATGATTATGGGTCCTCCAATCATTGTTCCTCATGGCAAAGCACCCAATGGTTTTACCTCCCTTAAAAATCAGGACCACCAGAGGCGCAATAAAAATATATTACTGGTAAGAGTAGTAACTCCTTTTAATTGTGCAATACATTTCAAGTGGGGAAATGTAGAATATTTTTTATTTTTTTATTTATTTATTTATTTTTTTAACGGTTGTGTCAGAACGAGAATCACCGATCACACAAATTCTTCTGTTCACATTGCCCAGGGACAGAGCCCAGACAAAAGTCTTACCCAAATCGGTTGCTGAATTTGCCAGAAGTTCTTTATTTTAACTGCGTACTACACTCCTTATGTGGCCGACCAGTTCTGTGCTCCTTCACACTTACTTGATTAGTATCAATCTTCTCCCTTTTTACTTGATTGACAGCTCTGGCTTTACATGAGCCAGAAATGAGCAGAATAGGCAGAAAGTAAGTAAAGGGGAATGTGCACGGCACTGCCAAGCATGCTCCGAGCACCTCATGAGTGTATTGGAATACAGAAAACTTTCTACAAAGCAATGCATTTGGACATTAAAAAAAAGTCACAAGATTTTTACTGGGGCTTTGACTTTTAAAAGCTGCTGTACTTGATTTGAACAATAATTTTGTTTGGCTGTACTGCCTTTAAGTACTCTGAAAATATGGTATTTATGGGTATGCAGAATATTTGTAATGCTATTCTGACATTTTTGAACAAACTTGTGCAGGGATGTGGGAGTAGTTAAAGTATTTTTTTAAAACTTTTCCCATTCCTAATGAATCAATTCTGCCACAAAATGTTGAGCGTTTATCCAAAAACCATTGAACGACGCCACCATATGGCAGTGATTTTTAATCTGTAAGGAACAATCAGATATCCCTACATGCATTTGAAATGACACTTAAGATATACACAAGGCTGTTGTAAAAAGCACCTTACTAGCACAACCTAGAAACATTTCAGCAACTAGAACTGCCCTCTAAAGGCTTTTTTTATTTTACGCTCTTCCCATCAGATGAAGTCCATGTCATATAGGGTTATTTGACAAAGAATGGTACAAGCGTTACACTGTATTACAGTACATTTACACTAGAAAGTGTTCAATTCTGCTAGTGTTTATCACCTTTGGTGTTTTAAAGCAGCATTTCACACATTAGTAAACAGACGCTCTAAATTTAATAGCCTCAAACTCTTGGCAGATAAAAATAGCAGGTGTAATCTAAGGGATAAGAGCAGTTCTTAAGCTTGCATTCATTTCTGTACTGAAACGAAGGCCAGCTAACTTTGCTAAGGCTCCTGCTATATTTGTCCATAATAGCTTAAAAAGTATTATTTTGCCATTTTTTGTGGATCCCCACTAGAGGTCATGATGAATCCAAGCTCTCCTAGATAACTGCTGATCATCTGAGTGCACCTGCAGATGGGCACGGCGGGAATGGCTTTATTCACATGATGTAGAAAGTGGACCATCTTGAAGTTAGTGATGTCACAGAAGATTCGCATTAATCCTCCTCCAGCTGCTTCATAGTAACCATCTACACTCTGACTTCATTCCACTCACCAGCTGGGCACACAGGGTGAAAAGACTTCAACAGTTACACTTTTCAGAAAAATAGCTGTGAAGCTGCCAGTTTCCAGCAAACACAAAATGACAGCCTACACAAAAAAAATAAAGTATATAAATAAAAAATAAAAAATAAAAAAAATAAAAAAAAGTTTGTGAAATAAAGTGGTCATCATTGATCAATCTTCTGTGGTATAAGTAGTTTTACAGCAGGGATCAGATTGCCATTAGAAGCAGGACATGCCAGCTCATCAGAAGAGGAGTCACTTGCCTAGAGAGACCATTTAGGTGACAGAACCTCCACTAATCCTGAGAATGGGGGAATGGGTGGTTTCAAAGTACTTGCACGAATGAAGCAGTTAAGTATGCTTGACCAGCACTTTATACACTTCAATGGGAATGAAGACCTTGTTCTGTAGAAGTAAATGAAGCACTGGTCATGCATTCACACATTTTTGGGACTCCCTTTTCATCAGATCGGTATGGGTCCCAGTTGTCTGCCAGCAAATCTTACATAACCTATCCTGATTAGTTGAGCAAAAAAATATGCAGGACCCTGGTACAGTGGTAATGTCAGCAAGCCCATAGGTGGTTTTTGTAGGACTCTGGCCCAGAAGCTAACTAAAAAAGGCACCTGGGATAACCTCAGGTAGGAGGTACACAGGGCTCCGTCCCGTGGCCTTGGACTACAGATATGGCTGCTTGACCACGGTCCTACAATCTTTTTGCTCAACTCTACCTTCTAGAGAATGTTTGATTAATGTATTTAGTAGGTGGGGAAACTTTAATCCAGAGCAGCAGGTTTAACAATTATTATTTACATAGCGCCATTGATTCCATGGTGCTGTACATAAGGAGGGGCTACATCCAAAATTCAGATATCACTTACAGTAAACAAACTAACAATGATAGACTGATACAGAGGGAAGAGGACCCTGCTCTTGCGGGCTTACATTCTACAGGAATGGGGAAGGAAACAGTAGGTTGGGGGGGTTGCGTTAGTTCCGGTATTGAAATGGCAGCAGGCAAGGTCATGGGTTTTCAGGTTCCGTCCGAAGGTTCCAAGTGTGGAGGATTATCGGACGTGTTGATGTTGAGGTACAGAATTCCATAGGATGGGGGATATTCAGGAGAAATCTTGGAGGCGATTGGGCGAGTAATGAATAAGTGTGGAGGAGAGAAGGAGGTCTTGGGAGGACAGGAGATTACATAAGGGAATGTATCGGGAGATTACTTCAGAGATGTAAGGAGGAGAGAGGTTATGAATGGCTTTGTAAGTCAGTGTTAGTAGTTTGAACTGGATACGCTGGGCAATTGGGAGCCAGTGAAAGGATTTGCAAAGAGGGTAGCAGAGGAGTAGTGAGGCAAGAGATGAACTAGTCGCACAGCAGAGTTAAGGATGGACTGGGGGGGTGCGAGAGTGTTAGCAGGAAGGCCACAGAGGAGGATGTTGCAGTAGTCCAGGCGGGAGATGATGAGGGCAAGCACAAGCAGTTTAGTAGATTGAGGGTTGAGGAAAACACAGAATCTGTAAATATTTTTGACCTGCAGGCAACAGGAGGTGGCGAGAGCTTGGATGTGGGGTTTGAAGGATAGAGCAGAGCCAAAGGTTACTCCGAGGTAGCGGATTGGCAGTACAGCGGAAAGTGTGATGTCATTTATTGTGATAGAAAGGTCAGGTGAGGAAGATATGTGAGATGGGGGAAAAACGAGGAGTTCAGTTTTGTCCACATTGAGCTTGAGGTAGCGGGAGGAGAACAAGGATATGGCTGCTAGACATTATGGGATTCTGGACAGCAGAGAGGTGACATCTGGGCCACAGAGGTAGATCTGGGTGTCATCAGCGTACAGATGGTACTGGAAGCCATGGGATTTAATGAGCTGTCCCAGGCCAAGGGTATAGATTGAGAAGAGTAGGGGTCCTAGGACAGAGCCCTGAGGGACTCCAGCAGAGAGGGGCGGGGGTGAAGAGGTAGTGTGGGAGTGGGAGACGCTAAATGTGCTGTTAGAAAAGTATGAGGAGATACAGGATAGGGCAAGGTTTTTGACGCCAAAGGAAGAGAGGATCTGTAGTAGGAGGCAGTGGTCAACTGTGTCGAAAGCAGAGGACAGGTCAAGAAGGAGGAGTACAGAGAATTGTCGGTTAGCGTTGGCCGTAAGTCATTGCTGATTTTGGTAAGGGCAGTTTCAGTGGAATGGTGGGGGCAGAAGCCGGATTCTAGGTTGTCGAAGAGAGTCAGATGAGAAGTGAGAGGAAAGTTCAGCGTGAACGTGTTGCTCAAGGAATTTGGAGGCAAATGGGAGCAGCGATATGGGGCGGTAGCTGGACGGCTTTTTGAGGATGGCCGTGATTGAGGCATGTTTGAAGGCAGCAGGGAAGGTACCAGAAGTTAGTGATAGGTTGAAGGGATGGTAGGATGGGATGAGTGTGGTGGTGAGGTTGGGGAGGAGGAGGGATGGGATCGGGTAAAGTGCATAAGTGGTGAGGTGTGATTTGGAGAGGAGACGAGTAAGGTCTCCTTCTGTGATGTTGGAAAGGGAGGTTATAGGGGAAGGGCAATGGTCTGGAAAACTAAGGGGTTGTGGTGGTTGGGCAGTAAAGATTTGCCTTGTTTGGTCAATCTTGTTTTTGAAGTGTGTGGCAAACTCCACAGCAGAGATGTTGGAGGGGGCAGTGGAGGGCGGAGGAGAGATTTAAAAGTGTTGAATAGCTGTTTGGGGTTGTAGGATAAGGAAGATATGATGGTTGTGAAGAAGGCTGTTTAGCAGAGGTGAGGGCTGATTTGAATGTGAGTGTTGCTTGTTTGAATGTAGTGAAGTCATCTTGAGAATGTGTTTTCTTCCAACGCCACTCCGCAACCCTGGACGCTTGTCGAAGCGGTTTAGTGAGGTTGTTGTGCCAGGGTTGCCTATTGACTAATCGTGCTCTGCCATGCATAAGAGGTGCGACCGAGTCAATAGCTGATGCAAGAGTAGCATTGAAGAAAGTGGCGCTGTTTGTGTCGTGGAGTGAAGATATGGATGTCAGTCGTAGGATAGAGTCAGAGTGTGTGAGTGTCTAGATGTGCAAGGTTTCTGCAGGGGTGTGCTAGATGCTGGACATGGGTGACAGGCGAGGAGGTCAGGGATGAGAACGTGAGTAGATGGTGGACAGATCAAGGTAGGGGGGAGGTTGTAAGGTTAGATAGGGAGAAGAGTCGGGTGATGAGGTCTAGTGTGTGTCCGTTTGTGTGGGTGGCTGAGGAGGACCACTGAGTAAGTCCAAAGGATGAAGTAAGCGACAGGAATTTGGATTCTGCTGGCTGGCGAGTGTCAGTGGGGGATGTTGAAATCGCCCATGATGATTGTGGGAATGTCAGCAGAGAGAAATTGTCAATCTTTCCTCAATTCGCCAACAAACAATAAAACTACTCTCAAAATAATCAAATCTTTATGAAGATTGACAGGCTCTATGCAGGAACTGCAACTTTGAATACATTTATCAGGGCTAGGTCTTCTAAAATGAGCATACAGCAGAGTAAGAACCACAGGGCCAAAACAGATTTTCAACCCTGGGAATCAGACCGTAAAGCCTTCCACTTAACTATAGTAAGCAGAGATCATTGCAGAAATGGATTACTAAGCTAAGTTTATGTAAGTCTTTGCTAAGTTTCACTTGTATTAATTCCATTTAATAAAACTGTTCCAAAACAGTCACTGCCTTACAAAGACACCATGCGATGACATCACAGGAAGTAAGGGAAGATTACAGAGGGAAGTTTCACTTTCACACGAACCTTCGACACCCTGAACTGATGAGAAAGAAAACATTCAAGAACTCATTCTTATATAATCATTCTTATAGAATCAGCACAAATGCTGATTCTGATGTTATTGTACCAGGAAAATGCATCAATTTACTATTACATTTGAATCAGTACATAAAGAAATTAAAAAAGTTTCTTGGGCAGTAAACTTTTGTCTAGTATGCAAAATATCCATTAAAGAGGTATTCCCATCTCCTAGATCCTAACCCAATATGTAGTAGGTGTAATAACATTAGCAAATACCAATTAGAAGTGTAGCATTCTGATCTGCTTACCCCATGTGCAGGGCACTACTGCCATGTATCCATGGTTACAACTAACAGCTAAATGTCACTATACATGAGTGATTGTAACCTTGGATACCTAAGCTACTGCAACGCGCTGCACATGGGGTAAGCGACATAGCGAATCAGAAGAACTATACATTTCTAATTGTATGTATTTGCTAATATTGACACCTACTACATATTGGGATAGGATCTTGGAGATACAAATACCATTTTAAAGGAAAGAAGGGGAAAATAGTTATGCATAAGAAATGTACTCAATGTAAATATTTCCTCTGGTGATGCAATGCTGCATCCATTACAGGAGGGCTCATCCTCCATATAATCTTACATAAGACTGCCATAGCCCATAGGTGACTCAATAGAAACGATGAGAGAGGGGGGAAAAAAAAAAAAAAAAAAAAACACTTTCCCGAAGCACTTCACTTCAGAAAGTGCAGCTGGCTTGCAGAGATATCAGGCTGATGACCCGAGACAGATTGCGTACATGAGAACAGCACAGTACTCCGTGCTGATGTTTATTTGGAAAGTTACACAAGATCGGAAAATGCAGCGATTAAAGATAACCTTCATTAAAACTGGAAAACTGAGAGGTTTAGTTATGGAAATTGAGGCACTGCGCTTACACTTGGAAAAATAAAAAAGGTGAATTCTTTTAGATTTGAAGCTTACCGGTAATGGCTTACATTTCATACATAACCTGTCTAGAGTATGCAAATTATAGGCAAACACTGACTATAAAAATAAGCGGCCTATTCAAAAACACTTCACGAATGAAGACTGGTGGTAAAAAAAAAAAAATGGCCAACTTTGTGTGACCTTAAAAATTAGCTGGGCTGGTATAAAAGTGGGTGCATCTTAGTATAAAGGTGCAAGGGAGGATTGACTGGAATACATTTTCTGACTTCATGCCATAGTCTTTACAGCCCAGTGTGATATAAACTACTGAAAATATAAACTTAGATTTCCCTTCACACACTATAATTAGCTTGCTGTTGGAGGGATTGTTCATTTAAACCAAGATACACACACGACTATACATTAGTATGTGCGTGTGTACCTGTATCTGTATAGTATACCTGTTAAATAGACATCTCCCCATTATAATTGTTGTAGATTTAGTTCCTACATAAATTGTATTTTAATAAATACATATATATATATATACACACACACACCAGGAGATGCACCTGACACCGATTTATCATCAATTTAGTCACTTGGCACTTTATATAGAGAATGAATTGTTGAAATATAAAAAATTAATTATATTACATTTGACACAGGATGTAAAACAAAGTGGAAAGTAATGAGAATATATTGTGCACTAATTTATTGTGAAAAAGACCTGTATATGTTAATGAATTGTAATGATGATAATCACAAATTGCACCTATAAATGCTTCACCATTTGCTCTGCTTGAGAAAGGTTCTGTGAACCGAAACATCACCATTTGGGCTCAATAAAGTCCATCTTGAATCTATCTGGAGTGCTGCCAATATATTTTTTCTATTATGATGCAATTTGGACAGGTTGCTTGGAGGCCCGGCACCCACTGTGAGTATGTGTGAAATGGTGCTGTTCCAAAACATTATTATTTATATATACATACATACTGTACATATACACACACACACACACCAAAAGTTTGGACACACCTCATTTAAAGATTTTTCTGTATTTTCATGACTATGAAAATTGTACATTCACACTGAAGGCATCAAAACTATGAATTAACACATGTGGAATTATATACTTAACAAAAAAGTGTGAAACAACTGAAAATATGTCTTATATTCTAGGTGCTTCAAAGTAGCCACCTTTTGCTTTGATGACTGCTTTGCACACTCTTGGCATTCTCTTGATGAGCTTCAAGAGGTAGTCATTGGAAATGGTCTTCCAACAATCTTGGAGTTCCCAGAGATGCTTAGCACTTGTTGGCCCTTTTGCCTTCACTCTGCGGTCCAGCTCACCCCAAACCATCTTGATTGGGCTCAGGTCTGGTGACTGTGGAGGCCAGGTCATCTGGCGTAGCACCCCATCACTGTCCCTCTTGGTCAAATAGCCCTTACACAGCCTGGAGGTGTGTTTGGGGTCATTGTCCTGTTGAAAAATAAATGATGGTCCTACTAAACGCAAACCGGATGGAATAGCATGCCGCTGCAAGATGCTGTGGTAGCCATGCTGGTTCAGTATGCCTTCAATTTTGAATAAATCCCCAACAGTGTCACCAGCAAAGCACCCCCACCCCATCACACCTCCTCCTCCATGCTTCACGGTGGGAATCAGGGATGTAGAGTCCATCCGTTCACCTTTTCTGCGTCGCACAAAGACACGGTGGTTGGAACCAAAAGATCTCAAATTTGGAATCATCAGACCAAAGCACAGATTTCCACTGGTCTAATGTCCATTCCTTGTTTTCTTTAGCCCAAACAAGTCTCTTCTGCTTGTTGCCTGTCCTTAGCAGTGGTTTCCTAGCAGCTATTTTACCATGAAGGCCTGCTGCACAAAGTCTCCTCTTAACAGTTGTTGAAGAGATGTGTCTGCTGCTAGAACTCTGTGTGGTATTGACCTGGTCTCTAATCTGAGCTGCTGTTAACCTGCGATTTCTGAGGCTGGTGACTCGGATAAACTTATCCTCAGAAGCAGAGGTGACTCTTGGTCTTCCTTCCTGGGGCGGTCCTCATGCGAGCCAGTTTCTTTGCAGTGCTTGATGGTTTTTGCAATTGCACTTGGGGACACTTTCAAAGTTTGCCCAATTTTTCACACTGACTGACCTTCATTTCTTAAAGTAATGATGGCCACTTGTTTTTCTTTACTTAGAGTTTGTTTTATGGCAAGGAAAATGCAGCTAACAGTCTATTTAGTAGGACTATCAGTTGTGTATCCACCAGACTTCTGCACAACACAACTGATGGTCCCAACCCCATTTATAAGGCAAGAAATCCCACTTATTAAACCTGACAGGGCACACCTGTGAAGTGAAAACCATTTCCGGTGACTACCTCTTGAAGCTCATCAAGAGAATGCCAAGAGTGTGCAAAGCAGTCATCAAAGCAAAAGGTGGCTACTTTGAAGAACCTAGAATATAAGACATATTTTCAGTTGTTTCACACTTTTTTGTTAAGTATATAATTCCACATGTGTTAATTCATAGTTTTGATGCCTTCAGTGTGAATGTACAATTTTCATATCATGAAAATACAGAAAAATCTTTAAATGAGAAGGTGTGTCCAAACTTTTGGTCTGTACTGTATCTGTTTACTTTCTGTATTAGAAATGTGGGAATGCTGTGCGCATCCCCTGACGTGATCTCCCTCCCACAACCCTCATGTCAATGGAACACATACAAGTCTATGAACCAAGCCAAGCATGTCCAGAAAAGATGCTTCAGGAAGTGGAAGTGACTGAGCATGTGCAAAGGTGGAGAACAGGGGTTCCGAAACTGTGCCAACTCAACCAGCTGCTAGATCTCAAAATGGATGAAAAATGTGATCATAGTTTAAATTTGTGATGAGAATCAAATTGCCAGATTCTTTGTCCATCGGATGCCACTTGTACACCATCAAACCAATTTATTTGAAGTCGTGGCTGTGATTTAACCATCATGGCTCCTCTCATTCTTTTTATGCCCCACAGGAATGCCGTGCCACCCAACACAAAACCAGAAAATATTTAGGGTAGGTTATGTTCACATGGGCAGTGGATTATCTATCTGGATATTTCAGACAGAAATCGGACGCATATTACAGTACTAACATCAAACATGAGAAAAGTCTGTCAACTTCTGCTGCAGATTTTCACTGTGGATTTCACACTTTGCAAGGATGACATCTGCAATGTCGCAACAGCTTTTTTAAAGTGAAACACTTAGAGTGAAAATTTTGCCTTGCGAAAAATATATTAAAGTAATGCACCAGTTTTTCCAGGACAGGGCACAAATTGGCCATTATCACAAGTAGAAGGAAAGCATTAGACCTCCAGAAAATGTTTTACACCCAGCCGGAGTTGGCATAGAGAGAAACCTGCTAATAGATTGGCTTGCATGCTGTAACTTTAAACGTGGCACCTGCTGAGTGACCAGATAAACTGGGGGTAGCAACAGAGATATTACCTCTAAGGAAGAACTAGTGAAATTATACACCCAGGAATCTCAAGGGCAACAGTACAACATTTAGTGAAATTTTAATAAAATCACAGATAACATCAGTATGAGCCCCATATAAAAAAAAAAAGCAATAACAGCCTAGGAAAGTGCATTACTAGAACACTAAATGACAACATTTTGGAGAAGCATTGTAATATATAAGGAAATCCGATCAGGAGGATGAGGGATTAAGATTTTTGGATGATATACGAGGTACGATACACAAGGGTGGATTTACGCGGCAACATCCTTGCTCAAGAGCGCTCTTGCATCATCTTTTCTTACTGCGTACTTAGCAGCATAGTGGAATAAATTAAGAATTTCAAGACAGGCAAAGAGGAACCCCTGAATAAGCCTTTACTTCTAAATAGGGACCATAAGCATGCAATGAAAATTAATATAGCCATGATAAGAGGCATTTGATGATCCTGGGCAATAGGACAATTCAATAAGATGTAAAATAGGGGCTTTCCAGTCAAATGCTAGGAAAAGGAAAGAAGAAAAAAAAATGTCTATGGAGCCTGTATGTCCCTTTGAAGGAAATCATCTCTGGTCCCTGCCTTTCCTTTGTCCCAGGAAGGTGTGGTGGCCCACTCTTATCTAGTGTGGATGGGGAACAGCCCATGGGAAAAAGAAAAAACAAAACACATGATTGCTTTAAAATGACATATCACCGGGGCTCCAGAAAAGATGTGTGCGCTCACCATTCCTCTTCACAAATCCTTTAGGGCAACATCACATATCCTGGCAGGAAGTATTAGCAAGCATTTGTGATAAGAAAGAATAGAGTGAAATAAGCTGCATTAAGTTCTAAGTCTATTAATTTTAGGTGTGTAAATCCTTTTGGTAAAACAAAATGGTGATATTAACTAGGGAAATTAATGATATAAATAAATGATAACACTGATAATTATATTAACACCTTCAAACTGAAAACAATTTTCACTTTTCTGACCAGGCCAAATTTTTCAAATTTGATATTCGGCAATTTATGGGTTATCTACTTTGAAAGTATTCCAATATTCTGAATTCGGAGAGATTTTTATCACATGAAAGTCCATATTATATTTAGATCAATATGATTTGCATTGACAAAGATATCTGAAATTTGCCAAAAATTTAGAACATGCAATTTTCAAACTGTTTTAACCCCTCCACGACATCCCCCATACATGTACGGTGCAAGTCAGAAACTAGTAAATATAGAGTGGGCTCACGAAGTGAGTCCGCCCCATCCCCATCAGGTCATGGCTATATACTACAGACAGGGCATGCCTCTAACAATTGCAGGTGGAGCTTCGTCTGCGATTGTTAAAAGGAAATTTCTCCCTACATTTGAGCTATGTAAACTATTAATATGGGCATACAGGTTATAGACTGATGATTATCACTTTAGGACGCTGCCTGAAATATAACTCTGCCTCCAGAGCTTATTTTACATGAAGAGGGAGTTACCTAAAGTGATTTAAGAGGATTTCTCAACAAGGCATCTGATCTGAGACAAACAGGTAGGACTTTAAGCCTATAATATGTACAGTGGGGGAAAAAAAGCATTTAGTCAGCAACCAATCGTGCAAGTTCTCCCACTTAAAAAGATGAGAGAGGCCTGTAATTGACATCATAGGTAGACCTCAACTATGAGAGACAAAATGAGAAAACAATTCCTGAAAATCACATTGTCTGATTTGGAAAGAATTTTTTCTTCACGTTTTGGTGGAAAATAAGTATTTGGTCAATTACAAAAGTTCATCTCACTACTTTGTTATATATCCTTTGTTGGCAATGACAGAGGTCAAACGTTTTCTGTAAGTCTTCACAAGGTTGGCACACACTGTTGCTGGTATGTTGGCCCATTCCTCCATGCAGATCTCCTCTAGAGCAGTGATGTTTTGGGGCTGGAGCTGGGCAACACGGACTTTCAACTTCCTCCAAAGGTTTTCTATAGGGTTTAGATCTGGAGACTGGCTAGGCCACTCCAGGACCTTGAAATGCTTCTTACGAAGCCACTGCTTCGTTGCCCCGGCGGTGTGCTTGGGATCATTGTCATGCTGAAAGACCCAGCCACGTTTCATCTTCAATGCCCTTGCTGATGGAAGGAGGTTTGCACTCAATCTCACGATCCATGTACATGAAAGAATGAATGGGGTCATGTATCAGTCGTCCTGGTCCCTTAGTAGAGAAACAGCCCCAAAGCATGATGTTGCCACCCCGATGCTTCTCAGTAGGTATGGTGTTCTTTGGATGCAACTCAGCATTCTTTCTCCTCCAAACACGATGAGTTGTGTTTCTACCAAACAGTTCTACTTTGGTTTCATCTGACCATATGACATTCTCCCAATACTCTTCTGGATCATCCAAATGCTCTCTAGCAAACTTCAGACGGGCCCGGACATGTAATGGCTTAAGCAGGGGGACACGTCTGGCACTGCAGGATCTGAGTCCCTGGTGGCATAGTGTGTTACTGATGGCAGCCTGTGTAACATTGGTCCCAGCTCTCGGCAGGTCATTCACTAGGTCCCCCCAAGTGGTTCTGGGATTTTTGCTCACCGTTCTTGAGATCCTTTTGACCCCACGGGGTGAGATCTTGTGTGGAGCCCCAGATCGAGGAAGATTATCAGTGGTCTTGTATGTCTTCCATTTTCTAATAATTGCTCCCACAGTTGATTTATTCACATCAAGCTGGTTGCCTATTGCAGATTAAGTCTTCCCAGCCTGGTGCAAGGCTACAATTTTGTTTCTGGTGTCCTTCGACAGCTCTTTGGTCTTCACGATATTGGAATTTGTAGTGTGACCGTTTGAGGTTGTGGACAGGTGTCTTTTATACTGATATCAAGTTCAAACAGGTGCCAGTACTACAGGTAATGAGTGGAGGACATGGAAGCCTTTTGAAGTTACAGGTCTGTGAGAGCCAGAAATTTAGCTTGTTTGTAATTGACCAAATACTTCTTTTCCACCATAATTTGAAAAAAAAAATTATTTCCAAATCAGAATGATTTTCAGGATTTGTTTTCTCATTTTGTCTCATAGTTGAGGTCTACCTAGGATGTCAATTACAGGCCTCTCATTTTTTAAGTGGGAGAACTTGCACAATTGGTGGCTGACTACATACTTTTTTCTCCACTGTATGCCCATATTAACAGTAAAGATAGGTCAAATGTGGTGACAGATTCCCTTTAACAATCGGGGGGGCGGAGATTTTCTCCACCTGTACGAGAACCTGGTCCATCTCAACACCAGTGTCCATACTGCCAGTAACTGAGACCCTGCCCTGCCCAACACTGACTCCGGATCTGCATCTCTGACAGTTGGGGTCAGCTGCTGCAGTACGGGGACTGCCCGGGAGTGGTACCTGGCAGCTATCTGCAGCTCAAGCCTAACCCCACCATTAGAAGCTCTAGTGAAGACGAGGTACCCCTCCAGGTTAAGCCCGGTTTGTGGCACACTGGGTCCACGCCCACCATTGTGACAGTTTGCTCTGGCCATGGATCCCGCTGACCCCAATACTCCTCCACTCAGTTATTTCAGGAGATAACCCGCCAACAGGATCAGCAGGATAAAATCTCGACCTACTTGCAGCCTGTGAACACCTATTTGACACTGACGTCAGTGGATTCATCCGCTCCAATCCAAGTTGCAGCAAACTCGGCCGTTACCACTATGCCTGCAACTCACACAATTGGAGCATGTCCTCTTCTGTCTGCCCGCCCCAAAGGAGGTCCCAAGCAGTGCCATTGATTAACCAGTGCACATTGCAATATGAACTGCTGTCCCACCAGTTTACCTCTGATCAAGCTAAAGTGGCATTTCTGATGTCCCACCTCAGGAGAGGCCCTTGCATGGCTTCACTCTTTATGGGAGAGAGGGGGATCTGGTTACATCAGATCTTCCAAGTTCTTCAATGATCCGTGTCGTGTCACCTCTGCCGCATCCTCCCTCCTCAGACTGCAACAGGGAGGTCTGACTAAAGGCAAATATGGGGTCCAGTTCCGCACAGCCTTCAGCACTTGGCTGGAACAACGAGGTGCTGGTGGCCACCTTCTGGGAGAGTTTGCCCGGAGGGATTAAGATTGAATTGGCAGGTCGAGACATCCACACTACGCTTAAGGTCCTAATCTCACCTGGCTATGCGGCTTGACCTCAGGTTCCAGGAACATTCCAGAGAGGCAATGTGTGAGGAGATCGAGGCATCTGGCACCATCCTTCCAGAGAAAGCGCATTCCCTAGCCTTCCATATCAGCAGCCTCCCCCTCTCTCTACCATTGACCCTGACGGTAATTGTGTCATGTGGAGTTACCCGATTCATTGGGAGCCTTCCTAGATTCCTATACAGCTGGAAACTTCATGCAACAAGCCGTGGTAGATCAAAACCAGATTCTTGTCCGACGCCTCCAGAGTCCCTTCATGGTGTTGTCTGTCGATGGAAGGGCCCTATCCAAAGTTGTTCTTTTTGATACGGAGGAGGTGGAGCTTCGGATAGGAATTCTGCATACAGAGATCACCTTTTATGGTTTTGTCTAGCCTGTCACATCCACTTTTCCTGGGCCTGCTGTGGCTACGAATTCATGAGACCGTCCTTGACTGGAGGTCCGGTGAAGTGCTTCATAGGGGGCAGTCTTGCCACTAAAGAGGCCTTATCTCTATACAACCAGTTCGGCCGCCGGTGAAACCATCTACTCAGCAGGGATTGCTACCCACTTACTGGTCATACACGGATGTCTTCGATAAGAAGGAAGCTGAGACGTTACCTCCACATAGGCCGTACAATTGTCCCAATGACCTGCTCCTGAGGATCTTCACCTCCTAGAGGCAGTGTCTACCCTCTATCTTAGGCCACGGCCCCACTATCCGTATTTGTTCTCAGTAGCGGGAGTTAAAACCAGGAGTGGGTGATAGAAACAAGTGCACCAATTATGCATTTATCATACCTTTTCTTACTCACCTGGGTTTGCTTCCCATTCCTGAGAAAAAATACTAACCAAATACTGATAGTGGGGCTGTGGCCTTACGTGGGAGACCCTAGCCATATCAGATAACATCAAGGAGAAACTGGCAAGGGGATTCATCCAGAAGTCTTCCTCACCAGCAGGAACTGGTTTCTTTGTCGTAAAGAAGTCTTGTATAGTTTACAGTCTCAACCAGATAAAGATTAAAAACAAATATCCATTGTCACCAATTCCAGAGCTGTTTGATCGTATTAGTGGTGCCAAGATCTTCACCAAGCTCGATCTTAGAGGAGCATACAACCTAATCTACATTCACCAAGGAGATGAGTGGAAGACTGATTTCAACACCTGGGACAGTCACTATGAATACTGTGTTATGCTGTTTGGGCTCAGTAATGCCTCAGCTGTCTTCCAAGAGTTCGTGAATGACATCTTCCGAGATCTACTTTACTTTTGCATGGTAGTTTATCTGGATGATATCCTGGTCTTCCCTCCAGATCTGCCTTCTCATAGGAGGAACGTTCGCCAAGTCTTGAAAAGACTCGGGAAGAATCGCCTGGTATGCCAAGTTTGAGAAATGCATCTTTGAACAGTGCTCTCTGCCTTTCCCACAATATATCATCCCGGATACGGGTTTCAAGAAGGATCCTGAGAAGGGGTCTTCAATTCTCAAATGGCAGCGACCTGCTGGCATTAAGGAAATTCAGCGATTTTTAGGATTTGCCAACTATTACCACCAGTTTATTCCTCACTTATCTGACTACCTTCGTTTTAGCGAGGATCCGCAAGGGCACCAATCCAAAGGTCTGAACTCCGGAGTCCAAGAACGCATTTCTCTCCCTAAAGCAGGCCTTCTCCTCTGCTCCTGTACTACATAGGCCTGAGATCAACAAGCAATTGTTCCTCAAAGTGGCTGCTTCATCCTCTGGGGCAGGGGCTGTTTTCACGCAGAAGTCCTCCTCTGGTCGAATGGTCACCTACGGTTTCTTCTCCAAGGCCTTCTGTGCTTCAGAGCGCAACTACTCGGCGATCGTGAGTTATTGGCGATTAAGATGGCTTTAGAGGAGTGACATTACCTACTCGAAGGAACTGTTCACCCGGTCGTGATAAACACAGATCATAAGAACTTGGCTTACCAGCAGTCTGCATACAGTCTGAATCCGCACCAAGCTAGGTGGTTGCCGTTCTCCCGCTTTGACTTAGTCTTACATTATCGGCTAGCAAGAACGTCAAAGAGGATGCACTTTCCAGGTCCTTTGTACCCACCGACTAAGAGGAGGAACTCCAACTCATCGAGTCTTCCAAGACTGTTACGGTGACTCTGGTAAACTTGTCTCAGATTCCTCCAGGAAAGAATTTAGTGTCAAAATCTGATAGGAGGCAAGTTCTGCTGTAGGGGCACTCTTCAAAGTTGGCTGGTCGTGCCGGGCAGAGGAAGACTTCGCAACTTATCTTGCGTCATTACTCATGGCCAACCATGCGTAAAGATACTGTGGAATTTGCTTCAGCCTATCCTTCCTGTGCTCGTAACAAGAGACCAAAGCATCTTCTATCTGGGCGACTTACCTCTTCCTGTACCTTCTGCTCCCTGACAGCACATCACCATGGACTTTCTTATAGATCTCACTGTATCCACTGGATGCTCCGTCATCTGGGTCGTGTTGGATCGCTTCTCGAAGATGGCTCACTTTACCCCATTGCCTGGTCTTCCATCTGCTCGCTGAGAAGCTTATTCAGCGCATCTTCCACCTTCACTGGTTTCCTCTTCGCATTGTATCCAATAGGGGCATCTAGTACACATATAAATTCTAGAGAGCCAATTTAAAGCTTCTGAATGTGGTCTTAGACTTCTCTCCTGCATACCAGCCTCAATCCAATGGTCAAGTAGAGAGGGTCAACCAAATTCTCTCTAATTTTCTGTCTCATTTCACGAATGTGCACCATGACGACTGGGTTAAGTCTTTGCCTTGGGAGAGTTCTTACATAAACATGTAAACAAGGCCTCTGCAAAGTCATCATACTTCATTGTCTATGGTCAACAACCCGGTATTCCTCTCTAGGTGTCGGTCGCTTCTAGCGTTCCTGTAGGTGAAGCTCATTAAAAATTTCTCTAAAATCTGGGAGGACACCAAAGTCACTCTTGAGAAGTCGTCCAAAAGGATTAAAAGGCATGCTGATAAAACACATGGAACCATCATGTTTTCGTCCAGAGGGTAAGGTGTGGCTCTCATCGAGATCCATCCATTTCAAGGTTCTTCCTGTAAGTTGGGTACTCTGTTTATTGGTCCCTTGGAGGTCATCAAGCAAAGCAACGCAGTGTCCTACAAGTTGAAGCTTCTAGCTTCGTTATGCGTGCTTAACTTTCTAATTTTCCACGTATCTCTGCAAGGCAGTCATCTTGAGCCATTTCTTCAAGAATCCTGGTTCCACGCCTGAAGTAGCCTGCTCTAAAGAGGTCTTTGAGGTGAAGAGCATCTTAGCCATGAAGAAAGTGAGGGGTATAACCTATTTCCTCGTGGCTTGGAAAGGATTTGGTCCCGAAGAGAGATCAAGGGAGCCAAGGAAGAAGATTCATGCCCCACTTCTCCTGAAAAGGTTCCTTTCGGGTTTTAAGAGGAGGGGGGTAGAGGGGGTATTGCAACACCGGCGTCCCTGCATGGTTCCTCCCCCTTCTCTCCACAAGGGACGCCGACATGCTCATTGCTGCAGCCGCTCGGCAGCATCTCCTGCTCTGGCCTCCAAGCGGCTTCCTGTACCCAGATCGCACGCATGTCACGCAAGTTTCCCGCCAAACACACTTAGGGTTTGGGCTCTCCCCAGAAATGCCCCTAGCCTACAGCTGGGAGGCAATAGGCCTTTAAGGCACCGTCCCCAATAGGGAGGTGCTTGAGCAACTTCATTGCCTATTGTGTCCTTAGGTTACTAATAGGTCCCCATGTTCATGTACCTATCCTGCAACCCTGTACCAGAATCTGTCCTACGATCCTGTATTTGATTCTATCCTGTGCTCCTGAACTCATCCTGCTAACCAGAACCTGAAGAATCCATCCCCGAACCTGATCTCTAACTACCCTGTCAGAACCTGCACCAGAACCAATCTGAACAATTCCAGCGTCCATACTAACAGTAATCCAGACCCTGTCCTGCCTGACACTTGGGGTCAGCTGCTACAGTACTGGGGACTGCCCTGGAGTGGTACGTGGTGGCTTCCTGCAGCTCAAGCCTAACCTCACCATCAGAAGCTCTAGTGAAGACCAGGTAGCGGCTTAGTTACACCTCTCCAGGGTAACATAGTAACAGTCTTCCTTCAACCTTAAAAACTAAGTCCATCTAGTTCAACCCATAAACTAACATGTTGATCCAGAGGAAGGCAAAAAAAAAAAAAAACATGTCGCAAACACCAAGCTCCACATTGTGGAAAAAAAATTCCTTCCTGACTCCATAAGACAATCAGACTAGTTCCCTGGATCAACACCCTATCAAGGAGTCTAGTATATATAACCTGTAATATTATACTTTTCAAGAAAGGCATCCATGCCCTTCTTAAATTTTAGTAGTGAATCACTCATTACAACATCATGCGGCAAAAAATTCCATAGTCTCACTGCTCTTACAGTAAAGAATCAGCGTCTGATGATTAAACCTTCTTTCCTTCAAAGATGCCTCCTTGTCCCCGTCTCAGGCCTCAGAGTAAAAAGATCAGTAGAAAGGTCTTTGTACTGTCCCCTTATATACTTGTACATAGTAATAAGATCACCCCTAAGCCTTTGTTTTTCCAAAGTAAATAACCCAAGTGTAATAACCTGTCTTAGTATTGCAGACCCCCCAGTCCTCTAATAACCTTGGTCGCTCTTCTCTGCACCTGTTCTAGTTCAGCTATGTCTTTCTTATACACCAGAAACCAGAACTGAACACAGTATTCTAATTGTGGTCGCACTAATGACTTGTATAGAGGTAAAATTATGTTCTCCTCATGAGCATCTATGCCTCTTTTAATGCATCCCATTATTTTATTTGCCTTTGCAGCAGCTGCCTGATACTGGCCACAAAACGTGACATTGTCATCCACCAATACACCAGGTGTTTTTCAGTTACAGTTTTGCCCAGTGATTTACAATTAAGCATATTATACATTTTATTTCCTCTGCCCAAGTGCATTACCTTACATTTATCCCCATTAAAGCACATTTGCCATTCATCAGCCCAAGCTTCTAGTTTACATAGATCCTCACGTAATATAAAATTGTCCTCTTCTGTATTGATTACCCTGCAGAGTTTAGTGTCATCTGCAAATATTGAAATACTACTCTGTATGCCCCCTACAAGGTCATTAATAAATATGTTAAAAAGAAGCGGGCCCAATACTGACCCCTGTGGTACCCCACTGTTAACCGAGACCTAGTCTCAGTGTGTTCCATTAATAACCACTCTGTTTCCCATCACTGAGCCAGTTCTTAAGCCACATACATATATTTTCCCCTATCCCCATTGTTCTCATTTTATGCATCAACCTTTTGAGTGGAACCGTATCAAAAGCTTTTGAAAAGTCCATATACACAACTTCCACTGTCTTTCCTTGGTCCAGTCCAAAACTTACCTCCTCATAAAAGCTGATCAGATTGGTTTGACAGTAACGGTCCCTCTTAAACCCACCTTGATATTGGGTCATGAGGTTATTCTTCTTCAGATATCTAGTATAGCATCTCTTAGGAAACCCTCCAGGATTTTACCCACAGTAGAGGTTAAGCTTACTGGCCTATAATTTCCAAGTTCGGTTTTTCTCCCCTTTTTGAATATTGGCACCACATTTGCTATAAGCCAGTCCTGTGGTACAGACCCTGGTATTATGGAATCTTTAAAGATTAAAAATAATGATCTATGACGTTGCTTAATTCCTGCAGTACTCACGGGTGTATCCCATCCGGGCCCGGGGATTTGTTAACTTTAGTGATTTTTAGACGCCGCCGTACTTCCTGCTGGGTTAAGCAAGTGACATTTAGAGAATTTTTGTCATCACTGAACATGTTTTCTGTCATGCGATTTTCTTGTGTAAATAAGGTTGAAAAAAATCAATTTAGCATATTGGCTTTTTCCTTATCCTCATCCACCATTTCACCCAGACTATTTTTTAAGGGGGCCAACACTATCATTTTTTAGTTTTTTACTATTTATGTAGTTAAAGAATATTTTGGGATTATTTTTACTTTCTGTGCCAATGAGTCTGTCTCAATCTTTGCCACCTTGATTTGGATTTTACCGAATCTATTTAATTTTCTATATTTAATGCCTCATCACTACCTACTTGCTTTAGTTCTCTAAATGCTTTCTGTCACTTATTGCGCCCCTTACAGCTCTATTTAGCCATAGTGGTTTCCTCCTATTTCTAGCATGTTTATTCCCATGCTTTGTGTAGTCTTATATCTCAGGATATCGTCCCAGTTTAGTGTCCTTGTAACCCCTCTACTACACATCTTATTAAAGGTTACATGAAAACGTATTATTTTGTGATCACTATTACCCAAGTGACCCCCAACTCGTATATTTGAAATGCAGTCTGACCTGTTGGTTAATATTAGGTCTAGCAGTGCCCCTTCTTGTTGGGTCCTGAACCAGTTGTGAAAGGTAATTGTCTCTCATAGCTGTCAAAAACCTATTACCTTTGCTTGAACTACAGGTTTCTGTCCCCCAATGTATTTCAGGGTAGTTGAAGTCCCCCATAATAATGACTTCTCCTTGAGTCGCTGCTTCATCCATTTGTTTTAGGAGGATATTCTCCGCTGCTTCCATTATTTTTGGAGACTTATAACAAACCCCTATCAGTAATTTATTATTTTTCCCCCTCCCCTTATCTCCACCCACAGGGACTCTACATTTTCATTACATTCACATATATTCTCATGCAAGATGGGTTTTAAGGATGATTTTACATATAAACACACACCCCCCCCCCCTCACTTGTTTGTACGGTCATTTCTGAACAGACTATAGCCCTGTAAATTAACTGCCCAGTCATGGCTCTCGTTCAGCCATGGCTCAGATATCCCCACCATGTCAATTATATTCCAAGAAAATTAATTCTTATTCCTCCATTTTGTTGGTGAGGCTTCTGGCATTAGTGTACATGCATTTTATTTATCTCTCGGTACCTCTATTCCTTTTTACTATATTGACTGTTCTAACCCACCCCCAATTTCTTTATTTGTGGCCAAGTCACTATCTGCACTATCTTCCCCACCTATAAAATGAATACCCTCCTTCCCAATCCCTAGTTTAAACACTCCTCCAGCCTTCTAGCCATTTTCTCCCCCAGCACAGCTGCACCCTCCCCATTGAGATGCAGCCCGTCCCTAGCGTAGAACCTGTAGCCAACTGAGAAGTCAGCCCAGTTCTCCAGGAACCCAAACCCCTCCTTCCTACATCAACTACTGAGCCACTTCTTTATCTTCCTAATCTCCCATTGCCTCTCTGGCGTGGCACCTGGTACAGGCAGTATTTCAGAGAATACCACCTTGGAGGTCCTTACTTTAAGCTTGCAGCCTAATTCCCTGAAATCATCTTTAAAGGACCTTCCACCTACCTCTGACTTTGTCATCTGTGCCAATGTGCACCATGACTGCTCTGTCCTCACCAGCCCCTCCCAGTAATCTGTCAACCCGATCAGCAACATGCCGGACTTGAGCGCCAGGTAGGCAGCATACTGTTCGACGATCCCTGTCTTTGTGACAGATTGCCCTATCTGTTCCCCTAATAATTGAGTCCCACACTACCAGCACCTGCCTGGCCTGCCCTGCTCTCCAGTTTCCCCCCTTTCTGGAGCTAACACTCCTCCGGCTTTCAGAGGACATGCCTTGCTGCAGCAGTGCTACCCCTGTACCAACATCCCCCTCATCTGCCAACTTTGCAAACTTACTGCATTGTGTCAGATCAGTACTAGCCTCCCTGTCACTCTTCCCTCTACCCCCCCTTCTGTCACCCAGCTAGCTGCCTCACTATCCTGCAGCTCCCTACCACCCTCCCCCACATCTACCCCAGTGAGCAGCAGACTCCTCTCCATATTGTCAATGGATCTCAGTGTTGCCAGCTGCTCATTTAGATCTAGTACCTGGGCTTCCAAACGCACAACGTGCTCACATCTCGCACAGCAGTATGCACCCACAACCCGCTGTTCAAGGATTGCATACATGTCGAAAGATGTACACTGGATAGCATTATCAATAATGGAGCTCATTTCCTAATGGGGATTGCACTAGACAGAAATGTTAAGTAAAAAGAAATGTAAAGAATTAATAAAATACAGACAGCAATTCAGTCCAAATTCCTCCCTTCCAAACTCCCTGAAAAACAGTTCACACACTCAGAACTCCGTTCACACACTCTAAGGAAGAAGATTTAAAGAGTTTTTTTTTTTTTTTTCCCTTTAGCAGCAATCCAACCTACAGCTCACTGCACTTCCAAAGGACTGGATGCCCCAAGCAGCTGCCCCTTATAAACCTTAATTATGACCCCCTCACCCTTAATTAACCCCTTTTGAGTATAGCTACACCTCAGTATTTAAGTGCAATGTAGTTAACCCTTAAATACACAGGTAGTAAAATATGAGACTGTAAAACTGTAAAGTGAAAATAGGTTTTAAAAAGCCCAGTCCGTGGCGTAGTGGGTCCACACACACCAGCGGGACACAGACTATGACTGGCAACAACTCCCAGTATCTCCTTACCAGTGTTAAGGACATACTGGGAACTGTAGGTTCACACAATAAAATTATACGTGGAGCTGACCTGACCTTGCAATTGATCGCTGTACTAAGCTCGGTGCTGTATACATGGCCCGACTGTACTTCTGGTGTTGTATACATGTATCGAGCGTGGGTCTGGTGCTACAATCACGTACCAACGGCGGTTCTGATCTTGTACACGTAGCAATCCATAACGTGCTTCATGGCTATGTTAAAACTTAAATTGTCAATACTTAAAGACTTGACATTATTTAGAGAAATTCATAATGCTCATAAAAATTCAGTTTAAGTTAATGTGTGTTCACACTGATTTTTTTGGCGCAGAAACTAAGTATAAACGCTGAAATTCTTCCACAAATACTCAAAACCTGATTCTGGTGATGTATTTATTAGTGTACTGATTGTGGTTCTGGTGATGTATTTATGCAAGTACTCCTTTAAATTTTTGGGAGGGTCCTTAGGATTGAGCACCCCTGGTATAGGCAAAGATCTGTACTCTCTACATACTCCTCTGATTTTAAGACATGTGACTGAAGCAGTCAACCAATGGCCACAGAAACCATATGTTTTTTCGTTCTGTGGGCAGTGACTGCTGGATGCAATAGTCACATGCGTGTCCTTGCTGCAACAGGAAGAAAAAAAAAAAGCATGGGCTGAAAACACCATTAACCCTTTAATAGCCAATTAGGAATAATAATAATAATAATATTAATTATTATTATTAATAATAATAATGTTTATTTTTATAGCGCCAACATATTCCGCTGCACTTTACAAATTTTAGGGGCGACTTATACAGACAATACAGAATAAGCATCTCATATTGAAAGGAGTGAGGGCCCTGCTCGCAAGCTTACAGTCTATGAGGAAATGGGGGAGACACAAAAGGTAGAATGTACATATATTGTATAATGCAGCCTTAATATCTTGATTGGTATGAACTTCAAATTGAAGAAGATTTTAATATGGGGGAAAACGGAGACGGACAACTGGGATGGACAGATAGTGTGTGGAGGCGATACGCCAGTCTAAAGAAATGGGTTTTTAGGGTCCGCTTGAAACTGTGGGTATTGGGAATTAATCAAATTGTCCTGGGTAGTGCATTCCAAAGAATTGGCGCAGCACGTGAGATATCTTGGAGATGGGAGTGGGAAGTTCGGATTATGGAGGATTTTAGTTTTAAGTCACTGGCAGAATGGAGGGCACAGGTAGGGTGGTAGACTGAGACAAGGGAGGAGATGTAGGGGGGGTACTGAAGCATGGAGCGCTTTATGGGTAAGCGTGATAAGTTTAAATTGAACTCTATATTGGATGGGTAACCAATGCAATGACTGGCACAGGGAAGAGGCATCGGTGTAGCGGTTGGCGAGGAATATGATCCTGGCTGCTGCGTTAAGGACGGATTGGAGAGGGGAGAGTTTAGTAAGAGGAAGCCCGATCAGTAGAGAGTTGCAGTAGTCCAGACGGGAATGAATAAGAGCTACGGTAAGGGTTTTTGCTGAGTCAAAGATGAGAAAAGTCCTGATTCTTGAGATGTTTTTGAGGTGTAGATGATATGAACGAGTGAGTGATTTGATGTGAGGAGTGAAGCAAAGATCTGAGTCAAAAATGACCCCAAGACAGCGGGCTTGTTGCTGGGGAGTAATGTTGAGCCACAAACGGAAATGGCAATATCGGGCACAGGTAGGTTAGTGGAGTGAGGAAATAAGAGGAGTTCAGTTTTTGACAGATTCAGTTTTAGGCAGAGGGAGGACAGTGTTAGACACAGCAGAAAGACAATCACTGGTCTTTTGTAGTAATGCAGGGGTGATGTCCGGAGCAGAGGTGTATAATTGGGTGTCCTCAGCATAGAGATGGTACTGAAAACCAAATCTGCTGATTGTTTGTCCAATGGGAGCTGTGTATAAGGAGAAAAGAAGGGGGCCTAGGACTGATCCTTGAGGAACCCCGACAGTAAGGGGAAGGAGAGAGGAGGAGGAGCTGGCGAAAGACACAGAAAGAGCGGTCAGAGAGATAGGAGGAGAACCAGGAGAGAACGGTGTCCTTGAGGCCTATAGAGTGGAGCATAGTGAGGAGGAGCTGGTGATCCAGTGTCGAATGCTGCAGAGAGATCCAGGAGAATCAGCAGGGAATTGTGACCATTAGATTTAGCTGTTAGTAGATCATTAGAGACTTTAGTGAGGGCAGTTTCAGTAGAATGTAACGAGCGGAAACCAGATTGTAAAGGGTCAAGAAGAGAGTTGTCAGAGATAGCGGATTAGATGGGAATGGACCAGGTGTTCCAAGAGTTTAGAGATAAAGGGAAGATTGGAAACAGGTCTGTAGTTGGCCGTGCAGTTCTGGTCAAGGGATGGTTTTTTAAGTAATGGATGTATGCTGGCGTGTTTAAAGGAAGAGAGAAAGATACCAGATGAGAGGGAGAGGTTGAAAATTTTAGTTAGGTGAGTGGTGACAGCTGGAGCAAAGGACTGGAGGAGATGTGAGGGAATAGGGTCACTGGTGCAGGTGGTAGGGCGAGAAGATGCAAGGAGGCTGATCACTTCATCTTCCGTGACTGGTTCGAAGTCAGAAAGTGAGCAAGATACAAAGTGGGGGGGGGGGGGTGGCATGCATTACGTTTGGGGATTGGGAGAAAATTTCTGACCTGTTAGTAAAATAAGCCATCCTTATATAAAGTATCAATACCTACTATAGAAAGCAGCAGTAAACTTGGTAAAGAAAAATGGAACAAAAAAAAACTACACTGTTGAGGAACACTGGCGGCTCACATAACCTAACAGCAATGCTATGACTAAAAGAAATCATTGGAAGACTTCCGAGCAAAATAAGTTCTATAGTTTTCTACTTAATGCTCATTGATGGAACACCATTGTGTTCTCGCCTTTCATGCAATGCCAGGAATTGTGATATAACATTAGCAGTCAAAAGTTTATGAATTCTCTTGTTCGGTCCCTTAAAGCAGAACATGGGACAATGTAGTATGAAGTAAATAAGGACAAACTGTATAGCTATAATGGTTTGTGGCTCTTGTTCAACATTTGTAAAAGCCTGTGTACCCAATTCCTGTTTCTACTGGAGTTCTGATTTTACCAGGCCATGGGTCCAACTGAAATTACACACAGTTTTGGTACAGTTTCCTTCAGCTATATTAGGATTTTGTAAGATACAGTTATTTGCAAAATGGTGTGTTTTAAACTACTGAGAAATTCTCATAATAGCATTAATTTCCATATACACTAGCACTGGGAGCACTGCACATTAAATTCCTAATAAAAACATGAACAAAATATACATTTTTAAACTTAAAATAAAGTAAAAGGAATAGGCTGTACAAAAAAATAGTGTCTGCATTTCAATTTAAAAACTCAAATATTTAAGGTATAGACTGAAATTTGTTTACAGACTTTGCTTTTCTGTTAACCAATGAACTAATACTTAGTAATATAACCTTTATTTCTAATAACTGCTTTACATCTGGGTGGAATGGTGTCAATTAACATCTGACACCTGCGAAAAGATATTCCAGCCCAAGTTGACTGGTCTACATTCCACAGTTCTTTTGCATGCTTGGGTTTTGTATCAAAAACAGCATTTTTTAGGTCACTCCACAAATTCTCAATTGAGGTCTGGGGATTTCACTGGCCACTTCATAACATCAATCTTGTTGGTCTGGAACTAGGATGCCCATTTATTGGTGTGTTTGGAGTCGTTGTCCTCCTCACCCACCCATTTCAAGGGCATTTCTTCACATAAATCAACAGGACCTTCAAACTGGTCCATGGTGCCTGGTATGCAATAAATGGGTCTAACTCCATAGTACGAGAAACATCCCTAAACCATTATGCTTGCACCTCCATGTTTTACAGCCTTCACAGTGTACGGTGGCTTGAATTCAGTGTTTATGGTTCATCTCACAGTCTGCGGCCTTTTTACCCAATAAGAACAAGCTTGCTCTTAAGAGTTCATAGGATGTTGCGCCACTTCTCTTTAGGCCGGTCAATGGGTTCTTTGGCAAACTAATCTTTTCAACACGTTTTTTTCCCAGCAGTGGTAATTTACGAGGGTTCCTTGCAAATAGTTTGGCTTCACACAGGTGTCTTCTGAAGGTTGCAGGACTCACAGGTAACTGAAGATCTACTTTGATCTCCCTGGAGTGGAACATTGGATGCTTCTTTGCTATTCTTGTGATGCTATGATCTATCCAGATGGTAGTATTTCTTTTCCTACCACATGTTTTGGGTTTTGTTTGCAGTTTTAAAGCACTGAATCTTTAGCTCAACAGTCAGTTATATTCTGCACTTTATATATTTTTACCTCTCCAAATCAACTTCTTGATCCAAGTTCTTTTTCCTTAGGTACAATGTCTGAAAACAACCCATTTTATTCACTGAGCAATGGCTAAAACCAGCAGGTACAACATTTGCTGACCTTCTTTAACTACGGGCCATAATTGACACCTGTTTCTTCACAGAATTAATGACCTCACTAATTGAACTCCACACTGCAATTAATCAGAACACCCCCTCACCCACTTTCATTAAATGAGGCAATTACACCCAAATCGCAACATGTATGTCTTGACTGTTGATTGCCCATTACTAACCTACACCTAGTAATTAATTTTTCCAAATGTTGTATGATCTTTTTTGCCAAAGCAATGATTAAAAACACATTAGTTATGTTAGACCACTATTTTGCACATAACTGTATCTGATCAGACTCAGATTAATGTCTAGATGTAAAGGTTGCATGCTTGCTTCCTGTTCTTTTTGATTCCCGCATAATAGGTCCAACTAATATGTCTACTAGTGTCCATGAGAATAAGCCGAGACTGATACCAACTGTACTACACAACAGCAGGAATTGGGAGCGAAATTGGCTCATAAATTGATAAAGAAGAATATCTCGAAGATATCCAACATCAGACACTGGATGTACCCTGCAAGAAACCAGCACGATGTAGAACAACAAGATAATAAAATAAATGCTGTCATCTTATAGTGAAAGACCCTTCTAACAAGTTGTCACTACTAACCTTCCATTGCTCACGTGGAAGCAGTTTCACAACCACAATATCACCATTCAGAGCTCTATTTCTGGAAACCACCCCATCAATAAAAATGTCCCTCACACCGTCCTAAAAGAGAAAGAAAAAAAGTTAATTGACAAACCAAACAGTTTTGATTGTACAAAAGATAAAAAAGCCAAATAAGGTGTACCAAACAGTGAGTGCCATGTAGTACAGTGTCACAGCAAACAAATTCAAGCATCCGCCATTATTGATTTTCTATGTTAGATTAGTGGTTGAACTTTCCTATACATGAAATGGCATTCCTAAGACCAACTATTTAACAGTTAATAATTACTGGTCACAAATATAGTCGATATGGAAAGTCATTACAGGAAACATTACAATAAAACACTCCAGTCCCACCTTCCTGCATGTCAACTCGCAAAAACCAAATCAACCAGATGACAATTTCTGTTCAAAATGTTGATGAGAACCACTTAAATTATATTGAAGGGACATAAATAAGATGTTAAGAATGGCCAGATTGTTTATTAGACTGCTTTAAGAGAATATGGTCAACCTGGATTGCTGTATGTTATGCAGTACAATTTGTCAAAATTATTCCACTCTCAATGCAAGTCCAGTTTATTAGCAAAATTTACTACAATTTTCCGCTGCTCGTTAATAAACCAGACATTTAAAATGGGTCAAATCATCTAACAAGAGGTTTCTCCCTATGTAACACAATATGCCACTTTTACAGGTATTGTTCCCTTTCAGAAACTTCACTTAACTTCCCCAGGTCCAGCGCCAGATCTCCGCTGCTTGACTCAAGGGAGATCTGCTGCAAATGTGATTCATAGGCAGACTGCAGCTTCTGCCGGTGTTCGAGGGATTTTAGCCTATTCTGTAAGGGCAATGACTTCCAGTTCCCGAATATTCTTGAAGCTGCGTGTTGCAACCACCTTCAAACCCCAAAGATTTTCTGTTAGGTCTCTCCCATGGGTGAACATAAATCAACCGGTGTGGAACAAAGCCGGCCAGAGCCTGCACCAGTTTAGTTAGATCTCTCCCTTTGGCTGCCAGAAGTCTTTTCAAATGATGTTTTCTCTGAAACACTAAAGTGAAGTCTGGGCCTGGAGTTAGATTTCAGGCATTAGACACCACAACTCGCCATGAATTAGATGAGCAAGCGTCCCACGGCATGCCACATTCCACCCGAGTCTTGACTCAGCCCCACTTATTTTGACAGAGCTGGCCAAAAAACTAGCGTGAAAACATCAAGTCACAACATTTTAGCGCAACCTCGTGTTCTGGAAAACCCTTGCGACTTTTTAAAGCATTTTATGTAAACATTTTGATGAATCGAGGCCAAAAGTTTTTCCATTAACATGTGACATTTGGGTCACACCGTGGACATTAAAAGGTGTTGTCAGTAGTGGTCAACCCCTGTAAAGGGGAGGGAAAGCAAATTTAAAATGCTATATAAAGCAAGGAGAAGCCACCAATATAAAACTAATTTAGTGAGTAGTTTTTTACTCAAACTTCATTGAAGGTGGCACCTGCAATACCATAGAGGAAGACTTTCCTTTGCTGCTCACTTCTTTGTATCAAGAAGCTCTAAAGCTTTGTATTCACTCCTTCCCTCCCTGTTGTGCTCAAATGAGTCTGGAAACAGACATAATTAGTTTTGTGGCGCCCCGAAAATGAAGGAAAATAAAAGCCAGATGCTACAAGTAATGACATGCAAATCACTTGCCAACACATGCCAGGACAAGTTGCTAGGAGGCCTATTTAAGCCTTGTTAAACTTTCAGGTCTACTTTTTTTTTTTAGCACAACTATTAAGGAAAAATAAAAATAGAAAATAATTAATGGAAAATAGATTTAAAAACAAAGGCTCACAAAGACCTTAATACAATAGAAGGCTGAGATTCGTCAGTAATATATATTGTTTTGTACTTTTTTTTGTCTTGTGGTATTCATTGCTGTGTTTTGCTTTAAAAAGTCAAAATGGCGCACAAGGTGTTTATTAATTTTGCACAAAATAAAAAAATGCTTTTAATATCAAACATCTTTTTTTACATTTTGTTTAGCACAAACTTGCATGACCTTTAACCACTTCCTGACATGGTCAATTTCCGTTTTTGTTTTTTTTTTTGGGGGTTTTTTTGTTTTTTTTGGGGGGGTGGGCGGGGGTATTTGCAGTTTTGTTTTTTCCTCCCCTTTTTCGAAGAGCCATAACGTTATTATTTTTCTGTCCATACAGACGTATTGTTATACAGTGGGTTTGTTTTTTTGTAGCTTGAACTTTTGAATACAAAATTCAAAGTGCTGTGAACACACAATTGTGACTTTTGGAAATCGCATTACCATTGTGTGGTAAAAAGTTACCTGGCAATATGATCCTCCTTGATAGGATTACGGAGATACCAAACTTGTATAGCTTTTTATTATTTTAAATGGTATGAATTTGGAAATTTGTATTAAAAAAAAAAAAAATTATTGTTCCCCCATTTTCCAAGACCCACAGTGTTTTCATTTTTCGGTAAATATAGCTGTATGGAGGACTTTTTTTTGCAAGGCAACCCAATGTTTTTGTTGGTGCCATTTTGGAATAGATATGACATTTTGATCACTTCTTACAGCATTTTTTGTTGGAATTTCTTATTTTTTTTCTGTTTACAGCAATAACTAATTGGGTTAATTAATTTTATACTTCGATAGATCAGACTTATGGATGCGGCGATACCACATGTGCATTGTTTTAATATCTTTATTTTAATGAGGGAAAAGATGAGTGATTTTTTTTACTGTACTGTTTAGTTTTCTTAGGTGATTTGAACCTGTGATTTTCTGATCGCTTGTAGTATATACAACAATAACACCGTATCGCTGTATTTAGCACAAATCATTGTCTTTTGAAGCCCAGCCACAGCTCCGTGAGGACAGGTACAGTGGTCTTTAACAGACCAATGACTGTTGTAGCAACCCATCAGAGCCCCGTGATCATGTCGTAGGGCAGCCGATGGGCGCATAGAATGGTGCCACCCCCCCCCCCCCCATGCCAGTTCACTGTTAAAGTGGCTGTTCGAGATTGACAGTGGCATTTACCATGTTAACAGGCTGTTAGAGGCCGATCTTCTGGACTGCTAACAGACTATAAATGTATGGGCAAAGTACACTTTACAATGCACTGATATTCTAAAACATCAATGCAGAGTAAGTAACTTCCACAAGATCATACATATGTGAGGGAAATACAGTGGCTGTCAAACACATCCAGACTCCACAGAGAAGATAAACAAGGTTTATTACCATGTTTACCTTCTCCAATTGCTGTATACACAGAATTAAACCAGCGCTTTTGTATGCGGATTAGGAAGCACTGACAGTGCATCCTCCTCTAGACCCAGGGTTCATGTAATTGCTAGGTGCTACTGGGTCCTAGGAGATTCACAGGCAGGAGGCTGAAATTACCCCTGTAAATAGGGATTATATATAAGCTCCAGTTACAATGGAAATAAGCAATAAAAATATGTTAAAAATGCCCCCCCAAATTTTTTAATCCCTTATGGGGAGAACAGTATTAAATTCTGAAATTGTACTTTAAGGTTAGTTGCAAATTTAGGTCAAGATGTTTTGCCTTGGTTTCATTCTCATAGGTGCATCATCCTGTGTAAAGAGGACTCTCTGACGAGAGAAAAGTCAGTTTATGCGCACTCCGTGATCTATTAGTGTGTGCATAATTTATTATGGTAGTTTAGTGCAGCCAGTTGGTCCGTGTACATGGACATTACAGTGGATTCAGTTTGGGCTTTTTTTTCTGCCAGTATCTAGTCGTCTTAGGCAGATAAACGAGGTGAACCACACTTGTATGTACTAAAAAGTCACCTTAAAGGCACAGGCCAGACGGAATCCAAAGCCTCTCCATCTGCCACATTATATATAGTAAATGGTTCTGTCGGGATGGGGTGGGTTTCATCTGAATTGTGTATTTGGGGATTTAAACACAAAAACACAAACCCCCACAGTGAGAGCAACGCATAGAGCACAGGATATAATTATTAGAATAGAATTTATTTTTTGTGTCAATACGATTACAGTGATACCAGCTTTTTCTTTTGTTTTGTTGCTTTTGCATACTTATTTTTTTTTTTTTTTTTTTATAAAATGTCTTCATCTGCATATTCTGAGCTATAACTTCTTTTTCATCTGACAGGTATATTAGGGCTTGGTTTTTTTTGTTTTTTTTAACGAGTTAAAAAGTTATTACTACCTTTTGGGGCTAGTTAACATTTTTTATTGCTTACTCATCAAATGATTTTTGTACCCAATGTCCACCACCCAGAAACTCAGGATTATTATTCTTTTTTTATTTATTTTTTTTAATGCCATTCATGGTGTGGTAAAAGTCATAAATCAGCTTTGTTCTTCAGGTCAGTAAGATTATAGTGATAACAGATTATGGGTTTTATGCTGCTATTGTTTTTGCATATTGCGAAAGCAGTAACTTTCTTCTAGACTGAGCAGTTTGGCGGCATATATATTATAAATATTAGTGAATTGCATGGTGAAGTTATTAAAAGGGGTTTATGTTTCTCCTAGATTTTTGCTATAAGCTGAGGAAAGCCGGGAACGACAGTGTTAAATCCTAGCACTACATATCCTAATGAGTTGTGTGAAGGATCTGCAACTTACCACCCCGCCTGACCACTATTATGTCAAAAGGATCACGTGATGCGGTCGCCCCACTTTCACCAACACGACGTTTCTCACCACATGGGGACACGCAAGGTCAGCTTGGTACCGGTTTTCACAGACAACTCTGTCCACACATGTCTACAGAGGCAAGGGGAGTGAGGACACTGACATGGCACCACACTCGCCCACTACCCTAACAAGTTAAGAGGCCCCTTTCACTAGCACCAGTTAAACAGCGCCTGGTCAGCCTGGTAGGACTGCTACCAGCTCCTTGTTCGATATAAGCCCAGTCCGTTAACGGGATTATATAGGGCCAGAAACCAGCCCCAGTAGCATGGAAATTCAAACCAAGAAACGGACGAGTGGATTCGTGGATCAAGAACAGCCCAAGGTTAAATTATATGTATTAATCGCCTTAAGGGCACACTAGACAATACACTATATCCACAATGGTTATACATATACAATGTTCACATATGCAACAAATACAATAGTGGTGTTAAAAGGAGCCTTAGTCTCTCAGCCTACGGAGGGAGAGAATACATCTCTGAGAGGAGGAGACTGCACAGATCGTATGCTCCAAATCGCAAGTATTGCTGGTTGCTAAAGACCAAGGGTGGGGAACCTTTTTTCTGCAGAGGGCAATTTGGATATTTATACCATTCTTCCAACAATCATGTTTGAGACTGTGGTCCCAGCTCTCTTCAGATCATTGACCAGGGCTTCCCGTGTAGCTCTGGGTTGATTACTGATCTTTCTTAAAATCATCCTTACCCCACAAGGTGAGATCTTGCATGGAGCCCCAGACCGAGAAAGATTGACAGTTATCTTGTGTTTCTTCCATTTTCTAATAATTGTTCCAACAGTTGCTGCCTTCTCACGAAGCTGCTTGGCTATTGCCACGTAGCCCATCCCAGCCTTGTGCAGGTCTACAATTTTGTCCCTGATGTCCTTAAAGACCGCTCTTTGGTCTTGGCCATGCTGGAGAGCTTAGAGAGTGTGATTGAGTGTGTGGACAGGTGTCTTATTCTTTTATACAGGTAATGAGTTCAAACGTCCAATTAATACAGGCAATGGGTGCAGAGTAGGAGGGCTTCTTGAAGAAAAATTAACAGGTCTGACAACCAGAATTCTTGCTGGTTGGTAGATGATCAAATACTTTTTTTAAATAATTGTATTTTATTGCATTAAATATCATACAATGCGCTTTTCTGGTTTTTAATTTTTAGATTCTGTCTCACAGATTAAGTATACCTACAATAAAAATTACAGACCTCCATTCTTTGTAGGTGGAAAAACTTGCAAAATTGACAGTGTAGCAGATACTCAGGCTATGTGCCCACGATGCAGAAATGAAGCAGAAAATTTCTGCAGCATTTCTGCATCTCCCTGGCAGAAAAAAAACGCATGCAGATTGTGCATGCGTTTTTCCTGCAGAATACATGCGGATTCACATGCGTTTCCGCATGCAGATTGACAAGCGCTTTCCAGGCGATAGCATCACTTGGAAAGTGCTTGACAACTAGGTCACACTATATAAATCTATACAAACAGCATGGATTTATACAGTGTGAACCGTAAAACTGAAAACAAATAAAGCTATACTCACCCCCGAGGCCCCAGTGTGCGCAGCAGCGCTCGTTCCTGTCTGGTTCCTGGATGCCGGCATCTCGCGAGACAGAGCGGTGAAGGGCCTGCGGTCATATGACTGACGTCACCGCAGGTCCTCAAGCGATGCCGGCATTCAGAGAAAAGCCTTCGGAAAGGTGAGTATAAACTTTGTTATTTTATTCTTTTTTTACAGGTACAATGGTACCCAGGTCTGGATGAGAGTCTCCTCTCCTCCAGAACTGGGTACCATCCGCACATAGAGACGCATAGAAGCCGCTTGTACAAATGTACAGACACGGTTTCTATGCGTCTCAATGCAAGTCAATGGCGGGAGTTCCGCTGCGCTTCCGCAAAATTAAATGACATGCTGCGGATTTTTGTACGCAGCATAAACGCTGCGGAAAAATCCGCAGCATGTGCATAGAACATGCGGAATCCCCTTGGGGACCATGGGGTGCGGATTACCTAGCGTTTCACAAGCATTTATGCGGCGGAAATTCCGCCGCATAAACGCTTGAAAAACGCTACGTGGGCACCCAGCCTTAATTTTCCCTACTGTGTACACACATTTATTTATAAACAGAGCGGGTGAAATAAATATTGACCACCACTAATTTTCTAAGTAAATATATTTCTAAGGTTGTGTGCCCACGATGCGTTTAAGAGTTTCCGCAGCGGCAAAAGCGCTGCAGAAACGCTTAAAAAAACGCATGGTAGAAGACCTGCCATGTTCCCCAATGATAATCCGCATGTGCTGTACACATGCTGCGGAAATTTCCGCTGCGGATTATTATTGCGGAAAAAAATGCATTACCAATTATTTTGCGGAAGCGCGGCGTTTGCCGCCATTGACTTGCATTGGAACACATGGATTCCGCATCACTGTATATGTAGATGTGCATTCCAAGTGTTCCAAAGTGCGGATGGTACCCGGGTGTGGAGGAGAGGGGACTCTCCTCCGGACCCAGGTACCATAGAACCTGTAAAAAAAAAAAGAATAAAATAAAAAATAAGTGTTATATTTACCTTCTGACGGCCCCCGCTGCGCTCGTCCTCCCATGCCGGCAGATCGCAGTGGACTAAAGGACCTGTGCTGTCATGTGACGGGTCACGCGATGGCGACGTCAGCAGGTCCTTCAGTGTACCGCGATCTGCCGGCAGCCAGGACTGAGCGAAGCAAGACACCGGGGGCCATTGGAAGGTAAGTATAGATTTATTTTTTTATTTTTTACCATTCTTTCGGTCACACTATATAAATCCATGCTGTTTGCATGGATTTATATAGTGTGACCAAGTTGACAAGGCAATTTTCACCCTGGTTACTGGGGCATTTTTAGACTTCCACTCTTTGCCCTTATTGAAAGTGTTTTCAACAGGCTCATTATAATCAGAGGCAGGATTACAGTGATCGCAAGTGCTATACCTACTGTGATTGGTGGATCCGGTGAAGTCACCGCTCTCCCTGCTCCTCATCTTCACAATGACCTTGGCAAAAGCTCATTAGAAGCTACACACAAAAAGATAAAGTCTGAGTCTGCTCAGTGACTCATGTTCCTGAAATAGGAAGTGAGAGCCTAAAAAAGCACCAATGACCAGTGCAAACATTTTTTTTATTTATACAGATAGGAGGGGAAAAAACATTGCCCCCCAAAAAATATTAAATCACAAAAACCTGATTTAAAGTGTAACAGTCATTCTATTTTTTCATAAATCAATAGTACATATGAAAATAAGCAACTTTGTAATATGTCTCCGAGAAATCGGCTTTTCTCTGCCAAAATTGACCAGTCATCAAAATTCTCAATTTTTAGATAAAATCTGTATTCAGTGAAAACAGGACTTTCCCATTACTGAGATAGTAGATGAGAGATGCTACTGATAAGATTCTATCTAGATGGGAGGAAGAGGAAGGATGAGCTGTCTAGCTACACCCTCCTGCATAGAGTTGTATCTGTTCCACCGATCACAGCTTCAAGTCTACCAAGGCAGGGTTCCCCAACTCGAGACCTCTAGGACCACCAACAGGTCATGTTTTCAGGATTTCCTTAGTATTGCACAGGTGATAATTCCATCACCTGAGCAATACTAAGGAAATCCAGAAAACATGATCTGTTGGTGGTCCTTGAGGTCTGGAGTTGGGGAACACTGTCCTAAGGGGACTATTAAGTATAGTAAAAAGTTATTAAAGATTAAAAATATGGAAAAAAAGAAAACATCAAATTTAACCCCCCCCCCCCTTTGCTCCATTCAAAAGAAAAAAAAAAGAAAAAAAATACACATTTGGTATCGCTGTGATCAGAAATGTCCGATCAAAATCTAAAATAAATTAATCCGATCAGTAAATGGCATAATGAGAAGAAAAAAACATTGCCAAATCAAGGGTTTTTTTGGGCAGCTGCAACATTGCATCTACCCTACAATGGTACCGGTAAAAAAAAAAAAAAAAGTCAGCTCAGGGCATCAAAAAATAAGCCTTCACCCAGCCCCAGATGCCGAAAAATGAAAGCGTTATGGGTGTCGGAAAATGGCGACAAAAGCAAAAAAAAAAAAAGGTATTAAAAATTTCCACATTTTTTTCATTACTTTAAAAAAAAAAAAAAAAACACACTATACATGTTTGGTATCTGTGTACTGGTACTGACCTAGAGAATCTTATTGCCAGGTCAGTACCATTGCCATATAGTGAACATGGTAAATAAAAAAAACAACAATTGTGGAATTGCACTTTTTTTGTTTTTTTTTCGCCGCACTTGAAAATTTCTTTCCAGTTTTCCAGTATGCTATATGGTAAAATCAATGGTGTCACTCAAAAGTACAAACCGCCCCGCAAAAAAAACAAGACCTCAAACAGCTATATTGGGAGGAGGGAATGAAGGGGTTAAGCAGTTTGTCATTTTCCGATGATCGCTTCACTTCATCAGAATAAGCAGTAATCGTGAAATCAATGTTGGACAGACAACCTATCAAACGGGACAGGTCTCTCCTTACAGTCCTCAGACTGCTCAGTCGGTTAATGCCGGAGCATTTTAGAGATAAACATACCAGGCTCTGATTTATGCAGCATGAATAGAGTGACTGGTCCCGTTGAGTTAAAATATGATCACCTAAATGGCATATTTCGGGATAAAATAGGCAATTGTGAACTAAAGATCTCAAACTCATTTTTTACCATCAGCCTAATTTAGCACCCGTTATAATCTGGAAAAGCGTCTTAACTACCATCTTGAAGAGGCACATTTACAAGTCAGTGACATGACCAGGTATATAGCAGTAATAGGACAGATTTTGGCACTTTGCTTTGGTCAGTCATGGAAGCAGACTGTTCAAAAGACAAGTTATAGACTATTTCAGTGAGCATTAGAAACAGAATGTTCCTTGAGAGTCTGGAAAGCAAAAACAATCAGATTGGGACAAGAGCAGCAGCTGCCTCCCATGACTTGATGCAGAAAGACTGCAGGCCTGTTTTTCGGGGGAGAGGGCCACCACAGGGAACAGATTTTTGCACATGTTTAATTTTTTTTTCTCTTTTCCCTCTTCACAGCCATGTAAGGTTAGACCTGTAGGCTTTGCAGACTATCCAGCAACAGTATCAAAGACAGAAAATATAAGTAATCATCTAACGCAACTCAAAAAACGCTAATTTAAAGAGTCCTGTAACCAGATCGGATGACCTACCCAGAACAGGCGTCAATTGAAATCAAAATAGCCCAACATTTTACATGATTAATTTATCATGAGGATTTACCAATCACTTATGATTTAGACGGCTATAGACAGAACTGTCCCTGTTTACACAGGAAGAAGATTAAAGGGGTATTCCCATCTCCAAGATCCTATCCAGATATGTAATAGGTGTAATAATATTAGCAAATACCTCCAATTACAAATGTAGTATAGTATTTTTGATTCACTATCTCTCTTACCTCATGTGCAGGCATCGCAGGACCTTAGGTATCCATGGTTACGACCACTAGCAACTAACTAACTGACTATCAGTGGACGTAACCATGGATACCTAAGGTCCTGCGATGCCTGCAGATGAGGAAAGACATAGCAAATCAGAAAAAATATACTACATTTCTAGTTGGAAGCATTTGCTAATATTATCATTATATCTACTACATATTGGGATAGGACCTTGGAGATGGGAATACCCCTTTAACTGCTGATCAATTATGGTTTTTGAGCCATAAAAAGATAGTCAGCATTTATCATTGCTAATCGTTTGCTCATCGACCAGGTTTACACAGGGAAAAGATACGAACAACCCTTCAAGGGGCAATTGTCACGTCCTTGTTAAGGGATCTCATCAACTGATTGTTGCCTTGTGAGTAATGCTTCAGAGAGGCAGGCAGTGAAATAACATCGTCGATCTGCTGAGGAGTCGAATTTACTGAAATTCAAAGTTTCACACAAACTAACATTTTGAGATTTGGCAAAAGAAAAAAGCTTGCCCACACTGCTGAAGCATCAGAGAGAAGACTAATGTAATTCCGTGGGACTTTCCATAATGCTCTGCAGCTAGGACCTCTTACAGATCATCATACCTTGTACAGTGGTGGTCAGTACCTGGGTCACCACCACTCACTGCTTCCTAGTGGAGCACGGTTTATAAAGAGTAGTTTCATATCACCAGAGTCACAGGGAAAGTCTCTCACATGTAGAGTTCTTATGGTCAACAGGGTCCTCCCTCTCCTGTAGAGTGTGAGCTCTTATGGCCAGCAGGGTCCTCTCGCTCTCGTACAATGTAAGCTCTTATGGTCAACAGGGTCCTCTCGCGCTCTTGTACAGTGTAAGCTCTTGTGGTCAGCAGAATTCTCTCTTCTCTCCCCACATGTATTTTCCAAGCAATTAAATGCTTTCCAGTATTAAGGTTTAAGTTTTCAAAAGATCCACTCATCTTTAATGGCCAATACTTTAACATAACCACATTTCATAATATAATAATCTTGTGCAACAGATCCAGAGCTTGGCTGTCTTGTAGTCCGCCAGTCATCTGCTTTTTCGTTCCAGTGTATGAACCCTGATGAAGGAGTCTGTGGGAACTAGTGATACTATCTAGTATAAATTAGACATGACAATTAAATAGGTCTTGTACTTTATCTGAATAAACACTGTAAATTGGCTACCGAAAGAGCAGAAATAGATGGCAAAATTGCTTCAAGGGAGATTAGTTTAATTCACTGGAAAATGAAGACATCTCAGCAGGGATACATGAAGAGAGTTCTGTTACACTAAGTGGTGGTCTCAAGTCAGCTGCTGGAAAAACCCCTGTGTGCACAGACACGAGCACATTTATTACAACATTGTGTGCAACAAAGGAAGAAGATATGGCTTAGAATTATCGCATAGAATAAGCAATCTTAGCCACCTGCAGGGGCAATTGTAGCCACATTTCTTTATATATAGTTTTGAAAAGGGACAGCGGTATTCTTACCGGTGATGGCAGGAACGCTTCATGGAATTTCTTAGGATTAATCCTCAGGGAGCCCTAAAGAGTAAGCAAAAGAGAAAATCATTTGTCCATCTCTGAAACAATAGGGCATGTGTATTAATGTAATCTCCTAAATTTTGACAGCATATAAATCAGAAAAATGTGACCAAATTTATCACAGTTGTACAGGCCATGTAATGATCTGAACATACAAGTGCTTCTCACTAAATTAGAATATCAAAAAGTTAATTTCAGTTTTTCAATACAAAAAGTGAAACTCATTATATAGAGTCATTACAACAGAGTGATCTATTTCAAGTGTTTATTTCTGTTAATGTTGATTATGGCTTACAGCCAATGAAAACACAAAAGTCATTATCTCAGTAAATTAGAATTACCAAAAAAACACCTGCAAAGGCTTCCAATGTGTTTAAAAAGGTCCCTTAGTCTGTTTCAGTAGGCTCCACAATCATGGGGAAGACTGCTGACTTGACAGATGTCCAGAAGGCAGTCATTGACACTCCACAAGGAGGGTAAGCCACAAAAGGTCATTGCTAAAGAAGCTGGCTGTTCACAGATTGCTGTATCCAAGCATATTAATGGAAAGTTGAGTGGAAGGAAAAAGTGTGGTAGAAAAAGGTGCACAAGCAACCGGGATAACCACAGCCTTGAAAGGATTGTTAAGAAAAGGCCATTCAATAATTTGGGGGAGATTCACAAGGAGTGGACTGCTGCTGGAGTCATTGCTTCAAGAGCCACCACAGACAGATGTATCCAGGACATGGGTTACAAGTGTCGCATTCCTTGTGTCAAGCCACTTACCTGGGCCAAGGAGAAAAAGACCTGGACAGTGGTCCAAGGTGTTGTTTTCCAATGAAAGTAAATCATGCATTTCATTTGGAAATCAAGGTCCCAGAGTTGAGGAAGAGTGGAGAGGCCACAATCCAAGCTAATGATTCCACAATGAGTGATGGTTTGGGGAGCCATGTCATCTGCTGGTGTAGGTCCACTGTGTTTTATCAAGACCAAAGTCAGTGCAGCCGTCTACCAGGAAATTTTAGAGCACTTCATGTTTCACTCTGCCGACAAGCTTTTTGGAGATGGAAATTTCATTCTCCAGCAGGACTTGGCACTTGTCCACACTGCCAAAAGTACCAATACCTGGTTTAAAAACGACAGCATCACTGTGCTTGATTTGCCAGCAAACTCGCCTGACCTTAAAGGGGTTGTCCGGTCAAAAGTCTGCAGTCACTGTGTGTGACTGCAGACTTATGAATCGCCCTCCCCAGCGCAGGCACTGTGCAGAGTTGCCAGTATGAGACCCAGTAACGGAGGGTATGTATGCATTATACATATCCCCGGCAAGTAGGAGCAGCTTTGCTCTCCATACACTTGTATTGAGCGAGGCAGCGCTTTCTAGTCAGACACACCCACTGGCTGTCCACATCACTAGACGGGGCGTGGCCTCGCTCCATACAAGTGAATGGAGAGAGGTGGCGCTGAATGGCCGGGGGTATGTATAACGTGTACATAGCCTCCGGCCCTTGGTCTCATACCGGCGAATCCCCGCAGCCCACAGTGCCTGCGCTAGGGGGATTCATAAGTCTGCAGTCACACAGAGTGACTGCAGACTTATCACTTTTGACCGGACAATCCCTTTAACCCCAGGGTATTGTTAAGAGGAAAATGAGAGACCGCAGACCCAATAATGCAGACGAGCTGAAGGCCACTATCAAAGCAACCTGGGCTTCCATAACACATCAGCAGAGCCACAGGCTGATCATCTCCATGCCACGCCGCATTGATGCAGTAATGCAAAAGGAGCCCCGACCAAGTATTGAGTGCATTTACTGAACATACATTTCAGTAGACCAACATTTCAGATTTCAAAAACATTTTTCAAGCTGTTATAAAGTATTCTAATTTACTGAGATAATGACTTTTGTGTTTTCATTGGCTGTAAGCCATAATAATCAACATTAACAGAAACAAACACTTGAAATAGATCACTCTGTGTGTAATGACTATATAATATATGAGTTTCACTTTTTGTATTGAAGAACTGAAATAGAATATCAAAAAGTTAATTTAATTTAGTGAGATGCACTTTTATCTTCCTCTGTGTGGTCGATACTTTTCTCCTTCTGACTCCACTTGTTGGCTGGCTAACTTTGCGCCACTGTTTTGTGCCAAAATAATGGAGCAATTGATAAATCTGGCAGATTTGACAACTCACCATCTTTTCTAGACACAATCTGAGGCCTCATTGAAACGTCTGTGAGTCACACATGTGTTCTGTGTTTTTCATCAATAAAACCCAAAACTATTAAATTCTACAGGGCTGTTCACATGTCTGCAAAAAAATCATGGATACATTGCCACTTTTGATCCAAGGTTCTAAATTACCCATACAGGTCTATGGGTCCTTGAAAATCACTGACAGCACACAGTGCTCTGTCTGAGTAACATTGCAATGAATAGGAGATTTGTTATATTTTTTTGAAATATCACTGATGAAACACTGGTGATAAAAACTGATACACTTGACCAATCACCCATGAAATCCAACATGACAGATAACAGTCAATGGCCTGGATTCAATAAACCTTTCATGCCAGAATTCTGACAAAAGAAATTCTAGGCTACTCTAGAATTTGTTGACTGTTTTCACATTTTTTGCCCAGCTCCGTCTAGGTGTGTGGAGCTGGGGCAAGGTGACTGCAGCTCGTCAAAATTTATGACAAGTAGCGAAGTTCCTTACTCCAGTCCTTAACTGGAGTACAATTTGTGGTGAGGCGCATTTCCAGATGTGTCGGATTCATTAAAGAAGTTGTCCACTACTTGGACAACTCCTCGTCATACCACCCCCCACCCCGCTTGGCCCCAATAAATTAAAAAAGCTTATACTCCCCTCCCAAGCTGGCGCCATTCCCGTGGTATCGGCAATTGCTCTCCCCGGGGCTCATGTGCGGTCGTTGTGACACACAATGCCAGCGCCCAATCAGCGCCTCGTATAATGGTCCCTACCTCCTGTCAAATTGAACATGAAGAGGAAGTCAGAAGCTGCAGCCTGGACTTCCTCCTCATGTTCGATTTGTCCTAAGGCGGGGACAGGGACGCCAGCGCTGATTGGGCACCGGCGTCACAATAGCACGGGAGCCCCAGGGAGAGAGAGTGCTGACACCGCAGGAGGCGAGTATAGGCTTTTTTATTTTATCAGGGCCAAACATTTAGTTCAAGAAGGGGTTGTCCAAGTAGTGGACAGCCCCTTTAATGAATTAGGAGTGTGACTCTGGCATGGCCCCTCATCGAGACGGAAGTGAAAGACGCAGGTCATGTTGAATTAAGGTTTGTTTTTAAGCAAGATAAAAATCACAGATGTTTCAGAAGTCTAAAATTGTCTAATGGTGGAAAAAATTAAGTTTCGCGCTTTTTGTTTGCACCAATTTTGTTAACTCTGGGCAGAGGTCTAGTGCATTTTACCTAGTATTTCTCCTCAATGTGTACTCATGTATATGGGGTCTGAGTCCAGAAGTTATTTTAGCATGTAGAGCTACATGCATATCCCAATACAGACTTGCGTTCCTGATACAGGTTACGTTCCGTCACACACCCAAGTTGCAAGGTATGACGAGAATAAAAAGAACGCTTTAGGTAAATCGATCACAGCATCCAAAAGACATTTCTTTTTATTTAGGCTATTGCACTATGAGATCATGTTTTAAGCAAGAAGAAAAAAAAAATTCAGGTGCTGAGTTCCCACCAGATCAAGCTGTATATTCCTAGAGTGGTTATTTTATCCTGGCTGTTTGACACATGTTTCACTTCAACCCATCTGCGGGTTCAGTGTTTCCAAGACAGCAAACAGAAGTTCGCCCAAGATTTGACAGACCACATGCCTGCAGCTGCTTGTTTGACTTGCTAGATTTGGTCTTCGAGCAGATTTGTGGGCTCAAGGCCACTAAAAATCAACATGCTGTAATATAAAATACAGAGTACACCCAAAAGGCTTCCAAATACTCAGATCCACACAACAGTATACACCTTACCCATCCCACCTATGGGATGTTACATATAGCTTACCTAACACTATATATAACCAATTCTAATTTAAAATCACAATAGAAGTAGTGAAGAAACGCAGAACCTCAATACAGTGATAATGACAGCAGCACGATGAGCCGTCTGTATCCTCCTCCAGAAATATGTTCTTAATGTATAAGATGCAATATCATCTCTGGTCCCTCTAAGCCAATTAACACACTTAAAATGTCTATATCTGAAAGCAGATGGGTCCGATATCCTCCCCAACCAAAAACCTATTTACCATGTTACTCATTTCACGCTGTGATCTCATATTTGGAAAGAGCAGCATTTCCCATCTGCGGAGAACAGATGTTTTCGTGTAGAGGGACGGGGTGGTGTTGAGTGGAGGTCTGTCCAGAGAGGACTAGGGGGTCGTCATGTCAAATAACTGGATTCACTTACAATACAAACTTAGGACTAAATTAAACTGCTACTGCACAGTGCTGACATTTTTCAATCGTTCCTGTAGCTACATGGCTCATTGAGAGGAGGCCATTCCTAGAAGCACTGCAAATAACACTAAGGCTACCAACACATACAGTCGCTATCAAAATTATTCAATCGCATTACATATTAGATTTTTTAGCTAAATTTACGAGCTTTCTGATGATTGCAAAACAAAAAACAATCAAAACAAGAAACATTTAAATACCTAAACAGCTAAGATAACTTCTCTAAATTCATTGCCAAATGTTGTTTTTACTGACTAATACAGTCTCAGTATTAATGACACTTGTCATGAAGGGGTTGAATAATTCTTAGTACAGCACCTCTGGCTCTTATGACCTGCTACAAACTTGATGCATAGCCAGACATTAGCTTCAGGTAGTGTTCCTGAGGAATCCTAGCCCATACCTAATGGGAAATAATATCCAGTTAACCAAGTTTCTTAGGTTTGGGTGCTGCAACTATCCTCAATTCCCAGTAAAGATTTTCTAGGGGGATGAAATTAGGAGACAGATGGAAACTCCAGAATCTTCCAAGACTGTCTGAAAATTAAATGTTCCTAGATCTACCCTGTGAAGCATAGTTAAGTAAGCTCAAAGTTAAAGAAGAACTGGCTACACTACCTGGACGTGAAAGTAAAAGGAAGCCTTCACTTCATACCACCATATTCCAGAGTAGACTGATTGTCAAAACCCCTCGAGTGACTGCAAGAGACCTGCAGCAAGATTTGGCAGCTGCAGGCACAAAGGGCTCAGTTTGCTCAGTTCGGGCTTGTTCACATGACCATATTTTCATTCAGATGGTGCATTGAAGATGATAGATTTTTTTTCTGACCACATCTGCATGTCAAAATAAATTGTGGCATGCACTAGTTTCTTCCGTAAGTAGGATGAGACTCGCCCGTTCAAGCCTATGAATGCATAAAGGGAGGAAAAAAAAAAAAAAACACATGCCATATGGAGCCACAGTACAGCATCTGATTATTACGGATACATTGCAATTCTGTAGCATAGGATACTGTAAGAGGTCTTTTAAAGGATTAATAGCTTCTGAAAAATGGAAAAAAAAAAAGATGGACTACAGATGACAAGTGAGAAAAACTGTTACTTTTCTAGATGAAACCCTGAACTATTTTTTTTTTATACGCTCGTGTGAACCTATTTAAGGACCCTATTAACGCTGAAGGATTCCATATCCTGACACCAAAATTTTGCACCTTTACCAATTCAAAGCATAAGAAATATGCTCAAGCAGGGCAAAGTATAGCTTTCCGGATGTCCGAAGCAAAAAATTAAATGGCGCCCATCACTGCAGGGCAATACAGACCTGCAGTGAAGAAATAATTCTGCCATGGTGGTTTGCTTTTATGGAGTTCGCTTGGTTTGAAACATGTGCCAACATGTTTCTACAGGTCCGTACAATTACAGGGATACTAAACTTGCATAGATCATCTTAAGTGGTAAAAAAAAAATGATTTCCAATGCCATTTTGTTAAGTCACAGGTCAAATTTTATCTCATCATTCTGACGGACCAGACTTACAGATGCAGCAATTCCAAAAAAAAATTATTATTTTTTATTTAGATTTTTAAAATCTTTAATTTTTTTTACTTTGAGCTTTCACCCCTAAGGGGACTGAAACAAAAAAAATAATAATTTTCTGTAGTAAAGCAGCCGAGCTTCATAGGAGAACCAAAATGCCAGTGATGAAGGCCCTTCAGTTAGCAGCTAGGTGTCATGATCACGTCATGGATGGCCGATGCGAGTCAGTTCATGTGCATCTGCCACCACATCATTTAGGTGCTGCTGGTTAACAGCCGCATTTGGAGCCAAGCTCTGGCCAGATAACATACCAGGCATATATAGTGTGGAGTAACCTCAACGTTTAGCTTTTGAGATTAAGCCACACATTTTGACCCACTCTGAAGCATCTGGGGATCTCAGACCGCCACCTAAAGGAAGATACTCCTCTCGTTTCATGGCAAAAGTAGCCTCGTGCTTAAGACCAAGTAAAAAAGCCACTGAAGTTTTGGGATATTGTTTATAGAGCAATGAAATATTACTGGAACTTTTTGGGTCTATGGGTCAGCAGTATGTCTGGAGGAGGAAGAATGAAGCATATTCTGAAAAGTAGACCCTGCCTACAGTGAAGCATGCTGGTGTCTCGGTGATTATCTAGGGCTGCTTTGAGTTCTCTTGGACTGGAAAACTGCAATGCGAGTATGGAAATTTGGATTCCATCATGTAGCAAGATAACTAGAAGAAAACAAATCATGCCTTCAGTAAGGCTGGGCATCATTGAACATTGCAACATGACAATCAATGATCCCAAGCATGTACCTCAAAGTCCATCAAGGTTTGGCTTCAGAAGTAGTCCTATCGGATTCTGGAGTATGTCACAGTTGAACGACTTGAACCCACAAAATCTTTGGTGGGAATTGAAGGATGTTGCAACCAGGGCTGTTGAGTCTGAGTCGGTATAAAATGGACCGACTCCTAAAATATATAATAAATTGGGTGCAGTAGATCAATGCAGTTTGTGGGGAATATTTTTTCATAGGAATTTGGGAAAGTTATGAAATGTTCTATAAATGGCTGTTCTATTAGGCTACATTCACACACAGCATTTTTGCTGTGTTTTTTGAGGATACCTTTTCAGCTGCAAAAGAAGATCAGCTTTTTAAAAAACCGCATCACCTGAAAGGTTTTTGAGCTCATAGATAATGTTTTCAATAGCAAAAGCAGATTAGAAAAACGCCAAACAAACTGACATGCTCATTCTTTGTGAGGATCCGTTTTTGAGCCCAAAAACGGATCCTCACAAAACGATGTGTCTGAATGTCATATCTGGAAACCCATCGACTTTGCTGGGATGCCCAGAGACACTGCATTTTACTGCAAAAAACGGATCCGCAAAAACGCTGTGTGTGAATCATGGCCGTAGCCAGCGAGGGGCACGCACCTATCAAAACTCACTTGTATGCTGCAGTGCTCCCGTCCTGCACTGGCTCCAGACTGCAGGGGGCAATCTCCCCTCCTCTGTCCTGTCTTCTGCCGTCTTCACCAGAGAGTATTCCAATAAATATATATTATATTCTATCTAAATATCTTGATTATTGTATCATAAAAATGATTAAATGTCTGATGTTCACATTGTACTACAATAAATTTTTCACTTAAATATAAGCAATATATCTGGGAGTCGGAGTCGTGGAGTCAGTGTAAGGGAAATTGAGGAGTCGGAGTCGCAGGTTTGGCTTACAGACTCCACAGACCTGGGTTGCAACATGCAAACCCAAGAATTTTACTGAACTGCAAACTACTGCCAAATTCTGAGACTTCAGCCCTTAAAAATTGCATTTTGCATTGATTTTGGAGAAACCATGCGTTATATGTGTAGAGCCATTTTTAAATTATTTTTATTAGTTTATTAAAAGCAGCAGAACGTTTGGAGATTTTGACAATCCTTGCAGAGGGAGGGGGCTGATTAATTTTAACTGTAACAAATACACAAGACATAAAAAGCAGCATGCTCAGTGAGCAGTCTCCATGATAAGAATTGTATATGTAAAAGATTATATATCTTCAACTTAAAGGGGTTATCCCAAAATCAGCCATTTTCCTAAAATCTCCATGCTCTCCCAGAACATAACTTCAGACACTGCTTTGTATTTTTTACCATTTTGGTCTGTTATCCATGGTAAACTAGGTCATAGTGCTGAGCAAAACATGACGGCCGTTTCGTAGTGATGAATTACATTGCAGGGAAACTCTTGGTGGTTTGTTCTGCGGACTGCACATGCTCATCCTACACAGTGAAGTAAAGCCTGAGCATGCCAGGAACATAGTGCCAGATTGGGCATGCTAACAGCAGAAGTTCTCTTGTTATTACAGTTGAATAGATGCTAAGTAATATAAATGATCGGCTATATGACTGGGACTCAGGAGACTGACCATCAGATAAAAAGGGTTGGTCTCACATGGACATGCTATAAAAAAAAAAAGTCATCTGTAAGGCTATGTTCACATGGAGTATTTGCAGCCAAATACTTCACTCTTGGCAGTACAAATGACTATCAAATATAGCAGATAGTGGCTTCTTTTGCTGCACTTTTCAGGTGGATTACATATGCGATTTGGCTATAGTACATGTTAATAAAGTAAGTTTTATTCATCAAACGTAAAAAATAGCACAGATTTTATTCTGCAATTTTTTTTTGCAGTGTTTGCTTTGCGCACTCATTGATTTCTATGGGTAAAAAAATGCTGCAAAAATGCTGAATTGACATGCTACAGCTTTTGCTACTACTATAAAACAGCTTAATTTCTACAGAAAAAAAAACACTGTATAAATGCAACGTGTGAACATGGCTTGAGGGTCCTCCTCAATTGTGGGCCCTGAACACAGCTTTGCATTGCAACTTGGTCACATAAGCCAGATAAAAAGTTTATGGCACCACAAATAAAGTATCATCAAAGCATTAATGGATAAGGTGCAAAAAGTGCATGTCTACAGAAGTAACTACAAGCCATGGAGAATGTAACTTTAAGGCCATGTTCATATGTTCAGTATTTGGTCAGTATTTGACATCAGAATTTATAAGCCAAAACCAGGAGGGGAAAAAAAAAAAAAAATCAGAGGAAAAATTATGGTAGAAACACATCACTAGTGATGAGCGAGCACTAAAATCCCCGGGTACTCGTTTGAGTTGAGCAAATTGGAAGGCTCGAGTGCTCTGTCAGAGTAACGAGCCCAATGTAAGTCTATGGGAAGCACGAGCATTTTTCAGGCGGCCCCCCTGGCGGTCTGCAGAGGGCCTAAAAATTGCCTAAATTGATGGGAACAGTGCTGAAATGACATGGGAACAGCATGGGGAAGACCCCTGGAAGTATTTCTGATTCCGAAGTCAGGCTGTGTGCCCACAATGCGTTTAAGCGTTTCCGCAGCGGCAAAAACACTGCAGAAATGCTTAAAAAACGCATGGTAGAAGGCCTGCCATGTTCCCCAATGATAATCCGCATGTGCTGTGCACATGCTGCGGAAATTTCCGCTGCGGATCATCATTGCGGAAAAAAAAACGCAGCACTACCAATTATTTTGCGGAAGTGCTGCATTTTCGCCGCCATTGACTTGCATTGGAAAGCACCAATTCCGCAAGACTGCACCTGTACATGCGTAATTGGCGCGTTCTAATGTGCGGATGGTACCCAGGTGTAGAGGAGAGGAGAGTCTCATCCACACCCAGGTACCATTAAAAAAGCTGTAAAAAAAAGAAAATAAAAAAATAAATAAATACTTACCTTTTTGCGGCCCGCACTGCGCTCCTCCTTGCTTCCCGGCACTTCACGATGGAATGAAGGACCTGCGCTGACGTCAGAGTCATGTGACGGGTCAGGCGACGCTGACGTAGGCAGGTCCTTCAATCCACCGCTGCCGGCAGCCGGGACGGTTAAGCAAGACAGCGCGGGCCATCAGAGGGCAAATATATATATATATATTTTTTTTTTTGACATTCTCTCGGTCACACTACATAAATCCATGCTGTTTGCATGGATTTATATAGTGTGACCTAGTTAACAAGCACTTTCCAAGTGATGCTAAAATCAACCCGCATGCGGAAATGCAAGTGAAGAACGCTTCACTTACGCATGTCCCTGGCAGGAAAACGCATGTACAATCCGCATGCGTTTTTTTCTGCCAGGGAGATGCAGAAACGCTCAGGAAAAAATCCTGAGCATTTCTGCATCGTGGGCACATAGCCTCACCGCTGTGAACAATGTTGTCAGAGTATTACACCACTTTTACAGACTCACAATAAAACATACAAAAACAAAACCAAAATGGATTTTCCTGGTAAAGATGTTAAGGAACATCCTTTCCAGGGTAAGGACTTGTATATAAGGCAAAATAAATAACCAAAAAAAAATACTCCTCCACATCTTGGGCTATGTTCACACGTAGTGTTTTGGATGCATTTTTGCACTTTTGCATTGCTTTCATCGGTGAAAAAAGCATTCACTGGGAAATGTAATTTTAACATCTTACAATCTTATCTGGCCATGTGGTGTGTGACATCATCAGACACATCCATACAGTGCTGAAAAGACATGGGAACAGCATGGGGGAAGACCTCTGGAAGCATCTCTGACTCCCAGGTCACTGCCTAAAAGTGTGGTCATCACTTACTGCAGTAATACAGACTTTTTTGGCAACGTGACTATTATACTCCATTTAAAATGGGCAAGGTGTGTGTCAAGGGACGGGGAAGTGAAGGTAATGGTGATGGCGAAAGCAGAGGCCGAGGCCGAGGGTAAGATGAAACTGCCTGCTGAGGGAGCACAACAAACACCCACATCATGTATAACTACTAGTGTTGAGCGATACCTTCCGATATCAGGAAATATCGTATCGGATTGGATCGGGCCGATACCCAAAAAGTATCGGATATAGCCGATTCCGATACCGGAAACCAATGCAAGTCAATGGGACACAAATATCGGAATGAAAATAAACCCTTTCTTTCCTTGTAGGTTAATTCTACATGAAGTAAAACAACTAAGAATAATGTAGAATGACATGAAAAGCCGGCAATTCATCAGCGGCATTCACCGGTACCCGACAATTTACAACAGAAAGAATAGAGCTTCACACATAGATTAGATAGATAGAAACATGTCAGTCACATATATATGAAGTACAGTGACAGTGTTGCTTACTGTACTTGTCATTTAGTGTAAAGGATTTATTAAAAAAAATATTAGTGTTTTCGTGCACCGTCTCTTTAAAAAAGCCGGCCGGCAATTCAGCATCTGTACCCGACAATTTAGAATAGAAGGAATAGAGAATCACACATAGATTAGATAGATAGAAACATGTCAGTCACATATATATGAAGTACAGTGACAGTGTTGATTACTGTACTTGTCATTTAGTGTTAAAATAAAGGATTTATTTAAAAAAAAATTGGCGTGGGGTTCCCCTTAATTTTAGGCTCTAGCGGTGGTTAAGCAGACAGCTGGGGCAAATGTTTGAAGCCTGGGAAGGGGGTAATACCCACGGAGCTTCCCAGGCTACTAATATCAGCCCCCAGCTGAATACCTAGCCTTTACTAGCTATTAAAATGGGGGAACCCCCCCAAAAAAATAACGTGGGGTCCCCCCTAATTTAATAGCTAGCACAGGCTAGGCAGACAGCTGGGGGCTGATATTAATAGCCCAGGAAGGGTGCCATGAATATTGGCCCCCTCCCAGGCTAGAAACACCAGCCGTCAGCCGCCCCAGAAATGGCGCATCCATAGGATGCGCCAATTCTGGCACTTAGCCTCGCTCTTCCACGCTGCCCTGGTGCGGTGGCAGGGGGTAATAGGGTTGGGGTTGATGTCAGCTTATAATGCCAGCTGACATCAAGCCCAGGTTAGTAATGGAGAGGCGTCTATAAGACACCCCCATTACTAACCCCATAGTCAAAGTTAAAAGAAAACACAAACACCCAGAGTAAAGTCCTTTAATTGAAATAAAGACACAATTCTTTATTGTTCCAAATTAAACCATACTTACCATCACGCCCATTCCAGCTGAAGCCAACGATCTCCTGCAATAAAAGAAAAATAATAAAGCAACCTCATGCTTACCTTTCGATGGTTCCCAGGACAGCTCCAGCTCTGCTACATCGAGATGACAGGCTGGACCGCAGCAGAACGCTGCCATCCAGCCTGTCATCCCGCAGACACTGAGAAGCGCAGGCATGCTTGCGCTCCTCAGTGTCTCTCTGTGACGTCATCCAGATGAGCCGAGTTCATGTCCAATGAACTCAGCTCAACTCATGCACGTCACTGACAGCGTGGGAAAATTCTCCTGCACTCAGCGCTTCAGCGTGAGAATTCTCCCACGCTGTCAGTGACATACATGAGGTGAGGTCATGTCCAATGAACTCAGCTCACCTCATGCACGTCACTGACAGCGTGGGAAAATTCTCACGCTGAAGTGCTGAGTGCAGGAGAATTTTCCCACGCTGTCAGTGACGTACATGAGGTGAGCCGAGTTCATTGGACATGACCTCGGCTCATCTGGATGCCGTCACAGCCAGACACTGAGGAGTGGAAGTATGCCTGCGCTTCTCAGTGTCTGCGGGATGACAGGCTGGATGGCAGCGTTCTGCTGCGGTGCAGCCTGTCATCTCGATGTAGCAGAGCTGAAGCTGTCGTGGGAGCCATGGAAAGGTAAGGATGATGTTGCTTTATTATTTTACTTTTATTGCAGGAGATCGTTGGCTTCAGCTGGAATGGGCGTGGTGGTAAGTATGGTTTAATTTAGAACAATAAAGAATTGTGTGTTTATTTCAATTAAAGGACTTTTTTCTGGGTGTTGTGTTTTTTTAAATACTTTACTAGAAATTCATGGTGGTCATGTCTAATATTGGCGTGACCCCATGAATTTTGGGCTTAGGGCCAGCTGATAATGCCAAGCTGGCCTTAACCCCTTTATTACCCAGTGAGCCACCGCACCAGGGCCCTGGATGAGTTGGGTACAGCGCCAGAAGATGGCGCTTCTATGAACGCGCCATTTTCTGGGGCGGCTGCGGACTGCAATTTGCAGCGGGGGTGGCCCAGAAAGCTTGGGTCTCCCTGCGCTGCAGATTCCAGCCCCCAGCTGCCTAGTTGTATCTGGCTGGGCACAAAAATAGGGCGAAGCCCCACGCATTTTTTTTTTAAATTATTTCATGAAATTCATGGAATAATTAAGAAAAAAAGGGCTTCCCTATATTGTTGGGTCCAACCAGGTACAAATAGGCAGCTGGTGGTTGGGGGCAGCCCATTCCTGCCTGCTGTACCTGGCTGGACACAAATATAGTGCGAAGCCCCACGTCAATTTTTTTTTAATTATTTCATGAAATAATTTTTTTAAAAAAGGGCTTCCCTATATTGTTGTGTCCGGCCAGGTACAAATAGGCAGCTGGTGGTTGGGGGCAGCCTGTTCCTGCCTGCTGTACCTGGCTGGACACAAATATAGGGCGAAGCCCCACGTCAATTTTTTTTAAAATAAATCCTTTATTTTAACACTAAATGACATTTGAGGAGTTAATAAAGATGCAGTCCCTAAATTATTATTTATTTTTTAATTAATTTTTCCCAAAACTTTTGACGTGGGCTTCGCCATATTTTTGTATGCCAGCCAGGTAGAGCATCCAGCTTCTATGAACGCGCCATTTTCCGGGGTGGCTGCGGACTGCAATTTTCAGCGGGGGGGGGGGGGGGGGGCAGAAAGCTTGGGCCTCCCTGCGCTGCAGATTCCAGCCCCCAGCTGGAAATAGGGCGAAGCTCCACGTATTTTTTTTTTAAATTCATGAAATTCATGAAATAATTAAAAAAAGTTGATGTGGGTCTTCGCCCTATATTTGTGTCCAGTCAGGTACAGCAGGCAGGAACGGGCTGCCCCCAACCACCAGCTGCCTATTTGTACCTAGCCGGACACAACAATATAGGGAAGCCCTTTTTTTCTTAATTATTCCATGAATTTCATGAATTTAAAAAAAAAAAACGTGGAGCTTCGCCCTATTTTTGTGTCCAGCCAGGTACAACTAGGCAGCTGGGGGCTGGAATCTGCAGCGCAGGGAGGCCCAAGCTTTCTGGGCCCCACCTGCTGCAAATTGCAGTCCGCAGCCGCCCCGGAAAATGGCGCGTTCATAGAAGCGCCATCTTCTGGCGCTGTACCCAACTCATCCAGGGCCCTGGTGCGGTGGCTCACTGGGTAATAAAGGGGTTAAGGCCAGCTTGGCATTATCAGCTGGCCCTAAGCCCGAAATTCATGGGGTCACGCCAATATTAGACATGACCACCATGAATTTCTAGTAAAGTATTTAAAAAAAACACAAACACCCAAAAAAAGTCCTTTAATTGAAATAAACACACAATTCTTTATTGTTCTAAATTAAACCATACTTACCATCACGCCCATTCCAGCTGAAGCCAACGATCTCCTGCAATAAAAGAAAAATAATAAAGCAACCTCATCCTTACCTTTCCATGGCTCCCACGACGGCTCCAGCTCTGCTACATCGAGATGACAGGCTGGACCGCAGCAGAACGCTGCCATCCAGCCTGTCATCCCGCAGACACTGAGAAGCGCAGGCATACTTCCACTCCTCAGTGTCTGGCTGTGACGGCATCCAGATGAGCCGACAATGAACTCGGCTCACCTCATGTACGTCACTGACAGCGTGGGTGAATTCTCCTGCACTCAGCGCTTCAGCGTGAGAATTTTCCCACGCTGTCAGTGACGTGCATGAGGTGAGGTCATGTCCAATGAACTCGGCGCACCTCATGCACGTCACTGACAGCGTGGGAGAATTCTCACGCTGAAGCGCTGAGTGCAGGAGAATTTTCCCACGCTGTCAGTGACGTGCACGAGGTGAGCTGAGTTCATTGGACAGGACCTCGGCTCATCTGGATGACGTCACAGAGAGACACTGAGGAGCGCAAGCATGCCTGCGCTTCTCAGTGTCCGCGGGATGACAGGCTGGATGGCAGCGTTCTGCTGCGGTCCAGCCTGTCATCTCGATGTAGCAGAGCTGAAGCTGTCCTGGGAACCATGGAAAGGTAAGGATGAGGTTGCTTTATTATTTTACTTTTATTGCAGGAGATCGTTGGCTTCAGCTGGAATGGGCATGGCGGTAAGTATGGTTTAATTTAGAACAATAAAGAATTGTGTCTTTATTTCAATTAAAGGACTTTTTTCTGGGTGTTGTGTTTTTTTAAATACTTTACTAGAAATTCATGGTGGTCATGTCTAATATTGGCGTGACCCCATGAATTTTGGGCTTAGGGCCAGCTGATAATGCCAAGCTGGCCTTAACCCCTTTATTACCCAGTGAGCCACCGCACCAGGGCCCTGGATGAGTTGGGTACAGCGCCAGAAGATGGCGCTTCTATGAACGCGCCATTTTCCGGGGCGGCTGCGGACTGCAATTTGCAGCGGGTGGGGCCCAGAAAGCTTGGGCCTCCCTGCGCTGCGGATTCCAGCCCCCAGCTGCCTAGTTGTACCTGGCTGGACACAAAAATAGGGCGAAGCGCCACACATTTTTTTTTTAAATTATTTCATGAAATTCATGGAATAATTAAGAAAAAAAGGGCTTCCCTATATTGTTGTGTCCGGCTAGGTACAAATAGGCAGCTGGTGGTTGGGGGCAGCCCGTTCCTGCCTGCTGTACCTGGCTGGACACAAATATAGGGCGAAGCCCCACATAATTTTTTTTTAATTATTTCATGAATTTCCTGAAATAATTAAAAAAAAATTGACGTGGGGCTTCACACTATATTTGTGTCCAGCCAGGTACAGCAGGCAGGAACGGGCTGCCCCCAACCACCAGCTGCCTATTTGTACCTGGCCAGACAACAATATAGGGAAGCCCTTTTTTTTCTTAATTATTCCATGAATTTCATGAAATAATTAAAAAAAAAAAAAAAACGTGGAGCTTCTCCCTATTTGTGTGTCCAGCCAGGTACAACTAGGCAGCTGGGGGCTGGAATCTGCAGCGCAGGGAGGCCCAAGCTTTCTGCCCCCCCCCCCCCCCCGCTGAAAATTGCAGTCCGCGGCCGCCCCGGAAAATGGCGCGTTCATAGAAGCTGGATGCTGTACCTGGCTGGCATACAAAAATATGGCGAAGCCCACGTCAAAAGTTTTGGGAAAAATTTATTAAAAAATAAATAATAATTTAGGGACTGCATCTTTATTAAGTCCTCAAATGTCATTTAGTGTTAAAATAAAGGATTTATTTAAAAAAAAAATGGCGTGGGATCCCCCATAATTTTAGTCTCTAGCGGAGGTTAAGCAGACGGCTGGGGCAGATGTTTGAAGCCTGGGAAGGGGGTAAAACCCACGGAGCTTCCCAGGCTACTAATATCAGCCCCCAGCTGAATACCTAGCCTTTACTAGCTATTAAAATGGGGGACCCCCCCAAAAAAAATGACGTGGGGTCCCCCCTATTTTAATAGCTAGCAAAGGCTAGGCAGACAGCTGGGGGCTGATATTAATAGCTCAGGAAGGGTGCCATAAATATTGGCCCCCTCCCAGGCTAGAAACACCAGCCGTCAGCCGCCCCAGAAATGGCGCATCCATAGGATGCGCCAATTCTGGCACTTAGCCTCGCTCTTCCACGCTGCCCTGGTGCGGTGGCAGGGGGTAATAGTGGTGGGGTTCATGTCAGCGCCAGCTGCCATGAAGCCCAGGTTAGTAATGATGGCCGTCTATATGACACCCCCATTACTAACCTACAAAGTGTTAAAAAGAAAAAACACACTACACCCAGAAAAAAATAATTTATTTGAAATAAAACACCATTTTATTTAATTCTTAGTTTACTAAAAAAAAAATAGTTACCTGTCCACGTTCCTGCGCTGATCTCCCATGCACAGCTGTCACATCTGGAGATGGTGACAGCTGTGCATGGCTGCTGTAAGCTCACGCTGCCGGGAACACGTCCGCTCCCGGCAGCGGGAGCCACTGACTGAGGTCACCGGAGTGCATTCAGGCAGCGCAGCTCCGGAGACCTCCTTTACGGCAGTGCTGTACCGTGGGAATTTCTCACGATACAGCAGTGCCGTAAAGGAGCTAACCGGAGCAGCGCTGCCTGAACTCCGGTGAACCCTTACGGCCCCGTCATTCTAGCGGCGGCAGCGGTTCAGAGCGGTCACATTCTATGTGGCTGCTCTGAACTGGAGATCTTCGTGGGACACTCGTGGACTGCTACGGAGGGGTAAGGATAAGGTTGTGGTTTATTATTTTATATTTTATTACAGGAGATCGATGGCTTCAGGGAATTAGGTGTCTAGGTGAGTATAGGTGTAGTTTTTTATTTTTTACTTTATTTTAGGTGGCGATCGGCGGGGACAGGTAATGTATGAACTAATTTCTTTTAGGTAACCACTGGCCACCAATGACATGTATTTAAAATTTATTGGGGACACAGTAGGGCAACTTAAATAGCAGGATCAGGCTGATGGGAACTACTGCTCCCATCGAGCTGATCCTGCTGGCACGAGTGGACGGGGGACAGACATAGGCCGATGGGAGTAGTAGTGTCACATCGGCCTATGTCTGCCTGCACGCACAGACACCCCGCACACACACACACCCCACACACACACACACACACACCCCACACACACACACACACACACACACACACACACACACACACACACACACCCCACACACACACACACCCCACACACACACACCCCACACACACACACACCCCACACACACACACACCCCACACACACACACACACCCCACACACACACACACACCCCACACACACACACACCCCACACACACACACACACCCCACACACACACACACACCCCACACACACACACACACCCCACACACACACACACACCCCACACACACACACACACCCCACACACACACACACACTAATCATGACGGGTCTGGGAGGAGTGGCTGACCTGTGCGGCCGTGGGAAAGTTGATGTGAGTTCATGCAGTCAAGCATGAACTCACATGAACCCTCTGAGGGCACCGCGGCTACTTCAAATGAACAGCTGATCGGCATCACCTGATACCTCAGCTGTTCATTTGAAATAACCGGCGGGAAAGCGCAGCACAGAACGGGAAAGCCGGCGGTGAAGTCTTTTCACTGCCGGCTTCCCCGCCCGGGTCCTTCGCTCCTTGGTGCTGCGCTCCCCGCCCGGTCCTAATTTACGATTGGGATTGGAGGTGGCGAGGGGAGCGGAGGATCGGGGTGGGAGGCTGCGGGGAAGCAGTATGGGGCTGCGTGATTGTTTAAAAGCCGGCGGCTTTTTACCGCGCGCCGGCTTTTAAACAATCAGGAGAATTCTCCCACGCTGGGATGGCATTCTGATGACAAGCTGGATTGCAGCTGAGCGCTGCCATCCAGCTTGTCATCCTTCACAGACACTGCAGAGCGCAGGCATTATGGGAACTTCCGATTCCGGTATTCGATATTATAAAAGTATCGGAATTAAGTATCGGAATTCCGATACAGTGAATATCGGCCGATACCCGATATTTCAGTATCGGAATGCTCAACACTAATAACTACCTTCCGGTCCCCATTTCTAGGGGGCCGCTGATTACCACTCTTGAAGCCAGAGCAGTGTGAAAAGGTTGTTGGCTGGATATCAGATAAAGCTTCCAGTCAGTTTGCCACCACCACCACCCTGTGTTCCACACGGTCCAATGTCCGTAGCCGTGAGTCTGGACCACATTATTACTTTAGCGCCATTTATTCCATGGCGCTTTACATGTGAAAACGGGGTATACATCGCAAAAACAATTTAAATAATCTTGAACAAAAATGTGACTGGTAGGGAGAGGAGAGGACCCTGCCCGCGAGGGCTCACAGTCTACAAGGGAAGGGTGAGGATAGAGCTGGTCGTGCAGTGGTATGGTATGGTGGAGCGAGAGTTACTGCAGGTTGTACACTTGTCTGAGGTGGGTCTTCATGTACCTTTTGAAGCTTTCAACAGTAGGTCAGAAATGTTGGGGTGGAGAGTTCCAGAGAAGGGGGGGGGATGCACGGGAGAAATCATGTATGTGATTGTGGGAAGAGGAGATAAGAGGGGAGTAGAGAAGGAGATTTTGTGAGGATCGGAGGTTGTGTGCAGGTAAGTACCGGGAGACTAGGTCACAGATGTATGGAGGAGACAGGTTGTGGATGGCTTTGCACGCCAAGGTTAGGATTTTGAACTGGAGTCTCTGAGCAATGGGGAGCCAGTGAAGGGATGGACAGAGGAAAGGCCAAGGAATAGCGATGGGACAGGTGGATTAGTCGGGCAACAGATTTTAGAATAGATTTGAGGAATGCAAGAGTGTTAGAAGGGAGACCACAGAGCAAGAGGTTGCAGTTGAGACCGGAGATAAGGGCGTGCACTAGTGTTTTTTGTAGATTCGTGGATGAGTGATGTGCGGATTCGGGAAATTTTTTTTTTTTTTTACTTGGAGTCAGCATCTTTTTCACCCTGATCCTCCTTCCTCCCTCCATTCCGAGCTCCCTGAGACAATTGATCCCACACTTGGACACTCCAAAGAGCCGTTTTGTTCATCTTTCCATTTATAGATTCTGGCCTCTCGCTCGGTCAGCTCAGAAGTGGAAAGAGCTTGGATATGTGGTTTGAAGGAGACATTAGAATCCAGGGTTACCCCAAAAGCTATTCACTTTTCCATTGATAGATTCGGGCCTCTCGCCCGGCCAGCTTCAAGCATGGTAACAAGCTCGCATGTAGCGATTTGATTAGCCATGGTCACCCGAAGGTAACGGAGGGAAAGTGCAATTACTGTTGCAGGAGGTGAATAATGATGAGACACAATGGACAGAAAGTCAGGAGGAGGACCAGGGTGCGGAAGTGGAAGACGAAGCAGTGGACGATTAAGTCACTGACCCAACCTGGCAAGGGGACATGCAGAGCAAGGACAGCAGCACACGGGGAGGGAGGCCTAGCACCATTACAGGCAGAAACAAGCAGTGTGGTGGCCACAGACACAAGGCGGGCAACTGCTCCCCAGAACACCAACACGACAGAAGTTGCCAGTACAACTGTTAGGTCTTCCCGAGTATGGTTCTTTTTTAAAGACTGTTTAGATAACCCCAAAAAGGCCATTTGCAACATCTGCCAGGCCAGCATCATCAAGACCACCAGCCTGACCATCAGGGTGGAGACCAGTGCTCCCGCCTAGCAACCCCAGAAATACTCGCCAAGTGCCGAGCACAGTGATGCTCGGCCGAGCACCGAGCAGGCTCACTCATCACTATACGACAACACTTTGTATTTTCACCCACTCCTGGTTTTTGGCTTAGAAATAATGAGGTAAATTACTGACCAAATACTGAATGTGTGGAGGTGGCCTAAGGGCTCGCTCACACTGGCATATAACGCGAACGAGCCCCATCTAATGTTTTATCCGATAACACTTAGACCAATGTTATACTATGGGGCAGTGCAGATCTGCGATTTCACAGAGACAATGGAGAAGATGGAGAAATCATGCTCTCCATCTTTTCTGCACCTGTGCAAAGATTCTCTTATGGGAGCGAATCAGATCACACAGACAGAGTTTGAGCAGAGTGTCATTAGCAAAATCGGCCCAATTCTCTAGCATGAAAGAATATATGGCCGTGTGAGCAAACCCTTAAAAGGTATTTTTACATCTGTTCCCACACCCACATCTTTGCACTTTATGTTTAGATTTATTTTTTCCATAGTTATGCCGGAACCACATGTATGTGGTAATTTAGCATAAAATGACATACTGCCAATAACCTCTACTGTATGCACTGTACAAGCATTTACATGCTAACCACCAATACCCATTTACTAATAGTACTGCCATGAAAGGGGTTGTCCAGTCTAAAATGATAAGTCTGCAGTCACTCAGACTGCAGACTTTTAAATCCTCCCAGTGCATGCATTGTGCGCTGCGAGGATTTGTCGATGTTTGCCCTGGGAATGGCAGTCAAGTATGCGATATGCATACTCCTGGGCAGAACCCGTCTAGTGGGCACAGCCTCACAACACACTTGTATTGAGCAGACTACAGATTTAATTTTAGACCAGACAGCTCCTTTAAAATTCATTTGAAAACCATCCTCCACGATAAGTAATAATGCTTGGATTGGCCAAAGTTGATGTGTATTTCAAAGAAAAGGGGTTAAGTCAAAGAGGCTATAAAACGTTGTCAAAAATTGCACAACACAAAGCTTAGGCGTCCGCTTTGCCTGTTCTTTTTCAAAGTTGAATGCAAGGTTTCTAGTGAACGTCCTTCAAGGAGTACTCATTTTTTCCCATTTTCAAGATCCTATCCCAATATGTAGTAGGTGTAATAATAATATTAGCAAATACCTCCAATTAGAAGTGTAGTAGTTTTTCTAATTCGCTATGTCTCTTTCTTCATGTGCAGGCATTGCAGGACCTTAGGTGTTCATGGTTACGATCATTAGCAACTAGCTGTCACTATATCAGAGGTCGTAACCATGGCTATCTAAGGTCCGGCAAATGAGGAAAGACATAGCGAATAAGAAAAACTACTACACTTCTAAAGGTGGAATCTGCTGCTGCTACATTTTGGGATGGGATCTGGAGGATGGGAATACCCCTTTAAACAGAAGTATGATGAGCATGAAAGGGGTCGTTTTCAAACTGCAAATAAGCATTTTTTAGGATGAATTCAGTTGTCCGTGTTTCACAATTCGTATACGAACCTCAAAACCTGAAGCGGCCACAGATTACCTAAACTAACAGGCTCATAGGCATATATGAGGCTGATGGCTCAGTTTATGGCACCCGGGGAAAGTCCGGTCAGTGAGGTCCTTAAACGAACAATGAAATACAGACGTCTGAATTCAGACTTTATTTCATGTCATTTACAGACCTGAATCAGTTCTCCTCTCTTCAATCCTGCAGACACTTCTTCTTTGGACATATAGGCTTCAAATATGTTTCTTTTCCTTGGTTTGTTGTGTTTTTTATCATTTGGTGTTGAAGCGGGGCTGTGATTTAACCCTATGGAATAAAGTAAACGTTCATACAATGTTACTAGTAAATTCATTTAAAATTTTAGTACTCATCTTTTCAGTGCACAAATATAATCATTAAGTGTGGACTTTTGTATTGGTTGCACTTATTGTTTCCATGTGGAAACACTGAACTGGTACTAAAGCCACAATCATCCTGTGGCTGGCAGATGATGCCACACCAAGTAGCACCAACTTATAAACAAGCGCTGTGAGACAAATTAGGACAAAAAGCAATAAGACATGCCACTCTATAATATATATATATATTAAGGGGATTGTCAGACTGTAAAATCAATCATTTTATTCATTTTTAGGCATGGATTAAAAAGAAGGCATGCACCCCTTCCAGTGTCCATTTGGATCAAGTGCATGGCTACTTCAGAGGTTCTGAAAAATTCCCTTAATAAAGCCTATAATTGGTAGTAAAAGTCATTATTGGGTACTTATTGGCAAGGTAGACGCGCATCTAGAGAAGGTGGAATAAAGGTTTGGGCATGCTAAATTTAAATACCAAATCTTTTTGTTTGCAGGAAAGATAAGCCACAGTGTTGTCTGGTAGCGTCCCCAATGAAACCACAAATGGACTCCGCTAACCTGAGATTGCATGTTTGGGGGAGGAAGGTTGGGAGAAAATGAAGGTGTAAGGATACGTTTACACTTTAAAAACATACCCATGGATGAGACTTTGCATGCATTTCCTGGCCGCTAGGGGCTAAACTAAGAAACGAGATCTTTAACTATAGTGCTTCAATGAAGCAAGATTGAAGTGTTAAAGGAGTTTTCTACTAATTATTTTTCACTCCCCCTGTATAAAAATAACTAAAAATAGTACTGCTCATGTGCTTGCTCAACAGGCTGCAGTGGTGATACCACAACTACAGTGCACTTGACTGCTGCAGACAATCACTGGGCTCAGAATTATCAAGATGGCACAAACCACCTAGTAATTGACTGCAGAGGTCTCATCAGGACGTCATGGCTGTAGCCTGTCAATGGACAGGGGCTGCAACACAAAAACCTCATTTGATTTGTGGTGGGCAAGAACAGGTCACCTTATTTTGAACCTGGGCCAACCAGGAAAGACACATTATCCGTGGAAATTTCCTTTTAGAGTATGTTCACATTCAGCTTTTTTTTACGTGGACTTTTAGGTGGATCCGCTTCATAAATCAGCATCAAAGATTATTCAGAAAGGTTTTCAGTGTGGATTTATAAGAGTATCCATTTAAAATCCATGTAAAAAAAAAAAAAAAAAAAACTAATGTGTGAACGCATCTTTAAAAAACATTACATTGAAAAGTCAAGTAGAAAAGTACTAAACCGCTCTCTAGTCTAGCTAGAATGGCTCCTGGAAAGGGTAGACCAAGTAATTCTTATCTGCAAAGCCTTGTCACCACTTTCTTGCAACATTTTCATCAATTATTTTAGTGCTGAATCAATTTAAATAATGTATGCAAATACCTCTTGCTGCCCCAGTGTGGCCCGGGATAACCATGGTCTGCTTGTTGAACATGCTTTCACTGTGAGACTCCGAAAGCTGACGCTTCTTATCGACACTTGGGGGTGAGCTGGCACACTCAGACTTGTTCCTTATCCTGGAAAATCCTCTCCTGTCAGCACCTGTAGTCACATACCAAAATGAAACAAATTAATAGCCTGTACATCTCAGCCTTACTTTAAGTGAGATATAAAAATGAAGAATATTAAAAATATTCCTGCACATCTTTAACACTACAATTTTATAGCATTATAGCAAATGTATAATAGGTACAAGTAGTAAACTTTAGTTAGTTACTAACCATAACCGAATTAAATGTGTTGTCTCCCCCTTGATGAACGGGAGCATAGCACTGCCCAGCCTGCTACTTACCAGGGTCAGTGCACCACTGCTTAATTGACAATTTGGACAAACTGCATGGTCACGCCACTGGCCCAAACTGTGTGCTTGCCGATTCTGCAGAGGCAAAGGTGCCTCCGCTTGCAGCATCAGAGGAGTGCAGTTGCCCTGAAGCAGGCTGGATCATGCCATCTCTCCAGCTTCAAAGCAGTGCTTATACACGCCATTGGAAAGATCAGCGCTGCACTCCTTCCCTAGCCCAGTCACTGCTGGTAACTGGCCTCCGCTGCAGCTTATTTAAGCAACGAGCAGTAAAAGTTAAAAGTTCTTCCATTCTTGAGAAATAAATTATCGCCTCAAATCACCACACACATACATATATACACTGCTCAGAAAGTAAAGGGAACACTTACACACCACAATGTAACTCCAAGTCAATAACACTTCTGTGAAATCTACCTGTCCAGTTATGAAGAAACACTGATTGTGAATCAATTGCTCCTGCTGTTGTGCAAATGGAACAGACAACAGGTAGAAATGATAGGCAATTAGCCTATAAAGAAGAGGTTCTACAGGTGGTGACCACAGATAAGTTCTCTGTTCTCATCCTTTTTGGCTGTTTTGGTCACTTTTGCATTTTGTCATTGCGCTCACCCCTAGAGGTACAGATGCATGAGGCGGTGTCTACAACCCACAAGAGTTGCTCAGGTAGAGCAGCTCATCCTGGATGGCACATGAATGCGAGCTGTGGCAAGAAGGTTTGCGGTGTCTGTCAGCATAGTGTCCAGAGCATGGAGCAGATACCAGGAGACAGGCCAGTACACCATGAGATGTGGAAGGGGCCGTAGGAGGGCAACAACCCAGCAACAGGGCAGCTACCTCCTCTGTGCAAGGAGGAACAGGAGGATCTCCAGCAGGCCACTAATATCCATGTGTCTGCTCAAACTGTCAGAAACAGACACCATGAGGTTGGTATGAGGGCTCAACATCCATAAGTGGGTGTTGTGCTTACAGCCCAACACCGTGAAGGGAGATTGGCATTTGCCCGAGAACACCAAGGTTGAAAAATTCCTTACTGGCGCCCTGTACTCTTCACGGATGAGAGAAGTTTCACACTGAGCACATGTGACAGATGCCGTGGAGAACGTTCTGCTGCCTGCAACATCCTTCAGCGATTTGGCAGTGGGTCAGTAATGGTGTGGGGAGACATTTCTTTGGAGGGCCACACAGCCCTCCCATGTGCTAGCCAGAGGTATCCTGACTGCCATTAGGTACTGGGATGAGCTCCACAGACCCATTGTGAGACTATTTGCAGGGGGGCCCTGGGTTCCTTCTGATGCATGAAAATGCTAGGCCTCATGTGGTTGAAGTTTGTCAGTAGTTCCTGCATCATGAAGGCATTGATGATTTGGACTGGCCTGCCCATTCACCAGATCGGAATCCAATTTGGGACATCATGTCTCGTTCCATCCACCAATGCCACATTGCACCACAGACTGTTCAGGAGTTGACTGATTCTTTAATCCAGGTCTGGGAGGAGATCCCTCAAGAGAATGCCTCATCAGGAGCATGCCCAGGCATTATAGGGAGGTCATACAGGCACGTGGAGGCCACACACTACTGAGCATCATTTCCTTGTCTAGAGACATTTCCACTGAAGTTGGATCAGCCTGTAATTTGATCTTCCACTTTGACTAGGATTCCAAATCCAGACCTCCATGGGATATTAATTTTGATTTACAGTGATCATTTGTGTTTGTTTTATTGTTCTCATCGCATTCCACTATGTAATGAATAAAGATTTGCAACTGGCATATTTCATTCAGTAATATCTAGGATGTGGTATTTTAGTGTTAACTTTATTTTTTGGGCAGTGTATAATTTATACACACACAGCTATTTTAGATGAGACAAGAAGCGGTTTAGTAGCATATAACACCTGGTAATCTTACTGCACCCCTCTCTAAATTAGCATTATGCTGTGGCCAGTTCCAGATGTAGAGAATACATCAGTAATTTAGAATTGGCATAAACTTCTCGTTTTTAGTCCACAGAAAGTAAAAAAAGAAAAAAAGTTACAAAAAATGTGTTATGTCCAATAACCAAAAGGCTCCCCTCTAACAGTGCATGTGCATACAAACGCTAAGGTGCCAGGAGAGTGAATAGTTATAAAGAACAAGCAAAATTGTACAAAATCAATATTTATTAACTGGAATGGAGCACTCGATATATTGACATCCGCCAAACACACATGATGGGGGGGGGCTCTGAAGGTCTCAAATGACTGAAGAGTCTTAGATGTACTTACATCATATTTTAAAAACAATACCTACCCCCTCTAAATACTCTATACAGATACAGAATTGGTTAGTTATGAAGTTATGTTAACAAGTTAGCAAGTCATTTGCAAGCTACACTTCTGTGACCTCTCATGGTTTGCATTTAGAAAAGGATTTTGCAAACTCGCATGATAAGCCAAGTCCCAAATAGCACTTCATCATTAATCTATGTTAAGGCTGGGCTATGCAGAGAACTTTGCAAAACTCATCAAATGTGAACACCCCTGAAAAGGCCATTGAAGACAAGCCCATCTTGTAAATGTCAGTTCAAATAAACCATTAAATAATTATGGCTGCTCTAATTATGAACTTATAAAAACAGCAACACGTGGGGCTATATTTATAATAGACATTACAGGGGTATTCTAGTCTAAGCAAGTTATCACCAATCCACTGGATGGGCAATTACTGTTTGATCGTTGTGGGTAACAATCACCGGAGGCGACTTGTGTTCTCTGTTGCCTCATTTTTGCGTTCCTGTAGCTTGCAGAGAAAAATTTTTATTTTTTTTTTTTTTTAAAATGTAAAAAACATAGGGGTGCCATGCTCTGTAGTTATTGCTACATAAAGTGACAATATTCAGCATTGAAAAAAAATTGTCTGGTCACTAATGGGTTAGGAAGGGGTTGTCCAATAGTGGACAACACCTTTAAAATGTTCCCCTCTAAAGCCCTCTGTATTTCTCCTGTCAGTCAGTGAAAAACAGAGCACATGGATGGCATCCAAATGCAGTCAGATTTTTACACTGACCCATAGACTTGCATTGTCGATTCTGATCCAACACTCAGATCAATATCAAACATGTCTCTGCAATTTTCCACAAACCCATCGTTCCGAAGAAAAAATCTGACAGGTGAACAGCCCCATAGACTGTCATAGGTGTGAGTGCTATCTGTGAAGAAAAAAAATGATAGCACTCGAACGTGAAAAACTGACGGGTGAATGAAACCTAGAAAAGACCTCCAACAATGTTAACACAGGAATAGGTGATTGTAGTCTACCAGGATAAAGTGTAACGGCAATCAAAAGAAGCTTGTGCACATATCCTAAATTGGAGGGACACTGTACATGGGAGTTTTTTTTTTTGTTTCTGCTTTATAGGCTATGTGCCCACGTTGCATTTATGAAGCAGAAAATTTCTGCTGCATAAATGCAAGCCCTCTCCCGGAAAAACGCATGCGGAATTCCGCACGCGTTTATCGCGCATTTTTCGCGCGTTTATCACGCGTTTTCCACATGCGGAATTGCCTTGCGTTTTTTATGCATTGGACAAAGGCAATTCCGCTTGCGGAAACGCAAAATTAAATGACATGCTGCGGATTTTTGAACGCGGCATAAACGCTGCGGAAAAATCCGCAGCATGTGCATAGAACTTGCGGAATCCCATTGAGGACCATGGGGTGCGGATATACATGCGTTTTTCAAGCGTTTACGCTGCGGAAATTCCGCAGCATATACGCTTGAAAAATGCTACGTGGGCACACAGCCTTAGGTGTTCAAAAACTGAGTGAGTTTTCTAGTGGAAACAGCTTCAGGAAACACGGCTACTTTGGGATATGTGCACACAGGTTTTGGGTTTTTTTCAAGGAGGTTTTTGAGCAGAAACAGCAAACTAAATCCTCCTCAAAATCTCCTCAATAACCGTGTTTAGCTCAGTTTCTGCTCCAAAACTCCGCAAAAAGACTGTGCACAAAGCTTTGGGGGGTATTTTTGCAAGAGTTTTTCAATTCCTGAAGCTGTGCGTTTTGTTTTGCAGGCTTTTGCTTGAGGAGAACCTAGTACAGAACATTTTCAATCAGGAGACACTTCAAAGTAGCACGTTCTCCCACCAAGCGTTCTTCAAAACCTGAAGCAGAAGAATAGTGCTCATAACTGAACATATGAACAGCAAGTATTTTTCCAATAGAAATGAATAGGAAGAATCTTTCAAGTGTCAGAATTTTCGGTGTCTTTTTGAGGGCACCCATACCTAAAAAACGCAAACAAACTCACTACTGGTTCTCCCATATTTCCTTCTAGATTTTGTGAGGTTCTTTACTAGAACGTCTTGTACGATAGGGGATAAAGACACAGACATTCTGGTACTGGTTACAAGTTCCTAAGAAAAATTATGAAGGGCTCTATCAACAGCCAAAGGTATTCTTGCAGTTATTTACTGAACCTTTCGTACTATGTGTGCTTATTAAGGAGATGCCTCAAGTGTGCCCAAAATGGTGGATATATTTTAGCAAATGCATTAAAATCCTGCTCATGGCATAAGACATCCATCATACGCTGTGTACACGACGCTCAATAAACGTGAGAGAACGAACATATGCATTGCAATGTCAACATTACTTTCTGCTCATGTGTTCAGTCTTTTTTAGCTTTTTTTTAAAGGGGATTTCGGGTCTAAAACTACAAGTCTGCAGTCACTCTATGCAACTGCAGACTTGTGAATTCTGACACTGGGCGCACTGCACGCTGTAAGAGATTCTCTGGTGTCAGCATTGGGAAAGGTAATCATGTCACCACAAGTATGTGATATGCATACTCCCGGCCACAATCAGACTAGACTGTTTCTGGCCTAGCTCAATACACTTGTATTGAGTGAGGCCATGCCCTTCTAGTCTGATTGTGGCCGGAGTTTGCATATCGCATTCTTGTGGTCCCATGACTACTATTCCAGTCGTTGATACTTGAGAATCCTCACAGTCTGCACACTCGGAGTTTAAGATCGGACAACCGCTGTAACTGCTTCAGGTTTCGAAAGCAGCAAAGTGGTTAAAAAAAAAAGTAACAGAACCATTCAGTAATTTAAGCCACTCACTATTGCACAAGAAATTAAAAAAAAAAAAAAAAAAGCAAAGCCGCAGCAAAACACGCTTCAGGAAGTTTTCCTTCAAAGTTTTCCTATTGCAAATCATGGTGGGTAAATCTAAAAGCTAACGTGTGCACATACCCTTAGAGGCAACCTGCTGGGCACCGGTTCCTTCGTTACACCATCTCTTGGCTGGTGTATGTGTATGTCAGTAATCTGCTGCACATACGGACTCCGTTTTTTATTCAGTTTGAGATACAATTTTGGTGTATTTTGTGGTAAATCTGACAAATGAGATCAGAACAGTTTTCACTCCTGTGAGATTTTGGAGCCCTGAAACTGGTCTTCTCTAAGCTCCTTATATTCTCAGACACGATTACAGATAGAAGACTGTACAAATAAATAATAGGCCACATTCACATTCAGTATTTGGTGAGTTTTTTACCTCAGTATTTGTTAGAAAACCAGGAGTGGGTGATAAATACAGAAGTGGTGACTGTTTCTATTATACTTTTCCTCTGATTGTTCCTCTACTGGTTTTGGTTTACACATACTGATGTAAAATACTGACCAAATACTGAATGTGTGAATGTAGTCTTACAGTGACTGTCAAGAATATCCCCGGACATAATGCAGTTATGGACCAAAACCTGGCCCCATGAGAGGTACAAATACATGAACATTAGGGACTACCTAGTATTTAATAAAGGATCCCACAAAATGATTGCCAAGCGAGCTATAATGGAAAACACCCTGGACCTCGGACTTTCTTCACTGCCCCCTGCAGGTTTGGTAGCTGAGTGGTAGGAGTTCTACTATTGGGTAGTAAGACTTTCCACCGTTACCCAAGTGCTTGAGTCGGGCTATTCTCAAAACTTGAGGTATTCTGTAGTCTATCGATACATGAGGAAGCAATCACTTCATTGACTCAGATGACACAGCATAGCGTCAGCATCGGTGCAGGGTCACTCTCACGCAAGCTGCAGTCAGGTCAGCATCGGTGCAGGGTCACTCTCACGCAGGCTGCAGTCAGGTCAGCATCGGTGCAGGGTCACTCACGCAGGCTGCAGTCAGGTCAGCATCGGTGCAGGGTCACTCTCACGCAGGCTGCAGTCAGGTCAGCATCGGTGCAGGGTCACTCTCACGCAGGCTGCAGTCAGGTCAGCATCGGTGCAGGGTCACTCTCACGCAGGCTGCAGTCAGGTCAGCATCGGTGCAGGGTCACTCTCACGCAGGCTGCAGTCAGGTCAGCATCGGTGCAGGGTCACTCTCACGCAGGCTGCAGTCAGGTCAGCATCGGTGCAGGGTCACTCACGCAGGCTGCAGTCAGGTCAGCATCGGTGCAGGGTCACTCACGCAGGCTGCAGTCAGGTCAGCATCGGTGCAGGGTCACTCTCACGCAGGCTGCAGTCAGGTCAGCATCGGTGCAGGGTCACTCTCACGCAGGCTGCAGTCAGGTCAGCATCGGTGCAGGGTCACTCTCACGCAGGCTGCAGTCAGGTCAGCATCGGTGCAGGGTCACTCTCACGCAGGCTGCAGTCAGGTCAGCATCGGTGCAGGGTCACTCTCACGCAGGCTGCAGTCAGGTCAGCATCGGTGCAGGGTCACTCTCACGCAGGCTGCAGTCAGGTCAGCATCGGTGCAGGGTCACTCTCACGCAAGCTGCAGTCAGGTCAGCATCGTTGCAGGGTCACTCACGCAAGCTGCAGTCAGGTCAGCATCGTTGCAGGGTCACTCACGCAAGCTGCAGTCAGGTCAGCATCGTTGCAGGGTCACTCACGCAAGCTGCAGTCAGGTCAGCATCGTTGCAGGGTCACTCACGCAAGCTGCAGTCAGGTCAGCATCGGTGCAGGGTCACTCTCACGCAAGCTGCAGTCAGGTCAGCATCGGTGCAGGGTCACTCACGCAAGCTGCAGTCAGGTCAGCATCGTTGCAGGGTCACTCTCACGCAGGCTGCAGTCAGGTCAGCATCGGTGCAGGGTCACTCTCACGCAAGCTGCAGTCAGGTCAGCATCGGTGCAGGGTCACTCACGCAAGCTGCAGTCAGGTCAGCATCGGTGCAGGGTCACTCTCACGCAGGCTGCAGTCAGGTCAGCATCGGTGCAGGGTCACTCACGCAAGCTGCAGTCAGGTCAGCATCGGTGCAGGGTCACTCTCACGCAAGCTGCAGTCAGGTCAGCATCGGTGCAGGGTCACTCTCACGCAAGCTGCAGTCAGGTCAGCATCGGTGCAGGGTCACTCTCACGCAGGCTGCAGTCAGGTCAGCATCGGTGCAGGGTCACTCTCACGCAGGCTGCAGTCAGGTCAGCATCGGTGCAGGGTCACTCTCACGCAGGCTGCAGTCAGGTCAGCATCGGTGCAGGGTCACTCTCACGCAGGCTGCAGTCAGGTCAGCATCGGTGCAGGGTCACTCTCACGCAGGCTGCAGTCAGGTCAGCATCGGTGCAGGGTCACTCTCACGCAGGCTGCAGTCAGGTCAGCATCGGTGCAGGGTCACTCTCACGCAGGCTGCAGTCAGGTCAGCATCGGTGCAGGGTCACTCTCACGCAGGCTGCAGTCAGGTCAGCATCGGTGCAGGGTCACTCTCACGCAGGCTGCAGTCAGGTCAGCATCGGTGCAGGGTCACTCTCACGCAAGCTGCAGTCAGGTCAGCATCGTTGCAGGGTCACTCACGCAAGCTGCAGTCAGGTCAGCACTTTGCAGGGTCACTCACGCAAGCTGCAGTCAGGTCAGCATCGTTGCAGGGTCACTCACGCAAGCTGCAGTCAGGTCAGCATCGTTGCAGGGTCACTCACGCAAGCTGCAGTCAGGTCAGCATCGTTGCAGGGTCACTCACGCAAGCTGCAGTCAGGTCAGCATCGGTGCAGGGTCACTCTCACGCAAGCTGCAGTCAGGTCAGCATCGGTGCAGGGTCACTCACGCAAGCTGCAGTCAGGTCAGCATCGGTGCAGGGTCACTCTCACGCAGGCTGCAGTCAGGTCAGCATCGGTGCAGGGTCACTCTCACGCAAGCTGCAGTCAGGTCAGCATCGGTGCAGGGTCACTCACGCAAGCTGCAGTCAGGTCAGCATCGGTGCAGGGTCACTCTCACGCAAGCTGCAGTCAGGTCAGCATCGGTGCAGGGTCACTCACGCAAGCTGCAGTCAGGTCAGCATCAGTGCAGGGTCACTCTCACGCAAGCTGCAGTCAGGTCAGCATCGGTGCAGGGTCACTCTCACGCAAGCTGCAGTCAGGTCAGCATCGGTGCAGGGTCACTCTCACGCAGGCTGCAGTCAGGTCAGCATCGGTGCAGGGTCACTCTCACGCAGGCTGCAGTCAGGTCAGCATCGGTGCAAGGTCACTCTCACGCAGGCTGCAGTCAGGTCAGCATCGGTGCAGGGTCACTCTCACGCAAGCTGCAGTCAGGTCAGCATCGGTGCAGGGTCACTCTCACGCAAGCTGCAGTCAGGTCAGCATCGGTGCAGGGTCACTCTCACGCAAGCTGCAGTCAGGTCAGCATCGTTGCAGGGTCACTCACGCAAGCTGCAGTCAGGTCAGCATCGTTGCAGGGTCACTCACGCAAGCTGCAGTCAGGTCAGCATCGTTGCAGGGTCACTCACGCAAGCTGCAGTCAGGTCAGCATCGGTGCAGGGTCACTCACGCAAGCTGCAGTCAGGTCAGCATCGGTGCAGGGTCACTCTCACGCAAGCTGCAGTCAGGTCAGCATCGTTGCAGGGTCACTCACGCAAGCTGCAGTCAGGTCAGCATCGTTGCAGGGTCACTCACGCAAGCTGCAGTCAGGTCAGCATCGTTGCAGGGTCACTCACGCAAGCTGCAGTCAGGTCAGCATCGGTGCAGGGTCACTCACGCAAGCTGCAGTCAGGTCAGCATCGGTGCAGGGTCACTCTCACGCAAGCTGCAGTCAGGTCAGCATCGGTGCAGGGTCACTCACGCAAGCTGCAGTCAGGTCAGCATCGGTGCAGGGTCACTCACGCAAGCTGCAGTCAGGTCAGCATCGGTGCAGGGTCACTCTCACGCAGGCTGCAGTCAGGTCAGCATCGGTGCAGGGTCACTCACGCAGGCTGCAGTCAGGTCAGCATCGGTGCAGGGTCACTCTCACGCAAGCTGCAGTCAGGTCAGCATCAGTGCAGGGTCACTCTCACGCAAGCTGCAGTCAGGTCAGCATCGGTGCAGGGTCACTCACGCAAGCTGCAGTCAGGTCAGCATCGGTGCAGGGTCACTCTCACGCAAGCTGCAGTCAGGTCAGCATCGTTGCAGGGTCACTCACGCAAGCTGCAGTCAGGTCAGCATCGTTGCAGGGTCACTCACGCAAGCTGCAGTCAGGTCAGCATCGTTGCAGGGTCACTCACGCAAGCTGCAGTCAGGTCAGCATCGGTGCAGGGTCACTCTCACGCAAGCTGCAGTCAGGTCAGCATCGTTGCAGGGTCACTCACGCAAGCTGCAGTCAGGTCAGCATCGTTGCAGGGTCACTCACGCAAGCTGCAGTCAGGTCAGCATCGTTGCAGGGTCACTCACGCAAGCTGCAGTCAGGTCAGCATCGTTGCAGGGTCACTCACGCAAGCTGCAGTCAGGTCAGCATCGGTGCAGGGTCACTCTCACGCAAGCTGCAGTCAGGTCAGCATCGGTGCAGGGTCACTCACGCAAGCTGCAGTCAGGTCAGCATCGGTGCAGGGTCACTCTCACGCAGGCTGCAGTCAGGTCAGCATCGGTGCAGGGTCACTCACGCAGGCTGCAGTCAGGTCAGCATCGGTGCAGGGTCACTCTCACGCAGGCTGCAGTCAGGTCAGCATCGGTGCAGGGTCACTCTCACGCAAGCTGCAGTCAGGTCAGCATCAGTGCAGGGTCACTCTCACGCAAGCTGCAGTCAGGTCAGCATCGGTGCAGGGTCACTCACGCAAGCTGCAGTCAGGTCAGCATCGGTGCAGGGTCACTCTCACGCAAGCTGCAGTCAGGTCAGCATCGGTGCAGGGTCACTCTCACGCAAGCTGCAGTCAGGTCAGCATCGGTGCAGGGTCACTCTCACGCAAGCTGCAGTCAGGTCAGCATCGGTGCAGGGTCACTCTCACGCAAGCTGCAGTCAGGTCAGCATCGGTGCAGGGTCACTCTCACGCAAGCTGCAGTCAGGTCAGCATCGGTGCAGGGTCACTCTCACGCAGGCTGCAGTCAGGTCAGCATCGGTGCAGGGTCACCCTCACGCAAGCAGCAGTCCAGCCCATGGTAGTTCATCCCATATAAATGAAAACTTAGCTGCATTCGCTGAGCATTAGGATGACTACAATCCCAATAATCTGTACAAGTTTCTTCAGAATCACTCCTTTTTACGGACTTCCAGGAATTTGTGGATAGTTGGCAACTCTGGCAATTACCAGAAACATACATTCCTTGCTTATTTACTAAATGGGTGCAGTAATTTATCCCGGATATGGTGAAATTCGGATATTACAGGACTATATACAGGAATTGTACATGTTGAAATATGGCTAGAAGCAAAGAGCTGGAAAACCCATGAGAAAGGGATACAGGAAGTTTAAACATTTATCATACAATAAAATCTTCTGAAGCCAGAATTACTTACTGTGAAATGAAGCAAAATATTTGCTCCACAGAAACCTGTGATAACTTTCAGACATATGGGGAAAATGTGATTGAAAACGTAAGGGTATATTCAAATCCCTTAAAGGCCCAATTCATTACTGCGTTTGCGACTGGTTAATGTTGAGTCTTTGGTGTTTGTCGCATCTTTTTGTAAAGCCTATTTTCTACGTGTTTGGCTGGCTTCTTTAGTGCGCCACTATGGGAGGAGTTTAGTGTTTTCCTGACGCCTGAGCATCACTTTGGTCTATCTGGTAAGACCCCAAAAGAAAATGCTTGATAACCTCTATTGTACTTTCTCTGAATCGTTGTGCAATAAGACTAGACCATATGTGTCAAACTCTGGCCCGCATGGTGGTTATATTTGGCCCGTGACACCAGAACCATCACCCCTATGTGGGGCCCATTATTCCGCATGGAGGGCTATAATGTGGGGCCCATTATTCCGCATGGAGGGCTATAATGTGGGGCCCATTATTAAGCATGGAGGGCTATAATGTGGGGCCCATTATTCCGCATGGAGGGCTATAATGTGGGGCCCATTATTCCGCATGGAGGGCTATAATGTGGGGCCCATTATTCCGCATGGAGGGCTATAATGTGGGGCCCATTATTCCGCATGGAGGGCTATAATGTGGGGCCCATTATTCCGCATGGAGGGCTATAATGTGGGGCCCATTATTCCGCATGGAGGGCTATAATGTGGGGCCCATTATTCCGCATGGAGGGCTATAATGTGGGGCCCATTATTCCGCATGGAGGACTATAATGTGGGGCCCATTATTCCGCATGGAGGACTATAATGTGGGGCCCATTATTCCGCATGGAGGACTATAATGTGGGGCCCATTATTCCGCATGGAGGACTATAATGTGGGGCCCATTATTCCGCATGGAGGACTATAATGTGGGGCCCATTATTCCGCATGGAGGACTATAATGTGGGGCCCATTATTCCGCATGGAGGACTATAATGTGGGGCCCATTATTCCGCATGGAGGACTATAATGTGGGGCCCATTATTCCGCATGGAGGACTATAATGTGGGGCCCATTATTCCGCATGGAGGACTATAATGTGGGGCCCATTATTCCGCATGGAGGACTATAATGTGGGGCCCATTATTCCGCATGGAGGACTATAATGTGGGGCCCATTATTCCGCATGGAGGACTATAATGTGGGGCCCATTATTCCGTATGGAGGACTATAATGTGGGGCCCATTATTCTGTATGGAGGACTATAATGTGGGGCCCATTATTCTGTATGGAGGACTATAATGTGGGGCCCATGATACTGTATGGAGGACTATGTGGGACCCATTATACTGTGTACTGCTTGGCCAGTGACTATGTCCAAGTTTTTCATTTTGGCCCTCTGTGTTTGACATCCCTGGATCAGACGTATAACAGCAATAGGACCATTACACTGACTGCAGCATTTTTTTAGTTTCTGCATTTCTCTAAACAAAGTCTCCTTGTGCGCAATACTAAGGACAGACACTGACAGGTAACGCATGATCCTTGTGCAAAACGTTTGTATGGTCACCCCATTATGTCAACGCCAAGAAAACCACAAAAGGGAAAGTTGAATTCCTCAAAAGTTCCAATATATCACAAATAATACACGTGTCACTGTGTGGTATGTATTTTACATTCCTCAAATGTAATCCCATACTGTATACAACTGCATACTGGACCCATAGGCACATGTGCCACCAATAAGCAAGACAAGACACGGACCATACACCACCTATTTATATAAAGAGGACCAGTCACTTGTTCAATAAAATTGAGTTACTTTGCAAAAATGTCATATCTCTTGCAATTCTGTCAGTTTTGCACTGCATTTATTTTCCTGCATTTTATAAGCTTTAACCAAATTCAGACACGACAATTTTCTATTCCCCTCAACCACCAACCACCACCCCTCCTCCCCTGACAATCATATGAGGGCTTGTTTTTTGCTTGATGAATTTTACTTTTGAATGACAATTCATGTTACCATGAGATGTACTGATATATGGGGTAAAAAAAAATTCAATTACCTATAAAATTTCAAATAATCTACAATTCTGCTATTTTTTTTTAGGGGGGGTGGATTGTTTTTACGACGTTTATCATTCAGAAAGAAAAAAAATGATTTGTAATATAATTCTCGTAAGATTGGGGCAATACCAAATCGGAATAGATTTTACTTTCACTAGTGAAAAAAAAAATCATTAAATTTGAAAAAAGTATCATAGATACATTTTTTTTGCTCCTGTCACCATTTTCCAAGACCTGTAGTGTTTTAATTTTTCGGTCGATGGAGGTGTATTGTGACTATTTTGAGTGGAGAGTTGACGCTTTTATTGATCACAAACCAGCAAGATTTGACACCTAATTGGGGCCCTGCTTTATACATTATTTCTGGTTGTTCGCTTTTATTGATACCATTTCAGGATAGCTCGGGCATTTTGATGGCTTCTTATTGCATTTTCTTGTGATGTTGAGGCAATCACAAAACTGCAATTCCATCATTTTGATTTTTTTCTCTTTATGGTGTTCACCCATCGGGTTAATTAGTTTTATATTTTGATAGGTCGCACTTTCAAGTACACAGTGATATCACGTTTATTTTTAATGGAAGGAAAAAAAAAAAAAAACTTAGAGCTTTTATATTTTTTCAGATTTTTAAAACTTTCTTTCCTGCACTTTGCAGTCTCATTAGCGATCCTGAACCTGCAGTATAAAGCATGGTTTCCTCTGAAGCCCACCACCAGAGGCTGGTTTTCCATACAGCACTGTCATGACAGGCAGCGGGGTCTTCAGCAGACATCTGACTGCCATAGCAACCGATATGCACCCCACAATCTGGTTGCAGGGGGGAGGAATGTGGATAGCCAAGAGCAGGCCATGCACTGTAAATTCCACTACCAGAGATTAACAGTGGCATTTAATGGGTTGACCTAAGCAGGCAAAGCTCAGCTCCACCAAGAGCCGTAAGAGGCAGATAATGGTTGAACAAGACCGCTACCTGCCGGGAAAGATGGGGGCTCAGCTCCTAAGCCTGGATGAATGACAACCCAACATATGCACCATGTATCGGTTATATGACTGCTTCTTATATGTTTTCTATTCTGCTTTCTCACAACTCTCCCACCCTTTAACACATTCTGTGCATTCTCTCCATATCCACCCCTCCCTTCTCCCATGTATAACTGAGGCTCTACTGAGATTTCCCACCCACTCCAAACCATCCACTACCTCTATACAGCACTCAAAACATTCATACAAATCATTGCACCACCTGCTCTCTCTTTTTTTCTCCTAGTCGTTGGAGACATCTCCCTCAACCTTGGGCCTCCCTCCACCAGCATACACTACTCTCCTCCAGCTGCATATAGAAACCCTTCTAATCTTATTAACATTCAGTGCTTGCCTTCTCCTATTCCTTTCCATTGTGCTCTCTGGAACGCATGATCTGTGTGTAACAAACTAACTTACATTCACGATTTTTTCCTCTCTAGTTCCCTTAACCTTCTGGCTATTATCTGGATCCAGCAGTCAGACACCACCGCCGCTGCTGCTCTATTGTTTGGTGGGCTGAAATTTTCACATACTGCCAGACCTGAGAACAGACCGGGTGGAGATGTTGGTTTGCTCCTTTCATCACAATGGTCATTCCCCCGGTTCCCTCACTTGCGTTTCCTTCCTTTGAAGTCCACACCGTCAGACTCTTCAAACCCTTCTCCCTGCGAGTGGCGGTTGTGTATCGCCCTCTAGGCCCCTCCTGCCAGTTCCTGGATCACTTTGCAACCCGGCTTCCTTACTTTCTATCCTGTGACATCCCCACCCTCATCATGGGAAACTTTAACCCCTTTACAGCCTGGGACGTAATAGTACACACCAGGCTGTCACCCCATGTTCAGCGCGGGCTCCGGCGCTGAGCCCACACTGAACCGGGCACATGTCAGCGATCCACCCACGGCTGTTAACATGTTAAATGCGGCTGTCAATCTGACAGCGGCATTTAACAGCGCCACGCCGGATGCGCGTCACTTACGCCGCCCATCGATGACCCTGTCACGTGATCGCGGGTCACTGATGGGTGAGTGACAACCCTGGGTCTGCAGCAGACTCCAGTGGTTGTCATGTACTACTCGCTATGAGCACCACCTAGTGGTCAGCGCTCATAGCACAGGAGCATTTCTGCTACATAGAGGTGATCTGTTCATCACCTCTATGTAGCAGAGGCGATCGGACAGTTGCTGCTTCTATTCTCCTACGGAGACTATAGAAGCAAGCAAAAAGTGTAAAAAAAAAGTTTTAAAAAATATATAAAAGTTTAAATCATCCCCCCTTTCACCCTATTCAAAATAAAATAAAAAAAAAAACCACATACACATTTGGTATCATCGCGTTCAGAATCACCCAATCTATCACATTTAAAAAAAGATTTAATCCGATCAGTAAACAGCGTAATGAGAAAAAAAGTGCTAAACGCCAGAATTTCGTTCTTTGGTCACCGCAACATTGCAATAAAAAGCAATAACGGGCGATCAAAACATCGGATCTACCCCAAAATGGCATCAATAAAAACTTCAGCTTGGCCCGCAAAAAATAAGCCCTCACCTGGCCCCAGATCCCGAAAAATGGAGACGCTACAGGTCTTGGAAAATGACGCCTTTTTTTTCCCTCTCTCACAAACTTTGGATTTTTTCACCACTTAAATAAAAAAGAACCTATACATGTTTGGTATCTACAAACTCGTAATGACCTGGAGAATAAGAATGGCAGGTCAGTTTTAGCATTCAGTGAACGTGGTTAAAAAAAAAAAAAAAAATCTATGGTATTGCATTTTTTTTTGCAATTGCACCACACTTGGAATTTTTTCCCATTTTCCCGTATACGATATGGTAAAACCAGTAATGTTGTTCAAAAGTACAACTCGTCCCGCAAAAAATAAGCCCTCACACGGCCATATTGACCAAAAAATAAAAATGCTATGGCTCTGGGAACAAGGGGAGCAAAAAACGAAAATGCAAAAACGGAAAATCCCAGAGTCCTTAAGGGGTTAACATCCCCATCAATGATCCCCTCTCCCAACGTGTTTCTCATCAACTTTCTCTAACCTCCTCATTCGGCCTCTCTCAGGTTTATCAACTCTCCTACACATGAAGACGGGAAAACTTTGGACCTGGTCTTCTCCAGTCTCTGCTCGCTGCATGATTTTACTAACTCCCCTCTCCCGCTCTCGGACCACAACCTTCTTTCCTTCTCTGTCAAGAACTATCTCCTCACCCAGGACACCTCCACTTACCACACTTCTAGGAATACACGTACCATTAATACCCAGCAGCTTATGGACAATCTCCACACATCTTTAGCCCCCATCTCCTCCCTCTCCTGTCCAGACTTTGCATTGTCACACTACAATAATACACTGAAGAGTGCCCTAGATGAAGCAGCACCTTCTACATGCATTAAGACCCGACAGACAACGGCAGCCCTGGCACATGATGCAAACACGCTTTCTTCAGCGTTGCCCAAGGAACGGTGAGCATCAGTGGAGAAAATCACTTTTAGCAGAGTACTTCATACACTATAAATTCACGCTCAAAACCTATAACTCTGCCCTTCAACTGGCCAAACAATCCTACTTCACCACCCTCATCACTTCACTATCCAAATTAACTTTTTGAAACCTTAAAACTCCCTACTGAAACCTAAAGCACAGGCCCCCGTCACCAACCTCAACAGTGAGGATTTGGCCACTTGTTTACTAGAAAAAAAATCAACCACATCCATCAGGACACCTCAGCCCAATCTCCTCAGTGCCTGGATCCCCTTCCCTGCCGCACTTCAAGCTCACTTGCCTTCTTTGAGCCTGTCAGAGAAGAAGTTACCCAGCTCCTTGCTTCTTCTCGGCCTTCAACCTGCAACAGTGACTCCATTCCCTCACATCTCCTGAAGTCCCTCTCACCGGTGGTCACCAGTCACCTGACTAAAATATTTAACCTCTCTTATTTCAGGTATCTTTCCCTCCTCATTAAACATGCCATCATAACCCCTTTACTTAAAAAGCCATCCCTGGACCAGAATTGCACTGCTAACTACAGACCTGTTTCTAACCCTCATTTCATCTCTAAACTCCTGGAACGCTTGGTCCACTCCCGTCTAATCCGCTATCTCTCCGATAACTCTCTCCTCGACCCTCTATCTACAACCTGGTTTCCGCTCTTAGGCTATGTGCCCACGATGCAGAAATGCTCAGGATTTTTTCCTGAGTGTTTCTGCATCTCCCTGGCAGAAAAAAACGCATGCGGATTGTACATGCGGATTGTACATGCGTTTTTCCTGCCAGGGACAAGCGGATGTGAAGCGTTCTTCACTTGCATTTCCGCATGCGGGTTGACAAGCGCTTTCCAAGCGATTTTAGCATCACTTGGAAAGTGCTTGACATCTTGGTCACACTATATAAATCCATGCAACAGGCATGGATTTATATAGTGTGACCGAAAGAATGGTAAAAAGTAAAATAAATCTATACTTGCCTTCCGATGGCCCCCGCAGTCTTTATTCACTCCGTCCTGGCTTGCCGACAGCTCGCGGTACACAACCATGAAGGACCTGTCGTCAGATGACTATGACGTCAGCGCAGGTCCTTCAGTCCACTGCAATCTGCCGGCAAGTGAAGACAAGGAGACCGGGGACCATCAGAAGGTAAATGTAATATTTATTTTATTTTTTTTTACAGTTTCTATGGTACCTGGGTCCGGAGGAGAGTCTCCTGTCCTGTACCCGGGTACCATCCGCACATTGAAACGCTTAGATTCCGCATGTACAGATGCAGTGATGAGTAATCCATGTGTTCCAATGAAAGTCAATGGCGGCGAAAACACAGCACTTCTGCAAAATAATTGGTAGTGCTGCGTTTTTTTCCACAATGATAACCCGCAGCAGAAATTTCCGCAGTATATGCACAGCACATGCTGATTATCATTGGAGAACATGGCAGGCCTTCTACCATGCGTTTAAGCATTTCTGCAGCGTTTTTGCCGCTGCGGAAACGCTTAAAAACGCATCGTGGGCACACAGCCTTACACTTCACTGAAACTGCCCTCACTAAAGTCTCTAATGATCTAATAACCACTAAATCCAAAGGTCATTAATCCCTGCAACATTTGACACTGTGGATCACCAGCTCCTCCTCACTATGCTCCGCTCTATAGGCCTCAAGGAAACAATTCTCTCCTGGTTCTCCTCCTACCTCTCTGACCGCTCCTTCACTGTATCTTTTGCCGGCTCCTCTTCCTCTCCTCGTCCCCTTACTATCGGGGTTCTGCAGGGCTCAGGCCCCTGCCTCTTCTCTCTATACACTGCCCCTATTGGACAAACAATCAGCAGATTTGGGTTCCAGTACCATCTCGATGCTGACGACACCTAATTATACACTTCCTCTCCTGAAATCACCCCCTACCCTAATACAAAACACCAAGGATTGTTTGCTTGCTGTCTCTAACATGATTCCTCCCTCTATCTTAAACTGAATATCTCCAAAACTGAACTTCTTGTGTTTCTCCCCTCTACGAACCTAACTCTACCCAACATTGAAATTACCTTGGAGGGTTCAACCATTACTCCCAAGCAGCATGCTCGCTGCCTTGGGGTCATATTAGACACTAAACTTTCCTTTACTCCCAAATCCAATCACTCACTCGCTCTTGCCACCTGCATCTTAAACATCTCCAGAATCCAACCTTTTCTCACCTTTGAAACTGCTAAAACTCTTAGGCTGTGTGCCCACGATGCGTTTAAGCGTTTTTTGCAGCGGCAATTCCGCTGCAGAAACGCTTAAAAAACACATGGTAGAAGGCCTGCCATGTTCCCCAATGATAATCCGCATGTGCTGTGCACATGCTGCGGAAATTTCCGCTGCGAGTTATCATTGCGGAAAACAACGCAGCACTACCAATTGTTTTGCGGAAGTGCTGCGTCTTCGCCGCCATTGACTTGCATTAGAACGCTTGGATTCCGCATCACTGCATCTGTTCATGCGGAATCCAAGCGTTTCAATGTGCGGATGGTACCCGGGTCTGGAGGAGAGGAGACTCTCCTCCGGACCCGGGTACCATAGAACCTGTGAAAAAAAAAAAAAAAAAGAATAAAAATAAAAAATAAATATTGTATTTACCTTCTGTTGGCCCCCGGTCTCCTTGTCTTCGCTTGCCGGCAGATCGCGGTGGACTGAAGGACCTGCGCTGACGTCATTTAGTCATGTGATGGGTCACGCGACGCTGACGTCAGCAGGTCCTCCAGTGTGCCGCAAGCTGCCGGCAAGCCAGGACAGAGCGAATCAAGACTGCGGGGGCCATCAGAAGGCAAGTATCGAATTTTTTTTTTTTTTTTTTTTTTACATTCTTTCGGTCACACTATATAAATCCATGCCGTTTGCATGGATTTATATAGTGTGACCAAGTTGTCAATCACTTTCCAAGTGATGCTGAAATCGCCTGGAAAGCACTTGACAACCCGCATGCGGAAATGCATGTGAAGAACGCTTCACATCCGCATGTCCCTGGCAGGAAAAACATGTACAATCAGCATGCGTTTTTTCTGCCAGGGAGATGCAGAAACGCTCAGGAAAAAATCTGGAGCATTTCTGCATCGTGGGCACATAGCCTTACTGTCGCTCTTATTCACTCTCGTCTGGACTAGTGCAACTCCCTTCTGATCGGTCTCCCTCTCACCAAACTTTCTCCTCTCCAATCCGTCCTGAATGCAGCAGTCAGGGTTGTATTTCTGTCCAGTTGCTTTACCAATGCCTCCATCTTGCGCCAGTCATTACACGGGTTACCCATTCGCTACAGGGTCCAATATAAACTCATTGCTCTAACCCACAAAGCTCTCCACAGTTCTGCACCACCTTATATCTCCTCTTTCATCGCTGTCTATCTCCCTACACGTGCCCTCCTTTCTACAAATGACAAGACTAACATCCCCCATAATCCGAACTTCGCACCTCCATCTGCAAGACTTCTCTCGTGCTGCGCCAGTTCTCTGGAATGCATTTCCGCAGACGATCCGACTGATCCCTAGCCCTCACGTTTTTCAAACGCACTTTAAAAACCTCTCTTTAAACAAGCCTACCACCTCAACTACTCAGTAACTTAACTTTCCCCTGTTCCCTCTTTCTAAATATTATTCAGAACCTGTTCCCTACTATTCATCTGTCTCCACACCTTCCATGCACACGATAACTGCACTTGATACTTGCACTTAAACATTCGGGCTGATGACCAGGTCATGCAGCCTTATATGAAAATTCCTATTATAATTGCTAGACCTGAAATAAGCACTTTTCACCTATTGTGTCCCCCCATTTCCTGGTAGATTGTAAGCTTGCGAGCAGGACCCTCACTCCTAATGTATTGAGTTTATTGTCTGTACATGTCCCCGCTTAATTGTAAAGTGCCGCGGAATATGTTGGCGCTATATAAATAAAAATGATTATGCGATGAGTCTGAAAAGGGTTAAAAAAAAGTGTAACTAGAGGACAAAGGACATCTGCTTGCAGTAAACTGTGGCGCACAGGACAGATATTTCAGTTTACAGAAAACTGCTCTTAACTTGATCAAACGACTATTAGGAGGTTAGAAAGCCACTGACCTAAAGGCACATCAGGCTTAGAAATACTACAGTATACCTTGGTCAATTATTATACTTTCAAACCAGAGAAAAGCTTTGATTCACAGAAACAAAAGCTGCAGCTAAGTATGCACATTGTATAACAAGTCATCTCAGCCACAAGGAAGACCCTACAATCAGAAGGTGGTCAGGTCTGACGACAAGGGAGGGATGGGAGGGATTGCACTGAAGCCATACCTTCAATCAAACAAGTCTGAGACTTTGGCGTCTGCTTCTCAGTCTGGGATTCCTTTCTCTCAAAGTCACAATTGCCTTTGGAAGACTGAAGCTTTGCGCTGAGTAAACTAGGTTTACTTTGAGTAGGCGCCTTCTCCTTTGGGTCAAAATCTGCATCTTCATTGCCACACGTGCCAAGACAATGCATCTCTGATTCACTTTTCCTACTGGCGTCTGCTCCAGCAAATCCCTTTTCAAACCTTGGGGCACTACTTCTCTCAGAGGAGAACAATGCATTAGAATACACGCCATTTCTACCAGAACCTCCTTGAAGGCCTTCTACGGTAGAGTCTTTGTCACAGACAGAGTCCCCATGGCTGGCTTCCTCCAGCTGCAGTTTCTGTGCTATGTAGTTCAAGTAGAAGGTAAAGCGTCCACTGTGATGCTGCTGGACCAGTCTAGCATAGGCATTTTTTTGCTGGATGCCTGTCCAGTTTGAACCTTCTTTTGCCGACAAACCATGATTAGCTTTTGATTGCTCCATACTGTATCTTTACACTCAGACTTGGTGGAGAAGAGGGAAAATAAAGAAAAAAAAAAAAGTTACTTCATTTGTAATAAAGCAGATAAAAAAAAAGTGTTTGGCTTTTCTTTCAATGTAAAAAGTTCTAAGTCAAAAAATTGCAAAAGTTGTAGAGTACAGGTAAAGAATGAATCTCAGTGAGCCGAGTCTGAACCTAGCCTAAAAACCTCAGGTTCCAGTGCACCCATTTTCTATTACTAAATGGCAGATTTCAGACTACACAGGTGGAGATTTGACCAAGTTTGAAAAAACATAACAGTACTTGGAGGAACCCAGTGACTTCTGCATTCAGGCAATTGCCATGGAGAATGTAAGCCCTACCAGTGACTTCACAAAGTGCACTATGTGTCAAGCTCTTCTATATCAATTAAAAAAAAAGTTACATAGTTCAAAAAGACTCTTAAGACAAGTGGTGGGCAATTTTCTCAAGGTGGTGTGGGGGGGGGGGGTCACATGAGAGGTCGACTGTGCTCGTTTATATTTATACACCTGACAGAGCAGAATTTAAAGGAGTTGTCCACGACTTTCACATTGATAGCCTATCCTTAGGATATGTCATCTATATTTGATCGGTGGGGGTGGAAGACTCGCTGATCAGCTGTTCCTGCTGGCTCAGTTATGGAGCTGCACAGCACGGCTGTCAACGGTATAGTGGCCGCGGCTGGATACTGAACATCTGCCCCTATTTGAATCAATAAGGGGCGGATGTGAAATACTTAGCCACTATATCGTTGACAAAGCTGTGCAGAACCACAACAGACCACTGCCGCCCACAGGCATTAACAGCTGATCAACGGGGGTGCAGGGTGTCACACACCTACACATAACATATTGATTGGGCACAGGGCACATGTGACAACCTCACGTGAGCCACAGGAACACAAGTGATGACACCACTGAAATGCCGCTGGCATAGGAGAGTATAGGAGTTTTTTAATTTAACAGAGGGCAAATGTTCAGATTGAGAAGGGGTTGTCCTAGGAGTGGACAACCCCTTTAAACAATAGGGCATTTTCTTAGGACATTAACTGCCTGTAAAGGGAGTGAATAAAGTGTGATTGGCTGTTTCTGGAACTTCCATAGCGGTGAATGAAGCGAATCAGTGCATGTGTGGCCCATGCTGTCAGTAAGGTCGCTGAGCAGTCAGTATTGGGGATTGTGTGACACCTGTTCTGGAGATGTGCGGTCTCAGAGGAGGCATCTATTAGATATTAATGGAATTTTCTATGGACAGGCAATAAATGTCTGTAGTAAGACAACCCCTTTAAAGCAAACACTGACAAGGATTGTAAGTTCACCCTTGTGCCAAAATGACCTTAGGAACTAGGCTTCCCAAACTGAGCATATGACCGCTTGGTGAAGTATAAACATAAGTGAATGCCAATGACATTTACTACGATCCCATCCAGCAGTACTCTCCGAGGTTACACTCTTGGGCTGTCTAAACACGAACGCAAATAGTAAACCCTAAAAATAAGAGGTAATCACATGCAGCGAGCTAACCCCGCCAATGCTGAACGAGGACTAAAGCGTCAAGAACCAGACATGCAAGTCAGAAGACTAAGTCCATAGACATATAATAAACCTAGGTGTTAGGCAAAACTAGGAGCTTATTAACTGGTTATCAATATCGGATATGCCAAAAGTGCTTGAAACTAAGGTTCCGCCTCTGGGACCCCCCAACAATTAACTGAACAAGCGTCAAATGGCACCCACCAATATTTGCCGAATATCAGCAGCATCAATATTATTCAATAGAGGGGGCGGTTTGATGGGTTCTCTTTACTCCCATAGACATCCATGGAGAAGGATGCATCTGCAGCCACCACTTCATGAATGCAGTCAAGTCTTACCTAGGCCATGATCACATCACATGCCAAACATCAGAGGCTCCGAAGGGGCTTCAGTCCGAAATCATGAGGTGAATCTGCTGAGGGGGCGATTGACTTTAAAAAAAGCATTATTATGCTATGCTTATACAGCGCTATTATATTCCACAGGGCTTTACAGTCCCCATTGGGGCTCACAATCTAGATTCCCTATCAGTATGTCTTTGGAGTGTGGGAGGAAACCGGAGAACCTGGAGGAAACCCACACAAACTCCTTGCAGATATTGTCCTTGGTGGGATTTGAACCCAGGACCCCAGCGCTACAAGGCTACAGTGCTAACCACTGAGCCACCATGCTGCCCAGACTGCGTCACCGTGTGCTCTATGACCTATTTGAGTCGGGCACAGAGGTACAGTTGGCCGCTTTTTGGTCCCACCTCCAAAAGCTAGACACTGCCAAAAATGAGGTCTTAGCACAGAACAACTACATCTGCTTTATTAAAATCAATGCCCCCATTGGCAGAGCCACCTAAATCCTGTTTTCAGGGTTTCAGACAGAAAACCTGAGGGAGCCACGTATGTGGCATGTGAACGCAGTGGAACAGAGGGTGTACCTTTCAGAATGTGGCCCTTAAGGCAATCCAGTCCTGCTCCAGGTAACCAGGAAGCCAGCAGATTTGCTAGGGGAAGTCAAAAGTGGCCAGGCATTTATAGGTTTTCATCACCTAAGACTATCCGCTTGTCAGTTTTAGACAAGTATATTGCAGGCTTAACCCCTTAAGGGCCAAGCAATTTTTTGTGTTCATTTTTTTCCTCCCCTTATCAAGAAGGGGTTGTCCTAGTAGTGGACAACCCCTTGAACTTTAGGCCTTTTAGAGATCATTTCATTTTGCTTAACTGTGCACAATAACAGTAATTTTGACCAGAGGTGCCAAAACTTTGACAGGTTGTTAGAGGCAGGTGATGGCTAAATAATGGGTATCATATGCCAGGAAAGATGCAGGCTCAGTGCGCGAGCAAGTATCAAAGGCAGGGAGACCACTTATGACATAGTATTTTATAAGTTAAGGTATTAAGGAAATTCATCACTGGGTTTTTCTCACATAATCTGGGAGCAGCATTATGTAGAGGCAGAGACACTGATTCCTGTGATGTGTCACTTACTGGGCTGCTTGTAATAACTGATAAAAATCACGGTTTTATCAGTAGGTGATCACTAGAGGATTAGTAAACCTGCTGCAATCTAATTAAGCATATTCATGAGCTCTGTATAACCCCACCCCATCACTGATTGGCATCTGCGTACAACATGCATAGGTAGAAAGCTGCCAATCAGAGGAGTTGCTGGGTTATGCAGAGCTCTGCATTCAGAGAACTGGTAGATTTTATCAAAGCAACGGAAAGTAGCTCAGTAGGTGACATAGCTGGAATCAGGGTCACTGCCCCTACATCATGCTGCTCTCAGATAGGGGAGCAAAAACCTGGTGTCACATTCCATTTAAGGCCCTCAAAAAACATAAGACTAATGTCAGCCAAACCTGTCAACAGTCTAATGTGTATGGCATAGATGATGTGGGAAACAATCCGGCGTGGCCAATTTCAGACACAGTCCTTTATGGTACATGCACACTGCAATTTTTCCGCTATAAAAAAAGCGCTCACAAACCACTACTAAGAATTAACCCATTAATTTGTATGGGACAACTTGTTGCTCATGTGTTCAAGCTTTTCAAAGGCACCAAGTGGAGACAAGTGACAGCCACTCTTCAGATGTCTGCTGGGAAGAAGCTCCACACTTTACAACACAAGGCAAACATATCCCACCTGGGCATCTTACCGAGCAGGTGGTCTGCGGACCCTCAAAACCCACTAGAGGATTACTTAAAATCACTTGTAAAAATGCTTTAAAAAAAAAAAAAAGCTCAAAATATGAGCAAAAATGATTAAACAAAAAGGCTTTAGGACTACAAGACACCAAGGAAAAGGAGCAATTCCAGAAGAGTCTTACTTGAGAAATGGAGGTTCTTAATGACAGAACAGTGTGAACATGGCCTTAGAGATGAGCTGCCACCAGAGGAGGCGGACAGCTCCTGTGCCCATTGTGTGGGTGCTTTATTCATGTGCCAAGCACAAAGGAGCTAGCTGCCCGCATCACCGAGCCCCGCACAGCCTGAGGGGGGGGGGGGGAGACAGGCTTGTCAGCCTCCTCAGGTCACTCCTCACATCCCTGACACACGGGCTATGCCCCCCACAGCAGCCCGGAGACCGTGATATGTTGCCCTCTCCGCCAGCCCCGCATAACGCTTACCTACCCGCACTAGCTCCTACAGCCGCGGATCCCCTTCGCCGCGATTTAAATCCCCCCGGGTCGCTGCTGGCTGCTCCTGGGATTCCTCTTCCGGGTCAGACAGGTCGGAGAGGGCGGAGTCAGGCCGAGGTTTGGCGAACGTGTGGGCGGGGCTAGTCCCTGGCGACTACCTGACGGGAAGCTGAGAGCTGCGCACTTGCTGCGTCTCCTCAGCTGACGCACGGCCGGTGTCCTGGCGGTAGTCTGATATGTGCGGCGCTCTCCCCAGCTTCTCCCGTTGTGCCAGGAGTGCTGTGTGCTGCTCCATGTTTCCTCTATAGCTGGGAAAGTCATTCCTGGGCGGCGGCGCATGGCCTGCACCATTCAACCAGAAACCTCCGAAAAAAATGAAAAGTCCAGTTGTCAGCGAAGTGCTGGTCATTAGACTTCTGTAGTTCTCACCCACTCCTGGTTTTGGTTACACACAGTGAGGTAAAAACTCACCAAATACCGATAGTGTGACTGTGGCCTTAACACCTTCCCGCTAAATTACTTAAGTGTACATGAAGATTGCAATTGGTTTAAGGCAGTGTACTATAAATATAAATCAGGAGTGAGCAGCTCGGGCGACAGTTGCAAGGGAAACCTTGCCGGCACAGGATCAATCATAGCGGCACCTTGCTGACGAGTCTCAGCATTCTAGACAGATTTCAACATCACCTGCTCTTAGAAGCTCAGGTCTGCTACACAACTGATCTCAGCGGTCAGAGAGAAAAATATCCCGATGGCCCTCTTGATCCATCTCAATCAGACTAAAAGTACCATCTGTGACCTCTGCCACGCCGCCATCAGGAGTCACAGTTGTCAGGAATAGCAGACACAGAGACCTCCGTATACCAGACTCTTAGTTTGCCCACAACCCGAGATTTATTAGGTAGCAATGTTGCCTGTCATCCAGCTTACCCGTTTAGATAGGGTGCCACTTGCAGTACGGGTCACCAGTCTGTTGTCACAGACAGTCTGATCCTAATGTGTCACCAGTCCGCACCTACTTTTAAGAGGAAACTTTGTTGTTGTTTTTTAAATAAAATGTTTGATTATACACACGTGATCAAAATTGTTGGTACCCCTCGTTTAATGAAAGAAAAACCCACAATGGTCACAGAAATAACTTGAAACTGACAAAAGTAATAATAAATTAAAAATCTATGAAAATGAACAAATGAAAGTCAGTCATTGCTTTTCAACCCTGCTTCCACAGAATATTTAAAAAAATTAAACTCATGAAATCGGTCAGAATCACTGGTAGATGTAGCTCTGTGCTGTCTCATACCCCTAGATTGCCCACTGCCCAAGTTAGTTAGGCAGCAATGCCACCTGCCTTCTAGATTACCCCTGTTTAAGTATGGTGTGCCACTTACAGCTATAGTCACCAGTCCATTGTCATGGCTGGTCTGATCCTACTGAGTGTCAAGTCGATTCCACAACTACTGAGTTGCCTGTCCACTCCCACTAAACTGCCCATCAGCTCCTACTGAGTGTGCTGTTCACACCTACGTTTTTAATATTAGTTAAAAAAAGATTGAAAAAAATTATTGGAGTTGAGAGTTTTACAAAGTTTTAGAAAAAATGTCCAGAAGGATGTTCAAAGCCGAGGAGACCTATACTATGATAAGCTCAAATATGGACCCACATCATGCGATGCTTAGATTGCACCCACTGTAACAGCAGAAGAGTCAACGGTCCTACTATACCCAAATTGACATGGGTAGCTGTGAAAATTATAGCCTAAATGTGCCAAGTTTTATGGCTTCCTCATGCATTCAGATTGATGCCAGGGGCCATTGATTTTTTTCCCTCTTTATTTTTTTTTCAATCCCAAATAAATTTAATGGTGGAGCAGACAAAAGTATACGCCAGCCAATTTATTTTCACAAATGCAGTAGAGCTGGGTATATTTTGGGCCTATTCTTAAGTTTTTGTATACAAATATCAAAGACAGACTGTCACTTCCAAACAAGAACAGGTGCATACTAAGGAGTAGCCATCTCCATATATAACTAACAAATAAAGTTGCACTCTGTAGCGCTATAGCATGCAAATGTGAAATATAAGAGATTGGAATTGCATTACTGCTCTAGAAAATAGGGGAAAAAAGGATACTTAAATTGTGCCAACAACAAGGCAATCTTTTTTACTGGGAACCTAACATGTACAGTAGCTGTACTGGGGTGCTAGCCTACAATTATGGGTTGGTAGGATCCTGCTGTGATTAAAACCGACATAAGCTGATGGGTATACTCAGATAGTATATATATGTATACATAGGCTCTCTGACCAAGCACTCCACCCATCAGTGTATGGCGGTTTTCATCACAGCAGGATCCTACCTACCTATAATTGTAGGCTAGCACCCCAGGAGAGGTACATGTTAAATTAAGTTCCCAGCAAAGGGGATCGCCTTGTCGTTGGCTGCTCGGCACATATGAATTGACCAATATAAGTATCTTTTTTTTTCCTTTTTTCTAGATCAGTAATGCAATTCCAATATCTTATATTTCATGTTTGTATGCTATAGTGTTACAGAGTGCAACTTTTATTTCTTAGTTATTTTTAAGTTTTGGCATAGTTAAAAAAAAAACAAGATCGGACTATTGATCCCCGATGAACGTAATATACAGTGGGTACGGAATGTATTCAGACCACTTTAAATTTTTCACTCTTTGTTTCATAGCAGCCATTTGGTAAATTCTAAAAAAAAAAATTCTCATTAAAGTACACTCTGCACCCCATCTCCCCATCTTGACTGAAAAAAAACAGAAATGTAAAAATGTTTGCAAATTTATTAAAAAAAAAAAACTGAAATATCACATGGTCATAAGTATTCAGACCCTTTGCTCAGTATTGAGTAGAAGCACCCTTTTGAGCTAGTACAGCCATGAGTCTTCTTGGGAATGATGCAACAAGTTTATCACACCCGGATTTGGGGATCCTCTGCCATTCTTCCTTGCAGATCCTCTCCAGTTCCGTCAGGTTGGATGGTGAACGTTGGTGGACAGCCATTTTCAGGTCTCTCCAGAGATGCTCAATTGGGTTTAGGTCAGGGCTCTGGCTGGGCCAGTCAAGAATGGTCACAGAGTTGTTCTGAAGCCACTCCTTTGTTATTTTAGCTGTGTGCTTAGGGTCATTGTCTTGTTGGAAGGTGAACCTTCTGCCAAGTCTGAGGTCCAGAGCACTCTGGAAGAGGTTTTCATCCAGGATATCTCTGTACTTGGCCGCATTCATGTTTCCTTCAATTGCAACCATTCGTCCTGTCCCTGCAGCTGAAAAACACCACCATAGAATGATGCTGCCACCACCATGTTTCACTGTTTTGATTGAATTGGGCAGGTGATGAGCAGTGCCTGGTTTTCTCCACACATACCGCTTAGAATTATTACCAAAAAGTTCTATCTTTGTCTCATCAGACAAGAGAATCTTATTTCTCATAGTCTGGGAGTCCTTCATGTGTTTTTGAGCAAACTCTATTCTGGCTTTCATATGTCTTGCACTGAGGAGAGGCTTCCGTCGGGCCATTCTGCCATAAAGGCCCGACTGGTGGAGGGCTGCAGTGATAGTTGACTTTGTGGAACTTTCTCCTATCTCCCTTCTGCATCTCTGGAGCTCAGCCACAGTGATCTTGGTGTTCTTCTTTACCTCTCTCACCAAGGCTCTTTTCCCACGATTGCTCAGTTTGGCTGGACGGCCAGGTCTAGGAAGACTTCTGGTGGTCCCAAACGTCTTCCATTTAAGAGTTATGGAGGCCACTGTGCTCTTAGGAACCTTGAGTAATGCCGACATTCTTTTGTAACCTTGGCCAGATCTGTGCCTTGCCACAGTTCTGTCTCTGAGCTCCTTGGTCAGTTCATTTGAGCTCATGATTCTCATTTGGTCTGACATGCATTGTGAGCTGTGAGGTCTTATATATACAGGTGTGTGCCTTTCCAAATCAAGTCCTATCAGTTTAATTAAACACAGCAGGACTCCAATGAAGGAGTAGAACCATCTCAAGGAGGATCACAAGGAAATGGACAGCATGTGACTTAACTATGAGTGTCTGAGCAAAGGGTCTGAATACTTATGACCATGTGATATTTCAGTTTGTCTTTTTTAATAAATTTGCAAAAATGTCTACATTTCTGTTGTTTCAGTCAAGATGGGGTGCAGAGTGTACTTTAATGAGAAAAAAAATGAACTTTTTAGAATTTACCAAATGGCTGCAATGAAACAAAGAGTGAAAAATTTAAAGGGGGCTGAATACTTTCCGTACCCACTGTACAACCCCCGGAGCACTGAGTAGAACATAATTTGAGGTTATCCACAAATTTCTGTACTACATTGATCATAGTTGCTACCCACCCCCAGAGGGCCCAAATTTTGATCACCTTTTAAAAATAAAGCCATTAATCACTTTTGCCAAACTTTTTCCAATTTTATGCCAGCAAACAAAATATTGTTTTAGATGAGTTTCTTGTAAGTTTCAAGGGAAGACTCAGGTTAATGCCACGTTCAGTATTTGGTTTGTATTTTCCATCAGTATTTGTAAGCCAAAACCAGGAGTGGGTGATAAATACAGAAGTGGTGACGTGTTTCTATTATATTTTTCCTCTGATTGTTCCACTCCTGATTTTGGCTTACAAATACTGATGTAAAACACTGACTCAATACTGAACATGTGAACATGGCCTTAGACAATATCTCCCAAACAAGAGAACCCAGTATGATATAAAAGCTCTGCAAAAGCACCACTGGGTCCACCTATTATTTTAGAATTAATGAGGGAAAGGATTCTAAAATAGATCACCCAGAATGCTCTTCTACATTAATTGGCAGTGGCAAAATGTTATGGGTCCTTATACATACACTAGTGTCCTTTGCTAAATGTCCTTGCATCACATTCCACAGTGGCCTGTGAACACCAAACATAAAAATCAAAGAGGTCTAGAGTGGGAGAGAACATGGCTGTCTGTAGTGAAGACCTGCTACTTGTTAAGTACAAAGATAAATGGGGCATTCTGATCCTTTCCACATCCATGATGATAGCAACAATCCTGTCCCTGTATGTGGATCCACCACCCAAGCTCACAAACCGCTGTGCGTGCAGGAGTACAATAAATTCATGGGAGGAGTTGATTTGCCATACAGCACAATATGCAAAACAAAGCTTTTGTATACAAAGCTGTCTGTCCATTTCGTCCAAATAGCATATACCATACTTTTCTCTCTATGCTGGCATTGTGGACAGTTTCCTTCAACTTAAGAAAAAATGAATTAAAGGGGTTGTCCCTTCTAAAATGAAAACACAGAGTGACTGCAGACTTTTGAATCCCCCCCAACGCCCACACTGTGCGCTGTGAGGATTCGCCGGTTTCTGAGCCGGGAACGGCAGTGATGTACGTGATATGTATACTCCCGGGCATGGCCGGCTAGTGGGTGCGGCCTTGCTCAATACACTTGTATGGGGGGGTATGGACGCAAAACTGCAGGTTGAAGTACAGGGCTCTCACTTACTGGACTGTAGTACTGTGCTGGGTTGTAGTGAAGGCAGAGGAACTCTGTGGCAAAAGCAAGTAAACCTTGAAGAGGTAGAGAGACCATGCGTGAAGATGCTCCATGTTGGAACGGAAATGTTCGTGAACTTATGCACCCTCTATTGTACATAATTCCCACCAAGTTACTGTTCAGTTAAAGACAGTTTATTGTTGACTGGTTGTCTCCCTTATTGAAACTCTCAACATCTGGTCCTGGCCAGCCGAAGTCACCGGCATCATGAGGCCTGCAAGGGCATAGCACCCCTGTAAACAAAGTCCACACACCCAACCAGGACCCCCATTTTCATGTAGCTTGCTGGGGTGTGAAACACGAGTACCTCGCCCATGGCTACCTCCCCATGCCACGTTACATCAGTAGGTTAATTCCTAGCTGGCATTTTCCTAGAAAAGTCCCCCAAACTTAAAAAAAGGCCGAAAAGGTGCTGAGTGTGCTTAAAATGAGGAATCAGGAAGGACACAATACATCAGTCTTTAACCCACCCCACAAAACCTGGCCTATGGGAACATGTACTCTTGATGAATATACTCCTCTAAAACCAAGGACTTGTTTCAGACACTTTTGGTACTTTTGAGGAAAAATGGCACTTGAGGCTTAATACAAATGTATTTGCCATTAAAATTCATCTTTTTGGTGTATTTACCTTACCAAAAAAGTGCAGTGAACATGTTGATAAATTTGCAAATTGTGCAGATTGGCCAGCAACAGAATCAGTTTTATCATTAGTTTCTTCATTCTAATTGGAATTATATACCCTGTACAAGTGAACCGTGAGGGTACACTCACGCAGTTCAGGTGAGAGCTGTATCTGTATACATATGTACAATTTGCATTGCCTATACTGGCTTTGATGTTTTTGTAGGTGAAACACATTTATTTGATAAGTTTTCATTGTAAAAACTATTCAGTTACTGTATTTTTTGTATTGTTTCCAATGTCAGTCTCAACCACTCCTCAACAGCAACGTGTGAATGTACCCTAACCTTTGATTGTGTGTATCTTAATAGGAGTTCATAACCCAAAACAAAAAAGCACAACAGAAATGACGTTATTCTCCTGAGATTTCTTTAGACAACAATCTTTAAAGTACACACAGAATATTGCATACAAATCTAGTGAGTGCCAGTTCCTTGGGTTAGACTGTCTTATTGATAAGATAGAGGTCAGAGACTAATACCACACTGGTTGAAATTACAGGAATGCAAGAGCAACTCACGTAACCCTTTGTTAAAACAGTGATATGAAGAAGAACATCTCAGGACATACAGCACATGAAGCATAGGTGGATAGACTACAGCAGTGGAAGACCACACTAGGTTTCTATACTTTCTAGCTAGGCAGACCAAACTGGGGTCATATATTCATGCATAAGTATAAAATGTTCATCGTCATATTAAAGGAGTGTTAGGCTATGTGCACACAATGTGGTTTTTATGCGTTTCCGTGGCGGTTTTTACGCCGCGGGAACGCATTGAAACTGCATGTTAATAGGTCTGCCATGTATAGCAATGATAATCCGCATGTGATGTGCACATGATGCGGAAATTTCTGCTCCGAATTACCATTGCAGTAAAATCTGCAGCATTACCATTTCTAACGCAATTCCACAGCAAATTCGCGCCCATTGACTTGCATTGCATCACAGCAAACCCGCATGTATAATATCTATACCTGCAGAATTGCTGCATTTCAATGAAAATCAATAGGCGCAAAATCACGCTGCGGGTGGTACCAGAGTCGGGAGAGGAGGTTGCTACTCCTCTCATCCGACCGCTGCTCTGGCTGATAGCAGCGAGGATGGGAGGAGCAGCAGCCTGCTCTTCTCAGCCCATGTGCCCGTGGTAATAAAAGAAAGAGTAAAAAAGTAAAAATAAACCTGTATACTCACCTGTCCGGCGGACCCCCGGTGTCCTCCTGGTTCCCAGCGGCGAGGCTGTCTCCCCAGCGGTCAGCGGTACACTGCAGGGCGCGGGCTCGTGCCCCGCAGTGTACCAAACTGCCAGGACCTTGAGTGACGTCACGAATCATCTGATGGTCACGTGACCATCAGCTGATAAGTGTCGGCAGCGATCAGCTGATGGTCACCCTGGGAAAATTCGCAAGGGTTTTTGTGGGTCCCATTCCAAGATTGGCACCACTACAGCTCCATTACATTTTTACCTCGCGGACACCAAAATGGACGGTTGTGCACTTGCCACGTGAAATTATCAGGTACCATTGGATGGGTGTTTGTAGTGTTGTTTTGCACTGTGTTTTTTTCTCTTTTGCAGTCTAGAGGCTGCATCAATGCTGCTGACTGTAGTGAACCTGATGATTAAGCAATTGAAGGATGGTTCCCTCCATGACAGAGTTGCTCTGTCTCTTATCAGACTCAGAGATCAGCACTGCCAGTGGAGTACCTATGGATGCCTTAGTTACTGTGGAAGACTGCAAAAAAAGGTTCACATGGACTTTAGCACTCATCACTTGTCTGGCTCTGTTTAATTATTGGTGTGAGGAGAATGACACTATGGGCGCCGTCAAACAGCTATATAATACAAACGACGATTGCATTGCAATGCTTGGACTGGCCGGCGGCTCTCCTGACCCAAGCGTGACAGCATGTATTTCTATGCAGCTGTCACGCTCGGGTCAGGAGAGCCACCGGCCAGCCCATGCACTGCGATGCAATCGTCGTCCGTGTTATTCGGCCATCTGACTGCACCCTACTACTCAGTATACCTGTCTTTCCTATCAATGGCCCCAGGGAGCTGTATAAGGTAAAAAAAATATACTTACCTCCCAGATCAACACTGCTGCTACACCATCTGCTCTGGGTGTCCCACTGGTCTCATGACATAAGCAATGCCACAGGACTGGCTTAGCACATCAGCAGACGCTGGTCAACTGCAGCCTTGTCCGAATGGAAAATTAATGTTGTGCTTACAGACTTGTTGAGCACAGACAGAATTGTTCACTTAAATACTTTTTGCTTTGTGTAGTCATTGCCCCTTTGCAGACACCTATCTGAATGTGAGCATGCAAACCACCACTCTATTCATTATCTATGGAACTGTTGGGTATAATAGCCAATTACAGCAGTTTTGTGAAAAAAGATTCTGTTGTATCTGTAATTTATTAAATTAATGGGCAGTCCTATCAGTGATTGACAGCTATCTCTGTATGCACACTTCTACAGATAAGGCTGTCAATCACTAATTAGAACCGCCCACTAGACTGCTAAGCCCAAAATGTATAATAAAATACAAGTTATACTGAATCTTTTCACACAAAACTTTATATATCAGTTTGTTCAGCTTTTTCTCCCATATAATGCCTCCAGATTGCACAGTTTTTCCAACTCAGAGATGTTACGGGTCCGGGTGGTGGAACCTCTGTGCTTCGGTGAAAGGAGGGACCAGAGGGGCGTGACTAAGTACCTACTCGGCCTGACCAAAGTCGCACGGCGGCTCAATCGACTCTGTGAACCAGGGAGGGACCGAGCAGGGGGACCAGGTGCCACTCTGAGGCCGACCTTGTGTGAGAGCAGGTGACTCCCACGGGTCAGATGGCAGGAACTGACCGGTACAGCGGATGAGCACGGCAGGGAGGCTGACAGGAGGTCCGGGTAGATAAGCAGGCTGGTTCGGCAGATAGCCAGACGAGTGCTCCGGATAGGCGAGCTGGCGGGCATGGCAGGTAACTGGCAGGTGCTTCCAGACAAGCTGGAAGGCGGGCAGAACTATAGACAGGCGGGCTGGGCTGTAGACAGACTGGCGAGCAGGACTGACAGGCAGACTGGTGGGCAGAACTGACAGGAAGCGGGACCTGAGGGCTGAAGCAAGTGTTAGCACACAGAACAACAACCTTGCACAGGCACCTCCATATTGGAGGAGGTGCTTTAAATAGGGGAAGTCCTCCGGCCATTGGCCGGGGACTTTTTAGAACGGCGCACGCTGCCCCTTTAAGAGGGAGGGAGCGCGCGCGCCCTAAGCACAGTGCCCGGGAAGCTATGTGCCGTGCGCACCACAGTAGCTGCAGAACGGAAGCCGGAAGACGCAGGACCAGGGCTGTGGCGGTGAGGGGAACGGCGTCTCTGCAAGCCAAAATCATCAATATTAACAGAAATAAACACTTGAAATAGATCACTCTGTTTGTAATGACTCTATATAATATATGAGTTTCACTTTTTGTATTGAAGAACTGAAATAAATTAACTTTTTGATGATAATCTAGTGAGATGCACCTGTATGTTTAATTCTGAAATGTGGCCTGGCTATGCCCCCTTACCCTGGCTATGCCCCCTGGCCCTAGCTAGGCCTCTGACCCTAGTTATGCCCCCTGGCCCTGGCTATGCCCCCTGACCCTGGCGTTGCCCCCTGACCCTGGCTAGGTCTGCCGGTCGTGCCCCCTTAGGTTCTCCGGCCCTTCTCCCTATGTCCCCCTGCGTGCCCCCTAGGTCATCTGGCCCCTAAGTCCCCTGGCCGTGCCCCCTAGGTCCCCTAAGTCTCTTGGCCCTGGTTGGGCCCCCTATCATAGGGCCAAGGCACATTATTACATAAAGGGGGCCAGAATGAGGGGCTTAAAGGGAACCTGTCAGGTCTCTCATGCTCTCCAACCCAGCAGCATTCACTTATTTATGAGTAATTTCCCTGACTACCTAGCCCTGTATAATATTTTTTTGTAAAAATTAGATTAATAAAAAGCACTTATATTGCCCCCGTTTCCTATGCTAATGAGGGCTTTGACTAGTCAGTGGGACGTTAGTTGCCCTTGACTAGTCAGTGGGACGTTAGTTGACTAGTCAGCCCTCTTTCATGTTATCATGGGGTTCAGAGGCGCACTGCGCATGATTGGAAGTTCAGAAAATGGCTTTCGGTCTAAGAGGCAACTAACGTCCCATCGACTAGTCAAAGCCCTTATTAGCATAGGAAACAGGGACAATAAATTATTTTTTTATAACCACATTTCTACAGAAAAACGGTATACAGGGCTGGTTAGGCTGGGAATTTACTCATAGATAAGTGAATGTTGCTGGGTTGGAAGGCATGGGGAACCTGACAGGTTCTCTTTAATTACTGTATGGGGGCCAGAATATGGAACATACATTTGTTTATGGTGGCAAGTGGGGAACATTATTACTGCTGTAATATAATTTACTTTTTAGGAGACTGTTTTCCATGGGGGGGAATAAAGGGGGGCATCCTGTTTCTGTGCAGGGCGGCACTATGTCGCTTTTTTTCTTCATCTGGCATAGTGTAGAAGTCGGGGGAAAAAGTGGGGAATGTGCTCTGGAAGAGATCAGCTATAAATGACCGTTATTTTCTGCAGAGATGAGTCCCGGCAGGAAGAAGTGATGGTGGTCTGTGCCAGATGAAGAAGAAAAAGTGAAGATAAAGGACTTCACTGGTGAGTTACTGTATCACATGTACATGCACACTTTACACTATATAGAGAGCTCCTGTGTAAAATGTCACTGGTGATCACTGTATTACCTGTACACTGACACTATATACAGAGCACCTGTGTATAATGTCACTGGTGAACACTGTATTACCTGTACACTGACACTATATACAGAGCACCTGTGTATAATGTCACTGGTGAACACTGTATTACCTGTACACTGACACTATATACAGAGATTCTGTGTATAATGTCACTGGTGATCACTATATTATCAGTACACTGACACTATATACAGAGCTCCTGTGTATAATGTCACTGGTGATCACTGTATTACAAGTACCCCTATATACTATATATAGCTCCTGTGTATAATGTCACTGGTGATCACTGTATTACCTGTACACTGACACTATATACAGAGCTTCTGTGTATAATGTCACTGGTGATCACTATATTATCTGTACACTAACACTATATACAGAGCTCCTGTGTATGCTGTCACTGGTGATCACTGTATTACAAGTACCCCTATATACTATATATAGCTCCTGTGTATAATGTCACTGGTGATCACTGTATTACAAGTACCCCTATATACTATATATAGCTCCTGTGTATAATGTCACTGGTGATCACTGTATTACCTGTACACTGACACTATATACAGAGCTTCTGTCCATAATGTCACTGGTGATCACTATATTATCTGTACACTGACACTATATACAGAGCTCCTGTGTATACTGTCACTGGTGATCACTGTATTACAAGTACCCCTATATACTATATATAGCTCCTGTGTATAATGTCACTGGTGATTACTGTATTACAAGTACCCCTATATACTATATATAGCTCCTGTGTATAATGTCACTGGTGATCACTGTATTACCTGTACACTGACACTATATACAGAGCTCCTGTGTATAATGTCACTGGTGATCACTGTATTACAAGTACCCCTATATACTATATATAGCTCCTGTGTATAATGTCACTGGTGATCACTGTATTACCTGTACACTGACACTATATACAGAGCTCCTGTGTATAATGTCACTGGTGATCACTGCATTACCTGTACACTGACACTATATACAGAGCTTCTGTGTATAATGTCACTGGTGATCACGGTATTATCTGTACACTGACACTATATACAGAACTTCTGTGTATAATGTCACTGGTGATCACTATATTATCTTTACACTGACACTATATACAGAGCTCCTGTGTATACTGTCACTGGTGATCTCTGTATTACAAGTACCCCTATATACTATATATAGCTCCTGTGTATAATGTCACTGGTGATCACTGTATTACCTGTACACTGACACAATATAAGGAGCTCCTGTGTATAATGTGTCACAGGCTGGATGGTGGAACCACTGTGCCGTAGCCCAAGGAAATTCTGGAGGGGCGTAAATAGGTGCCTCACCTAATCCGACCCCGGCTATGCGGCAGCAGACGACACCACGAACCCAGAAGGGACGAAGGAGGTGGGACCAGGTGCTACCCCAGGACTGACCTCGGGAGGGCGGCAGCTGACCCCTTAGGGACAGGTAGCAGGTATGGCCCAAAGGGAGGAACAGTAAATGCAGGCACACACTGTAGGAACACAGGGACCATGGATATAGCTTGGACCGGCTGAAGTACCGAAGAGCACTGGCAGGTGTGGACTGGACCAGCTGTTATACAGATGAGCACTGGCAGGCTAACTAACCACATTGCTCATGCACCTCCATGCTGGAGGAGGTGCCTTAAATAGAAGGTGTCACCCAGCTATTGGCTGGGGACACCTTAGGACGGCGCGCATGGCCCCTTTAAGAAGGAGGGAGTGCGCGGCCTGAGCATAGTGCCCAGGGACCTCGTGTGGTGTGCAAACCCCGGGCAGCAACAGACTCAGAGGAAGGAGTAAGTGTGGGACAGGGGCCACAGCAGTGCGTAAGCTGGCGTCCGTGCCAAGGGAGAGGGGTAGTGTGCAGTGACACCGGTGCTACATAACGTCACTGTAGATTTAAATGTGGGGAACTGAGCGCACAATAGGGTGATACGCTATTGAGGGAGATTAAGAGAGTTCTGGTTACACTCACCTGATGGAGTTGTGATAGGCACAACTCCTATGAAGGCATGAAGAAAAACAGCTGCTGCTGCCCCGTGGCTGGAAGATAAATCCTCCAGAAGATATTGGATCCAGTTGGATAAACACGTAAGTGGCCTGCGCTGCTGAAGTAAATCAATTCTTCAGAGATGATGATGATGATGATGATGATGAAAAGGCTTTTTATTAACAACGAGTTTCAACGCCGTACCGGCGTCTTTTTCAGGTGAAAAAAAAAATGTGTCACTGGTGATCACTGCATTATTTGTGCACTGAAACTATATACAGAGCTTCTGTGTATAATGTTACTGGAGATCACTGTATTACCTGTACACTAACACTATATACAGAGTTACTGTGTTTAATGTCACTGGTGCTTACTGTATTACCTGTACACTGACACTATATACATAGCTCCTGTGTATAATGTCACTAGTGATTACCGTATTACCTGTACACTGACACTATATACAGTGCTCCTGTGTATAATGTCACTGGTGATTACTGTATTACCTGTACGCTGACACTATACAGTATACTGTACACTATACACTCCTGTGGTATTAACAATGTTGTTGGTACTGTGTTTTTATTAATGATCAGTATTGTAGTATTTGGTCACTATGTGGTGGTAATATGTAGTCTGGTCACTGTGTGGCAGCATTTCTCCCTTGTATGTAGTATTATTTGGTCACTATGTGGTGGTAATATGAGGTCTGGTCACGGTGTGGCGGTATTTTTCCCTGTATGTGGTATTATTCGGTCATTATGTGGTGGTCTGGTCATGGTGTGGCAGTATTTCTCCCTTGTATGTGGTATTATTTGGTCACTATGTGGTCTGGTCATGGTGTGGTGATATTTCTCCCTTGTATGTAGTATTATTCAGTCACTATGTGGTGGTAATATGTGGTCTGGTCACGCTATGGCGGTATTTCTCCGCTGTATGTGGTATTATAACTTTTTTTAAGCCGTTTAATGCAAACTACCATAATTGTACATCCCAGTTATGGTGGCGCACAGTATATATGCAGGAGCCTCCTGTGTTTTACAGTCGATGCTCCACTATAACGGGGATAACGGCTAACAGATATTTGCATATAGCTGTAGGATGGGCCCCTATGGTCAATTCCCCCTGTGGGCCCCAGACACCCAAGTCCGACCCTGCATGCAGTATTTTCATTCAAGTCCATAAGGAGCAAGTGCAGCGTGTGCAAATGCAATGGTGACATTTAAGGGGCACACCCTGTCCTCAGGCATGAGGAGGGTGTGTGTCCCTGAGATGGCTCAACAGCATGTGCACATGCTGCTCTTGCTCCCAGTGGCATCTCCATGTGGACCTGAGTGACTTTACTAATCATAGTGTATACATACACGATGCATCAGCATGCTGCAATTAATGAATACATGAACTCCAATATTGCTGTAAATGGTAAAAACTTGCATTGTTTGATCAAAGTATGCAAAAGCCATCCAACTAAGTCAAGGTGTACCTTAAATATGGATGGTCCCTAACCACTATATGTCCTACCTCTGCAGGTCCAAACCACGCCTCATCTGAATGGGGAGTGAAAGGAAACCAGGCATAGCTCACAATTAAAATCTTGTGTGCCAAAGATGGGTGGATAAGGGTGCTGAGCCCTGGAGAAAAAATAGGGCCAGCATACTTTTAGTATTAAATTAATGTATAGGTGCACAAACACTGCATATAGCAAACTTGTACACATTTGGGTCAATACCTAATGTAAAATCACAGAAAAAAAACAGCCTTACCAACTCCAAGTCAGATCAATACACTAGCAGGATGCAGGAGACCCCCATAATAAAGCCGGGGGCAGCACAAGTGCAAAATACTGATAAAGCAACCACTCACAAACCTATCAATTCATGGAGGGGATCGTTGTCTAGTATTAAAAATGCACACAGATGAGGCCTGTGTGCATTTTTCTGTGATTCTTCTTGAATTTAGGTTTCTGTTAGCCATTAGTATCTAATGTACAAAAATCTTTGTTATATGTATTGCCATTGTAGAAAGTTGTATGATACAGCTGCTAACCATGATACTTCGAAGATTAAAGAATATAACAAGCTAACTCTGTGATGTGTTCACATTTCAATTATTGTGTTCTAAATTCAATTCCAACCAAGGTCAACAACTGCATGAAAGTTGCATGTTCTTTCCATGGTTGCACGTGCATCTTTCTGGCATACCAATTTTAATTCACACACCAAAAACCTGCTGATCTGCTGATAGGTTAATTTTGAATTCAGCTTGTGAGTCCCATAGGAGCAGATGTGACTGACAACAACTTCTGTATAGCACTGCGATGTAAAATAAATAATGAGTGAATGAATAAATGAATGAACATGCTTTTGGATAACCTATTGTGAAGAACTAGTAAGCTCTAATTAATGCTGTGATGTAATGGGGCTCCAAACATACTTCACAATTTACGAGAGTGGGTGCCGTTATTAGTTTACTTACACGTGTACACATAAGAGCATACATGAACATAATAAGATATCATTGTGCATTTTGTTCATACAGGTTAAGGGTAGGTTCACAAAAAAAGAATCGTTCAGTGTTTCATCCAGAAAAGCGGGACTTTTTTTTCTCACTTGTCATCCGTATGTAATCCTTTTTAACAGCAGCAGGTATTAATCATTTACATGACCATTTACAGTTTCCTATGTTCTAGAATTTATAACCAGAGAACACACAAAAAATCCTAAAATATTACTTTTATTTATAGGGTTAAAAAATATCCATATAGTAACATACAGTAGCTATAGGGTCACAGAGACCTTACCATAACAGTCTTAAATCACAATAATATTGTAAAAAATACTTTAAGAGGGGTGGGGGATGTGTATTCTCCCTCACTTCCCCTAACTTTCCGTGGAGGTTGGCAACGTAAGTTCGACATGGCACCCCCACTCAACGTCGGCTTTCCCTTAGTGGAATATAAAAGTTTATATCTACTGGATGACCATAATGACACTTGGCCATAGAATTAGGGAACAGATAATGGATATTTGTTATATACGCTCAAGTTGTTTTATAATGGTGTCCTTTAGTTGGGTGACACCAGTCATGAACAGATATAATAAATTTCCAGACCCGCATAATAGTGGGATCTGTAATGGCAGATTGTACAAATAACCAAAAATCCCCCTTACACATCGCATCTTACATGCGGTTACTGAGAAATGTTGCTCATTGTAGTGACCTCCTTCTCACAAGCCCATGAGGTCCCCTGATGAACCTTGTCTATTTTCCTGGGGGAAACGTGTCGGAATGGGCTTGTATAACTATTAGCTAAGATAAATACATTTATTTTCTCTCTGGTGTGCTGCATTTTTTACCATATTATCGACCCTGATGGATCATTCTACCTTTGCCTATATCTATACTGCGTTAAGGGGATATTTGGTTATTTGAACAGTCTGCTATTGCAGATCCCATTATTATGCAGGTCTGAAACTATACTATATCTGTGAAAGGGGGATTTTTGGTTATTTGTACAGTCTGCCATTACAGATCCCACTATTATGCGGGTGTGAAGACCCAGGGTCTTCCGTGGGCATAACGCTTCTCAGACAACACAGGGTGAGGGTAAAACAGCGTGGCAATAATTTATTGAACCACAAAGTGGACAATAAACACACAGAACAGTCCTAGCAAATACCCAAGATGGTACAACGTTACACAGTCTCACCTTTCCTTCCCCACCTGCCTGGGATAGAACAGCTGCGACTTTGGAGACTTCCAGGGCCCACTACCTCAACCAGTCGCCCCCCCGCTTCTGGCAGGCCCCCACAGAAAGAAGGTAGCGGTAAGCTTAGGAAGCTAGCAGTCCATCGAGGTACAAGACCAGGAGACCCGAGGGTCCCAACCTGGCCTTTTCGAGAGTTTCCATGGGGCCAGATGATCTGGCTTCTATGAATGTCTCCGGGGTTTGCAGGCGACCCGTGGGTCCCTCCTGACAACCAAAAACAACATATCCATGGGGCCAGGAGACTTCTTTGTCCCAAACCTGGTCTCCCTAAAATGTATCCATGTCTCTCTGATGGTCAAATGGAGCAGATCCGTATCTTTCCAGTCAGGGCCGATACCCTTAGACTAGAATCATATAGAATACAAATCTGTGTCTCTTTGGGTGCCATGCTATCCATCTACTTTCCTGAAGAATGTCTCTCATTCTCCTTGTAAAGTCTTTCTGATGGTCCTTGACTCTCTGCCCCAAACCTGACTGCTACAAAAACACATGTCCCCTCTGCTTCTTGGTGTTCAGCCCCCTGAATGGCAGAACTGCTGTCACCCTCCTCCCGTAAAGCTAAGTGTTCATTAGTGGAGGTATCTTTCTCAGGTGACCTCATCACCTTGGTCTACATGTGAGACTCCCTGTGGTGAAGGCTCCGCCGGATCTTCTTTCAACCCTTACACAGTTGGCCTAGATGATTTTTGAACAATGGTTAGAGGCTCCTGAGATACTAATGAGATTAGTGGAATGCTGGACACTTTACAAGTTAAATTAGTGTACATAAGCTGACAAGCAAGCAGAACATTAATAAAACACAGCCAGCAATCTCTAATTAAACACAATAAGGTATTTTTCTTGGATTAACAAATCTAATCATCTGGATAATTAAGATTTTAGACTGTATCATCACAGCGGATCTGGAACTTTATTATATCTGTTCATGACTGGTGTCACCCAACTAAAGGACACCATTATAAAACAACTTGAGTGTATATAACAAATATCCATTATTTGTTCCCTAATTCTATGACCAAGTGTCATTATGGTCATCCCATGGATATAAGCTGTTATATTGCACTGTAGCACTTTATTTGGTGTTCGTGGTGGTTTTTGGATAGTCAGTCCCTTTTAAGTTTATAAGGGAAAACCGATGTTGAGCGGTCATGCCATGTCAAACTAGGTTCCCAACCTCCACGGCAGGGTAGGGGAAGTGAGGGTGAGTACACATCCCCAACTCCTTCTAGAGTATTTTTTACAATATTATTGTGCTTTAAGACTGTTATGGTAAGGTCGTTGTAACCCTATAGCTATGTTATTATAGAGGTATTTTTAACCATATAAATAAAAGTGATATTTTAGGAGATTCTTTTGTTCACTGGTTATAATCTATAAGCATACTCCATTTATATATATTTTCCTTGGTTTAAATTTATGTTCTAGAATTGCAATGTACCCATAAAAATGGGATTCTATACTTTGGCTCCGTAAAGCATCTGATTTTTTTTTTGTGCACCCATAGACTTGAATGGCCAAGTCTCATCCGATTTAAAGAAGACACTAGTGCATGGTGTGATTTTTATCACACGCAGATTCAGCCAGTGAAAAAAATTGCTCATCTGAACTGCCCCATTGAATATATTTTTCACTAACACCACTACGGTCATGTGAATGAGCCCTGACACAGACTTTCAGAAGGAAATAAATCCTTCACTGTTGCTGCAATTTGAGAAATCTGCTTTCTTTGTAATTTCAATGAGATCATATTTAGTGCTCTCTTGTCATCTGCTTTGTTACTATGTAGATGTCTGGTTACATTTATCATCCTGTATGTATCAATAAAATAACACTTGTGTGAAAAAAAAGAATAGTTGGTTAACTCAGGTTGAAATGTAATTATATCAGATATCGTTTTTGGCTTTTATCTAACTGCAAGGGCACCGTCATTGTACATGAATTCAAGCAGACTAAGTGTGTTCCCTGCTCCCTGTCTGTCACCAGTCAGTGCTAAGGTCCTACTAAGGAACTTATCATTATTGCCTCATGTGAAAGGGCAGGGCTTGTGTATCTCAAGCAAACATTTAAAATTATATCCTAAGGAGAGTACATATTGTTATTTTACTGGAAGCTGAGGTTGGCTCTGTGGTGGAGAGCACGTCCACATGTGCACTGAACTTTTGCGTAACTAATGTCACTTGAAAGTGTCTAGCCAAAAGAAACTGTGCCAGTATTGTTTCATGATTTCCCCCTTCAACACAGGGCAGCGAGATGTCCCTGATACCAAGCTCTGCAGTGTTTGCGACATCAAAATGTCACTATAAGGCTATGTTCACACGTGGCGCTTTTGCAGCATTTTTTTCTGCAGCCAAAACCTTTAGGCTATGTTCCCACAATGAGTTTTTGGTGAGCTTTTGATGCTGCGTATTTTGGAAAAATTGCAAGTAAACTTTTTAAGGAGGATTACATGTGTGATTTGTCCACAGTACATGCTAATAAAGTTAGTTTTATTCATTGTCATAGAGAAAAATTACAAATCCAGATGACATCTCCAGAGAGGGGACATATCACCCTCACATTGAACAAATTGAACTCATTCTAACTAAAGAAGAGAGAAACTAAATAAAACAGGGGAAGTGAGAGAGAAAGACCTAACATTTCAACCTCCATTTAAGTAGTGGCCTCCTGCAATGACCAGGTAAATACATAAGGGAGATTTGCGGGGAAAAAGACACCAAGTCTGAAATTTGTTTACGCAGAGACGAGGAAGTATGCTTTCAAACTAAAGGGCTTCCTCTGATCAAAGAATCTTTCTAGACCTTTTGGAGGCATTGGTCAGTGATGAACATTGGGGTCTGTATCAATGCAATATTCATGGGAGACATATGTACGGCGTCACATCGAAGGGACGCACATAATGCATTCACTCAGATCACCATAAAGCTGGCAGAACCCTTCCAACTTAATATTGGTCCCATGGATGGTGCTATCCATGCCATGTTTCATCTTTAGAGGGAGAGACGACATAGAATCGCCTAAATGATGAACCAAAAACGTCCATAATGTACAAAAATTAGATAAACTTTATTGGTAAAATATTAACTGGTTAATGTGGGATAAGAATACCAACAATAATTGCCATGTGGAAAAGGCACACAGGGAGACTAGATATACATGTATATGGCTACCATATGCAGCACCTAAAGGAAGTCAGTGTCTGTTTTATTATACACATGTACATTAGAAGGGGAACCTCAAAAAACGGGTATAGTTTAAAGCAGAAACAATCTATATGTGTGCGTGCACAATAACAACTGACACTTAATATAGCCCCTTGACAAAGGTCCTCACAAATATGCGCTTCGGGGTTGTGCACACAGGTTGGTGATCCTCCGGGTACTGACACTTATCACAGTTAATATGTTCACACTTTATATGCTATATTAAGTGTCAGCTGTTATTGTGTACGTACACATATAGATTGTTTCTCCTTTAAACTATACCCGTTTTTTGAGGTTCCCCGTCTAATGTACATGTGTATAATAAAACAGACATACGTCCTTTAGGTGCTGCATATGGTAGCCATATGCATATTTGTCTAGTCTCCCTGTGTGCCTTTTCCACATGGCAATTATTGTTGATGTTCTTATCCCACATTAACTGTTCATATTTTAACAATAAAATTTATCTAATTTTTGTACATTATGGACGTTTTTGGTTCATCATTTAGGCGATTCTATGTCGTCTCTCCCTCTAGTTATGTAAGATGATCTGTCCTCTAGACAGTCCCTGATTTGACAGCTACTAAAACTACTTAGGAACATGTTTAGATTCAATTTATATATATAGAGCTGGTTTCTGTTAGTTACTTCCATGTTTCACCTCTATAGACAAATAAAATCATGTAAGAAACATGATGACAATATCTACCACCTGGGACCTCCATGGACAAAGATACCTAACTTTCAGGCTATCTTATAAAATTCTAACCTAACACATGCCACAACCAGCCCCCATATGAGCTCACCAAATATGAGGACGTTACCTTGAGCTAATAAATATTGTAGTTTTGGTGTGTCATTGGTAGTTTTGGAAGACATAGATTTCTTTGAGGGTGGTCCATTTTCTCAATCAGAGTGCTTCCCTCCATAAAGATAAGAGCCATTCTTGCAACAACAGGTTTAGTAATTTTCTTTTATTATTCCTTTTTATTCCATGTAATTGTATATACCGTATTGTTTAGTTCCCATTTTGTATCATCTTTGTATATTTTTTAGAAACACTGCCTACCTTTTCTGGAATAAATCTATAAAATTTAATAGCTCTGTTCCTCTTGCCCTGTAAACCGCACCCCTGAAGCCATACACTACCTGTATCGGGCGTCCTGTCAGCCTGTATAAACGATTGGTGGTGGCAGCTAGTAGTTCTTTTTGTTATTGTGGAGATGGCGGTATCAGGGTATACAGTGGGCAAATTAAGTATTTGATACACTGCCAATTTTGAAAGTTTTCCCATCTATAAAGAGGTTTGTAATTTTTATCATATGTACACTTCAACTGTGGGAGACAGAATCTTAAAAAAAATGCTGAAAAATCACATTGTATGATTTTTGCATAATTAATTTGCATTTTATTGCATGAAATAAGTACTTGATACAATATAAAAACAAAACTTAATATTTGATATAGAAACCTTTGTTTGCAATTACAGAGGTCAGACGTTTCCAGTATTTCTTGACCAAGTTGCACACACTGCGGCAGGCAGGGATTTTGGCCCACTACTCCATACAGATTTTCTCCAGATCTTTCAGGTTTTGGGGCTGTCGCTGGGCAACATTAAGTTTCAGCTCCCTCCAAAGATTTTCTGTTGGATTCAGGTCTGGAGACTGCCTAGGCCACTCCAGTACCTTGAAATGCTTCTGACTCCTTAGTTTCCCTGGCTGTGTGTTTCGGCTCATTGTCATGCTAGAAGACCCAGCCACAACCTATCTTCAATGCTCTTACTAAGGGAAGGAGGTTGTTGGCCAAAATCTCATGATACATCCATCCTCCCTTCAATACGGTGCAGTCGTCCTGTCACATTTACAGAAAAGCACCCCCAAAGTATGATGTTTCCTCCACCATGCTTTGCAGTTGGGACAGTGTTCTTGGGGTTGTACTCATCCTTTTTCTTCCTCCAAACATGGCGAGTGGAGTTGATACCAAAAAGTTCTATTTTGGTGTCATATGACTACATGACCTTCTCCCACAGTGCCTCTGGATCATCCAGATGGTCATTGGCGAGCTTCAAGTGGGCCTGGACATGTGCTGGTGTGAGCAGGGGGATCTTGCGTGCCCTGCAGGATTTTAATCCATGATGGCATGCATAGTGTGTTACTAATGGTAATGTTTGAGACTGTGGTCCCAGCTCTCTTCAGGTCATTGACCAGGTCCTCCCGTGTAGTAGTGGGCTGTTTCCTGACTTTTCTCAGAGTCATCCTTACCCCACGAGGCGAGATCTTGCATGCAGCCCCAGACCAAGGAAGATTGACAATCATCTTGTGTTTCTTCCATTTTCTATTAATCGTGCCAACATTTGTTGCCTTCTCACCAAGCTGCTTGCCTATTGTCCTGTAGCCAATCCCAGCCTTGTGCAGGTATACAATTTTGTCCCTGGTGTCCTTAGACAGCTCTTTTGTCTTGGCCATGGTGGAGTGTGATTGAGTGTGTGTACAGGTGTCTTTTATACAGGTAACGAGTTCAAACAGGTGCAATTAATACAGGTAATGAGTGCAGAGTAGGAGGACTTCTTAAAGAGAAATTAATAGGTCTGTGAGAGCCAGAATTCTTGCTGGTTGGTAGGTGTTCAAATACTTATTTCATGCAATAAAATGCAATTTAATTATTTAAAAATCATACAATGTGATTTTCTGTTTTTTTTTTTATTTTTAGATTGTCTCCCACATTTTAAGTGTGCCTACTATAAAAATTACAGACCTCTCCTTTCTTTGTAGGTGGGAAAACTTGCAAAATTGGCAGTGTATCGAATACTTAATTTCCCCACTGATATACACATATATATTTTCCATGCGTTGGAATCGGAGGTGTATATACCATACGCTCACTGTGAGTTCCCTAATATCTGGCCTTGTAGTGGGAGCAGCCACGGCCTCGTCCATCACTTGTCAGTCAATTGCGTAATTGCCCTGATGATTCGAGGCAGCAAAGTGGCGTCCCCTGACAAACTTGTGACAGAGGTGGGAACTGTGCGACCCCCCCCCCCAGCTGTTACTTGTGACATTCACTAAAAACGCTGCTAAGAACGCTTAAAAAATGTAGCACAAATGTTATGCTGTATTTTCTCGCAGTGTTTTTGCACTTTCTTATTGCTTTTTATGGGTGAAAAAAAGTTGAAAGAATTGGCATGCTGCAGATTTTCAAAATTGCGGCAGTGCTCAAATTCAGCCAGTAAAAAAAAAAATAGTAGAAAAAACTGATGGCACTTCCAATACAAGAAATAGGTGTGAACAGGTGCCTACTAGGGGGAGCTACCTCCATATACAATTAACAAACAAAGTAGCACTCTGTAACGCTTAGTATATTTTGCTTTGACTGAGCACTCCACCCTGGTGCTGCAGGTGGTTTTAATTGCAGTAGGATCTTACTTTCCCACACATAAGCAGACGGATGTCCCTTAGAGAGGTATTCGCATTGGTAGCGTCGTGGCATCGAGAGACGCCTTATCGCGGCTGTCAGGTACACATAAATTGGCCAATTTATGCGCTAAGATTTCTCATTTATTTCTATATTCCACAGCAGTAATGCTATTCATATTTCATACTTCATACAATACAGACCAAAAGTTTGGACACACCTTCTCATTTAAAGATTTTTCTGTATTTTCATGAGTATGAAAATTGTACATTCACACTGAAGGCATCAAAACTATGAATTAACACATGTGGAATTATATACTTAACAAAAAAGTGTGAATCAACTGAAAATATGTCTTAAATTCTAGGTTCTTCAAAGTAGCCACCTTTTGCTTTGATGACTGCTTTGCATTCTCTTGATGAGCTTCAAGAGGTAGTCACCGGAAATGGTCTTCCAACAATCTTGAAGGAGTTCCCAGAGATGCTTAGCACTTGTTGGCCCTTTTGCCTTCACTCTGCGGTCCAGCTCACCCCAAACCATCTTGATTGGGTTCAGGTCTGGTGACTGTGGAGGCCAGGTCATCTGGCGTAGCACCCCATCACTCTCCTGCTTGATCAAACAGCCCTTAAACAGCCTGGAGGTGTGTTTGGGGTCATGGTCCTGTTGAAAAATAAATGATGGTCCAACTAAACGCAAACCGGATGGAATAGCATGCCGCTGCAAGATGCTGTGGTAGCCATGCTGGTTCAGTATGCCTTCAATTTTGAATAAATCCTCAACAGTGTCACCAGCAAAGCACCCCCACACCATCACACCTCCTCCTCCATGCTTCACGGTGGGAACCAGGGATGTAGAGTCCATCCGTTCACCTTTTCTGCATCGCACAAAGACACGGTGGTTGGAACCAAAGATCTCAAATTTGGACTCATCAGAGCAAAGCACAGATTTCCACTGGTCTAATGTCCATTCCTTGTGTTCTTTAGCCCAAACAAGTCTCTTCTGCTTGTTGCCTGTCCATAGCAGTGGTTTCCTAGCAGCTATTTTACCATGAAGGCCTGCTGCACAAAGTCTCCTCTTAACAGTTGTTGTAGAGATGTGTCTGCTGCTAGAACTCTGTGTGGCATTGACCTGGTCTCTAATCTGAGCTGCTGTTAACCTGAGGCTGGTGACTCGGATAAACTTATCCTCAGAAGCAGAGGTGACTCTTGGTCTTCCTTTCCTGGGGCGGTCCTCATGTGAGCCAGTTTCTTTGTAGCGCTTGATGGTTTTTGCAACTGCACTTGGGGACACTTTCAAAGTTTGCCCAATTTTTCGCACTGACTGACTTTCATTTCTTAAAGTAATGATGGAAACTTCTTTTTCTTTACTTAGCTGCTTTTTTCTTGCCATAATACAAATTCTAACAGTCTATTCAGTAGGACTATCAGCTGTGTATCCACCAGAATTCTGCACAACACAACTGATGTTCCCAAGCCCATTTATAAGGCAAGAAATCCCACTTGTTAAACCTGACAGGGCACACCTGTGAAGTGAAAACCATTTCCGGTGACTACCTCTTGAAGCTCATCAAGAGAATGACAAGAGTGTGCAAAGCAGTCATCAAAGCAAAAGGTGGCTACTTTGAAGAACCTAAAATTTAAGACATATTTTCAGCTGTTTCACACTTTTTTGTTAAGTATATAATTCCACATGTGTTAATTCATAGTTTTGATGCCTTCAGTGTGAATGTACAATGTTCATACTCATGAAAATGCAGAAAAATCTTTAAATGAGAAGGTGTGTCCAAACTTTAGGTCTGTAATGTACTTACAGGCGCTAAAATTTCTCATTTATTTCTATTTTCCACAGCAGTAATGCTGTTCATATTTCATACTTCATAATTATATACTAAGCGTTACAGAGTGCTACTTTGTTTGTTAATAGGAAAAAAAATGGCTGTAAAACGCAGCTTGTTTTCTGCATAAAAAAACGCAGCAATAAAAACGCTGCAAAAAGGCCAAGTGTGAACATAGCATACTTGATTCATGGATTACTAAGGAGCAAAGATATGCTTCATGGATAGCGTGCTGGATTCATGAATAGCGTGCTGGATTAATGGATTACTAAGGAGCAAAGATATGATAAAGTGAATGCAGAAATTCATATGCTTTCCCACCAAAACTTTCCAATTTTGAAGAATGGAACAAAGTTGAAGAATGGAAATTATAGAATTTTTTTCTGACAAATCGGCTACATGTGAATATACCCTAAAGGAGGAAAAGATTTGTATGATTTACAGGGATTCCTGGTAATGGAATATTTAATATTTATATTATTTTTTAGAGATGTGCTCATCTCTGTTATTATTAATATTGTATTAATGTGGTTTGGTTTCCATTTTTTTTGCACATGTACTGATAACTCACCAGCAATATTCTATCTAAACAATTTGTTTTATCCTAGCTCAGTTGTATCCATACGTTTTTTAACCTTTGCATTATGAGTATGGGCCATCATGTAATCTCCAGTCTGACCACCAACCCAAAACCTTCTCTCCTCTGTAAAAAGCATTTAAGGCTCTTCCATGGTGAAGAACTTTCAGTGACATTACTGGATCATTATATTCCTGAAGGTAGCTCTCAGAAAACTGAATAAAATAGTGAGATTATGGCCGCCCAACACTATCATAGTCTGGTGGTGCCTTTTCTCTAATAAGATATTACAAAGTTTTTTATCTTCATTTCCACTGTTTATAAAAAATAAATAAAAATATACTTACTATTGGAATTAAGTAGACAACGCCCTCAGTTTAGAGTTTGAGAGAAAGATGCCTGACAAGTGGAGGAAAAATGTCAGGAAAGTGTGAGACTGTGGTAGCTGATACAGTATAAGTGTGGTCTCTGTGACGGCAAAGTTAGATTTCTTTTTCCTATTCAATTGTTCTCCAGTTCAATTTTGTTGTTCTGCAACATTTAAGAATAATCCCTAAATTAATGGCAGTAACCATTACACATCTTTTGTCTGTATATTCCAGTGCTGCTTTTCTCCTGACGCAGAACTGAGTGGCGCCGGACAACCCATTATTAAGTTAAAGGGTAATCAGGTTATACTGAATAACTGAAGAGATAAGTCTGAATACCTGAAGAAAAACAAAATTATTTTTTTGGACTGGCTTGTTCTTGAATTTAAATTCATACCTTGTCAGGAGAAAGTAGTTACTAAAGATAGCACAAAAGGATTGTATGGACGTATTGACGTAAAGAGTAACCATTGTTTCCATTGTTATTGCATAAATCAATAGCACATGTGAAATAAAAAACTTTGTAATATATCTTATCCTAGAAATCTGCATCTTTCTCCTTAAGGACTGATCATTTATCTTCAAAATTCTCAATTCATGGGTAAAATCTGTATTCAGTGAAGACGGATTGTTACATTACTGACAGCTATAATTTCATAAGCAACTGTCATCTTCCATGTAGCGGTTGATGCTGAGTCACTTCTCACGGCCAAGATGTGAGATGTTAGGAGTCCGAGGTCAAGGAGTCAAGGAGTCCGAGGTCAAAAGCCAGGAGGGTATGTCATAAAGTGAAGGAAGAGACAAAAGCGTAGTCAGGTAAAGTTCCGAGGTCAGAATACTAGGAGGATAGCAGATCAGAGCAGAAGGGGTTAAACCGATGGATGGTCAAAACGAGGTCCAAGGTCAGGCAACAAAAGATCTACAAACAGAATGCAAGGCACAGAGAGACAGACCACATAGTAGCTGAATGTACGTCTGGCAGAGGTCCGGGATTAACAGCCCAGTTAAGTAGCCTGGCAATCACCTGGGACAATGAACAGTTGGAGATAGCCAGCGCCTCCCAGTCTCAGATTGGATGGCCAACCTGTCAATCAACAAACTGACAGTTCAGCACGCCCCTGCACCAGATTGGACGGCTGAGCTGTCAGTAACTGCATCCCAGACACCCTAAGGGGTGGGACCGTAACAGCGGGGAAGTGGAAGAAGTAAAAGAAGAGTTCCTGCCTCCTCCTCCCCTCTCCAATCTATATAGAATCACACCAGTGGTAACTGCCATCTCCTATCTCAATAATGTAAAGATCTGTCTTCACTGAATACAGATTTTACCCATCAATTGAGAATTGTGAGAATTAAAGGTAAGTACAAAAGGAGAAAAAAGCAGATTTCTCTGTTAAGATATGTTACAATTTTTTTTTATTTTCACTATTGATTTGTGAAATAAAAGTTAAAACGACAATTACTCTTTAAAAGTGAACACTCTGAACCAACCATCTGGTTGATGCAGCCTACACTAAGGGACAGAGTTTAAAGAACCACTGGAGTTTATGAGGGTCTCCTGTTCTAGTAATCGATGGCTGTCACAGAGTCCCCTAAGAAATCTAATATTTATCACTTGTCCTGTGGAGGAAAAACTATTGAAAGCGCAGTATTGAGGAATGAATTAGAATAAAGCCAAGGAAGGTTGCAAGGTCAAATCAGAGACAGGAAGGCAGAGTAGTCACTTTAATAAGTCAGTCGGAAGTATGGCACAATGGGTAGTCAAGTTGAAGAACACTGAAGCTCAGGAAGTTCCTGAGCACAATTGGTTGAAAACAAATCTGCTGTCCAATGATGTAGTAATATTAAAACAAAACCATGGATGAAAGGGAAACCCAGTGATATGAGGACTGATGCAGATCACAATGATATGAGTAGCCAGTGCTAAGGGCATAGCTGAAGTAGTTATGCTATTTCCTTTTTGTTTTCTTAACTAATGGGAATTTAAAACTGTATTAGAGAGCCAACCAACCACTAAGTAGTATTAAGACAAATGGCAGATGAATACTGCAAATATCAAAGAGTTTGATAAAAGCCCATCTGTTTACCTTTCTGCACCACAGCTATGAATGAATACAGAGACTTTAAAGAAAATCACAAAAGTGCACAACACACTTGTTTCTCGACTGAAACGAAGGCACATTACTCCTGCTTGCCCACTTAAAGGAGTTGTGCCGCCATATACGGTAACTTGCCGTTGATGCTGCAGAAGTCTTGAAATAAATAATGATTTCCCATTCAAAAGATAAATAATTTGTGATGTCTTGTGTGGTGCCCCCTGGTGTTAGCACTGACTGCTGGCCACTTGTCTATTCATCTAAACAACACTTCTAGTGACCGAGCATGCACAATTCCCTTTTCCTTTGATCTTTTGAGATGGCGCCACCAGCAGCGAGAACCCTTTTCCTGAACTGGATCTCATCCAACTGACTGAAAGCAGATATGCGCTGGGAGCTTCTATAGTGACTACAAACAGATGTTCTTAGCACATCACCAGGGCAGAAGCTTCTCATCTTCCTGCCCATCCCAATGTTCATTGTAAGTGTTTATGTATATTTAAGTGCTATTTTTCATAAAAATATTAAGAAAATATTAAGGATTTCTCTCTCCCCCTGAAACCCCTTACTCCCCCCTCCCCTATACTATTTGTCACCAGACCAAGAGCTGGCAATTACGGAGCTGTCTGTATGCCAATTAGCACATACAAGAGAAGTGGCTAGTAGGCAAATGCTAGCACAAAGCACTAACCCAATTACTATACAAGCGTATTTTCCATTGGCACAGGTATGTGTTAAATTTACACCTGGGTGAGGAGGACACAGCTCGTTTAGACTTCAAACACTACTCACAATAGCCAGCTGCAAACTCCAGGCTTTTAGGCACCGACACAAAATAGTGAATATTGGAAGTTCCATAATTCCAATAATAGTGGGACACGTATTTTAGCGGCAGGGTCAGCTAAGGAACAATACGCTTATTTTTCCATACCTGTGAGCCCCTCCAGTGAGCCGTGGGGCAAAAGTACCAGAATAACGGACTGTAGCTTTGCCATGTGTAGTCTCTAAGGAAAGGTAAATTCGTAACAAAGAATATGGCGTCACTGGCAATCTTGTGCGATCAACCAGCGATAAGTTATCGTGGAAGTTAGATATTTTAATAAAAATATGAAAGCTGGAGCCCAGCCCACATGATGTCATCAAAGGGGGTGTGTGGGCAGGTTCCCCCCTTTGACATAAAAGACCCAGCGGAGGGTGGGTCAGTACTCGTTGTCAGGAGGTATACATTCTATAAGCAAGGGGGTCACGTTTGCTGAACGGGCACTGGAGAGCCTCCCATCCAGCTAAACTGAATAGTCTCTATGATCTTTTTAGTAAGTTCTTCGTTTCTCCCATTTTATTTGTGTAACTGTATATTCTGTACTGTAAATGTCTCTCTTTGTAAAACCTTTTATATTTTTCATAAACACTGCCTCCCTTTTGGATTAAATATAAAATTTAATAGTTCTGTTTCTTTTGCTCTATAATGGTTCCCTCCCCCGAAGCCATATACGCTACCAGAAAGCAGACGTCCGATCAGGCCTGTATTATATTTTAAAATTGATCGGTGGTGGCAGCGAATAATATTAATTGGACTATCGTGAAGCTGGCAGTGACCATACGGGGGCGTATACACATATTCCATGCGTTGGAATCCCGAGGTGTGTACGCCATACGCTCACTGGTCGCTTGCCGATAGCTATGTAGTGAGTAATCAGGATCATGTGCGCGCGAATCCCTGACAAATCTTGACAGAGTGACGGCAGTGGTGGGATATTGTGTGATCTCCCCGGTGTCGTCCCTGTGAATCCCTGACACTATTGATTAGTGATGATCGAGTATGCCTCATTAACCCTTTCGGCGAACACGCTCAGGTGCTGGCCGAGTATTTTGGCGCACTCTGTATTTCATTCATTGTCACTGCGCCTGCAAGTGTCACAGCTATCTAACAGCCGTGACACTTGCAGGCGCGGCGACAATGAATGAAATGCCGAGCACGCCAAAATACTCGGCGAGCCCCCGCGCGTGCTCGCCAAAAGGGTTAATGAGGCATACTCAATCATCACTAATATTGATCATTTGCCCCCTCCCTTCTTCTTGGAGCATGAAAGGCAAGCTGAAGCAGTAGGTGCTTTGTCTTCTCAATTGCTGTTACCAATACCTATGCAGAGTGCAGCAGTGGGGATAAGTTTGTCGTCAGCTGCTGCTCTCTGCATACGTAGAATCCAAGATGACAAAGCTCTCACTATAATGAAGTGAGCCATTTGCCTATGCAGAGCTAAAGAAACTGCTAATTCATCTTGTAAAGAAGTCCTTAGGGTATACAAACAAAGGGACCAAAAAAAAGATGCGGGGGCCAAAAGGCTAATGAGTCTTAATTCCACAGACTCTATTAATATAGAGCTTGAAACATTTTGCCAATTCATACCAGCAATTCCATTTTAAAGCCATGATACAGTTACTGAATATATTGATCTATAGATTGGCCTTGAGGGAAGCATTTTAGGCTAAATGAACTGAAGACCCCCACCCAATATTAACAGTTTTAATAAACCAAAAAAGGCAGATCCACAGTTTGAGTAAACAAAATAAGACAGATCTTTCATGAACCAGAAAGTTATTAGTTCCCATAAGAGAGTCTAAAGAGCAAAATATCAAGAATGCCACCATTACCTTCTCTGAAGAAAAAAATAGAGCACATTGACCACTGGTTAAGGTTGTCTCAGCAGTTTTTAGTTGGGGATGTAGTAATCCAAAGCTTAGCTGAAGTATGAGAAACAGCTCACAAGTAGTGATGGGCGAGCACTAAAATGCTCGGGTGCTCGATGCTCGGGTCGAGCAAATTGGAATACTCGGGTGCTCGACCCGAGCAAAGAGCCCAATGTAAGTCTATGGGAAACTCAAGCATTTTTCAGGCGGCTCCCCCCGGCGGTCTACAGACGGCCTAAAAATTGCCCAAATCGATGGGAACAGTGCTCAAATGATATGGGGACAGCATGGGGAAGACCCCTGGAAGCATTTCTGACTCCCAGGTCACTGCTATCAACAACGTTGTCAGAGTATTATGCCACTTTTATGGACTCACAATAAAACATACAAAAACGAAACCAAAATGGATTTTCCTGGAAAATATGTTCATGAAAGGAACATTCCTGAAAGGAACATCCTTTCCAGGGTAATGACTTGTATATAAGGCAAAATAAATAACCAAAAACAAAAATGCTCCTCCACACCTTGGGCTATGTTCACAAGTAGCGTTTTTGATGCGTTTTTGCACTTTTGCATTGCTTTCAACCAAGACAAATGCATTCACCGGGAAATGTTATTTTAACATTTTACAACCTTATCTGACCATGTGTGCGACACATCATCAGACACATCCTGTTTCATTTATGATGGAGGGACTCTGAAAGTCACAAAGCCTATTTTATAGGGTCATCAGGCGGCCCTTACTATTCATAAAGGGCCAGCAGTCGGCTCTCGCTATTGTTAGAGAGCCATCAGCCGGCTATGCTTTGTTGTTCCCATTACTAAAGAGTGGGTCTCCTATACTGTTATTGCAAATGCAATGGCAGGGCTGCTTAAAATTTGGACGCACCCCAATATCCCTTTGAAAATTTGGACGTACCTCAATACCCCTTGGAAGAGACGTAGAGGAGGACCTCCTGAAAAAAAATGTTCCCATTATTAGGAAGTGGGTCTCCCATAGTGTTTGCCTGTAAAGTGAATGCAAGGGTTGCCAAAAATTTGGAGGCACTCCAATGCCCCTTGGAAGAGATGTGGAGGTCAGAGGGCCTCCTGAACACAATTTTCCCATTATTAGGAAGTGTGTCTCCCATTGTGTTTGCCTATGCAGTGAATGCAAGGGTTGCCAAAAATTTGGAGGCACTCCAATGCCCCTTGGAAGAGACATAGAGGGCCTCATGAAAAAATATTCCCATTATTAGGAAGTGGGTCTCCCATAGTGTTGGCCTATGCAGTGAATGCAAGGGCTGTCAAAAATTGGGTGGCACTCCAATTCCCATTAGAAAGGAGCAGGTCTCCTATACTTGTAATGCCCATGTACTAAGTGTATGGGCTGACAAACATTTACCCCTGGGGGGTATACATGAACATACTGTATAAAAAATGTTTTTTACAGGCATCATAAACACCCTTTTAAAAAAATTATGTGGGTGTTGCATCACAGACCACGGTCACCCTGGTGATATGGTGGTAGAGGATGAGGAGAAGGAGGAGGACAAGAGCAAATAGCCAAAATCAGGAAGCATATACCTATGTGTGGGAGTGAAGAGGTGCATGGGAATAAACCTCCCAAAAAAAGACACTGGATTTGATTTTATGTTATGCTGCTATCATTCGGTGGTGTTGAGAAGTCTGGCCCAATCCAGCCCTTGTTCATTTTTATAAGAGTCAGCCTGTCAGCATTTTCAGTTGACAGGAGGATGCGAATATCAGTTATAATTCCATCAGCAGCACTAAAAACTCGCTCTGATAAAACGATGGCGGCCGGGCAGGCCAGGACCTTCAAGGCGTAGAGAGCCAGTTCATTCCACGTATCCAGCTTGGATACTCAATAATTACAAGGCACAGAGGAATCACAGAGGACGTTGGTACGGTCGGCAAGATACTCCCTCAGCATCTTCCCAAACTTTGCACTCCTTATGAGAGTACCCCACACCTCAGGGCCTGTGCGATGGGAGGGGCTGAGAAAATTCTCCCAGAACTTTGACAGTGTTCCCCTGCCTCTGCTGGATTGGAGTTGTGTCTCTCTTGCCTGTAGTCCTTGGTTATCCAACGAACTGTGACCTCTGCTGCCAGCGTTTTCAAATGGGATTTTTTTAATAATTCCGCAACAAGGGCCTTCTGGTACTGCCCAATTTTTGTAGACCTCTCCGCCTCAGGAATAAGAGATATAAAGTTCTCCTTGTAGCGTGGGTCTAGAAGTGTCACCAACCAGTAATGACCGTTACTCAAAATTTTGAGAACGCAAGAGTCATAGGAAAGGCAGCGTAACATAAACTTAGCCATGCATGCCAAACTGCTACCAGGCAAGATTTCCGTGTCTCATCAAGAGGACTACTGACCATGCTCTCCTCCTCCTCCTCCCTGTCCTCAGGCCATCCACGCTGAACAGACGATATGACAGTTGTGCAGGTAGTACCATCTATAGCGCATGAAACTAGCTCCTTTTCTTCCTCCTCCTCCTCTTCCTCATTGTCACCCAATCCACGTTGGGATGAGATGAGGTTTGGCTGTGTGTAATCACCCTGTATGGTTCCTTGCTCCATCTCATCGTGCTCCGCCTGCAATGCTTCCTCTTTGATTGTGAGCAGAGAGCGTTTCAGAAGACAGAGAAGCGGGATGGTGACGCTAATTATGGCGTCATCGCCGCTCACCATCTTTGTGGAGTTCTCAAAGTTTTGGAGGATAGTACATACAGTACAGACCAAAAGTTTGGACACACCTTCTCATTTAAAGATTTTTCTGTATTTTCATGACTATGAAAATTGTACATTCACACTGAAGGCATCAAAACTATGAATTAACACATGTGGAATTATATACTTAACAAAAAAGTGTGAAACAACTGAAAATATGTCTTATATTCTAGGTTCTTCAAAGTAGCCACCTTTTGCTTTGATGACTGCTTTGCACACTCTTGGCATTCTCTTGATGAGCTTCAAGAGGTACTACAGTGGCGGCGCTAGGATGCGTGTGTGACTACGCCGACGGGTACACGTGCCTCCAGCCGGCGTGCTACCGGACTGAAGGGTACTATTCCACGTGGCTGACAGGCGCCAGCCGTGGATAGGACGTCTGCAGGCTGCTCGGGGTGTTAGGCGACCCCTTTGGCAGAGCCAGACTGCTAGACGAAACTACCTGCCTCTATGGAACTAGCCTGCCTCTATGGAACTAGCCTGCCTGACAGAAGCTACGTGGATCACAGTCGTCCACACACAGCAACACTTGCTCAATGATCAGAGTACGCCGCCATGTTTGTGGGCGGGCCTTTTAAAGACTAAGTCCTGCCCACCGACGCGCCATTGGTGACGCCACCCGTGGACCAATCAGGCGGTGCCAGGTCACCGAGTCAGGTGGGTGCCAAACCACCAATCACGATCCGCCAGGTCACGGGCATGCTCAGTGCGGCGAATCCTTGACTTAGACTCTAAACGCCCTGTCTCCCTCTGCAACCCATGCTTAACATTGCTAGGTACCAATACACGGGAGACAATCTGTACTTCTCGTGGACCAGCTAGGTGTTGGGGCTGATGATGATGCTGAGCAGCATCTGCCCTGGCTGGACTGAAATGGGAGACCACAGAAGGTCCTGGACCCATTTCAAATCCAGCCACAGACTGATGCCTAACAACTGTAGGTGACTTTCTAAAATGGGCACAGAGGTGGCGTACTTTAACAAGCTGATCTGGCAGCTCCGAGTAGGATTTGAGAAACCGCTAAACCATGAGGTTAAGCACATGGGTCAGGCATGTGTGTGAGCTCACCTCAGAGCTGCCACCAGGTTCTGGCCATTGACACACATGACAATGCCTGGCTGTAGGTTCAGTGGTGTGAGCTACAGATCTGCCTGCTATTTCAGAGCTGTCCACAACTCTTCAGCATTGTGTGGTTTTTCAGTACAGCCTGTTGCTGCTTGGCTGAGGCAGTGCTTCCAGCTTGTGACTGATGTGGCCATTTCAGAGATGAAGGCTGAGGTGCAGGAGCTGAAGACTGTGGGGGCAACCCTGATTGACCTAGGGCCTGCAGTCCTTGGCGTAGGGAGGATGTGTTCCGTCCCAAGGTCCGACTGGGTCCCTTCTTACACTATGTTAACCCAGTGTGCTGTCAGCGAGATGTACCGTCCCTGGCCACAAGCACTTGTCCACGTGTCCGTGGTGAGGTGGACTTTCCCGGTAACTGCGTTGTTGAGGGCACGGCTAATGTTTTGGGACACGTGCTTGTGTAATGCGGGGACGGCACACCAGGAGAAATAGTGGCGGCTGGGGACCGAGTACCGAGGGATGGCTGCCGCTATCAGGTTGCGGAAAGCTTCCGTCTCCACGAGCCTAAAAGGCAACATTTCTAGCGCAAGCAGTCGCGAAATGTGTGAATTTAGTAGTGTGGCCTGTGGGGCGTTGGCTGCGTATTTGCACTTGCGTTCCAAGGACTGGGGTATGGACAACTGAACGCTGCGCTGGGACAAGGACGTGGACGTGCTTCCTGATGCTGCTACTTGAGAGTGTTCAACTACAGGTGCAGGACAGGAGGCATCTTCACATGCACCATGGACAGAGGATTGGCTTGCATGCACAACAGCGGAAGAAGCAGTGGTGACACCCGCAGACACTGTTCCTGGACCCTGGGGTTTGGCCCACAAAGTCGGGTGCTTTGCTGCCATGTGCCTAATCATGCTGGTGGTGGTCAGGCTGGTAGTTTTGCCACCCCTGCTGATGCTGGCCTGGCAGGTGGTGCAAACGGCCTTTTTGGGGTTATCGTCAGAGTCCTTCAAAAACAACCAGTCTCGGGAAGACCCAACAGTTGTACTGGCAACTTCCTTCGTGTTGGTGTTATGGGGAACGGTTGCCTGCCTTCTGTCTGCGGCCACCACACTGCTTCTTCCTGCCTGTTGGGGTGCTCTGCCTCCCTCCCCCTGTGTGCTGCTGTCCTCGCTCTGCATGTCCTCCTGCCAGGTTGGGTCAGTTACTATATCTTCCACCACCTCGTCTTCCACTTCTGCATCCTGGTCCTCCTCCTGACTTTCTGGCAATTGTGTCTCATCATCGTCCACCTCTTGTGCCACTTTCCCACCGTCGCCTTCGTGTGACCGTGGCTGCTCAAATATATGGGCATCGCTACATGCGATCTCCTCTTGCCCCGCTTCAAGTGGACTGGGTGAGAGGCCCAAATCTATAAATGGAAAAGTGAACAGCTCTTCGGCGTGTCGAAGTGTGGGATTAGTTGTCTCTGGGCACTTGGCATGATGGGAGGAAGGAGGTTCAGGGTGAGGAATATGCAGTGCAGACTCACAGGTACTGAGACTTGACCATGTGGAAGACAGGATGGTGGTGGCTAAGTTACTGGAAGCATTATCTGCTATCCAACCAACAACCTTTTGACACTGCTCTGTGTTCAATAGTGGTGTTCTGCAGTCCCCTAGGAATTGGGACAGGAAGGTCGGGCAAGAAGATGTGGGTGTTTGTTGTGGCACAATTTCAGCTTACCCACGGCCTCGGCCTCTGCATGCACCATCATCACCATCACGTCCAGTTCCCATCACCTTGCTCATTTTAAATGGAGGACAATATCTTCCATGCTCACTACAAATGGCTGAATTTAGAGCGAACTTATATGTGATCCGTGTGACGGACAAACCACAGTTTTAAATACCTGGCCTGTAGGTAACTATTTTGAACAGCAAACTGGTGTCAATAGCTTCACTGACACACTGAAACAAATTTTTAATGGAGGCCAGAAATTGCAGTATTTTCAGCGCAATTATATGTGATCCGTGTGATGGAGAAACCACAGTTTTAAATAGCTGGATTTTTGGTGCTGTAATATGGAAAGGACCTGGCTGTATTGTACAGTGCTAACAAGAAAATGGCGCAGAAACACGGTGTTCTCTGGATTGCTTTTTAAGCACATAATGAGGATTAAGAGCCCCCAAAAAATTATTTCTGGCCCCTGAGACCTGGGCCTATTTCTAGAAACATAACAGCAGCAGCACAGAACGTGAATGGAGCCTCTTGTGCTATATGCACTGCAGTCTGCTATATACCCTGCCTGCCTATATACACTGCCTGCCTGATATTCTGCAGATGGATTAGTCCTCAGAAGGACTGTTTGTTGAGATGGATATGTGTAATGTACTTCTGTTCTACGTACACTAATTAGAAACAAGCAAATCTCTCCCTACCTCAGCAGCACCTCTCCCTACAATGCCTGATTCCGGAGTGACTGTGACGAGCACAGCGACGCCAGGTCTGATATAGACCTAATGACGCTGTCCGGCCAGCCAATCACTGTAATGCCACAACCACCATGGCTGCGCAATTACAGTGAGTGGCAGGCGATCCCTGCATGTTCATTGGCTCTGTATACATGCAGGGAGGGGACCCAAGCATCCGCCCGAGCATCTCACAAGTACTCGGCGAGCTCCGAGCATCTCGAGTACTGAGATGCACGGGCGAGTACCGAGTACTTGCGAGTATGCTCGCTCATCACTACCGACCAGTGAAAAGGGAAAGTAGTCTGACTTAATTAGTAGAAAGATCCCATAGAAAATGTCAATGGTCATTTTGGCTCACCTTTCAATCCAATACTCCAAGTAATGAAGAGGTTGCCAGCAATAGGTGTGGAAGAAGGGATAAATGTGTGACCTCTATTTACTGTATATAGACCACAAATGTGGTCTATATACAGTGCTGGCCAAAAGTATTGGCACCCCTGCAATTCTGTCAGATAATACTCAGTTTCTTCCTGAAAATGATTGCAATCACAAATTCTTTGGTATTATTCTCTTCATTTAATTTGTCTTCAATGAAAAAAACACAAAAAGAATTGTCCTAAAGCCAAATTGGATATAATTCCACACCAAACCTAAAAAAGGGGGTGGACAAAAGTATCGTCACCCTTTGAAAAATCATGTGATGCTTCTCTAATTCGTGTAATTAACAGCACCTGTAACTTACCTGTGGCACCTAACAGGTGTTGGCAATAACTAAATCACACTTGCAGCCAGTTAACTTGGATTAAAGTTGACTCAACCTCTGTCCTGTGTCCTTGTGTGTACCACATTGAGCATGGAGAAAAGAAAGAAGACCAAAGAACTGTCTAAGGACTTGAGAAACCAAATTGTGAGGAAGCATGAGCAATCTCAAGGCTACAAGTCCATCTCCAAAGACCTGAATGTTCCTGTGTCTTCCGTGCGCAGTGTCATCAAGAAGTTTAAAGCCCATGGCACTGTGGCTAACCTCCCTAGATGTGGACGGAAAAGAAAAATTGACGAGAGATTTCAACGCAAGATTGTGCGGATGGTGGATAAAGAACCTCGACTAACATCCAAACAAGTTCAAGCTGCCCTGCAGTCCGAGGGTACAACAGAGTCAACCCGTACTATCCGTCGGCGTCTGAATGAAAAGGGACTGTATGGTAGGATACCCAGGAAGACCCCACTTCTTACCCCGAGACATAAAAAAGCCAGGCTGGAGTTTGCCAAAACTTACCTGAGAAAGCCTAAAACGTTTTGGAAGAATGTTCTCTGGTCAGATGAGACAAAAGTAGAGCTTTTTGGGAAAAAGTATCAACATAGAGTGTACAGGAAAAAAAAAGAGGCATTCAAAGAAAAGAACACGGTCCCTACAGTCAAACATGGCGGAGGTTCCTTGATGTTTTGGGGTTGCTTTGCTGCCTCTGGCACTGGACTGTTTGACCGTGTGCATGGCATTATGAAGTCTGAAGACTACCAACAAATTTTGCAGCATAATGTAGGGCCCAGTGTGAGAAAGCTGGGTCTCCCTCAGAGGTCATGGGTCTTCCAGCAGGACAATGACCCAAAACACACTTCCAAAAGCACTATAAAATGGTTTTAGAGAAAGCCCTGGAGACTTCTAAGGTGGCCAGCAATGAGTCCAGACCTGAATCCCATAGAACACCTGTGGAGAGATCTCAAAATGGCAGTTTGGAGAAGCCACCCTTCAAATATCAGGGACCTGGAGCAGTTTGCCAAAGAAGAATGGTCTACAATTCCAGCAGAGCATTGTAAGAAACTCATTGATGGTTACCGGAAGCGGTTGTTCGCAGTTATTTTGGCTAAAGGTTTTGCAACCAAGTATTAGGCTGAGGGTGCCAATACTTTTGTCCGGCCCTTTTTTGGAGTTTTGTGTGAAATGATCAATGATTTGATTTTTGCTTCATTCTCTTTTGTGTTTTTTTCCTTGCAAGCAAATTAAATGAAGAGAATAATACCAAAGAATTTGTGATTGCAATCATTTTCAGGAAGAAACTGAGTATTATCTGACAGAATTTCAGGGGTGCCAATACTTTTGGCCAGCACTGTATAATAAATGTAGTATATGTAACACATGACTTAGAATCTTGCCTGTTCTTTTAAGTACTGAGTTACCTGAAAGACTACTCAAAAAAATATTTTGTTACTGATAATGTATATATGCATAATGTTATGTCATATTAAATATATGTTGCACTGCTTTAAAGAAAATCTGTCAACAGTTTTTTCTAATCTATTTGAGAGCAGCATGATGTAGGGGCAGAATCCCTAATTCCAGCAATGCACCACTTACTGGGCTGCTTGCTGCAATTTTTAAACATTTATTGTTTTATCAGCTACAGATCTAGCAGTTCTTTGAATGCTGAGCTCTGTATAACCCCGCACACACCACTGATTGGCAGCTTTCTGTGTACACAGTACATAGGCAGAAAGCTGCCAATGAATGGTGGGAGCAAGGTTATATAGAGATTATGAACGTAAAGGGCTACATGGCAGCAGGTTTACCAGTCCTCTGATGATAATCTCCTGTTGCTAAAGCAGTGATTTTATCAAAACTACAGCAAGCAGCCTAGTAAGTGACACATCTCTGGATTCAGGGTATCTGCCCTTACATCATGCTGCTCTCAGATTAGGTGGCAAAAACCTGGTGATAGATTCACTTTAACAAGATAACTGGTTAGCAGGTTGCAGTGACATGTGGCTTTGTAAAAAAAATTATGCTAACTGTAAACACTATTGAGAGTCCTCTGAGGGAGAAGCAGATAAAAGGAGATGAAAGTAGAAAGTTTTGTGCCAATCGGTGAAAGTGCATGCAGTTTACAATAGACAATAGTTGTCAGTAAAGTGCTCTCATAGGCATGGACCCTTCTCACATGGAAGCATGCTTGTCCATCTGCAGGAGAGGATCATTGATTGCTAAAACTGGAGGGCAAACACAGAAGCAGAAGATTAGTAGGTTCTGACTAGACATAAGGTCATATCAATAGATGATTACATGATTAAAATAGTGTTTAAAGGGAACATGTCTTCAGATTGACACCACATTCTCCAGCCTTTTTACTACATTTTTAACATCCCCCAGGCATGTGTCTGTCTAATGGTTCTCCCACTAACCTTTGTTTCTGTCTAGTAGCTCATTATTTCATGGAGTTTTGTCAAGCTCGGATGGTGAGAAACAGTATCGCGGCCTTCCACTCTCACAGTCACTGGTGCCACATAGTAATGGCAGTGTTTGTGCATGACAAAGAACTTACGGCACAGATAAGAAGTGAGTTATGAGAATAGGCAGCCGGCCCTATTTGGTTGTTGCATCTAAATATGAATGCAGTTTGATTAATCTGTTAAGAGAGAATTACACAAGGGTGTTGTAGAAAATGTTGGGGGAGATGAAATGAAAGCGGGCCTTGAAAGTTAAGGCTGCCACTTTGGTGGCAGTGGTATAGTGCTTTGCCAGATTAGATGGTATTTATCATGTGAATCACACCCAGAGGTGGGGTATGTGGGCAGCCAGACCCGCCCATCTCTCAGGCTGCCCGTAAACCTGACCCAGATGCACAAAACAACCCTCTTAGTACCATGTGCACTAGAGGCCTATGATAATGGAGTGCAATATGTCCTGGACCACACCGACCTCGTTGGAATCAGTACCTTTGGCCATTTTAATGTTCACTCTGGTCACTGGATAGTCTTCAGCATCATGGTGAATGCAGAGAACAACAACCTTACCAGGGATCAGCTGGAGAGGAAGTGTTGCCCCCACGAGGGTCACCAAACTCCCTGAATCTAGCAGTCCATTCACTTGCAGACCATTCATCTTTACGGGACAAGCTCATGGCCCCTCGCTGGGTGGACAGTTCACACTACAGGCCGGATACGCATAGTATGAACAGCGGCGTCACAGGCTACAATCCATCTGGTCAGAGGTCACCAGGCGGCTATATGACCTGGGCTGTGACATTTCCAGCAAATTACATTTTCCAATGGGACCTTCGGCATGACCTCCGCCACCCCTTTGGACTTTGGACTCCCCACCCCCTTTTAAGCATCTGCCCCTTGAGTGGGTTGCCTTCCCAAGGAACCCTCGACCCCCAGGTACCTTTCGACCAGTCTGACCAAGTCATCGGCGTTCCAAGAATGTCCTGGGCAGCCCAAGTCTGCATCGGCCTCGGAATTCAGTAGACAAACTGGTCCATTACAACTCGCTCCACCATTTGCGCAGTCACTCGTGTTCCCTGAGAACGCTGCCCCGCTTCTAACACCAATTGTGGGAATGCTACTCACTTGGGTGTGTGGTGAGGTAACACAGGAACCGTTTCGATGTAAATGTCTAGGCTGGTTTATTTGTGCTTCATAAACCAGTCCACAAGCAAACCAAAATAAATGGCCTTTCAGTGCAGGCGAAACAAGGTAAACAGTTCCAATAAAGTCACTTTAGAGGCAGGCAGGATAGTATCCAGCATACTGGGTCAGTCTGGAGACATCACACAGTAGGTCTTCTTACCTCCACACACAGACCATGTGTCAAACAAACAGACTCCATTTTATCATGTGAATCACACCCAGAGGTGGGGTATGTGGGCAGCCAGAGTCACCCATCTCTCAAGCTGCCCGTAAGCCTGACCCAGATGCACAAAACAAGCCTCTTAGTACTATGTGCACTAGAGCATTACTCCAGGTTTATATCACAGAGGACAACCACCTTTGTGATACATACTTCCCATCAACTATGTTTCCGGTAGCCACCTTACACCTACAAATGAACATTTTCTTTGTTCATCAGGTGATTGCCGGCCTGTGTAGATGGCCACATAGTCATACGAACCCTCATTTCCTGATTACTGGCCTGTCTAAATGGATCATTGGTCTGTGTAAACATGGCAAGGAGAGCAAATGTTTGTTCAGTAGCTGATCAAATTGCATTTTTTTTGCAATCCAAAAAAATAATTATTGGTTTTGGAAACCGTAGATCTCCTCGTGTAAAAGGGGATGTGCTGATACAAATATACAAACTGAATGGATGCGGAACAATCATATGAAAGGGGTATTCCCAAACTCACACTGTGGTCTTACAATAATGTATTTAATCTGCCCTGTTTTGCATATATCACCCCCATGAGGTTGCCCCTCCAAGGCTCTATTTACTTTTTCAATGGCCATTGGATCCGTCCTGTAGTCCCAGGGTCCCTGGTCGATCATGCACATTGCAGTCTCTCTCTTAACTGGCATTCTACCAGCATAATGGTCCTTTTATTAGAATGGAGCTTTTAATGTGAGTGAGTGTCGTGGAAAGGGGCTGAGGCTCCTTTATTACAATGCAGAGGTCATACCAGGAAGCATTGGTTCCTTTGTGCAGGTTACCAAGCAGCAATGAACTACTTGATGGGCAATACAGGAGGCTGAGAGGAGAGATATAATACAGGAGGGGGCTGTGTGTACAATGGATAGAAATGAGAGATATAATAATATCATATATATTGCCAACATATTCCGCAGAGCTTTACAGAGATTATCATTACTGTCCGTATTGAGGCTCACAGTCTAGATTCCCTATCAGTATGTCTTTGGAGTGTGGGAGGAAACCGGAGAACCCTGAGGAAACTCACGTAAGCATAGGGAGAACATAAGAAACTCCTTGCAGATGTTGTCCTTGGTGGGATTTGAACCCAGGACCCCAGCGCTGCAATGCTAACCACTGAGCCACCGTGCTGCCCATATATAGATATACTTCTGGAAGGCCTGTATATAGATATACTGCGGATGGGCTTATTCAGGGGGTTGAGAGGAGAGAATTACTGAAGTATGGTGTGCTGTGGACAAGGGCTGAGAGAAGAGCTATACTACATAGAATCATAGAATCATAGAATGGTAGAGTTGGAAGGGACCTCCTGGGTCATCTGGTCCAACCCCCTGCTCAAAGCAGGATTCACTAGATCATCTCAGACAGATGTCTGTCCAGCCTCTGTTTGAAGACGTCCATTGAAGGGGAACTCACCACCTCTCGTGGCAGCCTGTTCCACTCATTAATCACCCTAACTGTCAAAAAGTTTTTTCTAATATCTAATCTGTGTCTCCTCCCATTTAGTTTCATCCCATTGCTTCTAGTCTTTCCTTGTGCAAATGAGAATAAAGATGATCCTTCTACAATGTGACAGACCTTGACATATTTGTAGACAGCTATTAAGTCTCCTCTCAGTCTTCTTTTTTGCAAGCTAAACATTCCCAAATCCTGCAACCGTTCCTCATAGGACATGGTTTGCAGACCAGTCACCATTCTGGTCGCTCTTCTCTGAACTTGCTCCAGTTTGTCTATGTCTTTTTTAAAATGTGGTGCCCAAAACTGTACACAGTATTCCAGATGAGGTCTGACCAAAGAGGAGTAAAGACCGATAATGACTTCACGTGATCTAGACTGTATGCTTCTGTTAATACATCCCAGAATTGTATTTGCCTTTTTTGCTGCTGCATCACACTGTTGACTCATATTCAGTCTATGATCTATTAGTATACCTAAGTCTTTTTCACATGTACTGTTGCTTAGCTCTATTCCTCCCATTCTGTATATGCTTTTTTCATTTTTATTGCCCAGATGTAGTACTTTGCATTTTTCCCTGTTAAAAACCATTCTGTTGGTTGCTGCCCACTGCTCCAGTTTATTTAGGTCTTTTTGAATCCTCTCTCTCTCTTCTCTAGTATTAGCTATCCCTCCTAGCTTTGTGTCATCAGCAAATTTAATCAGTTTACCCTCAATTCCTTCATCTAAATCATTGATAAAGATGTTGAACAATACAGGTCCCAGGACGGAGCCCTGTGGTACCCCACTTGAGACATTCATCCAGCTGGATGTGAAGCCATTTACAACCACCCTTTGAGTCCGATCACTAAGCCAGTTATGAATCCACCTAACAGTTGCCTGGTCCATTGCATACTTGGTCATTTTTTCAATAAGGATGGTGTGAGATACTTTGTCAAATGCTTTGCTGAAGTCAAGATATACTATATCTACAGCATTTCCCTGATCCACCCAGTCAGTGATTCTGTCATAGAAGGAAATTAAGTTAGTCTGACATGACTTGTTAGTTACAAACCCATGCTGACTCTGGTTAATCACTTCATTCTTATCCATGTACTTACATACATGTTGTTTAATAATTTGTTCAAAGATCTTTCCTGGTATAGAAGTCAGACTCACCGGCCTATAGTTCCCTGGGTCCACCTTCTTCCCCTTTTTGAAGATAGGAACAACATTTGCTCTTCTCCAGTCTTCTGGGACTTCTCCTGTTCTCCAAGAATTCTACATGATAGGCTGCATACAGGGGCTGAGAGGAGAGATATGCTGCAGCCTGGGGATCTGTGTACATGGGCTGAGAGAAGAGGTATACTGCAGGATGGGCTAAATACAGGGTCTTAGAGCACATATATAATGCAAGATGTGCAGTATATAGGGGCTGTGATATATTCTGCATGAGTATACAGGAACTGAGATTAGTTGAGCTATTTGTTACCTGCTGCTGAGAGTCCAGTGATATGAAACTGTAAATTCCGCTCTAACAATGCATATATTGCTGAGGATTATCTGCTGTTTTATGTATTTTTTGAGCAATAGTTCCAGTTTCAAATCACTGATTTGTATGCAGCCGGCAACAAACACAACTTTGCACTGCTGTTGTGGGGGAGTGCAGAACAGTTGATCACTGCTAAAACCAAGTAATGTTGTAAAATCACACTGGCAGCTATACTGATATAGATGGCTGAATAAAAAATCGGCCAGGCAAGGCACTGTACAGGAGCAGATAGTGCTATACGTACAGTGAAGGAAATAATTTATTTTTTTTTGCTGTTTTTTTAAGTTTGCCACTGACAAAGACATGAACAGTCTGTAATTTTAAGGGTAGGTTAATTTTAACATTGAGAGCTAGAATATCCCAAAAAAAATCAAGAAAATCACATTGTATAAATTAGATAAATTTATTTACATTTTGCAGTGAGAAATAAGTATTTGATCCCTCTGGCAAACAACACTTAATACTTGGTGGCAAAACACTTGTTGGCAAGCACAGCAGTCAGACACTTTTGTAGTTGATGATGAGGGTTTCGCACATGTCAGGAGGAATTTTGGTCCACTCCTCTTTACAGATCATCTCTAAATCATTCAGATTTTGAGGCTGTCGCTTGGCACCTCGGAGCTTCAACTCCCTCCATAAGTTTTCTATGGGATTAAGGTCTGGAGACTGGCTAGGCCACTCCATGACTATAATGTGCTTCTTTTTGAGCCACTCCTTTGTTGCCTTGGCTGTATGTTGTAGGTCATTGTCTTGCTGGGAGACCCAAAGAGCTCAATTTTTGTCTCATCTGACCACAGCCCCTTCTCCCAGCAACTCACAGAATCATCCAGGTGTTCACTGGCAAACTTCAGACGGGCCTGCACATGTGCCTTCTTGAGCAGGGGGACCTTGAGGGCACTGCAGGATTTTAAACATTTAAGGTGTAATGTGTTACCAATGGTTTTCTTGGTGACTGTGGTCCAGGCTGCCTTGAGATCATTAACAAGTTCCCCCCGTGTAGTTTTAGGCTGATCTTTCACCTTCCTAATAATCAAGGATACCCCACGAGGTGAGATTTTGCATGGTGCCCCAGATCAATGTCGATTGACAGTCATTTTGTATTTCTTCCATTTTCTTACTATTGCACCAACAGTTGTCTCCTTCTCACCCAGCGTCTTACTTATGGTTTTGTAGCCCATTCCAGCTTTGTGCAGGTCTATGATCTTGTCTCTGACATCCTTAGAAAGCTCTTTGGTCTTGCCCATGTTGTACAGGTTTCAGTCTGACTGATTAATTGAGTCTGTGGACAGGAGTCTTTTATACAAGTGACGATGTAAGACAGCTGTCTTTAATGCAGGTAACATGTTGATTGGGAGCATCTAATTGGTCTGTAGGAGCCAGAACTCATAATGGTTTATAGGGGATCAAATACTTATTTCTCACTGCAAAATGCTAACAAATGTATCTAATTTATACAATGTGATTTTCTTGATTTTTTTGGATATTCTATCTCTCAATGTTAAAATTAACCTACCCTTAAAATTATAGACTGTTCATGTCTTTGTCGGTGGGCAAACTTACAAAAACAGCAAGGGATCAAATAATTATTTTTTTCACTGTAGTTTAGCTCAAAGAGATGGGGCTTGTTAGGAGCATGTAGGAGATAGAGGGAGGGGTCTGCATCACTGGAGAAGCATTTGCTGCTGGTAAATGTAGTTTTAGCAGATAATTATAACACCACCCATTCTGCTATGTGAATCTGGATGTACAGAATGGCAGAAAGATGAAAAAAAGACACAAAGGTGCAAGAAAGAAACTTTATTTTAGTGTTAGTCGTTTATGATCAATAAATATGTATTCACTGTGCCTTTAAAAAAATAGTATTCTGGGAAAACACCTTTAATGATTATTTGTCTGCATACAAATTGTATTAGCCAATCAAAAGTACAAGTGTCAATCAAAAGTAACAGTACTATCCAATACTCAATGGCCCAAAGAGTCAGTAATTGATCACAGTTGCTGACAAATGCCTCCTTTAATTTTTTGAGGCCCACACTCTTTCAAATCAAATCTTTACATAGTCACAGCCAAAATGCCTAATGTTTTCTGTAGTGTCTAGTAAAGTTAATTCATCGCACTCTCGTATTGATGAAAAGTGTAATTTATTTAAACAGCATAAGTAAAAATACTTAAACCAAACCAGTGATAGAAGGCGACAATATAGTGAAGATAGCGAACAGTGAAGACGTTTTGGCCCACTCGGCCTTATTCAGTTCAGTCGCTACTAGAAGACAAGAAAAATGTATCAATACAGGGTGGTATATAAAAGTATATCCATGGAACTGTGCATAAGGAATATATATAAAAATAATACAAAGAAGAACTCCATATTATGAGGGGAAATGCAATGAATACCAGGAACAAGAAGGGGGGGATTAGAGGACAGGGCATGGGATGAGGGAAATGGGACAAGGAAAGTTTTTAAGGAAAGTGGGAGACATAAGTTAGTAATCATAAATTCATAATATAGACATGGTATGAGTCACATGCATCCTAGAGATGAGGAGACAGAAAAAAGAAACTTACTTTCTACTGGATGGTATATGTGTAAAATTTTTACGCTGTGTATTCAGGTAGATAGGATTCTTTAGAAAATAGACTGTGGAGTAGAGGTATTAGAGTAGTCAGTAGTCTAGTAATCACGATATGCGTGGGGAAAAGAAAGGTACCGGTACCTCTTAGTCCAGGTAATGCTGGCTTGGGTAAGCGTATGGAGGCCGGTATACATCCGGTGTCAGGCTGTCTGGCAGTGGCGGATAGCGGTGCTGTCAGCACCTAGCTCAGTGAATCGGCAGTAATCCCATAATGGAAAGGGCGCCTTTTTAAAGTCTGCGTTACCGCTGGACCGGAAGGAGGCGGGTCGTCAGATAACATGTGTTACTGTGGGGATCTTTGTGGATGTGCGCGCAATCGCCACATCGGAAATGACGTAGGTGTGCGTGTAGTGTTACTATGGGGATCTTAGTAACGTCCATGTGATCGGAAGGGGCGGGCCATCGGGTCCGGCCGTTGCTATGGGGACTGGAGTAACAGTGGCTATCGCACTAAATGTAGCGCTCACTATTATATTACAGCATCGTATGGGGTAAGGTTATAGCGGTATACTATACATAAGAACAGGAAGATATAGGTATATTGCTAGGTAAGCGGCAGAAAAGCTATAGAGATATAGATAGATTGGAGGGACAATGCAAAGGTTATTTATTACTATGGGGATCTTAGTAACGTTGATTTGTTTGGAAGGGGCGGGCCGCCGGGTCCGGCCGTTGCTATGGGGACTGGAGCAATAGTGGTTATTGCTCTAAATGTAGCGCTTACTAATGCAGCATCGTATGGGGTAAGGTTATAGGTGTTATGCACACGCCCGGGCTGAGCGGCGTGTGCGTGTGATTGTAGTGATTCCACTGGACCGTGCCGGAGAGTGAATGCCTGGAGGGGCGTAACTAGGTATTCACCCGATCCGACCAGGGTCGCACGACGGCATACGACGCCAGTGCACCAAGGAGGAACCGAGCAGAGGGACCAGGTGCTACTCCAGGACAGACCCCGGACACGGCTGTTGACCCACACAGGGGAATACAGGAACAGACTGGTAGGCTGGCACACAGACTGGTGGGTATAGGCAGGCACGACTGGTATGCAGGCAGGCGGGTATGCAGGCAGGGGGGTACAGGCAAGCACAGCTAGAGTGCAGACAGGGAGGCACTAGCAGGTAGGAACACAGGCGGGATAGGACCCAGTACACACTGGGACTCAGGAACAATACAGGCAGAGGGGTACAGGCAAGCACAGCTAGAGTGCAGACAGGGAGGCACTAGCAGGTAGGGACACTGGCGGGATAGGACCCAGTACACACTGGGACTCAGGAACAGAACCACAGATGTGGCGGACAAACACAGCAGAGTGAGGCCGCCCAGAGAGGTGAGCGAGAACAGGGCAGGACAAGGCCGCCTGGAGCGGTGAGCAAGAGTAGAGCAGGACAAGGCCGCCAGGAGCGGTGAACAAAGGGTCAGAGCTGAGCGAGACTGCCGGAGCAGTGAGCAAGAGTAAAACAGGACGAGGCCGCCTGGAGCGGTGAGCAAGAGTGGAGCAAGAGTGCCAGAGCAGTGAGCAAAAGGATAAGAGCGGAGCGAGACTGCCGGAGCAGCGAGCAAAAGGGTCCGAGCGGAGCAAGGCTGCCGGAGCAGCGAGCAAAGGAGTCAGAGCAGGCTAGAACCGCCGGAGCGGTGAGCAAAGGAGTCAGAGCAGGCTAGAACCGCCGGAGCGGTGAGCAAAGGAGTCAGAGCAGGCTAGAACCGCCGGAGCGGTGAGCAAAGGAGTCAGAGCAGGCTAGAACCGCCGGAGCGGTGAGCAAAGGAGTCAGAGCAGGCTAGAACCGCCGGAGCGGTGAGCAAAGGAGTCAGAGCAGGCTAGAACCGCCGGAGCGGTGAACAAAGGAGTAGGAGCAGGCTAGAACCGCCGGAGCGGTAAGCAAGGCAGAGCAGGGGGGGCAGGGCTCTGTTCACACGGAACAGACAGGAAGAGAAAGGCAGAGCCAGATACCCACAGGATACTTGCAGTGAAGTAGCGAGTGGACCACAAACTCACAAACGGGAGTACAGAGACAACAAGCAGGAGTTAGGTACGAGTTCAGACTCTGCAGAAAAAGGAAGGGAACGGACATAGAGGCAAAACAGGTAAAGGATAGGAAAGAGTTCAGACTGGAACTGAGTGTACGGAGGAGACCGACACTGCAGCGGGATACAGGAGCGGGTCTGGGAATACGGCCCCCAGAGAGGCGGGACAAACAGGCAAGGAGCGTGTTCAGACAGGACAGACAAGATACAGGAACAGGTCTAGGTAATCGGCCCCTAGAAGGTGGGAGGAACAGGCTAGGAGCGAGTTCAGACAGGCCTGGAAATACAGCCTCCAGGATAGGCAGACAAGAGAACACAGAAAGGACTCAGTTCAGACACGGGAACTGATACCGCAAGGCAGGAGACATAGACAGGACTCAGTTCAGACACGGGAACTGATACCGCAAGGCAGGAGACATAGACAGGACTCAGTTCAGACACGGGAACTGATACCGCAAGGCAGGAGACATAGACAGGACTCAGCTCAGACACGGGAACTGATACCGCAAGGCAGGAGACATAGACAGGACTCAGTTCAGACACGGGAACTGATACCGCAAAGCAGGAGAAATAGACAGGACTCAGTTCAGACACGGGAACTGATACCGCAAAGCAGGAGACAAAGAACGGGACCTGGCACCTTCAGAGTGCAAGCACACACTGAATGAAACACTATGCTCAGGCAGGGATAGATGGGAGCAGCTGAGCTATATACCAGGTGACAGACAGCAATAGGCTGAGGACGCACAAGGGGTGTGACCCACAGCAGGTACAAAAAGCAGGAAGTGATCGGGCGCCGCCCTTAAGCAGCAGAAACAGACACAAACAGACAGCATGGAGGGAAGCCAGAGAGACATTCTGGACTGGAGATCAAGTGCGCGCTCTTGCACAGTGGGAGATGGACCACCATGCAAGAACGCCGCCAGGTATGTTACAGTACCCCCCCCCTTACGCCCCCTCTTCTTCAGGCCTGCCAGAATCTTCCGCAGGGAATTCGAGGACCAGTCGTTCACTTCAAGGAGATCACTTCCACTGTCCACAGGAAAAACTGATCTCATCTGGTTAGCTAGGATGCTACCTCCTATCCAGCCATCCTCAGCAACAGACGAAACGGGTGGAGTACCAGGAACAGCACACAAGGAAGTCTCTCTCCACATATTTTCAGGTGGCACCCCAGAGGGTACAGGAGACAACTGGAAGTCCTTCACCGGGTTGGAGGGGGACAGAGACTTGGGGGTAATCTCTGCTTCGAGGTACATCTTGTCAAGCTCACAGGAAGAAATAGACGGGTTATCAGGTACATAATGAGGAAAAGTCACTGTCTCTTTGTTATCTGGTGGTACCCCGGAGGATTCAGGAAACAACTGGAGGTCCTCCGCCGGGTCAGAAGAGTGCAGAGGCTCAGAGAAAACATCTGCTTCAGAGTACACTAGGTCGGACTCACTGGACGAAGCAGGCGAGGTATCGGGTACCGAGTATAGGAAAGTCTCTGTCCATTCACCACCAGGTGGCACCCAGAAGGGTTCTGGAGACAACTGGAGGTCCTCCGCCTGGTCGGAGGGGTGTAGAGACTCGGGAGTAACCACTGCTTCGGAGTACACTAGGTTGGACTCAGTGGACGAAGCGAGCGAGGTATCAGGTACAGAGTATAGGAGAGTCTCTGTCCTTTCGCTACCAGGTAGCACCCCGAAGGGTTCTGGAGACAACTGGAGGTCCTCCGCCTGGTCGGAGGGGTGTAGAGACTCGGGAGTAACCTCTGCTTCGGAGTACACTAGGTTGGACTCACTGGACGAAGCGAGCGAGGTATCAGGTACAGAGTATAGGAGAGTCTCTGTCCTTTCGCTACCAGGTAGCACCCCGAAGGGTTCAGGAGACAACTGGAGGTCCTCCGCTTGGTCGGAGGGGTGTAGAGACTCGGGGGTAACTACCACTTTGGGGTACCCATTGTCAGGCTCACAGGACGAAGCGGACAAAGTATCGAGTACCGGGTGTAGAGAAGTCTCTCTCCATTTGTCATCGAGTGGTATCCCGGAGGATTCAGGAGGCAACAGGGGGTCCTCCACCAGGTAGTAGAGGTGCACAGACTCTGAGATAACCACAGCTTTGGAGCATCCTTGGACATGCACACCAGTTAAAGTGGGTGAAGCATCTGATGCCGGGTGCAGGAAGTTCTCCTGTGTGGAGTCTGGATGGGCAGAAGTCTCTTCGGGCAGGAGAACTGGTGCACTACCCACGCACATTACCCATTGGGGCTTCTCCGGGATACAGGGAGATGAAGCTTCAGTAGGGACTTCAAGGTTGGGGTCAGGAGGTCTCAGGGAGGACAGACCCTGGCGTGACGGCTTGCCTCTACGTCTAGCACGTCTGAACTGCCTCTTGAGGTTGGGAGAAGTATTCCGGAAAGCGTAGTCACCCTGTGAGGATTCTGGGTGGGCAGTAGTCTCATTAGGCTGGAGGACTATTGCGCTACCCACACACATTACCCGTCGGGGCTGCTCCGGGATATTGGGAAGTGAAGCTTCAGCAGGGGCTTCAGGGTTAGGTTCCTAGAAGACCATACGAAAGGCCACCAGGAAGGCCTGCAGGTCAAGGACGACAGGATCCCATGCTTCCCATAGGGGGGTGACCCATTTCAAGGCATCACCCGCTAGGTAGTCAATCATAAAGGCCACTTTAGCCCAATCGGAAGGAAAATAGAGAGGGTAGGCCTTAAAGTGTAGCATGCATTGCTCCACAAATGCACGACACTGTCTTGGATCCCCATAGTAACGTAGCGGATCCGCAGGAACGAGAGCTGATAGATCCATCTGGACGGTGCGTAATTCGTCTGGAACTCAGCTAAGGAAAAAAAAAATTATTTATTTATTTTAATGCATGTATTCGCTGGAAAACTTCTCAGAGAGCGAAGGCCGTGGGGCTCAACGGGAACCATGGCCTGAGCATGCTGTTATGCACACGCCCGGGCTGAGCGGCGTGTGCGTGTGATTGTAGTGATTCCACTGGACCGTGCCGGAGAGTGAATGCCTGGAGGGGCGTAACTAGGTATTCACCCGATCCGACCAGGGTCGCACGACGGCATACGACGCCAGTGCACCAAGGAGGAACCGAGCAGAGGGACCAGGTGCTACTCCAGGACAGACCCCGGACACGGCTGTTGACCCACACAGGGGAATACAGGAACAGACTGGTAGGCTGGCACACAGACTGGTGGGTATAGGCAGGCACGACTGGTATGCAGGCAGGCGGGTATGCAGGCAGGGGGGTACAGGCAAGCACAGCTAGAGTGCAGACAGGGAGGCACTAGCAGGTAGGAACACAGGCGGGATAGGACCCAGTACACACTGGGACTCAGGAACAATACAGGCAGAGGGGTACAGGCAAGCACAGCTAGAGTGCAGACAGGGAGGCACTAGCAGGTAGGGACACTGGCGGGATAGGACCCAGTACACACTGGGACTCAGGAACAGAACCACAGATGTGGCGGACAAACACAGCAGAGTGAGGCCGCCCAGAGAGGTGAGCGAGAACAGGGCAGGACAAGGCCGCCTGGAGCGGTGAGCAAGAGTAGACCAGGACAAGGCCGCCAGGAGCGGTGAACAAAGGGTCAGAGCTGAGCGAGACTGCCGGAGCAGTGAGCAAGAGTAAAACAGGACGAGGCCGCCTGGAGCGGTGAGCAAGAGTGGAGCAAGACTGCCAGAGCAGTGAGCAAAAGGATAAGAGCGGAGCGAGACTGCCGGAGCAGCGAGCAAAAGGGTCCGAGCGGAGCAAGGCTGCCGGAGCAGCGAGCAAAGGAGTCAGAGCAGGCTAGAACCGCCGGGGCGGTGAGCAAAGGAGTCAGAGCAGGCTAGAACCGCCGGAGCGGTGAGCAAAGGAGTCAGAGCAGGCTAGAACCGCCGGAGCGGTGAGCAAAGGAGTCAGAGCAGGCTAGAACCGCCGGAGCGGTGAGCAAAGGAGTCAGAGCAGGCTAGAACCGCCGGAGCGGTGAGCAAAGGAGTCAGAGCAGGCTAGAACCGCCGGAGCGGTGAACAAAGGAGTAGGAGCAGGCTAGAACCGCCGGAGCGGTAAGCAAGGCAGAGCAGGGGGGACAGGGCTCTGTTCACACGGAACAGACAGGAAGAGAAAGGCAGAGCCAGATACCCACAGGATACTTGCAGTGAAGTAGCGAGTGGACCACAAACTCACAAACGGGAGTACAGAGACAACAAGCAGGAGTTAGGTACGAGTTCAGACTCTGCAGAAAAAGGAAGGGAACGGACATAGAGGCAAAACAGGTAAAGGATAGGAAAGAGTTCAGACTGGAACTGAGTGTACGGAGGAGACCGACACTGCAGCGGGATACAGGAGCGGGTCTGGGAATACGGCCCCCAGAGAGGCGGGACAAACAGGCAAGGAGCGTGTTCAGACAGGACAGACAAGATACAGGAACAGGTCTAGGTAATCGGCCCCTAGAAGGCGGGAGGAACAGGCTAGGAGCGAGTTCAGACAGGCCTGGAAATACAGCCTCCAGGATAGGCAGACAAGAGAACACAGAAAGGACTCAGTTCAGACACGGGAACTGATACCGCAAGGCAGGAGACATAGACAGGACTCAGTTCAGACACGGGAACTGATAACGCAAGGCAGGAGACATAGACAGGACTCAGTTCAGACACGGGAACTGATACCGCTAGGCAGGAGACATAGACAGGACTCAGCTCAGACACGGGAACTGATACCGCAAGGCAGGAGACATAGACAGGACTCAGTTCAGACACGGGAACTGATACCGCAAAGCAGGAGAAATAGACAGGACTCAGTTCAGACACGGGAACTGATACCGCAAAAGCAGGAGACAAAGAACGGGACCTGGCACCTTCAGAGTGCAAGCACACACTGAATGAAACACTATGCTCAGGCAGGGATAGATGGGAGCAGCTGAGCTATATACCAGGTGACAGACAGCAATAGGCTGAGGACGCACAAGGGGTGTGACCCACAGCAGGTACAAAAAGCAGGAAGTGATCGGGCGCCGCCCTTAAGCAGCAGAAACAGACACAAACAGACAGCATGGAGGGAAGCCAGAGAGACATTCTGGACTGGAGATCAAGTGCGCGCTCTTGCACAGTGGGAGATGGACCACCATGCAAGAACGCCGCCAGGTATGTTACAATAGGAGTATCTTATATACAAAATAGGAAGGTAAGCGGCAGAAAAGCTATAGAGGTAATGTATAGGTAAGTGAGGGGGAGGGGGGTGTGTGTTTCTAAATGTTAGTAAGAATTAGTATTGCTCAGAGACAGGGATGGTTAGGCTACTTACCCCTATGGAGAGGTTGGATCATTGTGTCTAAAAGGGAGAAAATGTATATTGTTATTTGTTGATCATATAGTGGATCATTATGTTTGTAGAGGAGACATACATGTCATATTTTAGCTGATCCAATTTATTTCCCTATTTAGACCTTTTGGGGAAAGTGTCTGTAAGGTATAGATCCAGAAAGCTTCCCGATCTTTTAGCAACTTAATATGGTTACCTTCCCTTCTAGGTCTTGGACTTGTTCTGTGACCTGGAATCGTAATTGAGCTACGTTATGTTTGTGTTTAGTGAAATGATCTGGTAGGGGGAGCCAGTTTTTGCCACAGCGAATAGTAGATTTGTGGCTGGCGATGCGGTACCTTATGTGTTGTGTTGTTTCACCTACGTAAAGCAGGCCACATGGACATTTGATGACATATACCACAAAATTAGAATCACAAGTGAAGAACCCCTTAATTGGGTAGCATTTACCCGTCCTAGGGTGCGTAACAGAATCAGACTTGGTTACATTTGAGCAGGCTGCACAGTTGAGGCAGGGAAAGGTACCATGTCTCCTTGTGCTGAGGAGCCGTTGTGTGGCGGTAAGGGTATGTGCACACGATGCAGAAATGAAGCAGAAAATTTCTGCATCTCCCTGGCAGAAAAAACGCATGCAGATTGTGCATGCGTTTTTCCTGCGGAATACATGCGGATTCACATGCGTTTCCGCATGTGGATTGACAAGCGCTTTCCAGGCGATTTTAGCATCACCTGGAAAGTGCTTGACAACTTGGTCACACTATATAAATCCATGCAAACAGCATGGATTTATATAGTGTGACCTGAGAGACTGTATATACTTACCTCCGATGGCCCGCGCTGTCCTGCTCAATCCGTTCTCCCTCGCCGGCAACTTTGAATTGAAAGATCTGCCGACGTCAGCGTCACGTGACCCGTCACATGACTCTGACGTCAGCGCAGGTCCTTCAACTCACTGCAAGTGCCGGGAACCAAGCAGGAGCTGTGCGCGGGCCGACAGATGGTAAGTATATATATATTTTTTATTTTATTCTTGTTTTACAGCTTTTTTAATGGTATCTGGGTGTGGATGAGACTCTCCTCTCCTCCACACCCGGGTACCATCCGCACATTAGAACGCACCAATTACGCAAGTACAGATGCAGTCTTGTGGAATTGGCGCGTTCTAATGCAAGTCAATGGCGGCGAAAACGCCACGTTTACGCAAAATTAATTGACATGCTGCGGATTTTTGAGCGCAGCGTTTACGCTGCGGAAAAATCCGCATCATGGGCACAGCACATGCGGATTTCAATTGGGGAACATTGCTGCCCTTCTACCATGCGTTTTTAATGCGTTTCCGCGGCGTTTACGCAACTGCAAAAACGCCGCGGAAACGCATTAAATACGCATCGTGTGAACTCAGCCTAATACGGGAACTACCTAAGACAGCCTTAATGATTTTATCCTTGATATTGGGGGCTCTCCTGGTGCACATAAGGGCAGGATTGGAAAATGCTGGAATGTCCGGGTAGGCTTTAGAGAGTAATAGCCAATGTTTCCTGATTGTAGTGTGTATTTTTGACATTAAAGTGTGGTAAGTATGTACAAACGGGACCCGTTCCATTTTAGGGGAGGGCGGTCGTTGTTGTCTAGGTTGTAGTGCCCTTGATTTCTCTTCATTAAGGAGTTTGGTGGGATAGTTTCGGTCTTGGAATTTTTGTGACATGGTTTGTAGTCGTTCTGGTAGGAGGTCTGGATTGCTGACGATATGTGTAACTCGAAGAAACTGTGAACGGGGTAGGCTATTTTTGATGGTCCTAGGGTGGCTACTGGAAAAATGTAAGAGACTGTTACAGTCTGTGGGTTTAGTTTATAGGTCTGTGGTAAGGTGACCATCAGACTCCTTTAGGACCACCGTGTCCAGAAAACAAATTTGTGTAGGATCGTGACTCAATGTAAATTGGAGTTCCGATCGGACCGAGTTGAGTGAGGAAAAGAAGGTAGTCAACGTGTTTAGAGTTCCTTGCCAGATGAGGAAGATGTCATCTATGTAGCGGTGGTATGTGGTGCAGTATTGTTTGAACAATTAATTTGGATAGACAAAGTCCTCCTCAAATTTCTGCATATAGTGTTGCATAGGCTGGTGCCACATTAGAACCCATCGCGGTACCACGCTTCTGTAGATAGAAGTCATCTCTGAACATGAAGTAGTTTTCATGTAGTACTAGGGAGAGTAGTTCCAGACAAAGCTGGATAGAATTGGGTGATAGATTAGATAGAGATAGTAGGTATGAGGTTGCTTCTAGCCCTTTATCGTGGGAAATTGAGGTGTATAAGCTGTTAACATCCAGTGTGACCAGTATACTGTCAGGTAGGACATTGTAGGTATTCCTAATGATATCCAGAAATTGATTGGTGTCGAGTAGAAAGGCCCTTGTTTTGTGTACCAAGGGTGTAAGAATTTTCTCCAGATATTTGGCCAAGGGTGATAGGATAGAATCAGTGGAGGCCACAATGGGGCAGCCAGGTGGGTTGGTAAGTGACTTGTGGATTTTGGGTAATATGTAAAAAAACGGAATGACAGGGTGTAGATTAGTCAAAAATGTGACGGTTTTGGAGTCAATAGTATTGAGGGTGTGGTATCTTTTGAGTACATCCTGTATTTTGGAGTGGATTACAGAAGTGGGGTCGTTATGGATTCTGACATACAGTGCCTACAAGTAGTATTCAACCCCCTGCAGATTTAGCTGGTTGACACATGCGGAATTAACTTGGCATTGTGACATTTGTACTGTAGATCAGCCTGGAAGTGGGAAATGCACTGCAGCAAATTTTTTTTTTTTTTTTTTTTTTTTTTTTAAACGTTAAAAGTTAATTCAGAGTGTCATTTATTATTCAACCCCTCAAACCACAAGAATTCTGTTTGGTCCCCCTAAAGTATTAAGAAGTAGTTCAGGCACCAAGAATAATGAGCTTCACATGTGTGGATTAAAGATCTCTTTTGCCAGCCTTTTCTGACTATTTAAGACCCTCCCCAAACTTGTGAACAGCACTCAGACATGGTCAACATGGGAAAGACAAAGGAGCATTCCAAGGCCATCAGAGACAAGATCGTGGAGGGTCACAAGGCTGGCAAGGGGTACAAAACCCTTTCCAAGGAGTTAGGCCTACCTGTCTCCACTGTTGGGAGCATCATCCGTAAGTGAAAGGCTTATGGAACTACTGTTAGCCTTCCACGGCCTGGACAGCCTTTGAAAGTGTCCTCCCGTGCTGAGGCCAGGCTTGTCCGAAGAGTCAAGGCTAACCCAAGGACAACAAGGAAGGAGCTCCGGGAAGATCTCATGGCAGTGGGGACATTGGTTTCAGTCAATACCATAAGTAACGTACTCCACCGCAATGGTCTCCGTTCCAGACGAGCCCGTAAGGTACCTTTACTTTCAAAGCGTCATGTCAAGGCTCGTCTACAGTTTGCTCATGATCACTTGGAGGACTCTGAGACAGACTGGATCAAGGTTCTATGGTCTGATGAGACCAAGATCGAGATCTTTAGTGCCAACCACACACGTGACGTTTGGAGACTGGATGGCACTGCATACGACCCCAAGAATACCATCCGTACAGTCAAGCATGGTGGTGGCAGCATCATGCTGTGGGGCTGTTTCTCAGCCAAGGGGCCTGGCCATCTGGTCCGCATCCATGGGAAGATGGATAGCACGGCCTACCTGGAGATTTTGGCCAAGAACCTCCGCTCCTCCATCAAGGATCTTAAGATGGGTCGTAATTTCATCTTCCAACAAGACAACGACCCAAAGCACACAGCCAAGAAAACCAAGGCCTGGTTCAAGAGGGAAAAAGTCAAGGTGTTGGAGTGGCCTAGTCAGTCTCCTGACCTTAACCCAATTGAAAACTTGTGGAAGGAGCTCAAGAATAAAGTCCATATGAGACACCCAAAGAACCTAGATAACTTGGAGAAGATCTACATGGAGGAGTGGGCCAAGATAACTCCACAGACCTGTGCCGGCCTGATCAGGTCTTCTAAAAGACGATTATTAGCTGTAATTGCAAACAAGGGTTATTCCACAAAATATTAAACATAGGGGTTGTATAATAATTGACCCACACTTTTATGTTTAAAATTTAATAAAATTCAACTGAGCAACATAACTTTTTGGTTTGTAAGATTTATGCTTCTGTTCATAAAACCTAGTCTCGTTTGCAGTTTGAAGGCTCTAACTTATTTGCATCTTATCAAACCAGCTAAATCTGCAGGGGGTTGAATACTACTTGTAGGCACTGTATGTGTCTGTATCAGATAGTTGGCAATTGATTTCATTCACATAGTATGATTGGTCCATGATGACCGTTGCCCCTCCCTTGTCTGCCGGTTTGATTACTATTTGTTTATTGTTTTGAAGGGTTTTTAAGGCTTGTTTCTCGTCATTGGAGAGATTCTGGTATGTACGATAGAACCCTAGGCGTTGTTCATGTAATAGGCCTTTGATATCTTTGTCAATGAGAGATATTGTGGTCTCGGCCGCGTGGTTCGTGTGTGGTGGCATAAATGAGCTTACATTCCGTAGCCCTAGAGATGTGATCGAGAGTTCCGGTACAGGTGTACCCCCTGTTGGAGGTACTCTGTGGACTGATGTCTCAACGGCAAGTCCAAAATGAGTCTTAAGGCGTATAGAGCGGTAAAATGTTTTCTGTAGTTAATCATTGCGAAACCAAGTCGAATAATAAAAGGGAGATACTAGCTGATATATCGACCCATCTGGTCACTAAGAACCTGGATAAATAAGTTTATCCATGCTTAATGTGTTTCGTTACCAACTTAAATGATGCTAAAATAGTAGTTGTGCATAAATCAATATTCTATAACCCATAGAACAGTGAGGATCCAGCTAGATTGCAAATGAGTCATTGTTATAATTCAGTGTATAATCCTCCAAAATTGTATAATTCTTTATGTACAAGAACCAAAATTACTTCCCTCAGGGTATCAGGCAATATAACATTCCATAGTTTTCAACACCTGTCGGCAGTCTAGAAGACACCTTTCTTTTAAAGGAAAAAACTGGATCCAAAATGCCTCATCATACATCGACTGACACCAAAACTCAATTAGTGCCTGAAGGATAATCCAGAAGATTTGGATAATGTAGTAGTCAATACACTTGTCAAAGACAAAGGGGTGAGAGCACTTGTTTTAAATCAAGGGTTGACCATTAAAAGAGGACATTTTTATGAAATTGAAGGAATGAGCAGGTAGGATAGAAAATACTTTTTGTATATTGGCAAAAAAATTGGGTTTATCAACATGAATTGCAAAAATATCTAGTATTCCCTCAAATAATTTAAGAGGCCAGTCCCTTAGCACAAATATTGTACACAAACACTTGAGTGCCACAGTCGTCTAGTCTCTAGCTAATTTAAGGTACAGAATCTAAGGGCCTCCCATTCATGTACACTCTTACTGCCCCGTGTACCATCTCTGTATGTGGTTCCCTCTTACCTCTCTATACACCATTTCTACATAATGTTCCCCTTACCTCATTATTAGATAGTCTCTCCCCCTTACCTCTACATATAGCGATTCTGTATACTATTACCCTACTTCATATACCTTTTTTATACGTATGTTCCCCACACTTCTCTTCCTTTTATTTGCCACAACTCAACCTGGACACTCTATATCTGTGTGGATATTATCGAAAACCACCCCTTCCCCTTTTCTCTCCTCTTCCCCCACCCACCCCTACTTGTTTCTATATATCCTATCTACCATTCTATATAGTTACCAGTCGTTAGGTTATACTGTATACACTATCTTACTACCTCTATGCTACATGTTTCCCACCTAATAGTATTATAACCCCCTCTTTGTTACCGTACTTATTTATCCTTTTATTTTTAGGACTTTATGGCCTTTCCTTCTCATGTCTACTTGCGATGTCTTGCTCTCTTGTAATGTCTACTGTATTCAATAATTTTGCTGAACTCTCTACGAAATTCCCCCACTATTTCCAATTTCTCTTAATGATTTGTGTTTTCTTTTATTTTATATCTATCCATTATTGATCCCAATCACTCTATGCCTCTCACTCGCATTTCCCCTACCTCTCCATCACACTTCCCTTCAATAATAACAATTTATTCCTTGTGTTTTGGTCTTTATTTTGATGTTATATTTATATTTATTTCAATTTTTACTGGTCTTTGCACATTTTGTATTCTATATATGTAACTTAATGCACATATATCTGTATATTTTGTACACCACAGATGTCTCTGATAAAGACCACAAGCTGGTCGAAACGTTGGACAATATCTGCTGTTTCATTGGTGCCAGATCAAAATAAAATCACATTTGCAGCAAATCCATCTTCTTTTCTCATTGTTGGTGCTGAGGTTATCATTATATCTCTATATGACCAGCGTCCCTTCCTCTAGCATGACCACTGTTATATGCAGTGTTGCCAGCTTGACCTTATGTGGATCTAAGGGACTCCCTGGTTATTGCCATGAATACTCATGCATTTAGGTAATTAATATTAGCCCTCCCTAGTGATCAGCTGATACTTGTCCTGGCAGTGGCAGTATATCAGCACTGAGCAGAGCTGATGATCACAGCTCCATTCAATGTGTCGCAGCCACTGTTGAGAACTGTAGATCAGCTTCTCTGCTCATAAATTGGAGCTGACCTGTAGTACCTGGCAGTAGTCACCACACATTGAACAGAGCTGTGCTACTGAGCTCTCTTCATTGTTTAAATCCAACCGCGCTGTAGCTAATAATAGCTGAACAGTGGTGGTGCTGTGCCCAGATGACCCCTTTAACTTATGGCATTGACCAGAATGATTTTAAACTTTGTTTTTCCTTCCAGATGTAGTAATATTTTTGCATTTTGGGTATTAACATGCTACATAATATAATTATGCTTCATTCCACAGAATAATTATTGCAGAGTTTTCTTCATTCCACCTAACATGAACAAAGTAGGAGGTCAGTCATATGCAGATAGTGCAGGTAAAGGTCCAGAAGTTCAAAGATCTAGACCCTGGCCTTTACACGTACTAGGATCAGGAGCTTCTGAGTCATGACATGGAATACTAATACCCCAGGCGAACAATCCTTTAAGAGCAGAAACCTTTCAGAGTGGTAGATATGTAATTATAGGAGACATCTGAAACAATAGACTTCATAGTATGTTTGTTTCTACCTTCAGCATATTTCCAGATTTTGTCATACTGGTCCACATCATTTCTGGCAGCTCTCTGGAATTGTCTACTCTGCTTTTCTTTTCGAAGACCTTCATCCTTCATGATGTTGGCTTCTTGTTTTCTCTTATCGGCAGTTTCCATTGCATTTTCTGTTATTCAATTTGATTTCTTTGTTTTATTTCTCAGTTTTTCTTCCAGTCATCTTGGATTATCATAGGTTCTAACCACAGTTTTCCTATAAAACAATGGGTATGTTTTTCATCTGCTTTATTTTTATAGGCTGTCTACTTTAGATTTTATGCTCCTTAAGGAAAATGTAATTAGAGCGTAAACTTTCTCAAGTTCTTGCAAAGTATGGAAACTTTTACCTAGATATATAAGTATTACCTTATATATTAATAATAACCAATGAAATGAAGAAATTAGGTGGCATTTCATGGTCATTTTAGTTTCCCATCTAGTGGGTGTTCCAGTGTGGGAGTTATAGGGGTGTAACAAGGGTCATTGAATGACTCATAGAAAACATTGCACAATTTATCGATTGTCTTTGTTCTCAGGGATGTTTCATTGAAAAAGGAAGGAAAAAGGGCTAGTTAGTTACCAGCCACAATGATGTGATGCTGCTTCCATGATAAGGGAGAGCAGTCTTAAAGATTGGATTGTCTGTCATTACACATTAGCCTGCTGAGCACTGTCACATGAATCATAGTGCCTATGATATTCTGTACAGTATGGCATTGATATCTATGCAGTACATGAGATCCATGTCACTAGTTATTTCCCATGTGAATTTAGATTCTTTTTAGGAGCCGAGCTCTGGTGCACCTGATCGTACTCATACTGTGATCAGCACATACATGGAGCACCTATCTGAGCTCGTAATCATGAATTGTCCAGTATTACCCAGTAACAATCTCTGTATTCTATGCATGAAGTTGTAGCCTAATGTGCTACGTGGGCACATAGCCTAATAGTAATATGGTAGAAAGTCTCCACTAGACTGCTATCAGTGCACAGAGAGATGTGCCAGCACTCTAATCATCCAGCCTGCTGTGTTATCTGCTCAGGGCAGGAGACTTCTGTCTTCTTTAGGTGCCTATTAAGTAATATAAATAGGGAGAGACTTATGACTATGGACTCATGCTGCCATACATCTGTCTAGTCATGGGCCGTCCACCAGTAATGGGCACAATGATGTTTTACTAGGGAATTGTACATACTGCTTGTGGTATGGTGCCCCGATCTCATCTCACAATACACAAGCACAAGTTACACGTGTGTATTCCTGACAATGAGAAAAATAGTCCTGCACTTGACAGTGCCAGTGTCTGTATCAATACATGATACTCCTAATAGAAAGAAACCATCTCACCCACACTCCTTGGCGTCCTGAAGCACGGAAGCCAGCGGACCACTTGCAGCGATGGAAAAAACAAAAATTTGTTCCAGCTTAGATTGCAAAAAATATTTTATTGGATACAAAAGGATTTCCATGGGGATAGGGGGCATAACTACGCGTTTCAAACGCAGTCCTGTGTTCTTTCACATGATAATCCTACCATTACTACATTTGGCAGTGCCAGTATCAATATCAATTCTGCTTGCTCCCCACCAGTTCTGCACTTGGCAGTGCCAATGTTTGTATCGGGACAGGATACTCCCTACCAGTCCTGCACTCGGCTGTGTCAGTATTAGTTCTGCATATTCTCCACCAATTGTGCCATTGCTAGTGCCAGTATTTGTGTCAGCATAGGATACTCACTACCTTTTTTGCACTTGGCCGTGCTAGTGTCTGTATCAGTACAAGGTACTCCCCACCAGCCCTGCAGTTGGCACTGCTACTATTTGTATTAGTACAGGACACTCCCCACCAGTCTTCACTTGGCAATGCCAAGGTCAACATCAGTTCTGCATACGCTCCACCAGTTCTGCAATTGGCATTGCCAGTGTTTGTATCAGTACTGCAAACCTCCCATTAATCCTTCTCTTAGCAGTGCCAGTGTCTGCATCACTCCAGGTACTCCACCCCAATTCTGCACTTGGCAGTGCCAGTGTATGTATCAATAGAGGATACTCCCTACCAGTACTGCATTCAGCAGTGCCAGGGTCTGTTCTGCATATTCTCCATTAGTTCTGCAAGTGTCTGCATCAGTACAGGGTACCCCCACAAGTCCTGCACTTTACTTAGCAGTTCCTGTATCAGTACTGCATACTCCCCAGCAGTCCTGAACTTGGCAGTGCCATTGTCAGTATCAGTACTACATACTCCCCACCAATCCTGCACTTGGCAGTGCCAGTGTCAGTATCAGTACTGCATATTCCCCACCAGTCCTGCACTAGGCAATGCCACTGTCTGTATCAATATCATATACTCTCCACCAGTTCTGCACTTGGCAATGCTAGCGCCTGTATTAGTACAAGGAAGTCTTCATATTTTGTCCACTTGGCATTGCTAGTGCCTGTATGAGTTTGCATACTCTCTACCAGTCCTGCCCACGGCAGTGCCAATATCTGTAGAGGGTACTTTATACCAGTTCTGCACTTAGCAGTGCAAATGCCTGTATTAGTACAGGGTACTCCTCAGTTCTGCACTTGGCAGTGCCACTATAAGTTCTGCATACTCCCCACTAGTTCTGCAGTTAGAAGTGCCTTTATCAGTACGTCATAATCCCCACCAGTTCTGCACTTGGCAGTGCCAGTGTCTGCATCAATGCAGGGAACTCCCCACCAGTCCTGCACTTGGCAGAACCAGTGTCTTTATCAGTATAAGGTACTGTCCCCCAGTTCTAAACTCGGCAGTGCCAGTATCAGTTCTGCATACTCCCCATGAATTCTGCACTTGGCAGTGACAGTATTTGTATCAGTATTGGATACTCCCTACAAGTACTACATTTAGCAGTGCCAGTGTCAGTATCAGTTCTGCACACTCCACACCAGTTTTGCACTTGGTAGTGCCAGTTTTGGTACTGATACTCCCTACCAGTCATGTACTTTGCAGTGCTAGTATCAGTATTTGTTCTGCATACTCTCCACCAGTCCTGCACTTGCCAGTACCAGCACAGGGTACTCTCTACCAGTTCTGCACTTGGCAGTGTCAGTGTTTGTGTCAGTTCAGCATATTCCGTACTAGTGCTGCATCTGGCAGTGTCAGTATCAGTTTATTTGTTTTTTAGTTTTTTATTTTACTCACTTATATAGCGCCGTTAATTCCACAGCGCTTTACAGACATTATCAGCACTGTCCCCATTGGGGCTCACAATCTACATTCCCTATCAGGATGTCTTTGGAGTGTGGGAGGAAACCGGAGAACCCAGAGGAAACCCACACAAACACGGGGGGAACAGTAAGTTCTGCATACTTTTCATTAGTTCTGCAGTTGCCAGTGCCAGTGTCCATATCAGCACAGGATACTCCTCATCAGTCCCACATTTGGCAGTGCCAGTGTTTGTATATCATTACTTGCATACTCCCCACCAGTCCTGCACTTGTCAGTGCCAGTATATGTTCCCTACCAGTCCTGCATTTAGCACCGCCAGTGTGTGTATTGGTACAGGATACATATATCATCCAAGTTTCATCAGTGTTTGGTCAGTGTGTCAATTTTTATCATCAGTGTTTCATCAATGATTTTCACACATGAAGAAATACAAAAATTATAATTTTCTTCTGTCCATTGCAATGTTAATCACCGACAGCACACAAACTGCACAAAGTTGCCATCTGTGTGCTGCCTGTTATTTCCACAGACCCATAGACTTCCATGGCCTGTCTTCATCCGTGACACTGATAAAAACAACGGACGTGTCCCCGTGATTTTTTGCGGACATAAGATCTGTAAAAAAATACAGCCAAGTGAACAGCCCCTTAGACTACAATGAATACATGTTCTACACGTGTAAACCATGGTTAGAACACGTACGTGAAAAACAGACACCTGAATGAGGCCTTAAAGTGACTATTTGGCCCTTAAAATGCATCAATTACGGCTTGCATTTGTGCTACTTGGTCAGCTGCTAACCAGAAGACCATTTCTACTATGTCAATTTCAGTACTCAAGAAAGAAAGTTTCCTTGGACAAAGGCGCACTAAATTTTGTCATGAAAGGAGTTCAATAACCTTCCACAGACCTCAGTACCAGCTGGAACCTACAAATAAAAAATTGGCAAGGTAGTGCAATATGGAATTAAAAAACGCTTCATACTTGATAACATATTTCAGAAACTAGTTAAACATTTCAAAATATTTTCAGAAAATTGAACAGTCCACTAGCAAGCAAAGTTCTACATATATCTGACCCAATAACTGGCATCCCAAAGGGTGAAAGCATGATGAATAGGTAAATGGCAGACAGTGGATTCAATGTCTGATCTGGCTAAAAGGGCGCCAGGCAAAGCCTCAGCCACCAGCCATACTGCCCTGTTAAAGGACACAATTCAGTGCCACCTCTTCATTGCTAATAACATCATTAACTGACTTGTCAGTAAAATAAGAAAACTGGTGGATGAGTCTGTATTTACCTGCTTCTCTTTTGGGAAGCACACTCGATGGTGATATTCTTAAGTTATGAAATGGAGATTTGGAAGGGACCGGACATTTGACACAAGCTTACCTTTTTGTCCAATTTGTCTGGAACCACCTCTTGCAAACTTTCTACCTATTTTAATTTACTAGAGATAAAAGCTGCAGTATTTTCCATGTATGGAACAAAGCCCTTTAAAACCCTTTAGTTATTAACTCTGCAGCCCCCTTCTTAGGGTGCTGACTTAGCCATGGTTGCATCGCGACCACATTCACTGGCGTCCTCCTGCCACCCACCACATATTGAATACTCATACTTGAAACGGCATGAAGCAAAAAAATGGAAAGGAGTATGATCAGGGCCATATTTGACACTAGGCACCAGAGGACTGGTGAATAGGGTGGGTGGGTTGCAGGAACAGCGCCAGTAGGACAGGGAAAAAAACATATATTACCCCCTTCACCGTACTAAGTAGCCAAACCAGCATCCTTGCGTAGAGGAAAGGGGGTTGGCGTTACGTGGTGTCCATTTGTATTCGCACCTGTAGGTCTGTAAGAAGATTACTTCATCACGCTGTAGAAATCATCTCTGTAGGGGAGGAGAAGACAAAGCTAAGAGTTGTTAAGCACTCAAAGAGCTTTTACTGTAGACTGTGGGTTAGACGGGCTTACAGAGTGAGGGATAGTGCGAGGGACAGTATGGAAGGGGGACAGTGTAAAGATGTGTCAGCGTGGTGGGCTTAATATGGAAAAGGAGCACCGTGTGGGAGGCTCAGTATGGAGAGGGTGTACTGTAGGGGCTAAGTGTGGAGAAGAAGAAGCATGGAAGTCCAGCATAGCCTGTGAAAAATCATCAAGACCCGATGAAAACGAAATGGATGAGAACAACTCCGATCAGAGAGATAAAGTACCTGCCTCCAACAGCGAATTTACACTGGAGAATCACAGACATTAAACGACTGGGTATATGAAGCCAATCTGCATGAAGTCATAAAGCCAACAAATGATAAACATACTTAAATTAATAAAAGAACCACACTACTATTATATATGGAGTAAAACTTATTTATTGGTCGGGTACCTTTGTCAAGTTTAATAAAATAATCAATGTAGTAAATCCATGAATAATCCAATACATTAAATATTAAAACTGCTCCAGACATAAATAAATAATTTAATAAATAACTCATTAATAATTATCTCCATACGGATCCACCCAAGTATCTGGGCGACCCATCCTCTGACAAAGCACCCAAACCTAGCAGTATAAATACCAAAAGCAAAATAACCAGGGCGGGAGGGCAGGGCTTCTTCAGCTCTTGAGGTAAAACTGACCCCTCCTGACAGGAGCTGTCACCTTATATAGGCATATGCCCCCACTCTCCCCCCCTTACAGAACCAATCAGCTGCTCTCCATTTCCCGCTCAAAAACCGGTTAAGGCCAGATTTGTACCACTTCTGAAACTTCCCAGTAATACTGTCATTTACCTCATAACCTGACTTGACCATGTAATACATTAGGGGCTTATTCCCTCATGATGTCCCCATTTAAGGCAATGATGCCATCTCAATCTCTGATAGCCTTTTTAGATAGGCCGACCACACTTTCATGTGCACAAAACAATTAATAACATAATCATCCTGTGCTCATAGAATGGCATTGTTCTCGGCAGTACAATTTTACACAAGACAAGAATGATGATATTTAATCAAACTTAAAAATAATTTCCCCCAATGAACAACTGTTTTGCTTGTGCATTGGGTGATTGACAGTCTGTTCAGATAGCCCGATATTCGGTTCTCGATTATCAGCAAGTGTAAATGCACATTAGATGGTAACTAAAGTATACAGTGATTTTTTAATACGTTTTAGTTTTTTCATCATCTTTTGTCCTGAATCGTCTTTTTTTGCGCCTTTGTGGTCATTTTTTCTGACATCTTTTTGCTGCCAGCTTTTTATTTAAATTGTATTGAATAACACTAGTGAGCGGCTTTCAGGCAGAAGATGGACCGGTCAATTCTTTTAACAGCTTCATGTCTTTGGGAACCTGAAGTGGTTAAAAGTAGCTCATAATACTGAATATATGTGTTTTTATATTGCAGTACATTTGTTCATTATTTTTAACGTTTAACACTTTTTCGAATGGGTTCTGGAGCAGACCTGCCTGAAAAAGATGTGACACCCTTAGATATGTGTATACGGCATCTTTTAGATGCCGACATAACTACCTGTATCGTATTTTAAACAGAAGACGCTTCAGGAAAACGCCAGCAGTGTTCCCCTCAAGCATCTTTTCTGACTTTTTAGGACATCTTTTGCAGAGTTTTTTTTTTATAAATTCCATATATAACACAGTGTCTGCTTCCAAGCCACCTGAAGAATGGTCAGATCTCTTCTTTTAGCCGCTCCACGGGTTTCGAAGCCTGAAGCTATTAAAATAAGTTACAAAATACAGAACATATGCACAGCAAGTCGTTGTTTTGACATAGCCATGAATATATCCATTTTTTCTTTTTTAAAGCTATTTCAGGCGTAATCCACCTGAAAAAGACATTGTGTGCACATACCCTTAGCCTGACTTTCCAGTAGGGGACGTAACCACTTAAAGTGCCTAGGTCAGAATGAACGGCCCTGGGTATGATGTGCGTATCATGTACACGTTTCTGCTGGGTGTGAGCTGCCACTACAGCAGGTACTGTGGGGGTCCTTACAGATTTGGGTCCTCTGTTAACACTGAACAGATCATTTACTGATTGCGCAGGCTGAAGAGAAATCTTCTGACCGTGGAGCATGATGTAGCAGTGCTGTCTGTGTGCTGATCACGTTACACTCTGCAGGGAGCACCTGCTGTGCCGCATCTGGTTGGGGAGGGTCGGGCATCACTAAGCAGAGATTCCTGCAGCATCCCTGACTGATCGCAGGTGAGACGCTCACTGCCCTGAATTGTTTGTCTTGCTCACACTGGCAGGAGTGGGGCTAGGGCTCAGATGGTCCGGGGAGCACATCTGCACCTTGCCCACAGGTTCTTTTGTCCACCACCAGGGGAGCAGGGCAAGGTTGTCAGCCCCAGTAATGATCAGCCAAGCTGCCCCCTCCTTAGCTATCTTTTCCTTATTCTGTACATTAGGAAGGATTCCTCAGCCATAGCTCTGCTCGGTGAAGTTTTCACTGCTCCTCAAACAAGGCACTGGATGAGGAGAGCAGGGCAGCCAGAAATTTATAACCTCGCCTTCCTTCCCGCCCAGAGCCCCAGGGCCAATGAGGAAACAAACAAAGCCTGGGAACAAGTTGCAGCTGGTCCTGCCCCTAATAACATTAACAACTTCTGCACTCAGAGGCACCTTCACTATACACTATGATGCCAATCAAGATCCTCCTATCACTAGGTGACGTCACCGCCCCGGGTTTATAAAATGAATGGGCTGCTGATATGAGAGTTAGAGAAGGAACAGGAGGAGGCACCTCTGCCACTTGTAACACTGCAGGATTTCTGACACTGAGGAGACTGAGTGCCACAGTTAGGATGCACTTCTGTAATATTGTAGGCTGGGGACTGGTGCTGGCTGTGCTGTGCTGCAGGACGGAGGCGAAGCCTGTGGTGCAGGCACATCAGAAGGTCAGTGATCACCTGAAGTTCTCTCTCCCATTTATTTCATCTTTTGTGTCTGTGATTCATCCCATTTTTCTGACTTTCTTCTGCTGCAGTCCAAAGTTTCCCGGCAGGTCTCATCCCTGTGTACATTCATGGTCCCTAACACCCTAAGACTTCTGCAGGATGCAGCAGTGGGGTGGCAGGTGGCACAGTAGAGGGGCACATAATTTCAATTGATACCAATCACACATACAGAAGGGGCATTGACTTGTACATCCCTGGTTTCTGGGATTCAATGATAACTCTATTCCAGGTGTCCCATATATGTAATCTTTATAGTCAGTTTCTAGAGGTAACATAGTGCGATAAAATTTACTGATAGGGTTTTCTTCTGTGCCAAGTGCATTCACCTGAGCTAACACTTATTCACACAGAATCTGGCCCCAGTCATACCTACGTCGATTTTGGGCACCCAGCTGGTCACACATCGGGATATTATTGTAGGCTTCATTCAAACTCATGTGTAATTTTATTCTTGGGAAATTCTTCTGGGATCTGATCCCATCTTTGGTACCAAATATACAGGTAATACATGGGTGCACAATAGCCCCTATAACTAAAGTTTTATGCTCCTAGAAGACTGAAATCCTGCCATAATGAGGTTGTCTATGACAGTGTGGATTATTTTCTACAATCCTAGAGATAATGACAATTAGTAAAACAGTTTCTATACTGGTCATATTCATTTTTCTTTTGGAAGATGGAACTGATCACCATGACACTGATTGCCCATGTTAGTACCGCTCTGATTGAGGACCTTGTGTAAGCCATCCATAGACCTATCATTCCTCCTATAAACTCAGAGCCCAATATAAATGCTAACGCCAGTGTAAGATTTTTTTAATTTTTTGCAGTTGTACTTTCTGTTGTACTCCAGATATTTTTTTAGCAGATTCTATTGCAAAATCATTGGATCTGCCAAAATAACTAATTCCTATGGGCAGCTATCAGTGAAAGTACTGGGAGACCACACATTTAGGACACTATCTACACCCAGCCAACTCTGTACAGACAACTGTGATATTTCATCCCTGTAGACTCCAGGTGTCTGGCCGGGTACCAGAAGATGCTCTGATTGTGGATGGATAACAGAAGAGAACAGAGGGTTACTAGAAATAACCCTTTAGTACTAAACCATCATTACAGACACAGAGCCTAACAGAAAATGAAATAATTCACAGTTATTAATAAAAGTTCACGGTGCGCTCTGTCCATGCGTGGCCTTATATAACCCCAGGGAAAATCTCCAATTCATGCATAGGTTCTTAGTACACGTCGTGTGCAACAGATGTAGCAGAGACCATTTTATAAGATGGGACAAATGACAAAGAACCCCTGATATTAGTATATGTTATTTGTGGTTTTACAATGAGCAGCAGGAAAAGCTACTGTAAAGTAATGCAGCCCTAAAGTTAAATGACGCTAAATCTGTAGAGAAAACAGACAATGTTAGGAGAGATTCACTTCAAGACTCAAAAGAGCAACATTTCCATGTGAAGTGTAATGTAGGCTCCACTCTGCCTGCTGGAAATGCCCAGTTTGCCCTTTGTCATTGATGAGATCTATAGAAATCTGTTTGCTGACAGAGGTATGGGTGCACGAGTGTGTTTATATATATATATACAGGCATATATTTATATACACAGAGTAAGACAGAGCGATAGAAATGATATTCCTTAACTAGTCTCCCAAATTAGTCTAGCAGGTGGTCGTCTGACATTATATTTAAATCAAGGGTCAATCTGCATCATAGATGCAAACTGCCAGGCATGGAAAATGTCTGGAGCATTAACTCTTTTGTCTCCTAGATGAGAATCGTTTCCAGCACTACTTGGAAAAAGTGAGAGGGGGAGAAGTCTTATGATAGAATTACAGAATAATAGAATCTATAATAGGACCTGCTCTTGGCCACCACCTTAGAGAATAAGGGAATGAGCTGAGTTCACTGCATTGTTTGTATAGAGCGGGTTACTAAACAGGTGAACACAACATGACATAATGCAGTAACAGGCAATCTCCGGTCAGAGTCCACTATGCCGTCAGCAAAATGATCCTTGTGGCAATCTAAAAATAAAATCCTTTATTGCACTATATGCCCCTTTTTATAAGCCGTGGATGTGCCTGACGTGACTAGCTCACCCCAAGAGCAGCCACCTTCTTGTTGAATGGTTAATGCTGGAGAGCAGAAGACAAACTCAAGGGCAGCCGATCTTATCGGGTTATCTCTTGTTATCCACTTATGATAGTTGATATTACCAATTGAAAGTGTGTTATCTCAAAAACTAAGACTAATAGTTGTTGTCAGCGACGGCCAAAACACCACTCATATCATTTTGCTACATCATCACAGGTGGATCATAGTTCCCAGCCTACCATACCATGTAGACATGATATTTAGACCCCCCTTTCTTGGTACCTGCATGTATTCTGGTATCCTCTCAAGTTCATGGTGAATTGTAATTGATGGTCACAAGCGAATGAATGTTTGATCAAATATTTAATTTCCACAAAATCTTGGTATTAAATTCAATGAAATATTGTCTGTCATTTTAAAGTCTGTTTTTTTTTGCCAAATTTCCAATAATATTTAATTAACAGTCAATGTAATCTGAAAATACATTGACTAATGAATGTCCGTATTTTTCCTTTTTATCCTGCAGTCATTACGCACATTGCTAGGAGAAGAACTGGCTGAATATTTGGCCTCTGGAGAAAGGGGAGAAAGAAACATTGACCCCAAGACTCGTGCTCGACTTCTGAGAGATCTACGTGCAGATACACGATCAAGGGCAGCGTGGACCAGACTGCTCAACGAATACCCCAACACCCGCAAATATAAAGGCGTGAATAAAAAGGGGCTATCCAAAGGCTGTTTTGGTCTCAAACTGGACCGCATCGGAGCCATGAGTGGCTTGGGGTGCTAGAAGTTGGAGCACCATCTTGTGGTGGTCAGTATGAACTACTCTAACATTTTTCCCTACCCTGATAGTCCTTTATTAAATTCCTGACTTTAATATTTTCCTACTTAGTCTTATGTAGTTGCTCAAAGTCTGTCACTTGTTACTAATGACACATAGTCAGGTGAATTCAGACAGCCATTATTTAGTCCTGGTTTACTCCTTTTCTGGCATTTACTCAAGTTCATCCTTGAATTCTAACCTTTTCTCAGTTATGCATAATTAACTTGTTACTCATGTATCAATCAAAGAAGACACTTTCCTAAATAACAAGGTATACAACACCATTCTTGGAACTTGACTTTCAAAAAAGACAATATTCAAAAAGCCTAAAATACAGTAAATAATGGTAGGCGTCAAGACACGAAGGCAAGATTGCACTTGAATACGTCTATGTTTGCTCTCCAGAACCACAAATATTAGACTAAAAGGAATTACAAATTGCAAAGCATTTAAAGGGATGCAGACCTTTAAATTGGATAACAAATATTAGGAAAAGCTAATGGGTGAACAAGCCCCCTACGCTCTTCATATGTATGGAAGTGTTGCTGAGGCCTCTTGTCCAACAGAAATGTGAGGTTCAGGTTTCAGCTCCTTCCAGCTGCTGCCAATGTAGGAGCATTTCATGCATGGTGCGTAATGTCCCACTATGAGGGTGAGCCCACACACTCGGGTTTTGTTCAGAGTTTTATGCAGGTGTTGTAGATAAAACCAGGATCAGGTTCAGAAAACAGGAGCGATAGTATCCTTCCTTTATACTTTCTTTTCCTTTATGACTCACTACTGGTTTTGGCTCAAAAAACAAGAGCAAAACCTGAGTTTTAAGTTACCACGATGAGTATTTAGTGCGTTTTTGATGTTGCAGATTTTCTGCACCTATTGGCTAAATTAGGATTTTTCCGCTAGTGTTTTAGTCTCTTTTCAGTAGGTGATGTTTTAAAATGGCTTTGATTTGGATTCTTCCTGTTATTTAGCTGTGATAAAATTTTATTGATGAAGTCATGCGCGTATTACATGTCCTTTTAGCCCGTTTCCACTGCAGAAACATACAAAAAATGCATATGCTGTTTTTATCTGTGCATTTTCCTCATCTCATTCAAGTCTATAGGGAAAATGTGCAAATAAAACGCAATATTTATTGCAAGAGAGATTGACGTGCTGCAGTATTCAAAGCCGCACTTTAAAACAAGCAAGTAAGCATCCAAATATACACTGATAATTTTACAAAAAAAAATCTATAAGTAAGATCTATGCGTTATATTTCATGTAGGAAGAATTGAATAGGAAAAGTTTATATCTGACCATAACTCTTAAAATGCTGAGGTTATTATCAATTATATTAGTTGAATAGTGTTTATATATATATATAGCTTCAGTTGTGTGAATATTGCAATTAAGCCTTACCTTTGAGGAATATGCTAAGAAAACCTCTTGGTGTATAGTGTCCTTTTGACCTCCATTAGGCTGGTATACACCACTGTTGCTTTTTTTTCCTATGTAGAAAAGTGCTGCAGACTGCACTTCCTTGTACAAATACAAAAAGCCGCACAAAAAATTTACTTTTTAATTTTCTTTATAGTTGCAATCAGTGAGTGACGTGTGCTAGTGTATGGTTGTACAGTGGCGTAAGACGGAGCCTGATCTGGAAGGATGACGTGTGCTAGTGAATGCCTATACGGTAGCATGAGATTGAGCCTGATCTGTAAGGGTGACGTGTGCTAGTGAATGCCTATACGGTAGCATGAGATTGAGCCTGATCTGTAAGGTTGACGTGTGCTAGTAAATGTCTATACGGAGCATGAGACGGAGCCTGATCTGTAAGGTTGACGTGTGCTAGTGAATGCCTATACGGTAGCATGAGACGGAGCCTGATCTGTATGGTTGACGTGTGCTAGTGAATGCCTATACGGTAGCATGAGATTGAGCCTGATCTGTAAGGGTGACATGTGCTAGTGAACGTCTATACGGTAGCATGAGATTGAGCCTGATCTGTAAGGGTGACGTGTGCTAGTGAATGTCTATACGATAGCATGAGACGGAGCCTGATCTGTAAGCGACGTGTGCTAGTGAATGCCTATATCGTAGCATGAGATGGAGCCTGATCTGTAAGGGTGACGTGTGCTAGTAAATGTCTATATGGTAGCATGAGATGGAGCCTGATCTGTAAGGTTGACGTGTGCTAGTGAATACCTATACGGTAGCATGAGATGGACCCTGATCTGTAAGGTTGACGTGTGCTAGTGAATACCTATACAGTAGCATGAGACGGAGCCTGATCTGTAAAATGATGGACACCAGTGGTGGCCAACTGAGTCTATTGAGGTCTCTTCGCGTTCCGCCATGGTGTTTAGTATTTTTCACACGAAAAAAATTGCCAGAACCTGTTGAAAATCTTAGTGCTACAGTGATTGTCAGCTGATTTGTGAACTGCAGTGTATGTTTGTAAGGTTGTGGTGCCCGACATAGAGCAACTTATACCCCGGCACTAGGTGCGAGCTTTGCCTGTGCACGGAAATGTTCAGCCTGTGGGAGGAATACAGTGACAACTCGAGGAAAATGAATGATTTGAGGCCAGAGCTGCGCTTCCCAGGCTTCTGGCACTGAAAATCCCGGGGCTGTGTTATTAATAACTAGGATCATAATTCCATCTGCATTTTCCATGTGCTGTTACAAGCCTTGAAGTGCTGTATGAGAGAAGTCAGAAACCTGGCCTGCCATATGCTAATAACAACATTAATCCAAAGTCTTTTTCTCTTCCAGGCTCTTAACATTGACAACGGTTTTCTGATCACTGGTCATTATCCTGTCTTAGTGTAGACGCCCAGCTGAGAGTCTTACGTTTCCAGAAGATTCGACAGTGAAGGGACAGGCCGGTACGATGGGACATTGGACCTGCTGTTACCACATGTCTGTCATCATTTTGTTGCCAGCGCACGAGAGCCATGAATGTGCGTTTTGTATACACATCTGTAATGAGGGCTGCCTAGATGTTTACATATCAGTGTTCAGACACGTGTTCACCTTTTAGGTGGCCAAGCGGACTGTCCCGTGTGCTCTCCACGTGTAAGGGCAAAACCATTCCTAATTCATGGACTGTCATCATTTGAGCTACAAGGAAATCTTCCCCAGGTTACCATTAAAACAACCGTCATATGCCTGACCCTAATTCTACCCTGAGATTTAACCCTTGACAGCTCACTATCCACAGAATGTATTAAGCTACTGTTTGTGCTGTAATGAAGCACCGGAGTTCAGTTACCAACCTGCCATGTTCATTATTATGACCTGCCTCTACCAGAGAGGTCAGTAAAATGCTTGTCCAAATTCTGCAAAATAATAGGGTAAGACTGCAGTGCTTTCTGGGATAGAGGTCGGTCTCGAAACCTTAGTAGCTGCTTAATTGTTTTTAATCCTTTTTTTTTTTTTTTCCGTTAGTCTAATGTCAGTTTTTACGCTGATCTTATGGCCAAGTAAATAAGCTCCAATGCTACAAATGACATGAACTTAACGTTTCATTTTGTGTTTCTACTTTTTAGACGTCTAGTGTTGTTACAAAGCTGCACAAAATAATGAGAAAACAGGGAATTTACTATTTTATTAAGGATTTCTCACAGATCTGGGAAATTAATTTGTAGAAGTTCCAGCCAACATATACGATACTTGATACGATGCTAGCATGATGATGTGTGACTTTGCAGAAATGGTCTACAAGAGCACTATGAATTTAGACACATCCCAGCTTCACATATATTACTAAATGTATCCAACAATATAACTTCTCAGTCATTTTTTTTTTACTCCTGACACCGAGGGCGCATTATCTCTACTATGATATAGTTAGTTGCATGATTAAGTATTCTGAGAATTGGACAAATTCAGGTAATCTGTATGCAGTGGGTTTCACTGAAGTTGTGCCAGATGCACTAGACCGACCATAGAAAGCACACATAAAGTCTTCATTTACCCCACCAGTTCCATTGGAAAGCTGCAAGCTTTGTCAGAGAGGCCAATCCAGCAGTGCAAGGGTGAAGTCTCTTGGGGTACTCGTGTAGGTGGAGGGAGGGGATCTGACAGAGCTATATGTAAATTCTCACCTTGCATCAATGTATTTATGTTGTAAAGCTATTTATATTGTTTATGAAGAGATATTTATAAAGAACTTTTATTTATGTAATGAACCGGGTCAAACAATGTAACATTTTGTCCTGAATAGTTGGAACGTTTTAAGATAAAAAAAAAAAAAAATCGAGAAAAAAAAGAACTTCATTCCATGTACATCTGTAATCTGTCTTTATTTCTGATGTTCTGTGATCAAATTCATTCTGGAGAAATCTATTGAACACACATAATCTATTGATTGCACACGTGAATGAAAAACTGCTGTATAAGAATAGTTTCCAGGTTGCTGTTTACACTGGAACTATTTTTAATTATGGCTTCTCATTAGATGGGTAAACTGAAGCTCCTGGGGCACCATGCAAAATCGGTAGTGGAACCACCAACTCTCAAACATGGTCTATAGTACTCATCTCCTCAAAGAGACCATTTAGTTAAAGAGGTTTTCCACTACTTTTAGATTGATGACCTACCCTTAGAATCAATTTTCAAGATCCATTTTTACAGACTGACCAACAGTTTTTTTTAGTATTGCCAGTCGGTCCGTGTAAAAGGACCTTAAATGGAGTTGGTAAACATTTATCCATAGGTGGTTGCTTAATACAGACAGACAACAGTAAATGGTGCACACTCAACAATCTGCAGTAGATTGTTCAGTGCACATAGCCTGCCAAGGAGTCCTGTTTACAAAGGATGATGCACCGCCAAGGACTATGATTTTTTGAGCTGCACAAAACATAATTTCACCCGATAAATTAGTCATTTGCTCGTTCAATGAGTGATCGGCTGCCTGTTTACACTGAAGGATTAGTATGAAACAAGCATTCTTAAGAACACTCGTTCATGATAATCTTTGAGAGTAAATGCTGCATTACTCACACTGATTATCTACCATCATTTTGAGCTTTCTGCATAATCTCCAATGCATCCTATGAAATGTTGCTTCAGCCTGTCTCTCTGCCTCCTGCTTGTAAGAGCCAGCTGACAGGGAGAAACATATTACAACAAGGAAGCAGGGAAGGCAAGAATGCAACTACATTGTGTAGGATACACTAAAGTTGCATTTATACTGCATGATTATTGTGAACGAGAATTCCTAGGAATGCTTGTTTTACAATAATTGTGTAGTCAAAACAGGTTGCTGATCACCCGTTGAACGAGCAAAACGCTCATTCATCAGGTAGAATAATGTTTTGCACAAAAAATCACGCTTTTCCTATGTAAACAGAACCTGTGCTGCCGAGAACAATGGCAGCTTATGTGTACAGAACGATCCATTACTGATTGTTCAATGAGCTTCATAAGCAGCGTCAGTCTGTGTAATCAGGCAATTAAATGAAAAGCAACAAGGAAATATGTTGCTGGTCATTGAACACTGCACAGTGTAAATGGACTATTGGTCTTTGCAGTGTAGTGTGGGTCAGGACCCAGCAGTTGTATATCACTTATCTGTTATTGACTGTCCTTAGATATGGCTCGGAGCAGAAAAGCACAGAACCCCATCTGCAAAGCCATCATGAAAAGTGTGATATGCATTAGGGAAAGCTTATTACAGGGAAGAAGACATCAACATGGAACAGATATACACAAAAGCCTCTACATTATGCTTTATTGTATAGGCAAAAAATGCTGGACAGCTGCAGTAAGTTTGCAGTCTTGAATCTTGGTTGCAGTATGTATTGGTCTGCAAAGATGTAATAGCATTAGATTTATTTTCATTCAGTACACATATCCTATAGTTTAAATGGTATCTCACAAAGTGGCTTAAGATTGTAAAAGTTATTAAAGGAAGGGTGTCAGATATAGATTTTGTACCTGTGCCTCAGGCGATATCTCTGAATAGCTTTTATAGAGCACAGCTATTGCTCTGCATTCAAGCATGAATGTGATGGGAGATGCAGTTAACTACTATCATTACTGTTCTAGAACTAGCAGCAATACAATTACAAATTCAGTCTTAATGAATGTATGGCCTATATGTGTGAGGCATATAAAACGCTTTAGTTATCTAGTTAACGTGGACTATATATGTGCATTTTACTGCATTCTCTTTTAACTCCTGCAAATATGGTATACAAAGATTTAGTCATTATTGACTGTCATTGAAGTTTTTATTTCTTTTTTTTTAAGAGTTCATTACAATTTTATATTCACAGCAGTATTATAACTTATTCAGAGACTGAATGTATAAAAAAAAAAGAATGGAAGATAACATTTTTTATCTATGTGAACTGAAATGAGATTCAATAAATACAGTTAATTAGGCTCAGAGGATGTCAGTAACATACAAGGTTATTTCCATATACAAGAAAAGATTATGCAGCATTATTCAGTTGTTGACTGAACACACCTGGTTTAACCTTGTGCTAGACATGAAACTGTATGTGATAATATGTACAACAGACCTAGGTAACATGAGACTTCATTCCTTCAGAGGTTCCTGTAAATGTGACAAAACTTCATCCATTCTATCAGGAAATGTTTAGTTCCTATAGATGAGCTTTGCTAAAGCTTTAGAAGGTTATATAGGCTGAAATGTGCTAAAACTTTAGCAATGTTTATCTATAGGAACTAAACATTTGCTTAAACTTTCTAAAACATTAACATCCCTAAAACTGTGTGCACAAAATTGCAGATCCATATCATCCAAATCTCTAATATGGCAGGCCGTGTGCATGAGAACAGATAAACATTAGATGGATTGCAGACCATCAAGTCAACTAACAGTTTCTAACTTTAATCAATTAATAGTGTCAACCTTAATCAAATAATAGAGTCTAACTTTAAACAAATAGTAGGATCTAAGTTTAATCAAATAGTAGAGTCTAACTTTAATCAAATAGTAAGGTCTAACTTTAATCAACTATTAGGGTCTAACGTTAATCAAATAGTCGGGTCTAACTTTGATTCAACTGAAAAATTGTCCTTTTAGTTTGGTGGCTCAGAACACTAGTTGCAGCATCATTTTTCTGTGTCTGCTGCAATTAATATGATTATGTTGTGAAAAACTTTTAGCTGCGGAATGCTCAGTGTAATAGTTTTTATACACTTTGTTTAAACCTGTCTTTAGAAACGTTTCCAAACTATTTGCCTGTGGGTCACATATCTCACCACTTTCTATTACACAAATGTCTAGAAGTATCTCAGAAAAAGGCATGGGTGAAGGTTATATACAGTACAGACCAAAAGTTTGGACACACCTTCTCATTTAAAGATTTTTCTGTATTTTCATGACCATGAAAATTGTACATTCACACTGAAGGCATCAAAACTATGAATTAACACATGTGGAATTATATAATTAACAAAAAAGTGTGAAACAACTGAAAATATGTCTTATATTCTAGGTTCTTCAAAGTAGCCACCTTTTGCTTTGATGACTGCTTTGCACACTCTTGGCATTCTCTTGATGAGCTTCAAGAGGTAGTCGCCAGAAATGGTCTTCCAACAGAGATGCTTAGCACTTGTTGGCCCTTTTGGCTTCACTCTGCGGTCCAGCTCACCCCAAACCATCTCGATTGGGTTCAGGTCTGGTGACTGTGGAGGCCAGGTCATCTGGCATAGCACCCCATCACTCTCCTTCTTGGTCAAATAGCCCTTACACAGCCTGGAGATGTGTTTGGGGTCATTGTCCTGTTGAAAAATAAATGATGGTCCAACTAAACGCAAACCGGATGGAATAGCATGCCACTGCAAGATGCTGTGGTAGCCATGCTGGTTCAGTATGCTTTCAATTTTGAATAAATCCCCAACAGTGTCACCAGCAAAGCACCCCCACACCATCACACCTCCTCCTCCATGCTTCACGGTGGGAACAAGGCATGTAGAGTCCATCCATTCACCTTTTCTGCGTCGCACAAAGACATGGTGGTTGGAACCAAAGATCTCAAATTTGGACTCATCAGACCAAAGCACAGATTTCCACTGGTCTAATGTCCATTCCTTGTGTTCTTTAGCCCAAACAAGTCTCTTCTGCTTGTTGCCTGTCCTTAGCAGTGGTTTCCTAGCAGCTATTTTACCATGAAGGCCTGCTGCACAAAGTCTCGTCTTAACAGTTGTTGAAGAGATGTGTCTGCTGCTAGAACTCTGTGTGGCATTGACCTGGTCTCTAATCTGAGCTGCTGTTAACCTGCGATTTCTGAGGCTGGTGACTCGGATAAACTTATCCTCAGAAGCAGAGATGACTCTTGGTCTTCCTTTCCTGGGGCGGTCCTCATGTGAGCCAGTTTCTTTGTAGCGCTTGATGGTTTTTGCAACTGCACTTGGGGACACTTTCAAAGTTTGCCCAATTTTTCGGACTGACTGACCTTCATTTTTTAAAGTAATGATGGCCACTCGTTTTTTTTTACTTAGCTGCTTTTTTCTTGCCATAATACAAATTCTAACAGTTTATTCAGTAGGACTATCAGCTGTGTATCCACCAGACTTCTGCACAACACAACTGATGGTCCCAACCCCATTTATAAGGCAAATAATCCCACTTATTAAACCTGACAGGGCACACCTGTGAAGTGAAAACCATTTCCGGTGACTACCTCTTGAGTCACCTACATCAAGAGAATGCCAAGAGTGTGCAAAGCAGTCATCAAAGCAAAAGGTGGCTACTTTGAAGAACCTAGAATATAAGACATATTTTCAGTTGTTTCACACTTTTTTGTTAAGTATATAATTCCACATGTGTTAATTCATAGTTTTGATGCCTTCAGTGTGAATGTACTATTTTCATAGTCATGAAAATACAGAAAAATCTTTAAATGAGAAGGTGTGTCCCAACTTTTGGTCTGTACTGTATATAACCTTTTATATCAAATGCATAAGAAGTTTTAAGCAATTTTAAGCTGGCTTTACACATATTAGTTGAACAGCCAAATTCATCAGGACCAGCCAAGCATCTAATGTATATGGGGGCCACACAATTCTGCTGCGGTGGCAGCTGTCAGGGGAGATAGGGACCAAGCAATTGGATTACAACTGCTCAATTATTTTGTTTTTGGAAACCATCTGGCAGCGACCTTCACTAGCAGGCGAATGTGCACGCTTATGGGACTATCAGGATGTGTGTATGGCCACAGAGCTCGGATTTTGCTCTTTATACGAAACTATAGCACATTTTACAATTAGTGCAGCATTTTAAAAAAAAAGATTGATTCTCCAAGAACACAAAATATCAGGTAGCACACAAATGGAATGGAATATGTAAAAATTACATATTAAAGCTTTACATTTTAGCTGCAATACAGCGCAGTTAGGCTGTGTGCCCACGTAGCGTTTTTCAAGCGTTTATGCTGCGGAATTTCCGCAGCATAAACGCTTGTGAAACGCTAGGTAATCCGCACCCCATGGTCCCCAAGGGGATTCCGCATGTTCTATGCACATGCTGCGGATTTTTCCGCAGCGTTTATGCTGCGTACAAAAATCCGCAGCATGTCATTTAATTTTGCGGTAGCGCAGCGGAACTCCCGCCATTGACTTGCATTGAAACGCATAGAAACCGCGACTGTACATTTCTACAAGCGGCTTCTATGCGTTTCTATGTGCGGATGGTACCCAGTTCTGGAGGAGAGGAGACTCTCATCCAGACCTGGGTACCATTGTACCTGTAAAAAAAGAATAAAATAACAAATAAAGTTATATTCACCTGTCCGGCGGCTTCTCTCTGAATGCCGGCATCGCTTGAGGACCTACGGTGACGTCACGGTCATGTGACCGCAGGCCCTTCACCGCTCTGTCTCGCGATATGCCGGCAGCCGGGAACCAGACAGGAACGAGCGCTGCAGCACACACCGGGGCCTCGGGGGTGAGTATAGCTTTATTTGTTTTAATTTTTACGGTTCACACTGTATAAATCCATGCTATTTGCATGGATTTATATAGTGTGACCTAGTTGTCAAGCACTTTCCAAGTGATGCTATCGCCTGGAAAGCGCTTGTCAATCTGCATGCGGAAACGCATGTGGATCCGCATGTATTCTGCAGGAAAAACGCATGCACAATCTGCATGCGTTTTTTCTGCCAGGGAGATGCAGAAATGCTGCAGAAATTTTCTGCTTCATTTCTGCATCGTGGGCACATAGCCTTAAAGGAGTGATCTGCATTACCCAGGAGCAACCATTACCAGCAGTGTACAGAGAGCTCTGTTTACATCCGGTCCCCACCAGAGCAGATAACACAAATCGACGGGACCCAAATCGATCTGATAGTTCATCAATATGTTAGACCTGGACAATCCCTTTAAAATGAATTTTCCCATTTCCAAATAGACTTGATTATTGCATATTGAATGGTTAATACTGATCTTTGCACAAAGGTAAAAGATCTGAGAAAACACATGGCAGCTTTTACAAACAAATACAAAAACATACAACAACACTTGTTGAGCTCTAACGTGTATGCAGACATTGAGTATATGAATTTTACATTGCTTTACTGCTATATAGTCTATGCTTATATCTTTGAGGTCCGTAGTATTCATTTTGATGAAATTGTGTGAGCTAATCTGCCAACGATAAGGTGAACTCTTCAGATGAGATAATACACTAACATACTTACCTTTCCTAGACCTACAAAATGAACCTGGAGCAAGTAAGATCTAGCTAATGGAGAAATAATAATAATATAATAAGAATTTTTATTTCTATAGCGCCAACATATTCCGCAGCACTTTACATTTTAGAGGGGACTTGTACAAACAGTAAAATACATTACAGAATAACAATAATCACATAAATCAACAGATACCAGGAGGAGGGCCCTGCTCGCAAGCTTACAATCTATGAGGAAATAGGGGAGACACCAAAGGTAAATGGTAAAAAGTGCTTGTATTGTACGGTCAACTATCAATATAATAAATCGGGTAATCATATTATGCTGAATGAACCTGTCACCAACCAGTATGTGAACAAGTACAGACACAGAGGTTTATTGAGTGCATGGGAGTGTGTGAACAAAATGATACGAGGGTCCTGATTTGGAAGGAAATTTTGTATGGGAAAAAAAGGGATAGTTAGATAAGTGAGGGGAGGCAGTAGGCCAGTCTAAAGAAATGCGTTTTTAGGGCACGCTTAAAACTGTGGGTATTGGGGATTAATTGAAGAGTCCTGGGTAGTGCATTCCAAAGAATTGGCGCAGCACATGAGAAGTTTTGGAGACGGGAGTGGGAGGTTCGGATTATTGAGGGTGTTAATCTTAGGTCATTAGCAGAACGGAGGGCACATGTAGGGTGGTAGACTGAGACGAGGGAGGAGATGTAGGGCAGTGCTGAACCATGGAGCACTTTGTGGGTGAGGGTGATGAGTTTATATTGAATTCTATAGCGGATGGGTACCCAGTGCAACGTCTGGCACAGGGTGGAGGCATCGGTGTAGCGGTTGGCGAGGAATATGATCCTGGCTGATGCATTTAGGACAGATTGGAGAGGAGAGAGTTTAGTAGGAAGGAGATCGATTAGTAGAGAGTTGCAGTAGTCCAGAAGAGAATGAATCAGAGCGACAGTAAGAGTTTTTGCAGAGTCAAAGATAAGAAAAGGTTGAATTCTAGAAATGTTTTTGAGGTGTAGATGACATGAGTGGGTGAGTAATTGGATGTGGACAAAGATCCAGCTCACAAGAACTGAACGTATCTTTATTCACATAAGTGCGTAACAGAGGATAAAACCAGGACTTTCATGGTAGCAGAAGCATCTGTGTGTTTCGGGTGGCCAGGCATCCTTAGTCATGACTAATGGATCTTTCTCCATTGACTTTTCTCACGCTAAGGCAGAGCGTTTTTCACGCTTCTAGCCACAAAGATACATTAATAGTGAGTTGGATATTCTTATTTCAAGATCATATACTCTAGTCTAATGAAAACCCTCCTTAAACATATGAAGAGAAGAGCACAACCAAGATGGACACAGCCGCATACAATCTACATCCCAATATAATCTTTACATAGGGGCAGGGAAAGCACATAACAGCTTTTGAATAATTTGTGCTAATGCCTCATTCTGGCATATGTATATTAATAATCAATTAGCAGCTGGCCTCGTGTTTAAATTTAACCTGCCATTTTGAATAACACTATTAATCTGGAAATATGTGGTTATTCTACAGGTTAATAGCGTTATGAAGGTACGCAGCTGCAATACTGAGAGCGTATCTGCAGGTTAATAGCGTTATGAAGGTACGCAGCTGCAATACTGAAAGCGTATCTGCAGGTTAACCGCTTCCCGACCGCCCACTGTACATAAACGTCGGCGCTGCCTGGGCTCTGTGCAGCGCCAACGTTTATGAACGGTTGGTGGTCCCGCAGCCCTCAGGACCCCCAGGGTCCTGCAAGTTCTGCGGTTGCGGTTCAGAGCGACAGCTCTGACAGGGGACATCATCAGGACCTGATTGGATCAGGTCCCAATGATGTTAACCCTTTGCTATCTTCTATATGCCGCGATCTATAGTGATCGCGGCATTTAGAAGATAGTGAGAGGAGAGGGGGTCATCCACTTACCTCTCCGACGACCCCTGATGTCTTCCAGGACCTGCCGTTGTTATGGCAGCCGGAGGTCACATGACTGCCTCCGGATCCGCCATATATGATGTCCTCATAGGCTCAGCCTGCAGCTGAGCCTAGCAGGAGATAATGACAGTTTTACACTGTCAGCAGAGCTCTCATGCAATGCAATACATGTCTATTGCATTGCATGAGAACAGTGATTAGAAAAATAAAAATTAATGTCTGTAACGGGACTGGGAGGTGGAACCTCTGAGCGACTATACAAGGGGGCGGTCCTTGTAAGGAAGCGGGTGGCTCCCAGGGAAGACGGGCAGGTAGTCACGGCAAGGACAGGGACAGTCTCTGGGTAGAAGGGCAGGTAGTCACGGCAAGTGACAGGGACAGTCTCTGGGTAGAAGGGCAGACAGTCATGGCAAGTGACAGGGACAGTCTCTGGGTAGAAGGGCAGGCAGTCACGGCAAGTGACAGGGACAGTCTCTGGGTAGAAGGGCAGACAGGTAGAAGGTGGACGCTCCCAGGTGAGCGGGCAAGAGTCTCTGGACGGCCAGGTGGTCACGGAAAGTGACGGCAGAGTCTCCAGGTAGGCTAGCAGGCAGGTAGCAGGTGAGCGCTCCCTGGTGAGCGGGCAAGAGTCTCTGGACAGGCAGGTGGTCACGGCAAGTGACGGCAGAGCCTCCAGGTAGGCTAGCAGGCAGGAATCTGGCAGGTGACTGGCAGGTAACTGGTGACGGGACCTGAGGGCTGAAGCAGAGTGAAGGCTTTGCAACAACATTGCTCGGGCACCTCCATTTTGCAGGAGGTGCCTTATATATGGAGAGGTCCTCCGGCCATTGGCCGGGGACTCCTTAGGACGGCGCGCGCGGCCCCTTTAAGAGAGGGGGAGCGCGCGCGCGCGCGCCCTAAGCACAGAGGCCGGGAAGCAGCGCGCGCTGCCAGCAGAGCGGGAGGAAGCCGCCGGGCACGGAGCGGAGAGGTGAGGGGAACGGCGTCCCTGCCTAGCAGGGGGCAGGGACGCCGACGCTACAGTACCCCCCCTTTAGGCACCCCCTTTTTTAGGCCAGAGAGAAATTTAGCAAGGATGAGAGGGGCATGGATGTTCTCCCGGGGCTCCCATGTTCTCTCCTCAGGACCAAACCCCTTCCAATCTACCAAAAAAAAGGTCTTTCCTCTTACCCTCTTAGTGGCCAGAATACTCTCTACCTCAAAGACGTCTTCAGTGGAAACCGGAGCAGGAGGAGTACCTGGATTGTTGGAAAAAGAGTTAAAGACAACGGGTTTGAGGAGAGATACGTGGAAGGAGTTGGGAATCCGTAAGGTGGCTGGGAGTTTTAATTTGTAGGCCACTGGATTAATTTGCCTGAGGATTTCGAAAGGACCGATGAAGCGAGGACCTAACTTGTAGGAGGGTATCTTGAGCCGTACATGTTTGGATGAGAGCCAAACCTTGTCTCCTGGACGGAATTGAGGCGGATCCAGACGTCTCTTGTCAGCATAACGCTTCATGCGCTCGGAGGACTGAAGAAGGGCAGACCTGGTACTCTCCCAAATGGTAGAAAACTCGCTGACAAGAGACTGCGCGGCAGGGTTGTCCACAGAGGCGGAGACGGGAAACGGAATCCGGGGGTGCTGGCCATAGACAATAAAGAACGGGGACTTGGAAGAGGATTCGCTCTCTTGGTTATTATAAGAGAACTCGGCCCAAGGAAGGAGGTCCACCCAATCAGAATGGTGGGCATTAACAAAGTGCCGGAGATAGCTGGTAAGGATCTGATTGATCCGCTCCACTTGACCATTGGACTGAGGGTGGTAAGCGGAGGAGAAGTCCAGGGTGACGTCCAGCAGTTTACATGTGGCTCTCCAGAAGCGTGAGGTAAACTGAACCCCTCGATCCGACACGATGTGGAGGGGTAGGCCATGGAGACGGAAGATATGGCGAATAAAGTCCTTAGCCAGCTCAGGTGCAGACGGAAGACCAGGCAGGGGAATGAAGTGGGCCATTTTAGAGAAGCGGTCCGCGACCACCCAAAGACAGGAAGATCGGTAATGAAGTCCATAGTGATGTGTTGCCACGGGGCAACAGGTATGGGAAGCGGCAGGAGATGACCAGCTGGTAAGTGTCTGGGAACTTTGTTGCGGCCACAAGATGAACAGGCAGAGACGAAGTCTACCACATCCTTACGCAGGGTAGACCACCAGTAATGCCGGGAAATGAATAGGAAGGTCTTCTTTTGGCCGGCATGGCCGGCTAGTTTAGAAGAATGACCCCAGCGAAGAACCCTCTCACGGTCTGGAGGCGCCACGAACGTCTTGCCGGGTGGAAGACGAGTCAAATCCAAGGGGGCCACATTCATCACCTTGGAGGGGTCGATAATGTGCATAGGATCCTCCTCTTGGTCGGAGGACAGGAAGGATCGGGACAAGGCATCAGCTTTGACATTCTTGTCCGCCGGGCGGAAATGAAGGATGAAATCGAAGCGGGCAAAGAACAAAGATCACCGGGCCTGACGTGGATTAAGTCTCTGGGCATTTTGGAGATATGCCAGGTTCTTGTGATCCGTATAGATGATCACCGGGTATAGAGCCCCTTCAAGCAGGTAACGCCACTCCTCCAGCGCCAATTTAACGGCAAGCAGTTCTCGGTCTCCTATGGCGTAATTGCGCCCAGAGGAGGAGAAGATTTTAGAGAAAAAGCCGCAGGTTACCATTCTCCCGGAGGAAGACTTCTGGGTGAGCACCGCTCCGGCTCCAGAGGAGGAGGCATCAACCTCCAGGTAGAACTGTTTGTTGCAGTCCGGATGGTGCAGCACAGGGGCAGAGGAGAAGGCTTGTTTCAGGGAAAGGAAGGCCTCCTCAGCTTCGGATGACCATACCTTGGGATTTGCTCCCTTACGGGTGAGCGCAGATATGGGCGTAGTCCGTGACGAGAAGTGAGGAATGAAGAGACGATAGTAATTAGCGAAGCCCAGGAATCGCTGTATCGCCTTCAAGCCCTCCGGACGGGGCCACTTTAGTACAGCAGAGAGCTTCTCGGGATCCATTCGCAAGCCTGTCTGGGAGATAACATAGCCCAGGAAAGGAAGAGAGGTCTGCTCAAAAAGGCACTTCTCGTATTTAGCATAGAGGTGGTTCTGCCTGAGCCTAAGCAGGACCTGACGAACATCCCTCCGGTGTGTGGGAAGATCCGGAGAGAAGACCAAGATGTCGTCCAGGTATACCACCACGCAGGAGTAAAGAAGGTCATGGAAGATGTCATTGACCAGTTCTTGGAAGACGGCGGGAGCATTGCAGAGACCGAAGGGCATCACACGGTACTCATAGTGTCCGTCCCGGGTATTAAATGCAGTTTTCCACTCGTCTTCCTGACGGATATGGACCAGGTTATACGCTCCACGTAGATCCAGCTTGGAGAAGATCCTGGCGCCTTAAAGACGATCAAATAACTCAGAGATGAGCGGAAGGGGGTATTTATTTTTAACCGTGATCTGATTGAGTCCTCTATAGTCAATACAGGGACGTAGCGAGCCGTCTTTCTTTTTGACAAAGAAGAATCCGGCTCCAGCCGGGGAGATAGATTTTCGGATAAATCCCCTAGCCAGATTCTCTTCAATGTACTCAGACATGGCCCGGGTCTCGGCTGCAGACAACGGGTAGATACACCCACGGGGAGGAGTGGTGCCAGGTACCAGGTCGATCGGGCAGTCATATGGCCTATGGGGTGGCAACGTCTCTGCTTCCTTCTTACCGAAGACGTCCGCATAGGGCCAGTAAGGAGCCGGGAGCCCTGGTAAATTAGCTGGAGTTGGCGGAGGGCGAGCTGGGCGGACCGGAACCAGGCAGGTCCTATGGCAGTCTGGACCCCATCGGAGTACTTCACCGGATCGCCAGTTCAATACGGGTTCGTGTGTCTGGAGCCAAGGTAGACCTAGCAACAGGGAGTGAGAAAGTCCGGACAACACATGGAATGAGATTTCCTCAGAGTGCAGCATTCACACCTGCAGGGTTATGGGTTCAGTGACGAGCAGGATGGTCTCCGAGAGAAGTCTTCCATCCACGGAGGCGACTGATAATGGTTCAGCCAGGGACTTGTTGGGAATACGGTATCTCTCTACCAGAGACTGGGAGATGAGGTTTCCAGCAGCTCCAGAATCCAGGTGGGCGAGTTCAAAGTGACGGTTTTCTCCCCAAGCAATAGAGACCGGTAAAGTCAGAGACGGAGAGGGCTTACTTTTGTCTAGGACGACCTCTCCGAGCGGTCCTAGACACTGGCGTTTCCCGGCTTCTCCGGGCAGGAACGGATGAAGTGCTCCATACTGCCACAATAGAAACAGCTTCCCTCGGCTCAGCGAGATTCTTGGCGAGATCTGACCATCTTGGTCTGGTCGATCTGCATAGGTTCAGGCGAAGGCACCCGCGGAGTGACTGGTTGAGAGGCAGGTCTCAGGGAAGTAGGAGCAGAGCAAGAAAAGTCTTTCTCCCAGGTAGTCTCTTTGGCACGTTCTTGGAACCGGATGCCAATCCGGGTAGCTAGTGACACCAGGTCATCCAGAGTGGTAGGAATGTCCCGACCAGCTAACTCGTCCTTAATCCGACCGGAAAGACCCTCCCAGAAGACGGACACCAGAGCCTCATTTTCCCAGGCAAGCTCAGAAGCGAGGGTGCGGAACCGTATGGCATATTGGCCCACGGTGAGACTCCCTTGGCGGAGACGTAGCAGAGAGGAGGCAGAAGAGGTTTTCCGTCCAGGTTCATCAAAGACTTTACGGAAAGAAGCAAGGAAAGACGGCAGGTCGGACACCAGGGGATCCCCTCTCTCCCACAGGGGATTTAGCCATGCCAGTGCCTCCCCAGTGAGATGGGACATGATGAAGGCCACCTTGGCGCGGTCGGAGATGAACTGGTATGCCAATAGCTCAAAGTGCAGGGTGCACTGGTTTATGAAACCCCGAGCTAAAGTAGGTTCGCCGTCAAAGCGTGGAGGTGCCAGAAGCCGAGGTCCATAGTCGGGTACCATGAAGGGACTGGATTGCAGTACCGCAGGAATAGGCACGGCTGGACCAGAGGTAGACATAGACGAGTCACACAATGCGCCTAGACGAGAGTTAACGGACCGTAGATAGGACAGTACCACCTCCTGCTGAGTTTTCTGACGTAAGACTTCCTGGTGCAGATCGGAGATCTGGGGGCCACTGGGTTCCATGGCCCGAGCAAACTGTAACGGGACTGGGAGGTGGAACCTCTGAGCGACTATACAAGGGGGCTGTCCTTGTAAGGAAGCAGGTGGCTCCCAGGGAAGACGGGCAGGTAGTCACGGCAAGGACAGGGACAGTCTCTGGGTAGAAGGGCAGGTAGTCACGGCAAGTGACAGGGACAGTCTCTGGGTAGAAGAGCAGGCAGTCACGGCAAGTGACAGGGACAGTCTCTGGGTAGAAGGGCAGGCAGTCACGGCAAGTGACAGGGACAGTCTCCGGGTAGAAGGGCAGACAGGTAGAAGGTGGACGCTCCCAGGTGAGCGGGCAAGAGTCTCTGGACAGGCAGGTGGTCACGGCAAGTGACGGCAGAGCCTCCAGGTAGGCTAGCAGGCAGGAATCTGGCAGGTGACTGGCAGGTAACTGGTGACGGGACCTGAGGGCTGAAGCAGAGTGAAGGCTTTGCAACAACATTGCTCGGGCACCTCCATTTTGGAGGAGGTGCCTTATATATGGATAGGGACTCCTTAGGACGGCGCGCGCGGCCCCTTTAAGAGAGGGGGAGCGCGCGCGCGCCCTAAGCACAGAGGCCGGGAAGCAGCGCGCGCTGCCAGCAGAGCGGGAGGAAGCCGCCGGGCACGGAGCGAAGAGGTAAGGGGAACGGCGTCCCTGCCTAGCAGGGGGCAGGGATGCCGACGCTACAATGTCCCATACAGGGACTAAGTAAAAATGTAAAAAAAAAATGTTTTCAAACTGTTAAAAAAAAATCACAAAATAAATAAAAATAAATAAATAAAATATTAAACCAATAAATCCGTATATTTATGCAAAAACAAAAAAAGTGCACATATTTGGTATCGCCGCGTCCGAAACAACCCGATCTATAAAACTGTCACACTAATTAACTCCTTCTGTGCACACCGTAATAAAAATAAATAAAAAATGGAGCAAAAAACTATGTTTTGTCATCATATCGCCAAACAAAAAGTGGAAAAAAATGCGATCAAAAAGCAAAATGGAAATAAAAATGGTACCGCTGAAAACGTCAGCCGAAAAATAAAAAAGTTATAGCTCTCAGAATAAAGCGATGCAAAAAAAATATTTTTTCTATAAAATTGTTTTATTGTGTAAAAGCGCCAAAACATAAAAAAAATACAGTAAGTGTAGTATCGCTGTAAACGTACTGACCCGAAGAATAATGCTGCCCTATCACTTTTACCACACGCAAAACGGCATTAAAAAAAACCTCAAAAAACAATTCCTGAATTGTTGGTTTTTGTTAATTTTACCTCCCAAAAAAAACGGAATAGAACGCGATCAAAAAATGTCACGTACCCAAAAATGGAACCAATAAAAATGTAAACTCGTCCCGCAAAAAACAAGCCGTCACTTGACTCTGTCGGCCGAAATATGGAAAAATTATAGCTCTCAAAATATGGCGATACAAAAACTAGATTTTGCAAAAAAAAGCGTCTTTTAGTGTGTGACAGCTGTCAGTCATAAAAGCCCGATATAAATCTGGTATCTCTGTAATCGCATCACTTATACCGCACGAGGAACGGCGTAAAAAATAAATAAAACCAATTCTTCACCTGCTACTGATTTGTTTATTATGTCTCCCAAAGATCGCAGTAAGGCTCTGCTCACATTTATCCTGCTCTCTGCGCGGAGCACTTACACCAGAGTTTCCGTGTAAATCTCTGAAGTACGTGATTCAGACAAAATCCATGATGGAAGATTCCCTGTAATGAGGCAGATATAGGCCACTGTGGATGCCATCTGGCCTGTGATCCCACGGTGTCAGTTTTTTTAGACGTGCATAAAAGTGCGGTTGGCCACAGTTTTGTGCACTTCTGAAAAAAAGAACACTGCTAAACAGAGGCCAGACGGAGTCCAGAGTAAATTAAAAAATACTCACTACTTCCCTAGATGAATTTCTTGAGAGGTGTAGTTTACAAAATGGGGTCACTTGTGGGGGTTTCTGCTTTTTCGGCATGACAGCGACTCTTCAAATGTGACATGGTGTCTGCAACCTATCCCAGCCAACATAGCGCTCCTTTCTCTTCCGAACCCTGCCGTACACCAAAGCAGTTGTTTCCCCCACATATGGGGTATCGGCGTATCCTTATGATAATGAAAAATTAGGGGATGAAAAACATTTTTTGTGGGAAAAATGTGAACATTTTATTTTTACGGCTCAATATTATCAACTTCTGTGAAGCACCTGGGGGTGCAAGGTGCTCATCACACATCTAGATAAGTTCCCTAAGGGGTCTAGTTTCCAAAATGGTGTCACTTGTGAGGCGTTTCCACTGTTTAGGCACATCAGGAGCTCTCCAAACGCAACATGGTGTCTGCTAATTATTCAAACAAATTTTACATTCAGAAAGTCTAATGGCACTCCTTCCCTTCCAAACCCTGCCGTGCGCCCAAACAGTGGTTTTCCTCCACATATGGGGTATCAGCGTGTTCAGGAGAAATTGCACAACAAATTTCATGGTGCAATTTATCCTATTACCCTTATGATAATGCAAAATTAAGGGATGAAAAACGTTTTGCTGGGAAAAATGTGAAAATTTTATTTTTACAGCTCAAAATTATAAACTTCTGTGAAGCACCTGGGGGTTCAAGGTGCTCACCACACATCTAGATAAGTTCCCTAAGGGGTCTAGTTTCCAAAATGGTGTCACTTGTGAGGCGTTTCCACTGTTTAGGCACATCAGGAGCTCTCCAAACGCAACATGGTGTCTGCTAATTATTCAAACAAATTTTACATTCAGAAAGTCTAATGGCGCTCCTTCCCTTCCGAACCCTGCAGTGCGCCCAAACAGTGGTTTTCCCTCACATATGGGGTGTCAGCTCGCTCATGAGAAATTGCACTACAAATTGTGTATTCCATTTTTTCCTGTTACCCTTGTGAAAATAAAAAAATTGGGTCTAAAGTAACATTTTTGTGAAAAAAAGTTAAATGTTCATTGTTTTCTTCCACATTCCAAAAATTCCCGTGAAACACCTGAAGGGTTAATAAACTTCTTGAATGTGGTTTTGAGCACCTTGAGGGGTGCAGTTTTTAGAATGGTGTCACTTTTGGGTATTTTCTGTCATAAAGGCCCCTCAAAGGCACTTCAAATAAGATGTGGTCCCTAAAAAAATGTTTTTGTAAATTTTGTTGGAAAAATGAGAAATCGCTGGTCAACTTTTAACCCCTATAGCTTCCTAAAAAAAATAAATTTTGGTTCCAAAATTGTGCTGATGTAAAGTAGATATGTGGGAAATGTTATTTATTAACTATTTTGTGTGACATATCTCTCTGATTTAAGGGCATGAAAATTCAAAGTTTGAAAATTGCAAAATTTTGAACATTTTCGCCAAATTTCTGATTTTTTCACAAATAAATGCAAGTGATATCGAAGAAATTTTACCACTGTCATGAAGTACAATATGTCACGAAAAAAACAATCTCAGAATCAGGGGAATCCATTGAAGCGTTCCAGAGTAATTACTTCATAAAGTGACAGTGGTCAGAATTGAAAAAATTGGCCTGGTCACGAAGGCAAAAACAGGCTCTGGCGTGAAGTGGTTAATAGCGTTAACCGACATGACAGGTTCCCTTTAACACAGAAAATTAAAGAATTGAAAAGTTATTACAATTATCTGATGTATTTTTCTATAAGTTGTAGGGATTCTCTCGCTCTCAGGCAGTTGGATAGCGTTCACACAGGTATGAAACTTCTTGGTGCAAAAGAAGTTTTATTTGACTTAATAAAAATCTCCAACTAACGGAAAAATAAATAAACAGAAATGTCCATACACCTGACATGCAGGCTTCGCAGGCCCTATAAGCCACTTGCAAGCCCAACCAGTTTCCTACAGGTCCTTCACCCAGGCCTGAGGTTCAGAAGCGCTCACACCTCCACAGCCAGACAGTTATGAGCAGCTCTGCTGCTCTGTTAGCTCCAGCTGAACCTCCTGGATTGGAGAATGGGAATGACTGGTCCCACCCTTCACTTACCAATCATTCCTGACACCTGAACCCGTACTGCTCCACTAAATCAAAATCTCTAAGCACCCAGTGGCAGCAGTGCATTAACAGCACACGATCTGATTATGATTTCAAAAAGGCAAAATGTTAATTTATGCTGCAGAATTCACCTGCTGTAATGCACAAGGTGAAGTGTGCAGCAAATCCACAGAGTTTTTAACATGGCCGGATTTTGTGTTGTTGAAATTCCACAGTGGATGTGACCTGCATGAATGTGGATTCTAGAGAGTCCTCTACTTAACACCTACAGAGGTCAGATGAGAAAGTGCTACAAAACTTGTAACCTCTACAGACATTATCATGTCTTACAAAGATAAATTAACCCCTACAAAGCTCTTATCAGCTAGTGAGATAAAGTCAAGCCAGTGCCTACACAGGTCACCTCAACAGCTGATATGAATGCTTGATATGACTTACTGTACATAGGTGAATGTGTTGTCTGTATGTACTGATATGATTTTTTTAGGGGTAAAAATAAGTCCATACAGAAATAAAATCTCTCCTGGTCTTACTGGCCCTTAATACAAAAATTATATTTGGAAGCCTCTACTATTAAAATCATGTCAGGGTTATTCAGCGGTCACCTCATTGGTGTAAAGCATAATGGACATTAAATGGACCTGTGTGTCTGACAGGCAAATACTTTCTTTTACTGCTGGGGACACTCACACGATGACACAGGCAGTAACCAAAGCTGACTTGGCTGCTTGCAGATGGAGTGAGTTTGCTTTGCTATGTGCCCACAACTCCACATCTAGGAGGAAGGAGCGGCACAGGGTGGTTCCAACGGCATCAGAGGTAGATCCAATGGTGGCTAAGCCAATGTCAGTGGAAGCACCAGGAAGCGGAGCCAACAGCTCCTTCCACACAGAACGTTGTGAATCTGGCCAATGTAACAGGACGAGGGACGGACTCTGTGTGCTCTGCAGCTCTAGAGTCTGCGTCACCCCCTAAGAGTTAATTCAGATTGCCAACAGAGGCAAGATGCCCAACTAAAATTGTGACAGCTGCAGTCCTGTACATATGCTGCCATCTTTGGAAGCTAGTTCTGTAATAGTGTTGTATTTATTGTAAAGGTTGGACGGGTGGCATGCATACTCAATTTTAATTAGTGAATTTACACTAGTCAATAAATTTGTTATAATTATTCAAAAACAACTATTTGTAATGATTATTGCTACCTGCATACAACTTTATAGCTGATCTTTCTAAAACGAACCGCTGAAAATTATATCAACAAAGTTGGTCATTTTGGCGCTGTCTGTGCTTTTCACTTTCTTGTTTTTAGTAGATTTAGCTGCAGGCACTCGCTGTATGAGTAAGGTCTAGGTACACAATTCCTGGCATTAGTTTTTAATACTGTCAATAAAGAATTTGTTTATACTGTTTCCTGTCTGGAATAATGTAGTTTTACAACTTTGTAATATATGGTATATGCAGCCCTTACTGTGACCTCAGCGGTGACTTGGACCCAAGATTAGACTTGATATGTGCCGTATTACCCAGTCTATCCAGTACAGGTACTAGCTGAACAAAGGCCCCCATACACATTAGACTAAATTCATCCTAAACCTATCTATATTGGTGGGATTCACCATCAGTCTGATGTGTATGGGAACCTCCCGACTCTCCCCCTGCAGCAGATGTAGGGCGAGAGACGGATTCAACCTGCTAAATTTCAGGGGTCGCTCCTTTTGTTCTCCCTGGAGATAAGTGTTATGTTCTGCAACATAAAACTAAGGAATAGGATGGAAAACCTGTCCCTGCACTGAGACTCAGCTTAAACCCTACAGTGGGATGGGTGCCCTATTCCTTGTGAATAGCCCCACCGACACTCCTGCACTGAACTCAAACGAAGACCTGAAGGAAGGGGAAAGGGTGTCCCTAAAAGATCTAAGGACTGGGAGCAAAAACAGGAGACCTCCTCAAAGAAAAGTAAGTTGCAGAAACGAAGATAAAAGGAAACAAAACTGGTGGAACAAGAAGTCCCAGGATATCAATTGTCCTAAGCACAAAGAACTAACAAGGCAACTTAGCCAGAGCACAAGCGAAACAACACTGATGTCCAGTGGGGAATGGGAGACAGGTGCTGAGTAATAAAGAGTGAGGAGATCACGTGACCAAGACACCCAGCACCAGAGGAAAAGACTAGAAGTCAGCAAACCACAAAAAGCTGGCCGAAGAGTAAAACAACATAGATTCTAACAGTACCTCCCCTTTTACGAGGATCCTCCGGATCCTCTAGGCCGAGCCTTACCAGGAAATCTCCTGTGAAAAGCCTTAATTAGCCTTGAGGCCGAGACGTCCTTGGCCTTCACCCAGGAATTATCCTCGGGCCGAAACCTCTCCAAGACACAAGATACTGTAATCTACCTCTATGCCACCTGGAATCCAAAATGCGAGAAATCTCAAATTCACCGTCTTCATCAACGGGAGGAACAGTAAGCTTCGCCTGCTTATCAGGTGTGTCGGCCTTCTTAAGTAACGACACATGAAACACAGAATTAATCCTCCAGGATGAGGGAATGCCCAACCTCACCGCTGCCGAGTTGACGATCTGAAGCACTTCGAAAGGACCCACAAATTTAGGCCCCAGTTTTTTAGAAGGAATTTTCAAACGAAGATTCCTAGAGGACAACCAAACCATGTTCCCAACAGCAAACAAGAACTCCTTTCTTCTTTTGTCAATCTCCTGTTGGCCTCTTTAAGATTCAGGCGTACACTGGTCCAAACCCGCTCCAAATCACCAGAAAAATTGTCCTCCTCTGGTACAGCAGCCCCAACTTTGGAAAATGGACCAAAAAATGTATGCCTGCCAGTACAACAATAAAAAGGAGATCACCCAGCTGAGGAAGAAGTATAATTATTAAGGGCAAACTCCGCAAGTGGTAGAAATTCTGAAAACATTTCTTGATTGTCTGCCACAAAACATCTCAAAAACTGCTCGACATCCTGGTTCTTCCTTTCGGTCTGTCCATTGGACTCTGGATGATACCCCGATGAGAATGACAAATGAATTTTCAATCTGTCACAAAAAGCACGCCAAAAGCGAGCCACAAACTGTGGTCCTCTATCGGAAACAATGTCCGTGGGAACACCATGGAGCCTGACAATCTCCTTCACAAAAGCCTTAGCAAGAGTCTTGGCACAAGGTAACTTGTTGAATGGAACCAGATGACACATTTTACTAAACCGGTCCACAACCCAGATGACAGAAAAACCCTCCGATACAGGCAGATCGGTGATAAAATCCATGGCAAGGTGCGTCCATTACGAACTAGGAACTTCCAAAGGGCACAGCAACCCCGCAGCCGGAGCGTGAGAGGCCTTCGACCTAGCACACACAGAACACTGACGCACCCACTTGATGACTTCCCTTTGCCACCCTGGCAACCAGAAACTCCGACCGATAGACTTCCTAGTTTCTGAATACCCTGGGTGACCCGCCAACTGAGACTCATGACATTCAAAAAACAACGCTCTCCTCAAGGCTCTAGGCACAAACAATTTACCACACGGAGTGTTAGTTGGTGCCGCACTCTGAGCTCCTAGGATGCTATTCTCCAACTCAGAATCCAATGCGGCCACCACCACCCCTCTCTGCAAAATACACTCCTACCTCTCAGCATTCACCGCTGGAGAGAAACTACGAGACAAAGCGTCAGCCTTAACATTCTTTGTCCCCGGGACAAAGGTTACGGAAAAATTAAACCGGGCAAAAAACAGTGCCCACCTAGCCTGACGGACATTCAAACGTTTAGCTGCGTCCAGATAAATCAAATTCTTATGATCAGTGAAAACCTGTATAGGATGTCGATCCCCCTCCAAAAAATGTCGCCAATGCTCGAACGTGAGTTTAATAGCCAACAACTCACGATTCCCAACATCATAGTTGAGCTCTGTCTCAGAATTTTTTTTTGAAAAGAAAGCACAGGGATGCACCCCATCCTCACCCTCCTGGGACAGAACTGCCCCTACGCCTATAGATGAGGCATCCACCTGAACCAAAAATAGCTTGGTCTCATCCGTCTGGATAAGAACAGGAGTAGAGCTGAACCTCTCCTTGAGATACTCAAAAGCTTCAATAGCCACAGTGGACCATTGGACTGTATTAGCACCCTTCTTGGTGAGATCAGTAATGGGTTTAGCGATGACAGAGAAATTCTTTATGAATTTCCTGTAATAATGGGCAAACCCTAAAAACCTCTGTACTGACTTCAAACCCTCAGGCCTCGGCCACTCCAGCACAGCCTGAACTTTCACCGGGTCCATCTCAAAACCATCACAAGAGACAAAGTAACCCCAAAAAACGAATTTTCTGGACAGCAAACTGACACTTCTCCAATTTAGCAAAGAGTGTGTTATCTCTCAGTATCTGAAAAACTTCGCGGACTCTCTGCCAATGAGACTCAAGATCCGATGAATAAATCAAAATGTCATCCAGATAAACAATAATACTCCTACCAATCAATGATCTCAGAATGTCATTGATGAAATTTTGAAAAAATGCAGGAGCGTTAGTAAGCCCAAAAGGCATCACCAAACACGCAAAATGACCTTCCAGGGTGTTAAAAGCTGTCTTCCATTCATCTCCGTCCTTCACCCGCAGCAAATTATATGCCCCACGAAGGTCAATCTTAGAAAACCATTTAGCTCTGGTCAATTGGTTAAACAAATCCGGAATAAGCGGTAACGGGTAAGGATTGCGCACAGTGATCTTATTAATCTCCCAAGAATCCAGACATGGCCTAAGACCCCCATCCTTCTTTTTGACACAAAAGAACCCAACCACCACAGGAGACTTAGAGGGTCTTATGTGACCTGCAGCTAAACTAGTCTGAAGGTATTCTTTCAAAGCCTCCCTCTCGGGAATTGTCAGATTAAACAACCGACTCTTACGGAGCTTAGCATCAGGGACGAAGTCAATAGCGCAATCGTAATCTCTATGAGGTGGTAAAGCTTTCGACTCCACTTCCGAAAAAACCCTCCAAAAATCCTGAATGGATTCAGGTAACTCCCCCTTCACAACAGCCGCAATGTGAACATTACAACACTTACCATAACACCCCTGACCCCAGGATCTTATGGAAGTAGACGACCGGTCCAGCAAAGGATTATGCACTTTTAACCAGGGCAAACCCAGGACGACCGGGGAAGGCAATTTAGCAAGTACAAATAAGTCAATCTGCTCCTTATGTTCCATATTCATAGTAAGCGGAAACCCAGTGACCTTTCGAAGAATGCTCCCATGCTCCAGGGGAGTATTATCAATCTCCACCACAGGAAAAGGAGACGACAAAGGTTCAGAACTGAACTTATACTTTTCAAGAAATTGCTGACCAATCAAATTAAGTGCAGAACCACAATCCACCATTACCTGAAACTCAATCGAACGACCCTGACAGGTGGTATTACCAGGAAAAAACACCCCAGCAGAACTAAAAACGCAATGCGAACGGGAGTGTTATTTCTACTGATCATTTTTTTTTCTTTCCTTAAGCGAACCTCGCATTGCTTTAAAAATTGATCAGCCTTACCACAATACAAACAAAGTCCCTTAGAGAACCTTTTGTCCCTCTCCTTGGAACGGGATGACATTGCCCCCACCTGCATAGGTTCCCCAGTGTCGGCAGGAATATCGTGAGAAACAGAATCCAGCAATACAAGGAACTTCTCCTCATTCTGTCTGGCCCTCAACCTTCTATCCACACGGATAGCTAACTGCATGGCAACTTGCAAAGTATCAGGTATCAGGGAATGCAATGAGCAAATCTTTAACCCTTTCACTCAAGACTGCCAGAAACTGAAACTTGAGTGCAGGGTCGTTCCACCTGACCTCTGCAGACCATCGTCTGAACAGGGTGCAATAACTCTCAGCATCAAGAGAACCCTGTTTGAGACGACTGAGCTCTGCCTCAGCTGATGTAACCCGATCAGAATCATCATACAGCAAACCCATGGCATCTAAAAATGCCTCCACAGACCTCAAACAATGATCATCAGGAGACAAGGAAAACGCCCAGATTTGAGGTTCTTTAAGCAATAGAGACATAATAATCCCTACACGCTGTAGTTCACTGCCAGAAGATCTAGGTCTGAGCCGAAAATACAACAAACAAGCATTTTTAAATAAAAAAAAATCCTGTCGTTTCCCAGAGAAACACTCAGGTAATCCTACCTTAGCTTCTTCACAGCGTTCTGCTGGGTTTTCTTTTTTTAAACGGGGCTGGACATACTGTTATGTTCTGCAACTTAGAACTAAGGAATAGGAGGGAAAAGCTGTCCCTGCACTGAGACTCAGCTTAAACCCTACGCTGGGATGGGTGCCCTATTCCTTGTGAATAGCCCCACCGACACTCCTGCACTAAACTCAAACAAAGACCTGAAGGAAGGGGAAAGGATGTCCCTAAAAGATCTAAGGACTGGGAGCGAAAACATGAGACCTCCTCAAAGAAAAGTAAGTTGCAGAAACGAAGATAAAAGGAAACAAAACTGGTGGAACAAGAAGTCCCAGGATATCAATTGTCCTAAGCACAAAGAACTAACAAGGCAACTTAGCCAGAGCACAAGCAAAACAACACTGATGTCCAGCGGGGAATGGGAGACAGGTGCTGAGTAATAAAGAGTGAGGAGATCACGTGACCAAGACACCCAGCACCAGAGGAAAAGACTAGAAGCCAGCAAACCACAAAAAGGTGGCCGAAAAGTAAAACGACATAGATTCTAACAATAAGCCCCTGTTAGAGAAGTCTGGCTAAGGTTTCCTCATAAAGAATGCTGGCATACTCGGCCAAGCGTTCCAGTGCAGGGAGAGATAGCTATCAGTCGAATGATCGTTCAACCAACAGCTGTCTAATGTGTATGGGGCCTTAAAGCTGAGCTCAGATGGTAAGATTTTTTTAGTTAGTGCTGTAAATCTGATTACATTATACCAATAATCTAATGGTTATGTGGCCAGTTTAAGCACTTTTCATCTATTATCAGGGCATACATGTATCAGCCAGGTCAAATGGATGGCCATTGGTCACCACAGGGGAGTTTTGTTCATGTGGTTTCATTATGAGACCGGTTTCACATGTCTGACATTCATGGTCCTAATATGGATCACATTGTCTGGACCAGATGTCGGTCTCCTGACCTGAACTACACAGTCTCATTTATGCCTATGAGGCTTTTTAGTTTGGATCTGGAGACTTGCAGCCGGTTCGGAAATTGCTGTCATGACTCAGAATGGCAGATGTGGTGAGAAACCAGCCTTACAGTATGAAAACGTCCAAGACTAATATGCTTGATTGAGTAGCCTGGGTTGGTGTCTTTTGGCCTGATGATCATTCAGCTAACAGTTGCCTATATCATATGTATGGTCAGCTGGACAATATCATCAAATGTAGTTTTACAAAAAAAGAACAAAAGCAGATCCGTAGAATGTTTGGTGCTAGCATCTGGACACTGACACTGACTCAAGGTCCAGTCATTAGCTAAATGAAAAGGAAGGCAGCACTTCAAAACTGATGTACAAAAGTGGGGGTACCTTATTGATCATTTCTGTGCAACCTTTCGGGTCCAGAAAAAAAAACAGTAATGAGCCTTTCTCATTATTTTGAAAAGCTCTGGAGAGAAACAGAAGCGCACACAAAATGGGCGCACACAAATGGGCAATACAGTTTTATTAATTCAACCATTTTCTATACATTTTTATATTATTGTTATATGGATATTGGGTACTTTGAAGAGGCAGTTCCAAAGGGAATTGTCACATGCAAAAAACAACAGGAGAGGAGACAACTGAATGTAGAACTGAAGAGGACTAGATCACAAGTGGCGAGTTTTTACAGTTATTTTGATCCCATTGCTCCTATCATTATTACATTTTTTTTGTAATTCAGCCATATGGTTTCAGAGTTATGGGCCATATTTGCAGGGCCGGCTCCAGGTTTTCGTGGGCCACAGGTGAACGAGTCTCAGTGGGCTCCTTTAACACATACCACCATTCATCATGCACAGATACGGCGGAGAAATAAAGGTATACAACACAGGGCCCAGGCTGTCCCCTCATCCTTCACATATCCAAACATTCACAAACGCATAGTAGGCAAACATGCACACACATGCACAGTAGGCAGACATGCACGCACACACAGTACGCAGACATGTACACACACACCGCACACACACACAGTACACAGACATGCATACGCGCACACACATAGTACTCAGACATGCACGCACATGGTACGCAGACATGCACGCACACGGTACGCAGATATGCACGCACACGGTACGCAGACATGCACGCACATGGTACGCAGACATGCGCACGCACAGTATGCAGACATGCACGCACACATACACACAGTACGCAGACATGCACACACAGTACACAGACATGCGCACAAATGCAGGCATGCACACACATACACACATGCACATGGTACACAGATATGCACACATACAATATGCAGACACACACATACACAGATATGTACACATACAGACATACAATTCATCTGGTACAGTTCGCTATGAGATCACGCATTCAATCAATTGCGAAACAAGTGGTGTAATTTATTACGCCACTTTCCCTTGCAATAAAATTTACGTGGGCATGACCACAAGAGAATTTAAAAAACGAGTAAGGGAACATGTTCGTGACATCATATCAGCAAAAGAGGCAACAGCAAGTAGCGAACTTAAGTCAATACCCCGTCACCTCTGGTTAGCGCATGGATGTGATGAAACTCCATTGAAAGTACGTGGCATTGACCGCGTGATACTGGGCCCAAGAGGGGGCAATTGGAAAAAACGATTGGCCCAGAAGGAAGTGGAGTGGATTTTTAAACTGGGCACACAGACACCTCTTGGGCTTAATGAATATACGTCCTTTGCACCATTCCTGTAGATTTTGGACACTTTCCTTTGAGTTGTCTTGATGGATGCTTAATGGCTATATTGCCTTTCTTGGACCCCCTAGAAATGATTTCCGCCTCGCTTTGAGTGCCTCTCTCTGAGTCTTTTTTGCAGTGCTGGCAACAGTTGTTGTTCTTTTAATTTTGTTTTTAACTATTTTATAATTTTTATTTTTAGATTATTGAACATAGCCTTTCCATTAGATGTGCGATACCCATTTAGGGATCTGATTGTGGCGGATACTATGACGAAATTTGTACATTATTAGGATGCTGCAGGAGTAATGTGGGGACCTGAATCTGTCAAGATGCCGCATCTTGTTTGATGATACTTTCTTTTTAGCTATTAGTATGCATATGCACTTTATGAATTATGCATCTGTATTGGTGGCATGTAGCCCCCTAATGAGTGTTGTTCACTTTGCATTTGTAATTTTATGCTGCTATAAATGTTTACAGTTTTTTATATAGATTTTATTTAATCATGTTTAATATATATACACTTTGCACTTCCTTTTTCTTTTAATTTATATTAATTGTTTAGTACTTGCACATGATGAATATTTTATGTGTTCTTTGATGTATATATTTTTAGCATGCACTAATTGACCTCCTTTCCCAAAGTTTTGTTGTATACAACAATATCAGGTTGATGTTTTTAATTATGTACACGATCACTTTTATATGTCTTTTTTTTCCCCCCTCCTTTTTTGTTTCTCCTTGTTTTGTCCTTTTCATTGTTTTGATAGATAAAGTTGGATTTATTAAGTATGTCTCTATTATTGATACATGGGGTTGTTGGATTCATCTCCCATTTTATGCCGCTTTGATGTGTCCACCTGGCCATCTGGTGACGTGCACTCTCTCTCTCTCTATATATTGTGGTAGGACGACTCGCTCGGCCACTTCCGGAAGTAGACTCAGGAACCCGGGTTTTCTTTGCAGGCTTTATTAACAGCATAAAGCTCTGCACTCCAGCAAAATAAACAAGGCCTTAATGGCAAAACAACAAAACAAAACAAAAACTGTAGTACAGTCCATATATGTGTGTGCGGTTCGCCCACACAGGTTATGTCCATCCTTCAGCTCCCTCCTGAGCTATGGCTGTCCAGTCTGGAGACCTTGCCTCTCCAAACACAACACAGAGAAAAAAAAACAGGACTGAACATTTAAACGTTGCTCAGCCACACCCTGAGGTGGAGGTATGGGGAATGATGTCCCTCCCATCTCTATGTCATTCCCCTAAAACCACGCCCTTTAAGTGAGTTAACCCACCAGCATATACAGTGGTGGCCAAAAGTATTGGCACCCCTGCAATTCTGTCAGATAATACTCAGTTTCTTCCTGAAAATGCAATCACAAATTCTTTAGTCTTATTTCTGTAGTCAAATACCATGAAAGCTGCAGGCAGCCAGGAGACGTACTGGAAACCCCCGGATGTGCAGCAGAGGTCCTAGAAGACCGGGATCAGGTAGCAGACAGAACTCCACAGTAGCTAGAAAGTCTGAAAACCATGGAAACCTCAGGCAGATGAGAGAAGCCCTCCACTAACAGGTAGCAGGGTTACTGAAAACCGCAGTCAAACAGGTGAAGTCCTGAAAACTACTGACAGGTAGCAAGGTTATTGGAAACCGCAGACAAGTAACTCATGGATGGGAAACCTCAAACAGCCAGGAGACGTCTTGATGACTGTGGACTGGAACTGTGTACAGACAACTAATAGAGTTACCAGCAAGTCTTAGAACAATACCAAAACACATTTATATGTCTTTGGAGGTCCAGGAAATACAACATATGGGAGCACACCGGACTACTTGCAAAGCCAAAGCATAACTAGCAGTAAGTAAATACAGGTGCATGTCACTAAATTAGAATATCATCAAAAAGTTAATTTATTTCAGTTCTTCAATCCAAAAAGTGAAACTCATATATTATATAGAGTCATTACAAACAGAGTGATCTTTTTAAAGTGTTTATTCCTGTTAATGTTGATGATTATGGTTTACAGCCAATGAAAACACAAAAGTCATTATCTTAGTAAATTAGAATACTTTATAACAACAGTTTGAAAAATGTTTTTACAATCCGAAATGTTGGCCTACTGATATGTATGTTCAGTAAATGCACTCAATATTTGGTCGGGGCTCCTTTTCCATCAATTACTGCATCAATGCGGCGTGGCATGGAGGCGATCAGCCTGTGGCTCTGCTGAGGTGTTATAGAAACCCAGGTTGCTTTGATAGCAGCCTTCAGCTCGTCTGCATTGTTGGGTCTGGTGTCTCTCATCTTCCTCTTGACAATACCCCATATATTCTCTATGGGGTTAAGGTCAGGCGAGTTTGCTGGCCAATCAAGCACAGTGATACTGTTGTTTTTAAACCAGGTATTGGTACTTTTGACAGTGTGGTCAGGTGCCAAGTCCTGCTGGAGATTGAAATTTCCATCTCCAAAAAGCTTGTCGGCAGAGGGAAGCATGAAGTGCTCTAAAATTTCCTGGTAGACGGCTGCGCTGACTTTGGTCTTGATAAAACACAGTGGACCTACAAAAGCAGATGACATGGTTCCCAAACCATCACTGATTGTGGAAACTTCACACTAGACCTCAAGCAGCTTGGATTGTGTGCCTCTCCACTCTTCCTCCAGACTCAGGAGGCGTCACCTTGATTTCCAAATGAAATGCAAAATTTACTGTGTCAATGACTGCCTTCTGGACATCTGTCAAGTCAGAAGTCTTCCCCATGATTGTGGAGCCTATTGAAACAGACTAAGGGACCTTTTTAAACACTCAGGAAGCCTTTGTGGGTGTTTTTTGTTAATTATTTAAATTTACTGAGATAATGACTTTTGTGTTTTCATTGACTGTAAGCCATAATCATCAACATTAACAGAAATAAACACTTGAAATAGATCACTCTGTTTGTAATGACTCTATATAATATATGAGTTTCACTTTTTGTATTGAAGAACTGAAATAAATTAACTTTTGGATAATATTCTAATTTAGTGAGATGCACCTGTAAATAGTAATAGTACATATAAATGACATAGGGTACTCATATGACACTATTTTGATCAAAAAAGCACAAAAGCTATCCCACTGTGACAAGGTATATACATACTTTATATACTACCAGTCTGCAATCAGCTCCTTTCTGCAGTACAAGGGAAAATGTTATCTTGACAGACCCTTTTAACTTAGCTTATTTAACAGAAGCAGGTCCTTTTTTTGAGCCACTGATAAAGACTTCAGACTGCATGTTCATATGACTGTCCAGTCGGGAGCTGAAATGTTACAATAAGTCACCACTTTCAGGTAGTAATTCATTTTACTATTTTTCTCAGATCTTGCTGTGTGGCTAATGTTTTTCCTGACACCATTCGGGCAGATCTGTGATCTATAACTACACCCCAGTTACAGTGTCTGTAGGCAGTCAATGGTAGTCAGAGACATGTCCCTTGTTTCATCACCAGTTTAGGCTGCTGCTCTCTTTCCCCCTGCATCCTCCAATACACATATACTTATACAGAGCAGCCGATCACAAGCTTACTGGAACGTCAGTGCACAAAGGGGAGATGTGGAGTACATAACGTGTACAATGATTATACAGATTTATAAACCACCAGTGACAAAAAGATAATCAGGTAAGTGCCATATGGGTTTACCCGAGTGCTATGAATTGCATTATTCCGTTATTCCGTCTTGTATAAGGAACAGAATAACAGAATTTAGATCTGGCAAACAATATATCCAATCAGCGCTAGATGGATCCCATTGACTTATAATGGGGTTTATCAAATGTCTGTAACCCAAAAATTAGCACAGTAAGCTGTGTTATAAGCATAAGTAAAAATCACTCAGCCTCCTAACAAAGGACCCAATGCAGGTATCAACTTAGTGTTAATAAGGGGGAGCCAAATGGATCGCTTTAAGGCCTCGGACACATTTAATAATACAAATAACAGTGTTTTCGTTCAGTAAAAGAGAATATAGCTTTCCATTTGAAACAGAGACTGATTTATTGATGTTACTAGTCACAAAGGTTGTAGTAATAAATGTGACTAGTTCACTTGCATTGTATCCACTGCTGGGATCCCCCACAATACCAAAAATGGAACTTGTTACCAGGTTGTTAGCACCCATCTGAGAGCTGCTTGATATAGATACAGAGACCCTGATTCCAGCAATGTATCACTTACTGTAGTAGTGATACTAGTGATACTGCTGTAGCTTTGATAAAATCACTGTAGTAAAAAATCTGGTGACAGATTGCATTTAATCACACCAAAATTGCTCAATAATATCTGTAGGGATTAACTAACATTTTAAATCCATTATTTTAAATTGTCGAAGGACAAAAAATGCTAATTTTGGCAATCGAAAATAAGACATAACTTTTAATTGTTAAATTAAAATACAAGTAATTAGTGCAAATCATCTGTGCACTTTAACATATGATTTGCAGTAGTTATTCATATTTTTAATTAAAAGTTATGTTTTATTTTAGACTGCTTAAAATGAGAATTTTTTTGGTCGTTGGCTATTAGATTTAACATAAAAGTTTCCATTTAAAGTGAAGAGAGAAGACAATACGAAAAACCAAAAGAGAAAAAAAGACACACATTGGGTTAATATTTTTGCACAAAAGTATAAAATAAATGAGGATCTGAGGCTCACCATCACAAGTAGTGCATATGTACTGCAGAGAAGGCAGTCAATCAATGTGCCCGGGAGTGATTACAGCACGCTCACTGTGTAGTGGAAGTGATGACTGTGACTGATCCCTGCACCACCCCGATGACTGGAAGCGGGAGGCTACAGGGGTCACTAAAAGTTCACTTTCTTCCCTGTAGCTGTGCTTCCAGTAAGGCAACTTACTGCTATTTACCTGCAAATTACATCTATATCTGCAGGTAAATAGTGTTTCTTAATGTGACCCCCTTTTAAGGGGTTAAAGTAACACCTGGTCATGATGTTTTTGTCTTTTATAGTTGGAAAAATACATGCAGTTTTCGATAAGCTTATTTTAGTCCAGGGGTGGATTATAATGAGGGCTCTCTGGGCTACTGTCCAGGGCTCAAGGCTCCGGTGGGGCTCTTGGCCAGATTGCCCTCATCATACTTTTTGCTCCTCTATTGGCAACACTTTATGCGGGCAGGGTGCGTTACTGTTGCTCCACTGCTGGTAAAAGATAGACAGAGTGTAGCCACAGGAAGCCATTCTTGGATTCCTGCCCGTTGCCTTCTCTATGACTCAGCCATGTCATCGCGCCGACTGTGTCATTTAGCATGTAGGCACCAGCCATAAGAGGAAGGAAGCAGAGCTGCATGGTGATTGCTAGGAGAGGCAACTTATTCTTTTTTTTTTTTTCTTTCAAGTGAATGAACTGGTGGTCGAGATTGGGAATTGAGGACATTAAATTATTATGAACTGGGGTGGAAGGTGGGTGAAAGGACATTACACTATAATGAGTTGGGGTAGGAAAGAGGACATTGCATAATGAATTTGTGTTGGGAAAATGGAAGAGAAGACATTACATTATATTGAATTGGGGGTGGGGGTGAGAAAGAGGACAATGCATAATAAATTGAGGGTTATGTAATTATAATGAATTTTGGAAGGATGTGTAATTATAATGAATTGTGGGAGTGGGAAGAGATGGAGGGTGGAGAACACAGAAGAGTGACTGGTAATGAATTGGGGCATGAGTAGCGCGGTTAATAAAATTATGTATTTTTATTTGGCAGGGTAAAAAGTGACTAATTATAGATAACGCGGGCACAGTACTGGCTTATTCATTTATATTTTGGATGATGGTGGGTTGCAGAATGGCTGACTATATATTAATATTGTGGTGGATGTCTGTATTCAGCGGCACAGTATGGGGGATTCTTTTTTCAGGAAACAAATGTATACATATATGTGACCATTTTATTTTCAGGGGTGTGGTGATCAATGAGGCAAACTCTGCAGTGCCAAAGCGTAGCTACCGGGGCCCGCGCTCTGAGGGGTCTACCTGGAGCTACACTACTTTTAACTGTATAGGGGTGTATCAGCGTGCTGATACAATTAAACTCTCCGGAAGAGCATGGAGACTTAATCTCCCTGCACTGCAACGCAGCCACTATGGGGCCTGTGAGCTGGGAGAGGCCCGGTGCCATCAGCGGCCCTCTGCCCATCATCGCAACGACATCACTACATGGCGCCCGCTGTGCTGAGATGTGCAGGCGATCAGAGCACTCACTGCAAAGACTGGAGCAGCGGGGGAATGAGGAGGAGAGATGAGTATTGCATTTTTTTATGGGGAGTGCATTATACTATATAGAGGCCTATGGAGAGTGCATTATACTATGTAGAGGCCTATCGGGAATGCATTATACTATATGGAGAACTATGTAGAGTTCATTATACTATATAGAGGACTATGGGGAGTCCATTATACTATATAGGGGTCTATGGGGAGTGTATTATACTATATAGAGGCCTATGGGAAGTGCAGTATACTATGTAGAGGCCTATGGGGAGTGCATTATACTATATGGAGGACTATGGGGATTGTATTATACTGTATGCAGTCCTATGGGGAGTGCATTATACTGTATGCAGGTCGATGGGGAGTGCAATATACTGTATTGAGGCTTATGGGGAGTGCATTATACTGTATGGAGGCCTATGTGGAGTGCATTATACTATATGGAGGCTATTTAGGAGGCGACCATACTGTGTGGGGATTAAAGTGAGGGGGCCATCATAGAGTGTAGGAGCTAATATGAGGTCTTTGTACAGTGTGGGGGCCATTATACAGTGTTGGTGCTACTAAGGGGTCAGTATATTGTGTGTGGGGATACTATACAGTGCAGGGATAATTCTACTGTGTAGAGCGGAGCTGTATAGGGGGGAGACTCGGGACATTATTAAATGTTAAGTGGGCACTTTAAGTTATAGGGGAACTTAGATTATTGTGACTGTCAAAGGGGCACACAGAGGGCACTATTACTTTATATGGGGCACAATGTGGGCACTGTTTTCAAGGGCACTATGTCTGAATGTCCACCTCCAGCAGGCGTACATGCCCGAAAATGATGCACAACACAGCACACGTTCACTCTGTCGCCACCATTATAGTCTATGGCCCCGTTGGCGCATAAGCCCAAATCCCGTTTTTCCAGGGATGGGACCAACAAACAGGTGCCAAAATGCAGTGTGAAAACACCCTTATCCCCTAACATTCCCTTTTGTTATGTATAGCACTGTCCCTTTTTCCATAGCATCCCCTCTTTTTATGTATAGTGCCATCCCTTATTACCTTGTATCCTCTATTTCTATGTATGGTTCTGTACATAAGGAGAAACATTTGTTTCTATCTCCTTACATGAGCAGATGTGCACCAGAACAGCTGAGTTTTCATCACGTGACCTTACACATTATTTCCCCCAAAAAATCATGTGACATGTCAGATGATACAGTACATCGGTTACTAAGAGGCCGACAGCTTGCGGCACTGGCTGCCAGTAATCCGCACCTGTTTCAGCCCTAGGTGGATCCAGCTAGAAGGGAATGTATCAGTCCTTGCTTTTTACTTCACATTCATTTTCAATTCACTTTTGGCTTTGACTCTAAAAACTGCACCAAATCTGCTACAAAAACTACATTTGTGATACTAGCCTAAATGTTACAACATGAAAAAGCCTTCGAAAGTGCTTGCAAAACTTTTGGCATTTCTAATTTCATAAGTGCTTAAAATGCTGAAACAACTGTGTTTATAAAAGGGGTTTTCCACCTTTGAAACATAATTTTTTTTCTTACATGCACCTGTGGCTAAAAATGTTTGCAATTGAGTTTCACTACAAATGTTGCACCATTTGCCTCCTAAAGCCTCTGTATTACACTGTCTATTGTTGACTACACAAAGGCCGACATTATCTTTAGCTTAACAGACATGTTGGGGACATGATTTCGTGTCCCTTACCATTATATTGCTATGACAGGTCCTGCTCTTGTTAGTGCAGTTTCCGCACAGACCACACAGATGTCCTGTCCATACAATGGCTGCTGATGGAGGAGTAGTGACCAGACCTGTCCATCAGTCTCCTCCAATAGAAAATCAGTTTTCTCATGTGAGGTCTGTGAAAGGGGAGCACCACTCCAGTTAGTTCCATGGATGGTGTGGACTCTGTATAGGCTCTCCCCCTCTTCACAGACATTTGAACTTGGCCTTACTTGGAGACACCCTATATTTTGTTTCCATCACCCGGTGATATTTAGTTCTCACCAGAACCAGGTGCTGAAGAGATGGTACAGCACCCACTTTGTAAAATGCTGGTAGTGCAAACAAGCAACCGTAGAAATATTCTTTACTATTCATCCGACAAATGAGCAAAACATTTTTCGTTGGGAGATTGGTTTACACTAAATAAAAAATCATTGTTATTGGTAGCAGATCGCTCTGGGAAGATAGGTGCGGTGCTCCTGGTATAAGGATATTATTTGGTGACAAATGAGCATGTTGCAATCGTTCTGTTCCCATGGGTATTTGTCAGACCATCTAAACAGTCCAATAAATGGACAACTTGTACATAGTCCATCAGCACTTGTTTATTTATGGTTTAATATCTTAACATTTGGGATCCCACTTTTAATTTTGCCTAGGGACAATTTTTTTTCTAAAACTGGGCCTGCAATACGATTGACAAGATCTATTTATTTTTATTTTTTCATTTTTTTTATTTTTATTTCCTATTTTTTTCTCCTTCTTTCCTTTCCCATCTGTCTTCTCCCCTTTTTCTCTTTTCCTTTTTTCATCCTTTATCCTCAGTTTCCCATATAATCTGATGTTTCCACTCTCTGGTTGTAACTCATATTATCTACCATTGTTTATTTTTTCCTTATGCTATCCACTGCCATCCATCCACTTATACCTGAGCCGCACATGATGTGCATACTCTGACTGGCCTCCATTATACAGCTGTTCCTGCCAATCACTTTATATCACTTCCGGTACCCACAAGGCTGCACCGGACATGACGTCTTGGCGGAACGCTTTAAATTTTCAGCACACCATAGACACTATAGCGCTTTACCTCTGCACGGAACGGATGCACTTTCTCTTTCGCTGTCTACTTACTCCTCCTACACATTCCAGGTGGGTCAACTTCTCACCTTTCCATGGGCTGTTTATGGACTATTATTGTATACATGCCTTATCTCTATATATATTTCCCTGCTTGGGATATTCCTACGCTACTTATTGTATTTTATGTTCAATATTTATAGTGTATGTTTGATAAAGGTCTGCTTGACCGAAACGCCATTGACTGTTACACTGATTTTGGACCATGCTATTAACCGCTTCCCTACCGCCCACTGTACATAAACGTCGGCGCTGCCTGGGCTCTGTGCAGCGCCGACGTTTATGAACGGTCGGTGGTCCCGCAGCCCTCAGGACCCCCAGGGTCCAGCAAGTGCTGCGGGTGCGGTGCAGAGTGACAGCTCTGACAGGGGACATGATCGGGACCTGATTGGATCAGGTCCCAATGATGTTAACCCTTCGCTATCTTCTATATGCCGCGATCTATAGTGATCGCGGCATTTAGAAGATAGTGAGAGGAGAGGGGGTCATCCACTTACCTCTCGGACGGCCCCCTGATGTCTTACAGGACCTGCCGTTGTCATGTCAGCCGGAGGTCACATGACCGCCTCCGGATCTGCCATGTATGGTGTCCTGCTAGACTCAGCCTGCAGCTGAAATCTAGCAGGAGACAGTGACTGTGAAACTGTCAGTAAAGTTCTCATGCAATGCACTACATGTCTATTGCATTGCATGAGAACAGTGATTAGAAAAATAAAAATTAATATCCCATACAGGACTAAGTAAAAATATTTTTAAAAAAAGTCTAAAAAATGTTTTCAAACTGTTAAAAAAAATCCCAAAATAAATAAAAAGAAATAAATAAAATATTAAACCAATAAATCCGTATATTTATGCAAAAACAAAAAAAGTACACATATTTGGTATCGCCGCGTCCGAAACAACCCAATTTATAAAACTGTCACACTAATTAACTCCTTCTGTGCACACCATAATAAAAATAAATAAAAAACGGAGCAAAAAACTATGCTTTTTCATCATATCGCCAAACAAAAAGTGGAAAAAAATGCGATAAAAAAGCAAAATGGAAATAAAAATGGTACCGCTGAAAACGTCATCTTGTTCCGCAAAAAAAAGCCACCACACAGCTCCATCAGCCGAAAAATAAAAAAGTTATAGCTCTCAGAATAAAGCGATGCAAAAAAAATTTTTTTGTATAAAATTGTTTTATTGTGTAAAAGCGCCAAAACATAAAAAAAATATACAGTAAGTGTAGTATCGCTGTACACGTACTGACCCGAAGAATAATGCTGCCTTATCACTTTTACCACACGCAGAACGGCATAAAAAAACCCTCAAAAAACAAATCCTAAATTGTTGGCTTTTGTTAATTTTACCTCCCAAAAAACAGAATAGAAAGCGATCAAAAAATGTCACGTACCCAAAAATGGTACCAATAAAAATGTCAACTCGTAACACAAAAAACAAGCCGTCACATGACTCTGTCGGCCGAAATATGGAAAAATTATAGCTCTCAAAATATGGCGATGCAAAAACTAGATTTTGCAAAAAAAAGCATCTCTTAGTGTGTGACAGCTGTCAATCATAAAACCCCGATATAAATCTGGTATCTCTGTAATCGCACCGACCCAAGGAATAAAGTAATCTCATCACTTATACCGCACGAGGAATGGCGTAAAAAATAAATAAAATCAATTCTTCACCTGCTACTGATTTGTTTATTATGTCTCCCAAAGATCGCAGTAAGGCTCTGCTCACATTTATCCTGTGCTCTGTGCTGAGCACTTACACCAGAGTTTCCGTGTAAATCTCTGAAATACGTGATTCAGACGGAACCCATGACGGAAGATTCCCTGTAATGAGGCAGATATAGGCCACTGTGGATGCCGTCTGGCCTGTGATCCCACGGTGTCAGTTTTTTTAGGCGTGCATAAAAGTGCGGTTGGCCACAGTTTTGTGCACTTCTGAAAAAAAGGACACCGCTAAACAGAGGCCAGACGGAGTCCAGAGTAACTCTGCTGCCTCATTACAGTGAATGGATCCCGCAGGGGTTTCATCTGAATTACATCACTTGAAAATTTAGATGGAAACCCCGATTTAAGTGCTCAGTCTAGAGCGCCGGATAAATGTTACGTAAAATGTTCCCAATAAAAGCTTCAACTCAGTCCTCAAAAAAAGCTAGTCCCCACTCAGGTCCGTTATCTGTTAAAAATATAAGGGACTTCCAAGTTACTGGTAGCAGAAAGGCTCTGGAAAAGCGAAATGGCCCTTGCCCCCCAAAAGAAATTCAGAAAATTTTGTGCTCCCAAATCCAAATGCTTATTCTACAATAATTTGTTCTCCAATTGTCAAATAGTGCTCCATCCCTCCCAGATCTCGCCATATGGCTAAGCGGTATGATACAGCCACATATGGGGTATTGACACTTTTAGAAGAAATTGTGTGATACATTTCGGCACCATTTTTACCCATTGACCTGTGTGAAAATGTAAAATCTGAGGGTAAAACATTTTTTTGTGGTAAAAATATAATTATGTTTTCTTCACTGCCCAATGGTATAAATTTAAAAATTAAAAAATACTCACTACTTCCCTAGATGAATTCCTTGAGAGATGTAGTTTACAAAACGGGGTCACCTGTGGGGGTTCTCTGCTGTTTCGGCATGTCAGCGACTCTTCTAATGTGACATGGTGTCTGCAACCTATCCCAGCCAACATAGCGCTCCTTTCTCTTCCTAACCCTGCCGTACACCAAAGCAATTGTTTCCCCCACATATGGGGTATCGGCTTACTCAGGAGAAATTGCACAACAAATTTCATGGTGCAATTTCTCCTGTTATCCTTATGATAATGCAAAATTAGGGGATGAAAAACATTTTTTGTGGGAAAAATTTGAACATTTTATTTTTACGGCTCAATATTATAAACTTCTGTGGTGTCACTTGTGGGGGGTTTCCACTGTTTAGGCACATTAGGGGCTCCCCAAATGCGACATGGCGTTCGCTAATTATTCAAAGAAATTTTAAATTCAAAAAGTCAAATGGCGCTCCTTCCCTTCCAAACCCTGCCATGCGCCCAAACAGTGGTTTTCCCCCACATATGGGGTATCAGCGTGTTCAGGAGAAATTGCACGACAAATTTCGTGGTGCAATTTCTCCTATTACCCTTATGATAATGCAAAATGAAGAGATTAAAAACGTTTTTGTGGGAAAAATGTGACAATTTTATTTTTATAGCTCAATATTATAAACTTCTGTGAAGCACCTTGGGGTTCAAGGTGCTCACCACACATCTAGATAAGTTCCCTAAGGGATCTAGTTTCCAAAATGGTGCCACTTGTGGGGGGGTTTCCACTGTTTAGGCACATCAGGGGCTCCCCAAATGCAACATGGCGTCCGCTAATTATTCTAACAAATTTTACATTCAAAAAGTCTAATGGTGCTCCTTCCCTTCCGAACCCTGCAGTGCGCCCAAACAGTGGTTTTCCCTCACATATGGGGTATCAGCGCGCTCATGAGAAATTGCACTACAAATTGTGTGGTCCATTTTTTCCTGTTACCCTTGTGAAAATAAAAAAATTGGGTCTAAAGTAACATTTTTGTGAAAAAAAGTTAAATGTTCATTGTTTTCTTCCACATTCCAAAAATTCCCGTGAAACACCTAAAGGGTTAATAAACTTCTTGAATGTGGTTTTGAGCACCTTGAGGGGTGCAGTTTTTAGAATGGTGTCACTTTTGGGTATTTTCTGTCATAAAGGCCCCTCAAAGTCACTTCAAATAAGATGTGGTCCCTAAAAAAATGTTTTTGTAAGTTTTGTTGGAAAAATGAGAAATCGCTGGTCAACTTTTAACCCTTATAGCTTCCTAACAAAAAAAAATTTTGGTTCCAAAATTGTGCTGATGTAAAGTAGACATGTGGGAAATGTTATTTATTAACTATTTTGTGTGACATATCTCTCTGATTTAAGGGCATGAAAATTCAAAGTTTGAAAATTGCAAAATTTTCAAAATTTTTGCCAAATTTCTGATTTTTTCACAAATAAACGCAAGTGATATTGAAGAAATTTTACCACTATCATGAAGTACAATATGTCATGAAAAAACACTCTGAGAATCAGGGGAATCCGTTGAAGCGTTCCAGAGTAATTACTTCATAAAATGACAGTGGTCAGAAAGAATTGAAAAAATTGGCCTGGTCACGAAGGCAAAAACAGGCTCTGGCGCGAAGTGGTTAAAAGGAACTTCTTCACAACATGCCATTTTGAGTGTCAGATTCTTTATTCTATATATGCTCCTACAAGATCCATATACTGACATGCCATTCAACATGGCAAGGCATATGATTTTATTGTTGTACTACTTATTGCAACACAGATCAACTGGCTCCATAACTGTGTAGTATTTTGTCTATCCTTTGCCTTGTGTGCCATATATCATACTGCCAGATAATAATTCATACCATATTAATGTTTGTGAAAGTATTATCAACAATATCAGTGACCAGATAATATAGTCACCTTTATATCAGTGTCATACACCAGGACCAGGCATGTCAGCTCCCAAATGCAGCACCTACCACAGAGTTGAATAATTGTCATGCAATGTCTGTTACAGCTTTTACATAATAGTGCCATAAACACTATCAACACTATCCATGTTGTTACTCACGTGTCCTAGCTCCAGCGACAGACTCCACGTTTTCCTTTTCCAGCATCCGTCTCCCTCTGTTCCTGTGCACTTTGTGTTACCATGGTAAGCCAGCATGCACCTCTGATGTCACTCCTCTATGACTTTTAAGGCCGGCTGAGTCTTCAGGTAGTTCCGACTACATTAGATAATTTTTCACGTTACACTACAAACTTAAATGTATTGGAATTTTATGTGATATACCAACACAAAGTAGCAAGGATTTGTGAAGTGTAAGGAAAATTATACATGGTTTTCTAATTATTTAAAAAAAATAAATCTGAAAAATGTGACGAGCATTCCTACTCAGCCCCCTGTAGTCTAATACCCCTAAATAAAATCCTGAATGATTGCCACCAGAAGTCACATGCTTAGTGAATTGAGTCTACCTGTGTGTAATTTATTCTCATTATAACTACAGCTGTTTTGTGGAGGCCTCAGAAGTTTGTTTGAGAACATTAGGGATCAAACAGCATCATGAAAATCAAGGAGCACACCAGAAAGGTCAGGGATAAAGTTGTGCAGAAGAGTAAAGTAGGGTTAGGTTATAAAATATAGCCCAAGCTCTGAACATCTCACGGAGCACTGTTCAATCCATAATGCAACAATGGATGGCACAACTGCAAACCTACGAAGACATGGCTGTCCACCTAAATTGACATCCCAATCAAGGAGAGCACTAATTAGAAAAGCAGCCAAGAGGACCATGGGCACTCTGGAGGACCTGCAGTTATCTACAGCTCAGACGGGAGAATCTGTCCACAGGACAACTTTTAGTCGTATAATCCACAAATCTGGTCTTTATTGAAGAGTGGCAAGAAGAAAGCCATTTTTGAAAGGAAGCCTCAAGTAGTCCCATTTGCAGTTTGCAAACAGCCATGTATGGGACATAACTAGAGGGAATGCTTTTCTTCAACAGGGACAGGGGAGCTGGTCAGAGTTGATGGGAATATGGATGGAACTAAATGGAGATAATGAAGATGGAGCTAAACATAGGGCAATCCTGGAGGAAAGCCTGTTAGAGGCGTCAAAAAGACTTGAGACTGAGAAGTAGATTCACCTTCCAGCAGGACAACAACCTTAAAGGGGTTGTCCACTACTAGGACAACCCCTTCTCATACCCTACGCTTGGCCCTGATAAAATGAAAAAAGCTTATACTCACCTCCCGTGCCGGCGCCGTTCCCGCTGTGTCAGCACTCACTCTCCCTGGGGCTCTCATATGGTATTGTGACATGTGAGCCAGGTGCCCAATCAGCGCTGGTGTCACTGTCTCCGCCTCCTTTCGAATTGAACACTGTCACGGATCTGGGTGGTTGAACCTCTGTGCTGCGGTGCAAGGAGGGACCAGAGGGGCGTGACTAAGTATCTACTCGGCCTGACCAAGGTCGCACGGCGACTCAGTCGACTCTGTGAACCAGGGTGGGACCGAGCAGAGGGACCAGGTGCCACTCTGGGACCGACCTTGTATGAGAGCAGGTGACTCCCACGGGTCAGAAGGCAGGAACTAACCGGTACAGCGGAAGAGCATGGCAGGCAGGCTGACGGGTGGTCCGGGTAGACAGGCAGGCTGATTCGACTGATAGCCAGACAGGTGCTCCGGGTAGGCAAGCTGGTGGGCACAACAGGTAACAGGCAGGTGCTTCCAGGTAAGCAGGCAAGCGAGCACGGCAGGTAAAGGCAGGTGCTTTCAGGTAAGCAGGCAGGCGGGCACGGCAGGTGACAGGCAGGTGCTTCCTGGTAAGCAGGCTGGCGGGCACGGCAGGTAACAGGCAGGTGCTTCCAGGTAAGCAGGCGGGCAGAGCCCATAGACAGACTGGCGGACTGGACTGTAGGCAGACTGTCAGGCTGGAAAGTAGTCAGACTGGCGGACTGGACTGAAGAACAGACTGGCGGACAGGACTGACTTGCAGAGGACCTGAGGGCTGAAGCAAAGAAAGTATAACAGAGTAACAACCTTGCACGGGCACCTCCATATTGGAGGAGGTGCCTTTTATAGAGAAAGTCCTCTGGCCATTGGCCGGGGACTTTTTAGGACGGCGTGCGTGGCCCCTTTAAGAGGGAGGGAGTGCGCCCTAAGCACAGTGCCAGGGAAGCTGCATGCACCAGCAGCAGCAGCAGGGAGGCCGGAAGACGCCGGAGCAGGACCGCGGCGGTAGGGGGGACGGCGTCTCTGCCTGGCAGGGGGCAGAGACGCCGATGCTACAGTACCCCCCCCCCTTTACACCCCCTCTTTTTTAGGCTAGCAAGAAATTCTTTAAGAAGAAGAGGGGCATGGATGTTCTCCTTGGGTTCCCAAGACCTTCTCCTCTCTTTAACGAAGAAGAATCCTGCTCCAGCCGGGGAAGTAGATTTCTGAATGAATCCCCTAGCAAGATTCTCCTCAATATACTCAGACATGGCCCGGGCCTCAGCCAGCGACAAGGGGTAGATACGCCCGCGGGGAGGAGAAGCACCGGGTGCCAGGTCGATTGGGCAATCATACGGCCTATGAGGTGGTAGTGTCTCAGCTTCCTTCTTGTCGAAGACGTCCGCATAGGACCAGTAGGGTGCCGGCAGACCAGGTAGATTAGCCGGAGAAGACGGAGGTCGAGCCGGACGAACCGGAACCAGGCAGGTCTCATGGCAATATAGAGAAAGTCCTCCGGCCATTGGCCGGGGACTTTTTAGGACAGCGCGCGTGGCCCCTTTAAGAGGGAGGGAGCGTGCGCGCGCCCTAAGCACAGTGCCAGGGAAGCTGCACGCACCAGCAGCAGGGAGGCCGGAAGACGCTGGAGCAGGACCGCGGCGGTAGGGGGGACGGCGTCTCTGCTGGACAGGGGGCAGAGATGCCGATGCTACAAACATGAAGAGGAAGTCCGGGCTGCAGCTGATCTCTGACTTCCTCTTCATGTTCAATTTGTACGAAGGCGGAGACATTGACGCCAGTGCTGATTGGGCGCCTGGCTCACATGTCACAACATTGTATGAGAGCCCCAGGGAGAGCGAGTGTCGGCGCCGCGGGAACGGCACCGACATGGGAGGTGAGTATAGGCTTTTTAATTTTATCTTTTATCGGGGCCAAGTGTGGGGTATGAGAAGGAGTTGTCCAAGTAGTGGAGAACTTCTTTAAACATACTGCCAGAGCTACATGGTTTAGATCAAAGCATATTCATGTTTTAATTGCCTGCCTAATCAAAGTCCAGACCTAAATCCATTGAGAATCTGTGGCAATATTTGAAAATTGCTGTTCACAGATGCCTCCATCCAATCTCACTGAGCTAGAGCTAGTTTGCAAATAAGAATGGGCAAAATTTTAAGCCTCTAGATGTGCAAAGCTGGTAGAGACATACCCCAAAGGACTTGTGGCAGCAATTGCACTGAAAAGTGGTCCTACAAAGTATTGACTCAGCGGGGCTGAATACAAATTCATATCACAATTTTAAGATTTATATTTTTAAAATATTTAGACAACCATGTATCATTTCCTTTACACTTCACAAATACTTACAATTTTGTGTTGGTATATCACATAAAATCCAAATAAAAAAACATTTACATTTGTGGGTATAACGTGAAAAAATGTGGAAAAGTTCATGAGGTATGAATACTTTTTCTAGGCACTAAAGTAGTAGGAGATCCATCACACATGAGTAAATAAAATCAATGTTTATTCCAAACTTGTTAAAAACATCTTCATTAGTGTATATTCTTAAAAAGATTAGGCAAAAGGTCCATAAGACATGGGAGTTATTACGCGTTTCAAACCTTTAATCTCCCTGGTGTTTCTCTTTTGCAAGGCACTGTAGCTCTGCTGTTTCAAGGTGCTGTCTACTCACTTGACTATGCTGTTTGAAGGCAACTGTCTGCATATTCGGCTCTTCTGTTCCATGGTCCGCACACTCAGATCAGATGCATCAAGGTACGTGATTGCATACCTGGCTCAGCTATTTCTAAGATGCTGTACTTACACTCAAATCTGCTGTCCCAAGGTGCCTGTCTGCATATTCGGCTCTGCTCTCCCTAGGTGCAGTTTGTGTCAGTGGTACTATACTATAATGGTGGCAAAATACTGCACTGGTTAAAGGCAACCTGTCACATGAAAAAACGCTATTAATCTGCAGATATCTGGTTAATCTGCAGGTTAATAGGGTTCTGAACCAGCCCGGATTCCACATTGAGAGCCCCGCTGCTGGGAGGAAATAAACTTTATTCCTCCTGGCAGCGTTCGGCTTCCAGTCATAGGAGTGGCGCTGACATAGTTTCAGTCTCCGCTCTGTGTACAGTGAGTGGTGGCTGTACGCTTGCCCCTGGCACTGACTGACAGCAGCTCATCATTAGGGCCAGCTGTCAGTAAGTGCTGGGTGTGCAGTTATTGCCACCGCTTACTATACATAGAGCAGTGACTGAACGCTCACCCTCTGACTGGAAGCTGAACGCTGCCAGGGGGTATAAAGTTCATTTCCTCCTGACAGCGGGGCTCTAAGTGCAGGGCTGGGCAGGTTCAGAACGCTATTAACCTCATATCTGCAGGTTAACCCCTTAATAACATCTGACGTACTAATACGCGTCTGTGCCCTGGGACTTAAGACCCAGACCCGTATTAGTACGTCATCGCGATCGCCGCCGGGTGTCAGCTGATTGTCACAGCTGACACCCGGTACTATGTGCAGGGAGCGGTCCTGCACCGCTCCCAGCACATTAACCCCCGCTATGCTGCGATCGAAGTCGATCGAAATCGATCGCGGCATTGCGGGGGCAAGGGGAGGTGATCGGCGATACTCACCTCCTCTTCCGGCTTCCAGCGCAGTCTGCAGCGGCTTCCCGGGTGTTGCCATGACGACCCGATGTCGTCATGACAACATCCGGATCACCAGAGAGCAGGAAGATTGCTTGGGCATGCGCAGTGCATCTCCAAGCAATCTTCACACTGTGCACTTCTGACAGCCTTCATGGCATAGGGATGGTGCTCCATTCCTGTGCCATGCAGGCGATCAGAAAAAAAAAAGTGAAAGTCCCAGAGTGGGACAAAGTAATAAAGTGTACAAACTGTCTGAAAGTGGAAAAAAAAAAAAAAAATGTGCAAAAATATTATAAAAAAATAAAAAAAATAATACACCAAAAATAAAAATATAATGTACCCATCAATAAATATTATTATAAAAAAAATAAAAAAAAAACAATAAAAGTACACATATTTGGTATCGCCGCGTCCGGCACAACCTGACCTATAAAACTGTCCCACTAGTTAACCCCTTCAGTGAACACGGTAAAAAAAAAAAAAACGAAGCAAAAAACAATGCTTTATCACCATACCGTCAAACAAAAAGTGGAATAACACGCGATCAAAAAGACGCATATAAATAAAAATGATACCGCTGAAAACGTCATCTCGTCCCGCAAAAAACAAGCCGCCATACAGCTCCATCAGCCGAAAAATAAAAAAGTTATAGCTCTCAGAATAAAGCAATGCTAAAAAATATTTTTTTCTATAAAATAGCTTTTATTGTGTATAAGCGCCAAAACACAGAAAAATGATACAAATGTGGTACCGCTGTAAACGTACTGACCCGAAGAATAAAGCTACCTTATCAATTTTACCACACGCGGAACAGAATAAAAAAAAAAAAAAAAAAACAATTCCTGAATTGTTGGTTTTTGTTTATTCTGCCTCCCAAAAATCGGAATAGAAAGCGATCAAAAAATGTCACGTGCCTGAAAATGGCACCAATAACAACGTCAAGTCATCCCGCAAAAAACGAGCCGTCACATGACTGTCTGCCAAAATCTGGAAAAATTATAGCTCTCAAAATATGGCGATGCAAAAACTAGATTTTACAAAAAATGCGTCTTTTAGTGTGTGACAGCTGTCAGTCATAAAAACCCCATATGATTCTGGCATTGCTGTAATCACACCGACCCGAAGAATAAAGTCGTCTAATCACTTATACCGCACAAGGAACGGCGTCAAAAATAAACTCTTGGGTTAGGATTGGGCTAGGGTTAGGGCTGGGTTTGGGGCTAGGGTTGTGCTGGGGCTAGGGTTGTGCTGGGGCTAGGGTTGTGCTGGGGCTAGGGTTGTGCTGGGGCTAGGGTTGTGCTGGGGCTAGGGTTGTGCTACGGCTAGGGTTGTGCTAGGGCTAGGGCTGGGGTTGGGATTTTTTTCAAAAGTAAGAAAAAAAGATGACGATATGGTGACTATTGTTGAGAGCAAGTGCTCGCTACTTGAGTTTGCATCGGGTGCTCTGGTATGCATTGAGTATCGTGAGTATTTGAGTGACATGCTCGAGTCTCTGCCCCATATGCTTCGCGGCCAAAAAACTTTACGGGGATTGCCTGCCATGCACGAGCGATCCCCGCATGTTTTTTTTTGGGTGTCTAATAACCGTGAAACATGCGGAGCAGGGACTCGAGCATGTCACTCAATCACACGCTGTACATGGTGCATACCTGAGTACCCGATGCAAACTCAAGTAGCGAGCACTTGCGCTCAAGAATAATGACAACTTATTCAATATGATGACCTAATGTAAACAAATTCTGTGCCGTACCTCTGGGTTCAAAATGTTCACTATACACCTTAATAAAATCCTTGAGGGGTATAGTTTCCAAAATGGGGACACTTGTGGGGGAGCTCCACTGTTTAGGCACATCACGGGCTCTCCAAACGCGACATGGTGTCCGCTAACAAATTGAATGGAAAATCGGCTCAAATTGTTAGCGGACGCCATGTTGCGTTTGGAGAGCCCCTGTGTGCCCAAACATTGGAGCTCCCCCACAAGTGACCCCATTTTGGAAACTAGACCCCCCAAGGCACCTATCTAGATGCATAGTAAGCACTTGGAACCCCCAGGTGCTTCACAAATTGATTCGTAAAAATGAAAAAGTGAAAAAAAAAACACTTTTTCATTTTTATGAATCAATTTGTGAAGCACCTGGGGTTCCAAGTGCTCACTATGCATCTAGAAAGGTGCCTTGGGGGGTCTAGTTTCCAAAATGGGGTCACTTGTGGGGGAGCTCCAATGTTTGGGCACACAGGGACTCTCTAAATGCAACATGGTATCCGCTAACAAATTGAATGGAAAATCGGCTCAAATTGTTAGCGGACACCACATTGCGTTTGGAGAGCCCCTCTGTGCCCAAACTTTGGAGCTCCCCCACAAGTGACGCCATTTTGGAAACTAGACCGCCCAAGGCACCTTTCTAGATGCATAGTGAGCACTTGGAACCCCCAGGTGCTTCACAAATTGATTCGTAAAAATGAAAAAGTGTTTTTTTTTTCACTTTTTCATTTTTACGAATCAATTTGTGAAGCACCTGGGGGTTCCAAGTGCTCACTATGCATCTAGAAAGGTGCCTTGGGGGGTCTAGTTTCCAAAATGGGGTCACTTGTGGGGGAGCTCCAAAGTTTGGGCACACAGGGGCTCTCCAAACAGAACATGGCGTCCGCTAATTATTCAAGCAAATTTTACAATCAAAAAGTCAAATGGCGCTCCTTCCCTTCCGAGCCCTGCCGTGCGCCCAAACAGTGTTTCTTCCCCAAATATTGGGTATCTGCGTGCCCAGGGGAAATTGCACAACAAATTTTGGGGTCCATTTTTTCTTGTTACCCCTGTGAAAATAAAAAAAATTGGGTCTAAAGTAACATTTTTGTGAAAAAAGTTAAATGTTCATTTTTTTCTTCCACATTCAAAAAATTCCTGTGAAGCACCTGAAGGGTTAATAAAGTTCTTGAATGTGGTTTTGAGCACCTTGAGGGGTGCAGTTTTTAGAATGGTGTCACTTTTGGGTATTTTCTGTCATAAAGACCCCTCAAAGTGACTTCAAATGTGATGTGGTCCCTAAAAAAATGGTTTTATAAATTTTGTTGGAAAAATGAGAAATCGCTGGTCAACTTTTAACCCTTATAGCTCCCTAACAAAAACAATGTTGGTTCCAAAATTGTGCTGATGTAAAGTAGACATGTGGGAAATGTTATTTATTAACTCTTTTGTGTGACATATCGCTCTGATTTCAGGGCTTAAAAATTCAAATTTTGAAAATCGCAAAATTTTCAAAATTTTCGCCAAATTTCCGTTTTTTTCACAAATAAACGCAAGTGATATCGAAGAAATTTTTCCACAATCATGAAGTACAATATGTCACGAAAAAACAGTCTCAGAATCAGGGGGATCCGTTGAAGCGTTCCAGAGTAATTACCTCATAAAGTGACAGTGGTCAGAATTGTAAAAATTGGCCCGGTCATTAACGTGCAAACCACCCGCGGGGCTTAAGGGGTTAAAAGCGTTTTTTCATGTGACAGATTCCCTTTCAATCCAGAGGAAGATTGAATTGGAGATTGTAATACCATAATTTAGCATGTTAGCTGATGTTGGTTACTGCTCCCCTTCCCTGCACACTGACGTTTATCCAGGACACAAAGCATGTCCAACACACTCTTCCATAGTCTATGAACAACATCAGTCCGTTGTTTTCAATGGCCATGTGGCTGAAAACATAATATCTCTAAATGGTTTTAACAGCTACTCCAGCAAGACTGCTATCCTCACAGGCATGTATGAAAAACAGAATTAAAAAATCTACAATTAGAAAACAAAAATAGATTACAATAATAGAACACATTTCATGATATTGTAAAACATAAATGCCAACTCTGCTGGAACAGCTCAAGAAAAATTAGAGACCTCCCGAACTCCTGGAGGAGTTGGCAAATCTCTTGGGTACTGCTTGTGCACTCGGGAGATCCCTCGAAAATCTCCAAGAAATAAATGTTTCTGAAAGGTATCTTCTGTGTCTCGTGACAGCGTGTTTGACGCGCCCCCTGGGCCAGTGTTGTTGGGGATACCCGGAGCCGGATCAGATGGGGGTTGTAGTCTCCGAGTGGCTGTGACCCGGTCCGGGCCCAGGGTGTCAAGCTCAGTGTGTGGCAGTCCTTATGATGTTACTAGATGTTCTTTTGTGTCGACTACGCCACTCGTTGATTTGCGGTCAAAACGGCCGCCGCTGCAGCAGGGTCCGCTGAGGCTGGTGATGTATGTGCAGCTCAGGTAGTATAACCCCCAACGGGAGGGGTATAGCCTCAGGGGGTCAGTTGCAGAGGATGGGGGTTGTGGTGGTGCAGCGGGGATGGAAATGAGACTCAGAGTCGGGCTGTGCAGTTCAGGGTTTGTTTACTTACTGCAGTTGTTCTGGTCACTCCGGCCTTAAGTGACCACCCGAGCCGTGCTGCGTCCACCAGGTCCTGGACTCGGCTAACCCCCAGGTGATTCTGGAGCGTGGTCCTGAGCTCCCTTTCTGTCCTGTCCTCTTCTCTGGCCTTCCCCACCAGGGATCCACCTATGTCCGGCTCCCTCGGGCCTCTTGGTGGTAAACCCTTGTCTCTGGGTTCCCTGACCCTATTCCTGGTCTGCCTTCCGGGTGGATTTAGTGGGTGATCGTGGCAGATCGGTCCTGCCCACGACCTCCGGTTCCTGGCTGAGGTGTGCTGTAGCCTCTGCCAGCTTGGGATCCGGTACCCTGTTGCCAACTCTTCACCCTCTGGTCTAATTTGGGCTCTTGGAGTTCCTTCTTTCTCCCCCTCTGGGTCTTTCTTTCTCCTCTCTCTCTCTCTTGGCCTTGGAGCTGCTCTTCTCCTCTGCTCTCTTCCTCTGCTCTGCTCTGACAAAAGACTGACAGACTGACTGACCCTGATCTAAGATGGTTCCCACCTTATATACTCCCTCTATGTGTGAGCTCAGGTGACCAGCACCCAATGAGCTCCTAGCTTTACCCAGGCTGCTCCCCCTATCTGCCCCTACACTACTGGGATGTTCCACCCCCCCTCCCACTCCAGCCAGGAACAGACTCTGTTGTACCTGCACATTTCTCTAGTGGGAGTACCATCGGTCTGTTCCTCGGAAATGGGATGTGTGTAGTGCATGCAGCTAACTGAGCTCAGTTCCACACTCCATCCTTACCCGGGAGTGGAATATCACACCTCTGGGTTGAGGTGCAATACCCCTGTAGCAGCCGAATCCTCAGGGTGCTACATTCCCCCCTGGTAAATCACAGCACGTCCTCGGGCTGTAAGATATAAAAACATCCAAAACATACATTTTTTTTTTTTTTTCATAAAACATAAACATATAAAACATCATATATTATCAGCAGCAATAAACTTTTCATATAAACATTCTTGTTTCTGCTTCCTCCGGTCACGGTGCAACTTGTGACCGGGTAAAGTGCGACAGTCTCTTGTAGTAAAAACAACAGTTTCCTATAAAACCGGTAGGGGGCGCTTTAGGAAGCGCAACTATATACAAGGGGATATGGCCGCTCTCAGTCCTCGGCCAGATATTAGGAAAGGAATGACCGCTCTCAGTCCTCGGTCAGTGGGAATAGGGACACACAGGATTAACAGTTCACTCTTGGCTGGTCCCAACGGGGACTATATTTTAACTAGAACAGTTCTTATACCCTGACGGGCAACTTTATACAGTCTCTTCACTACCGTACTCAACGACGGCGTCCTCCTGCTCTTTCTTTGTGGACAGTTTCAGTTTCAGACCCGTCCGGGTCCTCTTGCTCCTCCTCACACCGCAGCTCCTCCTCCGTCAGGCGATGCACATGGAGGGCGTAGGGTCCTTTGGCACACTTGTGCCGGGTGAAGGTGACCTCGTCCCCTAAATACAGGTCACGACCTCTGTGTCCCTCCGGTAGGTGGGACTCAACGTCTCTCCTGGTCACGAAGACGTCGCCTGGGGTGCGGTGATCCCTGATGAAACCCCACCCATGCTGCAGATTGAACTTTATCACAGTCCCGATGGTACGGGGACCATGCGCTGCACGGGGGTTTCTCCTGGTCCGGCTCTTCTGCTCCGCGCTCCTTATTTGGGCTTGTTGTTCCCGGACCCGCCTCTCTCTCCGCTCCCTCTCAAAGACCTCGAGCTGCTGGCGGCAGCACTCTGCACGCTCCGCTGCGGCTGCCCGAGTCTCCTGAGTGAACCCCATGAGGTCTTCTCCGGTGGGATCCCACTCAAACTGGGTCTCTTCTAGCGGGGGCGAGGTCCTCTTTATGGGCTTTGGAGCCGGGATCAGGGGTTCGCACATGGCCCTTGCTTTTTGCAGCTCCAGCTGGATGTATTCCTGGGGCCATACGAAGGGCTGCCCATCCGGGCACGTATGCTGGGCGAACAGGTCCTCACCCAGGTGCGGTACTTTAGGTGTTATGGGCGCCGTGGTGGTAGCGGCGCCCGGGTTAACCAGGCCTTGCGACCAGGCCTGGGGCACCTTGAAAGTAAAGGGCACCGTAAGAACGGCGGCGCCCTGTGTTACTTGGCCCTGCGACCAGGCCGGGGGTTCCGCGGAGGTAGGGGGCGCTGTTGGTATTGCGGCGCCCGGGGGTACTAGGCCTTGCGACCAGGCCGATGGTACTTCCTGCTTGGCCACGCTCGGGGTCGAGGCGTGTGACGTCACAGGGGTCGCGGCTTCCGTTTGAGGCCTAGTCGGCGGCGGTGACGTTGCAGCGACGGGCACGGCAGGGGGTACTTCGGGCTCTGCGACGGGGAGCTGGGGCAGGCACGCGGTTTCCCGGCTCGGGGTAGTGACGTCCCCTTTACCTGCCTCCATTCGTTCGGCTCCCTTCTCGGCGCCGTCTCCGGCCTTCAGTCCTCCTGCGCCATCCTCAGAGGCGGTCTGTCTCCTCGTCTCGGGTGGCGTGCTCCGCTGACGAGTCTCGGTCTGCTGGGCCATCTCTCGGCTCCACTCCGCCAACGTCTCTCGTTGCACCCGGGCCATCCTCCGTGCAAGGCCCTCCAGCGCGGTCTGTGCACACTCCCGATCTCGGGGGAGCTGTGCTAGGATCTCCAGCAGGCCTTCTGGAGTGGCGACCTGCAACAGGCTCCTGACCACTGGGTCGGTGCTGCCTGGAGTGGCGGCCCGCATCAGGCTCCTGACCACTGGGTCGGTGCTGCCTGGCTCTCCCTCCATCTCCGGGTAGGCTCTCTCTGGACTCTCCTCCAGACGTCTTGTCTCCGGGTGCGCTCTCTCCAGACTGCTCCAGGCGACACCCATCTTTGTTCTCTCCTTCTGTCTCCGCCCACATCGAGGGTGGTCCCGGGGCAACTTCAGTTCCAGGGGCAGTTCTCTTACGCTGATGGACACTTCCAGCATCACAGTCTCTGTTGGTGGGCGCGGTTTCCGCTTTTGGCGCCATTCTTCGACCTGGCCCACGATGAGAGGATGGCCTCTTGCCACCCTCTGGCACGCCCATAATGGCGTCCGCTCCCCCAAGGCGGGAAATCCTTGGAAATGGCGGGAATCGTCTCCCAGTGGCGGGAAACTCCATGGATGGCGGGAAAAAGCTGCAAATGGCGGACAACGACCTGTGATGGGGCCCGATGGCGGGGACCCTCCGGAACCGGCAGGAGACTTCTTTTTAAGGTAACGGTGTACTTTTCTTCAGGCACGCAGTACCCGGTTGTTGTGGGCACGTTATCCTGCCGACTACGCCAAAGTTGACGCGCCCCCTGGGCCAGTGTTGTTGGGGATACCCGGAGCCGGATCAGATGGGGGTTGTAGTCTCCGAGTGGCTGTGACCCGGTCCGTGCCCAGGGTGTCAAGCTCAGTGTGTGGCAGTCCTTATGATGTTACTAGATGTTCTTTTGTGTCGACTACGCCACCCGTTGATTTGCGGTCAAAACGGCCGCCGCTGCAGCAGGGTCCGCTGAGGCTGGTGATGTATGTGCAGCTCAGGTAGTATAACCCCCAACGGGAGGGGTATAGCCTCAGGGGGTCAGTTGCAGAGGATGGGGGTTGTGGTGGTACAGCGGGGATGGAAATGAGACTCAGAGTCGGGCTGTGCAGTTCAGGGTTTGTTTACTTACTGCAGTTGTTCTGGTCACTCCGGCCTTAAGTGACCACCCGAGCCGTGCTGCGTCCACCAGGTCCTGGACTCGGCCAACCCCCAGGTGATTCTGGAGCGTGGTCCTGAGCTCCCTTTCTGTTCTGTCCTCTTCTCTGGCCTTCCCCACCAGGGATCCACCTATGTCCGGCTCCCTCGGGCCTCTTGGTGGTAAACCCTTGTCTCTGGGTTCCCTGACCCTATTCCTGGTCTGCCTTCCGGGTGGATTTAGTGGGTGATCGTGGCAGATCGGTCCTGCCCACGACCTCCGGTTCCTGGCTGAGGTGTGCTGTAGCCTCTGCCAGCTTGGGATCCGGTACCCTGTTGCCAACTCTTCACCCTCTGGTCTAATTTGGGCTCTTGGAGTTCCTTCTTTCTCCCCCTCTGGGTCTTTCTTTCTCCTCTCTCTCTCTCTTGGCCTTGGAGCTGCTCTTCTCCTCTGCTCTCTTCCTCTGCTCTGCTCTGACAAAAGACTGACAGACTGACTGACCCTGATCTAAGATGGTTCCCACCTTATATACTCCCTCTATGTGTGAGCTCAGGTGACCAGCACCCAATGAGCTCCTAGCTTTACCCAGGCTGCTCCCCCTATCTGCCCCTACACTACTGGGATGTTCCACCCCCCCTCCCACTCCAGCCAGGAACAGACTCTGTTGTACCTGCACATTTCTCTAGTGGGAGTACCATCGGTCTGTTCCTCGGAAATGGGATGTGTGTAGTGCATGCAGCTAACTGAGCTCAGTTCCACACTCCATCCTTACCCGGGAGTGGAATATCACACCTCTGGGTTGAGGTGCAATACCCCTGTAGCAGCCGAATCCTCAGGGTGCTACATGTTCTTTCATTATGACAGATTCCTGGCTTCTTATTTTGCTTTTGAGGGAAAGTGGAGGAGAGTGTGAAAGAGTACGGCCTCTGTTAGAACAGCGCTGGTGCCCATGCATGAGTCCCCTTCCTCCTCCCAGCAGAGACGCCGGCATGTTCACTTACCCACCCGCACTCCCTCGGTGTCTGTTTCCTCTCAGGACCTTCGCACGGCACGCGTGTTCTTAGGGTGTGCCCTCCCTGCCTCTTAAAGGGTCAGCGCACGCGCTTCTGAAAACATCCCCAGCCAATAGCTGGGAGACGTCTGATATTTAAGGCACCGTCCCCTATTGGGAGGTGCCTTAGCAACTTCAGTAATTAGTGTGTTTCCTCCTACCTAGTTGTAAGATCCCTGTGCCTGTGCTCCCTGAACCTGTCTGTCCTGCCTGCCCTGTCTGAACCTGATCCTGTCCGTCCTGCCTGCACCTGATCCTGCCGGCCCTGACTGAACTTGATCTTGTCTGCCCTGCTGTAACCTGTTTCTAAGCTTGTCCTGCCTCCACCTAGTCCAGAACCTGATGTATATTTTTCACACCTATACCGCTACCCTCAACAGTCCAGTCTGAACCTGCACCTGTGATCCTGTACCCGAGTCCGTCCTGTGTTCCTGAACTTATCTTGTCTGTTTCCAATCTAGTATCTGTCCTGTTTACCAGCTGTGCAGTCCTGATCTGGGATCTGTTCTGTCTATCAGATGCATGTCTACCTGTTAACCAGTTCCTGGCTGGTCCTGCTTCCCTGCCCCTTTGGGAGTCCGCTGCCACGGCTCTGGGATCTGTCCTGGAGAAGCACCTGGCATCCACCTGGGTTCAAGTCTAACCACACAATCAGGGGCTCCAATGAAGAACCAGTTGTCACTTATTTATGCCCCTCCAGGCTCTCCCTGGACCGTGGAACAGTGGTTCCACAACCACGTGCGTAACAGTTTGCTAAGGCCATGGAACCCGCTGACTCTCATACCCCTCCAATCTTGGGCCTGTACCAAGAGATGACCAGTCAGAGAGATCAGCAAGACAAGATCCTATCTTATCTACGGACAGTTAACACCTGCCTGGACGCTCTGACATCAGCCGCTGAATCCGCTCTGGTTCAAGCTGCGGCAACCTCGGCAGTGACTATTTAGTCCGCAATTCATGCTCCAGGTCCTGGACCCCTTCTGTCTGCACCATCACGTTTTGATGGGGATTCTAAGCAATATCAAGGTTTTATCAACCAGTGCTCACTGCACTTTGAACTGCTGGCCCACCAGTTCCTCTCTGATCGGCCGAATGTAGCCTTCCTAATGTCCCATCTTGGAGGAGAGGCAATGTGTCACGGGTGTATCAGAGGTGACAGACAGTCGCCCTGCAGTTGGTTGCTGGAGATCTCTATGTTTGGCATTACAGACCTCCCTCTAGTAATTAACTCCCTGGCCTGGGTGTATATATACCTGGTGTGTCTGAGAGGGAGGTGCCGGATATATTCATTTCTACTTATGAAGGCTTAGCAAGAGCAGTACTTCGTCCTCTCTGGAGCTTGAGACCGAGTTTGCATTTGTCTGGAGTCATCTAAAGCTAATCATTCTCTCCCTGTTTGTCTACCCTTGTTGTCTATAGAGTTTAGTGGAAATCGACTAGTGCTCATCTCCTCCCATCCCTAGCCTTAGCCATACGCCATGGAAAGACAGGGCGAGGCATGCATGCGGCGATTGTTGAAGAGGCAATATAGGGACGGTAGTTGAGACAGGGTCACACTAGACCAGACTGGGAGGTCTCCACTTCCCCCTTTCCCTAGTGTCTGGGCTCCCTTTCCCTCTTCCCTCTGTGTTGCACTGTCTTTCCCACACTTGGCGTGACATTATAGCCGGCCAAGCACGTTTTGAAAAGGGGAAAAAAAAGAAACTGACATTGTGTTTTTGGGCATGGACCTTTTTTTTCCTTTCTCCCTTGGTACGGGTTCAGTTGCAGAGCTCGCAGAGCAGTTCCGCCGTCTGTCTCTGGAAATGAATGACCTCCGCTGTGAGGTTCAGCAGCAGCATCAGTTACAGGTCGCCAATGTAGGGGTTTCTGCAGGTAGGCGTGTCCAGCCTGAACCTAAGGTTGCCCTCCCGAACAGGTTTTCAGGAGATAGGGACAAGTTTTTTGTATTTAAGGAGGCATGCAAATTGTATTTCAAACTTCGTCCTTACTCCTCCGGTAATGAGGAGCAACGGGTTGGTATTGTGATCTCTCTATTGCAGGGAGATCCTCAGTCATGGGCGTTTTCGTTACTGCAGGACTCTGTTTGTCTCCAGTCTGTGGAGAGGTTTTTTGGAGTTCTGCCACTCATCTATGAGGACCCTGACCGAGTCGCCTTGGCTGAGTCTAGGCTACTTCGTCTTCAGCAGGGGAATTGGTCAGTGGAAACGTACAGTTCGGAATTCCGTAGATGGGCGATAGATTCCAAATGAAACCCCTCAGTCCTTGGAGGCTGCCATGTCTTTGGCCATACGTCTTGATAGACGCCTTCGGGACAGACGGGTGAGACCACCTACTCCGGGGCCTTCTTGTCGGGGTTGTGTACCTCTGCCAGGGGAGCGGTCTGGGGGTGAACCAGTAGTGGGGAAGTGGAAGAACCCATGCAGTTAAGGGGTGTCTCTACATCATACATCTCCCCAGAGATTCGCAAGAAAAAAGGCGTATGTTTGTTTGTGGGAAAAAGGAACATTTTGTTGGGACCTGTCCTTCAATTCATAAACAAAAGTAGACTTGATTAACTCTTGGTAGGCTGGGGATGGATAAACAAGGGGTGCATTTGTGGCCAAACTGCAGTTCCCGCTTTGTCCTGACAGCTGAGGTGGTGCTAGAGAGCAAAACCAAGAAAAATTCTGTGTTTGTTGACAGTGGAGCCAGAGTTAGCATGGTTGATGTTGAGTTTGTGAAAACTCATGGTCTTGCTTGCTGTGCTTTAGCTGAACCTATTTCCTTCATTGCCGTTGACTCAGCGCCACTTGCACAGAGGGCATTAGCTTGGATTGTACATAGTGTGAAGCTGAAGGTGGGGTCAGTTCATTGTGAAATAATTCCTTGCTATGTTCTGGACAATCTTCCCACACCAATTGTCTTGGGTATACCTTGGCTTGTTAAACATAATCTGCTGGTGGATTGGCAAACCGTGGAGATTATTGAATGGGAAGATTACTGCCATGAGAACTGTTTAGAAATTTCCCTTGCTACTGTCTCTACAGAAATGTTACCTGCTTTTCTGTCTGGTTTTGAGAACGTTTTTTTCTGAGAGGGGGTGCCAGGATTTGTCTCCTCATCATGCTTATGACTGTCCTATTAACCTGACCCCCGGAGCTAAACTACCGAAGTCCAGACTGTATAATCTTTCTGGCCCTGAGAGACAAGCCATGAAGGATTTTATTGCGGAAAGACTGGAGAAGGGACATATCAGGTCCTCATCTTCGCCTGTGGCGGCAGGGTTCTTCTTTGTGAAGAAAAAAGAAGGTGGTCTACATCCCTGTTTAGATTTCCGGGAATTAAATCAAATTACCATCCGTGATCCATACCCTCTTCCTCTGATTTGTTCAGCCAGGTTGTGGGAGCTAAGGTATTCTCCAAGTTGGATTTAAGGGGAGCCTACAACCTGGTTAGAATCAGGGAAGGGGACGAATGGAAAACAGCTTTCAATAGTCCGGAAGGATATTTCGAGAGTCTGGTTAGGTTATGCCTTTTGGTTTGACCAATGCACCTGCAGTATTCCAGCATTTCATAAATGATATTTTTCATCATTTGGTTGGGAGGTTTGTGGTGGTCTATCTGTACGATATTTTGGTTTACTCATCTGATCTTGAGACTCATCGGGGGCATGTTAAGTAGGTGCTACAGATATTAAGGGATAACAAACTTTATGCCAAAATAGAAAAATGTGTTTTCGCTGTTCAGGAAGTGCAGTTTTTGGGGTACTTGTTGTCATCTTCGGGTTTTCGGATGGACCCGGAGAAGATCTGTGCAGTCCTTGACTGGGAACGTCCCGAGAACCTGAAGGCTCTACAACGTTTTCTGGGCTTTACTAATTTTTATCGGAAATTCATCCAGAATTACTCTGTTATTGTGAAACCCCTTACTGACATGACTAAGAAGGGGTCTGATTTTTCCAAATGGTTGGATGCTTCCCTCCAGGCTTTTTCTTCCTTAAAGAATCATTTTCCCACTGCACTTATACTCAGTCAACCCAATCTTTATCAACCCATTATTGTGGAGGTTGATGCGTCGGATGTCGGGGTTGGGGCTGTGTTGTCTCAGGGTTCGTCCCCTGGTAAATGGCGTCCATGCTCCTTCTTTTCTAAAATATTGTCTTAGGCTGAAAGAAATTATGACGTGGGCAATAGGGAACTTTTGGCGATCAAGTTGGCATTAGAGGAATGGCGACATTGGTTGCAGGGGGCTGTCCATCCTATTACTGTTATTACTGACCATAAGAACCTGTCATATCTCCAGTCAGCTAAACGTCTCAACCCTAGGCAAGCCAGATGGTCCCTGTTTTTCACTAGGTTCAATTTTGTTGTCACTTTTTGTCCTGAGGTCAAAAATGTCAAGGCTGATGCTTTGTCCCGGAGCTTCCCTGGTGGTGGTGACCATAAGAACCCTGCCCTGATATTACAGAAAGGGGTAGTCATTTCGGCACCTTATCCTGAACTGGAGGGTGAGGTGTTGGAGGCACAGGGGGACGCCCCTGCCTCCTGCCCCCTGCCCTTCAGGAAAGTTATTTGTACCATTTGATCTGCGCCGCAAAGTAATTAAAAAACATCATATCTCTGTGCTTGCTAGGCATCCAAGTGGTAAGGCAACCGCGGACCTCCTATCTCGTAGTTTTTGGTGGCCGAGGTTGCGTCGGGATGTGATTGAACACGTAGCTGCTTGTAGTATTTGCGCGCGTTCTAAGGTTTCGCATACCCATCCGTCTGGTACTCTTCTTCCGCTACCTATCCCTAGTAGGCCATGGACACACTGATCCAGGGATTTTATTACTGACCTACCGGTTTCTGCAGGCAAAACAGTGGTTTTGGTGGTAGTAGATAAGTTCAGTAAAATGGTTCAGTTCGTCGCTTTACCTGCAATGCCAAGACACTTGCTCAGGTGTTCATAAATGAGATCGTGAAGCTTCACGGGGTTCCCTCCGATGTGGTGTCAGATCGGGGGACCCAATTTGTTTCCAAGTTCTGGAAGGCATTCTGTTCTCGACTGGGGGTGGAGCTGTCCCTTTCCTCTGCCTTCCATCCTCAGTTGAATTGTCAGACCGAGCGTGTCAATCAGAACTTGGAGACCTACCTCAGGTGTTTCGTCTCCGAAAATCAGGAGGATTGGGCATCCTACTTACCGCTGGCAGAATTTGCCATTAATAATCATCGGCAAGAATCCACTGGCAGGTCACCGTTCTTCGGTGCATATGATTATCACCCACAGTTTGGTACCTTTAGTGGGGGAGGAGCTTCAGGAGTTCCTGAGGAGGAACGGTTTGCTTCATCGCTCTCCACGGTATGGCAGGGTGTTTTGAGTAATTTAAAGATCATGGGAGACAGGTATAAATGTATGGGTGACAGAAAACGCTTGCCAGATCCGGCCCTGAATGTGAATGACTTTGTGTGATTGTCTACCAGGAATATAAGACTGAAAGTTCCTTCTTGGAAGCTAGGACCTAGGTTTATTGGTCACTATAAAATAACGGCCGTCATTAACCCAGCAGCATTTCATCTTGAACTTCCTCAGGCCCTTAACCCCTTAACAACATTTGCCGTACTAATACGCGTCTGTGCCCTGGGACTTAAGAGCGAGACCCGTATTAGTACGTCATGGCGATCGCGCGCGCACACAGGCTGTGCGGGCGCGATCGCCGCCGGGTGTCAGCTGATTGTCACAACTGACACCCGGTACTATGTGCAGGGAGCGGTCCTGCACCGCTCCCAGCACATTAACCCCCGCGATGCTGCGATCGAAGTCGATCGCGGCATTGCGGGGGCAAGGGGAGGTGATCGCCGATACTCACCTCCTCTTCCGGCTTCCAGCGCAGTCTGCAAAGGCTTCCCGGGTGTTGCTGACGCGCCCCCTGGGCCATATTCTTTAGTGGGAATATCCGGAGCCGGATCAGATGGGGGTTGTAGTCTTCCGAGTGGCTGTGACCCGGTCCGTGCCCAGGGTGTCAAACTCAGTTGTATGTGGCAGTCCTACAGATGTTATAAGTTCTTTATTGTCGACTACGCCACCCGTTGTGTTGCGGTCACTATGGCCGCCGCTGCAGCAGGGTCCGCTGAGGCTGATGGTGTAGGTGCAGCTTGTGATGGTATAACCCCCAACGGGTGGGGTATAGCCTCAGGGGGTCAGGTGCAGAGGATGGGGGTTGTGGTGGTGCAGCATAGATGTTAAAGGAAGACAGAGTCGGGTTGTGCAGTTTAGGGTATTTACTCACTGCTGATGTTCCGGTCACTCCAGCTTCAAGTGACCTCCCGAGCCGTGCTGCATCCACCAGGTCCCGGATCCAGCCAACCCCCAAGCGAGTCCGGAGCGTGACCCTGAGCTCTCCTTCTGTCCTTTCTCTGGCCGTCCCCACTATTGATCCACCCAGGTCCAGCTCCCTCGGGCCTTCTGTTGGGTGACCCTTGGCCTTGGGTTCCCTGACCCTCCACGTGGTATGCCTTCGTGGTGGATGTGGTGGGTGGCCGTGGCAGACGCTGCCCACGGCCTCCGGTCTCTGGCTGGGGTGTGTTTTTGCCCCCACCAGCTTGGGTTCCGGTACCCTAATGCCGACTCTTCACCCGTGGATTGGATTTGGGGTCTTAGAGTCCTCTCTTCTGCTTCCCCCTCTGGGTCTCTCTTGCTTTCTCCTCTCTCTCTCTCTGGGGCTTCTCTGCTCCTCTGCTTCTTACTCTGACAGACTGACCCTGTTCTCTGATGGTGCCCACCTTATATACACCCTCTATGTGTGAGCTCAGGTGACCAGCACCCAATGAGCTCCTATCTTTACCCAGGCTGCTCCCCCTATCTGCCCCTACACTACTGGGATGTACCACCCCCCTCCCACTCCAGCCAGGAACAGACTCGGTCGTACCTGCACATTTCTAAGTGGGAGTACCGTCGGCCTGTTCCTCGGAAATGGGATGTATGTAGTGCATGCAGCCTACCGAGCTCAGTTCCACACTCCATCCTTACCCGGGAGTGGAATATCACACCTCTGGATTGAGGTGCAATACCCCTGTAGCAGCCGAATCCTCAGGGTGCTACATTGCCATGACGACCCGATGTCGTCATGACAACATCCGGGTCACCAGACAGCAGGAAGATTGCTTGGACATGCGCAGTGCATCTCCAAGCAATCTTCACACTGTGCATTTCTGACAGCTTGCATGGCATAGGGATGGTGCTGCATTCCTGTGCCATGCAGGCGATCAGAGAAAAAAAAGTGAAAGTCCCAGAGTGGGACAAAGTAATAAAGTGTATAAACTGTGTGAAAGTGGGAAAAAAAAAATAAAAAAAAAATTTGCAAAAATATTAAAAAAAAATAAAAAAAATAATCCACCAAAAATAAAAATATAATGTACCCATCAACAAATATTATTATAAAAAAAAAAAAAACAATAAAAGTACACATATTTGGTATCGCCGCGTCCGGAACAACCTGACCTATAAAACTGTCCCACTAGTTAACCCCTTCAGTGAACACGGTAAAAAAAAAAAAAAAAAAACGAAGCAAAAAACAATGCTTTATCACCATACCGCCAAATAAAAAGTGGAATAACACGCGATCAAAAAGACGCATATAAATAAAAATGATACCGCTGAAAACGTCATCTCGTCCTGCAAAAAACAAGCCGCCATACAGCCCCATCAGCCGAAAAATAAAAAAGTTATAGCTCTCAGAATAAAGCGATGCTAAAAAATATTTTTTTCTATAAAATAGCTTTTATTGTGTATAAGCGCCAAAACATAGAAAAATGATACAAATGTGGTACCGCTGTAAACGTACTGACCCGAAGAATAAAGATACCTCATCAATTTTACCACACGCGGAACAGAATTAAAAAAAAAAAAAAAAAACAATTCCTGAATTGTTGGTTTTTGTTTATTCTGCCTCCCAAAAATCGGAATAGAAAGCGATCAAAAAATGTCACGTGCCTGAAAATGGCACCAATAACAACGTCAAGTCATCCCGCAAAAAACGAGCCATCACATGACTGTCTGCCAAAATCTGGAAAAATTATAGCTCTCAAAATATGGCGATGCAAAAACTAGATTTTACAAAAAATGCGTCTTTTAGTGTGTGACAGCTGTCAGTCATAAAATCCCCATATGATTCTGGCATTGCTGTAATCACACCGACCCGAAGAATAAAGTCGTCTAATCACTTATACCGCACAAGGAACAGCGTCAAAAATAAACTCTTGGGTTAGGATTGGGCTAGGGTTAGGGCTGGGTTTGGGGCTAGGGCTGTGCTGGGGCTAGGGTTGTGCAGGGGCTAGGGTTGTGCTGGGGCTAGGGTTGTGCTGGGGATAGGGTTGTGCTAGGGCTAGGGTTGTGCTAGGGCTAGGGTTAGGGCTGGGGTTGGGATTTTTTTCAAAAGTAAGAAAAAAAGATGACGATATGGCGACTAGTGTTGAGAGCAAGTGCTCGCTACTTGAGTTTGCATCGGGTGCTCTGGTATGCATTGAGTATCGTGGGTATTTGAGTGACATGCTCGAGTCTCTGCCCCATATGCTTCGTGGCCAAAAAACTTTACGGGGATTGCCTGCCATGCACGAGCGATCCCCGCATGTTTTTTTTTCGGTGTCTAATAACCGTGAAACATGCGGAGCAGGGACTCCAGCATGTCACTCGAGCACACGCTGTACATGGTGCATACCTGAGTACCCGATGCAAACTCAAGTAGCGAGCACTTGCGCTCAAGAATAATGACAACTTATTCAATATGATGACCTAATGTAAACAAATTCTGTGCCGTACCTCTGGGTTCAAAATGTTCACTATACACCTTAATAAAATCCTTGAGGGGTATAGTTTCCAAAATGGGGACACTTGTGGGGGAGCTCCACTGTTTAGACACATCACGGGCTCTCCAAACGCGACATGGTGTCCGCTAACAAATTGAATGGAAAATCGGCTCAAATTGTTAGCGGACGCCATGTTGCGTTTGGAGAGCCCCTGTGTGCCCAAACATTGGAGCTCCCCCACAAGTGACCCCATTTTGGAAACTAGACCCCCCAAGGCACCTATCTAGATGCATAGTGAGCACTTGGAACCCCCAGGTGCTTCACAAATTGATTCGTAAAAATGAAAAAGTGAAAAAAAAAACACTTTTTCATTTTTATGAATCAATTTGTGAAGCACCTGGGGTTCCAAGTGCTCACTATGAATCTAGATAGGTGCCTTGGGGGGTCTAGTTTCCAAAATGGGGTCACTTGTGGGGGAGCTCCAATGTTTGGGCACACAGGGACTCTCCAAATGCAACATGATATCCGCTAACAAATTGTCGGCTCAAATTGTTAGCGGACACCATGTTGCGTTTGGAAAGCCCCTGTGTGCCCAAACTTTGGAGCTCCCCCACAATTGACCCCATTTTGGAAACTAGACCCCCCAAGGCACCTATCTAGATGCATAGTGAGCACTTGGAACCCCCAGGTACTTCACAAATTGATTCGTAAAAATGAAAAAGTGAAAAGAAAAACATTTTTTAATTTTTATGAATCAATTTGTGAAGCACTTGGGGTTCCAAGTGCTCACTATGCATCTAGATAGGTGCCTTGGGGGGTCTAGTTTCCAAAATGGGGTCACTTGCGGGGGAGCTCCAATGTTTGGGCACACAGGGACTCTCCAAATGCAACATGATATCCGCTAACAAATTGAATGGAAAATCGGCTCAAATGGTTAGCGGACACCACGTTGCGTTTGGAGAGCCCCTCTGTGCCCAAACTTTGGAGTTCCCCCACAAGTGACCCCATTTTGGAAACTAGACCCCCCAAGGCACCTTTCTAAATGCATAGTGAGCACTTGGAACCCCCAGGTGCTTCACAAATTGATTCGTAAAAATGAAAAAGTGAAAAAAAAAACACTTTTTAATTTTTATGAATCAATTTGGGAAGCACCTGGGGTTCCAAGTGCTCACTATGAATCTAGATAGGTGCTTTGGGGGGTCTAGTTTCCAAAATGGGGTCACTTGTGGGGGAGCTCCAATGTTTGGGCACACAGGGACTCTCCAAATGCAACATGATATCCGCTAACAAATTGTCGGCTCAATTTGTTAGCGGATATCATGTTGCATTTGGAGAGTCCCTGTGTGCCCAAACATTGGAGCTCCCCCACAAGTGACCCCATTTTGGAAACTATACCCCCCAAGGCACCTATCTAGATTCATAGTGAGCACTTGGAACCCCAGGTGCTTCTCAAATTGATTCATAAAAATGAAAAAGTGTTTTTTTTTTCACTTTTTCATTTTTACGAATCAATTTGTGAAGCACCTGGGGGTTCCAAGTGCTCACTATGCATCTAGAAAGGTGCCTTGGGGGTCTAGTTTCCAAAATGGGGTCACTTGTGGGGGAGCTCCAAAGTTTGGGCACAGAGGGGCTCTCCAAACGCAACGTGGTGTCCGCTAACAATTTGAGCCGATTTTCCATTCAATTTGTTAGCGGATACCATGTTGCATTTAGAGAGTCCCTGTGTGCCCAAACATTGGAGCTCCCCCACAAGTGACCCCATTTTGGAAACTAGACCCCCCAGGGCACCTATCTAGATGCATAGTGAGCACTTGGAACCCCTAGGTGCTTCACAAATTGATTCGTAAAAATGAAAAAGTGTTTTTTTTTTCACTTTTTCATTTTTACGAATCAATTTGTGAAGCACCTGGGGGTTCCAAGTGCTCACTATACATCTATAAAGGTGCCTTGGGGGGTCTAGTTTCCAAAATGGGGTCACTTGTGGGGGAGCTCCAAAGTTTGGGCACACAGGGGCTCTCCAAACACAACATGGCGTCCGCTAATTATTAGTGTTGAGCCACCCCCGTAGTGTTCGGGTTCGGTTCGGTTCGTCGAACACCGGGATGTTCGAGGAACTGTTCGTCGAACTGTTCGTCGAACACCTTAGAACACCGTTAAAACCAATGGCAGGCAAACAAAAACACATAGAAACACATAGAAAACACCTGCAAAGGTGTCCAAAAGCTGACAAACTGCTCAGAAGACACTCTCTTTAAAAAAGCCGGCCGGCAAATTCAGCAGCGGCATACACCGGTACCCGACAATTTAGACAAGAAGGAATAGAGCATCACACATAGATTAGATACATAGAAACATGTCAGTCACACATATAAGAAGCACAGTGACAGTGTTGGTTACTGCACTTGTCATTTAGTGTAAAGGATTTATTAAAAAAAATATTAGTGTTTTCATGCACCGTCTCTTTAAAAAAGCCGGCCGGCAATTCAGCATCTGTACCCGACAATTTAGAACAGAAAGAATAGAGCTTCACACATAGATTAGATAGATAGAAACATGTCAGTCACATATATAATAAGTACAGTGATAGTGTTGCTTACTGTACTTGTCATTTAGTGTAAAGGATTTATTTAAAAAAATAATAGTGTTTTCATGCACCGTCTCTTTAAAAAAGCCGGCCGGCAATTCAGCAGCGGTACCCGACAATTTAGAACAGAAAGATAGAGCATCACACATAGATTAGATAGATAGAAACATGTCAGTCACATATATATGAAGTACAGTGATAGTGTTGGTTACTGTACTTGTCATTTAGTATTAAAATAAAGGATTTATTATTAAAAAAATTGGCGTGGGATTCCCCTTAATTTTAGTCTCTAGCGGAGGTTAAGCAGACGGCTGGGGCAGATGTTTGAAGCCTGGGAAGGGGGTAATACCCACGGAGCTTCCCAGGCTACTAATATCAGCTCCCAGCTGAATACCTAGCCTTTACTAGCTATTAAAATGGGGGAACCCCCCCCAAAAAATAACGTGGGGTCCCCTCTAATTTAATAGCTAGCAAAGGCTAGGCAGACAGCTGGGGGCTGATATTAATAGCCCAGGAAGGGAGCCATGAATATTGGCCCCCTCCCAGGCTAGAAACACCAGCCGTCAGCCGCCCCAGAAATGGCGCATTCATAGGATGCGCCAATTCTGGCACTTAGCCTCGCTCTTCCACGCTGCCCTGGTGCGGTGGCAGGGGGTAATAGGGTTGGGGTTGATGTCAGCTTATAATGCCAGCTGACATCAAGCCCAGGTTAGTAATGGAGAGGCGTCTATAAGACACCCCCATTACTAACCCCATAGTAAAAGTTAAAAAAAACACAAACACCCAGAATAAAGTCCTTTAATTGAAATAAAGACACAATCCTTTATTGTTCTAAATTAAACCATACTTACCATCACGCCCATTCCAGCTGAAGCCAACGATCTCCTGCAATAAAAGAAAAATAATAAAGCAACCTCATCCTTACCTTTCCATGGTTCCCACGACAGCTTCAGCTCTGCTACATCGAGATGCAGGCTGGACCACAGCAGAAAACTGCCATTCAGCCTGTCATCCCGCAGACACTGAGAAGCGCAGGCTTGCTTGCGCTGCTCAGCGTCTCTCTGTGACGACATCCAGATGAGCCGAGTTCATGTCCAATGAACTCGGCTCACCTCATGCACGTCACTGACAGCGTGGGAAAATTCTCACGCTGAAGCGCTGATTGCAGGAGAATTTTCCCACGCTGTCAGTGACGTGCAGGAGGTGAGCTGAGTTCATTGGACATGAGCTCACCTCATGCACATCACTGACAGCGTGGGAGAATTCTCCTGCACTCAGCACTTCAGCGTGAGAATTTTCCCACGCTGTCAGTGATGTGCATGAGGTGAGCCGAGTTCATTGGACATGACCTCGGCTCATCTGGATGCCGTCACAGCGAGACAGTGAGGAGCGCAAGCATGCCTGCGCTTCTCAGTGTCTGCGGGATGACAGACTGGATGGCAGCGTTCTGCTGCGGTCCAGCCTGTCATCTCGATGTAGCAGAGCTGAAGCTGTCGTGGGAACCATGGAAAGGTAAGGATGAGGTTGGTTTATTATTTTTCTTTTATTGCAGGAGATCGTTGGCTTCAGCTGGAATGGGTGTGATGGTAAGTATGGTTTAATTTAGAACAATAAAGAATTGTGTCTTTTTTTCAATTAAAGGACTTTATTCTGGGTGTTGTGTTTTTTTTAAATACTTTACTAGAAATTCATGGCGGTCATGTCTAATACTGGCGTGACCCCATGAATTTTGGGCTTGGGGCCAGCTGATAATACCAAGCTGGCCTTAACCCCTTTATTACCCAGTGAGCCATCGCACCAGGGCCCTGGATGAGTTGGGTACAGCGCCAGAAGATGGCGCTTCTATGAACGCGCCATTTTCCGGGGTGGCTGCGGACTGCAATTTGTAGCGGGGGGGGGGCCCAGAAAGCTTGGGCCTCCCTGCGCTGCAGATTCCAGCCCCCAGCTGCTTAGTTGTACCTGGCTGGACACAAAAATAGGGCGAAGCCCCACGTACTTTTTTTTTAATTATTTCATGAAATTCATGAAATAATTAAGAAAAAAAGGCCTTCCCTATATTGTTGTGTCCGGCCAGGTACAAATAGGCAGCTGGTGGTTGGGGGCAGCCCGTTCCTGCCTGCTGTACCTGGCTGGACACAAATATAGTGCGAAGCCCCACTTCAATTTTTTTTAAATATTTCATGAAATTCATGAAATAATTAAGAAAAAAAGGGCTTCCCTATATTGTTGTGTCCGGCCAGGTACAAATAGGCAACTGGTGGATGGGGGCAGCCCGTTCCTGCCTGCTGTACCTGGCTGGACACAAATATAGTGCGAAGCCCCACTTCAATTTTTTTAAATTATTTCAGGAAATTCATGAAATAATTTAAAAAAAATTGACGTGGGGCTTCGCACTATATTTGTGTCCAGCCAGGTACAGCAGGCAGGAACGGGCTGCCCCCAACCACCAGCTGCCTATTTGTACCTGGCCGGACACAACAATATAGGGAAGCCCTTTTTTTCTTAATTATTTCATGAAATAATTTAAAGAAAATTGACGTGGGGCTTCGCCCTGTTTTTGTGTCCAGCCAGGTACAACTAGGCAGCTGGGGGCTGGAATCCGCAGCGCAGGGAGGCCCAAGCTTTCTGGGCCACCCCCGCTGCAAATTGCAGTCCGCAGCCACCCCGGAAAATGGCGCGTTCATAGAAGCGCCATCTTCTGGCGCTGTACCCAACTCATCCAGGGCCCTGATGCGGTGGCTCACTGGGTAATAAAGGGGTTAGGGCCAGCTTGGCATTATCAGCTGGCCCTAAGCCCGAAATTCATGGGGTCACGCCAATATTAGACATGACCACCATGAATTTCTAGTAAAGTATTTAAAAAAAACACAACACCCAGAAAAAAGTCCTTTAATTGAAATAAACACACAATTCTTTATTGTTCTAAATTAAACCATACTTACCATCACGCCCATTCCAGCTGAAGCCAACGATCTCCTGAAATAAAAGAAAAATAATAAAGCAACCTCATCCTTACCTTTCCATGGTTCCCATGACAGCTTCAGCTCTGCTACATCGAGATGACAGGCTGGACCGCAGCAGAACGCTGCCATCCAGCCTCTCATCCCGCAGACACTGAGAAGCGCAGGCTTGCTTGCGCTCCACAGTGTCTCTCTGTGAGGGCATCCAGATGAGCCGAGTTAATGTCCAATGAACTCGGCTCACCTCATGCACGTCACTGACAGCGTGGGAAAATTCTCCTGCACTCAGCGCTTCAGCGTGGGAGAATTCTCACGCTGAAGCGCTGAGTGCAGGAGAATTCTCCCACGCTGTCAGTGAAGTACAGGAGGTGAGCTGAGTTCATTGGACATGAGCTCACCTTATGCACGTCACTGACAGCGTGGGAGAATTCTCCTGCACTCACCGCTTCAGCGTGAGAATTTTCCCACGCTGTCAGTGACGTGCATGAGGTGAGCCGAGTTCATTGGACATGAACTCGGCTCATCTGGATGTCGTCACAGAGAGACGCTGAGCAGCGCAAGCAAGCCTGCGCTTCTCAGTGTCTGCGGGATGAGAGGCTGGATGGCAGCGTTCTGCTGCGGTCCAGCCTGTCATCTCGATGTAGCAGAGCTGAAGCTGTCGTGGGAACCATGGAAAGGTAAGGATGAGGTTGCTTTATTATTTTTCTTTTATTGCAGGAGATCGTTGGCTTCAGCTGGAATGGGCGTGATGGTAAGTATGGTTTAATTTAGAACAATAAAGGATTGTGTCTTTATTTCAATTAAAGGACTTTATTCTGGGTGTTTGTGTTTTTTTTAACTTTGACTATGGGGTTAGTAATGGGGGTGTCTTATAGACGCCTCTCCATTACTAACCTGGGCTTGATGTCAGCTGGCATTATAAGCTGACATCAACCCCAACCCTATTACCCCCTGCCACCGCACCAGGGCAGTGTGGAAGAGCGAGGCTAAGTGCCAGAATTGGCGCATCCTATGAATGCGCCATTTCTGGGGCGGCTGACGGCTGGTGTTTCTAGCTTGGGAGGGGGCCAATATTCATGGCTCCCTTCCTGGGCTATTAATATCAGCCCCCAGCTGTCTGCCTAGCCTTTGCTAGCTATTAAATTAGGGGGGACCCCACGTCATTTTTTTTGGGGTGTCCCCCATTTTAATAGCTAGTAAAGGCTATGTATTCAGCTGGGGGCTGATATTAGTAGCCTGGGAAGCTCCGTGGGTATTACCCCCTTCCCAGGCTTCAAACATCTGCCCCAGCCGTCTGCTTAACCTCCGCTAGAGACTAAAATTAAGGGGAATCCCACGCCAATTTTTTTAATAATAAATCCTTTATTTTAATACTAAATGACAAGTACAGTAAGCAACACTGTCACTGTACTTCGTATATATGTGGCTGACATGTTTCTATCTATCTAATCTATGTGTGAAGCTCTATTCTGTCTGTTATAAATTGTCGGGTACCGCTGCTGAATTGCCGGCCGGCTTTTTTAAAGAGACAGTGCATGAAAACACTATTATTTTTTTTGATAAATCCTTTACGCTAAATGACAAGTACAGTAACCAACACTGTCACTGTACTTCATATATATGTGGCTGACATGTTTCTATCTATCTAATCTATGTGTGAAGCTCTATTCTTTCGGTTCTAAATTGTCGGGTACAGGTGTATGCCGCTGCTGAATTGCCGGCTTTTCATGTTTCACTGTTGGCACTGTTCCCATCGATTTGGGCAATCACTGTAATGCCACAACCACCATGGCTGTGGCATTACAGTGAGTGGCAGACAATCCCTGCATGATTGGTGCTCTAAATAGCGCCAGACATGCAGGACACGCTTTTGGTGCACGAACAGTTATCGAACATAACCTCGAACAGCCGAATTTTTTGCAAATCGTTCGGGTTCGTCGAACAACTCGAACACCGCCCAAAACAGCTCGAATTTGAGATTGGCGAACAGTTCTAGTCGAACACCGCTCATCTCTACTAATTATTCAAGCAAATTTTACAATCAAAAAGTCAAATGGCGCTCCTTCCTTTCCGAGCCCTGCCGTGCGCCCAAACAGTGTTTTTTCCCCAAATATTGGGTATCTGCGTGCCCAGGGGAAATTGCACAACAAATTTTGGGGTCCATTTTTTCTTGTTACCCCTGTGAAAATAAAAAAAATTGGGTCTAAAGTAACATTTTTGTGAAAAAAGTTAAATGTTCATTTTTTTCTTCCACATTCAAAAAATTCCTGTGAAGCACCTGAAGGGTTAATAAAGTTCTTGAATGTGGTTTTGAGCACCTTGAGGGGTGCAGTTTTTAGAATGGTGTCACTTTTGGGTATTTTCTGTCATAAAGACCTCTCCAAGTGACTTCAAATGTGATGTAGTCCCTAAAAAAATGGTTTTGTAAATTTTGTTGGAAAAATGAGAAATCGCTGGTCAACTTTTAACCCTTATAGCTCCCTAACAAAAAAAAATTTTGGTTCCAAAATTGTGCTGATGTAAAGTAGACATGTGGGAAATGTTATTTATTAACTCTTTTGTGTGACATATCGCTCTGATTTCAGGGCTTAAAAATTCAAATTTTGAAAATTGCAAAATTTTCAAAATTTTCGCCAAATTTCCATTTTTTTCACAAGTAAACGCAAGTGATATCGAAGAAATTTTTCCACAATCATGAAGTACAATATGTCACAAAAAAACAATCTCAGAATCAGGGGGATCCGTTGAAGCGTTCCAGAGTAATTACCTCATAAAGTGACAGTGGTCAGAATTGTAAAAATTGGCCTGGTCATTAACGTGCAAACCACCCGTGGGGCTTAAGGGGTTAAGGTCCACAATGTGTTCCACAGGTCCTTACTCAAAAAGTATGTGGAACCTCTTGAGCCCTCACCTCTACCACCACCCCCAGTAATGGCTGATGGTAATCTGGAGTTCCAGATTTCGAGGATTGTAGATACTCGTCTCCAACATCGTTCTCTACAATACTTGGTGCACTGGAAAGGCTATGGTACAGAGGAGAGGATGTGGGTTTCAGCATCAGAGGTGAACGCTCCCAGATTGGTTCGCTCATTCCACACCTCTTTTCCAGAGAAACCCGGTCCTGAGTGTCCGGAGGACACTCGTAGAGGGGGAGGGGGTACTGTCACAGGTGTATCAGAGGTGACAGACAGTCGCCTTGCAGTTGGTTGCAGGAGATCTCTACGTTTGGCAAAACAGACATCTCCTTAGATAAGAGGCTGTCTCTATAACCTAGCGGCTACCTCCTTCTGGTAATTAGCTCCCTGGCCTGGGTGTATATATACCTGGTGTGTCTGAAAGGGAGGTGCCGGCTATATTCATTTCTACTTATGAAGGCTTAGCAAGAGCAGTACTTCGTCCTCTCTGGAGCTTCAGGCCGAATTCGTATTTGTCTGGAGTCGTCTAAAGCTAAGCATTCTCCCCCTATTTGTCTACCCTTGTTGTCTGTAGAGTTTAGTGGAGATCGACTAGTGCTCATCTCATCCCATCCCTATCCTTAGCCATATGCCAGGGAAAGACAGGGCGAGGCACGCGTGCAGCGATTGCTGAAGAGGCAATATAGGGATGGTAGTTGAGACAGGGTGACACTAGACCAGACTAGGAGGTCTCCACTTCCCCCTTTCCTTAGTGTCTGGGCTCCCTTTCCCTCTTCCCTCTGTGTTGCACTAAGTCTTTCCCACACCTGGTGTGACACACTGGCATGGCTCTGCTCCTTGTGGGAGAGGGGAGATGCTATAATCTCAGATCTGAAGGTTTTCTTGGAGGCGTTCCGCAAATATTTGATGAGCCAGGCCAAGTTACCTCTGCTGCCTCATCCCTCCTCAGGCTACGCTAGGCCAGTCTGTCTGTAGGCCAATATACTGTCCGGATCCACACCCTGGCTTCTGAAACTGTCTGGAACAACGAGGCACTGGTAGCCGCCTTCTGGGAGGAATTGTCCGGAAGGATGAAGGATGAGCTAGCAGGTCAAGACATTCCCACTACACTGGATGATCTAGTTTCCCTGGCCATCCAAATTGACCTCCGGTTCCAGGAGCACTCTCGAGAGACGGTGCGTGAGAGAAAACCGCTTTGTCTGGCTCCATCCTTCCAAAGGCCGCTCATTCCTCAGCCTTCCGCGGATGCAGCATCTCTTAAACTTATGCAAGTCAACAACGTGCAGCTAGATCTGTCAAGCCAAGGGCTTGTGCTTCTGTTGTGGAAACACTGGACGCCTCATTCGCTCTTGTCCCAAGAAGCCAGGAAACTCCCAAGCCTAAGGCCAGTAGGCGAGGCTACCCTGGGCAAGAGCAATTCCTCTCTGCCATTGATCCTGACCATATTTGTGACTTGTGGAGATTTCCGGTTCGTTGAGACAGCGTATCTGCATTCCAGTGTTGCAGTAAACTTCATACAGCAAGCAGTGGTAGATCGCTACCAGATCCCTGTTTGAAAACTCCAGAATCTGCTGTTAGTGTCATCTGTCGATGGGAAGCCTCTATCTGAAGCCGTTCGGGTGGTCACCGATCAAGTAGAGCCCCAGATCGAAACGCTGTACACTGAGATCACCTTCTACATGCTTCCTAGTCTGTCTTATCCACTTCTCCTGGGTCATCCGTGGCTCTGCGTGCATGCACCTGTCCTTGACTGAAAATCCAGAGAGGTGCTACTTTGGGGACAGTCTTGTCATGAGAAGCGTCTTGTACCTGTACGACCTGTCCAGCTGCCGCTGGCACCATGTTCCCTGTCGGGATTACCATCCGCCTACTGGTCGTATGCTGACATCTTTGACAAGAAAGAAGCAGAGACGCTACCTCCACATAGGCTGTATGACTGCCCTATGAACCTGCTTCCGCGATCCTCGCCTCCATGAGACCATATCTACCCTCTGTTCCAGGTGGAGACCCTAGCCATGTCCGAGTATGTTAAGAAACATCTGGCAAGGGGAATCATTTAGAAGTTCTCTTCACCAGCAGGAGCCAACTTCTTCTTTGTCAAGAAAAAGGAAGGGACTTTCCGGCCTTGCATTGATTATAGGGGTCTCAATCAGATCACAGTTAAGAGCTAGTATCCGTTGCCGTTGATCTCAGAGGTGCCAGGATTTTTACCAAGCTGAATCTGCAAGGAGCATACAATCTAATCTGCATACGCCAAGGAGATGAATAGTAGACGGCTTTCAACACCCGAGTTATGCCGTTTGGGCTCAGCAATGTCCCAGACGTCTTCCAAGAATTTGTGAATTACATCTTCTGAGACTTCCTCTATACTTGTGCCTTGGTTTACCTGAAGGATATATTGATCTTTTCTCCAGTTCTGCCCTCTCATAGGTGGAACGTTTGCCAAGTGCTGCAACGACTTAGAGAGAATCGCCTGTATGTTAAATTTGAAAAATGTGTGTTTGAACAATCTTCTCTGCCTTTCCTAGGTTATATCATCTCGTACACGGGCCTGAAGATGGAGCCAGAAAAAGTGTCTTCCATCCTCAAGTGGCCGCGCCCTGCCGGAGTTAAAGCTATCCAGTGATTCCTAGGATTCACCAATTACTACCGACAATTTATTCCACATTTTTCGTCCCGGACCGCTCTCATCTCTGCTATGATCCATAAGGGTGCTGATCCAAAGGTATGGACTCCAGAGGCTGAGAACATTTTTCTCTCTCTGAAACAGGCCTTTCCCTCCGCTCAAGTATTACATCAACCGAAAGTGAACAAACAATTCTTTCTGGAGATAGATGCATCATATTCTGGGGCATGAGCAGTTCTCACCCAAAGTTCCCCTTCGGCTGTATGGTAACCTGTGTTCTTTTCTCCAAGGCCTTCTCTGTCCCGGAGCGCAACTACTCGATTGGCAACCGAGAGTTTTTGGCAATTAATATGGCTCTAGAGGAGTGGCAGTACCTTCTCGAAGGAGCGGAACATCTGGTCGTTTATACAGACCATAACAACCTGGCCTATCTGCTGTCCGCACAAAGAGTGAACCCGCACCAGGCTATCTTTTGCCCATTTTGATTTTGTTCTGCATTTTCGACCGTCTGACAAAAACAAGTTGATCCAGTTTCCCGCTCCTTCCTGCCCACCGACCAAGAGGAGGAACCTCAACTGATTACTTTGGCTCCAGTAAACTTGTCCCAATTTCCTCCATGAAAGACGTTGGTGTCAGAATTAGAGAAGAGGCGAGTTCTGCTATGGGGGCACTCCTTCAAGGTGGCTCGCCAGGCTAGGCAGAGAAAGACGTCGTAGCTCATATCACATCACTATTAGTGGCCCACCATGTGTAAGGAAATAATGGAGTTTGTTTCTGCCTGTCCTTCCTGTGCCCACAACAAAACTCCTAGGCAACTCCCATCCGGGCGACTCCTACCACTTCCTGTTCCTTTGCAGAATCATATCGCCATGGACATTATTACAGACCTTCCTGTGTCCTTGGGCTGTTCCATCATCTGCGTAGTTGTGGATCACTTCTCAAAAATGGCACATTTTACCCCATTGCCGGGCCTTCTGTCCGCTCTGGAGCTTGCAGAGAAATTCATCCAGCACATCTTCCATCTTCACGGGTTCCCTCGTCACATTGTGTCCGACCGAGGTGTCCAGTTCATATCCAGATTCTGGCGAGCTTTGTGCAAGCTTTTGAATGTAGTGCTGGACTTCTTGTTTGCATACCACCCTCAATCCAATGGACAAGTAGAGAGAATCAACCAGATTCTGGCAAACTTCCTGCGGCACTTTACAAATGCACATCATGACGATTGGGTCAAGCTCTTACCATGGACAGAGTTCTCCTATAACAACCACGAAAGTAAGTCTTTTGCAAGTTCTCCATTCTTTATTGTCTTTGGGCAACAGCCAGGAATCCTTCTTCCAGTGTCGGCAGCTGATGCTTTCACAAAGGATTTCTTGAAGACACCATGGCCACTTTAGAGAAATCGTCTGAGAATATGAAGAGGCATGCATACAAGAGACTCTTAGATCCACCTTGTTATCGTCCAGGGGATAAGGTGTGACTTTCTTCTAAGTACATACGTCTCAAGATTCCATCCCACAAGATGGGTCCTTGCTTCAGAGGTCCCTTTGAAGACATCAAGCAAATAAATCTCTATAAGTTGAAGCTCCCAGCCTCTTTGCAAGTACCCAATTCCTTCCATGTGTCCCTCCTGAAGCCGGTCATCTTGATTCCCTTCTTCAAGGATCCTGGTGCTACTCCTGCTCCTGTCAGCTCCGAGGATGTCTTTGAGGTGAAGAATATCTTACCCTTGATGAAGATGAGAGAAAAAACATTTTTCTTAGTCGACTGAAAGGGTTTTGGTCCTGAAGAAAGGTCTTGAGAGCCCCAAAAAAATACTCATTCTCCACTTCTTCTACAGAGATTCCTAAGTGAGCTTGAAGAAGAGGGGGCGTAAGGGGAGGTATTGTTAGAACAGCGCTGGCGCCCCTCCACGAGCCCCTCTTCCTCCTCTCAGCAGGGATGGCGGCATGTTCACTTACTCGTCTGCCCTCCCTCGGCGTCTGTTTCAGCCCAGGACCTGCGCACGGCACGCAGGCCTCCTGGGAGTATGCTTAGGGCACGCACGTGTGCGCTCTAATGTCCCCAGCCATTAGCTGGGAGACATCTGATATTTAAGGCAACCTCCCCTATTGGAAGATGCCTTAGCAACTTTTGTAATCAGTGTGTTCTCAGCTACCTATTTGTAAGGTCCCTGTGTCTGTGCTCCCTGAACCTCATCCTGTCCGTTCGTCCTGCCTGCACAAAGGTGGCATGGTTAGCAGTGAAAATTTCCTATGTTGTATTTCATGCACTGAACTCAAGGTTCTGCTTGACAGTCAACCCAAAAAAAGTTGGCAAGTATGAATACAAAGGTTGGTACTTAGTTGTGCTGCTTAATGTTCTTCACTTTGCACTAAATGTGAAGAATTCAGATTTGGATATTTTTGTACTTTTAATCTACTTTCATGACTCAGCACTGTATAATGAATAATCTTAAACATCCTTTTGAAAAATCCCTCAATAGCCATAGAATTTATAAAATCCTTTTACTGCAGTAAAATCACAAGCATTGACCTAAAGCTGCCCTAATAGTAGCATCACAGGGCTATGATGTATGATGTTTTTCTGACAAATATCTGTTTGGCCTCCCTGGATATACAATTAAGCTAGCTTCTCTAATGTCCTTTTAATGTTTAATTTTTACTTTACTACATTTCTATTACATTATAGATATTATACCATAATTCATATTATTCATAGTATAATTAATTTTCCGATAATACATTTTTCAATGTGCTCATTTTCCTAGGTTCAGTTTCCAAGTGACCTGACCCACTAAGTTTTCATTTCCTTTTGCATTTAGCCCATTTATGACATATTTTATATATTTAAACGTATATTCATTTTTCCACGATAATTACGATACATTGTCAGGAGCAGCAAAGTGACTGGATCTCCATCTCCTCTCTTAACTAAAACCTAAATGTTGAACATTCACTACCAAAATATGTTGCAATATGACTGCATGTGATGATTACGAAATGCAGAGTAGTATTTGCAGTCCGCTCTGCGATGGTTAAACTGGAAATTGAAGTCTAGGGATGTCTAGTTCTCACCTTTCAGACACTGTACAAATAAATATACTGCAAAGTTTCCCCAATGTCACATATTGCCAAGTAGTCACTGACTGTCTGCTTGGGTCTGGTAGGTAAATCATGGTTAAAGGCAGAAAATAGTTATACATGAGAGGGCTTCACAATGAGAGTGATAGTCAGGAGAAAGCCAAGGTCCACAACTCAAGAGAGGCGCAAGAAGTCCCAGTATGGCACGCAGTCAAGAAAAGTTAGAAGGGCAATCCAAGATCTGAGTCAGAAAAGAAGCTGGGTCACATTAATGTATACCTCACAAGTATTTTATACTCACCAGGTGAACCTAAAATAATACTTGAAATGAAAAAAAATAAAAAAAGGCAGGCTGGCACATTAAAATGGCTAACCAGCTAAGTGAATCTCATCATTGCTTCTACATAATGAATCTGAAATCTATCTTCCATCCATATTCGAGATATTAATTGGTATACAGATTTGTTCCCCTTTTGAACCTCATTATATAAGAGGGCAAAACGCATCAAGGAACTTTGAACATCTTGGGATGGGATTTACTATAATCTCAGATGAGTATTGTATCAAATAATTTTTGCTATACTATGGTTTATATTTACTCAGATGAGTATTGTGTTCAACATTTTTTGCTATATCATGCAATAATATTTTGCTACTTCATTAATTGTTTACATTAACCCTAGAACGCATACCTGGGGCCTCGCAGACCCGCCCTGTTAATTGTTTTCTATTTTCTGCAAGATTTCTTTAGCTAGAATTTTGAAACTCTAGGTATTCCTCAGGTATATAGTTGTTTGTCATTTCCAGTTGGTCATTTATTTATTATTTGCACACGGGCCTAAAAGGCCCCAGGTATGTGAAAGTGTAGCTTATGGTCATGCATTCTAGGGTTAACCCAGGATGAGTATTTTTGTGCAATATATTATCTAACTAATCTCTGATTGGGGTGTTACTATTTTGCCCTTTTTGATACCTATACAGTGGGTATGGAAAGTATTCAGACCCCTTTAAGTTTTTCACTCTTTGTTTCATTGCAGCCATTTGGTAAATTCTAAAAAGTTCATTTTTTTCTCATTAAAGTACACTCTGCACCCCATCTTGACTGAAAAAAAGCAGAAATGTAGAAATTTTTGCAAATGTATTAATAAAGAAAAACTGAAATATCACATGGTCATAAGTATTCAGACCCTTTGCTCAGACACTCATATTTAAAGTCAAATGCTGTCCTTTTCCTTGTGATCTTCCTTGAGATGGTTCTACTCCTTCATTGGAGTCCAGCTGTGTTTAATTAAACTGATAGGGCTTGATTTGGAAAGGCACACACCTGTCTATATAAGACCTCACAACTCACAGTGCATGTCAGACCAAATGAGAATCATGAGCTCAAAGGAACTGCCCAAGGAGCTCAGAGACAGAATTGTGGCAAGGCACAGATCTGGTCAAGGTTACAAAATAATTTCTGCATTACTCAAGGTTCCTAAGAGCAAAGTGGCCTCCATAATCCTTAAATGGAAGAAGTTTGGGACCACTAGAAGTCTTCCTAGACCTGGACGTCCAGCCAAACTGAGCAATCGTGGGAGAAGAGCCTTGGTGAGAGAGGTAAAGAAGAACCCCAAGATCACTGTGGCTGAGCTCCAGAGATGCAGTAGTGAGATGGAAGAAAGTTCCACAAAGTCAACTATCACTTTAGCCCTCCACCAGTCGGGCCTTTATGGCAGAGTGGCCCAACGGAAGCCTCTCCTCAGTGAAAGACATATGAAAGCCCGCATAGAGTTTGCTCAAAAACACATAAGGACTCCCAGACTATGAGAAATAAGATTGTCTGGTCTGAGGAGACAAAGATAGAACTTTTTGGTTCTAAGCGTTATGTGTGGATAAAACCAGGCACTGCTCACCACCTGCTCAATAGAATCCCAGCAGTGAAACATGATGGTGGCAGCATCATGCTATGGGGGTGTTTTTCAGCTGCAGGGACAGGACTGGTTGCAATTGAAGGAAACATGAACGCGGCCAAGTACAGAGATATCCTGGATGAAAACCTCTTCCAGAGTGCTCTGGACCTCACACTTGCCCGAAGGTTCAACTTCCAACAAGAAAATGACCCTAAGCACACAGCTAAAATAACAAAGGAGTGGCTTCAGAACAACTCTGTGACCATTTTTGACTGGCCCAGCCAGAGCCCTGACCTAAACCCAGTTGAGCATCTCTGGAGACCTGAAAATGGCTGTCCACCAACGTTCACCATCCAACCTGATGGAACTAGAGAGGATCTGCAGGAAGAATGGCAGAGGATCCCCAAATCCAGGTGTGAAAAACTTGTTGCATCATTCCCAAGAAGACTCATGGCTGTACTAGCTCAAAAGGGGGCTTCTACTCAATACTGAGCAAAGGGTCTGAATACTTATGACCATGTGATATTTCAATTTTCCTTTTTTAATACAATTGCAAAACTTTCTACATTTGTTTTTTTTTCAGTCAAGATGGGGTTCAGAGTGTACTTTAATGAGAAAAAAAATTATCTTTTTAGAATTTACCAAATGGCTGCAATGAAACAAAGAGTGAAAAATTTAAAGGGGTCTGAATACTTTCCGTACCCACTGTATACTGTTTTATTATACATCCTTTTGGATATATGTGATTAACTCTAGGGACTGCATAGGGCAAAGTCTTCATTGTACCCTTAGGGGTCTAACCTCCGCAATTCGGTATGGACAGACATTAGGGAATTTTTAGGACCCTCCTCCCTTAAAACAATAGTCGCCCTACTATTGTGAAAATTAATTACTGTGTCTTGAGATATTATTTTACTCAATCAAATTTGATGTTTTAAACTAATATAACTTTGATGAATCACGGTGTGGTTTTATTATTACTCAATAAAGATGAAAAAAAAATTTGTAGGGTTTTTAGTTTGTTAAAGTACTGTGGCCCCCTATGGTTCCAAATCCAATTGTTTTTGTGTAGTTCCGACCAGCTAAGTGCACTAAATGACTGAGGACTAAAAGAATCAACACAATCACTGCAGTCAGTAAGACTTAAATATAACTGCTGCCACTATACAAGTGCTTCTCACTAAATTAGAATATCATCAAAAAGTTAATTTATTTCAGTTCTTCGATACAAAAAGTGAAACTCATATTATATAGAGTCATTACAAACAGAGTGATCTATTTCAAGTGTTTATTTCTGTTAATGTTGATGATTATGGCTTACAGCCAATGGAAACACAAAAGTCATTATCTCAGTAAATTAGAATAATTAACAAAAAACACCTGCAAAGGCTTCCAATGCCTTTAAAAAGGTCCCTAAGTCTGTTTCAGTAGGCTCCACAATCATGGGGAAGACTGTTGACTTGACAGATGACCAGAAGGCAGTCATTGACACACTCCAAAAGGAGGGTAAGCTACGAAAGGTCATTGCTAAAGCTGGCTGTTCATAGAATGCTGTATCCAAGCATATTAATGGAAAGTTGAGTGTAAGGAAAAAGTGTGGTAGAAAAAGGTGCACAAGCAACCGGGATAATCGCAGCCTTGAAAGGATTGTTAAGAAAAGGCCATTCAAAAATTTGGGGGAGATTCACAAGGAGTGGACTTCTGCAAGAGTCATTGCTTCAAGAGCCACCACACACAGACGTATCCAGGACATGGGCTACAAGTGTCACTTTCCTTGTGTCAAGCCACTCATGACCAATAGGCAACGCCAGAAGCGTCTTACCTGGAACAAGGAGAAAAAGACCTGGACTGTTGCTCAGTGGTCCAAGGTGTTGTTTTCAGATGAAAGTAAATTTTGCATTTAATTTGGAAATCAAGGTCCCAGAGACTGGTGGAAGAGTGGATAGGCCACAATCCAAGCTGCTTAAGGTCTAGTGTAAAGTTTCCACAATCAGTGATGGTTTGGGGAGCCATATCATCAGCTGGTGTAGGTCCACTGTGTTTTATCAAGACCTAAGCCAGCACAGCCGTCTACCAGGAAATTTTAGAGCACTTAATACTTCCCTCTGCCAAGCTTTTTGGAGATAGAAATGTCATTCTCCAGCAGGACTTGGTACCTGACCACACCGCCAAAAGTACGAATACCTGGTTTAAAAACAACAGTATCACTGTGCTTGATTGGCCAGCAAACTTGACTGACCTGAGGTATTGTCAAGAGGAAGATGAGAGACACCAGACCAACAATGCAGACGAGCTGAAGGCTGCTATCAAAGCAACCTGGGCTTCCATAACACCTCAGCAGTGCCACAGGCTGATCGCCTCCATGCCACACCGCATTGATGCAGTAATTGATGCAAAAGGAGACCCGACCAAGTATTGAGTGCATTTACTGAACATACATTTCAGTAGGCCAACATTTCGGATTTTAAAAACATTTTTCAAGCTGTTATAAAGTATTCTAATTTACTGAGATAACGACTTTTGTGTTTTCATTGGCTGTAAGCCATAATCATCAACATTAATAAACACTTGAAATAGATCACTCTGTTTCTAATGACTCTATATATGAGTTTCACCTTTTGTATTGAAGAACTGAAATAAATTACGGTAAGTTTTTGATGATAATCTATTTAGTTTGAAGCACTTGTATCTTTGCCTCTGAGCTGTTTGATACTAATAAATAATTTTTAGCTATTATTTCCCACAGAATGTAATTTGCTTTGTGAAAAACATCTTTTGTGTATCTGCATTTTTCTAAACCAGCACGTTAATATAATATCAATGAAACTATACAGTATTTTTTTTTTATTATTCTTTGCTTTTATTTGCCTCAAAAAAAAAAGGATGTAACTGTAATAAGCTACCATAAATAACAGCGCTAACAATTTATCTTAATCTCTCCCCCCCCCCCCCCCAGAGCCTGTTTCTACATTCATGACCAGGCCAAATTTTACAATTCTGCCCAGTGTCACAATGAGGTAATAATTTAGGAACGCTTCAAAGAATCCTAGTGATTTCGAGACTGTTTTTTTTGTGTTACTTTGTACCTTGTTAGTGGTAAATTTAGGTTGATATTTTTTGTGTTTATTTGCAAAAATATCGGAATTTTGGCAAAAATGTAGAAAGCTTCACAAGTTTCAAACTTTTAATTTTTATGCCCTTAAACCAAAGTTATATCACACAAAATAGTTAATAAATAACATTTCCCACATGTCTACTTTACATCAGTGTAATTTTTTAAACAATTTTTTTGGCTAGGAAGTTAGAAAGGTTAAAAGTTTATCAGCAATTTCTCATGTTTTCAACAAAATTTACAATACCATTTTTTTTAGGGACCACATCACATTTGAAGTGACTTTGATGGGTCTATATGACAGAAAATACCAAAAAGTGATACCATTTTAAAAACTGCACCCCTCAAAGTGGTCAAAACCACATTCAAGAAGTTTATTAATCCTTGAGGTGCTTCACAGTAATTAAAGCAATGTATAAAATTTTACTTTTTCCCACAAAAATAATGCTTTAGCCCCAAATTTGGCATTTTCACAGGGGGAACAGGAGAAAATGGACCATACACTTTGCTGTGCAATTTCTCCTGAGTACGCAGATACCCAATATGTGTGGGAAAACTACTGTTTGAGCATACGGCAGCGCTCAGTAGGGAAGAAGCACCATTTGACTTTTGGAGTGCAAAATTGGCTGGAATAGATAGAGGACACCATTTGCAGAGCCCCTGATGTGCCTAAACCGTGGAAACCTCCCACAAGTGACCGCATTTTGGAAACTACACCCCTCAAGGAATTTATTTAGAACTGTGGTGAGCGCCTTGATCACACAGGTGCTTTACATCACAAAAATTTTTAACGCTGAGCCGTGAAAATGAAAAAATAAATTTTTCCTGAAAAAATGTTGCTTCAGCCCTAAATTTTTTATTTTCACAAGGGTAACAGAAGAAAATGGACCATATAATTTGTTGTGCAATTTCTCCTGAGTATGCCAATCCCCATATGTGGTCAAAAACTACTTTTCAGGCACAGTGAAAAGCTCAGAAGTGAAGAAGCGCCATATTGTAGTTCAGATGCTGCAGAAATGATTTGAGGGTGCCATGTCACATTGGCAGAGCCCCTGAGGTGCCAGAAGAGTGGAACCCCCCATAAGTGACCCAATCTAACAAACTACAACCCCAAATTAATTCATCTAGGGGTGCAGTGAGCATGTTGACACATGTGCCTCACAGAATTTTATACCATTGGGTTGTGAAGAAAAAACAATTACATATTTACCACTAAAATGTTGTTTTTAGCCCCAAATTTTTAATTTTAATAAGGGCTAATAGGAAAAAATGGATCACACAGTTTGTTGTGCAATTTCTCTTGAGTGCGCAAATACCCTACATGTAATCGGGAAATACTTTTCAGGCACAGTGCAAAGCTGAAAAAGGGAATAGGTGCCATATTATAGTACAGATTTTATTGTTATGGTTTGCGGGTGCAGTGACTCACTGGAAGAACCCCTGAAGTGCCAGGACAGCAGAACCCTCCACAAGACACCCCATTTTACAAACTACACCTCACAATGAATACATCTAAGGGTGCAGTGATCATATTGACACCACGGGTGTGTCACAGAATTTTATACCATTGGGCAGTACAGAAAAAATAATTTTATTTTTACCACAAAAATTTTGTTATACCCCAGATATTACATTTTCACACTGGGAAATGGATAAAAATTGCACCAAAATTTTTCACACAATTTCTGCTAAATGTGGAAATAACCCATATGTAGCTGTACAGTACTGCTTAGCCACACGGCAAGACTCGGGAGGGATGGAGCACTAGTTGACTCCTGGAGCACAGGTGTTACTTGAATAGTTTATGGACTCCATATTCAGAGCCCCCAAGTGTTGAAGAGCAGAATCCCCCCCTCAAGTGACCCCATTTTGGAAATGAATCTACACATGTAGTGACTATATGACTCCTTGGATGTTTTCCAGAAAGAAGCAGCAGTGGATGCAAATGTATGCAGCGTCAAACCCACAGCGGACAGATGTTACAACATAGTGGATGGGATTTCTAGAAATTCCATGTCCACTATGCGTGCATCTGAGGCTGCGGATCACCCGCGGACAGTGACATGCGGCGCGTCTTTCAGGACCGCAGCATGTCAATTTCTCTTACGGAGTCGCTAGTCTCGGCAACAGAAATTTGACCACTAGAATGTATTGAATGCGGTAAATCCGCATGGTTCAGCTAACACGTGCGGATTTATCTGCGTTCAATAGAACGCAGCAAAAATATGCTGCGTCCAAAGCGCTGCTATGTCCGGTTCGTGGGCACATAGCCTAAAATTAAAAAAGTGGCGTGGGCTCGTATTGGCAGCTGACATAAAGCTCAGGTTTGTAATGGAGGGCATCTATAAGATGCCCCCATTACTAACCCCGTAGTAAATGTTTGGAAATAAAGACACGGCCAGAATAAAGTCTTTTATTTTAAATAAAATACCACACGGTTTTAATCTTTTATTTAAGAATACAAAAAAAAACAGTATACTCACCTAACGCCTAATCCGCTGAAGCCACTGTCACCTGTAAAAAAACTAATAAAAAACAAGCATATCCCTCACCTGTCTGCCGCAATGACATAATCCAGAGTGTCCCAAGAAGATCTGGGTCACTTCTAAAGCAGTCACATCAGCAATCACTGGTGTGACTGTTCTAGAGGTCAGCACTCTATACACTGACAGGAATGTAATCACTCCTGTCAGTGTATAGCGCTGAGCCGCCGAAACAGAGTTTACATGAGTTTATCAGCTGATGAGCTCCGGTGACCTCAATTACTGCACCAGTGCTGTGTGAGGTCACCGGAGCTCTCAGCTGATGAACTCAAGTGACCTCTGTCCCGGCAGCTCAGCGCCATACACTGCTGGGAGCGATTGTGCTCCTGTCAGTGTATAGAGTGCTGCCGGGTGATCGAATCACCGTGGGACACTCGTGATGATGGCGGTAGGAGAGTATGAAATGTTTTTATTTTAATAGCAATTTATTTTAACTTTTTTTTAATTTTTTTTCCTTACACTGAGCCCAGATGCCGGCTCAGGAGACTACATCTCCCCTCAGCGGCGCCTGCTCCCGCTGTTATCTGCGGAGCGACCGTAGGATGATGGAAGGAGTAGTCTCCTGCGGTAAATTCTTTGTGCTTTGCCACATTTTTGACTCACTGACTTGAATTAAGTCAGTCAAATCCGCACCAAAAATCTGCAAATATTTTTAGACCTGTGTTTTTGCTGCAGATTTGACTGACTCAATTGAAGTCAATGAGTGAAAAACACTGCAAAAACACACATAGAATTGACATGCTGCAGATTTAAACGCAATGACAATCCCAACAGAAAAATTCCTGATCATGTGCACATCACTTCACGATTGTCATTGGATTAGTCGGCATAATGATTCCCTAGCATTTTTGGGCTATTTCCGCACAGAAAACCCGCTGCGAAAACGCACAGTATGCACACAGCCTTAAGGCAACTCATTTGGTTATCACAGCGTATATCCTACACCAGTAATACTATATTGTCCTATGCAGATACAAACACACATTTATAGGACATATAAAAAGTATATATAGGCATCCAGGTCTGTGAAATGTAAAGCCATTGACATATTTTATGTGCTGCGGCATTATCGAGTATATAGCGTTTTCATTCAAATGCGACATTAAGTGGTCTGGGTGTGGCAGAGCACTCAAAGAGCCACAGCCTCCCCAGGTTGTTTTCCTGCTCCGCACCAGTCTGGTTAGCTTGATTGATAGCTCATGGTCTGATATCCTGGCCTGGCCCCTAATGTCACACAGGCAGTGAGCTATCAATCAAGCTAAATTGTACTGTCTTGTATAGGTGATCAAGTGATCACAGGTTCAACCCTTCTAAGGGAAATAATAAAAAATACATTTAACAATATAAAGAAGTTTAAATCACCTTTTTTCCCCATAATGTAAATAGCAAAATTGAAAAAAATAAAAAAGTAAAAATATTTGATATCATCACGTGTGCAATTGTCTGAACTAATAAAATAAATATTTATCCTATACGGTAAATGGCGAAAAAAATAGGAGAATAGCTGTTTTTTGATCACGTCATCTCCCCAAAAAATGGAATTAAAGGATCAGAAAGTCAGATGAACCTTAGAACTGCAGCTCACCCCACAAAAAATTAAGCCATCTTAAAACTCTATAGTCCTTAAAAAAATAGTAATGGCTCTCAGAATTAGGCAACTGAAGGTTAATTATATACTTTTAATTTTTTTTTTTTTAAGGAGTAAAACAAAACAAAAAAAAACCTTTTATAAATTTGACATTACCATAACTGTACTGACGTGTAGAATATAGAAGAATATAGAACAAAGTAGCCAAGTCATTTTTACCACAAAGTGAACGTCATAAAACGAAAATCCAAAAAATGGGCAGAATTGTCTGTCAGTACATTATATGGTACAATGAATACTTTCATTCAAATCTACAACTCATCCTGCAAAAAAACAAGCCCACATATGACTATGCCGTAGGAGAAAAAAAAAAAAGGTATGATTCTTGAAAAAAGATTAAGAAAAAATGAAAGCGCAAAAATTAGAAATGGACTGGTAAAAGTTAAGTGTACTGGCCTTATTAGGTCGACAAGATTTAATTCATATTGTATGCAGTTTTGTTTGTATTGTGTATTTCTGGTGACATAGCAGCCTTAATGATAATTTACAAAATAAATTTCATGTTCTTTTGGGGTATTTTACCGGTTTGTGTGATTGTTAGTGCACCGCAGATGTTTGGCATGAACATAAGCAACCTCTTTAACAAGAGTTTTGTATTCTTCCTTCCTTGAAAGAACCACGATTTGAGTAGTTGGCTGGGTTTATATTGCGTTTTACGGTCATGTCAGTGGCTCCGTCAGGACTTATGTGTGAAGCCCTGGAAAACAGTATTCGGGCATATGCGGTAACCGGGCCATTGTCAGTAATGATGCAGACGGAGACACTGTGTGCTCTGTCAGACATCATTTTCAGCTGTAGACACCTATTTGAGGAAGGTTCCAAGACGTGGCCAACTGTGTCTTGGAGACCTCTTCAACTAGGCGTATTTGGACAAAAATTATATCTGACAGAGCACACAATGCATCTGCATCATTACGGTCAACAGCCCCGTCACGGCATATGACCAAATACAGTTTTCCAAAGCTTCAGACGTAAGCCCTGACAAAGTCACCCCACAAAAAAACGCAAATGTGAACATAGCCTAAAAGAAGTTTCAATGTGTAGAATTGTGTCAGCTGGAAAAGATTTGTGATCAATCCCAAGGCACCACAAGGAGTCTGTTCATGAGCATTTACCATATTGAAAAAGGCGTAGCACTTACTGTAGATTCCAGATAGACAGACACCCAAAAACTGCTCACATTCTTCTCACGGCACATACAGTAGACCAAAAGTTTGGACACACCTTCTCATTTAAAGATTTTTCTGTATTTTCATGACTATGAAAATTGTACATTCACATTGAAGGCATCAAAACTATGAATTAACACATGTGGAATTATATACTTAACAAAAAAGTGTGAAATAGCTGAAAATATGTCTTATATTCTAGGTTCTTCAAAGTAGCCACCTTTTGCTTTGATGACTGCTTTGCACACTCCTGGCATTCTCTTGATGAGCTTCAAGAGGTAGTCACCGGAAATGGTCTTCCAACAATCTTGAAGGAGTTCCCAGAGATGCTTAGCACTTGTTGGCCCTTTTGCCTTCACTCTGCGGTCCAGCTCACCCCAAACCATCTCGATTGGGTTCAGGTCTGGTGACTATGGAGGCCAGGTCATCTGGCGCAGCACCCCATCACTCTCCTTCTTGGTCAAATAGCCCTTACACAGCCTGGAGGTGTGTTTGGGGTCATTGTCCTGTTGAAAAATAAATGATGGTCCAACTAAACGCAAACCGGATGGAATAGCATGCCACTGCAAGATGCTGTGGTAGCCATGCTGGTTCAGTATGCCTTCAATTTTGAATAAATCCCCAACAGTGTCACCAGGTAAGCACGCCCACACCATCACACCTCCTCCTCCATGCTTCACGGTGGGAACCAGGCATGTAGAGTTCATCCGTTCACCTTTTCTGCGTCGCACAAAGACACTGTGGTTGGAACTAAAGATCTCAAATTTGGACTCATCAGACCAAAGCACAGATTTCCACTGGTCTAATGTCCATTCCTTGTGTTCTTTAGCCCAAACAAGTCTCTTCTGCTTGTTGCCTGTCCTTAGCGGTGGTTTCCTAGCAGCTATTTTACCATGAAGGCCTGCTGCACAAAGTCTCCTCTTAACAGTTGTTGAAGAGATGTGTCTGCTGCTAGAACTCTGTGTGGCATTGACCTGGTCTCTTATCTGAGCTGCTGTTAACCTGCGGTTTCTGAGGCTGGTGACTCGGATAAACGTATCCTCAGAAGCAGAGGTGACTCTTGGTCTTCCATTCCTGGGGCGGTCCTCATGTGAGCCAGTTTCTTTGTAGCGCTTGATGGTTTTTGCAACTGCACTTGGGGACACTTTCAAAGTTTGCCCAATTTTTCGGACTGACTGACCTTCATTTCTTAAAGAAATGATGGCCACTCGTTTTTCTTTACTTAGCTGCTTTTTTCTTGCCATAATACAAATTCTAACAGTCTATTCAGTAGGACTATCAACTGTGTATCCACCAGACTTCTGCACAACACAACTGATGGTCCCAACCCCATTTATAAGGCAAGAAATCCCACTTATTAAACCTGACAGGGCACACCTGTGAAGTGAAAACCATTTCCGGTGACTACCTCTTGAAGCTCATCAAGAGAATGCCAAGAGTGTGCAAAGCAGTCATCAAAGCAAAAGGTGGCTACTTTGAAGAACCTAGAATATAAGACATATTTTCAGTTGTTTCACACTTTTTTATTAAGTATATAATTCCACATGTGTTAATTCATAGTTTTGATGCCTTCAGTTTGAATGTACAATTTTCATAGTCATGAAAATACAGAAAAATCTTTAAATGAGAAGGTGTGTCCAAACTTTTGACATGTAAATGATTCTTATTTTAGGTAGAATTGCAATTGATTAAATGGAGGACTACAAGTACACCCAAGAAAATAAATCTGATTCAATGGTTTAAAGAGTTGATATTCGTGTTGAGCGAGCATGCTCGTTTAACCCTTTAAAAGAGCACGCTCGAGTACTCGCCGAGTAGCTTCGGCGTGCTCGGCATCTGTTTGAGCTGCCGCGGCTGCAAGTGTCGCGGCTGTTAAGACTGTGACACATGCAGGGATTGCCTAACAAACAGGAAATCCTTGCATGTGTCACAGCTGTATAACAGCCGCGACACATGCATTCGCAGCGGCTAAAACAGACGCTGAGCACGCCGAAACTACTCGGCGTGTACGTGAGTGTGCTTGTTTAAAGGGTTAAACGAGCATGCTCGTTCAACACTAGTTGATATAAATGCTGTGGATTCTCCATCTGTATTTGTAGATGGAAAATCCACGGCATACTGAAGTAGTAGCAAAGTGGATCCACACTGCAGAAAAAAGTCAGCAGAAATCAATTTATGCTGCTGATTTTCACCTAGAAAACACATGCATACACATGGGGAGCTTGGCACTAATTTTAATGATGTTTTGCTGTGGATCTGTGGAAAAATCCAGTCGATTTTCAGTACGTTTCCCAGATTTTATAGATTTCTTTGCACCCGCACAAAACATATTTCCATCACTTCCATACCACCATCATAAAAATAGAGAAATTACAGTCAAATGTTACCTGCAACCAGCCCCATTTTACGGACTAATAAGGTCTTTCCCATATTGTAGATGACCATCCACAAAAACTATTACAGACATGTGACGCAGATTTGTAATTTTTTAATAATTATTTGGAGATTTAGAAGCACAGCAAGGAAACAGTGTATCATCAATAAACTGGCTCCACAACCCCAGAACTGAAAGGCATGTACGGGAGATGTGGTTCCTCTAAGTGAAACACATGAATGGGATCCCCAAATAACACTTTAAAGAAAAGGGAGTTGTGTTTATTACGTTATAGGGAGACTCAGGCTATGTTACCACTAGGAGTATACAGTGAGTTTTTGATGTTGTAGATTTCTGCACCTATTGGGTACATTAACTTACTTGCATTCTTTCTTTGCATTTTGGAGTGCATTTTTTTTTCTTGTTTTTGACGTTGCGCTTTTTGTCTCTTTTTGGTACATCATGTTATAAATAAAGCAGATTTGTTTTTGATACTATCTGGTATATAGCTTTGACAAAACTTAATATTGATACAGTCGTGTGCGGATGCGATTTTAGCGCATTTATGCAGCATGCGTGTTTTTTACCTGCAGATTTTCTGCATCAATGGCAAGTTTATGAAAAAAATCCACACATAAAACAATGTACACTCAACACGCACGGCAGGTCAGTTTATGCAGCCTAAACAAAGCACAGAGGGCGTGAGATTTCTATGAATCCATCCACTCTGCTGAACTTGTAAGACGCTACGTTTTTTTGCACACTGACATTACCCAGCATCAAAAACTCACCAAACGCTCATTGTGGAAACCTAACCTTATGTGTCTTTTTTATCATTTTTTGCATTCTCTGGCAGTTTCGGTGATCTGTCTTAAGAAAGCATCACATACATATGTGCTACTGTTTTACATCTTAATCTCTTCCACAAGCCATACAGATAAAATTGGATACAGGAAATTGAACCTCACATATGAAGTGGACTTTCTCTTCCTGCCAGATGACCATTAAAAATTATTTTTCTGCATTTCAAAAACTGCCCTCAAACACATGGTATGACAAGATCAGGCAAAAATGTCTCATTGAAAGAAGAAAGAAAATACAATCTCCTGGAAAAATAACACTATAACAGGGTGCATTTAAGAAAATAGGAAAACTTACTGTACAGGTCTGTCCCTACTGCACATTTTAAATCTCCAGAGAAGAGATGACAGGACCAAAGTCACCTGGGATTTTATAACCACACAGCAATAAGCAGCCATTTCTAGAATCCTCTCTCTGACAGAGAAGGCTACTGTGTACCGCAGTGACTTCCACAGCAGACCTCTCCAGCAGGGAGATGGATCCACAAACTTATAGGCAAAGTGTCCTGATCTGCATGGACAACAATCTGCAAACCAAGCTGGATCTCAGCACTGCTAGCGCTAATGGGTTCACTGTCCCTCTTAGCAGGCAGGGTCTCCAAGGGTTTTGGATGGAAAGAGGCCGATACAATGATGGCATGTGGTTAAGTCTGTAAACAATCCAGGAGCAGTTGTATGCCACCTGGAGCCTCTTCCATATTTTCAGCTTCATTAGTGGCGACTGGAGACCAGACCTTTAACCTTTGACATCTTCTTAGTGGGCTGTCGCTGCTCAGCAAGAGGGGGTCCTTCCCGCTCTGCAAGGTGCTGGTCCGTGTCCTGAGCAGTTGAGGAAGCTGTGGCTTTCAGAGTTTTTTTAATATTTGTCACCTGGAAAACCAAAGGAAGAACAGCGTTTTTAAAATTAAAGATATTCGTTTCTGTTTCAATGAGAAAACATGAAGTTGTAATTCATCTGTTCTCTAGAGACATTATTGCCGGCACGGATGATGTGGAATTCTCATGTAGATGACTATATATGAGTATAATACACTAATTTCCCTCTCCATATTACAAAAGACAGACATCTGAAAGGCCACACTCGATCATCCTGGAATATCACCGGTGGACAGCTTCCGCCCTCTGCTGGCTGTATACAGTAATACAGAGAAGAATGCTGTGACAGTGGGCATCGTGCCCTCCTGCCTTCAGTGGCTATGTGCAGTCACAAGTACGAGTGAGGAAAATGATCCAGCTCTCAGGATGCTGTGTGTCAATAAAACTAGTAGATTCTTTATTCCAAACAGATTAAAAACAGATACAAATTCCACGAATGTTCATAGGAATAAACCATAATCCACTGTAGGAAAAACGAGAGTGGAACATTGGGAAGAAAATATGCAGTCTACCAGACGTGTTTCAAACACATGTTCTTAAACTTGGTATAGGATTACAAGTATACAACACCGAGTGGTAAGCTCAGGTCACATCTGTCTCATGGTTTTGCTGTGGTGTCTGACATTATGATAGAAAGTGCTATTTATTCTTTGTCCTACTTTTTTTTGGTGAAAAACAATGAAATGAAGGATATTCTCTAAATATCTCCCATGACTGACTGCTCACTCGAGCCAGTACAAAATCCTCGAACACAGCCTATAATGCAGATAAGAGCATCATATCTATGCATCCTCTGCAGAAAGAAAGAAAGCCTGTATGTAAGTGCACATTATATTTTTCATTGCGGTGTGTACTAATAGTTTACATTCTAAAAACATCATCAACATACCAATATATTGCCCTAATAAAAAAAAATATACTAAACTGCAGAGCAGCCCTGTTCTCTCCCCCATCGACCTCTTACACGTCAGATATCACTTACTTCTGTTTCTATTTGCTGCTGTGTACGGATGTGGTTCTCCTTGTATTGGTTTGCCCTCACCACTTGCTGTTCAATCCCCATTAAGACGGCTTCACAACCATCACACCTGGAGCAAGATATATTCAGATGTCAGTGGAATGCATGGAAATGAGAGAAGAGCAAAAATACTGGGAAAATTACTTTTTTTCCAACCGAGTTGCAGATGAAAAAATGAATGGACTTGGACTATGTTCACACCACATATTTTCCATATTTCGCATGTACGTTGGAAAAGTACTCAAGATACCCCTCTAAACAAGTATATAGGACTTTACTAAGAGATGGAGGCCAAAACAACATTCTTGGTCCCTTTTTCGGAGGCCAGCAAAGGGGCAATGGAATCACAGACAGGGAGGAGGACACCCCATGTACAGTCCGGCCCCTGTGCACCAAAATCTAATTAGCATATATATATATATATATATATATATATATATATATATATATATATTCAGAGAGCGGTAATATTTTCAATTTTTGGGACATGGCGCTTTGTCAGGGCTTGTTTTTTGTGCAATGAACAGATGTTTTGACTGATAATTTTGGTGTAGATACAATATTTTGATCACCTCTTAAAAAAAATGTTTTGTGTTCTTGCGGAGGCCTAGAAAACACTATTTTTTTTCTAGTTACGTCATTTACCAATTGGATTAATTAATTTTATATTTTGATAGATCGGCCTTTAACGAACACAGCGATAGCAAATTTGTGTATTTTCTTGTCCTAATCATTAATGGGTGAAAAAGGAGGTGGTTTTAACTTTTAGATTTTTTTTTATTCTATATTGTATTTGCTATTCCCCTTAGGGCACTTGAACCTGTGGTTGTGCTATATATATTCCTGTACATAGCAAGAATCATGGTCTCCTGTGAACGACAGCCACGGGCCTGATTTCAGAGGAGTACCATCATGACAGGAACAGGGTTTTTTATCAGACCACATCATGGGCACCGATGGGCACATAGAAATATGCATGTAAATGCCGCTGTGAGATTGACAGCGGCATTTAACATGTTAACAGCAGCAGGCAGAGCCCCACTCCACACGCGGCTGCTAGAGGCAGATAATGGCCAAATATCCCAGCCATCATTTGTCGGTAAGGGGTTAATTTGGTATCGCCATAATTGTACTGACCCACAGAATAAAGTCAACACTTTATTTGAGCAGTAAATGAAAAAACTGTAAAAGAAGACCTTTCACCTGTTTGAGTATGATAAACTGGCCACTTTATGGAATAGTGGCAGCAGAGCTTAGTAAAACTTAATTTTTATTTCTCCTCTGTTGCGGAGATATTAGCTAAAGTTTAGGTCATAATTTATTATAAACTCAAAAGGGACGTTATTGTAGATTTGTCTCCAGGGGTGTGTACTTCTTTCCCTGGTGGGATTGACTAATCATAAGCAGGCAGCATCATGCAGGGCAGAAAAGAATATGCCATCCTCTTCTCCCCGATCTCTGCAGCTTTCGTGTAGAGATGCAGCTGAGCTATGTACCATTACGTGTGTGTGTGTGTGTGTGTGTGTGTGTGTGTGTGTGTGTGTGTGTGTGTGTGTGTGTGTGTGTGTGTGTGTGTGTGTGTGTGTGTGTGTGTGTGTGTAGGGGGGGGAGCTGACTGCACTGTCAGGAAATTTGAAAGAATTTGTAATGATACATAACTAAATTCATCAAAACAACCCCTTGTTAATAAATAAAATAATAATATAGTTTTGAAACAAAAAAAAGTGGGTTTCCCACCTTTGGACACATTTCTTTTTCTTACTTAAATGCATGTATTGTTTGCTAAGAATTATTTTTGTAATTGAGTTTCATTAAAAATTTTGCACCATCTTCCTTCAATAGTCTCTTTGTTGCACAAATCTATTGCTGTCTGCCGTTTTACAACGTTCATTATATGGAAAACATGACCTGGCAATATGATTCTCCAGGTTAATACGATTACGGTGATACAAAACATGCATTGTTTTGTTTCTTTTTTTTTTACTTAAGCGTGAAAAATATTTGGAAATTTGTAAACAAAAAAATAAAATTCTTGTGTCAACATTTTCTGAGACCCGTAAGGTTTCCAATCTTCAGTTGATGGAGCTGTGTCAGGGCTTGTTTTTTTGCGCCCTAAGCTGAAGTTTTTAATAATACCGTATATACTCGAGTATAAGCTGACTTTTTCAGCACAATTTTTTATGCTGAAAAAGCCCCCCCTAGGCTTATACTCGAGTATATACTTTAATATATATATATATATATATATATATATATATATATATATATATATATACACACATACATATATATATACACACACACACATATACATACATACACCGGCTGTGAAGGGTGGGAGGGGTTTGGCGGCGGAGGGGCGGGCACAGGCAGTAGCCGAATGCTGCAGCTACGTGTGCCCGCTGCTAAAGAAAATGAATATTCACTCTTCTCCACCCCCATGGAAGTGGAGAAGAATGAATATTCATTTTCTTTAATAGCGTGCAGTGTCAGCAGTGGCCGTAGCAGGCTCAGCTATCCTCTTTGCCCGCTATTAGAGAGTATGAATATTCACTCCTCCCCACTCCCATAGGCGTGGAGAAAAGTGAATATTCATTCTCTTTAGTAGATGGCACAGAGGATAGCTGAGCCGCAGCAGGAAGCTGGCGGCTGCGGCTACACTGTGCAATATTAAAGAAAATTACTATTCGCTTCTTTCCAAGCCCATAGTCCCGGCATGGAGAGGAGTGAATATCCCCGCAGTTCACCACGGGGTCTGAGGGAGCATGGCACTGACATCATGCTCTGCTCAGATGCTGAGGTCAGCTGCTGGCAGAACAGGACGCAGCGCTGGAGCAGAGGGAAGGAAGGGGAGTAGAAGTGTTTATTTTTTCCATGTGTGCAGTGATGGGGGCCATGCATACCAGGAGTGGGAATGATGGGGGCCATGCATACCAGGAGTGGGAATGATGGGGGCCATGCATACCAGGAGTGGGAATGATGGGGGCCATGCATACCAGGAGTGGGAATGATGGGGGCCATGCATACCAGGAGTGGGAATGATGGGGGCCATGCATACCAGGAGTGGGAATGATGGGGGCCATGCACACCAGGAGTGGGAATGATGGGGGCCATGCATACCAGGAGTGGGAATGATGGGGGCCATGCATACCAGGAGTGGGAATGATGGGGGCCATGCATACCAGGAGTGGGAATGATGGGGGCCATGCATACCAGGAGTGGGAATGATGGGGGCCATGCATACCAGGAGTGGGAATGATGGGGGCCATGCATACCAGGAGTGGGAATGATGGGGGCCATGCATACCAGGAGTGGGAATGATGGGGCCATGCATACCAGGTTTGGGGATGAGGGGGCCATGCAAATCAGGTTTGGGGAAATTTACCAGTAGCCTATGTATTTCCCACCCTAGGCTTATACTTGAGACAATAAGCTTTCCCAGTTTTTTGTGGTAAAATTAGGTGCCTCAGCTTATATTCGAGTCGGCTTATACTCGAGTATATATGGTACTATTTGGGGTGTAGACAATGTTTTGATCGCCTCTTAGTGGATTTTTTGTAATATTGCAGTGAGCGAAAAAAAAACACGCAATTTTGGCGTTTATATATTTTTTCTCATTACAGTATTTAATGATCGGGTTAATTCATTTTATATTTTGATACATTTGACTTTCAAGGACGTGGGGATACACATTCCTGTATTTTTAAATTTTTTTATTTCTTTACTTTTAATAGACGAAAAAGGAGTTTACTCAAACTTTTATATATTTTTTCAAAAACATTTTTTTGTTACTTTTTACTGTATTTTGTAGTCCCTTTAGGGATCTTGAACTTGCGATCAAGTGATCACTTCTACTATACACAGAAATACCACAGTTCTACAGTATATTGGAAAATTCACAGACTACTATGAACACCAGCCACAGGCTGGCTTTCATAGGAGTACCATCATGACAAGCACATGGTATTCAGCATATCCCTGGCTGTCATGGGAACCCAATGTCACCCCACAATCATGTCTAAGAAGCCGATGGGCGGCTAAAACAATTACCCCGTCCCGGGCCGAGAACTGTAAATACTGCTGTCAGATTGCCAGCAGCATTTAACAGGTTAAGAGGTGCAGGCGGTGCACTCTACTTGGAGCTGTTATAGGCAGATGATGGCTGAATAACAGTCTGCGGGAAAGATGCAGGCTCAGTTCATGATACCGCATCAAAGTCAGGGAGCCAATATTGGACATAGCAGTAGGTTCAACGACCGTAAAGGATTAATGAGCATTTCACTCGAAAAAAATAAAAGACACACACTATGAACATGTGTGGAAGCAGTTTTACAGCATCTGTGCCAAAGCCAGCAATACACTGGTTGCCAATATTAAGATTTACTAGTCCTTGAAATGAAATCTACTTGTAAGAATATGATCTACTAATTGGTCTCCACTGCCTTAAGCCTCATTCAGACATCAGTGTTTTTCACATACGCAAAAAAATGGTACCGGTGTCATCAGTATTTTGGATACATGTGTCATCTGTGTTTTTCATGTTTGGATAAATAAATAACAAAACGTCCCCTATCCTTTGCAATTTTAAACAAGGACAGAACATGGACTGTACACTGATGCCATCCGTGTGCTGTCCCTGTTTTTCATGGACCCATAGACTTGTATTGGCACTTTTCATCTGTGCTGCCAAAAAAAACAAAACAGAAGCACAGATTATACGTGAAATATGGCGTCTGAATGAGGCATTATAGAGAGTCCACATATAATGGCCACGGCACTGCGATGCGGTATGGCGACACTGAGTGCTAGGAGTGAGCTAACCCTTTCAGTTTCTAGAACTGAAACAAATACTGCAGTTAAGAAATACTCCAGGGAGAAACTGAGTACTCCATCTAACCACATTGTTCTTCTAAATGCCAAGCAAAAGAGTAAGGCTCAGTAACTCAGCCAGCCTTTGTGCCGTGGTGAAAATCACCTGGTTAGAAAACAATTATATTAGGTCTGGAGACCGGAGCCTAATCTGCCAGGACAACTGGACAATCATCTGTCTGTAATATTTTGTTACAGCAGGTTAGTCGGCAGAATAAAAACAAGCCATCAATTTTGCTGCATACAATAGTTCCTCACCACTCTTGAAGGGTTTTCACAATGCTACTTATGTCCTTCTTGGGAATGTCCCGTCCAATGCAGAAATCAACTTCTAGCACATGATTGCGTTGATCCAGTTTGCCCTGAATGATGTCTGTGTAAACTGCTTCTATGATTAGATCCTCCAACTCTCTGAGGTTCCTCATGTCTAAATCTTTCAGCAGCACAGAGTATGGAATGCACTGACAAGTAAAAAAAATAAGATTAGTGCAAAAAAATTAAAACAGAACTATGCAAACCCATCTGCTAACATCCCCAGTGTAATAATGACAGAAAACAGTATTGTCACAGCAAAACTAGGACCAAGCCTCCCTGACAATGTCACATAGTCAACATCATCTAAACATACAGAGTTTGGTAAAATAATATATATGCATATGACATAGAAATATAGTAAAAACAAAAGTGTATTCAAGTGAATACAGTATTAGGCTGGCAGAGGAAGGAAAGCAAAAAGGGCTCACTTTGTAGTGTATGACCATGTGGATCTAGCCCCCCATATTACCTTCATCCTAGACGCAAGGCTCACAATCGTCAGATGTTTCAGCTTGTTTTTCTGTACAGCCGAAAGTTCTGGCAAACTATCCTTTAATGCTGGGGATAAAACATTTAGACAAGGTTACAATGTCATGTTTTAGGAAAATGCAGATTTCTAGGTGCAGCTTAAAGGGAATCTTTCAAGACAAACCCATCGCACCCTTACCACCCAATCCACTTACACTGTCATGTAGCTCCTTGAAAGATGAACCAATCTATAGCTCTAATCATAAAATAACTGAGAATTCCACATTTGAATTCGATTGACGTGCTCTGGTGTGACTGGAGCACTTCCTGAGCTTCTGCCTCCTCAGCTTATTGTCTGCCCAGTGCCATTTTGCTCTTCTTGGCTAATAACTCACTGACTGGACTACACAGTCAAGCAGAAGGTGAGGCTAGACAAAGAATACTGCTGGAAATGCAGATCCTCGGGGAGTGCTCCAATCATGCAAAGAGCACTTCAGCCCCATTTTCATATGGATTAAAAAGTGGATTTTTTTTACTTACTGAGCTTTTTATAATGTACATATCAATTACCAAATCAACAGAAGTACACCATTACGATGTGAAGCAAAAGGAATCTTACCAACATAATCTGGATATGTCCCATAGGCAAACAAATTTAGGAGCTGTAAGTAGCCAGAATGTGGACTGTCTGCAAGCTAAAAGAAAAAAAATAAAAATATCAAGTGTGGGTAAACTGGCACGTTTTAATCACTGGCATTCCATAATGCCACCTGGGAACCCCAATGATTCTGAAGATGGAGAGCACTGCATCCCATCTACCATTATTACTTGTGCATCACCCTCCCAACTACCCAGCTGCAGAGCGGCATATATCCTAGTGTAAGTGATTGTAGCTTTACAGAAGGGATCTCCTAGGAATATACAGTATGAACATACAAAATATGAGTGTTTATCTCAGAACCCCGGGTAAAAGGGGAACAGCAGAGTTTACATAGTTATCATCTATGGCAATGAAACATGTACACAATTTCTCATGAATGTACCCATATCCAAAGACAAAAAATTACCATAGCATGCCCTCTCACTGAAGAGAAATATGGCATATAGAGATGACATTAGAAGTTTTTGATTATCAGCACTGGAGAGGAAATGCACACTAAGTGTGAACACAGCCAAAGAGGTCACTACAGTGTATACAAGTGCTTACATTTTATAAAGGGGGCATCTTACCTCTTGTACTGTGGGTAAATCTAGAAGTTCTCCGAATACATAGACTCCTGGGGCGTCTAATACTTGGTTGATAAGGGCTGGAAGAGCTGAGCCTTTAGTGCCTTTGGCTAGTAAGATGAATTGCTCCAGGACACTACTGGTTGGCTTCTGTTCTCCTGCCATACTACAGCTAGAGGTCTAAGAGCTGGAAGAAAGAAGATGCATTATAAGACTGTGTGGAAAGCTTCATCAATAAGTGACGTGTCACAAACTCCACTGAGGATGCGCAGATCTCTTAGAGAACATGTGTCACTGAAAAGACCTTTCAGTCAAGGTGTACTCACAATCGTGGACATGTGACAAGTGAGCTCTCATGAAAACACAAAACCCTGGCTTTACTCACCCCCCCAGATCAAGCGTTGAGTCTCCGCCGTTGCTTCTGGTGTCAGTTATTGACTTCAGCCTTGACATCATGTCAACAGCGCTGCAACCGATCAGTGAGCATAGTGGCTCCTGCAGTCTTCTCAGGTAGAGACACTGAGCTCACTGACTGCCTATAGCGCTGTCAACAGAAAACCCTTTAAGGTACCAACACACACTGCTAACATCTCCCCACATACAAACGCTCTAATAGGCCACATGGTTATGTGTTTTCAATTTGGAGCATGAAGTAAAATGCTGCCACGCCAGACTCCCCTGAAAACAAAAGGTTCTGACATTGAAACAAGCCCAGCCCTTTCTTACCCTAACAGATGATGCCGTGGGAAAAAAGGTTTAGGCATGTTGAATTTTGAAACCAGATTGGGAAGCCCTCATATGTTAGATGGTCACCCATTTTCAATGAAATTAGAGAGTTCAGTGACATTTCCTTAAAATACATGGGAACCATTATCAGTTCTTACCACCTAGTGGGCACACATGAAGGCATCATGCCCATGCCTGTGTACAGGAGGCAGAATATGGAATTGGAGCCACTTTGCGTGCCAAAGAAAGGTGTTACATAGGGAACTGTACTTCGGGAATATTCTCTCCTAGAAACAATGCAGAGGAGCAAACTCCCATCCAGTCAGAAGAGCCACAATAGCTCACATATGTGTGTGTTTTCCCTTGGTAGCATTTTCAAAAATCTGATTGCTGTTAGTGTACTGAAACATACAAACCAGATTTATCACCAATCCACAAGAGAAGTGTGAAATATATGATTGTTGGACCCCAACTGGACATAAGACTGGGGAACCTGTTACTGCTCCATTCAAAGTCTTTGGGATTGATGGAGATAGCTGAGCGCTGTACTCTGCTATGTCCATCAGTTCCATAGATGATAAACTGAGTGGCAGTGTACATGAGTGACCACCGCTCTATTCAACCTGGGGCCATGGCGCCCGGGTTTTCATGAATGAAGCAGGGCAGTGGAGGCAGAGTCGTGGAATAGGTGTCGGTATAAAATGGACCGACTGACGATATACACTGCTCAAAAAAATAAAGGAAACACTCAAATAACACATCCTAGATCTGAATGAATGAAATATTCTCATTGAATACTTTGTTCTGTACAAAGTTGAATGCGCTGACAACAAAATCACACAAAAATCATCAATGGAAATCAAATTTATTAACCAATGGAGGCCTGGATTTGGAGTCACCCCCAAAATTAAAGTGGAAAAACACACTGCAGGCTGATCCAACTTTGATGTAATGTTCTTAAAACAAGTCAAAATGAGGCTCAGTATAGTGTGTGGCCTGCACGTGCCTGTATGACCTCCCTACAATGCCTGGGCATGCTCCTGATGAGGTTGCGGATGGTCTCCTGTGGGATCTCCTCCCAAACCTGGACTAAAGCATCCGCCAACTCCTGAACAGTCTGTGGTACAACGTGACGTTGGTGGATGGATAGAGACATGATGTCCCAGATGTGCTCAATCGGATTCAAGTCTGGGGAACGGGTGGGCCAGTCCATAGCTTCAATGCCTTCATCTTGCAGGAACTGCTGACACACTCCAGCCACATGAGGTCTGGCATTGTCCTGCATTAGGAGGAACCCAGGGCCAACCGCACCAGCATATGGTCTCACAAGGGGTCTGAGGATCTCATCTCGGTACCTAATGGCAGTCAGGCTACCTCTGGCGAGCACATGGAGGGCTGTGCGGCCCTCCAAATAAATGCCACCCCACACCATTACTGACCCACTGCCAAACCGGTCATGCCGAAGGATGTTTCAGGCAGCAGATTGCTCTCCACAGTGTCTCCAGACTCTGTCACGTCTGTCACATATGCTCAGTGTGAACCTGCTTTCATCTGTGAATAGCACAGGGCGCCAGTGGCGACTTTGACAATCCTGGTGTTCTGTGGCAAATGCCAAGCGTCCTGCACGGTGTTGGGCTATAAGCACAACCCCTATCTGTGGACGTCGGGCCCTCATACCACCCTCATGGAGTCGGTTTCTAACCATTTGTGCAGACACATGCACATTTGTGGCCTGCTGGAGGCCATTTTGCAGGGCTCTGGCAGTGCTCCTCCTGTTCCTCCTTGCACAAAGGCGGAGGTAGCTGTCCTGCTGCTGGGTTTTTGCCCTCCTACGGCCCCCTCCACATCTCCAGGTGTAGTGGCCTGTCTCCTGGTAGTGCCTCCAGCCTCTGGACACTACGCTGACAGTCACAGCAAACCTTCTTGCCACAGCTCGCATTGATGTGCCATCCTGGATGAGCTGCACTACCTGAGCAACTTCTGTGGGTTGTAGAGTCCGTCTCATGCTACCAAGAGTGTGAAAGCACAACCAACATTCAAAAGTGACCAAAACATCAGCCAGAAAGCATTGGTACTGAGATCTGGTCTGTGGTCACCACCTGCAGAACCACTCCTTTATTGAGGGAGTCTTGATAATTGCCAATAATTTCCAGCTATTGTCTATTCCATTTGCACAACAGCATGTGAAATTGATTGTCAATTAGTGTTGCTTCCTAAGTGGACAGTTTGATTTCAGAGAAGTTTAACTTGGGAGTTATATTCTGTTGTTTGTGTTCCCTTTATTTTTTTGAGCAGTGTACAATAAATTGGGTACAGTAGTACAATGTAGTATGTGCTGTAAATGTTTTCATAAGAATTTGGGAAAGTTATGAAATATCCTACAAATGTCTGTTCTGCTCCTGATCTAAGGATCTCGGCTTTTAGTTGAGATGAATCTGTGCTGCACTTTATGTACTTGCTCAGTAGTGACCAGGGCTGTGGAGTCATAATCAGGAGAATTTAGGAGTCAGAGGTTTGACTTACCGACTCCACAGCCCTAGAATGAAGTGCAGTCATACATTTATCACCTATCTTATAAACAGGTGCTAAATGTAGTTTGTGGGACAGAGTCTAAATACCCACATCTAAAGAGCAAGATGGCTACAGAAATCTGTTAAGAAAATACACATGGTAAACAAGGGTTTTCAGACTCAGAATCCTAAGACAACCAAGGTCCCATAGCCCCAGATTGACTGGAGTGGTGGTCAAACATTCACATTAGCGCTCAGCTTAATGTCTACGGAACTGTCCGAGGTAGCCGAGTACAGCACTCACATTATATGTGAATTACGCAAGCAGAACTCCCAGCCGATCTGATTGTAGTAAACTATGAGGCGATGAGAGATTTATTCTGTGCCTCATCTATGATGCTGATTTCATAGACCGTTTTCTGCCTTTACATGTGAATTTAAAGAATGTCTCCATTTCCTGATCGTATCTGATGAGGAAATGAACACACAAAATTAATTAGAAAGGTGAAAAAGTTTGATTTATACTAATTTATGATTCACAAAACACTGAAAAAAAAACACCTTAAAGGGAACCTGTCAAGAAAAGTTTACTTCTGAATCTAGTGGCATGGCTGTGTAGTTTCTAGTACAATATATATGGTGCCAGATTTGTAGTAGTCCAACAGGTCAGTGGTGACAAGTCAAGCTTTCAAGCCACATGCAAATTTGCCAGAATGTGCATTGGTGGCGTGACAATTTATTTCCAAGTGCGCGTCATCCCCCAATGCACTCTCAGTAATAAAATCATCCGACAGGTTCCCTTTTACGTACTGACACCAACAGATCTGTATAATAGTGGTATACACGTCAGGAACAAGGCCCTCACCCCCATGGGAACAACAATCTGCATTGTGGGGAACATGGTGTATGGATCGTACACAGCCAGAGCTGGTGACAACCAATCTGCCGCCATAACAGAGCTCACTGGTTTGTCACCAAGTCTCTGGGCTGGTAAATGGGACTAGCTGGCAGCAATGAGGAGACAGCACAGCTGTGTGAGGCAGGAGTGACATTCAGGAGCCTGGGGAAGCCGGCTGCCATCGTGGGGACCCTCTCTGTGTGAGGCTTATTCCTCCCACCACATGATCAGATCATACTGCCCCTCCACATACAGGCAGTGCCCGGATATACCGGCCTGACACACACCACTTACGAAGCCACAGTGTGCCGGACCCCTACAGCTTCCAGCAAGCCCCCCGGTAACTGCAGAGGCCCGTAGTCCGCTCTCAGGCCCGGCACTTCTCTCCCAGTCACCCCTGGCGGAGCAGCACTGGGCCCGGCCCCTCACCCCGGCTGCGGAGTAACACGGTCCCGGGCCTCATCCTCTCTACAGCCCGCGCTCCTGCTCCTTATCCCGGTAACCGGACCTCCGGCACTCCGTACCTTATGACTTCGCTGTTCTGGTCAGGACACACTCTATCCGGCTCTACCGTGTGGTTGTCAGGCAGCCATGACAGCGCCGGGTCCTCTGGAATTGGCTTCCCCCGGAAACAAAGCGCCGGCACCGTGGTGCCACACGGAATCCGTGACTGTGCACCCTGAGACTGCGTCCCCAGCCCGAGTGAAGAGGCTCAGTCTCTGGGCAGTCTCTCTCTTTCTCTGGGCAGTATCTCTCTCTGTGTAGTCTCTTTCTCTGGGCAGTCTCTCTCTTCCGCTGTGTAGTCTCTCTCTCTTTCTCTGTGCTGTGTCTCTCTCTCTCCAGTCTTTCTCCGGGCAGTCTCTCTCTGTCTCTGTGCAGTGTCTCTCTCTTTCTCTGGGCAGTATCTCTCTCTGTGTAGTCTCTTTCTCTGGGCAGTCTCTCTCTTCCGCTGTGTAGTCTCTCTCTCTTTCTCCGGGCAGTCTCTCTCTTCCGCTGTGTAGTCTCTCTCTCTTTCTCCGGGCAGTCTCTTTCTTCCGCTGTGTAGTCTCTCTCTTTTTCTCCAGGCAGTCTCTTTCTCTGTGCTGTGTCTCTCTCTCTCCAGTCTCTCTCTCTTTCTTCGGGCAGTCTCTCTCTGTCTCTGTGCAGTGTCTCTCTCTTCTCTGTGCAGTCTCTCTCTTCCGCTGTGTAGTCTATCTCTTTCTCCGGGCAGTCTCTCTCTGTCTCTGTGCAGTGTCTCTCTCTTCTCTGTGCAGTCTCTCTCTTCCGCTGTGTAGTCTCTCTCTCTCCAGTCTCTGTCTCTGTGCAGTGTCTCTCTCTCTCTCTTTCTCCGGGCAGTCTCTCTCTCTCCAGTCTCTGTCTCTGTGCAGTGTGTCTCTCTCTCTCTTTCTCCGGGCAGTCTCTGTCTTTCTCTGGGCAGTCTCTCTCTTTCTTTCTCTGTGCAGTGTCTCTCTCTCTCTCCAGTCTCTCTCTTTCTCCGGGCAGTCTCTCTCTCTCCAGTCTCTCTCTTTCTCCGGGCAGTCTCTCTCTCTCCAGTCTCTCTCTTTCTCCGGGAAGTCTCTCTCTTTCTCCGGGAAGTCTCTCTCTCTGTGCAGTGTCTCTCTGTCTCTGTGCAGTCTCTTTCTGTGCTGAGGTTTCATAGTCTTCTCTGTTGTAACATTAGTAATCTGTTTTCCTCAGTGACATTGTAGTCCTCTCTGCAGACATTGCATTGCAGTTTTTTAATCTTTTTGTCTTGTGGTATTCGTTGCCATTTTTTTCCTCCAAATTCTCCAAAATGAAGCATTTGGTTCATGAATTTTGTACGAAGTAAAAAAAGCCTTTATTTTTTCCTTTTACCCTTTGTACAATTTTAAAAGTCGCACATTACACGAAATGGCTTACAAAATGCACCACAAAACCCGACCTACCATCAATTACTTTGCCCACAATGGCGAGCGTGAAAATAAAACGAAAATCGCATGAAATTGATTTTAGGAAAGGCACAAATGGAAAGATACATATAGAGCAAATAAAAAAAATGGTGCAAAACGCTAAAAGCTCAGACAATAAAAATGCACAAATGCTGTAATGAAACGCAGGCGGAGTGTTTTTAAGGCGGTCAAAATTGACGAGTTTTCCAATGTAAACCTCTTCAGGAAACTTCTTTGGGGACTTTTTGGGCGAGTTTTTAATTTCCTGAAACAGTTTTGAAGATTTTTTTCAAGTGTTGAGCATTTTTTTACTTGAAGCTTTTTTGAGGCTTTTTTCGCACCAAACTAGGACAGTACCTAGCTTGATGCGGATTCCATCAGAGGGCACTTTAATAAAGTGGTGGAACCTCTGTGCTGTGATACAAGGAGGGACCAGAGGGGCGTAACTAAGTGCCTACCCAGACCGACCCTGGTCACCCGGCGGCTTAGTCGACTCTGTGAACCAAGGAGGGCTCGGGAAGATGAACCAGGTGCCACTCTGGGACCGACCTTGTGTGAGAGCAGGCGACTCCCAGGGGACTGATGGCCAAAGCTGACAGGCACAGCAGATGAGCACGGCTGGTAGACAGGCAGGTGATGCGGGTAGACAAGCGGGCTGGCGGGCACTGGAACCTGAGTGCTGGAGAGCGTGTTAGCACACAAACAACCTTGCACAGGCACCTCCATTTTGGAGGAGGTGCCTTATATAGGGGCAGTCCTCTGGCCATTGGCCTGGGACTCTTTAGGACGGTGCGCGGGCCCCTTTAGGAGGGTGGGAGCGCCCTAAGTACAGTGCCTGTGGAACTGCGCGTGGTGCGCACACCCTGGGCAGGTGCAGCAGGGGAGCCGGAGGATGCCGGACCAGGACCGCGGCGGTGAGGGGATCGGCGTCTCTGCCCGGCCGGAGGCAGAGACGCTGACGCGACACTGGTCTTCCTCACTCATCTCCGTAACATCTGGTCCTGGCCTGCCAAGTACAAAGGCCGCATGTGGTCTGCAGAGGCGTATCGCCCAGGTAACAAGAGCACACACCTAGCCAGGACCCCCATTTTCATGCAACGTGGTGGGGTGTGTAAGGTGAGTACTTTGCCCACGGCCTCGGCTCCCGGGCATGTTACTTGTGCATACTGTCTTTTTACAGTATGAATGTCAACTGTAAGGGGCTGATACATCAAAGTGGTTACTGCAGTTTTATGGCATAAAATACTTTGAAAAATCGCCAAATTTTTGCACAACATCAAGTTGTGCAACTGCAGTTCAGACCATCTCTGCCAAAATGGGGAGGGAGAGGGCTAGGGCAGTAAGGGGATTTGGCAACATCCACTTGTCTAATTTATTACCAGAAGCGGCGTACCTTACCTCAGAAATCTTACTCCAGTCAGTGGCGTGCGTTTATTAATAAATCAGACAGAGGAGTGCAGTCCTGAAAAAAGATTAGACAAACCCTTTAATGAAGACTATAAAATACTAACTCCTATTACAGATGATTGCTTGCAAACCATGTTTCTGATGAGTCAACTGCTCAACTGGGACCCATCAGAAACAGACATCCTACCAAGAGCATCCGCCAAACCGTAGCGGCCATCATATACGGTATTCTATTATACATGGTGATCCAAAAGTAGGTGGACAGAAAGTGTAATAAGGTTATGAAGGGGGAGATTTATCAAACATGGTGTAAAGTGAAACTGACTCAGTTGCCCTTAGCAACCAATCAGATTCCACTCTTCATTCCTCACAGACTCTTTGGAAAATGAAAGGTGGAATCTGATTGGTTGCTAAGGGCAACTGAGCCAGTTTCACAGATCTAGTTTTCACAGATAGATCTCCCCCAAATCTATTTTCAATTCAGATAACACATAATGGCAAATAATTTAAATACAGATAAAAAAAAATGGATTTTAACAGAGTATTGGAAATCTCAAAATGCTGAAACCGTTAGAGCAAATTGGGTTGAAACATTTGGTACTCAAGCCCCAAAGAGACAAACCATTTACCGCATTTGTGACAAATTCAATGCCACTGGCCCAATCCTTAATTCTCCAAAAACTGGTCGACCCTAAACAGTCTGTACAGAAGATAATAAACAACTTGTTGCTGAAACATTTGTTCAGAGTCCAAAAAAGTCCACCAGAAGAGCCTCTTTGGAATTGGGAATTTCACGAGCTTCTATCTTGCGAATCTGCGAATCCTGAAATCTATTGGGTGGAAAGCCTATCCACGTCTAATTCATGGTTTATTGGAGGATGATCCAGACAGGCGGCTGCAATTTAGTGAGATTATGCTTAACGAAATTGAAGAAAATCCAGTAATTTTAGATAACATTATGTGGAGTGATGAAGCTTCTATCAAATTATCCAGCCATATTAACAGACATAATTGTATTTACTGGTATAATGAGAACATGCATTTAACATTAGAGCAACAACTAAATGAGCCTGGTGTCAATGTTTGGGGTGGTATTTCAAATTTTGGTGTTTTAGGACCAATATTTTTTGATGGAACAGTCACAGGAGATAAGTATCTCGAAATTCTAATGAATCAAGTTGTTCCCCAGTTACAGCAACAGCCTAATTCAAATTACCTTTATTTCCAACAAGATGGGGCCCCTCCACATTATTCAGGAGTAGTCCCCGAGTATCTTGATGAAACATGTCCAACTCACTTAATGAGTGTCCAACTCACTTAATGAGTTCAAGAGAGGCCTGGACGCCTTTCTTGAGAACAATAAAATTACATTTTATGCTTAGTTAATTAATCCAGGGATTTAATCTGACTGCCAGATTGGAGTCGGGAAGTGAATTTTTCCTCAATGATGTAAATTGGCCTATACTGCATGTTTTTTTTTTGCCTTCCCCTGGATCAACGCTGCGGAATAGCTGCAGTGCACAAGAAATAGGCTGAACTGGATGGACGCTTGTCTTTTTTCGGCCTTAAACTATGTAACTATGTATGTAACATTTCCTAATAAATGGATTGGCCGAAGAGGCCCACTTGATTGGCCGGCACGTTCACCAGACTTGAACCCAATGGATTTTTTCTTTTGGGGAGTACTCAAGGACAAAGTTTATAGTCGAAAACCAAAAAGTGTCAGTTATTTGAAAAATTACATGAGATGCATTTCAAGAAATTAATACCCAAAGAGATTAGTGCAAAAAAGTTTGTCGAAGCGTAAGAGGCAGACTTCAAAGCTGTGCAAATTGTAATGGGAAACAGTTTGAGCACCTGCGTTGATAAAATTTAAGGGCTTTTGTATTATTGTTCAGAATAAAATTTCATTGTCGATGTTATGCTTGTGTTAGTAAATATAATTTTATATATAAATCAAAATAAATGTTATTATTTTCTGGCCACCTACTTTTGGACCACCCTGTATATAATCTCATAATGCATCCTCTATAAACTCAATGTTAATAGGCCTTGTAAAGGGTTTGATTTTGTGTCATGACCATACCTTAGTACTATACTATGTCACTTAGGTTTTGGAGAAAGTTTATATATTCTTGCAACATTAACTAAATGCCAACACCTCTTTTAATTATTTGACTTAATTCCCCACCTATTCCCATATCACAAGGAACACGCCAAGATTTTCCCCTCTCACCATTAGTTTTTATCTTATAGCTCCATTAACAGGGTATATCGTATAAGAAACTCTTTGGCACATGCCTGCCAAATATATAGTACAACACATGCAGATCTCCTACAATGTTTATGGACAAACCCACAGATACATTCATTTCAGTTGAGGCAAAACATTTGTCGTGGACTCTCGACTTAGCTTTTGCCCATGCACTTTAGAATGGAGGCTTTTTTTTGCCCCCTCCTCCTCTTTCTTTTACAGAATATTGAGTGTAGACATTCAATGGCTGCCAAACTATATTAAGTGCTAGAATTCAATTGAACAGAAAGTTTGTTAAACCTTCAATTTTGGTGTAATACACAAACACTACCTATGTTAAAAGGAACCTGTCACCAGAAAAAAACGCTATTAATCTGTAGATATGGGGTTAATCTGCAGGTTAATAGCGTTGCTAACCTTCCCTGCACGTAGCCGGATGCTCCGTGGGGAAAATGAACTTTATTCCCCGCCGGAGCATTCCAGTTTCAGTCACAAGGGCGTGTAACCTCTCCCCAAACCCAGACTGACACTTGCCCTACATTGGGGTCAGCAGTCAGTCAGGGCTGGGGACGTAGTTATAGCCGCCGCTCTGTATATTCAGTTCGGTGACTGAACCAGCGCCGGCTTCACCCTTGTGACTGAAATCGGAACGTTGCAGAGTAATAAAGTTCATTTTCTCCCCGCAGCGTTTAGCTAAGTGTGGGCACTGGGCAGGTCTGTAACGCTATTAACCTGTTGATTGACCCCATATCTGCAGGTTAATAGCCTTTTTGCTGGTGACAGGTTCCCTTTAATTGTATTATATTGAAGTAATGTTTGGGGCATCTCCCTTTCCCTAACCTCTTAAAGGGGTGATCATCAAAAAATTACCTATTGTTTAATTCAAGTTTTTTATATTAAATATATATTTTTAATTTTAATACTGTATTTTATATCTGTAATAAAAATCAAAAATAGAAATGTTGCAGTTTTCACACAGGAAACATGAGTCTTAAAAAGCCCCAGTGGCCAGAGTGTAAATTGTAAGCTTACTAATTTTGTTTTTAAATAAAGATCGTCATTAGTGATGAGCGAGCGTGTTCTATTAACCCCTTCGGCAAGCATGGTTACATTTTGGGGTATGTATTATGAATTTGTTGTTTTTTTTGTGATTGTCGGGGGAGGAGTATGGAAAAAAACTGCAATTCTAATTTTATTTTTGTTCCGAGTTTTTTTACAGTGTTCACCATGCTGCAAAAGTGATAAGTTAACTTTATTCTATGGGGTAATACTAATACTATTATAGAGATATCAAATTTATATGTTTTATATTATGTTTTCCTAGTTTTAATACAATAAATCCATTTAAAAAAATAATCTGCTTTGACGTTGCCATATTCTGAGTGATATAACTTTATTATTCCATCGACATAGCTGTGTGCGTAATGAGTTGATGTTTTCATTGGTACCACTATGGGGTTTATAAGATTTTTTTTATATTTTTTATTACATTTTCAGGGAGGTGGAAAAATGAAAAGCAAAAGCAATTCTGCCATTGTTTTCAAGGGTTTAATACTGTTTATTCTCAATAAATACAAGCTCTAAAAAAAGTGAGTTTTTAAAAAAGCCTGGAAATTTTTTTTTAATTCAGATCTGCAAATGCAGACATCAGACCAAACCACCTGATAATGAATCCATACCCCATGATTCAAACATAGACTATATCTCATACCAGACTCCAAAATAGAGATTGAGACCCTATATTAAAAGCTAATATTAAAACCTCTAACCATGCCCCATACCAGATCCTTAATTCTGACACTCAGATCCCAAAATTCAGACCAGAGATTAAATTCTTATCTTTCATTGTTTCTCTCAGTTTATGCTAAACGCCACTATATATGATATTCTGACTTTGGTGAATGCCAAGACAATGTCCCCGACTCATCAAAGCTTTTATGCCAGAATTCTCACATAAAAAGTTTTGACAAGTTGAATAATTTTTGTGCAACTTGAGGCAGTGCAAAAATTTTGTGACTTTTGACGCTTTCACGCCATTTTCGTCCAGCTCCGACAAGAAGGCAGAACTAGGCCGGGATAGGTATATGACAGGGTGTAGCTAGTGTCGGTGCTCCTTAAGCCACAAATCTTACTCTTAATCCAGTCTTGGACAAAATTTGTGTACAACTCCTTGTTGCACTATAATTTTGCGACTTTTCAAAGTGTTTTACTCCAGCTTTCTGGCGAAAACATTTTGATGAATCTGGGTAAATGTCCTGATGATAGGCAATGTTACACGCACGCCGCTAGGTTCAGATAGGGACGAGACAGGTTACATGAATTCTTTGGAATCCCGGGGGAACCGTTACTCAGGGCGACCATAGACCATGTGCTGCAGTTTCCCTCAGGCACAGACACGTAGGTTGTTTCACTTGCTGACCAGACATACTTGACAAGAGTCCTTATAAATGGTGGAACAGTAGCATTTAATAAGAAGCCATACAGCCAGTGCAAGTTAAGTCTTATCAGCAACAGGCGCCAGTGACAAACAGTACAGTTTCCTTAGTAGCACAGCAGTTCACAGTCTTCCCAGTAGTACAGGACATCACAGTTCTAATGCAAAGGCACATTAATGAACACATCATTCTTTACAGCACAGTGAGATGGAGGAGGGGGGAGGGTTTGCTGAGGGAGATGATCCCTGTGACACCATTTCTTACAGTCCTTATCTTTCTGCTTGACAATACTTTGCACTGCTAGTTCAGGAACTCTACCTGACCTGTGCTTAGCTTCACTCCTGACTTGAATCCTTTTCACTTGCAGGGGCGCTTCTGTCAGATGCAGAACACACACACACCACCTTTCTCTTCGGCTCCAGCCAGACAGTAAACAACTTCCCCACAATCCCCCTGGGGCTCTGCTAAAACCCTCCCTGTCTCCTGTAACTGTTAGAGCAACATCAGGACCCTGTTCTGACAGCACTAGAGCAGAAAAAAGTCTGACCTAAGAAAGAGAAGTTTGATACAAGGACAGTTCAGTTTTTAATATTGTCTAATACCAATATGTAACAAACGATTTAAAAAGAAAGAAAAAAAAAAGAACATCGTAATACCGTGGTAAACCGTGCAGTTTTGTTGCATGGTAATTGTTCACAGTACAGCTATGTAACCCTTAACCAGATCACCCAGTAAAGCTATCTTACGTCGATGCCTTCCTCCAGAGCGCATGTTTTGCTCTGTATTCCCATGTAAAACACATATACTGCAAATAACATGCAATATAGAACTGTAATATATTAAAAGAAGCAAACAATACATTAAAAAAAGTAAAAATACTTTCATACATGTAACTTCTGTACACTCTTTTGTATTGCGCTCCTTGAGCTTCTCAATGTGATTGATAGCTTGCTTCAACACTACCACTGTTGTGTCACAGTCAGTGTTTTGAGAGATTAATGCAATTACTAAGGGTGTATAGGCACCTTAAATTTAATCTGTCACCAGGTTTTTGCTAGCCCTCTGACAGCAACATGATGTAGGGGCAGAGACCCTTATTCCAGAGATGTCACTGGGCTGCTTGCTGCAGTTTTGATAAAAAGCAGTGGTCTCGGAATACTGAGCTCAGTATAACCCCAGCCACACCACTGATTGGCAGCTTTCTGAATACACTGTGCATAGAGAAAGCTGACAATCAGTGGTAGTGGCAGGGTTATACAGAGCTCATGAAAATGGAGTACTACATGGCAACAGGTTTATTAGTCCTGTAGTGATAATCTGCTGATAGAACAGTGATTTTATTAAAACTCCAGCAAGTAGTCCAGTAAGTGACACATTGCTGGAATCAGCTTCTCTGTATCTACATTATGCTGCTCGCAGATTAGGTGGCAAACACAAGATGACAGATTCCGCTTAAATCTCTGAGCAATGGTAAAAATGAAGGATTAAAAAAGATATCACCGCAATAAAATGGCATTTATTGCCAATATTAGTGTGAAATCACCCCTAGAATCTGTTTTTCATCAAATTACAAATGTCATGAATATTTCTTCCTATAATAGTTTCCTAGCATTAGCAGCGTGGGCCGCTTTTTTCATTTCTTTGCAATCAGGTTTTTATGGAAATGATCTATAAATAAAAAGTCAAATCTAGAATTCAGTTTAAAGTAAATTTACAGACTGTGCTATTGTTGGAATCTGACATTTTCTAAAACTTTGGGAAATAAGTTATTTCAAATTTTTAATTTGGCCTTAGGGGGATTAATAAGCTTTTCCATATGGAAGATCCACCAAACTGTATTTGCCAGTATCTGGCAATTTGTAAGGGGATTTTTCCTAACATTGAAAGCATCTGGTTGTAGCATAGTTGTATAATTAAAAAAAAGCTCCTAAGAAATATTTATAAGTAATACTGTGCAGAACAAAAAGTTTGTAATTATTTTGATGATATTTAATTTTATTTTTTCTTACTTTATGTTTTGACACACTGCAGTGTTGAAGTCAGAGCCAAAGAAGAGCAACCTAGTGTCACGATCCCGCTGCTCAGTGTGTCCTAGGGATGCAGTGAGTCACAGCATTTTGAGTGACTGTCGGCATTTTGAGTGACAGCCCGGCCGTCCTATAGTATGCAGAGGCATGTCAGTTTTATGTATGGGATTTTCTTGCAGCCCAATTAGGCCGAGTGTGCTGGAAATCGTCCAGGTGTCACCCTTTCAGGGTTATTATTTGGTTGTTTAGCTGGCTGGCTATGCTTTATGCTTTGACTATTGCCAGTCGTAGCTTTCAGCTCAGTGGTGTTTGCTCTGTGCTCTGAACTCTGATATTCTGATCATTGTTGCCGAACTTTTGATTTGCCTTTTGATTACCAGTTTGTATTACCAACTTTGCCTTGACGCACTCTGACCTCAGGATTCTGACCCCAGACTATGACCTGACTATGCCTTTGTCTCTTCCCTCTGTTTATGACGTACCCTCCTGGCTCTTGACCTTGGACTCCTGGACTTCTTCAACGCACGGCTTGTCCATGAGAAGTAACTCAGTGTCACTCCTAGAGTATTAATCTGGCCCCACTAACCCTAGTCTCTCCACCACAAAGTGTGGAACATTTACAGAAATATTGACGTTCCTGAGAACAGTGATAGTGTGTCCAGTATTCCTCAAAATGGTTTAGGTCTACAGCTAGCTTTCCAACCACTCCACGCTAAGGAGTGCCTAGCAGCTATTGTAATCCTATTAGTATAGATACTAACCATGGTACATGTGTGGACCACAGTATCTAGACTGGCAGAATGGCTTCAGACCTGAGCTCAACAGCCACATACATGTCTATGAAACGGACGAGTTCAGGTCATGAGACCTGCGACTGGTCTGGACATCGCGATCCGTACATGAACATCTGAAACCTCCAATACTCTTGCCCATTTTTCCTGCTTTAAACACATTGTGAAGACCTGGGGTCTTCCGTGGATGTAATACTACTCAGATAACACAGGGTGAGGGTAAAAAAAAAACAGTGTGGCAATACTTTATTGAACCACCAAAAGGACAATAAACACATTGAACAGTCCCAGCAAATACCCAAGATGGTGCAAAATTACAGTCTCACCCTTCTGCTGGTCAGCCTGGGAATAGAACAGCTACGACTTTGGGACTTCCTGGGCCAACTACTTCAACCAGTGGCCCCCTGGTTTTGGCGGGCACCCACAGAGAGGAGGTAGCGGCAAGCTTAGGAAGCTGACAGTCCATCGAGGTACAAGGCCAAGAGACCCAAGGGTCTCACCCTGGCCTCTCCAAGAGTTTCCATGGGGCCAGATGACCGGCTGGTCCCAATCTGGTTTCTCCGAATGTCTCCATGGGTTCCAGGCGACCGGAGGGTCCCACCTGGCAACCCCAAACAACGATTATATGGGGCCAGGTGACTTCATCGTCCCAACCTGGTCTCCTCAAATGTATCCATGGTTTCTCTGGTGGTCAATGGATCAGCTCTGTATCCTTCCAGTCAAGGTCATGTACCCTTAGGCTGGAATCATGCAGAATCCAAATCTGTTCCTCTCTGGATGAAGCCATGCTACCAAGCTGATGTCCTGAAGAGTTTGACTGATCTTTGATTCTCTTTCAATTGTCCCTGCAACAGAGGCATATATCCCTTAAATAGTTACAATTGTTCTGTCAAGCACACCTCCACAGGTCAAGGATTAGGGATGATTTTATTCCACAGGGCCCAGGTCTCCTTGTTTGTGCATTTAATTAATTTGCGTAGTTTGTTCTCCCTTTTTGTGAGTCAACAAGCCACAGGGTCCAGACAATGGGTAATCAACATATTTAGCAAACTATCATTGTTCATAAACACTGAGTTACTGTCCTTCTTGATCAGCCAAAGAAAAATACATACATTCACAAGTCAACACAAACACAATAGTGTATTTCTCTTGGCGTAACAAATCTATTTCTCTTGTCTTAACAAATCTAGATGTCTGTCTGATTAAGATTAGAACCTGTTTCGTCACATTGTGCCCCCATCATAATCAGCCAGACATGATAGGATCCCAATCATTCTTCTCCACTTATTGGAGACATGCTGATGGACTGTCTTTAAGCACAGACACGAATGTAAGAGGTCTCACCTTCATGAGAACAAAATTTTGTATCATCCAGTTTCCTCAGAGCATATGCCATGTCTTCCTTGCGAATAAACTCCACACGTAATTGACGAGAACCGACTTGTATCCATTGCATCTACACATACGGTCCTCAGCATCCTATGGTTCCTGAATTAAATCCAATGAGTGTTGGTGGCCTGGTATTCAAGCCGTTGAAGCTGGCACAGCTCCTGTAGTTACAGTTTCTTGTTGCTGCTGTATTTCCTCTCCAGTCCTCCTCCCAAGGCCGGGCTCGTGGGGTTGGACATGGTAGCATCCTAAACCCGCTGTGCAGGGTCAGACTGGGTCAAAAAAGCAGCCTTGCCGCACAAAACCCACCAGCTCACATACTATAAGGGTATGTGCACACGGTCTGTATTGGCAGCCCTTTGAACGCAGCAAAGTGCTACACGCAGGTGAATCCGCATTTGTTCATTCACTGCATCCTATACATTGCACTAATAGAATTTCTCTTGCGGAAACTAGCATCTCCGCAAGAAAAATTGACATGCTGCAGTCTGGAAAGAATCGCCACATATCCGTGTCCGCAGGTGATCCGCAGGTGCACGGAGACGCATAGTGAATATGGGATTTCTACAAATCCATCCTCTATGCTGTAACATCTGGCCGCTGCGGATTGCACGCAGCGCAAGTGCAGCATTTACTGATAGTGTGCACGCACCCCAACACTCATTACTCCCAACCAGTGAATTTTGCTTTACTTTGTTGTGCCCCTCACTCTCCTAAAAGGAGTTATTTGAAGAGCCGCATTTGAATGGCGCCACAGTGCGTATGATTGGCCACAGCTCCATTTACATGATTCTCTACAGAGCTCCGATTCTCGGGATCATGGGGTCCCAACAGTCGGATCTCCAACGATTAGACAGTTATTAGACACTTGGGATAACCAATTTAAACAGGTTTTCCAATATTTATTCTTATTTGGCCATAGTAATATTGAAAATACTTATCCAATATTGATGCCTCTCCAACAACAGGACTGGAGAATTGGTACTGTGCAGTGTATATACAGTGCATTGTAAAAGTATATGGCCCCCTTCAACTTTTCTACCTTGTGCCACATTTCTGGCTTCAAACATAAAGATATAAAAAAAAATAATTTTTTTTTGGAAGAATCAACAACAAGTGGGACACAATCGTGAAGTGGAACGAAATTTATTGGATATTTTAAATTTTTTAACAAATTAAAAACTGAAAAGTGGTGCGTGCAATATTATTCGGCCCCCTTGAGTTAATACTTTGCAGCGCCATCTTTTGCTGTGAATACAGCTGCAAGTCGCTTGGGGTATGTCTCTATCAGTTTTGCACATCGAGAGGCTGAAATTCTTGCCCATTCCTCCTTGCAAAACAGCTCGAGCTCATTGAGGATGGATGGAGGGCGTTTCTAAACAGCAGTTTTCAGCTCTTACCAGAGATTCTCGATTGGATTCAGGTCTGGACTTTGACTTGGCCATTCTAACACCTGGATATGTTTATTTTTGAACCATTCCATTGTAGATTTTGTTTTGTTTGGGATCATTGTCTTGTTGGAAGATAAATCTCCGTTCCAGTCTCAGGTCTTTTGCAGACTCCAACAGGTTTTCTTCCAGAATGGTCCTCTATTTGGCTCCTTCCATCTTCCCATCAATTTTAACCATCTTCCCTGTCCCTGCTGAAGAAAAGCAGGCCCAAACCATGATGCTGCCACCACCATGTTTGACAGTGGGGATGGTGTTTTGAGGGTGATGAGCTGTGTTGCTTTTACGCCAAACATATCGTTTTGCATTGTGGCCAAAAAGTTCGATTTTGGTTTCATCTGACCAGAGCACCTTATTCCACATGTTTGGTGTGTCTCCCAGGTGGCTTGTGGCAAACTTCAAATGAGACTTTTTATGGATATCTTTGAGAAATTGCTTTCTTCTTGCCACTCTTCCATAAAGGCCAGATTTGTGCAGTGTAAGACTGATTGTTGTCCTATGGACAGACTCTCCCACCTCAGCTGTAGATCTCTGCAGTTCATCCAGAGTGATCATGGGCCTTTTGGCTGCATCTCTGATCAGTCTTCTCCTTGTTCGAGATGAAAGTTTTGAGAGACGGCCAGGTCTTGGTAGATAGTGGTACTGTGTAGTATATACAGTGCCTACAAGTAGTATTCAACCCCCTGCAGATTTAGCTGGTTTGATAAGATGCAAATAAGTTAGAGCCTTCAAACTGCAAACGAGAGTAGGTTTTATGAACAGAAGCATAAATCTTACAAACCAAAAAGTTATGTTGCTCAGTTGAATTTTATTAAATTTTAAACATAAAAGTGTGGGTCAATTATTATTCAACCCCTATGTTTAATATTTTGTGGAATAACCCTTGTTTGCAATTACAGCTAATAATCGTCTTTTATAAGACCTGATCAGGCCGGCACAGGTGTGTGGAGTTATCTTGGCCCACTCCTCCATGCAGATCTTCTCCAAGTTATCTAGGTTCTTTGGGTGTCTCATGTGGACTTTATTCTTGAGCTCCTTCCACAAGTTTTCAATTGGGTTAAGGTCAGGAGACTGACTAGGCCACTCCAACACCTTGACTTTTTCCCTATTGAACCACGCCTTGGTTTTCTTGGCTGTGTGCTTTGGGTCGTTGTCTTGTTGGAAGATGAAATTACGACCCATCTTAAGATCCTTGATGGAGGAGCGGAGGTTCTTGGCCAAAATCTCCAGGTAGGCTGTGCTATCCATCTTCCCATGGATGCGGACCAGATGGCCAGGCCCCTTGGCAGAGAAACAGCCCCACAGCATGATGCTGCCACCACCATGCTTGACTGTAGGGATGGTATTCTTGGGGTCGTATGCAGTGCCATCCAGTCTCCAAACGTCACGTGTGTGGTTGGCACAAAGATCTCGATCTTGGTCTCATCAGACCATAGAACCTTGAACCAGTCTGTCTCAGAGTCCTCCAAGTGATCATGAGCAAACTGTAGACGAGCCTTGACATGACGCTTTGAAAGTAAAGGTACCTTACGGGCTCGTCTGGAACGGAGACCATTGCGGTGGAGTACGTTACTTATGGTATTGACTGAAACCAATGTCCCCACTGCCATAAGATCTTCCCGGAGCTCCTTCCTTGTTGTCCTTGGGTTAGCCTTGACTCTTTGGACAAGCCTGGCCTCGGCACGGGAGGACACTTTCAAAGGCTGTCCTGGCCGTGGAAGGCTAACAGTAGTTCCATAAGCCTTCCACTTATGGATGATGCTCCCAACAGTGGAGACAGGTAGGCCCAACTCCTTGTAAAGGGTTTTGTACCCCTTGCCAGCCTTGTGACCCTCCACGATCTTGTCTCTGATGGCCTTGGAATGCTCCTTTGTCTTTCCCATGTTGACCATGTCTGAGTGCTGTTCACAAGTTTGGGGAGGGTCTTAAATAGTCAGAAAAGGCTGGCAAAAGAGATCTTTAATCCACACATGTGAAGCTCATTATTCTTGGTGCCTGAACTACTTCTTAATACTTTAGGGGGACCAAACAGAATTCTTGTGGTTTGAGGGGTTGAATAATAAATGACACTCTGAATTAACTTTTAACGTTTAAAAAAAAAAAAAAAAAAAAAAGCACTGCAGCAAATTTTGTTTTTGTATTTCCCACTTCCAGGCTGATCTACAGTACAAATGTCACAATGCCAAGTTAATTCCACATGTGTCAACCAGCTAAATCTGCAGGGGGTTGAATACTACTTGTAGGCACTGTATATACAGGACAGGAGGAGTGGTACTGTGCAGTGTATATATACAGGACAGGAGGAGTGGTACTGTGCAGTGTACAGTACAGACCAAAAGTTTGGACACACCTTCTCATTTAAAGATTTTTCTGTATTTTCATGACTATGAAAATTGTACATTCACACTGAAGGCATCAAAACTATGAATTAACACATGTGGAATTATATACTTAACAAAAAAGTATGAAACAACTGAAAATGTGTCTTATGTTCTAGGTTCTTCAAAGTAGCCACCTTTTGCTTTGATGACTGCTTTGCACACTCTTGGCATTCTCTTGATGAGCTTCAAGAGGTAGTCACCGGAAATGGTCTTCCAACAATCTTGAAGGAGTTCCCAGAGATGCTTAGCACTTGTTGGCCCTTTTGCCTCCACTCTGCGTTCCAGCTCACCCCAAACCATCTCGATTGGGTTCAGGTCTGGTGACTGTGGAGGCCAGGTCATCTGGCGTAGCACCCTATCACTCTCCTTCTTGATCAAATAGCCCTTACACATCCTGGAGGTGTGTTTGGGCTCATTGTCCTGTTGAAAAATAAATGATGGTCCAACTAAACGCAAACCGGATGGAATAGCATGCCGCTGACTGAATATGAGGATCACACCCCTATGACTGAAAACGAGCAGGTAGGACAAAGTATATATAATGTTATAAAATCATTATAACACCACCAATTTTAATGAAAAAAGCTTGTTAGTGATGCACATTGCATCACTAACAAAGCAATGGGGGCAGTGTACTGTAGATAATAGCTAGGACATGGCAGGTTCCCTTTAAGGATTATTCTCATAATGATAAAGGGTTACAATTACAAAGAGATTGTAAGAACAAACAACTTTGCAATTTTATTTTGATTAAAAATCCTCTCCATTCTCAAGAACAGACCTCCACTGCAATTGGTGGCTAGTATCTTAGGCTTGGAGTGCAGTGCTTACAAGCTCTTTGCTACAGACTCTATACTGCGCTAATGTATGAGCTGTTTCTCTAAACTAAAACCTCAGTATTCAGGTTAAATTGCCGTGTTGGCACTTTGCGATAAATAAGCGGATTTTGGACTGCAGTTTGGGCACTCGGTCTCTAAAATGTTCGCCATCACTGGTATAGCACATCAAGTATACAGGAGAATATGTGACTGGTATATGATATAATGTGACTACAGACATCAGATGTTATATACAGGATAGCATGCGATGGTATATATACCATCACATATCTGTATAAGACATTTGATACTTGTACTCCTAGTATAATATATATCAGTCATGTATTATTCTTTATACTGTATGTGCTATATTATGTGCACAGACATCTGATATATACAGGCTAATATGTGACTGGTGTAATATTTGAAGTCTGTAGTCATATTATAATATATACCGTCAGATATCCTGTATACTGTATGTGCTATATTATGTGCACAGGCATCTGAGGTTATATACAGGATAATATGTGAATGGTATAATATCTGATGTCTGTATGATGGTATGTCTTCTACAATTCACATACTATCCTGTATACTGGATGTGCACAGGTATCTGATCTTATATGTAGATAATAGATTATATGACATATATTATATGACCTTCATATTATCTGATGTCTGTATCACAGTGTATATTCTGTCACATATTCTCCTGTATTTTGTACATAATATACTATGTGCACAGACATCTGATGTTATCTACAGGATAATATGTGAACGGTACAACATCTGATGTCTGTACTCATAGTATACTACAGGGGCGGACATACCGCTGGTGCAGCTGCACCGGGCGAAGCTGGAGGGGGGCACTTGCAGGCAGGAGCATACTGCCCACAGTGGCAGACCATGCAGGGAAAATGGAGCCACTTAGTCAAGATTATGGGCGGGAGTGAGAGGGGCCCGATGTCAAGCAGCACCAGGCCCCTCTCAATCGCGTCCATAATCATTCTGATACATAGAGCCGGGGAGACCGGGAGAGAGTGGTGCGCACGGTGCAGGAATTCAAAAAGGGGCGTGTCATGCAGGGAGAGAGATCTGGCCAATGAACTCTTTCCCCACCAGACCGGTGAGACCGCTCACTGGCTGCTGGCTCTGGCTCCTGCATGGCGCGTCCCAATGGTGAGTACTCACTTGTAGCCAGGGGCCCGGGCCGCACGGCACACAGGGGTGGTGACAATAGTGGAGGAAGAGCAGAACTTACTGTATGTATTCTGCTTCCTCCACTGTTCCAGTCCCAGCAGCATCTGTCAGAGAAGAGGTCGGCTCACACGGGGAAGCACAGGACACCACTGCAGCAAGGAGCTGCTCTAAGTATACGGTGTCCCCATCACCCACAGTGGTTTCTGCAGCCCTCTCAAGCTGATCTCTGCACTATGTGGCTGACCAGCTACACAGTCAATCTGAACACGTGATATAGATTAGTACGTACGTGTGTGTGTGTGTGTTTTTATGTATATATGTGTGTGTATATGTGTGTGTGTATGTATGCATGGTGTGTATGTATGTATGGTATATGTGTATGTATGTATGTATGGTATATGTGTATGTATATATACATGGTGTATGTATATATGCATGGTATATATACATGTGTATGTATGCATGGTAAATGTGTATGTATGCATGGTAAATGTGTATGTATATGTATGCATGGTATATGTATGTGTATGTATGCATGGTATATGCGTATGTATATGCGTATGTATGCATGGACTATGTGTATGTATGCATGGAATATGTATATGTGTATATATGGTATATGTGTGTATGTATGGTATATCTGTATGTATGGTACATGTGTGTACATATTTACGGTATATGCCTGTATATCTGTGTGTATGTACAGTATATGTGTGTATATCTGTGTGTATGTACGGTATATGTGTATGTATGTACAACCCCTGGCAAAAATTATGAAATCACCAGACTCAGAGGATGTTCATTCAGTTGTTTAATGTTGTTGAAAAAAAGATCACAGACATGGCACAAAACTAAAGTCCTTTCAAATGGCAACTTTAGGGCTTTAAGAAACACTAAAAGAAATCAAGATTAAAAATGTGGTACTCAGTAAGGGTAATTTTTTTCAGACCAAGCAGAGAGAAAAAAATTATGGAATCACTCAATTCTGAGGAAAAAATCATGGAATCACCCTGTAAATTTTCATTTCCAAAACTAACGCCTGCATCAAATTAGATCTGCTCTTTAGTCTGCATCTAAAAAGGAGTGATCACACATTGGAGAGCTGTTGCACCAAGTGGACTGACATGAATCATGGCTCCAACACGAGAGATGTCAATTGAAACAAAGGAGAGGATTATCAAACTCTTAAAAGAAGGTAAATCATCACCAATGTTGCAAAAGATGTTGGTTGTTCACAGTCAGCTGTGTCTAAAATCTGAACCAAATACAAGCAACATGGGAAGGTTGTTAAAGGCAAACATACTGGTAGACCAAGGAAGACATCAAAGCGTCAAGACTGGAAACTTAAAGCAATATGTCTCCAAAACAGGAAATGCACAACAAAACAAATGAGGAATGAATGGGAGGAAACTAGAGTCAATGTCTGTGACTGAACTGTAAGAAACCGCCTAAAGGAAATGGGATTTACATACAGAAAAGCTAAACATAAGCCATCATTAACACCTAAACAGAAAAAAACAAGGTTACAATGGGCTAAGGAAAAGCAATCGTGGACTGTGGATGACTGGATGAAAGTCATATTCAGTGATGAATCGCGAATCTGCATTGGGCAAGGCAAAGATGCTGGAACTTTTGTTTGGTGCCGTTCCAATGAGATTTATAAAGATGACTGCATGAAGCGAATATGCAAATTTCCTCAGTCATTGATGATATGGGGCTGCATGTCAGGTAAAGGCACTCGGGAGATGGCTGTCATTACATCTTCAATAAATGCCCAATTTTACATTGATATTTTGGACAGTTTTCTTATCCCATCAATTGAAAGGATGTTTAGGGATGATGACATCATTTTTCAAGATGATAATGCATCCTGCCATAGAGCAAAAACTGTGAAAACATTCCTTGAAAGACGAAACATAAGGTCAAGGTCATGGCCTGCAAATAGTCCGGATCTCAATCCAATTGAAAATCTTTGGTGGAAGTTGAAAATGGTCCATGACAAGGCTCCAACCTGCAAAGCTGATCTGGCAACAGCAATCAGAGAAAGTTGGAGCCAGATTAATGAAGAGTACTGTTTGTCACTCATTAACTCCATTCCTCAGAGACTGCAAGCTGTTATTAAAGCCAGAGGTGGTGCAACAAAATACTAGTGATGTATTGGAGTGTTCTTTTGTGTGTTTATTTTTCATGATTCCATAATTTCTTCCTCAGAATTGAGTGATTCCATAATTTTTTCCCTCTGCTTGGTCTGAAAAAAAATTACCCTTACTGAGTACCACATTTTTAATCTTGATTTCTTTTAGTGTTTCTTAAACCCCTAAAGTTGCCATTTGAAAGGACTTTAGTTTTGTGCCATGTCTGTGATCTGCTTTTTTTTCAACAACATTAAACAACTGAATGAACATCCTCCGAGCCCGGTGATTCAATAATTTTTGCCAGGGGTTGTATGTACGGTATATGTATGTGTGTGTATGTACGGTATGTGTGTATGTATGGTATGTGTGTATGTATGTATGGCATGTGTGTATGTATGTGTGTGAACATATTTGTTTTCAGTTCATGTATGATACTGTAATTGTAAAGAATAGGAGAATCAACCTGGCTTTTTAAAGGGTTATTCACCAAATAATCAAGTTATCCCCGATCCATCAGATCGGGGATAACTTGCTGATCACTAGGGATTCGACCACTAGGCCCCCAGAGATTTCTGAGAACAGGGCTCTGCAGTCTCGTGCTGAATGAAGCCGAGTTTTGCATGCTTGGCCTTTGCTCTATTCATTATCTATAGAGCCCAAGGTTTCGGGGGTCCTATTGCCAGATTGCCCTCATTATAAGCAGCGTGCCGGGCAGGGAGGGGGGCCCAGACACATTTCTTGCACAGGGGCCCCAAGCTGTCAGTGTCCACCCCTGGTATAATATACAGCAGTCACATATTATCCAGTACATTCCATCTGGTGTCTGCAGTCATAGTGTAGCATATACCAGTCATGTATTCTCCTGTATACTGGATGTAATATACTATGTGCACAGACATCAGATGTTATACAGGCTATGTCACCGATATATCATTCACCAGTCACATTCTCCTGTCTTCTTATTTCAAAATGTAGCCAGGTCTTCTACAAGGAAAGGATATGACTGTAGTCACTCATATTCTGCTTTAAAGAAGTCTCCAATTAACTCCCCCCTCCCGATTCTGTGTAAATGTTAGTGTACTGTAGTGTGACTGTGTTAATATAAAGCATTGCAGCTTTAAAAGTCTCCTCACCTTGAAGTGCTTAACATGTCACTCTCCATAAGGAGAAATGTTACCCCTTAGATACCGGTCTGATGCCTCTCACCCAGCCAAACCAGAACTCACACTTTGCACTGACAAGGGGCAGTACCCCAAAACAGTGTCTGCAAATTGAGTTTCTGGTTTTGGCTTATATCCTAAATCATGTGATAAGGCTAGTTAAAGGGTCACTATTGACTTTTAGGATTGCTACTTCCTGTAGGTGGCACGAGAGTTCTGGTCCTCTTCCTCTCTGAAGAGACAATTTGTGTTAATGTAGCACCCTGAGGATTCGGCTGCTACAGGGGTATTACGCCTCAAGCCAGAGGTGTGGTATTCCACTCCCGGGTAAGGATGGAGTGTGGAACTGAGCTCAGTAGGCTGCATGCACTACATACATCCCATTTCCGGGGGACAGACCAATGGTACTCCCACTAGAGGAATGTGCAGGTACGACAGTGTCTGTCCCTGGCTGGAGTGGGAGGGGGGTGGAACATCCCAGTAGTGTAGGGGCAGATAGGGGGAGCAGTCTGGGTAATGCTAGGAGCTCATTGGGTGCTGGTCACCTGAGCTCACACATAGAGGGAGTATATAAGGTGGGAACCATCTTAGATCAGGGTCAGTCTGTCAGAGTTGAGTCAGAGAAGCAGAGCAGCTCAGCCAGCTCCAAGGCCAAGAGAGAGAGAGAGGAGAAAGAAGGACCCAGAGGGGGAGAAGAGGGAACTCCAAGAACCCAAAATTAGACCAGAGGGTGAAGAGTTGGCACAAGGGTACCGGATCCCAAGCTGGTGGAGGGCCCTAATCCTTAGCCAGAGACCGGAGGTCGTGGGCAGGATCTGCCACGACCACCCACTAAATCCACCCGGAAGGCAAACCAAGAATAGGGTCAGGGAACCCAGAGACAAGGGTTTTACCAACAAGAGGCCCAAGGGAGCCGGACTTAGGTGGATCCCTGGTGGGGAAGGCCAGAGAGAAGGACAAGTCAGAAAGGGAGCTCAGGACCACGCTCCAGAATCACCTGGGGGTTGGCCGAGTCCAGGACCTGGTGGACGCAGCATGGCTCGGGTGGTCACTCAAGGCCGGAGTGACCAACACAAAAGCAGTAAGTAAAACCCTGAACTGCACAGCCCGACTCGGAGTCTTATTACCACTCTCACTGCACCACCACAACCACCACCCTCTACAACTGACCCCCTGAGGCTATACCCCTCCCGTTGGGGGTTATACTACCTGAGCTGCACACACACCACCAGCCTCAGCGGACCCTGCTGCAGCGGCGGCCGTAGTGACCGCAAATCAACGGGTGGCGTAGTCGACACTAAAGAACATCCAGTAACATCTGTAGGACTGCCACACACTGAGCTTGACACCCTGGGCACGGACCGGGTCACCGCCACTCGGAGACTACAACCCCCATCTGATCCGGCTCCAGGTATCCCCCAAACAACACTGGCCCAGGGGGCGCGTCATTAATATATTCACTTAGCGTCTTCTCCCGTATCCAGCGCCGTTCTGCTCCTCTTCTGAGTGACGTCATCGCTCTTCAGACTTTCTGGCTCACCTTATGCTTTATCTGACGTGGAAATCTCTTTTACAATGTAAGTCTATGGACCCTTGTTATGAGCCTCATTCTTATGCTCCACAGACTTATTTTGTGAAAGTCACTTCCAGGTCACGCAGAGCACAGAATGACCCAGAGAGTCTGCAGAGCTATGACGTCACTGAGAAGAGGAGCAGAACGGTGCTGGTCCTGAAGAAGGCGGCGGTAGGTTAGTGCATTAATAAAATTACATACACTACACTGACAATTAGGTTTACAATAGAGGCAAGAATATATTAATCAATCCTGAAGACATCATGCAATTTACCTGCCGCAAACTTTTTGTTTCCAACACACTTTTCAGAGCTCAAATTTCTGTAGTCCCTATGTCACTGCAGATTGCTGAATCGTGATAGAGCGCTGTGCACACAGTCACGATTCCTCCATATTGCCAGCATAGTGATCGCAAGTAAGAGTTTGCATAGTTATGGTCACATGCCGACTAAAGTCTGACACCTCTCTCAGTAGCTCACTGCAAGAAGTGGATGAGAATCTAGTCGGCATTTGACCATAGCTATCCCATCATTACTCTGGCCTTATCTTTTTAAAGTCTTGCAACCTCTGCTCCCTTTATGAAGTAGCCATAGGTAAATACAAAAAAGATGGGCCACTGCTGTATGCTTGCTCCCTAAGCCAAAATTTGCCAGCCAGCCCCTGAGTGGGACTCAGTGAAAAAGTAAAAATGTAAAATAAAATATGTAAAAAAGTAAGAAAAAAAACAAAAAAGTGCACACCAATCACTAAAATCCATTTCGCCACTCAAAACGCAGTGTTTGTAATCAAACAAAAAAAAAAAAAAAAAAAGTACACATAATTGGTATTGCCGCGTCTCGAACGCTCTATAAAACTGGCACGTTATTTATTTCGTTTGTTGAACACCGTAAAAAAAAATAATAAAAAACACTCCAAAAATGTTTTCATCATACTGACTCACAAAAAAGTGAATAACAAGTGATCAAAAAGTCGTATGTAAAAAAAAAAAGTGGTATAAATGAAAATGTCAAACCGTCCCGCAAAAAAACAAGCCCTAATATGGCTCATTCTGCAAAATAATAAAAAAGTTACAGCTCTTAGAATATGACGATACAAAAACAAATTCATTTTTGTAAAATATTATTTTTAGTCCGTAAAAATAGCAAAACATAAAAAAATATATACATCTGGTATCGCTGTAATTGTACCAGCCCGACGAACAAATCAGACTTATCACTTTTCCCACATGGTGAACGGCGCAAAAAATAAAAACAATAACTGAATTACTGTAGTTTGTTCAGTGTCTGAAAAATCTGAATAAAAAGTGATAAATAAATATATTATGTGCCCCAAAATGGTACCAAAAAAATCTGCAACTCGTCCTGCAAAAAATAAGCCCTTGTAATGCTCTGTTCGCCAAAAAATAAAAAAGTTACAGCTCTCAGAATATGGTGACAAAAAAATCTACTTTTTATAAAAAAAGTATTTTTACTGTGTGATAGCAGGAAAACCTAAAAAAACAACAAAAAAAAACATATAAATCTGGTATCGCTGTAATCGCACCAACCTGAAGAATAAATTTGCCTTATCACTTATACCGCACGGAAAACGGCGCAAAAATAAAAATAAGAACTATTCTGGTACTGCTGTCTATATGTTCATTCTGCCTCCCAAAAATCGGAATAAGGCTTGGCTCACATTTATCCTGCACTCTCCGCTGAGCACTTACAGTGGGATTGCCATGTAGATTCTCAAAAAATGTGATTCAGACAAAACCTTGTAAGGAATCACTCACATATGAGGCAGATGGAGTCACTTTGGACTCGTCTGTGTTCCAGCAGTGTCCCATCATTTTAGGCGTCTTTTTAGCGCATAAGTGTGGGCGACCACAGATCTGTGCACATCTAAAAAGATGGCTACCACTGAAGCAGTCGCCAAACAAACCCCAAAGTTTCTCAATCTGCCTCATTATGGTGGGTGGTTCCGTCAGGGGTTTCATCTGAATCGCATTTTTGTGGAATTCAAACGGAAACCCCGATGTAAGTGCTTAGCGTAGAACACAAGATTGTGATCCCAGCCTTGTTCTGGAAGCAATCAAAAAATATTATGTACCCCAAAATGTTACCAATAAAAACCCTAATTTATCCCGCACAAAACCAGCCCCCACTCAGGTCCGTCATCTGTCACTGGAACTATAGGGGGGTCCCACGTTACTGGTAGAACAAAGACCCTGTGCCACCAACTCCAGCACTAAGACTATGGGACTGGACCAGCCACTCTTGGACTCCTCGATGACCCCAGATTGAGCATGCGCTTCATCTCCTTTGAGATTACCTCTCGGCGGGCTTCAGGAATTCGATATGGCTTCATATTCACACGAACATGAGGCTCCGTAAGCACCTCATGCTCTATGACCTGAGTACAGCCTGGTAGATCCGAGAACACTGCCCAGACTAAAGTCACCAACAACCTATTAACCACCAAATTCAAACAACACTACTGTCCTCCTCCTCCTGGACCTGTCATCTGCCTTTGACACAGTAGACCATTCCCTCTTTACTACAGACTCTCTCATCTCTTGGCATTACAGACTTGGCCCTATCTTACATCTCCTCATACCTAACAGACCGGACATTCAGCGTCTCTCACTCACATACCACCTCTTCATTACGCCCCCTATCTGTCAGTGTCCCCCAAGGTTCAGTTCTAGGACCCCTGTTCTTCTCCATCTACACCTTGGGCCTAGGACAGCTCATAGAGTCTGAATTGTAAAGCGCTGCTGATTATGTTGGCGTTATATAAATAAAAAGATTATTATTATTATTATTATTATTATTATTACAGATCCTTTCAGTATCACCTCTTTGCTGATGACACACAGATCTGTTTCTCTAGACCTGATATCACCTCCTTACTAACCAGAATCCCAACAATGTCTGTCCGCTATTTCATCCTTCTTCTCTGCTAGATTTCTGATGTACAATACAAAGTTATATTGTGGTACCGTGTTAGCCAGAAAAATCGATGTAAATACTTGTATGCCAAAAATGACAAAAGTATTCTTGGGGTGATACCTTTATTGGCTAACCAGAATATATATATATTTTCTGATTAGCCAATAAAGGTATCACCCCAAGAATACTTTTGTCATTTTTGTCATACAAGTATTTACAGTGCTAGATTTCTAAAACTTTACATGGATAAAACTGAATTCATCATCTTTCCACCATCTCATTCTACCCCTTCCCCCAACTGACCTATCCATCAAAGTCAAAGGCTGCCCAGTCCCACAAGCTCGCTGCCTTGTGGGTAACCCTGGACTCTGATCTCTCCTTCAATCCTCATATCCAAGCCCTTTCCACTTCCTGCCGACTCCAACTCAAAAATATCTCCCGGATCCACACATTCCTCAACCATGAATTTGCAAAAACACTAGTGCATGCTCTCATCATCTCCCGCCTTAACTACTGCAACCTTGTGCGCTATGGCCTCCCTTCTAACACTCTCATACCACTTCAATCTATCTCAAACTCTGCTGCCCGACTAATCCACCTCTCACCCTGCTATTCCCCGGCCTCTCCCCTCTGTCAATCCCTGCATTGGCTTCCCATTGCCCAGAGACTCAAGTGCAAAACCCTAACTTTGGCATACAAAGCCATCCACAACCTATCTCCTCCATATATCTGTGACCTAGTCTCCCGATACTTACCAGCACGCAACCTCCGATCCTCACAAGATCTCCTTCTATACTCCCCTATTACCAAATACTTCTGATTAGAAATGTAGTATAATTCTTCTGATTCGCTATGTCGCTTACCCCATGTGCAGGGCATTGCAGTAGCTTAGGTACCCATGGTTACTACCACTAACAGCTAACTAACTGTCACTATATGAGTGGTCATATCCATGTATACCTAAGCTACTACAATGCCGTACAAATGGGGTAAGCGACATAGCGATTCAGAAGAACTTTACTACATTTCTCATTAACCATTTCCCGACATGCGCTGTATATATACTGCTCTTCGGGAGCTGAGCGCTGCCTCAATCGAGTGTGGGCAACAGCAACACCCACGATCGGTGCTAGCCCCGATCACGGGCGTTTAACCCTTGTCATGCTGCTGTCAATAGTGACAGCGACATCGCAGGGTATCGCAGAGGGAGTTGAGCTCCTTCTGTGCTTCCAACAGCACAAATGCGATGCGATCGCGTTGTGCTGATGGTCTCCATGGTGACCCCTGGTCCCAAGATGGCCTCAGGGTTTTTCAGAGTCCATCAGAGAGCCGGAGCTGAAACGCCTCCTTCCTGCCTGTCAGACCCTGATCAGTGATCAGGGCAGGGAAAGTTGATGTCCCATCCTGGGACAATGTTGTAACGGGTCTGGGAGGCGGAACCTCTAGGCTACTATACAAGGGGGCGATCCTTGTAAGGGAGTGGGTGGCGACCAGGCAGGCAGTCACAGCAGGTGACCGGGACAGTCTCTGGGAGTACGGGCAGGAGGTCACGGCAAGTGATCGGGGCAGTCTCTAGGTAGAGGGTAGGTACGACCTGTGATGGCTGAACCTCCAGGTAGGCTAGCAAGGCAGATGGAGGATGTGTGCTCCCAGGTGAGCAAGCGAGAGTCTCTGGAATAGCAGGTGGTCACAGCACGTGACGGCGGAGCCTCCAGGTAGGCAAGCAGGCAGGTAGCGGAGAAGCGCTCCCAGGTGAGCGGGCAAGAGTCTCTGGAATAGCTGGTGGTCACAGCACGTGACAGCGGAGGCCCCGGGCAGGCAAGCAGACAGGTAGCGGAGAAGCGCTCCCAGGTGAGCGGGCAAGAGTCTGGAATAGCTGGTGGTCACAGCATGTGACAGCGGAGCCTCCGGGCAGGCAAGCAGGCAGGTAGCGGAGAAGCGCTCCCAGGTGAGCGGGCAAGCTGGTCCATAGACAGACTAACCGGAGTTGTAAGGCAGACCGTCGGACCTCAGGCAAGCAGGCAGGTAGCTGATGTGCGCTCCCAGGTGAGCGGGCAAGTTGGTCCTTAGACAGACTGACCGGAGTTGTAAGGCAGACCGTCGGACCTCAGGCAGGCAGGCAGGTAACAGGAAATCAGGCAGGATTAGGACAGCAAGCTGGCAGGCATCTGGCAGGTAACTGGCAGGTAACTGGCAACGGGACCTGAGGGCTGAAGCAGAGTAGAACGGTGCAACAACATTGCTCGGGCACCTCCATTTTGAAGGAGGTGCCTTATATATGGTAAAGTCCTCCGGCCATTGGCCGGGGACACCTTAGGACGGCGCGCGCGGCCCCTTTAAGAGGGAGGGAGGGCGCGCGCGCGCGCCCTAAGCATAGTGGCCAGGAAGGAGCGCGCGCTGCCAGCAGAGCGGGAGAGGGACGCCGGGCACGGAGCAGAGCGGTGAGGGGAACAGCGTCCCTGCCTAGCAGAGGGCAGGGACGCCGGCACTACAAATGTGAAGCAGTAATAAAAAAAAAAAGTTAATAAAAATTATAAAAATATTTTTTAAAAATCACAAAATAAAGAACAGAAAAAAAATAAAAAATATTAATCCAATAAATACATTTATCTATCTGTGTAAAAAAGTACACATATTTGGTACTTTAGCTCTCACAACCTGGCTGAACAAATCTGGAATCAGAGGAAGAGGGTATGGATCTCGGATGGTAATTTGATTTAATTCCCGGAAATCTAAACAGGGATGTAGACCACCATCTTATTTCTTCACGAAGAAGAACCCTGCCGCCACAGGCGAAGATGAGGGTCTGATATGTCCCTTCTCCAGACTTTCCGCAATGAAATCCTTCATGGCTTGTCTCTCAGGGCCAGAAAGATTATACAGTCTGGATTTTGGTAGTTTAGCTCCAGGGGAAATCCTGACACCCCCTCTCAGGAAAAACATTCTCAAAACCAGACAGAAAAGCAGGTAACATTTCCGTAGAGACTGTAGAAAGGGAAATATCTAAACAGTTCTCATGGAAGTAATCTCTCTGTTCAATGATATCCCTGGCTTGCTAATCCACCAACGGATTATGTTTCACCAACCAGGGAGACCCTAAATAATTGGGGTGGGAAGACTGTCAAGGACATAGCAAGGGATTATCTCACAAAGAACCGACCCCACCCTCAGTTTTACATTATGTACTATCTGAGTTATAGCTTTCTGTGCAAGTGGTGCTGAGTCGAGTTTTATTTTGGTTAGGAATCGAGGGACAGGACCCAATAAAATGTCCTTTTTTTCCACAAAAAAACCCACACGCCCTTCTTTTTGTGGATCTCAGGTGAAACGTACGATGCAGAGGCACCCCCTAACTGAATGGGTTCTTCCAGCTCCACCAGTACTGGTTCACTCCTAAAGCGCTCCCGTGGCAAAGGGGCATTACCCCAAAAAGATGGCTCCGGAGAAGGTGGTCTCACCTACCTATCCCAAAGACATCTATCAACACGAATAGCAAATGACATGGCAGCCTCTAAGGATTCAGGGGTTTCATACACTGCCAAAACATCTTTCAACCTTTCAGTAAGGCCCTGACAAAATTGGCTTCTAAGAGCTGAGTCATTCCATTTTGTATCCCTTGCCCATCTACGGAATTCAGAGCTGTACGTCTCCACTGACGGATTTCCCTGCTGAAGGCGACACAGTCTGGACTCAGTCAAGGAGATTCGGTCAGGATCATCATAGATGAGGGCTAGAGCCCCGAAAAACCCCTCCACTGACTGGAGACAAACAGAACCCTGTGGCAAAGAGAAAGCCCAGGATTGAGGATCTCCTTGCAACAGTGAGATCACAATCCCCACTCGCTGCACCTCTTCTCCAGAGGGATAAGGATGAAGTTTAAAATATAACTTGCAAGCTTCCTTGAACACAAAAAAACCTCGTCCCTACCTCCTGAAAACCTGTCTGGTGAGCTCATGGAGGGCTGTGCGGCCCTCCAAAGAAATGCCACTCCACACCATTACTGACCCACTGCCAAACCGGTCATGCCGGAGGATGTTTCAGGCAGCAGATCTCTCTCCACAGTGTCTCCAGACTCTGTCACGTCTGTCACATATGCTCAGTGTGAACCTGCTTTCATCTGTGAAGAGCACAGGGCGCCAGTGGCGACTTTGCCAATCCTGGTGTTCTGTAGCAAATGCCAAGCGTCCTGCACGGTGTTGGGCTGTGAGCACAACCCCCATCTGTGGACGTCGGGCCCTCATACCACCCTCATGGAGTCGGTTTCTAACCATTTGTGCAGACACATGCACATTTGTGGCCTGCTGGAGGTCATTTTGCAGGGCTCTGGCTGTGCTCCTCCTGTTCCTCTTTGCACAAAGGCGGAGGTAGCGGTCCTGCTGCTGGGTTGTTGCTCTCCTACGGCCCCCTCCACGTCTCCAGGTGTACTGGCCTGTCTCCTGGTAGTGCCTCCAGCCTCTGGACACTACTCTGAAAGACCCAGCAAACCTTCTTGCCACAGCTCGCATTGATGTACCATCCTGGATGAGCTGCACTACCTGAGCAACTTCTGTGGGTTGCAGAGTCCGTCTTATGCTACCACGAGTGTGAAAGCACAACCAACATCCAAAAGTGACCAAAACATGAGCCAGAATGCATTGGTACTGAGATGTGGCCTGTGGTCCCCACCCAGGGCCGGCTCCAGGTTTTTGTGGGCCCCGGGTGAAAGAGTCTCAGTGGGCCGCTTTAGCACATACCACGATTCATGATGCACAGATACGGCGGAGAAATATAGGTATACAACACAGGGCCCAGCCTGCCACCTCATCCTTCACATATGCAAACAGGCACGCACACACAGTACGCAGACATGCATGCACACACACGCAGTACGCACGCACACACACACAATACGCAGACACGCACACACACAATACGCAGACACGCACACACACAATACACAGACACGCACACACACAATACGCAGACACGAACACACAATACGCAGACACGCACACACACACACAATACGCGGACACGCACACACACAATACGCAGACACGCACACACACACAATACGCAGACACGCACACACACAATACGCAGACACGCACACACACAATATGCAGACACGCGCACACACAATACGCAGACATGCACACACAATACGAAGAAATGCGCATGTACACGGTACGCAGGCATGCACACACATACACACATGAACATGGTACTCAGATATACACACACAATACGCAGACACGCACAGATACATACACATACATATTTGAACACATTCTTAAAAACACATATAAAACAGACATAAATATATATACACAGTCATACACACTGACATACACATCATACATGCACACACTCATAAGAAATATTTTTTATATGGGGATTGGGGAAGCTCGCTCACCTGCCCCCTGGCCTGTGTCCCGTCCAGCTCCTCAGTCATGTGGCAGTGCAGGGCCTCAGGCGTGTCACATGTCCCTGGACAATCAGGGGGGCCCACTCGCCAACAAGGCCGAGGCCGCTTCCCTAGCATCTGTGCAGGACCTCCGGTGCTGTTCAAGCCCTGCTCTGCTACATGCAGCAGCAGTGTGCGGTCAGTGCGCTGCTGCTCCACCAATCAGGCCCAGTGCTGTCACTTTCCAGATATGGCCGCGCGCTGTGCTCTGTGCGGCTGTGTCTGGTAGTAATGACGCGGCAGGGGCAACACTGCACCTTTAATTGTGCTTGTGTGTCGCCCCTGTCACGTCATTACTACCAGACACAGCCATACAGCGCACTGCACGTGGCCGCCATTTCTGGTGAAGTGCTGGCAATCAAGCAGGGCCAGAGGTCCTGCACAGATGCTGGAGCAACTTGGGCCCCGACGGCGAGTGAGCCCCCTGATGGTTCAGGGCCAAGTCTGTGACGGCCATCAAAGACATGCCAGCGGCCCTGCACAGCCATATGCCCGAGGAGCAGGACGGGACACATGCTGGGGGCAGGTGAGCGAGGCTTGCTGCCCGCTTCCCCAATCCCCATATTAAAAATATTTCTAATGTGTCTGTGTGTCATTACTACCAGACACAGCCGCACAGCGCGCGGCCATGTCTGGAAAGTGACAACACTGGGCCTGATTGGTGGAGCAGCAGCACACTGACCGCACACTGACTGCTGCTGCATGAAGCAGAGCAGGGCTTGAACAGCACTGTAGGCCCTGCACGGATGCCGGGGAAGCGGCCCGGGCCCCGATAATGAGTGGGCCCCCCTGATGGTCCAGGGCCCCGGCACTTGCCCGGGTACGCCGGGTGCTGACACCAGCCCTGTCCCCACCGGCAGAACCACTACTTTATTGAGGGTGTCTTGATAATTGCCAATAATTTCCATCTATTGTCTAATCCATTTGCACAGCAGCATGTGAAATTGATTGTCAATCAGTGTTGCTTCCTATGTGGACAGCTTGAGTTCACAGAAGTTTGATTCACTTGGAGCTATATTCTGTTGTTTAAGCGTTCCCTTTATTTTTTTGAGCAGTGTATTATGAGGGCATCATACTGTGTGTGAGCTGTGCGACATCATGATGTGTATAGACTATGGGGGCATCATCCTGTGTGTGGGCTGTGGGGAAATTATACTGTGTGAGGGCTGTTTTGGCATCAAACTGTGTGGGCAGCTGTGAGTGCACCATACTGTGTGTGGGCTGTGGGGACATCATACTATGTATGGGCTATGGCAGTGGCTGCTCAAGACAGAAGAATGCTCCCGTGCAAGTGACTCGCCCCCTGGGCCGTGGGGCACTCGGATCCGGGCAATAGGGGAACGATGGGGGTAGTAGTGGCTACCCGGTTCCGTGGCTCAGGGTGGTCAGACCAATGGTAGTCTGCGACGCGCTGTTGGTGTGTCCGACTACGCCACCCGTTGATTGCGGTCAGTGCGGACCGCCGCTGCCAGGTAGACCGCCGGGGCTGATGATGTATGCAGCTGGGATAGTGTGACTCCCCACGGGAACAGTGCGGCCCCAGGGCAGTATAATGGAAGATGGGGGTGATGGTGTAGGGCGTCCCAGTACCGTTAGTGCTGGAGGAGCAAGGAGCACACAGACAACAGGTTGCAGTCCAGGGTCTTTACTAGAACAGGTGAACTGACCCACAAACAGTCCCGGCTAGGAGGGGACCTGGATGTCTGAGAGCAATTGGGAAATTGGCCCTGGTCAGGGTGAGGGTGTAGGCCTACCGTGCTCTCTGCGCTCCTTCTGGCTATCTCCTCCTGGTAGGGTAACAGCCCACGGTCCCGAGCTCACCGTGTCCTCTCGCCCGTATGGTTTGCAACGTGGGTTCCTTTCTACTCCCGGCCTGGTACGGCTTTGCTGGTCCCTTCTGGTGTAGCGGAACCTCCGGGCTTCTTAGGCCAAGGAACGTACAGTCCCCTGCGGACTGGTTATCTGTTGTAGGACGTGGAATCCTCCCAGCCTCAGACACCAAAGTCTGGTAAATTTGGTTCTTTATCTGCCAGGAGAGGCGTACTTCACCTCTTGTCCCTGGCTTGTGGCTCTCCTACTGCCACACATCCTCTTAGGGTGCAATACAACTGTCCCTCACTGCTCTGGGACACCTCTCAATCCAGAGACAGGTCGTCCAGTTCTCCCTAACCCTGCCCCCAGCTCCTGCTTTTATAGGGGCAGCCTGCTCCCCCTACTGGCCTGGGACAGGAGGTATTGCATGCTAATGTTCCTTGACTAGAGAACCTCCACCTTGCTCTCAGACACAGCTTTATTATATTTGTGGCATCCAGGCCAGGGTGACACACAAGAACTGTATATGGGCCCCTCTTTGTGTCTGGAACAAAAGCTGTTTAATACTTTGGAGGTGAAAGTGGGCCCCCTTACCTCTTGGGCCCATGTGTACCAATGTACTGTACGTTGGCTGTGGAGATATACCGTATGTGGGATGTAGGGACATCATACTGGGTATGGGCTCTGGGGACATCATATTGTGTGTAGGCTGTGAGGACAGCATACTGTGGGCATCACCTTTGACAAGCGGTGGACACCGCGTTTATTCTGAACTCCACTCTGGACTTCACACCTCAGCTATCTCTACTGACGTACCATTCCTGGTCTATACTCCTAAGTATACGTTCCAGTTCACTGCTCAGCAACCATAGTGGATTTATTCCACCTTCATGACCCTTACCTTGTACACTGATGAAGGTCCTGAGGGACCGAAACGTTTGTCAATTTGATTGTACCTACTTCATTAAAAACTCTATACCCATTTTACTAATTCCTTGAGTGCCGGGTTTTTCTAACATAGTATTTGCGGCTTGGTACCTTACCCGTGCACCAAGAACAAATCAGGAGTGCGGTAGTTCTTGTATCTTTGCATGTCTGTCATTTCTGACACACCCGTGTGTGTGTGTGCGTGTTTGCATATGTGAAGGATGAGGGGGCTGGCTGGACCCTGTGTTGTATACCTATATTTCTCTGCGTATCTGTGCATCATGAATCGTGGTATGTGTTAAAGGGGCCCACTGAGACTCTCTCGCCATGGGCCCACAAAAACCTGGAGCCGGCCCTGGTTGAAAGCAATGATGGAGGAGGGAACGTCATGTGACAGTCCCTCTCTCATCATTCCTCCTCTGCGTCTGATACATTGACGTGATGATGCGCCACGGAATGTCACAGCGAAGCTGGCAACTGCCGAGGTGATGACAGAGACGCGCTGTAGAGACTGAAGCAGCGGGGAACGAGGAGCGGTAAGTAGTATGCATTTATTTTTTTTCTTTAAAGAAGTTAGCCACAATTTTTTATTATGCCCCCAATGTATCCCCACGAGGCCCATAAGTGTCTTTCTAATTACCTTCTGTTGCAGATACTGCCTGTGAGCAGCGCTATCGGTGGCTGCTCACAGGCATCACGTAACCCCGCGCTGGTGTCACGATAAGTGAGGAGTGACTCAGCGATGGGGTCCCCGTGGTGGCTGCTAGGTTGTGGGCGGGGTTATTCTCTGTGTCACACCCAGCATCCACCGCGTGAATGGGGAAAGGGAGAGCGCGCGGTGGATGCTGGGTGTGATGTGCGGGGTAACCCCGCCCACAACCAAGCATCCACCGGTGGAACGCAGAACAGGGACCCTCGGCTGCAGCCTGGACTTGTCGTGACATCAGCGGATGTCAGAACCGGCTGCAGTCGTGGGTCACGTGATGCCTGTGAGCGGCCAGCGATAGCGCTGCTCACAGGCAGTATCTGCAACACAAGACAATTAGAAAGACACTTATGAGCCCTAGGGGGATACATTGGGGAGGGGATAATAAGTAGTGGACAACCCTTTTAAATCAATGTGTACTGATAATACTGGAGGACTTGGGCTGCATTTTACCCTATGGGGGGTGGGGTGGGGGGGTGAGCTGCATTTTGGACGTACAGGACCATGGGGTGCATTATGTTGTGTGGAGGACTATAGGGAGTTCATTATACTGCGTGGAGGATCATGGGGACTGCATTATACTGTGTGGAGGACCTTAGGGAGTGCATTATACTGTGTGGAGGAACATAGGGACTGCATTATACTGTGTAAAGGACCATAGGGACAGCATTATACTGTGTGGAGGACCATGGTGAGTGCATTATACTGCGTGGAGGACCATGGGGTGCATTATAATGTGTGGAGGACCATGGGGACTGCATTATACTGTGTGGAGGACCAGGGGACTGCATTATACTATGTGGAAGACCATGGGGACTGCATTGTACTGCGTGGAGGACCATGGGGACTGCATTATACTGCGTGGAGGACCATGGGGACTGCATTATACTGCATGGAGGACCATAGGGAGTGCATTATACTGCGTGGAGGACCATAGGGACTGCATTATACTGTGTAGAGGGCCATAGGGAGTGCATTATACTGCGTGGAGGACCATGGTGAGTGCATTATACTGCGTACAGGACCATGGGGTGCATTATAATCTGTGGACGACCATAGGGAGTGCATTATACTGCATGGAGGACCATAGGGAGTGCATTATACTGCGTGGAGGACCATGGTGAGTGCATTATACTGTGTACAGGACCATGGGGTGCATTATAATCTGTGGACGACCATAGGGAGTGCATTATACTGCGTGGAGGACCATGGTGAGTGCAGTATACAGTGTGGAGGACCATGGTGAGTGCATTATGCTGTGTGCAGGACCATGGCGAGTGCATTATACTGTGTGGAGGACCATGAGCGAGTGCATTATACTGTGTGGAGGACCATGGTAAGTGCATTATACTGTGTGCAGGATCATGGTGAGAGCATTATACTGTGTGCAGGACCATGGAAAGTGCATTATACTGTGTGGAGGACCATGGAAAGTGCATTATACTGTGTGGAGGACCATGGAAAGTGCATTATACTGTGTGCAGGACCATGGCGAGTGCATTATACTGTGTGCAGGACCATGGCGAGTGCATTATACTGTGTGCAGGACCATGGCGAGTGCATTATACTGTGTGCAGGACCATGGCGAGTGCATTATACTGTGTGCAGGACCATGGCGAGTGCATTATACTGTGTGCAGGACCATGGGAAGTGCATTATACTGTGTGCAGGACAATGGCGAGTGCATTATACTGTGTGCAGGACCATGGGAAGTGCATTATACTGTGTGCAGGACAATGGCGAGTGCATTATAGTGTGTGGAGGACCATGGCGAGTGTCTTATACTGTGTGGAGGACCATGGGGACTGCATTATACTGCGTGGAGGACCATGGGGACTGCATTATACTGTGTAGAGGGCCATAGGGAGTGCATTATACTGCGTGGAGGACCATGGTGAGTGCATTATACTGCGTACAGGACCATGGGGTGCATTATAATCTGTGGACGACCATAGGGAGTGCATTATACTGCATGGAGGACCATAGGGAGTGCATTATACTGTGTGGAGGACCATGGTGAGTGCAGTATACAGTGTGGAGGACCATGGTGAGTGCATTATGCTGTGTGCAGGACCATGGCGAGTGCATTATACTGTGTGGAGGACCATGAGCGAGTGCATTATACTGTGTGGAGGACCATGGTAAGTGCATTATACTGTGTGCAGGACCATGGTGAGAGCATTATACTGTGTGCAGGACCATGGCGAGTGTATTATGCTGTGTGGAGGACCATGAGAGAGTGCATTATACTGTGTGCAGGACCATGGCGAGTGCATTATACTGTGTGTAGGACCATGAGCAAGTGCATTATACTGTGTGGAGGACCGTGAGCGAGTGCATTATACTGTGTGGAGGACCATGGTAAGTGCATTATACTGTGTGGAGGACCATGGAAAGTGCATTATACTGTGTGGAGGACCATGGAAAGTGCATTATACTGTGTGGAGGACCATGGAAAGTGCATTATACTGTGTGGAGGACCATGGCAAGTGCATTATACTGTGTGGAGGACCATGGCGAGTGCATTATACTGTGTGCAGGACCATGGCGAGTGCATTATACTGTGTGCAGGACCATGGCGAGTGCATTATACTGTGTGCAGGACCATGGCGAGTGCATTATACTGTGTGCAGGACCATGGCGAGTGCATTATACTGTGTGCAGGACCATGGCGAGTGCATTATACTGTGTGCATGACCATGGCGAGTGCATTACACTGTTTGCAGGACCATGGGAAGTGCATTATACTGTGTGCAGGACAATGGCGAGTGCATTATAGTGTGTGGAGGACCATGGCGAGTGTCTTATACTGTGTGGAGGACCATGGCGAGTGCATTATACTCTATGGAGTGTGGAGAGGTGTGGGGCCATTATACTGCATGGAAAGCTGTGTGGGGGTCACAGTTACATAGTTACATAGTTTATAAGGCCGAAAAAAGACAAGCGTCCATCCAGTTCAGCCTATTTCTTGTGCACTGCAGCTATTCCGCAGCGTTGATCCAGGGTAAGGCAAAAAAAAAACCATGCGGTATAGGCCAATTTACATCATTGAGGAAAAATTCACTTCCCGACACCAACCTGGCAGTCAGATTAAATCCCTGGATTAATTAACTATCACTAAGCATAAGATGTAATTTTATTGTTCTCAAGAAAGGCGTCCAGGCCTCTCTTGAACTCATGAAGTGAGTTGGACATCACCACTTCCTCTCCCAGAGAGTTCCAGAGTCTCACGGCTCTGACCATAAAGAATCCCCTTCTATGCTGGTGCAGGAACCTCCTTTCCTCCAGACGCATAGTGTGCCCTCTCGTCTTTGTCACCATCCTTGGTATAAACAGGTCATGGGAGAGATCTCTGTACTGCCCCCTGATGTATTTATACATGTTTATGAGGTCTCCCCTAAGCCTTCTCTTTTCCAACGTAAATAGGCCTAATTTTGACAACCTCTCTGGGTATTCTAGTCCCTCCATTCCCTTTATTACCTTAGTCACCCTCCTTTGTACCCTCTCTAGCTCCAATATGTCTTTCCTGATCACCGGAGCCCAGAACTGTGCACAATATTCTAAGTGCGGCCTTACCAGCGCTTTATACAGAGGAAGAACAATGTTCTCATCATATGCCCCTATTCCTCTTCTGATGCATGCTATGACTCTATTTGCCTTCGCAGCTGCTGCCTGACACTGGGCACTCCAATTTAATTTGCTATTAACCAAGACGCCCAGGTCCTTCTCCATGTCAGATTTCCCCAACGGTTTCCCATTTAATATGTATGGGTGACTGCTGTTTTTCTTTCCCATGTGCATGACCTTACATTTATCGGCATTGAACCCCATTTGCCATTTTTTGGCCCAACTCCCCAATTTATCCCAGTTGGGGGATTATACTGTGTTGGGGCCACCATACTTTGCCCTGGGAGTTGAGGTGGGGTACAGTAGGGTCCTTATACTGTGCATGGGGGGAATCATACTGTGTCTGGGGGGCACTTTTGTTGGAATCACACTTTATAGGGCAATGAAATAGGAATGTAGGACTGCAGCAGGAGGAAAATAACTATGTAAAGGATGGAAAGTTGTGAGTTCTGCTCTTCTGTGACCCCGACATTAATTTTTTTTTTGGGGGGGGAGGGGGGCCATTAGAACTTCTGCTATGGGGCCCCATGATTCCTATGTACACCCCCTGTCTGGGAGAGATAAGAGAGGTTGTGCAAAATTAGTGTAAATTAGAAATTGGTGCTATGTTGTGTGTTTTGCACTATATTAACATATACTGCCATTGCATTTCTAACAACTTTTTTTCTACGGCATTATCATCATCATTTATATTTTATTAATGTGTATCATCAGACATTATATTGCCATGGTATAATGTGCTTTTTTATCTCGTAGTGTCAGTTTCAAGCAGGAGATCACTATCAGTATCACCCTTTTGCTAGATAGAAGCGGTTACTCTTTTGTCCTCCCTCGCTGCCCGTACACATTTCGCCGTTTCTATGGAACGTCACGTTGCTGGGCAGAGTGACGCGCATATGTCTGCTCCAGAACGTTATGAGCACAGCCTAACTTCTGTCGATTATGCCACGCCCATTGAGGGCGGCCTTAGATGTTACCCGGCTTCTGATTGGTGTAAAGCGCTTTTCGGTACGCAGTATCCTGACAGGTATAGGACAGTTACGGAGTTTAGCTGCACACACAAGGCGTTACAGAGAGCTGAGGGAGGCGCTGTAGTCGCTTCCATAAATCCGCTTATCTGGAGCCGAAGACTACATGATATTGAATAGCGGCCTCCGCACCGGGATTGTGGCATCCGAAAGGCCGTTTCTGCCCACGTCAATGTAAAGTCGCCACTGTCTGTGGTAATAAGAGCACAGACTTGCGGAGTCAGACACTTCCTTCAAGAATCTGCCACTGAAAAACTTTGGTACAAGAGACAAGTCCCATCCGTTACTGGAGTGCAGCGCTTGTCACCGGTGCTCAGCCCTCCGGCTTTGGTTTGCCCTTCAGCAGTAACCGGTGCCAGTCTGTGATCCACTCTGCCGCCAGTCTGTGATCCACTCTGCCGCCAGTCTGTGATCCACTCTGCCGCCAGTCTGTGATCCAGTCTGTGATCCACTCTGCCACCAGTCTGTGATCCATTCTGCCGCCAGTCTGTGATCCTCTGTGCCGCCAGTCTGTGATCCTCTGTGCCGCCAGTCTGTGATCCAGTCTGTGATCCACTCTGCCACCAGTCTGTGATCCTCTGTGCCGCCAGTCTGTGATCCTCTGTGCCCCCAGTCTGTGATCCTCTGTGCCGCCGGTGTGTGATCCTCTGTGCCGCCGGTGTGTGATCCACTGTGCCGCCGGTGTGTGATCCACTGTGCCGCCAGTCTGTGATCCACTCTGCTGCCGGTGTGTGGCACCATTTCCATGTACCCAGCCTAGGTGACAGGTACCAGGGGACAAGTGACATCTGGACTTGCTGCCACCAGTTTCATCATAGTAGAAGAGTCTTCATCACTCCCGATACGGAATAGACTGCGGGAAGACCCTCACCATGTCCAACAACGAGCGGGCCAAGAAGATCATGGAGGGATTCAAGCTGTATCCTAATGTGTGTAAGGTGGGGTCAGTCTGGGCTCCTCTGGGCTTTGGCTACATGCGTCATCCCATAATTATCACATTATGTCTTCATCTTTCACTTTAAAGATAACCGGTCAGGTTATTTTTGCCGCAATCAGACATCAATACCTGATGGTTCTCTTCCTACAGTCCCCAAAGGTGTCCTTAGTCAATGAAGTATGAAGGCCATTTGTGCCTTGTGTTAATTAGGTCCAGGTTGTGGCGTTATGTGGTCCATACCTTATCCTCCACCTTTATATAGCTTGATTCATGTACCCTTAGACAGGGAATATTATCACCAGTCATGCTCTTGGGGTCATAAGTCGTGCCATATTCGGTGTAGACAATCTAGCAACTCCTATGGTGTGAGTGAACATTGATCCCTATTTTCTGCCAATTTACATATCTAATTGGGCTACCTTGGACGGTTGCAAGACCAGGACTATTCTGGTGGTTTAAATGTCAAGAGTTATTTCCATCTTCATATATGGATATCATTGGATAGTGCTTATAAATAAAAGCAACTTTACAATTTATTGCTTGCTTACTAAAATTTGTAGCCATTCTTTAAATATTCTTTTTTTTTTTTTTTTTTTTTTTTTTTTTTACAGCTCGCTGCCTTGGAGACCGAGCACTGCTGTTTGACAGTAGGAAAAGTGCAAGACTTGCAAGCGTTTTTTACACTGAGCTTGTAAGTACTTTTTTGAAGCTGATCAAGATCACCGGAGCCTTCGGTTACCTCCAAATCCTGGCCAGCGAAGTGATTACAAGCTAGACAGCAACGGTGGTCGGTCTCCTTGACAACAAGCTATAAAAAAAAAAAAAAAGGGTAATATCTAAAGAATGGCTGCAAATTTTAATAAGCAGTAAACTTCAAAAGTTCATTAAACTACAAATATCCATCTATGAAGTTGGGAATACCCCTTTAACATATGACAATTGTAACTAACTTTGTATAAATTAATAGTAGAGGTGACTATAAGAAACTTTGTAATGTATCTTATCAGAAAAATGTGCTTCTTTCTCCACTTATGAAATACTTCTTTCTGTGCCTTTGTACTCATTATTAAAGGGAACCTGTCACATCCTAGGTGCCCTCTACACTGCCCCCATAGCGTAGTTAGTGATGCAATGTGCATCACTAACAAGCTGTTTTCATAAAAATTGGTGCAGCTATAATGATTTTATAACGTTTAATATACTTAGATCCTACCTGCGCTTTCAGTCATAGGGGCGTGCTTGTCATATTCCGTCCTGGGCGGGAGCAGCATTCATGTATTTGAATTCTGCTCCCGGCAAGCGCTGATATTGTGGGGGCGCAGGCGCACTTGTATATGTCTGGCCGCCTGCACAGTGAAGCTGTGTGATTACCAGCTTCACTACACATGCGCGGGGAACATAGTGCGTCATAGCGCATGCGCAGTGAAGCTGTGTATTTACCAGCTGCACTGCGCATGCGCTATGACGCTCTATTCCCCGCACATGCGCTGTGAGGCTGTTATTACCAGCTTCACTACGCATGCACTATGTTATATATATATATATATATATATATATATATATATATATATATATATATATATATATATATATATATATATATATATATATATATATATATATATATATATATACAGTACAGACCAAAAGTTTGGACACACCTCATTTAAAGATTTTTCTGTATTTTCATTACTATGAAAATTGTACATTCACACTGAAGGCATCAAAACTATGAATTAACACATGTGGAATTATATACTTAACAAAAAAGTGTGAAACAACTGAAAATATGTCTTATATTCTAGGTTCTTCAAAGTAGCCACCTTTTGCTTTGATGACTGCTTTGCACACTCTTGGCATTCTCTTCATGAGCTTCAAGAGGTAGTCACCGGAAATGTTTTTCACTTCACAGGTGTGCCCTGTCAGGTTTAATAAGTGGGATTTCTTGCCTTATAAATGGGGTTGGGACCATCAGTTGTGTTGTGCAGAAGTCAGGTGGATACACAGCTGATAGTCCTACTGAATAGACTGTTAGAATTTGTATCATGGCAAGAAAAAAGCAGCTAAGTAAAGAAAAATGAGTGGCCATCATTACTTTAAGAAATGAAGGTCAGTCAGTGCGAAAAATTGGGAAAACTTTGAAAGTGTCCCCAAGTGCAGTTGCAAAAACCATAAAGCGCTACAAAGAAATTGGCTCACATGAGGACCGCCCCAGGAAAGGAAGACCAAGAGTCACCTCTGCTTCTGAGGATAAGTTTATCCGAGTCACCAGCCTCAGAAATCGCATGTTAACAGCAGCTCAGATTAGAGACCAGGTCAATGCCACACAGAGTTCTAGCAGCAGACACATCTCTACAAGAACTGTTAAGAGGAGACTTTGTGCAGCAGGCCTTCATGGTAAAATAGCTGCTAGGAAACCACAGCTAAGGACAGGCAACAAGCAGAAGAGACTTGTTTGGGGTAAAGAACACAAGGAATGGACATTAGACCAGTGGAAATCTGTGCTTTGCTCTGATGAGTCCAAATTTGAGATCTTTGGTTCCAACCACCGTGTCTTTGTGCGACGCAGAAAAGGTGAACGGATGGACTCTACATGCCTGGTTCCCACCGTGAAGCATGGAGGAGGAGGTGTGATGGTGTGGGGGTGCTTTGCTGGTGACACTGTTGGGGATTTATTCTAAATTGAAGGCATACTGAACCAGCATGGCTACCACAGCATCTTGCAGCGGCATGCTATTCCATCCGGTTTGCGTTTAGTTGGGCCATCATTTATTTTTCAACAGGACAATGACCCCAAACACACCTCCACGCTGTGTAAGGGCTATTTGACCAAGAAGGAGAGTGATGGGGTGCTACGCCAGATGACCTGGCCTCCACAGTCACCAGACCTGAACCCAATTGAGATGGTTTGGGGTGAGCTGGACCGCAGAGTGAAGGCAAAAGGGCCAACAAGTGCTAAGCATCTCTGGGAACTCCCTCAAGGTTGTTGGAAGACCATTTCCGGTGACTACCTCTTGAAGCTCATCAAGAGAATGCCAAGAGTGTGCAAAGCAGTCATCAAAGCAAAATGTGGCTACTTTGAAGAACCTAGAATATAAGACATATTTTCAGTTGTTTCACACTTTTTTTGTTAAGTATATAATTCCACATGTGTTAATTCATAGTTTTGATGCCTTCAGTGTGAATGTACAATTTTCATAGTCAAGAAAATACAGAAAAATCTTTAAATGAGAAGGTGTGTCCAAACTTTTGGTCTGTACTGTATATGTGTATGTATGCATGGTATATGTATATGTGTGTATATATATATATATATATATATATATATATATATATATATATATATATATATATATATATATATATATATATATATATATATATATATATATATATATATATATATATATATATATATATATATTTATTAGTGGACAGATGCCTAGGCATACATCCGTACTCCTGCCATTCTTCCTGAAAGTATGTTCTCACCAGTGGCTACCAAATGCCATATATAACTAGCCTAAGCCTGTTAAAACGACCCCCTTCACATGCCCTATAAGGGCTTGATCCACCTTAATCGATGCTGTGTAAACACTATCCAATCCCCACGCTTAGCAGGTGAGGGGGACCATTTGCCCAAAGAAATTATGGAAGATTTACTTAGTTACATGCCACGGAATTCTAACACAATTTGCACCATACAACTGTTTTGCGCTCACCGCACCACATTTATTTTGTGTTTTAAACCCATTAGTCATCCTCCTTCCTTTGTACGGCTTTGTGGGAATGGGTGTAGCTTAATATGCAAAGCTGTTGTCACGGGTGTGTCAGAGGTGACAGACAGTCACCCTGCAGTTGGTTGCAGGAGATCTCTTCGTTTGGCATTACAGACACCTTCTTAGAATCTTTCTCTCTAGGACCCAGCAGCTACCTTCCTCTTGCTAATTAACACCCTGGCCTGGGTGTATAAATACCTGCTGTTTGCTAGTGGGAGATGCCGGCGATAATCACATGACCCCGTGTGATGGCTTGGAGCTAGTGCAGTGCTTCTTCCTCTCTGGTGCTAAGAAGACATGTGTTCATCCCTCTGAAGTTGACTAAAGCTAAGCTATTTTCCCTTGTTTGTTCCCCCATGTTGTTTTTAGTTGTCACTGGGGATCGACTAGCGCTCATACCCTCTCTTCCCTAGCCAGGGCCAAACACCAGGCAAAGACAGGGCGAGGTTCCTGTGCGGGGACTGGTGCGGAACCAATATAGGGACTTTAGTGGAGACAGGGTGATATTAGATCAGCCTAGGAGGTCTCCACTACCCCCTTTTCCCCATTCCCTTCGTGTTGCACTTAGTCTTTCCCACACCTTGCGTGACAGCTGTACTCCAAAAATGGCCCACATTTAGTAGCAAATTTCTCTCAAAAAAAAAAGTATGCCAACCAATAGATGGTTAAAACTTACCATAAATTTGGGGCATTTTAGGTTTGTCTATTCAAAGTTTACTCTGTCTTAAAAAAAAAAAAAAAAAAAAATATATATATATTTTTAAATATCTGATTTTCCCTGTATCTGGTGCTGGTATTAGCACTAGTTGCAGGGCAGATTCAGCCTTCTGGCTGCACAGCAGAGCTTATCTGGATCTTTTAGGGTATGTGCCCAAAATCTGGAGCCGCCTGCGGGTTTGACTCTGTGGACTTATGCAGCGTCAAACCCGCAGCGGCCAGATATTACAGCTTAGTGGATGGGATTTCTAGAAATCCTCCATGTCCACTATGCGTCTGTGGCTCACCCATGGAAACTGACATGCGGCACGTCTTTCCAGACCGCAGCATGTAAATTTCTCCGGCGGGTCCGCATGCGGGCTTTCCTCATAGACCTAATCTTTATGAGGAAAGTCCGAATGTGGAAAAAAAAAATGTCCGTCGCTCATTTGCATAAAATAAGCGGAAGCCGCAGGCGGCTCTTCTGCAGCGTGTGGGCCGCAGCGTGGGCACATACCCTTAGGATCCATCAGTACCTGCTCCATCCCTACAACCAACTATCGCATGATCAATGGGTCCGGAAGATGAAGTGTTGCCAGATATCCGTATACACTGTACTACAGCCCTGTGTATACAGCGATTGGGAGGGCAGAGCTGGTAATAAACCCTCTCTACATTTCTATGTGGAGTCCGACTGTGTATTTTGCGCCCTGATTATTTTAATACGTTTTAAAAAAAAAGATAACATTGTTTGTGTGAAGGAGGCCTAAAGCAGCTGTCCACCTGGGCTCATAAAGGTTATACAGATTTTAACCCCTTAGTAACCGGATCCATTTTTTGAAATCTGATCAGTGTCACTTTATGTAGTAATAACTCTGGAACACTCCCACATATCCTATTGATTTTGAGATTTATTTATTTTTTTGTGACACATAATACTTTATAATAATGGTAAATTTAGGTTGATATGTTTTGTGTTTATTTTTTAAAAATATCAGAAATTTGCCAAAAATGTTTTAAAAATTGCAGTTTTCAAACTTTGAATGACTATCCCTTTAATCCCGATAGTCATACCGCACAAAAATATTAAAGGGGTTGTCTGTCAAAAGTGATAAGTGATAAGTCTGCAGTCACTCTGTTTGACTGCAGACTTATGAATCCCCCCAGCGCATGCACTGTGCGCTGCGGGGACTCACCGGTATGAGACCCGGTAATGGAGGGTATGTATGTGTTATACATACCCACGGCCAGTGGGCGTGGTCTTGCTTTCCATACACTTGTATTGAGCGAGGCCGTGCCTTCTAGTCGGACGCGCCCACTGGCCGCCCACATCACTAGGACAGGGCGTGGCCTCTCTCCATACAAGTGTATGTGGCAGTGCTGATCTCTGCATGCTGTAATTTGGATGCCACTCACCCATTCAAGTCTATGGATGCGTAGAAAACATCAGACTGCACTCGGATGACATCCGCAAACTCCCACAATGGAGAAGATGGAGAAATTTTGTTCTCCATCGTCTCCTCACCTGTGCACCAATTCTCAATCAGATCACACTAAGCTGACGCTCCGATCAATCTCTGATAACCGTTTGAGCTGAGTGCCATTAACATCCACCCGATTCTCTCCCATGAGAGAATCTACGCTTGTGTCAGCGAGCCCTTAAATGTATAAGCATTCAAAGTTTTAAAACTGCTAATTTTTTTTTAAATTTTTGTCAAATTTCTGATGTTTTTAAAATAAGCACAAACTATATCGACCTAAATTTACAATTAATATAAAGTAAAAGAAAAACCAGTCTTAAAATCACTGGGATAACAGTACCTGCTTCAGTGAAGAAAAATAGATGCGAAAAACAGAAGCAACTGGGATGACGCCTGAGAAAACAAAATCTGTCCCGTTCTCTCAGATGCTAAGGCAGCGTTCACATGACTGTATGGAAGAAAACGGACAGTACTCTGATCAATGTTATTCTGTTGGGCTGATCAAATTAATATTTCTTTTTATCCACGGACGAAATACTTGGGAAAAACAAAATCTCACCATGCACTAGTGTTCCCCGTATTTCACATGAGACTCTCATGTTCAAGTCTGTGCGGAGCAAAAAAGAAATCCGATCCCATACAGATCAGCCGTATAGCTTCTGATCCAGATACAATGCCATTATTGGCATCACAAACTGTTTTTGGTCTTGTAAATCTAAATTCTCTACTGATGTATAAAAATGACTGCCGTACTGATTACATACCATATGTTTTTTTCTGGATAAAAATCGGGCAATTATTTTTTTTTCTTTTATACTCTCATGTGAACGTAGCCTAAGGGCTCATTCAGACATTAGTTTTTCTTATACGAGTATTATTAGTGTTTTTCACAGATAGCATACGTACTTATAGTAGTTTATGGGGTAATTCACATGTCCAATTTCATTTATTTATTTTTTTCCCCTCCTACTGAATTGTTCTCACAAAAGCATGGAGACTTGCCCGATATTGATCCAAGGCTCGGATCAATCTCTTCAATGCAAGTCTATAGATTAGTGCAAAAATTGGACAATAATCGGATGGCATCCATACGCTGTACGTTTTTCAAAAGACTGGTTAATGAAAGAAGCTTACGAAGCCTCCATCAGTTTGTGATTTTTTTTCCATCTAAGAAAATCTGATGAAACTGATGGTAAAAACTGAAACTGATGAAACTCGGACCGTTTTTGCGTATTAGAAAAATCACTAATGTGTGAATGAGCCAGAATACTCACACAGATGTGTGAATGCTGCCTTAACTTGTGCTTTATGCATTGAAACCTCTGCTCATTCTGGGTTTTGGAGTCACTGGAGTGGTCCTACTTAGTGATTGACAGCTCTCTGTGTATAATCTACAGGGAAGATACCCCCTATCTACCACACAAGAATGAGAAGTGATCATTTCCCATAAAATGATATACCGTATATCAACCTGTTCAGATCATCCAAGTTATATAATAAACTGGATGTACATTGCATACTGTTTCCAAGCTGAAATATTCACTTTAAAGGGAACCTGCCATGTTGAAAATTGTACCTGACCTGCAGGCCGGATGTTATAGAGCAGGAGGAGCTGATCAGATTGATAGACATTTTTGGAAACGATTTAGTAAACCTTGCATGTTATACATAGAAAACGCCAGGTATTTCATTGAATACTTTGTGTGTGGTCCTATTCAGTGATTGACAGTCTTCCCTGTGTGACTGTGCATGTATAGATGGCTGTTAACCCCATAAGGACTGGATGATTTTTAACTTTTGCGCCTTTGTTTTTTTTTTTTCTCCCCTTATTCCAAGAGCCATACCTTTTTTTTTTTATTTATTTATTTTTTTTATTTTTATTTATTTTTTTTATTCCTTCGACATATCCGTGTCAGGGCTTGTTTTTTGCCGGACGAACTGTACGTTTGAATGACACCACCCATTTTATCATGTGATGTACTGAAAAGGGTGGGAAAAAAATCAAAGTGTGGCGAAAAAGCAAAAAAAACACATTTCCGCAATTTTTTTCTGTTTTTTTTAATTAGTGTTCATTTTACAGTAAAAATTACCTGGCAATATGATTCTCCAGGTCAGTACAATTACGCAGATACAAACCATGCATAGTTTTTGTTTTACTTAAGCTTTTTCTCTTTTTTTTTTCACCACTTAAGTTACTATATTCCGAGAGCAATAACCGTTTTTAATTTTCAGGATATGGAGCTGCGTGAGTGCTAGTTTTTTTGCGCACAGAGCCCATGTTTTTATTGATATCCTTTTGGGGTAGGTACAATTTTTCTCATTACGCCGTTTACCGTTCGTATTATTCTTATAATATTTTGATAGAGCGGACTTTTACAAACACAACAATATCAAATATGTGTGTTCATTTAATTCGTTTTATTTCTTAATTTTTAATGGGGGGAAGCTGAGGTGATATGAACTTTTATTATTTTTTAAAACTTTTTTTAAAACTTTTCACTGTATTTGTTAGTCCCCTTAGGGCACTTGAACCTGCCATCATCTGATCACTTGTGCTATATACAGCAATACCATAGCATTGCTATGTATAGCAAAAATCACGGTCTCTTATGAACTGCAGCCACGAGTCTACAGCAGACCCTTGGCTGTCATGGCAACCCATCGGCTTCCCGTGAGCATGCCATGGGCGAGCCAATGGGTGCATAGAATGACGCACCCCCCCTGCCGGCATGTTGCAATTGCAGATTGACAGCTATATTTGAGAGGTTAACAGCTGCTGGTGGAGCTCCGCTACAGCCATCATCTGCCAGCAAAGATGCTTGCGAGCCTGCATCAAAGGCAGGGAGACGGCATTTGATGTACTCTATATGTCATTTGTCATTAAGGAGTTAATCACTGAGTAGGACCGCCCACTTGACTCATACATACAAACACCAGGGATTTCAATTAAGAAAATACAAGACATACTTAATCTTTTCCAACAAAGATATACGATGCTGCTCAGCTTCTCCTTCTCTATACCTTGCTGTCCATAAATCAGACTGCATGTACAGTGGCATGTAAAAGTTTGGGTACCCCTGGTCAAAATTCCTGTTATTGTGAACAGTTAAGCAAGTTGAAATGATCTTTAAGAGGCCTAAAGTTAAAGATGACACATTTCCTTTGTATTTTAGGCAACAACAAAAAAAAATACTATGTGCGTGTGTATGTATATATACAGTGGTGGCCAAAAGTATTGGCACCTCTCCAATTCTGTCAGATAATACTCAGTTTCTTCCTGAAAATGATTTCAATCACAAATTCTTTGGTATTATTCTCTTCATTTAATTTGTCTTCAATGAAAAAACACAAAAAGAATTGTCCTAAAGCCAAATTGGATATAATTCCACACCAAACCTAAAAAAGGGGGTGGACAAAAGTATTGGCACTGTTTGAAAAATCATGTGATGCTTCTCTAATTCGTGTAATTAACAGCACCTGTAACATACCTGTGGCACGTAACAGGTGTTGGCAATAGCTAAATCACACTTGCAGCCAGTTAACATGGATTAAAGTTGACTCAACCTCTGTCCTGTGTCCTTGTGTGTACCACATTGAGCATGGTGAAAAGAAAGAAGACCAAAGAACTGTCTGAGGACTTGAGAAACCAAATTGTGAGGAAGCATGAGCAATCTCAAGGCTACAAGTCCATCTCCAAAGACCTGAATGTTCCTGTGTCTTCCGTGCGCAGTGTCATCAAGAAGTTTAAAGCCCATGGCACTGTGGCTAACCTCCCTAGATGTGGACGGAAAAGAAAAATTGACGAGAGATTTCAACGCAAGATTGTGCGGATGGTGGATAAAGAACCTCGACTAACATCCAAACAAGTTCAAGCTGCCCTGCAGTCCGAGGGTACAACACTGTCAACCCTTACTATCTGTCGGCGTCTGAATGAAAAAGGGCTGTATGGTAGGATACCCAGGAAGACCCCACTTCTTACCCCGAGACATAAAAAAGCCAGGCTGGAGTTTGCCAAAACTTACCTGAGAAAGCCTAAAACGTTTTGGAAGAATGTTCTCTGGTCAGATAAGACAAAAGTAGAGCTTTTTGGGAAAAAGCATCAACATAGAGTGTACAGGAAAAAAAAAAAGAGGCATTCAAAGAAAAGAACACGGTCCCTACAGTTAAACATGGCGGAGGTTCCCTGATGTTTTGGGGTTGCTTTGCTGCCTCTGGCACTGGACTGCTTGACCGTGTGCATGGCATTATGAAGTCTGAAGACTACCATCAAATTTTGCAGCATAATGTAGGGCCCAGTGTGAGAAAGCTGGGTCTCCCTCAGAGGTCATGGGTCTTCCAGCAGGACAATGACCCAGAACACACTTCCAAAAGCACTATAAAATGGTTTGAGAGAAAGCACTGGAGACTTCTAAGGTGGCCAGCAATGAGTCCAGACCTGAATCCCATAGAACACCTGTGGAGAGATCTCAAAATGGCAGTTTGGAGAAGGCACCCTTCAAATATCAGGGACCTGGAGCAGTTTGCCAAAGAAGAATGGTCTACAATTCCAGGAGAGCATTGTAAGAAACTCATTGATGGTTACCGGAAGCGGTTGTTCGCAGTTATTTTGGCTATAGGTTGTGCAACCCAGTATTAGGCTGAGGGTGCCAATACTTTTGTCTGGCCCATTTTTGGAGTTTTGTGTGAAATGATCAATGATTTGATTTTTGCTTCATTCTCTTTTGTGTTTTTTCTTTGCAAGCAAATTAAATGAAGATAATAAGACCAAAGAATTTGTGATTGCAATAATTTTCAGGAAGAAACTGAGTATTATCTGACAGAATTGCAGGGGTGCCAATACTTTTGGCCACCACTGTGTGTGTGTGTGTGTGTGTGTGTGTGTGTGTGTGTGTGTGTGTGTGTGTGTGTGTGTGTGTGTGTGTGTGTGTGTATATGTATATATATATATAATGAGAAGGTATATCAAAAGGCAGCACTCCAAATAATTTTTTAGAAAAAAATGGACTTTAATGAGCCCAAGAAGCAACGTTTTGGTTCACAGAACCTTTTTCTAAAGGTGTGTGTGTGTGTGTATATATACAGTACAGACCAAAAGTTTGGACACACCTTCTCATTTAAAGATTTTCTGTATTTTCATGACTATGAAAATTGTACATTCACACTGAAGGCATCAAAACTATGAATTAACACATGTGGAATTATATACTTAACAAAAAAGTGTGAAACAACTGAAAATATGTCTTATATTCTAGGTTCTTCAAAGTAGCCACTTTTTGCTTTGATGACTGCTTTGCAAACTCTTGGCATTCTCTTGATGAGTTTCAAGAGGTAGTCACCGGAAATGGTTTTCACTTCACAGGTGTGCCCTGTCAGGTTTAATAAGTGGGATTTCTTGCCTTATAAATGGGGTTGGGACCATCAGTTATGTTGTGCAGAAGTCTGGTGAATACACAGCTGATAGTCCTACTGAATAGACTGTTATAATTTGTATTATGGCAAGTAAAAAGCAGCTAAGTAAAGAAAAACGAGTGGCCATCATTACTTTAAGAAATGAAGGTCAGTCAGTGCGAAAAATTGGGAAAACTTTGAAAGTGTCCCCAAGTGCAGTTGCAAAAACCATCAAGCGCTACAAAGAAACTGGCTCACATGAGGACCGCCCCAGGAAAGGAAGACCAAGAGTCACCTCTGCTTCTGAGGATAAGTTTATCTGAGTCACCAGCCTCAGAAATCGCAGGTTAACAGCAGCTCAGATTAGAGACCAGGTTAATGCCACACAGAGTTCTAGCAGCAGACACATCTCTACAACAACTGTTAAGAGGAGACTTTGTGCAGCAGGACTTCATGGTAAAATAGCTGCTAGGAAACCACTGCTAAGGACAGGCAACAAGCAGAAGAGACTTGTTTGGGCTAAAGAACACAAGGAATGGATATTAGACGAGTGGAAATCTGTGCTTTGCTCTGATGAGTCCAAATTTGAGATCTTTGCTTCCAACCACCGTGTCTTTGTGCGACGAAGAAAAGGTGAACGGATGGACTCTACATGCCTGGTTTCCACCGTGAAGCATGGAGGAGGAGGTGTGATGGTGTGGGGGTGCTTAGCTGGTGACACTGTTGGGGATTTATTCAAAATTGAAGGCATACTAAACCAGCATGACTACCACAGCATCTTGCAGTGGCATGCTATTCCATCCGGTTTGCGTTTAGTTGGACCATCATTTATTTTTCAACAGGACAATGACCCCAAACACACCTCCAGGCTGTGTAAGGGCTATTTGACCACGAAGGAGAGTGATGGGGTGCTACGCCAGATTACCTGGCCTCCACAGTCACCAGACCTGAACCCAATCGAGATGGTTTGGGGTGAGCTGGACCGCAGAGTGAAGGCAAAAGGGCCAACAAGTGCTAAGCATCTCTGGGAACTCCTTCAAGATTGTTGGAAGACCATTTCCGGTGACTACCTCTTGAAGCTCATGAAGAGAATGCCAAGAGTGTGCAAAGCAGTCATCAAAGCAAAAGGTGTCTACTTTGAAGAACCTAGAATATAAGACATATTTTCAGTTGTTTCACACTTTTTTGTTAACTATATAATTCCACATGTGTTAATTCATAGTTTTGATGCCTTCAGTGTGAATGTACAATTTTCAAAGTCATGAAAATACAGAAAAATCTTTAAATGAGGAGTGTCCAAACTTTTGGTCTGTACTGTGTATGTATGTACATATATGTGTGTGTGTGTGTGTGTGTATATGTGTGTATATGTGTATATATATATATGTATGTATATATATATATATATATATATATATATATATATATATATATTATAATATAATATAAATATATATATATATATATATATATATATATATATATATATATATATATATATATATATATATATATATATATATATATATATATATTACTCAAGAAAAATAAAGGGAACACTCAAATAAAACGTCCTAGATCTGAGTGAATGAAATATTCTCATTGAACACTTTGTTCTGTACAAAGTTGAATGTGCTGACAACAAAATCAGACAAAAATCATCGATGGAAATCAAATTTATTAACCAATGGAGGCCTGGATTTGGAGTCACCCCCAAAATTAAGGTGGAAAAACACACTACAGGCTGATCCAACTTTGATGTAATGTCCTTAAAACAAGTCAGTATTGTGTGTGTCCTCCACGTGCCTGTATGACCTCCCTACAACGCCTGGCCATGCTCCTGTTGAGGTTGCGGATGGTCTCCTGTGGGATCTTCGTCCAGACCTGGACTAAAGCATCCGCCAACTCCTGGACAGTCTGTGGTGCAACGTGACGTTGGTGGATGGAGCGAGACCTCATGTCCCAGATGTGTTCAATTGGATTCAGGTCTGGGGAACGGGCAGGCCAATACATAGCTTCATTGCCTTCATCTTGCATGAACTGCTGACACACTCCAGCCACATGAGGTCTGGCATTGTCCTGCATTTGGAGGAACCCAGAGCCAACCGCATCAGCATATGGTCTCACAAGGGGTCTGAGGATCTCATCTCGGTACCTAATGCCAGTCAGGCTACCTCTGGCAAGTACACAGAAATGCCACCCCACACCATTGCTGACCCACTGCCAAACCGGTCATGCTGAAGGTTGTTGCAGGCAGCAGATCGCCCTCCACGGCGTCTCCAGACTCAGTCATGTCTGTCACATGTGCTCAGTGTGACCCTGCTTTCATCTGTGAAGAGCACAGGGCGCCAGTGGTGACTTTGCCAATCCTGGTGTTCTGTGGCAAATGCCAAGCGTTCTGCATGGTGTTGGGCTGTGAGCACAACCCCCATCTGTAGACGTCGGGCTCTCATACTACTCTCATGGAGTCGGTTTCTAACCGTTTGTGCAGACACATGCACATTTGTGGCCTGCTGGAGGTCATTTTGCAGGGCTCTGGCAGTGCTCCTCATGTTCCTCCTTGCACAAAGGCGGAGGTAGCAGTCCTGCTGCTGGGTTGTTACCCTCCTACGGCCCCCTCCATGTCTCCTGTTGTACTGGCCTGTCTCCTGGTAGCGCCTCCAGCCTCTGGACACTACGCTGACAGACACAGCAAACCTTCTTGCCACAGTTTGCTTTGATGTGCCATCCTGGATGAGCTGCACTACCTGAGCAACTTCTGTGGGTTGCAGAGTCCGTCTCATGCTACCACGAGTGTGAAAGCACAACCAACATTCAAAAGTGACCAAAACATCAGCCAGAAAGCATTGGTACTGAGATGTGGTCTGTGGTCCCCACCTGCAGAGCCACTCCTTTATTGAGGGTGTTGATAATTGCCTATAATTTCCATCTATTGTCTATTCCATTTGCACAATAGCATGTTTGATTTCACAGAAGTGTGATTGACTTGGAGTTATATTCTGTTGTTTAAGTGTTCCCTTTATTTTTTTTGAGCAGTATATATTATAATACCATTTTTTTCCTAAAATACAAAGGAAATGTGTCATTGTTAACTTTAGGCCTTTTAGAGATCAATTAATCTTCAACTTGCTTAACTGTTTACAATAACCGTCATTTTGAAAAGGGCTTCCCAAACTTTTACATGCTACTGTGTCAGGCTACACTGGTTCCCTATAGACTTAGTTCAGTGTATGTAAAGTACATTTTAGGTTCGGTCCATCATGTGCCTGTGCCCAGTGTTGTAAAGAGAGGAGAGAACAAGGCGCAATGGGTGACTCAGTATTGCAATTGTTAGAGGGGTGTGGGGATGGCTACTAACCTTATGAAGTTGTGCACCTCTGCACAACCCCAGTGTAAAGCTCCACAAGCTCCGCTCTGTTGGTGGCTGTCATCTATTTCCAGCGGCGTTCACAGATCCTGATCTCTCGGTGGTGGATCAAGTGGTCAGGTTAGTAGCATGTAACGCCGAGATAGACGCCCAGCTTCACCAACACCCCCGGCAGCGTTCCGGAGGGGTTAGGGCAGCGCAGCTTGGAAAACCAGGGTAGTAGTTCTAATTAAATTGCTCCCACAGGTGAAAGAACAATAGATTAAAGGCAGCTCTACCGCACCCCAACAGGGGGAAAAGGACAATCATTAAATGTGAATAGCGGTACCAGAGCGCCAATAACAGGGCAAAAATATTAAAAGGACTGATTTATTAATACACACAACGCGTTTCGGTGGAAACAGCCACCTTCATCAGTTGTCACCTCAGCCAAGAAGTTAAAGCTTAGGCGGAAATGAGTCTTCCAAATTTATAATGACCCGAAGCATACTGCCAAAATGGTAACAAAGTGGCTTAAGGATAAAGTCAATGTTTTGGAGTGGCCATCACAAAGCCCTGATCTCAATCCTATTGAAAATTTATGGGCAAAGCTGAAAAGGCAGGTGCGAGCAAGGCAACCTACAAACCTGGATCAGTTACACCAGTTTTGTCAGGAGGAATGGGCCCAAATTCTGATCAATTATTGTGAGACCATTGTGGAAGGATATCCCAAACGTTTGACCCAAATCATTCAGTTTAAGGACAATGGTACCAAATACTAATGAAATTTATGTAAACTTCTGACTTTGCTGTAAGTAAAGCTTTAAGGCTGTGTGCACACGATGCGTTTTTCATGCGTTTAAGCTGCGGAAACGCATCAAAAACGCATGGTAATCCGCACCCCATGGTCCCCAATTGCGTTCCGCAATGTCAATGCACATGCTACGGATTTTTCCGCAGCGTTTCTGCAGCGCAAATAAATCCGCAGCATGTTCATTAATTTTGCGGAAGCGCCGCCATTGACTTGCATTGAGACGCATAGAATCCGTGTCTGTACATTTGTACAAGCGGATTTTATGCTTCTCTATGTGCGGATGGTACCCAGTTCTGGAGGAGAGAAGACTCTCATCCAGACCTGGGTACCATTGTACCTGTAAAAAAAAAAAAAAAAAAATAAAGTTTATATTCACCTGTCCGGCGGCCCCTGCATCAGCTATTTCAGTTAGATATATGTAATAACTGTTGGACACAGTAATGTTTCTGCCTTGAAATTAGGTTTATTGTACTAACAGAAAATGTGCAATCTGCATTCAAACAAAATTTGACAGGTGCATAAGTATGGGCACCTCACCAGAAAAGTGACATTAATATTTAGTAGATCCTCCTTTTGCAAAAATAACAGCCTCTAGTTGCTTCCTGTAGCTTTTAATGAGTTCCTGGATCCTGGATGAAGGTATTTTTGACCATTCCTCTAGACAAAACAATTCCAGTTCAGTTAAGTTTGATGGTCGCTGAGCATGGACAGCCCTCTTCAAATGATCCCACAGATGTTCAATGATATTCAGGTCTGGGGACAGGGATGGCCATTCCAGAACATTGTAATTGTTCCTCTGCATGAATGCCTGAGTAGATTTGGAGCGGTGTTTTGGATCTTTGTCTTGCTGAAAGATCCATCCCCTGCGTAACTTCAACTTTATCACTGATTCTTGAACATTATTGTCAAGAATCTGCTGATACTGAGTGGAATCCATGCGTCCCTCAACTTTAACAAGATTCCCGGTGTCTGCATTGGCCACACAGCCCCAAAGCATGATGGAACCTCCACCAAATTTTACCGTGGGTAGCAAGTGTTTTCTTGGAATGCTGTGTTTTTTTGCCGCCATGCATAACGCCTTTTTGTATGACCAAACAACTCAATCTTGGTTTCATCAGTCCACAGGACCTTCTTCCAAAAAGAAATTGGCTTCTCCAAATGTGCTTTTGCATACCTCAGCCGACTCTGTTTGTGGCGTGCTTGCAGAAATGGCTTCTTTCGCATCACTCTCCCATACAGCTTCTCCTTGTGCAAAGTGTGTTGTATAGTTGACCGATTCACAGTGACACCATCTGCAGCAAGTTGATGCTGCAGCTCTCTGGAGGTGGTCTGAGGATTGTCCTTGACTGATCTCACCATTCTTCTTCTCTGCCTTTCTGATGTTTTTCTTGGCCTGCCACTTCTGGCCTTAACAAGAACTGTCCCTGTGTTCTTCCACTTCCTTACTATGTTCCTCACAGTGGAAACTGACAGGTTAAATCTCTGAGACAGGTTTTTGTATCCTTCCCCTGAACAACTATGTTGAATAATCTTTGTTTTCAGATCATTTGACAGTTGTTTTGAGGAGCCCATGATGCCACTCTTCAGAGGAGATTCAAACAGGAGAACAACTTGCAAGAGGCCACTTTAAGTAGCTTTTCTCATGATTGCATACACCTGGCTATGAAGTTCAAAGCTCAATGAGGTTACAAAACCAAAAAAAGTGCTTTAGTAAGTCAGTAAAAAGTAGGTAGGAGTATTTAAAACAAGAAAATGATAAGGGTGCCCATACTTATGCACCTGTCAAATTTTGTTTGAATGCAGATTGCACATTTTCTGTTAGTACAATAAACCTAATTTCAAGGCAGAAACATTACTATGTCCAACAGTTATTACATATATCAAACTGAAATAGCTGTTGCAAAAACACCAATTTTTATAAAACAAAAAGCTTAAGATTAATAGGGGTGCCCAAACTTTTTCATATAACTGTATGTATATAATATATATATATATATATATATATATATATATATATATATATATATATATATATATATATATATATATATATATATATATATATATATATATATATATATATATATAATTACTCAAGAAAAATAAAGGGAACACTCAAATAAAACGTCCTAGATCTGAGTGAATGAAATATTCTCATTGAACACTTTGTTCTGTACAAAGTTGAATGTGCTGACAACAAAATCAGACAAAAATCATTGATGGAAATCAAATTTATTAACCAATGGAGGCCTGGATTTGGAGTCACCCCCAAAATTAAGGTGGAAAAACACACTACAGGCTGATCCAACTTTGATGTAATGTCCTTAAAACAAGTCAGTATTGTGTGTGTCCTCCACGTGCCTGTATGACCTCCCTACAACGCCTGGGCATGCACCTGATGAGGTTGCGGATGGTCTCCTGTGGGATCTCCTCCCAGACCTGGACTAAAGCATCCGCAAACTCCTGTACAGTCTGTGGTGCAACGTGATGTTGGTGGATGGAGCGAGACATAATGTCCCAGATGTACTCAATCGGATTCAGGTCTGGGGAACGGGCGGGCCAGTCCATAGCTTCAATGCCTTCAGCTTGCTGGAACTGCTGACACACTCCAGCCACATGAGGTCTGGCATTGTCCTGCATTAGGAGGAACCCAGGGCCCACCGCACGAGCATATGGTCTCACAGGGGGTCTGAGGATCTCATCTCGGTACCTAATGGCAGTCAGGCTACCTCTGGCGAGCACATGGAGGTCTGTGCGGCCCTCCAAAGAAAGGCCACCCCACACCATTACTGACCCACTGTCAAACCGGTCATTCTGAAGGATGGTGCAGGCAGCAGATCGCTCTCCACGGCGTCTCCAGACTGTGCCACGTTTGTCACATGTGCTCAGTGTGAACCTGCTTTCATCTGTGAAGAGCACAGGGCGCCAGTGGCGACTTTGCCAAACCTGGTGTACTGTGGCAAATGGCAAGCGTTCTGCACAGTGTTGGGCTGTGAGCACAACCCACATCTGTGGACGTCGGGCTCTCATACCACCCTCATGGAGTCGGTTTCTAATCGTTTGTGCACATTTGTGGCCTGCTGGAGGTCATTTTGCAGGGCTCTGGCAGTGCTCCTCCTGTTCCTCCTTGCACAAAGGCGGAGGTAGCTGTCCTGCTGCTGGGTTATTGCCCTCCTACGGCCCCCTCCACTTGTCCTGGTGTACTGGCCTGTCTCCTGCTAGTGCCTCCAACCTCTGGACACTACGCTGACAGACACAGCAAACCTTCTTGCCACAGCTCGCATTGATGTGCCATCCTGGATGAGCTGCACTACCTGAGCAACTTCTGGGAGTTGTAGAGTCCATCTCATGCTACCATGAGTGTGAAAGCACAACCAACATTCAAAAGTGACCAAAACATCAACCAGAAAGCATTGGTACTTAGATGTGGTCTGTGGTCCCCACGTGCGGAACCACTCCTTTATTAAGGGTGTCTTGATAATTGCCAATAATTTCCATCTATTGTCTATTCCATTTGCACAACAGCATGTGAAATTGATTGTCAATCAGTGTTGCTTCCTAAGTGGACAGTTTGATTTCACAGAAGTTTGATTTACTTGGTGTTATATTCTGTTGTTTAAGTGTTCCCTTTATTTTTTTTGAGCAGTGTATATTGTAGGGTTTGGTACTCACTTAGACGCGTTAGACATAGGCACAGGATACTGTTTCTTTAAAAACATCCGAGGCAGGTTTATTATACTTTCATAAACCACACTTTTAGAAGTAAACAAAAGACAGCCTTGTCCGGCACAGTGTAACAAAACAAAAAATAAATAGTCCATACAGTATGGCAGGTTTGCCCGCTCACGGTCAGTGTCCTTTAGCACGAACACTCTAGAGGTCTCCACACCTCCAGCCACAGACACTGAATGAGACACTCGGTCTCCATTTTATACACACGCCCTGGGGTGGGGATATGTGAGCAGCCAATACCTCCCTTCTCTTATGACTGCTCGTAGAAACCGGCCCTGATACGCCCTATTAACCCTCTCAGCACTGTGTGCTGGATCATGCTTTCCTGCTTTTACATCACTGAAGCTACCAACTTCAGCGATGCATATCTCCCCTCAAGAACATGTCTGGTGGCCATCTTACATACCCCCCTGCCCAAAGCCGGTGGGTCTTGGCACCATCTGCTAACATACAGTGGACCCTTGACAATGTGTCATCATTGCCATGCAGTTTCCCAGGCCTATGCTCTACTTGGAAGCTAAAGTCCTGGAGGGCTAGGAACCACCTGGTCACTCGGGCATTGTTCCCTTTCTTCTCGTTCTTCCACCTTAGTGGGGCATGGTCTGACACCAGCCTGAACTTCCTGCCTAAGAGGTAGTATTTTAGAGTGTCCAATGCCCACTTGATGGCCAAACATTCCTTCTCCACTATGGAGTAATTTTTCTCACAAGATGTCAGCTTCCGTCTTAAATACATTATGGGGTTCTCTTCCCCCGTTCACCTCTTGTGATAGGACAGCCCCCAGTCCGCCACCTGACGCGTCCGTCTGGACCACAAACTCCTTTGAGAAATCCGGTGCCACCCGCACTAGCTGTTTGCACAGAGCCTACTTTAGCTTCCGGAAAACCGTCTCAACTTCTGGAGACCACTTAGCCATGGCTTGCCGATGCTACTGCGCACACCCGGGCGCCATTTTGCTACAAGAAAAAGAAACTTGCTTGCAGCAATATGGCCCCCGCGCTTGTGCAGTAGCTTCTCTCGGTAACCGAAATATTCTACTGCACATGCGCGGGCGGCCATTTTGGGACATGTAAATTTCATATTGACAGAGAAATTACAAAGGCAATATGTAAACTAGTTGGCAGGTCACTGAAAGCACAGTGACCTGTCAGAGGCAAGAGATAGGAATACATAATGAGAGCACCATTTACAGCCCCTCCCCAAAGTCCCATTTCAGAGCACGAGCATATTATGGCAGAACTGAAAATAAAGATTATAAAAGAACCACTGGACGGATTTCATCAACAAAGGTATCATTTTACTCAGTGTAATGGCGCCCACCTGACAGTGTATGTGGCTTACTGAGCACAATCCTGCTGACAGGTGCGCTTTAATGCAGTATTCAGACCTTATAGTATTTGTACAAGAAGACACTATGAGGTTGGTTGTCATGTTCTGGTTTTGCTGTTCTTTAATGAAGCACTACCATCAAAGTTTTTATCCTCTTAATATTTATTTTATAGCATTGTGTACTTACAATTGCTCATTTTGCCTTTTTAACCCAGTTAATTCTTCTGTTTTCCGTTAGGTCTATGACATCATGTGATTACAAACAGACTAGCAGAATCCTTCTAAGCTCTATGTAGAAACAGGAGGTCATTTTTCCCTGTAAAAGTCATCATTACAACTACAATTATACCCATCTGCCAGTGATTTCACAGTGATCTAGAGTTGTATTTCTAATGATGACTCATGCAGGGGAAAAAAGACTCTGTTTCTACTTAGAGCTTTGTAGGATTCAGCTAGTCTGTTTGTAATTACTTGATGTCATGGACCTAATGGAAGAAAGTGGAATTAAATGGGTAGAAGGGCAAAATGAGCAATTGTAAGTACACTGTGCTATATAATATGTTGACTACAATATATTAAGAGGATAAAAATTTTGATGGGAGTGTGTCTTTAATGATTTTTGGATGTCTGTCTGTGCTATGTATGGATAGAGTCATGGTGTTTATGTGTGCAAAGTCTAACCTATTCCTTTACTGTATTTAGATTATGGATAATGCCAAGGTAGATATAAGCATTTATATCGCCGACTTTCTATCCAGGATAGCACAATTGTCACATTGGAATTTTACATGGAGTACTTTATCTTTCAGACGCTGTTCAGATTTCTGATAATAGACCTCTAGACTAAGAACATACTGGTGTGGCAAAATTTTGTCCAGTTTTAGCGGGGTAAATGACGATTCCATGTCTAGAACCTTGGGCACTTAGTCTGCTTCCAGCAGCAAGATACATTACATTACAAGGAAACAATCGGTCAAGTTCTGTGTAAAGTAGATAAATAACCTGCCACTCAATGGACTCGTGAATTTTTTTATGAATTTTTAATAGCAAAGTAGTGCAACAAACAGACGTTTCGGTCACATAAGACCTTCCTCGGTGTACAGTATATGGAAGTAGGTGTGTGTATAAGGCAGAGGCCCGGTAGGTGCTGTCAGCTGTGGATTGAGAAGTCAGGACGCGGTGTCCACCGTTTGTCCAGGGTGTTTTGCTGTGTTTTTTGTGTGCATTTTTTCAGTGTTTTTTTTCACTGTCCCGCTGTCTATTTATGCAAGTACATAAGGTTCTCTGAAAAAAAAGAACCCCATTTTATTTTGCCATAAAAAACACTGATGCAAATTTTGGTGCATTTTTGATGCGTTTTTCAGCATTTTTTTCACCACCCATTACTTCCAATGGATGAAAAAACGCTGAAAGAAGTGACATGCTCTATTTTCCAAAAACCAAACCAAGGCACAAAATACGCAGCAAAAAAACCCGAAAAACGATGTGTGAACAGAGAATTCCCATAGACTTTGCTGAAGGCTATGATCACACACATTGGGTTTTTCAACGTTTTTTTGCTGCAGATTTTTACGCAAGTTTTCAGCTGCGTTTTGCAGTACCAGCAAAGTCTATGAGAAACAAGAATTCTCTGTTCACACCACTTCTTTTTTTTTTTTTTTTTTTTTTTTTTTGCTGCATATTTTTTGCCTTGGTTTGGTTTTTGGAGAATAGAGCATGTCCCTTCTTTCAGCGTTTTTTTCACCCATAGGAAGTAATGGGTGGAGAAAAAACGCTGAAAAATGCACCAAAATTTGTATCAGCTTATTTTCAACGTTTTTGATGGCAAAATAGAATGGGGTTCTTTTTTTTCACAGAACTTTATGTACACTGTGTTCCAAATTATTATGCTAATAATCTTTTCTCAGATTTTCCCAAATTACCTATATGAATTGCAGTCATTGTAATTTTCCAGTCAAATAACTATTAGAGTACAATTGAAAGGTTTTTGTACAAACTGCCTATGATAACAGTATATTTTTAAAAAAATAAAACACTCAAACTGCACTCAAAATGCATGTTCCAAATTATTATGCACAGCAGAGTTTTCAACCTTTTCATTTTAATAAAGAACAAAAAAATGGTCATTTTTGAAATTCTAAGCATTAGCAGGTTATTACAAACTGAAATCAAACAGTTTTCAACTCAAAACTTTATTCTAGGTGATGTTACATTTGCACATAGGACCGCTTGTTCGAAAGGATCTTCTGAACTCTCTCGTCCATTGAATTTGTCAGGTTTTGGATGGTTTCTGCTTTAATTGTTTTGCATGAGGACAGAATACCCTCCCAGAGCTGTTGCTTAGATGTGAACTGCCTCCCGCCATCATAGACACTCCTTTTGATGATGCTCCAGAGGTTCTCAATGGGGTTGAGGTCAGGGGAGCATGGGGGTCACACCATAAGTTTGTCCCCTTTTATGCCCATATCAGCCAGAGATGCAGATGTGTTATGTGCAGCATAAGACGGGGCATTATCATGCATGAAAATGATCTTTCTGCGGAATACACGGTTCTTCTTCTTGAACCATGGCAGGAAGTGCTGTTTGAGAAACTCAACATACATTATGGAGTTCATCTTTACCCCTTCAGGGATCCTAAAAGGGCCGACAATCTCTCTCCCCATGATTCCAGCCCAAAACATTACTCCACCTCCTCCTTGTTAGCGCCGTAGCCGTGTTTGCATGGGGTGTCCATCAACCAGCCATCCTCCACTCCATCCATCTGGACCATCGAGATCATTTCATGCATGATAATGCCCCGTCTCATGCTGTACATAACACATCTGCATCACTGGCTGCTATGGGCATAAAGGGGGACAAACTTATGGTGTGGCACCCATGCTCCCCTGACCTCAACCCCATTGAGAACCTCTGGAGCATCATCAAAAGGAGTGTCTATGATGGCGGGAGGCAGTTCACATCTAAGCAACAGCTCTGGGAGGGTATTCTGTCCTCATGCAAAACAATTAAAGCAGAAACCATCCAAAACCTGACAAATTCAATGGACGAGAGAGTTCTGAAGCTCCTTTCGAACAAGGGGTCCTATGTACAAATGTAACATCACCTAGAATAAAGTTTTGAGTTGAAAACTGTTTGATTTCAGTTTGTAATAACCTGCTAATGCTTATAATTTCAAAAATGACCATTTTTTGTTCTTTATTAAAATGAAAAGGTTGAAAACTCTGCTGTGCATAATAATTTGGAACATGCATTTTGAGTGCAGTTTGAGTTTTTTATTTTTTTAAAAATATACTGTTATCATAGGCAGTTTGTACAAAAACCATTCAATTGTACTCTAATAGTTATTTGACTGGAAAATTACAATGACTGCAATTCATATAGGTAATTTGGGGAAATCTGAGAAAATATTATTTGCATAATAATTTGGAACACAGTGTATATGCATAAGTAGAAACAGAAGGACAGTGAAAAAAAGACTCAAAAAAAACGCAGCAAAACCTGCGTTTTTGACGCAGCTGATTTCCTGCCAGAGAGTAGGTTTTGCTACAGATTTGTGGCACTGAAAAACCCAACATGTGTGAACAGAGCCTTACAGTGCCTGCCAAAAGTTAATCCTAGCCCTGATAACCCCCACTTTACTGCATATTCAGAAATATCAATATGTCTACTCAGGATGCTCAAACTTTTGTGAATCTACACTCCTCAACATTGAAACTGTAACACCTAAAAGGAAAAGTTGTGGAATTATCAAAATCACAGGATGGATAGCCATGTTCATGATAATGAGAAGAAGGATGTTTTCAAAACATTTCGACGTATTCAGTGTATGATGAGCGCCAGGAGCAGAAATAAACACACTTACACCCCTTGGCAGCTATCCATGAGGTCTGAGGAATGTTCTGCCACTCTGAATACACTTGGGCACACAAATCATGAAGATCCACTGCTGGCAGCTCCGTTTGCAATTACAATGATATCCCTGACGTACTCTATAAAAGACCAGTCCGGAGACTGCAGAACATGGTAGCACGTGTAAGTTGCATAGGGTTCTCATTATAGTAGTAGCAACATGTGACCTGGCATTGTTATGCTGGAAATACGGTTTCTTGACACTTTAGAGAAAATTGGTCAGCAATTGCAAAGGGAGCTGCCAGCAGCGAATCTTGATTATTTGCGTGCCCAAGAGTGTTCAGTATGGCAGAACATTCCTCAGACAACCATGAATTACCTCACTGATAGCAGCCAAGGTGAGTAAGTGCGTGTAATAATTTACATGGTGCTCATTCTTGATGCTGAAAAAAACAAGGTGTTTTGAAAAATATTTCCTTTTTTTTTTTCATTATTTGGATATTGCTAACATGTCTGCCCATCCTGTGATTCCCATAATTTCACCATTTTCCTGTCTTTTATTGCAATTTCAATGTGTGTATTACTGCTTTGGTCCAAATGAGTGACAGCAGTTGTACTGGAAAGGCAACAGCAAGACAACTCCCTAAAAGAGAATGATTCTTCTTTATTTTTGTGTTTGGCTAGTGTCCTTGTCAGTACTTGTAGCATGAGATGGTACCTATAGCCCATTCAGTTTGCACAAATAGTCCTGCTCATCCAGGAGGGCACATCCTCATGTGCCATCGTAGGGAGGTTTGCTGTGTTGGCAAACACTGTTTTAAAGGCATAGAGCAGATACCAGGACATGGCCGTAACATGTGGAGAGCTGGAGAAAGAAAACCAGCAGAAGAAATGGTAACTACAGCTTTGTACAAGCAGGGACAGGACCATGCACAATCACAGCTGCTTGCATTATATACAACCTAGAGCGCAGCAGCACCGTGTATGAGCTAAGTTTTATATAAAAATAATTTAAACTGCATTATAGACTATACTTATAAAATTAAAGTACTTAGTGCACAAATTGGCCAATTTGTGTTTGCCCACCATCCATGACAAGCTGACCTTTCTTTTGATGGGACCCTAATCATTTCTATCAAACATGCGTCTCCTGGGCCAAAAGCCTAGAAACAAAAAGGGCAAGTAGGATCCAGTGCTAAATAAAAACAGTTATGGACTGATGGGACACTTGCTCAGTCAGAAAAGGAGGCAGTCACCATCTCCAAATATTCTGCAAAAAAGACAACTGATCAACACCCCCGAACAGAATGAAGCAAGCGTGAACTGGTGAAGCTGCTGTGACTGTATCATACACCAGCCGAAAAGCCCAACAGCACTCTGTATGCAGGACGATATAATACTAACATCGAATATGTAAACTGCATTACTGCCGTATAGAATATACTTAGGTACTTAACAGGCTTATTGGCCTTTTTGTATATGCCCACCAGCCACGACAGGGCGACCTGACAAATTTATCTCATCCCTCAAAAAAAAAAACAAACACAGGCCCTCGGCCCTCCTACAGCTACGTCGCCAGAAAAAAATATTTCTTCTGGGATCTGACGATGGATAAAGAGAAAACAATAAACAGGTCTAATCCTTATAGTGTTAAAATATTGTTACATGATACATTTTATTCTTACCACCATCTTTGTGTGGGGGAAGGGGTGGGACATGTATCTCATTTATGAGGGATTGAGCAGATTAGCCCTGGATGCACAGATGTGGGGGTCCTGTACTAGGCTGTGTTTGCCATCTGGTATTCTCTTTACATGTCATTGCAAAAAAAATTGGATTGGATTTCAACAATGTCGAATGAAAGTCAAAAAGAAGACCTAAAGAAAAAGAAAAGCTTCCTTGCTTCCCTTTGTCCCTTTTGACAGATATAAAGGGAGTGAGACATACGAGGCACAGGGACACATTTGTATGTAAAGTTCCTACTCCTATGAGTAACAGACAAGAACAGTGTCCCAGGGTATCAACAATGTTTGCCTGTAGCGTCAGCTGCATCACCATTATGATTAAGGTGTCCCTATGTACAGACCAGAAACAGTTTGTAAGTTGTTTACTGCCAAGTGGTCCTTTGAGTCCCTGTCCCTTGTCATACACTTCTGATTCCGTGTTCCTGACAGTTGCTCGCAGAGATGATGCAACGATCTCTCGCATTTTCCTCACACATACAGTACTGATCATCATGTAACATTCCATATTCATTGTCGGACTTCTTGGCATAGCACAAAATGAGAAGCTTCGCTCAACAAGCCCACTCTGAACAAGCCCTAATCCGTAAAGAGCTAGTGGCAGAAGAGTGAAGGTCATCTTGCGTTGTGTTGGTTCCTTCGAGAACACATTTTTGTCTGACTTCTGTTTGATAGGCTGATGAGATTTTCCCATTTTTTTGACATCCACTTCTAGATCTGTGGGCAGCTGGGGTGAGCCTCGCATGGCCAATAATAACTCCGTTCCATTTTGAGTGTCTGCATAAGATCCCAGATGTTTGTTTAGCTAAGGGAGTGATCCTCATTTCCTGATGAATCCTTTGGTTGTTGTCTTGGTGCTAAGGTAAAATTTGTAAAGAGTTGATCTTTATTAAAGCTTCGCCCCACTTGTAAAACCAGTGTTCTGGAATTGAATACCAATAAAAACCATGTAACCCATTACTGTATCTTCAGGATGGCTTTTTTTCCACAGTGACCACTTTGTACTTGCATGAAATAGACACAATATCTACATTATTCAATGAACATGGAAGAATCAAGTCATGCTGCATATGAGGAGCAGGGTTTGATTAAAAAAAAAAAAAGAGCAGGTGTATAACTGGCCATACACCTAATATAAACGTTGGCCGAATGATCTCTCCTAACTCCCTCATACACATAAGAGCTAACATCAGTCAAGCCTTCATTTGTTTTTAAGTGTGGACAGAGTGCAAAGCTGCTTACACCTCTGGCAGTGGCTGATCATCCCTGAACACAAGGGTCGGCATTGAAATTCCAACAGTCCAATCCTCCTGTCTTCTGGCACCATCTTTTGGGTCGGGAGGCCCCCATCAGATGGTTGGCGGGTTTGGATGATTTTTATCTGTGTATAGAGTCTTCAACCAGTTCATGACAGGGCAATTTTCCCCGATTCTTGACCAAGCACATTTTTTGGATTTATTGTACATGTGCTTTTAAGGCCATTTTTCTCATTTGGAAATTCAAATAATTTTTTTATTTTTTTTTGCAATTCCTGGGGCTTAATAATATTACTTTTGTTTTGCTGATATCGGGGTGGGAGGGTGATGTGAAGAGAAAGATGAAATGCTTATTTATTTTTCATATTTTATTTTTTATGACCCCAAAGGACCGCTAAAAAAAAAAAAAAAAAAATTGTGTTAGGAATTATTTGTATATATTGGACATATTTTTATTTCTACTGGGGAGTAGCTACAAACATAGAATCAGACTGGCGATGTTTTTTCTCTGTTATTTTACTGGGTCCCCCATATGGCCTTTAAAGACTTATGTTGGGCATTTGAACATATTAATACATAATGGTTATTGCTGATTTAACCTGTAACTGTGGATGGTATGTTAGCCCCAGTTACAGGGGAAATTCGGTTTACTGGCTGGCTTACTACACCAAGCGGTCACATAACTGGGTCCGAATAAGGAAGCACCATCGGTACATACTTATCTATATACACAGTGCTGATTCAGCGTTGTGTAGACAGTGATCAGGAAGGCAAACACAATAATAAATGATCTCTGACATCTCTATGGGGAGTCTGGCTGTCCACAGTCAACTCGCCCCTCCCCCTCGTGCATCTGTACAATCTCCTGCAAGCAGCTTAGTCTGCAATAACATTTTAATTTTTTTTTCTAAATATCACCTATTAATAATGACCCCGTTCCCTTTAAAAGACCTGACTATTTTAGAAAATGTTTGGTCAAAACTTTCAGCCACTCGTCAATATTCTGCCAGAGGAGACATCCACTTTGATGACTCAGTAAAGGCTGCAGTTGGTCAGCGACCACTGATTGGCTGTGGCGATCACCCGCTGGGAACAGCAGCTCTGCCATTTCTGGAATGGCACCGCTGTGGGAAGTGAGTATACTTCGTTCTGTTTTGTTTATTATTTTTTTAACTCTGTGGGGCCTTGCGCTAATTTAAAGAAGGGTTAACCAGTGTACTGTATTTCCGGTTGATCAGTAGTGAACAACCTCTTTTAATGTCTACAAAAAAGATGTGATCAAATGACAAACGACCATCCGCTCATTTGTCATGTAAGCAGTGGACCTGACCACATGAGCCATATGAACATTTTTCAGCTAGATCTGCTTATGTAAAAGCGCTTTATACCATTTATTAGTGAAGTAACAATTTTGTTTAATTCTACCACAATGTAGATATTCTGCCTGGAACAACTCCTATTCTGCACAGTTTAAAAAATAAGTACCTCCCGGCCAAGCAGTGGGGTCTGGCAGCCACACTCCCCTGAAAAATGCTACTTTAGCTGGAGTCTGCTCTCATTTTGTCACTCTCTAAGGCAATGTTCACACATTCAGTATTTGGTCAGTATTTGTAAGCCAAAACCAGGGAGGAACAATCATAGAAATAGTATAATAGAAACACGTCACCACTTCTGTATTTATCACCCACTCCTGGTTTTGGCTTACAAATACTGATGTGAAATACTGGACGTGGCCTCAGGAGAACCATATTCTCATCGGAGTATTGTGCTGTAATGACTCTGGTTCCTCTGGGACCAGATGGATACTAATTTTCCTGTGGAGAGATCATGAATAGATCATATGTGGCCCAGTCCTTCTTTATTTTCATTCTTTGTATCTGCTAACTTTCCTTTTGAATTATTGGCAAAGTATTAGACATGAACCTGCGTCATGCAGAGACCAGGGGAAAAGGGATTACTGTGCTAAGTAAGTGTTGTATGTTTCAGCCTTCTGTTTTACTGCTCCCACTGCACCAAACCTGGAAGAACTAGACAAGACCTGGGTACGGTAGTGCCAATATGGTATAATAGAGGAGTACCACCTCAGTGAAGGCACTGCTGTGACTGTATTTTCCTTTTTTAATGCTAATTCTCCTGTGCACTGCAATTGAGCTAGTGTCTAGTTATTCTATTGCTGCTGGGACCTTAAACAGCTCCTATCCCTAGTCTGGGGCTGCCGGTCTATTTAATGACCGTGTGGGCAGCCACAGATTGGTTATGTTATTACATACTAGTTGGTGTCAAAAGTGCTAATGTCACCCCAAAAGGGTTCCATTTTTCTACTAAAGTCAGGCCTGAACTTCCAGGTTGTGGGAACCCCATCATGCAGATCCCTCAACTATCTGTGGCTTTTTCAAGCAGTTTGTGACATCTCGCTCTTTGCACCAACCCAGTGCTGGTGGTACTTAGCCAATTGTACTCGCTCTAATAAAATCATCAGTCTGGGGCTGCCTATTTTAATCAATAAAATATCAGCCCATGATTTAGTGATACGTGCTCTTTAAGTCCGGTTTCACAAGTTGATATTTCCGGTACCGGTAAAACTAGTACCAGAGATGTCTGTGTGCACCTGTGTGGCATCCGTGTGCCGCATCAGGAGCACACGTATGGGCTCCTGAGAATCAGCGTACAGTTAGTGCTGTTCCCAAGTTCCTGGTGTTAAACGCTGCCATCATCATTGTCCCCTGCCCGCGCTGTGATCAGCACGAGCAAAGGGCCACGTTGAGAGTAGTAGTCTGCTCCCGCTGTGTCCTGGTGTAAAAATAAGAATAAAATAAAAATATCGTTATACTCACCTGTCCGAAGATGTCCCCCTCCGAAACCCATCTGACCTCTCAAGCCGAGGAGAATGACGCACTGCAGCTAGCGGGCCCCGGAGCTGCACTCAGTGAGTGACAGGACACCGCTTACTGAGCTCAGCAGAGGATAAGGGCCCGCTTGCTGGAGCGAGTCATTCTCCCTGGCTACTTAGCGTGAGCGGTCAGATGGATTACAGCGTGGGACACTTAGGACAGTTGAGTATAAGGATTTTTTATTTTTTTCTTATTTTTACACCAGGACACAGCGGGAGCAGAATACTATTCACAACATTGTCCCTTGATCGCAGCGCAAGCAGGGGACTATGATGAGGGCAGCGTTCAGCACCTGGCGCTTGGGAACAACGCTAACTGTACGCTGATTCCCAGGCGCCGGTATGTGTCACTGACACATGGATGTCATCCGTGTGGAACGTTTGCGGCCCGTGTAGCGCGAAAATAACCGGACATGTCAAAGTGTTTTGCCCATGGACACGCAGTCCGTGGAAACACCCTGACGTGCACAGACCCATTCATTTGAATGGGTCTGTGTGTCAGTGTCTCCGTTATGTGTGGAAACTGTCACCACACGTACCAGACACACTGACGTGTGAAAGAGGCCTAAGGCTGGCTTCACACAAGGAGGTGGAGTAGTTTTTTTTTTTTTTTGTGTAATTCATCATTGTTTTACTACATAGCTGGTTTATAATTTTCTATATAACGTATGATAAATAAGATTTTCTGTAGAGAATCAGACCAAGATAATTGCCTGCAGAAGAATGCTTTAACTTACTATGTAACATTAATTATTACATGCATGTTAAACCGGAAAGGATTCAATATATAAGACCAACCAGTTTCCACTCTGGCAACGCCTTAAATTGCTTTGGTTGTCACACAACGATCATCTAATTGTTCAAGATATTATCTAAGGCTGCATGCACTCAGGGAGGATTTGCCATGGTGGATTTCACCCCAAACCATGGTTAAATTGCATGTGTTGCATGAGGATGTTGAGGATTTGACGCAATATCAAACACTATTTTCTGCCTGACTGGAGTTCTGCAGGAGCAGCTTCTGCTGTCATGCTGTGGCCTTAGCTGTCATACAAACTTATTTGACACTGCTGTTGTGATTTAAGGCCACGGTTCACACGTTCCGTATTTAGGCTGGTTTCACACCTCCGTATATTTCCGGCACCGGAAAAAACGATACCGGAGATGTCCGTGTGTGTCACACGTGTGCTGCCCGTGTGCTCCATCAGGATCACACGTACCAACGCCTGGGAATCGGCACTACAGTTAGCGCAGTTCCCAAGTGCTGGGTGCTGAATGCTGCCCTCATCATGGTTCCTTGCCAGCGCTGCAATCGGCACCAGCAGGGACAATGATGAGGGTAGTAGTGTCTGCTCCCGCAGTGTCCCTGTGTAAAAATAAGAATAAAATAATAAAATCCATATACTCACCTGTCCGGAGATGTCCCCCACTGTAATCCTCTGACTGCTGATGCCGAGGAGCCAGGGAGAATAAGACGCTCCAGTGAGTGGCTCCGGAGCTGTGCTCAATGAGTGACACCGCTCCTGAGCTCAGCTCCGGGGCTCGCTCACTGGAGTGGCTCATTCTCCATGGCTCCTCGGCGTCAGCGGTCAGAGGATTACATCGGGGAGACACTAAGGACAGGTGAGTATATGGATTTTATTATTTTTACACAGGGACACAACAGGAGCAGACGCTACTACCCTCATCATTGTCCGTGCTGGTGCTGATCGCAGCGCCGGCAAGGTACCATGATGAGGGCAGCGTTCAGCACCCGGCTCTTGGCAACAGCGCTAACTGTAGCGCTGATTTCCAGGTGCCGGTACGTGTTACACTGATGACACATGGATGTCATCCCTATGTGTTCAGCGTGAGACACTTTTGCGGACCGTGCATCCGCAAAAAAACGGACATGCAAGCGTGTGGAGCACACATTCCGTGGAAACACACCGATATGTGCGCAGACCCATGGATTTGAATGGGTCTACGTGTGTCAGTGTCTCCAGTACGTGTGGAAACTGTCGCCACACGTACTGGAGACACGGACATAATGGTGGAGAAAAAAGTCCAGCATCCATTATGGGAAAAAAATTTTTTTTTTTGTAACATGAGGTTAAAAACTGGTCGCGGATGCAACCGCATGCATGCATGCAACGACGTGTTTCGAACTGAAACTAGTTCTTTATCATAGTTTAAGCATGAGCACATGGTACCTCATGGTTGCTTAAATAGAGAAAGTAATTAGTGGGAGGAGAAAAATGGGAGGGGCAAAGAACACGGAAATAGGGTTAATTATAAACCTTTGCATGATAATGTATACAAAATAATACAAACTCAGTGTATATTGTAATGCAGCGGCTTGCGGCATTGCTAGAATGTCCAGGGGGTGTGCTCTAGCTGACCATTTACCTCCCCCTCAGGTGACTGATCACGTGATTATGACATCATCACAGGTCCTGTGTGCACAAAAGGATACATAAACCCTGGTAGTTTTGAAACAGAGAAAGAGTGGCCTGGTGAGGCCTAGAGAGAGAGTGGCCTGGTGAGGCCTAGAAAGAGAGGCCTTTTGAAGCCTGGAAGGCAGAGGCTGGATCCCCCTGTGTTTGAGATACCAGTAGCCTTTGAAGGTACGTGGCCCGGAGGCCCCATCTGGGAAGCCTTAAAGCCACAGCTGTGGCAGAACCAAGCCAACTGAAGCAGCTACGACCCGGCAAAAATAAAAACACTGCTTGATGTGGACATTGATATTGTTACCTTGCTGAAGGCTGTGTCTGGAGCCAAGTGGGCATGTCTGTCACTAGAAAGGCTCTGGGATATTATGTGTAACATGTTGGTGAGCCACTGAGATGGGCTATGTTATTGAGCGGTTTATGAGATGTAATAAACTGCTGGACTGTGAATTACCGGAAAAACGTTGCATGTGTGCTTTAATTGACCCGGTGAAGCGAGTACCCCCCAGCGTGATGAATAGCGCTACGTTACATGTAGTGGAGAATGCGGGCAACGGCAGCCTGGTTGCTAGGGGTAACGGCACAGGACGACGATTGTGGATGCAAGCATCTCGCTGTGGCTCGGCGGGGTCACGATGATTAAAGCATCTGGCTGTAACTCGGCGGGGTTACGAAAATTGTCGTCGCACTTAAACCTAGTTTGCTGTGGCTCGGCGGGGTCACGAAGATTAAAACATCTTGCTGTAACTCGGTGGGGTTACGAAAATTGTCGTCTCACTCAAACCTGGTTTGCTGTGGCTTGGTGGGGCCACGAAAATTTTCCGGGGAGAGCGGTGTGAAGTGTCTAGTGTGAACAGTGTACCGCGATAGCTATGAATGGAGCAGTATCTCCAGACGGAATGGAGAAGTGGTTAGATGACCGGCTGCAAACACTCTTCAGCAAAATAGTGTTCTGAAGAAATGCAAAAGCAGATAAAGATGGCTGTGAAGGGAGCAGCAGATGAGACTGAAGCTGCTGAGCGGTTAAGGTACCTGTTAAAATTACAGCAACAGGACATGGTGCAGGAACGGCAGGAGCTGTTGGCACCGTATAGAATGGCAACAGCGGACCATTCTGTGAGTTCTCCTGGGGCGCCGGTATTGTCCCAGAGTGCCCTGGGAGCTGGTAAGAGATGTTGTGAACTGGGTCCTAAGACTATTGCTGGTTTTTATTGTAAAAATCCCCCTACAGGTGTGGGTGTCCAAAAGGGGGCGGGGTCTCAAAAGGGGGGCGGAGTTTCAAAAGCGTGGAGTATAGAAAACCAAAATTGGTTACTGGTTGCGGGTTGGTACCGCCTAAAAATGACAATTTGACCGTTGATAACGGGGTAGCTCCAGTAGAGGGGGTTGACGTCAAAGTGGGAGATGACTTGTTGGTCCACAACACCATGGGGAGTGACACAGACCCCATAGCTGACGGTGACACTACGAAAGTAGAAAGAGTTCAGTCCCCCTCTCGTCGTCGACGGCGCAAGGGCCACAAAAAAGTTGCTCCTGTAGACTTTGCTGAAAGGGCAAATAAAGAAAATGCAATGTTGTGTGCCTTTATTCCGAGTGTGGATCCTCCTTTAGAAGCTGAAGATAAGGAGGAAGCGTTGGATGCAGTTCTGCAGATTAGTTACAAGCAGGATGATCTACTGTTATGAACTGATACAAGCACTAAGGAAAGATAGGAAAACTGTCCCTACAATAGGACTAAGCTGATTCCCTACGATGCAGCGGGGGACCTGTTCCTTGTGAACAGACCCGCCTAAGTCCTCAGCTAGTCTGAACGCAGACCTATAGATATAAGGGAGGGGTCCCTACAAGAACTAAGGACTGGGATATAGATGGACACCTCCTAGCAGAAATTGTAGCAGAGCAAAGACAAACAAACAAAAAGTACTAGTGGTCCAAAGACCAAGCAAACTACAGAGTTGGGTACAAGGCACCTGGCTAGCTTAAGAGTAAATGAAACACTGAAGTCCAGCAAGGCCAGAAGGGCGGAGCTGGATTATATAGGCAGAAAGTCATGCGACCAACAAAATAGAAAAAGAACTAACAGGAGGGTTCTAACAGTACCCCCTCTTCTATGAGGATCCTCCGGATCCTCCAGGCCCAGGTTTATCAGGAAACCTCCTGTGAAACGCTCCGACAAGTCTAGGAGCAGAGACATCATCCGCCTTTACCCAGGAGTTATCCTCTGGACCGAAACCTTTCCAAGCGACGAGATACTGCAATCTCCCTCTATGCCATCTAGAATTAAGAATGCGAGAAATTTCATATTCACCGTCTTCCACCACCGGAGGAACAGAGACAGTGGCGTCCCTATCCGAAACATCAGCTTTTTTCAATAAGGAAACATGAAACACCGGATTAATCTTCCAGGAGGTGGGAACCTCCAACCTAACAGCAGATTGGTTACCTACCTGAAGTACCTTAAACGGCCCTACAAATTTCGGGCCCAATTTCTTAGAAGGAATCCTCAACCGCAGATTCTTAGAGGACAACCAAACCATGTCACCAACCGTAAACAAAACCTCTTGACGTTTCCTGTCAAAGTACCTCTTAGATTTTTTGTTAGCCTCTTGAAGGTTACAACGTACATCAGTCCAAACTCTCTCCAAATCACCGGAAAAATTCTCCTCCTCTGGCACAGCCGATGCCAATTTGGAGAATGACCCAAAAGACGGATGTCTCCCAGTACAACAAAAAAAAGGAGAACACCCAGCAGAAGAGCATGTATGGTTGTTAAGAGCAAATTCAGCAGGTGGCAGAAACTCAGACCACCCCTCTTGATTGTCAGCCACAAAACAACGCAAAAACTGTTCAACATCCTGGTTCTTTCTGTCTGTCCATTAGACTCAGGATGATATCCAGATGAAAATGACAAATGAACTCCCAACCTGTCACAAAAGGCACGCCAAAAACGAGCCACGAACTGAGGTCCCCTATCGGAAACAATGTCGGTAGGAACGCCATGGAGTCTGACAATTTCCTTAACAAAAGCCTTAGCGAGTGTCTTAGCGCAGGGCAGTTTGATGAAAGGAACCAAGTGACACATCTTGCTAAAACGGTCCACGACCACCCAGATGACAGTGAAACCCTCAGAGGCAGGAAGGTCAGTAATAAAATCCATAGCAAGATGCGTCCAAGGTGCACTAGGAACCTCCAGAGGGCAAAGCAACCCCGCAGCAGGAGCATGTGAAGACTTAGATCTAGCACACACAGTACATTGACGCACCCACTTAATGACTTCCTTCTGCCACCCAGGCCACCAAAAACTGCGACCTACAAGTCTTAGTCTCAGAAATTCCTGGATGACCTGCCAACTGAGACTCATGACACTCCACAAACAAATCTCTCCTAAAGTTCATAGGCTCAAACAACCTCCCATGGGGGGTGTTAGATGGGACATCTTCCTGGGCTTTCAGAATCCCATCTTCCAAAACGGAGTCCAATGCTGCTATCACAACACCTTCCTGTAAAATGCTCTCCTCCTCCTCGGTACCAACCATGGGAGAAAAGCTGCGAGATAAAGCATCAGCTTTTACATTCTTGGTACCCGGGATGTAAGTAACAGAAAAATTAAACCGCAAAAAAAAAAGTGCCCACCTAGCCTGACGGGCACTCAAGCGCTTGGCAGCATCAAGATAGATCAGATTCTTATGATCAGTGAAAACCTGAATGGGAAATTTAGCACCTTCCAAGAGATGACGCCAATGTTCAAATGCGAGTTTAATAGCCAGCAATTCCCGATTACCAACATCGTAATTAAGTTCGGTCTCAGAAATTTTTTTGGAAAAAAAAGCACAGAGATGTACTCCATCCTTGTTTTCCTGAGACAAAACAGCCCCGACCCCCACCGAAGAAGCATCAACCTCGACCAAAAAAGGCTTGGTCTCATCAGGCTGCATAAGGATGGGGGCAGAACTGAACCTCTCCTTGAGATACACAAAAGCTTCAATGGCCTCCGTAGTCCACTGAACCGTATTCGCACCTTTCCTGGTAAGATCGGTCAGCGGCTTAACAATTATAGAAAAATTCTTAATGAATTTTCTGTAATAATTGGCGAAACCCAAAAATCTCTATCGATTTCAAACCAATAGGCCGAGGCCATTCCTGCACCGCCTGAACCTTCACCGGGCCCATCTCAAAGCCCTCGCTGGAAATAATGTAGCCCAAAAAACTAATTCTCTGCAAAGCGAACTCACATTTATCCAGCTTAGCAAAAAGTGAATTGTCACTTAACAACTGCAAAAATCCCTTATCAATCACATTGAGTGTAGAACCACAATCCACAAATACCCGAAATTCAATCAACTCCTGAAATGAGGTGCTCCCAGAAAGAAATACTCCCTTTGAGTTTAAACAAGCTATACGGGCGTAACTGACCTTTTTTTTTTTTTCTTTGTTCAAACAAAGCACATAGTTCTTAATAAAGTGGTCAGATTTACCGCAATAAAAACATAATCCCTTAGCAAACCTGCGGTCTTTTTCCTGAGAATGGGGTGACATCGCCCCAATCTCCATCGGTTCTCCACCTTCCGAGCAGACCCTCTGAAAACTAGGAGCTGCCATAGCAGTAGATTTCTCTTCATTAATCCTAGCACGCAGTCTCCTGTCCACACGTATAGCTAATTGCATTGCCTCCTGCAAGGTTCCAGGTGTTGGGAAGGCAATCAGCAGATCCTTAACCCTTTCACCTAGACCAGCAAGAAACAGACATTTTAATGCGGAGTCATTCCATTCCACTTCGGCCGACCATCTTCTGAAGTATGTACAATAATTTTCCACATCACCTGATCCCTACTTCAAACGTCTTAATTCAGTTTCAGCAGATGAGACTCGATCAGGATCGTCATACAACAACCCCATAGCAGAAAAAAAAATCTTCCACTGATCTAAAACACGGATCATTAGGTTGGAGAGAAAAGGCCCATCCCTGTGGTTCTTTGCGCAAAAGTGACATTATAAACGCAATGCGCTGTGATTCATTCCCAGAGGATCTGGGTCTTAAACGAAAATATAATAAACAAGCGTTTTTAAAGGAAAAAAAATCTTGCTTTTTACCATAAAAAAAAGTCTGGCAGTCCTACCTTCGATTCCACAAAATGCGCTCCAGGACAGCTACTCACGTGTTACTGGAGCTCGGCCACCTCCAAAGACAGTCCCTGTAGGCGATGAGCCAACTCCTGAACCGACACCATGCTGATATCTGGATTTCTTTCCTTAGAGTGTTTTATTTTTGTTTTGGGCTGGACTTACTGTTATGAACTGCTACAAGCACTAAGGAAAGATAGGAGAACTGTCCCTACAATAGGACTAAGCTGATTCCCTACGATGCAGCGGGGGACCTGTTCCTTGTGAACAGACCCGCCTAAGTCCTCGGCTAGTCTGAACGCAGACCTATAGATATAAGGGAGGGGTCCCTACAAGAACTAAGGACTGGGATATAGATGGACACCTCCTAGCAGAAATTGTAACAGAGCAAAGACAAACAAACAAAAAGTACTAGTGGTCCAAAGACCAAGCAAACTACAGAGTTAGGTACAAGGCACCTGGCTAGCTTAAGAGTAAATGAAACACTGAAGTCCAGCAAGGCCAGAAGGGCGGAGCTGGATTATATAGGCAGAAAGTCATGTGACAAACAAAATAGAAAAAGAACTAACAGGAGGGTTCTAACATCTACTGAGACAGAAGGATCAGGAACCGGCAGCCCTGAAGGAGGAGGTGGCCAATCCTGACCAAGAGCTGGAGCCTGTCAGGCTGCAGTATCAGAGTGACGTGCAGCAACTAAGGAAAAACCTGGAGAACGTGTCCTCAGACCCGCTGAGCCTGGAGTCTGAACGGCAGAAAATAAACCAGGTTGTGAGGAACTTGCCGCAAAAACTAGAGGAAAGCAGCGAGGAAATCAACAAATGGAAGGAGATGTACCAGAAAATTAAAGAGGACCTCCGCAGAACCCAAGAGGAGGTTGTTCGGTTGAAGTTTGACAAAGCGGTGTTTGAAGATGAGCTGTACGAGATGAACGATCGTTTCTCCCTGGTACAGTTAGAGCTGCACCAAGTGAAGAGAAGGCTCTGTGGATGCAGAAGAAGCAGAGGTCTCAAAGGAAGTGCAGAGATTTCAGGAGCAGGTGAAGCAGCTGATGCAGGAGAAGCAAAGGCTGGATGAGGGTCTACACCAGAGGGATAGGGAGCTATCTGCCTTAAACGGGGCGCTGCAGGATGAAGTTTCTGGACGTGATCAAGACCTAGAACGACTGCTCGAACAGTTCAACCGGGAGCTGTGTGAATCCAAGAAGGAGTATGGTGAACTCATGAGGGAGCTGCAGCAATTCCAGGACCAAGTAAAGCCTCTAATGCAGGAGAAGGAGCGGCTGGTGGACTCTCTGTACCAGCGAGACCGGGAGCTATCCGCCCTGAAAGAGTCAATAAAAGATGAAGTGTCTGGTCACAACCATGAGGCAGAAAAGAGGCATGAAAAGTTCAGTAGGGAACTGCAACAAATCAAGAGAGACTATGAGGATCTCCTCAAGGTTAAGGAAAAACTAGAGGATGATAAAACTGATGCAGAGCACATACGCCAAGTGATTGAGACTACTCTACAGGACACCCATGATGAGAATGATGATCTCCGCAGAAAGATCCCAGGTCTGGAAGCTCAGGTGAAGGAGCTGCAGACGTTCTGTGGTGAACGCAAGAGGGCAGAGATGTGCCTTAAGGATAGAATCTGCAGGATGGAAGAGTCCATTGGAGAAGGGAGGTATGAAGCAAATGCCTCTTCGAATAATGCGAGCTTGGATGATTCGGTGGATGTAAGAGCCAAGATCAAGGAGCTCAAGGAGACGCTACAAGCCCATTTGAAGCAAGAGAAGTTTGAGAGACTGGCTGTCGAGAGCCAAGTGGGCGCATTGGAGACAGAGAGCTCTGAGAAAATTCTGCTGATAAAGGAGCAGTTGAAGCTGGAAGAGCTTCAGACATGGGCTGCTGAGAGGCGAATAGCTGAGCTAGAGATAGAAGTTGTCGAGCTCAAAGGTCGCCTGGCAAAGTACCAATCGGTGAACAAGGCCTCCTTGGAGAAGGAGAAGGGCAAACAAGTTGCGCTCAGTCCTTTGGGCCATGAGAGGGTGGACCTGAGGAGAGATGAGAAAGTGTTGAAAGAAAATAAGTATGAAATGGGGGTGGTCAAGACGAGAATTCTGAGTTCATAGCTGTGAGTCAGCTCAGGGGAAGCATGCAGGGTGAAGAAGCTGAAAGTCAGTTGTCCCTGAAACCTGAACCAGATGATCATTTGAAGACCACTGGTGAGACAGAAACGTCTCGGTACAAGTGTCTCATAGATGTACCCGAGGATTTGAGAGAAGAATGCACCACAGAGTCAGTGCATGAAGAGTTTAAGAAGGCCGTGGGAGCCTGTAAGGTGTACTCGACCTCAGAAGCTAAACAGCTGGTGGTCCTGTCCACAACCGAAGTCACAGTGTAGAGGGTGGCTATCCTAAGTGACATGCACTGGCGATGTATTTGCACGAAGCGGTTAGTCCGATTGAAGACGGAACAAGCCATTAGACAACTGGAGCTTATGAGAGAAGCTCAAAGTCTGCGGGAAGAAGTCATCTGGGTACCTCATGGTCTGGTAAGAAAGCTCATTGGGAGAAATGGCCAAGCCATGCAAATGATGGTAAAGAAGTCTGGTGTGATGAAAGTAAGCAGTCCACGTGATCATCAGGACTGGATACCAGATGAAGACGGCATGGTGTCATTCTCCGCTATAGGAAAGAAAGAAAATCTTGCATATATACGCATGCTGATGGAGTACCGAGTGACCTACCTGCGAGAGGTAGAACAGTTGAATCTCACCAGATTGCGAATGGAAAGACCGCATCGTCTGAGCAGCAGAAGATGGCAGCCGTCTATAAATTGGGAGATCAGACAGAGAAAGGGCCCTTCAAATAATAGGACGGCTACAGTAGAAGTTAGAGACCTATCAAGATGTCCTTAGGATAGTGGGCGTGGGTTTAGAGGTAGTGAGACCTCCAGTAACTTAGGTCTGAGAGGCCATACAAACGACCCAATAGAGCACGGGACAGCATGAAGTCAGACCTGACCGTAGATACAAGGGCAAGTAAGTCACACTGCTGTATTGACCGCTGGGAGCGGGGGAGGTCTGACAAGGTTACTACTCGGAAATGTGACTTGACGAAGGTAGTGACAATGACAGACGGTAGGTCCCTAAGGAATGGGATAATGTCGATGGCTAATGTTCCAGGGGCTGAGCAGCGCAGTTGTCAAGTACATGGTCTCTGTGTGAACCGTGGGTTATAATGTGATTGTGTATGCTATGTGTTCAACCCCACAAGTTTGAACAGAGGGGGGCAATATGTAATGCTGCGGCTTGCGACATTGCTAGATGGTCCAGGGGGTGTGCTCTAACTGACCATTTACCTCCCCCTCAGGTGACTGATCACGTGACTGTGACATCATCACAGGTCCTGTGTGCACAAAAGGATATATAAACCCTGGTAGTTTTGAAACGGAGAAAGAGTGGCCTGGTGAGGCCTAGAGAGAGAGTGGCCTGGTGAGGCCTAGAAAGAGGGGCCTTTTGAAGCCTGGAAGGCAGAAGCTGGATACCCCTGTGTTTAAGATACCAGTAGCCTTGGAGGGCGAGAGGCCTGGTCCCTGTGTGGGACTCCACTAGATACCAAAAAAAGAGGAGGAGTGGAGTCCCCAATCATCACTATATATCAAAAAATAACGCCTCAAAGGGCGTAGTCCAAGCCAAAACTAAACATTTAATATATAGACGCTCAGAACTTAATCACAACATCCATGATTTCATTATCAAACAATTTAAATGTTATTGATTAATCAAAACACCAAAAAGAAATTCGAATAAGACTCAAGACACAACATTAAAAAGCGAAATGGTGTAAGCAATGATACAGGAGATGTTTACTAAGGATTAAATATCATGATCAATTTCAAAGAAAAAATTCATAAAAATTCATAGAACAAGCTGCGAATAAATACATCTATCACAACCTCAAACCTTTTTTCCAAAAAATCGTACTATCAAATGCCAAAGTGGCACAGTAAGGAGATAAATGAATCAGCATCTTGCAATATGAAACAAAGCACTACTATCCACAAATAGGTCAGACATAGAAATAGATCCTTTTATGATTAATTATGAAATTATGTATCAACATTGATTAAATTAATAAATACAAATTTCTCAAAAATAAATATGTAAAGTGCAGTGCACAAAGGATCCAATCCTAAAGTGACATAGTGCAATAATGAAATACTCATGTAAAGCCTGCAAGTGGTACTACGTAAAGCAAGGCAATTGTTAATATACCTGTATTCATCCTGCAAACACCATACGCAAAGATAGACGCACTCCAACGCGCGTTTCACAGATATGCTTCCTCAGGGAGTGATAAATGATAGGGAGTGTAGCATGATATATATACACCCTAAATTAATTAGTGGCAAAATCTCCACTGGACGCTCATTACCGGGCGCATGATTGCATCCCGCCGCCATGATCGCTCCTCCACCACGCGCCCAGCCGCGGCGTCACAAGGAGACGCGGTCGCACCGCCCGTGATGCCACCGCCCAGCGCGCGCCATAGCGCGAGCACGGAAGTAAGGAGGACATTCGCACACGTCCAGGTACCATATTAACGATGGGCAAAAGTGAGGGCAAAACCAAATATACTGGAGTATACATGCGGAAATGAATAGGCTAATCCTCAAATACTGAGTCAGGCATCATCACATTAATGGCACAATATTAACAATGGGATGAGGACAAAACCAAATATATTAGAGTGTATATATACAGGCACAAGCGAACCAAGCCCCAGTATATTAAATTAGGCATCATCACATTAGTGAACAGAAATAAAATACACAAAAAAAAAGGAAAAAAAATAAACCACAAATGTGTATGAGTAAGCTAGATTTCAGCATCCCAGATCTCGCCACAATGCATATCCCCATTTATAAGATGCACATACTTTAAATGCAATTATACAAAGCATAAATATCTGATAAAATAATATTAATGTAACATCTCAAACGCCTCAATCATAGATAATAAACATTAAGACATTATATATAATTAACAAAATGTAGCAATATTAACCCCCGATCCTCAAAAGTCATCTGGGAAGGGTTGAGTACCCTGCATCCTATTGTACCTACCATCTACTTTCTTCCAAAGATCCATAAGGATCTACATAATCTTCCTGGAAGGCCCATAGTTTCAGGCTATGGTGGTTTGTGTGAGGCAGTGTGTAGATTTTTAGATTTCTACTTGAAACCTTGTGTATTAGAACTTCCATCATATCTAAAGGACTCAGGAGATGTGTTGCAGAGACTACAGGAGATAACATTTGAGCCAGATATGTATATTGTAAGTGGGGATGTTGAATCCCTTTTATACGTGTATTGATCATCACTATGGATTGTTGGCAGCAAAATTTATTATAAAATAATATTTTATAATAGAAACGCGTCACCACTTCTGCATTTATCACCCACTCCTGGTTTTGGCTTACAAAACCTGATGTAAAGTACTGACCAAACTGAGCCTATGAACGTGATCTTTAGGGTACCCTTAACATTCCATGTTTATCGGTCGACCATGACAGCACCACGAGAGAGGGTCCGCCCACCAAGGATAGGAAACCTACAGGCTTATAAAGGGCGGCACCCCTCTCCGCCTCAGTTGGTTTCCTGTCTTTGATGGGGAACCTGTGGCAGGCTTACCTGTCGAAGATTGGCGGTCTGAGCTGGCTCTGGATCTGGGCTATGGTGCGTCCAAGGCACCGTAGCTGGTGGAGGAACTGTTGAGTGGCTCCCCTGTCTGGGTTTTTTGCAGCTCCGACGTCATGGCTGCGGCTTCCAGGTCTCCCCCTCCATGGTCTGGCTGCCAACCACCTCAGGACTCATCTGAGAGTAGAGGGCACATCATGATGATGCGGTGTGAGTCCCTGGCGGTTACGTGCGGCCAGAACGCCTGGGGAGCGCGGGTTTTATGCCTCCTGACCACCTCATGTGACGCGCCTGGTGGGCAGTGCACCTGCTAACAGATGGGGGGGGGGGGTGGAGAAAATCGCCCAGTCTCAATCAAAAAAAAAAAGTGGAGAAGGGCTAGTGCACCTATAAATTAGGTCTGGCACTATAGCCCTGTGCTTCCCAGCTACTTCTGACCCATATTCCAAATGGAGACAGTGAGTGAGCAGCAGTTACAGCAGCTGCCGCCATCACCATCTCAGCAGCTGCTTGGGGAGCCCCAGGAGAAACTGCGCCTTCGGATGAGCGGAGGTAACCGGACCTCAGAAAGGCGTGGATCTGCAAGCAGGTCCAGTCACCGTAGCTCCAGCAGGGTGGATGAATCTTCAACCTCAAGGGACGATCTCCCGGCTGAGAAAGATCCTTCCTCCAAACCGGTACCAGCCATTTGAGTCCTATGGGTAAGTGATCTTCGAGAAAGTTCACTTAATAATAGGGTGTCCCTTCTTCTTGTCTATTTTTTACTAGGGGAAGAAGTGCGCCACCAAACTAGGCACAAGGAGTGTGCATTGTGTAAAGCCCTGTTAGCGGACTCATTCCCAAAAAGGCTGTGTCAGTCCTGTGTAAACCAGACACTAACAGACGAGACCCCTAGTTTTTCATCAGAATTAAAATCCCTGGTCAAGTCAGAGATCATCAGGGCCTTCTCTTCTCTAAAAAAGGAAAGCTGAAGGAGGTTGTGGATTGGGAGGGTTCCCCAGTTTTGGACGCCCCCCCCCCCCCCCCCCCCCACACACACACACACACACACACACACACACCCATCGGACTATGAGGAAGAATCTGACGGCTCTTCTTCCTCGTCCTCAGATAGTGGGGCTGGGTGACATTGTTTCCCGTTAAATTAAATCGATGGTCTGGTTAAAACAGTGCGTACGACTATGGGTATTTTGGACACTAGGCCAGAGAAATCTGTCCAAGACGTCATGTTTAGGGGCCTAGAACAAAGGAAAAGAAAATGTTTTCCAGTTCATGATAGAGTTCAGGGCCTGATACGAAGAGAGTGGGAAAGACCAGATAAAAAGGGCTCTCTCCCCTTCTTCCTTTCCTTTAAAAGAAAATACCCCTTTGAGGACTCAGCCTCATCCTCTTGGGAGAAAGCCCCAAGACTTGATGTGGCTATAATGCAAGCATCTAGGAAGTCATCTCTTCCCTTTTGATGATATGGGAGCCCTCAAGGACCCTTTGGACAGAAAAGTCGATACCTTTCTTAAGGGAACCTGGGAGACAACTGCTGGAGCTTTAAAGCCGGTGGTTTTAGCAACCTGTACGGACAGGACTTTGATGATATGGCTGGAACAGCTTGAGTCCCATCTGAAAGATAGCACGCCCAGAGAGGATATATTGTCTGTCATCCTGCTCTTACAAGGAGCTGCCGCTTTCCTGGCGGATGCCTCGGCAGATTTGGCCATGTTGGCAGCAAGATCGGCCGCCCTGTCCAATGCAGCTCGTAGAGCTTTATGGCTTAAGTGTTGGCCGGGTGATATCCAGGCCAGAACGAGACTGTGCTCTATTCCATGCGAGGGAGATTATCTCTTTGGGCCGGCTCTATATGAAATTTTGGACAAAGCAACAAAGCAAGCAGTGTGAAGAAGGGATTCCCTAATCTATCCATGTCTACCTATAGCTGCTCATTTCGCAAAAGAAAATTTTGTTCTTAAAAGACCGCAAAAAGATCATGACAAGTGGGAGGATCGCAGGCCAAAAGGTAGAGGGCTTATGTTCAGTTCTTCTTCCCAGGGACTTTTAGCAAAGATATGCGGGGGGGGGCTGTTGGGCTTCTTACTTGCCTGGACAAATATTTCAGCCAGTAACTGGGTCCTTGATCTGATAGGTTCGGGTCTGAGGTTTGAGTTCCAGGCAATCCCTCACAAGAGATTAACCTTGACACCGGTCCGTTCCTCTGAGAGAGGACAACTAGCCCTACAAAAAGAGGTGCTGGACTTAGTGCAGAAGGCAGTCCTGGTGGAGGTCCCAGCGTCAGAAAAAAGGTTGGGGTTTTACTCTCTCCTCTTCCTGGTTTCTAAACCTGACTGTTCCTTTAGAACGATCATTAACCTGAAAGCCCTAAATAGGTCTTGAAGGTTTGCACATTTATAATGGAGTCCATTAGTTCGACCATAAAATTACTTTTTTCTGGGCGTTACATGGTAATATTGGATTTGAAAGATGCGTAGTATCTAAGGTTGAGCGAGTATGTTCTGTCAGAGTATGCTCAGGCCGAGCTCGGAATATTTACAGCTGCTCGGTGATAAGGTTAAATCGCTCCCGTGTGCATGATTTGTAACTGTTTGACAGCTTTTTTTACATGTGAGGAATGTGTAAGAAATAGACATTCCTCCCATGTAATAAAACATGTACACGGAAGCGATTTAACCTCATCACCGAGCAGCTGTAAATACTCGGAGCTTGGCCCGAGCGTACTCGGCGAAAGGGTTAATATAACATACTCGCTCAACACTAGTAGTATCACGTTCATATACATGAAGAATATCAAAGATACTTCAGGGTGGCCATAATTATTGACGGAGAAATAAAACATTTTCAATTCAGGGCCCTTCCATTCGGTCTTGCCATAGCTTCTCGGGCATTTACTAAAGTAGTGGCAGAAATTATGACTCATATACGGGAACATGATATTCTAATTTTTCCTTATCTGGATGATTTTTTAGTGGTAGGGAATTTGGCCTACCAATGTAGAGAGCACCTGTCCATCCTTAATAATCTGGGCTGGGTGCTGAATTTAGAAAAATCCACGTTGGTACTCACAAGGGTTCAACAATTTTTAGCGATTATGCTAGATTCAGTAGCTCAAAAATGTTACTTTCCGGAAACTAAAATACAAAGGATTAAGAGCCAGGTGGAGAAAGCCATAGCCAATCTGGTCATGTCCCTTAGAGGAGCAATGTTCCTGTTAGGTACCCTCACGTCGTGTTTCCCAGGGGTTCTATGGGCACAATACCATTCCAGGGTTTTGCAGTGGGATGTGTTGCATAATGAAGTTTCTCTTAAAGGGCACTTAGAAGGAATTTTCTCTATCACCTCGGTCAGTGAAAGCCTTACAATGGTGGCAGGATGAGTTACATCTATCCCGAGGGGTTCCCTGGGCACCTAAGGTTACTAGGATAATAACCACAGACGCTAGTCCCAGGGGGTGGGGAGCCCACCTGGGGATATGGTGATTCAGGGTACTTGGTCAGATAATGAGAAGAACCATTCCTCCCGTGCAAAAGAACTTCTGGCAGTGGATAAGGCGGTGAATAGTTGCTTAGTCTCCCTCCAAGGTCAAAACGTTAAGGTTTTCTCAGATAATCAAGTTATAGTAGCTTTTATGTGAACCATCAAGGGGGTACAAGGTCAAGATCACTTATGAGAGTAATAGATCATCTCTTTCAGATTGCAGAAAGTCATCTCCTTTCCTTGATGGCCCTCCATATAAGGGGAACAGAAAACTCCAGAGCGGATAACCTAAGCCACTGTCTTCTGTTGCAAGGGGAATGGGAGCTAAATCATTATATCTTTTCCCAAATAGTCAGAAGATGGGGGTCTCCAGTAGTTGACTTATTTGCCACAAAGCTAAATCGGAAGACAAAAATCTTCTGTTCTCTGAATCCCAAAGAAAATCCCTTGGCAGTGGATGCTCTCCTTGTACCTTGGAACTTCCACCTGGCGGATGCCTTCCCCACACCCCACTGTTACTACTTCCCAGGGTCATAAGAAAAATCAGGGAAGACAAGGCGAGGTTTCTTTTGATCGCACCCTTCTGACCCAAGAGACCCTGGTTATCGTGCCTGAGGAGCATGTCTATCTCCGACCCTTGGGTCTTTACCGAAGTTCCGGTTTTCCTCTTCCAGGGGCCGATATCCCATCCTCAAGCAGCGGGCCTCCACTTGACGGCATGGAACTTGAAATATCGTTGCTGAAACAAAAAGGGTTTTCCCAAAATCGAATAACTACCCTGATGCAGAGCAGAAAACCGGTTACAACCTGGATTTATGCCAGAACCTGGAATAAATTCTTATCCTTCTCCGGGTCTACAGTTGGCGAGGGGGCACCAATAGGGAAAATCCTAGAATTTCTACCAAAAGGTCTTGCGCTGGGGTTGTCCACCAGCACCCTAAAAGTTCAGGTATCTGCCCTGGGCGCCCTGTATAGCTGCGATCTAGCAGGTAACTACTGGATTTCTCGTTTGATCATGGCAGCTTTTAGATCCAGACCCATTGTTAAAAAATAGCTTGGTCCCTTGGGACCTAAATCTGGTTCTAACGGCCTTGACTGGCGCGCCTTTTGAGCCAATAGAGTCAGCAACTCTCAAAAACCTCTCCCTTAAGACAGCTTTACTGATAGCTTTAACCTCGGCCAGGAGAATGTGACATTCAGGCCCTGTCTATAGGCTCGCCATTTACACATCCTGGACGACAGTCCTTTTTAGACCGGATCCTGCCTATCTCCCTAAAGTGGCCACTCACTTCCACAGGCTTCATTAAGTCATTCTACCCTCCTTTTGTCCCAATCCAAGTAATCAGAAAGAAGCACAATTACATATGTTGGATGTGAAAAGATGTGTGGTTAGGTACCTTTTAGTTACCAAAGACTTTAGGAAAGATAGCTTCTTGTTTATATCTTACCAAGGGGCTAGGAAGGGGCTTAAAGTCAAAAAGTACACCTTAGGCTAGATGGATTAGGGAGGCCATTTCTCTAATATATACATCTAGCGGCGAGGAAGTGCCTGAAAGGTTGAAGGCTCATTCCACTCGGGCTGTAGCGACCTCCTGGGCTGAGAAGACCGGTGTCTCCATAGAAGACATGTGTAAGGCTGCTACCTGGTCCTCTCCTTCTACGTTCTATAGACACTATAGTTTAGAGAAGGGTGTATCGGCTGACCTCAACTTTGGGAGAAGAGTGCTCCACGCTGTGGTCCCTCCGTAGATTACTTTCATCTGGGTAATTCTCTCGTGGTGCTGTCATGGTCAGCCTATTAAAGTCCTAAGTTACTTACCGGTAACGGGATTTCTCGGAGACCATGGTAATTATAGTCTCACGCTTAATAAGTGTCGTGTGCTATGGAAAGACTTTATGATTATTTGTTGTGTTTATTAACCTGGCGGTCCTCTCATGCTCTGTAATCCAACGGAGGCGGAGAGGGGTACTGCCCTTTTTAAGCCTGTAGGTTTCCTGTTCTTGGTGGGCGGACCCTCTCTCGTGGTGCTGTCATGGTCTACGAGAAATCCCGTTACCAGTAAGTAACTTAGGACTTTTTCTGAAAAACATTTTTTTGTATTTTTTTTTTCCTATCATAAAAATAATGTTGCTGCAAGAAGTTTGCTGTAAGCCAATGTAGATATTTTAGAGGGGTTGTCCAAGACTATCCATGGCCGAGTTCATAGGATAGTTAATCAATCTGACATTGGTGGAGTTCTGAACACTTGGCACCCCCAGCTAATATCGGCAATAATAGCAGACGGATGTAAGCGATGACTGTAGCGGAACGACAGCTCCGTGCATTGTGTAGAGGCCATTGCCTCGTACACTGCAGTTTATCTCTCATTTCAGCCAGTTGTTGCAGTTACTGGCATTTGTTTTTTTTTGTCCCAGACCTCCATTATAGTTTGATTTTTAGTAAAAATATAAATAATACATATATTGTATCCAGTCAATGTGTTTTGCGTTTTAGTTTGCTTTTTTCTATTATACAGTTTTTCACATAAACCATGATGGGTAAGAACATGAATCTTTTAATCTTTTAGTCACACAGCTTTGAATGTTGAAAATGCATTAACACACACACACACACACACACACACACACACACACACACACACACACACACACACACACACACACACACACACACACACACACACACACACACACACGCGCGCACGCACACCCATGTCTGCAGGAGGTACCGAAACCCATTATTTTAAAAAAAGAAGAGAAACAAAAATCCCAAAAAACACCGTAAGGAAAAATAATTTAAGAAGCTAATTTTTCACCAGCCATTTTTTTATTTTGTTTTTACAAATGGCAGATGATGGTATAAAAGTTGGCTGTAAGGTTGGTGTATTTATCTTACTAAACTTTTGCTGGTACTGTGCTGACGCTTCCTAGTCTTCTTGGTTGTAGTGCCGGCGTCCCTGCCCTCTGCTAGGCAGGGACGCTGTTCCCCTCACCGCTCTGCTCCGTGCCCGGCGTCCCTCTCCCGCTCTGCTGGCAGCGCGCGCTCCTTCCCGGCCACTGTGCTTAGGGCGCGCGCGCGTGCCCTCCCTCCCTCTTAAAGGGGCCGCGCGCGCCGTCCTAAGGAGTCCCCGGCCAATGGCCGGAGGACTTTACCATATATAAGGCACCTCCTCCAAAATGGAGGTGCCCGTGCAATGTTGTTGCACCGTTCTACTCTGCTTCAGCCCTCAGGTCCCTTGCCAGTTACCTGCCAGATTCCTGCCAGCTTGCTGTCCTAATCCTGCCTGATTTCCTGTTACCTGCCTGCCTGCCTGAGGTCCGACGGTCTGCCTTACAACTCCGGTCAGTCTGTCTAAGGACCAACTAGCCCGCTCACCTGGGAGCGCACATCAGCTACCTGCCTGCTTGCCTGAGGTCCGACGGTCTGCCTTACAACTCCGGTCAGTCTGTCTATGGACCAGCTTGCCCGCTCACCTGGGAGCGCTTCTCCGCTACCTGCCTGCTTGCCTGCCCGGAGGCTCCGCTGTCACGTGCTGTGACCACCAGCTATTCCAGACTCTTGCCCGCTCACCTGGGAGCGCTTCTCCGCTACCTGCCTGCTTGCCAGCCCGGAGGATCCGCTGTCACGTGCTGTGACCACCAGCTATTCCAGACTCTTGCCCGCTCACCTGGGAGCGCTTCCCCGCTACCTGCCTGCTTGCCTACCTGGAGGCTCCGCCGTCACGTGCTGTGACCACCTGCTATTCCAGAGACTCTCGCTTGCTCACCTGGGAGCACACATCCTCCATCTGCCTTGCTAGCCTACCTGGAGGTTCAGCCATCACAGGTCGTACCTACCCTTTACCTAGAGACTGCCCCGGTCACTTGCCGTGACCTCCAGCCCGTTCTTCCAGAGACTACCCCGGTCACTTGCCGTGACCTCCAGCCCGTTCTTCCAGAGACTGCCCTGATCACTTGCCGTGACCTCCTGCCTGTACACCCAGAGACTGTCCCGGTCACCTGCTGTGACTGCCTGCCTGGTCGCCACCCGCTCCCTTACAAGGACCGCTCCCTTGTATAGTAGCCCAGAGGTTCCGCCTCCCAGACCCGTTACAGTTTGCTCGGGCCATGGAACCCGGTGGCACCCAAGCTCCCTCGCTCTCGGACCTGTGTCATGAACTGTCCCGTCAGAGGTCCCAACAGGAGTCCATCCTGGGTCACCTGCGGAATGTCAATACTCGCCTGGACACTCTGACTGCTCCACCAACAACCTCCGCCAGTGCCATGTCTCGCAATCCGGCAGCTCCGCTGTCCACTAACACCATGATATCCTACCCCGGACCTCGACTTTCTGCACCTCCTCGCTTCGGAGGCGACTCAGCCCAGGCTCGGGGCTTCATAAATCAGTGCACCCTGCACTTTGAACTATTGTCCCACCAGTTTAACTCCGACCGAGCCAAAATTGCATTCATCATGTCCCATCTCACCGGGGAGGCCCTGGCCTGGCTAAATCCTCTATGGGAGAGAGGAGACCCCCTGGTGTCCAACTTGCCTGCTTTTCTCACGGCTTTCCGGAAAGTCTTCGACGAACCCGGACGGAAGACCTCATCCGCTTCATCGTTGCTACGCCTCCGTCAGGAAAGTCTCACCGTGGGCCAATATGCCATACGGTTCCGTACCCTTGCCTCGGAGCTGGCCTGGGATAACGACGCTCTGGTTTCCGTCTTCTGGGAGGGTCTGTCCGGCCGTATTAAAGATGAACTTGCCGGTCGGGACATTCCTACCACTCTCGATGACTTAATAACTCTTGCCACCCGGATTGACCTACGGTTCCAGGAGCGTGCCAGAGAGGTCACCCGTGAGAGGAGGTTACCACGTCTAGCTCCTACTTTTCAGAAACCCGTCACTCCTTCTGTCTCTAACCAGGTATACCCTCCTGAGCCTATGCAGGTCGACCAGACCAAGATGGTCAAGACCCGTCAGGACTTACGCCGTGCCGAGGGGACCTGCTTCTACTGTGGCAGTAAGGAGCACCGGATCCATGCCTGCCCGGAGAGGTCGGGAAACGCCTGTGTCTAGGTTCGCTCAGAGAGGTCCACCTAGACAAGAATAAATCCTCTCCATCCCTGCTGTTGTCAGTTTCAATCGTCTACGGGGAGAACCGTTATTTCGAACTAGCCCAACTGGACTCTGGAGCAGCCGGGAATCTTATTTCACAGTCCCTGGTAGAGAAATACCGCATCCCCACCAAACCTCTGGCTGTACCCTTGTCTGTTGCTGCCGTGGATGGGGGGCTCTTACCACGCCCCATCCAACTCATCACCGAATCCATTACTCTGCAGGTGGGAATGCTGCATTCTGAAAGTATCTCCTTCCATGTTCTGCCTGGACTCTCTCACGCCCTCTTGCTAGGCCTACCTTGGCTCCAGAAACATGCACCCGTTCTTGACTGGCAGACCGGAGAAGTCCTTCGCTGGGGACAGGGCTGCCATAAGACCTGTCTGGTTCCCGTTCATCCCGTCCGTCCTTCTCCTACCCCAGCTAATCTACCTGGACTTCCGATTCCTTATTGGTCTTATGCTGATGTCTTTAATAAAAAGGAGGCAGAGACACTACCCCCTCATAGACCATACGACTGCCCTATCGACCTGTTACCTGGTACTTCTCCTCCCCGTGGGCGTATTTATCCATTATCCGCTGCTGAGACCCGGTCGATGTCCGAATATATTGAGGAGAATCTGGCCAGGGGATTCATCCGGAAATCTACCTCCCCGGCGGGAGCAGGCTTCTTTTTCGTCAAAAAGAAGGACGGCTCTCTCCGTCCCTGTATAGACTATAGAGGCCTTAACCAGATCACGGTGAAGAATAAGTACCCCCTTCCGCTCATTCCGGAGTTATTTGATCGTCTGAGGGGGGCTAGAATCTTCACCAAACTGGACCTCCGTGGGGCGTACAACCTGGTTCGTATCCGTCAGGGGGATGAATGGAAGACGGCATTCAACACCCGGGACGGCCACTATGAATATCTGGTAATGCCCTTTGGCCTCTGTAACGCTCCTGCCGTCTTTCAAGAGTTGGTCAAAGACATCTTCCGGGACCTTCTCTACTCCTGCGTAGTGGTGTACCTGGACGACATCTTGGTCTTCTCTCCGGATCTCCAGACTCACCGGAGGGATGTTCGTCAGGTCCTGCTCAGGCTCAGGCAGAACCATCTCTACGCTAAATATGAGAAGTGCCTCTTTGAGCAGACCTCGCTTCCGTTTCTGGGCTACATTATCTCTCAGACCGGCCTACAAATGGATCCTGAGAAACTGTCTGCCATCGAGAAATGGCCCCGACCAGAGGGGTTGAAGGCTCTTCAACGGTTCCTGGGCTTCGCCAACTATTACCGCCTCTTCATCCCGCACTTCTCTTCCCGGACTGCCCCAATTTCCGCGCTCACCCGTAAGGGTACTAATCCCAAAGAGTGGCCGCCCGAAGCAGAGGAGGCCTTTCTTTCCCTAAAACAGGCCTTCTCTTCCGCCCCGGTGCTGCATCGCCCGGACGGCAACAAGCAGTTCTTCCTGGAAGTTGACGCCTCCTCCTCTGGAGCCGGAGCGGTACTTACTCAAAAATCATCTTCCGGGAGAATGGTAACTTGTGGCTTCTTCTCCAAACTCTTCTCCTCTTCTGAGCGCAACTATTCCATAGGAGACCGAGAGTTATTGGCCATCAAGCTGGCGTTGGAGGAGTGGCGTTACCTACTCGAGGGGGCTCTTCATCCGGTAATAATTTACACTGACCACAAGAACTTGGCTTACCTCCAGCATGCCCAGAGACTTAACCCGCGCCAAGCCCGGTGGTCCTTGTTTTTTGCTCGCTTTGATTTTGTTCTTCATTTTCGCCCGGCTGACAAAAACGTCAAAGCAGACGCCTTGTCCCGATCCTTTCTGGTGTCCGATCTCGAGGAAGAACCTAAACATATCATCGATCCCGCCAGAGTAATGCAGGTGGCTCCCGTGAGTCTAAATCGTCTCCCTCCCGGTAAGACGTTTGTTTCAGTACCTGATCGGGAGAAGATCCTACACTGGGGCCATTCGTCTAAACTAGCTGGCCACGCCGGTCAGAAAAAGACCCTCCAGCTTATTGCCCGGCACTATTGGTGGCCTACCCTGCACAAGGACATAATAGACTTTGTTTCTGCCTGTGTGTCCTGCGCCCGCAACAAAGTCCCGAGACATCTGCCAGCCGGACGCCTCCTTCCGCTTCCTGTACCTGCTGCCCCTTGGCAGCATATAGCAATGGACTTTATAACTGATCTCCCCGTCTCTGCCGGTTGTACGGTCATTTGGGTGGTCGCTGACCGCTTTTCCAAGATGGCTCACTTTATTCCCCTGCCAGGCCTTCCGTCTGCACCCGAGCTGGCTAAAGACTTTATCCGCCACATCTTCCGTCTTCATGGCCTGCCCCTCCACATCGTGTCGGATCGTGGGGTACAGTTCACCTCACGTTTCTGGAGAGCCACTTGTAAACTACTAGACGTCACCCTGGACTTCTCTTCCGCTTACCACCCACAGTCCAATGGTCAAGTGGAGCGGATCAATCAGAACCTGACCAGTTACCTCCGGCACTTCGTTAATGCCCACCATTCTGACTGGGTGGATCTCCTACCATGGGCCGAGTTCTCTTATAATAATCACGAGAGCGAATCCTCCTCCAAATCCCCGTTTTTTGTAGTCTTTGGTCAGCATCCTCGGATTCCTTTTCCTGTCTCCACCTCTGTGGACAACCCGGCTGCGGAATCTCTCGTTAGCAAATTTTCCTCCATATGGGAGAGTACCCGGTCCGCACTCCTTCTGTCATCCGAGCGTATGAAAAGACACGCTGACAAAAAACGCCTGGATCCTCCATAATTTCGTCCAGGAGATAAAGTCTGGCTCTCATCTAAATATGTTCGACTCAAGATACCTTCTTACAAGTTAGGACCTCGGTTCATCGGTCCTCTGGAGGTCATCAGTCAGATCAACCCGGTGGCCTATAAATTGAAACTCCCGGCCAACTTACGGATCCCTAACTCCTTCCATGTATCTCTCCTCAAACCCGTGGTGCTTAACTCTTTTTCCAAGTCTACAGGTACGCCTCCTGCTCCGGTTTCTGCTGAGGACGAGTTTGAGGTAGAGAACATTCTTGCCACCAAAAGGGTAAGAGGAAAGACCTTTTTTCTGGTAGATTGGAAGGGGTTTGGTCCTGAGGAGTAAACGTGGGAGCCCCGGGAGAACATCCATGCCCCTCTCATCCTAGCTAAATTTCTATCTGGCCTAAAAAAGGGGGGGCCTAAAGGGGGGGGTACTGTAGTGCCGGCGTCCCTGCCCTCTGTTAGGCAGGGACGCTGTTCCCCTCACCGCTCTGCTCCGTGCCCGGCGTCCCTCTCCCACTCTGCTGGCAGCGCGCGCTCCTTCCCGGCCACTGTGCTTAGGGTGCGCGCGCCGTCCTAAGGAGTCCCCGGCCAATGGCCGGAGGACTTTACCATATATAAGGCACCTCCTCCAAAATGGAGGTGCCCGAGCAATGTTGTTGCACCGTTCTACTCTGCTTCAGCCCTCAGGTCCCTTGCCAGTTACCTGCCAGTTACTGCCTATATTAAAAACCTTACTGTATTTCAAAGTTGAAGTAATGCATATAAAAGGGTAGACAAATAGAACCTGGTCCCAACTCCAGACCACCCAGGCCCGTGGTAAGCTACATATATACCAATCAGCTCAACAAAGGGGATGCCACACCCTTAAATTGCACAGAATGCAAACAAGACAAAAAACCAAGCAATGTGAACTGAGGTCTAAGATGGTAGACATGCAAGAAATAGGAGCATGTTCACACTAGCAAAAAGAAGCAAAACCTACAAAAGACAAAAATATATCTCATACCCTACCATCATTATATATAAATGTAAAGCAAAGTTGCATAATAAATATGTAGCTTACCACGGGCCTGGGTGGTCTGGAGTTGGGACCCGGTCCTATTTGTCTACCCTTTTATATGCATTACTTCAACTTTGAAATACAGTAAGGTTTTTAATATAGGCAGTATAGGTACTGTCCCAATTTAGGGTCACCTTGCCGCTGGTGGGACGGCTTGTATACTTTTTTTGATCAAAAATAGTTCACTAAGTACCCTATATTTATTATGCAACTTTGCTTTACATTTATATATAATGATGGTAGGGTATGAGATATATTTTTGTCTTTTGTAGGTTTTGCTTCTTTTTGCTAGTGTGAACATGCTCCTATTTCTTGCATGTCTACCATCTTAGACCTCAGTTCACATTGCTTGGTTTTTTGTTTTTACTACTGTTATATGCGTTTTTCATGCTTTTTTTCCCCCATTCATTTGATAAAAAAAAAAAATGCAAAAGTCGTTTTTACCACGACAAGGTGTACCCTAATCGGGAAGGTACCTAACTCTTGTAGTTCACTTCACTATGTGGTAGAGTAGAGCCTGGGTCCTGACTGTTCAGACACCTGCCTGTGGAGAGCTATGTAAGCAAAATGAACAGCTCAAAAAACGAGTACACCCCTTTTTGTACAAAGGACCCAAAAAGAAACTAAAACTTAAAAAATTTTGAGCTATAGCATATGTTGGTGTAAGTGCAATGCATAGGTGTATATTCGCACTGTGGCCATTTAAGATGCAGAACCTAAGATAAAAGCAAAGTGATTTATTTATTTTTTCACTGCAAAAATACATGGAAAAAACGTGGTAAAAAATGCAACATGTGACTATACCTTAAATTATGCTGCAGACACAGTAACCCTCTGTGTATAATTAATATGATGAAGTGTCTTTCAGTGACCTCTGAAAAATTGCGGTGCACAGACGTCTTTAACCCCTTTACCATCTTGAGTTTTTGCGTTTTCGTTTTTTGCTCCCTGTCTTTCCAGAGCCATAACTTTTTTTATTTTTTGATCAATATGGCCATGTGAGGGCTTTATTTTTTGTGGGATGAGTTGTACTTTTGAAAGACACCATTGGTTTTACCATATTGTGTACTGGAAAGCGGGAAAAAAATCCAAGTGTGGTAAAATTGCAAAAAAATGTGCAATTTCACAATAGTTTTTTTTTGTTTTGTTTTTTACTATGCTCGCTATATGCTAAAACTGACCTGCCAATATGATTCTCCAGGTCACTACGAGTTTGCAGATACCAAACATGTGCTGGAAAAGATGCGAGCTCAGCGCCGGAGCCCACATTAAACAGGGGGAGGAGACCTTGGATGTACTCGTACATCCAAGATCGTAAAGGAGTTAAGGGGCATGTGTCACTAGGATCAACCCTCCTAAGCCATTTATATTGGCATGGAGGTCATTGGAAGCTGAATAAAATGATACCTTGATATCTGTAATCTGATGTCTTATTCCGGAGAAATCTATGTTTTGCTTCTATGTAAATGAGCTGTTCAGGACTATGTACCGGACAATTATTTGAATGAGACCCTGCCTCCAGAGATTATTTTAAATGAAAGGGGGCGTTACCAGTAACTCAGTACAGTAGAACTGAACTTTTGTCTTCTTACAAACAAGTTAGCAGCTGCAACTCTCACAGCTCTGCTGTACTGCAACAATATTACAACCCTGTGGGCCTGTGATATGGAAGCTGAAGCTGAGAGGAACCTGCAGATGTGTCAGATATAATCACACACAGCTCTGCAGTTAGATTAGGGGAGCAGAGATCGGCCATTACACATCACACTGGTAACTCCCCCTTTCCTGTATAATAAGCTTTGGAGGTGGATTTTCATGCAGATCAGTGTCCGACCCATAATCTGGAACAGCTCATTTACATAGAAGAAAACGTGGATATTCCTGGAATAAGACATCGTAATTCAGATATGAAGAGAGTATACGTAGGAAAGGAGAGAGATTGAAAATCCATCACTCTGATTTGGGTCTAGATTGGGGTAAAGGGGTGTGGTATTGTGTGTGTGTGTGTATGTATGTATGTATGTATGTATGTATGTATGTATGTATGTATGTATGTATGTATGTATGTATATATATATATATATATATATATATATATATATATATATATATATATATATATATATATATATATATATATATATATATATATATGTATGTATGTGTAGACCTTACAATTCTCTTCTCAGTATTCTTTCTAGTAACCCTTCTAGGTTTCTAGGTCAGGGCTGTAGGTGTAATCCTATCTGCTATATTCTTGCCATATATCACATTTGGAAAGACTTCATACACCGTAAATCAATGAGATTTCCCACTTCGCGGACTCTCCATTCGGTGGGCAGCTTTATTAGGTAATGCTCTCAGCTCGTGGACAGAATGTATTCACAGCCCTGGCTCAGTAATGAAGTGCTTTGTGACCACAATGAAAGCTAGCTTTAGTGCTGCTCATGGCAGGTAGCAAGAAGGCTTTGGCTCTTGTTGTGTGGGTTTATTGAGTGGCCTGCACGTATGGAATTTATGGTGCATCTAGGAAATTAGCACCGCAGCGCGGTGTTCATGACAGGCACACATTCTTGTTAATGTGTTTAATGCAGGTGTACACATCTTGTTGTCATTTATAACAGTGATCAGGGCCAGGTCTATTTTCTGCGGCGCTCGCCTCTGCCATAAGTATGATGGACTTTTAATGCTCTCAGGAAGATTGCTAATACATGGTGTCATTATGGGATAGATGGAGGGAGACGGATAATATTCCAATAACTCGGGCAAAACCTTAACTTGAGCCTGCCGTCAACTACTCTGCATTAAATATTTAAAATGTGTAATCCGTTAAACATGTTAGGGGAAAAAATCAGTTACATCTGTTTTTATTTTTATTTTTTTTCCTTTATGTGAGGTTCCTAGGACTGCATCCAGAGTAGATTATGTTTAAAAGGGAAAATTTATTCTAGCAGTAACCATTGTAGGAGCCGCACAACATCTGGCTCAAAATTACAACTATCATCATCCATGGCTTATTCGAGATTTTTTTAAGCTAATGGAAGCTGTAGTTGTCGGGTTAGGGCATTATAAGTCTTCTTTGGTTAAAAAAACAAACAAAAAAACCCCTCCGGCTGTCGAATAGAAAATCAACCAATATGGTCAGAGCTTGTAAACCATCTCTCCGAGGCTCCTGAATGGGAAATCTTCGGTATTCATGAATAAGGGAGAAGGCATTGTATCACTGCACAGATAGCCCAATGTACTCTGCATGAGCTGGACAACGCTGAGTGACTCCCCTATAAAACTCTGTTGGCAGATATAGTGGCTGAAACGCCTGAATATAGTTAGAGTACAATTCTAATACTTAAAGGGGTTGTGAGGGGACCTAAATTTAGTTAAAAACAATGTGGAATGGTGTAAAATAATGATTAATCACCCAAATGACTCCATGGTGCTCTGATTCTGACTCTTGCTGTGGTTTTTAGACAGACGTGGGACCACTGAGGCCGATTCCTGACTATAGCTGTGACCTATTGTTTACCTCTGCAGCATTCGCATGTCCGTTCAGATATTGCAAAAAGCACAGAGACTGGCATGGTACTCTTGAAGTGTTGGAATGAGAGCAGCAGGATCCGTAAGTGAGCATTACTAATTCTATTATTTCACATCATCATTCCAACCATTTATGTAAGTGGTTGGAAAACATTTTTAAATATATTTAAAGGGAATCTGTCAGTAGGATCAACCCTCCCCCCTTCCAAAGCAGTCTATATGGGCATGCAGGTGATAGAAAGTTGAATAAAATATCTTGATATCTGCGATCCAATGTCTTATTCCAGAGAAAACCATGGTTTTCTTAATGTTAAATGAGCTGCTATTATCTATGGGCAGGACAGAAATCTTCCTGAGAATCTGCCTCCAGACCTTATTTTAAATGCAAGGGGGTGTTGATAGTGTGAGACTTGTAATGACTGACAATCCGCTTTCCTGATCTCACTTCAATGCTGTGTTGTAAAACAGGACCGCAGACCTGACCTTTATCTCATTACAAACACATCTGCAGCTGTGTCTCTCTTTTCATAGTACAGTAAGCATTGCTGCTTCAGAGCTATGACTGATTACAAGTAGCACTTCTTCAGCTTTCATCTCAAAGGCAGTCAGTGTGGATGGAGAAGAATACAGCCGCACTGACAGCACTGTGAGTAGACAGCCACAACTGCAGATGTGTTTGTAATGAGATGAACCTCAGTTCTGCCGCACTGTATTAGTTGTAGTCACAACACAGCTCTGCAGTGAGATGAGGAGAGCAAACTGTCAGTCATTACATGTCTAACATGGGTAACACCCCCTTTCATTTAAAATAAGCTCAGAAGACAGATTCTCAGGGAGATCTGTATCCGGCCCTTAGATCTTAGCAGGGTTGATCCTACTGACAGACTCCCGTTAAAAAATTTTTTTAGGTAATAAAGTAGAAGGGTTTCCATCCTAAAGCAAACTTTAGTACAAACTGTATTTGTGTTTTGTGCACATTAAATAATACATCGGGTGTGATATCAGTGATTTGCCTAAATTACCCAGCCTTAACCCCACCATAAATGGGTGTTTGGTTTGTTTAAATATGTGTTATTCTAGTGGAGGAAAGAATGTACCTTTTTAGTGTTGTGTGTGTAAGCAATGATCGAATCACATCCTGGAAATGTTGGGTGATGGTTCATGAGACTCCATAGATATTTTTGGTGGTCCTTGGCTGCATCAGAGCATTAGGCAGAGAGATTTCATAATGTTTTCTCCCCCTTTACTAATCCTAATGTGCCTATAAGCCACTCATGGCACAGTTACACATCCAGGCTGTGTTATATTTTTTGCGAGTGGTCAGAATATAGCTTGCGGCTGCTTTAATAAATTAAGCCCCATCCCCCATCTCCACAGTGTCTGTCAGATTAAAGTACTTATTCCTAGAGGTTACAAAGCACTGTTACCTCAGACTGGACTTGCTGTAATCCTAGTGTTAACCACTTTTCTGTGTCAGAAGCCTGAGATATCCCCAGAGCAGCATCTGCTGTGTATTGGGAGCTCTGGGGAAGGGGCCGCCTAGAAGGTATAACAATCAGCACCTGCTGTGTATGGGGAGCTCTGGGGAAGGGGCAGCCTAGAGGTATAACAATCAGCACCTGCTGTGTATGGGGAGCTCTGGGGAAGGGGCGGCCTAGAAGGTATAACAATCAGCACCTGCTGTGTATGGGGAGCTCTGGGGAAGGGGCAGCCTAGAAGGTATAACAATCAGCACCTGCTGTGTATGGGGAGCTCTGGGGAAGGGGCGGCCTAGAAGGTATAACAATCAGCACCTGCTGTATATGGGGAGCTCTGGGGAAGGGGTGGCCTAGAAGGTATAACAATCAGCACCTGCTGTGTATGGGGAGCTCTGGGGAAGGGGTGGCCTAGAAGGTATAACAATCAGCACCTGCTGTATATGGGGAGCTCTGGGGAAGGGGCGGCCTAGAAGGTATAACAATCAGCACCTGCTGTATATGGGGAGCTCTGGGGAAGGGGCGGCCTAGAAGGTATAACAATCAGCACCTGCTGTATATGGGGAGCTCTGGGGAAGGGGCAGCCTAGAAGGTATAACAATCAGCACCTGCTATGTATGGGGAGCTCTGGGGAAGGGGCGGCCTTAAAGGTATAACAACCTCTTCTAACACAATGATGTTGTTTGCCTGAAGCTTTTCAGCAAATGTTTTTCATATCAACCCTATGCACACAATCCTCACCCTGGAAACTTCTCCCTCTGATCAGCTCTACCAGCTCTCCGTCTGGGAATACTATTACTCCATTACAGTGGTTAAACTGATGCCTGTAGCGTTTCTGCATGCAGCAATGTATCATTGGTGAGACGTTCAGTTTTGTCTATGCCTTGATATAGAGCGCTGGTAACTTCTCTCCCAGACAATTTATTACTTGTTTGAGAAGGTCTATGGCTTCTTTCTAAATGCTGCATGCCACAGTGTAACCAGCTGTTCAGACTGCAACGTAAAACCGAGCATACATCTCCCCTGCAGTCGAGTGTCATTTCAGAGTATTACGTCGTGTCGGAGAGTAGTGAATAGCAAAACAAGGTTTATATCAATTAAGTTCCCTCAGTAACCAGTTTAGCAAAAAATTAAACAGCTATTCCAGTTATAATTTTTGTGACTTTGTTTTATAGAATGAGAAATGATATATTTTCTATTGTACATATATTCTAAATTATCTTCACACATCCAATTGGGGAATATATTTTATTCCAAGATTTATTAATATAAGTGTACTTTTATTTATGGGAAAACCCATTCAAATAGGTTTGTAATAATAATAATTTTTATTTCTATAGCGCTAACATATTCCGCAGCACTTTACATCACAGTGGGAAATTGTACGGACAATAAAAACATTACAGAGTAACACATAATTCAACAGATACCAAGAGGAGTGATGGTCCTGCTCACAAGCTTACAATCTATGAGGAAATAGGGGGGACACGAAAGGTAAATGGTAAAAAGTGCTTGTATTGTACGGTCCAGCCATCAGTATAATAAATAAGGTATTCACATAACACTGCGTGAACCGCAGTTGGAAAGAAAAGACGAGAAGTTACATAAGTGGGGTGAGACGATAGGCCAGTCTAAAGAAGTGGGTTTTTAGAGCACGCTTAAATCTCTGGGGTATTGGGAATTAATTGAATTGTCCTAGGTAGTACAGTCCAGAGAATTGGCACAGCTCATGAGAAATCTTGGAGACGGAAGTGGAAGGTTTGGACTAGGATGTTAGCCTTGGATAATTACCTGAACGGAGGGCACGGGTTGGGTGATAGACTGAGATGAGGGAGGAGATGTAGGGTGGTGCAGGACGGTGGAGAGGTTTGTGGGTGAGAGTGATAAGTTTATATGGGACTCTAGTGGATGGGCAACCGGTTTGTAGGTGATGATCCCATGGTAAAGAAATCCTCCACTTTGGACAATACCTATTTATTGGGGTCTGTTTACACTGACCAACCAGTGGCACTAAATGACCTCTGATCAGTAAATATTATAGATCAGTGGTCGTATAATAGCCTGATTACATATACAGACCATAGTAAACGATACACAGAGTGATCTGTCAGAGATCGCTTAGTGTGCATGGGCTGCCGCTGTGCCACTTAGTGCTCATGGGCTGCCTCTTAGTGCGCGTGGGCCGCCGCTGTGGTGCTTAGTGCGTGTGGGCCGCCGCTGTGACGCTTAGTGCGCGTAGGCCGTTGGGAGTGCACTGGAAATGTATTATTCACTGATACCCTGGTAAGTCCTATCAGATAGACGTCCCATAAAAGTTTGATCAGTTGGGTCACAATCCTAGAGTGCCGAGTCCTGTCTGACTTTGGCTGCCTTTTGCTGGTTTCGCCATCACATATAAAATCCAGGAACCGCATTCCAAATTTCTTTTTTAGTTCTGACCCTGTATTTTTCTTTCACACATTTTTTGCAACTTTTTGACATAAGTGTAAAATTTGGTGTAAATTCTATTAGGAATAATAGAACCCACTATAAAGAAGTTGCATGTCTGTTTTTAAAAAAAAAAAAAAAAACACATCAAGGAAACGTTTTTGATGTTGCAGATTCTCAGCCCTATTAAGTACAATGGGTTACTTGCATTTTTTTAAAAAAAATATGCGGGGTAAAAAAACTCATTGTGGGAACGTTTAATAGAAAGACTTTTTGAAGATTATTGTGAAGTGTTTTTAACGTGGATTTTAGAGCAGAATCCACTGCAGACTCTACATCATAAGTCTCTGTATGATCATACCCTAACATTAACCATCCAGCGCAAGAAAATGTAGGATTTTATTCTTGCCCATTATTATCCTGAAACAATAATCATAGATTTTTGTCTGTAACGGGAAGATGAGGATCCTTTTGTTCTGTCAGTAAATGAGCCGCTGCTTGTTTGTAGATTTATAGGCATAATGTAAGCTTTAGACCACGTTCACACGTTCAGTATTTGGTCAGTACTTTACATCAGTATGTGTAAGCCAAACCAGGAGTGGGACAGTCAGAGGAAAAGTATAAAAGGAACATGTCACCACTTCTGTATTTATCACCCACTCCTGGTCTTGGCTTACAAATACTGAGGTAAAATACTGACCAAATACTGAGCATGTGAATGTGGCCTTATTGTAGGAAATGATTGGTAATTATTCTAAGGCTTGGTTCAAGTCATCACTGCTCTTCACTCTGACAGAACCCTGACTAAAACTTTCACTATTATGAGGCCAACAGGAGTCACTTTGGGCTTCATCTGACCTAAAAGCGTAGTCCACCATGGACATGCTAGGATGGAGGCCAGGAGTCCAAAGGGACTCCATCATCCTCATGATGGCGATTGGCTCTGATGTGGTTTTCATTGGATTCCTGTTTTTCTAGGATTCAGACGGTAACCTGATTCAGTGCTTGGTGTTCACCTAGCCTAATGGTTGTGATGTTACATGTGATATAACCACTTTATGCTATTCTTGAATTCATTGTGTGAAGGTGGTAATCACAGTTGTCCTCTGCCTGTAGTCAGGATGAAGACACATAAGCTGTTTAATCACATTAGCAGATAAGGCCTCAGCCATGCTGTAGGGCCTATTCTCTACCCCTCAGTATGTACATTCACGTTGTGAGCCGTCACACTGCAATCATTTGGGTCCAATACATGTTATCAGGATATGCATTGCATCAAAGGAACCTATCTGGTGATTCCTGCTTCCCCAACCACAGGCAGCAGAAATCAGGGACAGGCTCCCTCTTTGCAGGCATACGGTTTCCGAGAAAACCTAGCCTAAAATAAAAATTTGAATTGGGAGACCAATCATTTTGGCAGGTACCTGCTGGCTTTTTCCATTGTGGCTCAGTTTAGTTGACTGGCCTATGGCTATATCCTGTCCATGGGGGGGGGGGGGGGGGAGGGAATATCATTGGTGCAGCTGCACAGGGGCCCAAAAAGAAAGGGGGCCCATTTCCACCTCTAAAGCAGGTGGAATTGTACATTATTTTTATTTATTGTACTCTCTTATATAACGCCATTGATTCCATGGCACTTTACAGACATTATCATCATTGTCCGCATTGGGGCTCACAATCTAGATTCACTATCAGTATGTCTTTGGAGTTTGGTAGGAAACCGGAGAACCCTGAGGAAACCCACACAAACATGGGGAGAAGATAAAAAAACTCCTTGCAGTTGTCCTTGGTGGGACTTGAACCTGCAAGGCTGCAGTGCTAACCGCTGAGCCACTGCATTATGATGAGCTAATGGACTGAAAGGGCCCATATATTGTTCTTGCATAGGGGCCCTCTAATGACTGTGGCCACTAGTGGTCCTGTCAATCGTGCTGGTCTTGGAGAAGCAACCCAGATGACCGTTCTCCACAAACATAGTTTTTAAACTATGTTTACTCTGAAACACTGCAGCAAACTAAGCAAGGATGTGCAATTCTGGACTAGAAAAATGCTTCAAGTAACTTGTAAAATCATTGCTGATCCATCACTGGTGAAGACAAGTTTGGTGTGCAAGGTCCATCTCCATTTAACTGCATTAAAAGTATTTAGTGGCAGCAGTGACTTTTTTAGTGGAGATTAACGTCCAGGATTCAAGATCTGTGTGGTCATTGAATGCTCGTAAAAAAAATTATTTAGATAGCCACTAGATTTAAATATGTTTCGAACACGGTACAAAGATATATATTTTCCCCGTAAAAAAAAAAAATCAAAACATTTTGAAGATGTTGTCTCACTGCAGCAAGCTCTGTCCATGTACTGAAAAATGGCGTGTGGACGTCCTGGAGACTATAGCCAAATGTACATCATTTTTGGATATTGAGTATGAGTTACATGATAACCCAGCTGCATCTTTGCTTCTTAATCAGAAATGTATGAATGGCCGAATGCCGTTGTGTTCTAGATCACTGCCGGTTGTATTCCTTAATCCTACTAGAAATTCAATGATTCTCCGGGATGGTGAAACAGGGAAGACTATGTGGCAGGGAGCAGAAGATTTGTCATTTCCAGGAGTTGAACATGAAGGTAAGTTTCATTATGTAATTTTAAAGTGTAGTTCTTGGCATGATTTTTTTTTTTTCCCACTAAATCGGATCTGTCACCAAATTTCACTATTATGAAACAGGATGTCCTCAGAAGGCAACGTTGCATTCATTTTCCACAGCATCTCTCACCTCTGCGCTCTGATGACATATCAATTCAGTCACCGTGACCATAGTGAAAGAAGCAGGGATAAGTGACCACAGCGCTGCCCCACAGCTTTTATCACAGCCCTGATCTGGGCTGCAGTGATAAAAGTATTGGTAGTGACTGCACCGCCGCTTCCTGATGACGTCCTGTTCCAGGGGGTGTTTGATCAAAGCTGCGGAGAACTGACTGCAGGTCCATCCTCCTGATGATGTCCATTTGAGAATCCATAGTGAATGCTGGTACTAGAACCGGAAGTCTCAGGAAGTAAAGCACTATAAATAATCAGCTGGGCAATTCATCAAGACCGCCATGGAACAAGCGCGTGCTATGCCATTCTTGACAGAGTACATGGTGCAAATTCATTAAGAGGCACATGACACTTAATGAATTTGGCGCCTCTAGTAAGTGTCATGCACCTCCATGCGCTGCACCAGAACTGCTACTTCAGTCAGGGACTGGAGTAGCATTTCTGGCTTATAAAGTGCTGGCAGATTTTAAGAACTTGATGTTGGGTGCAATGACACTTCTTCCCATCTCCGCTCATTTCATTGAGCTGAACCAAAGTGGCGTGAAAACATCAAATGTCCCCAAATTTTTGCGCAACTCTTTGTTGCGCAAAAACTTGGGAACTTTTCATGGATTTTATGCCAAAAATTTTGATTAATTTGGCTCCAATATTTACAGAATTTAAAATTATTGTAGCCCATTACAGATAAGGCTGCAGCTACAACACATAATCATAGCTAGACCAAGGGGCACATTTATATACCTTTTTTTTTTTCTCTGGTCCCCAGACATAACACTTGACCAAATGCACATTGTAGATGTAGTGTGAACCCAGTCTAATATACTGCCCTCTCATGCACTGCACTCTAATGAAACACATTTTTCCTTTTACTGCATCTACTGTACACTTCCTAATGTGAAGACTATATCAGTAGTTAAATATATAAATAGAAAAATGCTCTAGTGTATAATCTCACCCGGGACCCAGTGGAATTCTTGCTGGCTTCAAGATATGACAACAGATTCTTGAAAAATCCGGCACTCCATGAAACCAGAAACTTTTATCGAGTTACTTTAAAAACGAGTGCATGTCCATCTTACACATTTCCGCTCTTCATCATTGCTTTTTTTTTTCTCCAAAATCAGTGTAAAATTAATGATTCTCCGCAACGTGGTTATTAAAAAAAATGAAGGATGCAATAAATTTTTTCAAATATGGAACACGTTCATTTCTCTCAGGGGTACGTCGAGTTCTATATTCCCCATAGAATTTTATTAGATGCGGAAAATACACAGATACAAAAGGAATTTTGAATTTTTAGTGTTTGCGCTACGGAGACGCATTAAAGATACAAGAGATCCACACAAGTTTGAAACGCGCGTCGGGTGCGTTTTTCTTGACTGTTGAGGTTATTTATATGCCACTGTGCACTTCTACCTTCAATCTATCCTTACTGGACATCTACTTGTACCTTTCCTGGCTGGTGCATTCGTATATTTTTATATTTTATGCAAATCCTATTCTGGACCTAGATTTTCTTGGGTATCCGTTTACAATATTGTGACTGTATTTTTACCATTTACTTTTTTGGATTGATTTATGCATCTACCTCTTTGATAGAAATATAAAACTGGTGTGTATTTCCATGTCTTAACTTTTGTATGTATAGTTTTAATTATTATTCAATAATTCAATTATTCTTTGCGTTAATGTGCCTTGCACTCCCCCCTAACTTATAGGTTTTCTCTAGGATTATGAGCAGTATTGCCTGAAAAGCATAATATGCACAGTTTTTTTAAAGTGTATCAGTAAAGGACTCTGTTTTTATAGAGTGCTGGATTTTTGAAGAATCCACTATATCAGTTGTGCAGATCATGAGCAATAAGCTCTGTACAAGTGTGACGGGGCCTTAAAGCCAGAGGGGATTACTGGGGATTTCAGTTCAGAATCCTGTTGAGTTGCTAAAATCGAAAAAAAATATCAAAAAACTAAGTCACTTTGTCCTTTAAAGTAATTGAGTAATGCAATGTATGATCTTTACTCAGCTTTTCTGTAGATAGTATCCACATGAAAACGATACAAACTGTTCATAGTAGAACATGCACTGTATGAATTAACGTCTAACAAGCAATTTCATGATTTTATGACCTGCATGAAATGTGTGGTTCTCCTCGTTTCCAGGTGTGGTTGTGAAGGTTACATAGAAGATATCAGTATTTTCTGCCAGCAAAGTTGGGCACTTAAATAGCTATACAGACAATAGAAAGTGATAATCTTTTATTTGTTTTTCGGCTTCTGGATACCATTTTCTGTTTGCGATGTTGCGTACAGTACCTGTTAAAAGTATTGATCCCTGTAAATATTTAGGGTGCTTGCACACTGCGTTTTGGCACTCGTTCATTGGTCCCGTTGGGGCTTGCGTCTGAACTCCCCACAAAAAGGGATTCGGGCGTATGCGCTGACGGGGCCATAGACTATAATGGTGCCGACAGAGTGACCATGCACTCTATCATGCATCATTTTCGGGCGTGTACACCTAATGGAGGCGGACACCCAGATGTAGTAGACTCACAATGTTACACCAGTAAAAAAAAGACTCAAGTTTCATTAGTTTAACCTTTGGGAACCCTGTTAATCATTGCTTATACAGGCACAGTCTGTATTAGTGGCTGTGACTGGTACTGCGGCTTAGCCTCATTGATAACCTTACTTATAGGGGTATTTCCATCAAGAATGTTTGTGGTATATGCAAAGGATACAATGGCAAGAATGAAGAAGTCCAGCACCGAAAGGTTATCGATTTTAAATCTTTTGTTTCATGCAGAAAAAATACTAATTAATTTTTTTTTTGTGGATATACCCTAACCCCTGTATCGCATTCACATATTAAAGGGAACCTGTCTCCAGAAAAAGAAACACTATTAACCTGCAGATATGGGGTTAATCTGCCGGTTAATAGTGTTATTATGCTGCCCAGTGCCCACAGTTAGCCTAGCACTGCGGGGAGTAAATGAACTTTATTCTCCTCGGCAGTGTTCTCGTTTCAGTCATGGGGGCGGCGCTGGTTCAGTCACCGCTCTGAGAATAGAGAGTGGCAGCTGTAACCGCGCCACCGGCCCTGACTGACAGCTGGCCCTAATGCCGGGGGCGCGGTTACAGACGCCGCTCTCTATTCTCAGTGCGCTGGCCCCACCCCATTGACTGACTCACACTGACTCTGTATTGGGGGCACGGATTGGGTCACTCCTCTGAGTATACAGAGCAGCACCTGTGGCCCTGACTGACAGCCAGTTTTCAGGCAGAGCCAGCGTCAGTCAGGACCGGGGACGCAGCTACAGACACCGCTCTATATATTCAGAGCGGTGACTGAATCCGTGTCCCGTGACTGAAACCGAGACGCTGCTGGGGGGAATAAAGTTAATTATCTCACCCGCCGCGTTAGGCTACTTGCAGGCACCGGGCAGCATAATAACTCTATTAACCTGAAAGTTAACCCCATATCTACAGGTTAATGGCGTTTATTCTAGTGACAGGCTCCCTTTAAAGATCAATCTCCCCCATACAATTGAGGTTTGCAAAGCTCTGGTCTAGCAGCCACAGACTATCAACTTGGCCACTGGACCACAGTCCCGTGAATCTTTGCTCAACTCTAAATGCTGCAAAAACAAAGGCACTTACTTCCCAAAAGCAAGCCATGATGTCCTTCAGATAAGATAATAGAGATACAGTGCCTACAAGTAGTATTCAACTCCCTGCAGATTTAGCTGGTTGACACATGCGGAATTAACTTGGCATTGTGACATTTGTACTGTAGATCAGCCTGGAAGTGGGAAATGCACTGCAGCAAATTTTTTTTTTTTTTTTTAAAAAAAACGTTAAAAGTTAATTCAGAGTGTCATTTATTATTCAACCCCTCAAACCACAAGAATTCTGTTTGGTCCCCCAAAAGTATTAAGAAGTAGTTCAGGCACCAAGAATAATGAGCTTCACATGTGTGGATTAAAGATCTCTTTTGACAGCCTTTTCTGACTATTTAAGACCCTCCCCAAACTTGTGAGCAGCACTCAGACATGGTCAACATGGGAAAGACAAAGGAGCATTCCAAGGCTGTGGAAGACAAGATCGTGGAGGGTCACAAGGCTGGCAAGGGGTACAAAACCCTTTCCAAGGAGTTGGGCCTACCTGTCTCCACTGTTGGGAGCATCATCCGTAAGTGGAAGGCTTATGGAACTACTGTTAGCCTTCCACGGCCAGGACAGCCTTTGAAAGTGTCCTCCCGTGCCGAGGCCAGGCTTGTCCGAAGAGTCAAGGCTAACCCAAGGACAACAAGGAAGGAGCTCCGGGAAGATCTCATGGCAGTGGGGACATTGGTTTCAGTCAATACCATAAGTAACGTACTCCACCGCAATGGTCTCCGTTCCAGACGAGCCCGTAAGGTACCTTTACTTTCAAAGCGTCATGTCAAGACTCGTCTACAGTTTGCTCATGATCACTTGGAGGACTCTGAGACAGACTGGTTCAAGGTTCTATGGTCTGATGAGACCAAGATCGAGATCTTTGGTGCCAACCACACACGTGACGTTTGGAGACTGGATGGCACTGCATACGACCCCAAGAATACCATCCCTACAGTCAAGCATGGTGGTGGCAGCATCATGCTGTGGGGCTGTTTCTCTGCCAAGGGGCCTGGCCATCTGGTCCGCATCCATGGGAAGATGGATAGCACGGCCTACCTGGAGATTTTGGCCAAGAACCTCCGCTCCTCCATCAAGGATCTTAAGATGGGTCGTAATTTCATCTTCCAACAAGACAACGACCCAAAGCACACAGCCAAGAAAACCAAGGCCTGGTTCAAGAGGGAAAAAGTCAAGGTGTTGGAGTGGCCTAGTCAGTCTCCTGACCTTAACCCAATTGAAAACTTGTGGAAGGAGCTCAAGAATAAAGTCCACATGAGACACCCAAAGAACCTAGATAACTTGGAGAAGATCTGCATGGAGGAGTGGGCCAAGATAACTCCACAGACCTGTGCCGGCCTGATCAGGTCTTATAAAAGACGATTATTAGCTGTAATTGCAAACAAGGGTTATTCCACAAAATATTAAACATAGGGGTTGTATAATAATTGACCCACACTTTTATGTTTAAAATTTAATAAAATTCAACTGAGCAACATAACTTTTTGGTTTGTAAGATTTATGATTCTGTTCATAAAACCTACTCTCGTTTGCAGTTTGAAGGCTCTAACTTATTTGCATCTTATCAAACCAGCTAAATCTGCAGGGGGTTGAATACTACTTGTAGGCACTGTATATTGTACCAATTATAGCAATGCATCTATTGTAGATTATAGAATTGTGATGTTTGTTTGTTTTTTACATGGTGTACTTCTTCCTACAGCTCGGGTGCCTAAGAAAATCTTGAAATGTAAATCTGTGTCCAGAGAGATAAACTTTGCATCTGAAGAAGAGATGGAGAATTTTAGACTAGAACAGAAAGTGTACTTTAAGGGGCAGTGTTTAGAAGGTATGGTTTCTTCAAAGAAATGAATGCTATTCTCAAACCTGGAGATTGATTTTAAAAAGTATACTATTTGCCATTCGGGTTGTCTCTTTAAAGAAGTTGTCCACTACTTGGACAACTCCTTCTCATAACCCGCGCTTGACTCCGATAAAATAAAAAAGCCTTTACTCACCTCCAGCGGTGTCAGTACTCGCTTTTCAGGGGCTCTTGTGTGGTTGTTGTGACACGTGAGCCTGGCTCCCAATCATCGCTGGCGTCATTGCCTCCGATTTTGGACAAATTGAACATGAAGAGGAAGTCAGAGATCAGCTGCAGCCCGGACTTCCTCTTCATGTTCAATTCGACAGAAGGTGGAGACAGTGACGCCAGCGCTGATTGGGAGCCTGGCTCATGTGTCACAACAACCGCACAAGAGCCCCGGGAACGTGAGTGCCAACACCACTGGAACGGCGCCAGCCCGGGAGGGGAGTATAGGCTTTTTTATTTTATCGGGGGCAAACATTTAGTTCAAGAAGGGGTTGTCCTAGTAGTGGAGAACCCCTTTAAAGACAGGCGGTAGTATAATGACTTCATTAGTTTTCTAAATGTAATGCACTGGTTGATCTTTGATGTTTTATGTACTAGCTATACCCTCCTACCAGGGATGAGCTATGTAACAATAACATTTTCATTAAAAAACAGTTATATTTTAGGTTCACATTCAGCGGTAAAATGTGCAGGTCTGTGTGGTCATGTTGATGTCATATTTAAAGGTATTTTACTACAGTTGGTGCCAATCTATTCACAGGACCGTGTCGATCAAGCACATCTGTAATCAGCAGCCGCAGGACAGGAGCCTTGAAAGCCGCCACTTACGTAACGCATCTGCACCTCTTCTTTTGATATGCCGGCCTGGCGTGACGTCACATGTGCCTTACGCAGCAATGATGACGTCTCATCAGGCCGACTAATCAAAAGAGAAACTGCAGATGCCATCATGTATTAGGTGGTTCACAAGGCTCCCGTCCAGCGGCCATAGGTTACGGATATGGTCTATGGACCGCGTCCTGTAAATTGATTCTCACCAGCTCTATATTTTACTGCTGTGAATCTTATTCTTGTCCATTGCGCTTTTCTTTGGGATGATACTGCAGATATTGTTTCATGAAGGTCCCACACAAGCAATGCATTTGTTTTAACCTTTAAATATTTCGTTATGTGTTAATTATTTTTTGTGTTGTTTTTCAGAATGGTCTTTTGAGTTCGGCTTTGTAATGCCCAATTCTGTGAACACCTGGCAGTCCATGATAGAAGCAGCACCGGAGTCTCAAATGATGCCAGCTAATGTTTTAACGTAAGGACTTGGCCAGTATGCTGGCATAGTAGTAATTGGATTTGAAACCTATATTTTGATAACATTTAGGCTACTCTCACACAAAGTTTTCCTCTTTTTTGGTCCATCACAAGCCTCTGTCTGAAGCCTAGAAAACTGGAATTCTCCTGGAACCCTGTTGAAGCCGTTGAGCATAATGAGGCAAATGGAGTCCAAAGTCTCCAACTTTAGATTCTGTTTGACATTTTGTCTGACAAAGTCTTTTACGTTGCAGCAGATTACGCTATTGTGTGAGGCATAACAGACGAACACAACGGGAAAAAATATTAAGTGGTCTCCAAAGTTGCAGATTTTGGACTCCATTTGCCTCATTATACTTAATGGCTAGGACGGGTTCTGTCAGAATCCTGGTTTTCTGGACTACAGACAGAGGCCCCCTTACAATGACCACTAAAGGAGCCTAACCGTATAAAAATAGTGATTGGTAACAGACTACAGACTGGGAAGCATTGCACACCCGTCAGTACAGGTACAGCATACCGGGTTTCTACTTCTGTCTTGAAGTATGCTACCTGTTATGAGTAACTTCTAAAATGAATTATGTCTTAACAATAGTCTAGTTGCTTCTTAAAATTAAGGGTCCCTATAGCCCCTTCAAGAGAGCATATGATTCAGTTAATTTCTTTTTGCTGTTTATGATGGTCTCAACCTATAAAAAAAAAAAATATATAGATCAAGTCAAAATCCCACAAATCATCATCATTAGGCGAGGTAAAATTTTTGATTGTAAGATCTGTAAATCTGTGTGTAAATGCAGTCCCTTGAAGGTCCAGAAGTTAAAGGGGTATTCTGGGTGATAAAAAATTATCCTAATGCTCATACCTTCACAGACTATTAGGATAACAAGAATAGTGCTGTTTTCCATCCTCACAGTAGCTGTAATTCTGTGGCTCTGGAGCTGCTCCTTGGTGCCCCCCTCCCTTATGGGATGTTACGTCACACATCAGGGGGCACGCCTGCAGTCAGTCCCCTGATACCATCTGTTTGTATTCAGTGGGATATCAGTGGTGGCCTGCTCCCCACTGCTAGCAGCAGCCAGCACCATGATAATATCTCCTTCTTTACAGTCCTAGATCATGGAGCAGGCCATGCTCTAGGTGCAGGTGCAGGTTGTAATGTGATACTGTTGGAAATCATAAAATACCATGTCACAATGCAAAACTAAGATTTCATTGTCTGTATTTTTATCTAAATTTCTAGACTTTTTTTTTTTAGTTTATTAGGAGGAATAGGTCCCTTTGATGCAGATGACTGGGCATCAATGAAGATAATTAGAGGAACTTATACAGACCATGGAGAAAAATGCCTTACACCAAAACTACTTACAGGGCAGTGTTTGCCATGTAATCCGAGAGCAGCTTGATGTAGGGGCAGAGAGCCTGATTCTAATGATATGTCACTTAAAATACTGTGTGTTGCTGTTAATCAATAAAATCAGTGTTTTATCACTACAGGACTAGACTTTTTGTGCCTCCTAGTCCTTCTGCTCTGTTTATTGTCACCCCCACCACTAATTATCAGCTTTCTGCCTATGCACATTGTACACAGAAAGTTGTCAGTGTTGTGGGCAGGCTATACAGGGCTTAGCATTCTGAGCACTGCTAAATCTACAGCAGAAAAAGCAGTGATTTGAATCAAAATGACAGCTTATAGACCAGCAAGTGACACATGACTGGAATCACGGTCTCAGCCCCTACATTATGCTGCTCTGAGATTACATAGCAAAAACATTCCAACATATTCCAATTAAATCTTTACCTATTCTAATAGAGAGCCTTTGTGAAACCCTGTGGTAATATAGATAGGTGTGTTGCAGTAATAGTTTAACAGTTTCTCTTCTTCCTTTACAGTGGTAATGTCATCATAGAAACCAAGTTCTACGATGCTGAACTTCTTGTCAGTACATCCAGAGTCAGGCTCTTCTACGTTTGAAAAATAAGGATTTTTTTTTACCCTCTGTTCTCTTTCTAATTTACATTTTATTCTCTTCTGGGGAAGTAAAAAAAAACATTTGTCGAGTGCTATGGACTTGAATGCATTACGGGACTATGCCCATGTTACGGAGGGCACACCATGCAGCACGATGCACATGACCCTGTCCTCACGTGGAGCCGTATCTGTTATTCAGTCCGCGGCATCCTCCGGTACAATGCTATTTAGTTTGTTCACAACAGACTGCTAACCCACATGTTATGTTTTCTCTACTTTTTGTCCAAGTTTACTGTTCTCTATTATTAAAATGATTTCTTCCTGGCAAGCAAATGGTTAGGCAACGGTTCAGGTACATGAAAATTCAATTAATGAAATCTCCAACTGCCCAACATTTCCTTTTCCCATTAGACTTCATATAACTGTAAGGGCAGATAGCATACATTTGCATTATTTTCACCTCTAATCAGCCTGCGGATTTTGATATTAATGTCATACCTCCTTTTGAAATAGGTGAAATCTGCAGTGAAATTTAAAAAGCTGCGGATATAAAATTCCACACCGCAAGTCAGTTGTTTGTGTGGAATAAGTCCGTAGCACATGGATGATATTTTTAAAGGGAATCCACATATCCAGGACTGTAATCCGTTGCAAATTTTAACTTTGGAAATACACCGGTAAATGGTATGTTCACGTTCACGTTCACGCGTTATAAATTTGCTGCAGATTTCTGGAATTTTGGACAGAATATCAGGGGAACACAGTACCAGTAAAGTGGGCTGCAACTTGTCAATGTCACCTGCTTATTTTATTGCTGATTTTCCCCATAGACATGAATGGGGTTGCTTAAAGGGGTTGTCCGATCAAAGTCGATAAGTCTGTAGTCATTCTGTGTGACTGCAGACTTATGAATCCCCCCAGCACATGCACTGTGCACTGCGAGGATTTTCCGGTGTCTGACCCGGGACCTGAAGGTATGTATGAGTTATACATACCCCGGGCAGTGGGCGCAGCCTCGCTCTCCATACACTGGCCGTCCACATCACTAGACGGGGTGTAGCCTTGCTCAATACAAGAAACCGGCGAAACCAGCGAATCCCCGCAGCCCACAGTGCCTGCACTGGGGGGATTCATAACTCTGCAGTCACACAGAGTAACTACAGACTTAACAGTTTTGACCAGACAACCCCTTCAAATCTATAGTAAAACACACTACAGCTGAGTTTATGGACAAACAGCAACATCTTCAGGTGAAAAATTAAAGGGAACCTGTCATGTCAGATAAGGCTATTAACCTTCAGATATAGCGTTAATCTGCAGATTAATAGTGTTATGGAGGTGCCCGGCCATGGACTGAAAGAGCGGCACCTGGGAAAAAATGAAGTAGATTCAGCGGCCTGGTTCAGTCATACAGGTGTGCAGGGATCACTACAGTTACCACTCACAGCACTGTGAGTGGCAACTTTAATTATGCCCTAGAAGTTGACTGACAGCCAGCTCTGTATTGATGTACTGCCGAGCCTGCTGTCAGTCACAGTATAGTGAGTGAAGACTGTAGCTGTGCCGGCACAACTGCATGACTGAAAGCCGGCAGCTCCCGGGAGGAATAAAGTGCATTTTCTCCCTGGTGCTGCACTTTCAGTATAGAGGCCGTGCACCTTCATAACCTTATTAACCTACAGATTAACCCTATATCTGCATGTTAATAGTATTATTAGACATGTCAGGTTCCCTTTAAAATAATAAAAATGTCGCTATCTTGCAGGAATATCTGTTGTTGACTTCCTTGCAGATACTTGTGATCTTACTGTGTTGGCAGCAAAACTCACAATGTGAGAACATGCGTAAAATCTGCAACATTTCTGACCTGTGAAAACACCATTGATTCAGCATAATCTGAGACACTGTGGAGCATGTAGCTGAAAACCTGACTACTGCGGCTCGGAGCTTGAGATGTTTGTAGAGCATGGACTTTCCCTTCACCTACACAATGTCTTAAGGCTGCATGCACACATCCCTGTGAGTGTTACCATCCGAGAGAAGCAGATCCTTCTTTTTTTTCTCAGGTGTCGAGCCAGTTTCATACCACGTTTTTGTAACTTTTGAAAGCTATACTTTAAAAAAAAAAAAAAAAACTAATTGTAAAACTGATACTAACTTCTACATTTTAAAGCTAGTACATCTGTTTTTTAACATTCTTTTTTTTAATGATAAAACGTCTGTTTTGTTTAATAGGCATAGGATGGTGTGCCGGAGATCATGTGACTTGTTTTCTGGGGTGGGGGGAAACCCATGCAAAAAACAAAAGCCTTTGCAAATATGACAGTACGTTTGCCTATGTCTATCATAGATTGCAACGTTAGAAAAACTGATCTGTTTTTTCATTTGTATTTATAAAGGATAAAAAAGCGCAGCAAGGTACTTTATATATACATCCTGTAAAAATAGATTGAAACCAAAGTGTGCACAAAAGTACGTCAAACTGATAGCCAGATACACACACGTGGTCAAAATTGTTAGTATCCCTCGTTTAATGAAAGAAAAACCTACAATGGTCACAGAAATAACTTGAATCTGACAAAAGTAATAATAAATTAAAAATCTTTGAAAATGAACAAATGAAAGTCAGACATTGCTTTTCAACCCTGCTTCCACAGAATTAAAAAAAAAATTAAACTCATGAAATCGACCTGGACAGAAATGATGGTACTCTTAACTTAATATTTTGTTGAACAACCTTTTGAGGCAATCCCTGCAATCAAACGATTCCTGTAACTGTCAATGAGACTTCTGCACCTCTCGACAGGTATTTTGGCCCACTCCTCATGAGCAAACTGCTCCAGTTGTCTCGTGTTTGAAGGTTGCCTTTTCCACACGGCATGTTTCAGCTCTTTAGGATTTAGGTCAGGGCTCATAGAAGGCCACTTCAGAATAGTCCAATGTTTTCCTCTTAGCCATTCTTGGGTGTTTTTAGCTGTGTGTTTTGAGTCATTATCCTGTTGCAAGACCCATGACCTGCGACTGAGACCAAGCTTTCTCACACTGGGCAGCACATTTCTCTCTAGAATACCTTGATAGTCTTGAGATTTCATTGTACACTGCACAGATTCAAGACACCCTGTGCCAGATGCAGCAAAGTAGCCCCAGAACATAACAGAGCCTCCTCCATGTTTCACAGTAGGGACAGTGTTCTTTTCCTGATATGCTTCATTTTTCCGTGTGTGAACATAGAGCTGATGTGCCTTGCCAAAAACTTCCATTTTTGTCTCATCTGTCCATAGGACATTCTCCCAGAAGCTTTGTGGCTTGTCAACATGTAGTTTGGCAAATTCCAGTCTGGCTTTTTTATGATTTTATTCCAACAATGGCGTTCTCCTTGGTAGTCTCCCATGAAGTCCCATTTTTGATCAAACAACGGCAGATGGTGCGATCTGACACTGATGTTCCTTGAGCTTGAAGTTCACCTTTAATCTCTTTAGAAGTTATCCTGGGCTGTTTTGTTACCATTCGTATTATCCGTCTCTTTGATTTGTCATCAATTTTCCTCCTGCGGCCATGTCCAGGGAGGTTGGCTACAGTCCCATGGATCTTAAATTTCTGAATAATATGTGCAACTGTAGTCACAAGAACATCAAGCTGCTTGGAGATGGTCTTATAACCTTTACCTTTAACATGCTTGTCTATAATTTTCTTTCTAATCTCCTGAAACAGCTCTTTCCTTTGCTTTCTCTGGTCCATGTTGAATGTGGTACACACCATGTCACCAAACAGCACAGTGAGTATCTGTAGCCGTATATACAGGCCCACTGACTGATTACAAGATTGTAGACACCTGTGATGCTAATTAGTGGACACAACTTGATTTAACATGTCCCTTTTGTCACATTATTTTCAGGGGTACCCTCATTTCTGTCCAGGACTATTTCATGAGTTTAATTTTTTTTTAAATTCCGTGGAAGCAGGGTTGAAAAGCAATGTCTGACTTTCATTTGTTCATTTTCATAGATGTTTAATTTATTAATAACTTGAATCTGACAAAAGTATTTCTGTGACCATTGTGTGTTTTTCTTTCAATAAACGAGGGGTACCAACAATTTTGACCACGTGTGAATTTTAGGCACCTTTTTAAAGTACAAACGGATATGTCAAGTACACCAAAAACTGGTGTCAAACAGACCTAATCCTTGTTTCATTTGTCTTTTTTCTCCTCCTTTTTTTTTTCCTCTGAGAAGACTCAACTATTTTAATATATTAACTCTTAACAGATCAATTCAAATAGGATGAAACCTGGATGGAAATTGGGAGTACAAGGTACAAAAAAATTAAGTAGATTCAGCGGCCTGCTTTCAGTCATACAGCTGTGCAGGCGTAACTGTAGTTACTGTTCACAGCATTGTGAGTGGCAGCTTTAAGCACACCCTGGAAGTTTGACTGACAGCCAGCCCTATACTGATGTACTGCAGAGCCTGCTGTCAGTCACAGTATAGTGAGTGATGACTGTAGCCACGCCTGCATGACTGAAAGCTGGCAGTCCATTTTACACGGATCCCCATAGACCAGGGGTGGGAAACCTCAGGGCCACAGGCCATTTACTGCCCACAATTACCTTTTCTCCGGCCCTTGGGTAGATTGCAGGGGACTGCAGTGCTTGGGCCGGCAGATGAGTTTTGACTGCCATTGGCCCTTTAATTTGTTCTTGCTCCGTGAATACGAGCACACAGTGTTCAATACTCGACACTGAGGCGTGTGCAATGAAAGATTGCGTCTTGACGCCAGTGCCAGCTTCATGACGCTCTTTGTGGGTGGAGTTAGCATGTGGTCTGTACGCCCCCAAAGGATGGGATAAATATGGCTCTTGGCAGAAAAAAGGTTCCTCACCCCTGCCATAGACTTTCATGGCTTAGTCTGATCCGACAAATGGATGAGAATAGGACCTGCTCTGACTCTCATAGATCTCACTCTTGGATCCGTGATTTTAACGGATGTGTTAATACATCCATTCTATTCAATGGGTCCGAGTGCTGTCCAATGAAAGAAATAAAAAATCTGACATCACTAGGACGTGTCGCTTGAATGTGTGAATGCAGCCTAGGGCATCATGGTCTGGAAATTGTCCCTAATGCAGTGTTTATGGCCATTGCTTGTAGCTATATGTATCAATATTATCTGGTCTAATCTTGGGCAATGTCTCAGATCTGTACAGCTATATACTACATTGTTCATCATTACCCTTTCATTTTTTCCATTTCAAGAAATTAACCTTGTCCATAGAGTGTACCATTTGTAACTGATCTAATTTGATCTTTCAGTGGTTTTTCATTATTTTGCAGAGAAAACTAACATAGTTTACCCTAGTAGGCCCCATGTCCATACCATATAGATTATACTCCCCACTGAATTGTTTATTATACTTTAGATACCAAATTAGTTAACTAAGTTAAAATATAATGGTAGCAAATTTAATTTGCAATTAAAAGTAGACATTTTAAAGGGGTTGTCCCGTATTTCGGGGTATTGAAGTGATTAAGCAGAATCACCCAGCAGTGGACAACCCTTCTAAGTTATTCTAGTTTATTTATTTTAGATACATGCCCATCTTACCAGATTTAAAAGTCTATTAAACTCATAGGTCACACAGCAGTTTATAGAGTTAAATGGTTTATCCAATATGTTGGTTATTTTTTGTTATGTGGCTAAGATCTTACAAGCTAGTAGTTGCTAACTACCTGCCTGTTCTGTCCAGCGCCGATCTCTGCCGGCTCAGAGTGGTCATGGGCTACTGCTGGCAATTCTGCAGCTTCTGGTGATGTCAGATCAGCTGCTGATGTCATGCTGTTTAACAGCTGGCTCCCCGCAGTTAGGCAGCGGGGACCCAGATGTCAATCAGCATGACCTCGGCAGAGATGTCCTGTCAACAGAGCAGAGTGAAAAAGAAGCTTCTCTGTTGACATCACTGGAAGCCGCAGAATTGCCGGCAAGAGTAGTCTGTGACCGCTCTGAGCCGGCAGAGATCGTTGTTGGGCAGGTAGCTAGCAATTATCTGCTGGTAAGTTCTTAGCCCCATAACAATAAATAAGCAAAGTCCCAAATAACCCCTTTAATTATAATGAAGGCTGTTTAGACAAAGCTTTTAAGAACCCTTCCTAATTTACCAAGAGAACCTAGTTTTATTGGGCAAATTTTCAGAATTAAAATGGATCTACTAGGGTCATCTACCATAACAGGACCTTAATTCTTTTTACTCTGATTCCTCGAATACAAATTTTCTAATGTGTTATGTAAAACAAAGGACTAAATAAAAAAAAAAAAAAAAAAAAAGTTTGCATGTTATTGGTCTGTACAGGAAAAATTGCCCAAATTACGTCCCGCCTATGAAATTACTTCCTGCTTTGTGATACTTTGCTAAAGCTGTACCCATTTGACTTCCATTTGTGCCCGTCCACTGAATGCACAAAATAGTGATGCCCTGATTCATTAAAACTGGGGTTTCGTACTCCAGTCTTAGATTGGGGTGCACGAATAAAACGTTCCTAATGCATTTAGAGGCACTCGCCAGTTTATGAATTAGGCCCATTTTATCAGAGGTGTGCTCCCTGCCAGAAGTGTTACTGGCATAAGGAACGCCACCACTTTTAATGAATTTGTCAGGTGGGTGTTGCGACACCTCTTTTTGGTGGAGCTGCCCGAAACTGGCATGAAAATGCCAAAAGTCGCAAAATTTTTGTGCAACTTCATGTTGAGAAAACATTGTGTGACATTTTGAATGCATTTTATGCCTGAACAGAATTCTAGTGTAAAGCCCATAATCAAGTGAGGCCTGAGAGTTTCCATTCAGATAGTTCTTTCCTGTATAAATGCAGGAATAATCCATTCACATGGAGCAAAGATCTGAATACAACGCTTTGGAAGAACAGGAGTCTGAGAGGTACCAGTTTAGCCAATAGCTGAAGTGCAGCCTTTTTGTTAATTCCTACAGTGAAATAATAAATGGCCCCGGTTATGTTACTTAACCCTTGTACGTCCATTTTACTAATTATGACAATGGTCTGAGTTTCACTTTAAATTTGCATCCACATGTAAAACACTGTGCACATTACATTATGCGTGGATTGAAAATGGCAGTGTTTTTTGGCTTATTTTGTGTTTTATAACAAACTTGTATAGTGTAGATGGAATGGGCAGGAGCGTCTGCCCACCCAGGCATGGAAAAGTTAGTTTGTGATGTGGAGCAAATTTCCATTTTCTGGAGGCGTTATAAATGATGCTTTCTGGAGAGCATTAGTCAGTCACAATACCTTGGAGTACTAATTTATGGTCTGTGGAAATAAAATGACACACAGTCTTTCTAAACAGGTGTTTTTTTCTAAAGTCCTGGGAAGCTTCATATTATTCAGGAGCCATACATCTGTAAAAGTCTGTCTTTATGTGAAGTGCAGATTTTTATTTTATTTTTTTCAACATACTTGGTCAATGTATCATTTTCCTGCTGCACTGTTTTAGCATCCAGGTCTTTCCATTGATCGTTGGATCAAACGTAGACTCTATAAGGCATAATGCTGCCTAACCTTTGTGAAGCGGAGACTGCATTGTACGCCTCGTGAACAGCTCTAGAGCAAAATCACAAACATGTTTAGGTGGCTTTTCAATATGTTAAAGAGAACCTGTCACCACGAAAATGCTGTCCAATCCGCTGTCACCATATTATAGAGCAGGATGAGCTGAGTAGACTGATATATAGTTTTGTGAGAAAAGATGCGGTATAACTGAGATCTTTGGTCCAGTGGGCGGTCCTATCAGTGATTGACAGCTTTCTCTGTATGCACACTTATACAAAGGAAGCTTTCAGTCACTGATAGGACCGCCCACTGGAAAAAAAGATCTCAGTTATACCGCATCTTTTCTCACAAAACTATATATCAGTCTACTCAGCTCATCCTGCTCTATAATATGGTGACAGCAGATTGGACAGCATTTTCATGGTGACAGGTTCCCTTTAATGAATTTCCCAGTCATTTTAATAGAGTTGAGCCTAAAAAGGATTTGTATATCTATATAGTAGGATAAAGGGGTTTAATAACTATCTTTGTCGGAGAAGTCTCTGTAAACAACGTATATCAGTTCTATTGTGTGTAACCATTACCGTATTTTGAAGTTTGTGGTATACAGGTGGTTGTAGTCTGTCGCCCACGATAGCCATTGCTGAACACAAAAAATATACACACATTTATCAATATTGTTACCGGGCTAATTAATGGCTCTATGTAAAAACTGTCTTCATAAGCAATATCTGACATATATTTATTAAAATGTCTATCAGCTCTTGATAAATGCCTCTGTTAATCATGACTTACAGGCTACTCTATGCTCGCACTGATCTGCCACTTTACTTTCAAAACTGACTTTCTGCCTCTAGTTTTTACTAAATATCTTGCATGGCTATGACTAACGAGTCACTTCCCACTACAGAGACAGAATTCAAGTCCTTAGACATAAATTATATAGTGTGTGTGTTTGCATGTGTCTATATATGTATGTGTGTGTAAATGTGTGTGTATATGTGTATGTATATATATTGTAAAAATGTGTAACTTTTTTTTCCACTTTAATAGGTGTTTTTACAATTCATTGCATGATTTATATAAAACAGATCTATCACCAAATTTTATATGTTGAATTGTTCTCCTTTTTAATCTCACCTCTCCTGTGTGGGGATATTGGCAATAAAAATATTTGGCACCTAATGAGTTAACAAGTGGATGTGATATTTTTCCCTGGGGGCGTGTACTTCTTCTCTCTGTGTAAGTTGCCCAATCATAAGCAGGTAGTAGCACTCAAAGGAAAGAACACGCCCTCCATCATAGGTTATAGCTGGATTTTCAGTGAGTGAGATATAATGAAGCAGCGCTGATCTCTTGATCTAACCTCTTGCACAATTACATAGTGCAGCTAAGTTTCGCTGTGTTACATTACATTACACTTCTATCAGCTCTCCTTTCATAGCACTGTCAGCTCTGCTGTACTGCATCTCTCCTCACACTGCCTATCCAGAAATGAGTCACACTGATGTCTTTTGTGCTCACAGCATCTTGTAATCGCTCTCCAGTGAGATCAGAGCTGGGTGTCATTACATCTCTCGAAGGAGTAGCTTATTATTCTCTCACTGCAGAGGGATTACAAGTTACCCTTAGCACAACAGACACAAATGGAATTTATCACTGGACAGGCATTGTGGGGAAAGGGGTAGACATGACAGTGCAAGGAGAGCTGATAGAAGGGTTTGTAATGTGACACAGCTAAGCTCAGCTCTGCTGCCTCTTCCCCCACAGGGACCTTATCTGAAAGGTGTGAGTCATCTGTGCTCTAATCTCCCAGCACTTTTTAATCATACAGGTGGTTAGACCTGGAGATCAGGGCTATTTATTACATCTGACATATTGTGAAACAAGCTATGGTGGGGGGGGGGGTTCTGCTGTGTTGCTGCCTGATTGTGATTGGCCAGCATCATAAAGGGCGAAGACATACACCCCCCAATGAAAACTGTCTAATAACACCCATTTAGGCTTAACTTTTTTTTTTTATCTCATTAGCTGCCAAATACTTTTCTGATATCTGTGGAACAGAGAGTCAAAATTAAAAAGAAAAGAAAACATGTTTTATTCTGCTCGGCAGCCACTATTACATTGTGTCTAGTTCAACATGAAAAGTTTTTTGAAGGGTTCTTTTTAAGAGTTCCACTTTTTAGAAGGTCTAAAATCACCTACTTTCCATTATATAACCATAGCTTTAAAATATCAATTTCTGTTTGCCTGCAGTATGAAGCACTTACTGCATATGAAAATATTAGGTAAATTGATGCAAAGTAAATTCCCATGCCCATTCTTAGTGCGTTTTATCATGTAATGGTTTTGAGACCTTTGCTCTGAAATTGTCTTATTGTTAATTTGCAAATGTTAAAAAAAATTATTTAAAAAAAAAAAAAAAAATCGATTTTTTTTTTTTTTTTTTTTTTTTTTTTTTTTTTGGTTGTATAACAAAATTTACACCAAGCAGATAATTTATTCTGCTGCCCTTGAAGATCCAACAGTACACAACTCCACTTTCCACTTGGAAAGAGCTATAGGTAACCGGGGGAAAACACATAGATATTCTGCTTCAAGTTCTTCTGAAACGACAGTTAGTGCTCATAAAGTTCTGTGGAAAACTGTCATCTTCTATTTCATTAATGGGAAAATTTGTCTTCATTGAAAACATATTTTACCCGTGAATTGAGAATAAATGATCAGTTCTGAAGTAGAAAGAAGTGGATTTCTCAAATAAGATATATAAACAAAGTTTCTTACTGTTACTCTTTAATGTATAAAGTGGGTTCAGGACTTGGCAGCTGCATTATATAGCCAGCACCCGAGAGTAACTGCTGCAAACTGTGCTACGAACTGAGCCAATTGAATGACCCAGTATCTGCCATGTTTATACACCTAAGGCCACGGCCCCGCTATCAGTATTTGGTCAGTATTCGGTCAGTATTTTTTCTCAGGAGTGGGAACCAAAACCAGGAGTGGGTGATAAATGCAGAATTGGTGACTTGTTTCTATTATACCTTTTCTCTGACTGTTCCTCACCTGGTTTTGGCTCCCACTCCTGAGAAAAAATACTGACCAAATACTGATAGTGGGGCCGTGGCCTTAGAAGCTAAGTCTGTGGCTGCGTTTTAGTAATTATACAATAGACCACATGAAATCACATCCCCTATCCTTTTCCCAAAACTTAGTGGCTTGCGAAAGTATTCACCCCTCTTGGCATTTTTTGTGTTTTGCTACCTCACAACCTGGAATTTCACTGTTTTCTTTTTTTTTTGAGAGGTTGCATCAGTTCATGTAAAGAACATGCCTACAACTGTGAACATTTGGTTTTCTTTTTATTGTGAAGCAAACAACAAATAGGACAAAATAACTAAAAACTTCAATGTGCATAACTATTCACCCCCCTAAAGTCAGTACTTTTGTAGAGCCTCCTTTTGCGGCAATTACAGCTTCAAGTTGCTTTGGATAAGTCCCTAGGAGTTTTCCACATCTTGCCACTGGGATATTTGCCCATTCCTCAAGGCAAAACTGCTCCATCTCCTTCAAGTTAGACGGTTTCTTCTGCTGAACAGCAATCTTCAGGTCTGACCACAGATTCTCAATTGGATTAAGGTTTGGGCTTTGACTAGGCCATTCCAAAACATTTAGGCTATGTGCCCACGATGCAGAAATGTTCTGGATTTTTCCTGAGCGTTTCTGCATCTCCCTGGCAGAAAAAATGCATGCGGATTGTACATGCGTTTTTCCTGCCAGGCCAGGGACAAGCGGAAGTGAAGCTTTCTTCACATCCATTTGCGCATGCGGGTTGTCAAGAGCTTTCCAAGCGATTTTAGCATGACTTGGAAAGTGCTTGACAACTTGGTTACACTATATAAATCCTTACAACCGGCATGGATTTATATAGTGTGACCGAAAGAATGGTAAAAAATAAATATTATACTTACCTTCTGATGGCCCCCGGTGTCCTTGTCTTGGCTTGCCGGCAGCTCGCGGTAGACTAAAGGACCTGCCGACGTCAGCGGTCGCATGACCCGTCACATGACTAAATGACGTCACCGCAGGTCCTTTAGTCTTTAGGACACCGGGGGCCATCAGAAGGCAAGTATAATATATATATTTTTTTATACAGGTACTATGGTACCCAGGTCCGGAGGAGAGTCTCCTCTTCTCCAAACCCGGGTACCATCCGTACGTTTAAACGCATGGAATCCGCATATACAGATGCAGTCATGCAGATTCCATGCGTTCCAATGCAAGTCAATGGCGGCGAAAACGCCGTGCTTCCGCAAAATAATTGGTAGTGCTGCGGATTCTTCCGCAATGATAATCCACAGCGGAAATTTCCACAGCATGTGCATAGCACATGCGGATTATCATTGGGGAACATGACAGGCCTTCGACCAAGCGTTTTTGCAGCGGAATTGCCGCTGCGGAAACGCTTAAAAAACGCATAGTGGGCACACAGCCTTACATGTTTTCTCTTAAACCACTTAAGTGTTGCTTTAGCAGTATGCTTTGGATCATTATCTTGTTGGAAGGTGAACCTCTGTGCCAGTCTCAAATCACTGACCGACTGAAACAGGTTTTGCTCAAGAATATCCCTGTATTTTGCACCATCCACTTTCCCTGTCCCTCCTGCCGAAAAACATCCCAACAGCATGATGCTGCCACCACCATGTTTCACTGTGGGGATGGTGTTCTTAAGGTGATGAGCTGTGTTGGTTTATTTGTAGCAGACAAGGTGCATGAAAATATGCAAAAATAATAAAAGACTAATATAAATGCAAGGGTGCTACATCATGTATGGAAACAATAATGCAAGAAGAAAAGGCTAATACATGAGTGATGCGCACACCTAATTGTATATAAATATACATCTTTCAGCAGCAGAAGGGAAGGAAGGGAGACACGGATCCATTACTAGTGGGTAGGTGGAGCCCCACAGGATAGTTCACCTCAGATTAGAAAAAGTGACGACCGGCCCCTCCAGCTTAGGCTCCTCCTACTCCCATGTTCTTCAGTCTAAAATTTGAGGTCGCAGAGGATAGTCGCTGCCTTTGCAGCTCCTCAGAAGAATTTTTTATTTTACTCCGGAGACCTGGACCCCCCGTGGTCTAGAGGTCTCAGGGGGTCTCGGCGCTGCTGGGACCCCTGACCCTCCCCTGGCAGATCTGTGTACCCCCTAAGGAGGTCCCCGCAGAAGCCTGCCGGCCCCGGGGGATACAGGGCGCTCCCTGGCGGAGACGCACACCGCTTCTGTGGGGTCCCTGCGCGCTCCACCGTGGGGGGGAGAAAAGGGCCACGGCGCCACACATCCCTGGGGGTCCCTGTGGCGCTCAGCTGGGTAAGTGCTCTCTGTGGTCTGAGTGCTTCAGCGGCTGCTGTGGCAGCCGCTGTTACTGTTTTCAAGTGGTGACTGCTTGTTTTGTCCCTGCAGGAGGATATCTCCGCTGCAGGCGTTTGTGTTATCGGCAGGGGAGCAGGGACGGAGGAGCGCGGGCTTCATTGGTAGCGGCGGCGGGGGGCGTGGCTTCGCACCTCTCTGCTGCCTGTCATCATAGCTCAGACAGGAAGTGCCAGGAAAGCGCGCGCTGGAGCTGTCCCAGCCCCCTCTTCTTCTTCCGGCCATTACCTCGTGCTACCTCCTGCTCCCTGCTCCCCGCTCTCTACACCAGACACCGAGCACTGTGTAAGGAAGAGCAGTCACCCCGGCCAGCTGGTGAGTCACTTCTGTTTTTAAGGCAGAAGATTCCTTTCTCACACTATTGCAGCGCAGAGCACCTTACTGCTGGCCTCTTAAGGCAGACAGGGTGTGCTATATACAGCGCTGCTACTTCCCTGCTGAGGGACTCGCACACCACTATCCTTCTAAGGCAAAGGCGTATTGCGTGGTCAGCAGCATTAACCCCTTCTGAGGGGTCTGGCCTCACCCTTTCTGGACCCTAGTCTGTTAGGTTAACTTTTGCTCTGCAGGCAGCTGGGGTAGCTCTTCTCCCTTTAAGGAGGAGCTTTAACCCTTCAGTGTTTGGGGGTTTTGTGTGTAGGAACAGGCTGTGGTAGCAGAATCACACATTCTCGGTTCCCGTACCCATTGTAAGGGGTTATTACCGCCTTATCCACGACGCTCGCAACTGTGTGGGGGCATGTCGGATCAGGGACCAGGGGCCGCGGACCTCTCTCCCGGTCCTCTTCAGGATCGGTCACGCGTATCTGATACGCCGGGGTCTTTGACGGCGTCAGGTTCGACACTGGTCGGGGGTCTCAGTGATGTTAAAGTGGAAGCGCTCACTCGCTCCATTGACAGTCTGTCTGACCTCTTGGGTCATTGGGTATCAGCTAAGTCCCAACCGACGTCATGAGGCAAGAAGCGCCACAGGCCTGTGGTGGCGCTGTCTCCTCCGCGCAGTGCGTCAGAGGCTTCGGAATCTCCGACAGACTCTGCTGGTGAGATCTCCGATTCTGATGAAGAGGATCGACAGAGTCGCTCTGCTTCACTTTCGGGCCGCGTGGACGCTTTTATTGGAGCTATGCGGGAAGCGTTACAGCTGTCTGAAGAGGTGACGAGACGCCCTGGCAAGTCGGCCCGGCTGTATCAGCTTCGGGCTCGTTCGATACTGCCAGCGCACGATGAACTTAACGAGGCGGTGGAGAAAGAATGCCTGTGTCCGGATAAATGTTTCCAGGGGATGCGGTTTTTTGATGCCCTGTATCCCTGCTCCACAGAGACGATTGCTAATTGGGTCCCCTCTCCTGAAGTGGACGTGCCATTGTCTCAGCTGAGCAAATCCTCTTTGCTTCCTGTTAAAGGGAAGGCGAGTCTACAGGACCCGCTGGATAGAAGGACGGAGTTAGCGGCGAAGTCCATCTACGAGGCCGCGGATCATGGATTCCGAGCGGCCTTGGGGGCCATGTGGGCTAGTGAGGCTTCTCTGCGGTGGTTGGATCAGCTGCGGACGGCGTGGCAAGATGGGACTCCGCTGTCTGAGGTGGAAAGGCTCTTCCAGCTGTTGGAAGAGGCGGCCCGATATGGCAGGGATGCAGTGCTGGATACTACTTCGGTTCTGTCCAGGGCTCAATCCTCGGCCGTCTCAGTCAGGAGAGCACTGTGGCTTAAACAGTGGACTGGAGACGCGGTATCCAAACAAGGTTTGCTGAGTCTGGCGTACAAGGGCGGTCAACTTTTTGGTTCGGACCTCACGGAGCTGATTGCCAAGGCCAAGGATTCGGCTTTGCCGCAGCGGAAAGCAGCGGCTTCTACGTCTGGCAAGTCAAGTGCCGGTAGTGGTCGTCGGTCCTTTCGGCCCAGGGGACGGTTCGGTCAGCCCTCTTGGAGATCGGGTCGTCCCTCGTCTTCCGGAAAGAAGACCACCCAGAAATCCCGTACACCCTGGAAACAACATTTCCGTCAGGACAAACGGGAGGTTGACAAAAAGCCCGCTAAGGCGGACTGACGCCAGGAACCCTCTCGAGGGCTCTCGGGTGGGAAGTCGTCTGCTACAATTCGGGTCGATTTGGGTGTCTCACGTATCGGACGCCTGGGTGACGCGGGTTATGTCGGCAGGCTATTTCATAGAGTTTCATTCTCGACCCCCGGACAGATTTCGTCAGTCACGCATCCCGTCCGAGCCCAAGCTCGCTGCCGCACTGCTGCGGGAGGTCGACTCTCTTCTGCAGCAGGGGGTGGTGGTTCCGGTTCCGCCGGAGGACCGGGGAAGGGGGTTTTACTCCAACCTTTTTGTGGTCCCCAAAAAGGAGGACAAGTTTCGCCCCATTCTGGACCTCAAAGAATTGAATGTTCATGTCCGGACCCGGAAATTCCGTATGGAGTCTTTTCGCTCTGTCGTGGCGGCCCTGTCGCAGTATAATTTCTTGGTGTCGATCGACATCTGCGACGCCTATTTGCATGTCCCTATCGGCAGGGCTCACCAGCGCTTCCTGCGTTTCGCCATTGGTCAGGCCCATTACCAGTTTGTGGCCCTACCATTCGGGTTGGCCTCGGCGCCCAGGGTTTTTACAAAAATTCTGGCTCCGCTCATGGCGCTCCTTCGAAGGCAAGGAGTTACGATTCGCCCCTACCTGGACGACCTGTTAATTGTGTCATCCACAGCGGAGGAGGCGGTGACGGCTCGCGATCTCTCCCTTCAGCACCTGGAGGACTTCGGGTGGCTGGTCAATTGGAAGAAGTCGTCTTTGGAGCCGTCGCAGTCAATCCTGTTCTTGGGGATGCATTTCGACACGGTACGAGCAGTGGTGTCCCTGCCTCCGGACAAACAAGCGAACCTTCGTCACCATGTCCAGGATATGAGGTCGGCGATGGCGATGTCCCTTCGGAAGTGCATGAGCCTTCTGGGTCTGATGGTGGCAGCAATGGAAGCAGTACCGTTTGCACAATTTCATTCCCAGGGTCTCCAAAATCTTATTCTGACCCGTTGGGACCGATCGCCGGCTTCGCTAGATCGCTGTGTCGGTATCTCCCGCAGGGTGCGAGAGTCTCTTGGATGGTGGTTACGTCCGGAGGCTTTATCCCTGGGGAAATCCTTCCTCCTCCCACGGTGGTCGGTCATTACCACCGATGCCAGCCTGACTGGCTGGGGGGGGGGTTTGGAACGATCTCTGGGTTCAGGGGGTCTGGTCGTCAGAGGAGTCGTCTCTGCCGATCAACATCCTGGAGTTGAGAGCGATATTTCTCTGCCTCCGACATTGGACGGTCCCCTTGAGCGGTCTGCCGGTCCGGATTCAAACGGACAATGCGACAGCGGTCGCGTATATCAACAATCAGGGCGGGACGAGGAGTTCCAGACTCATGATGGAGGTCTCTCGGATCCTGGTATGGCCGAGTCCAGGGTCCCAGCCATCTCCGCGATTCACATCCCAGGAGTGCTGAATATCACGGCGGACTTCCTCAGTCGCGAGCAGGTGGATCCCGGAGAATGGAGTCTTCATCCGGAAGTTTTTACACTGCTGTGCTCCCGTTGGGGGACTCCCCAGGTGGACTTGATGGCATCCAGGCTGAACGCCAGGATTCCGACGTTCATGTCCAGGTACAGGGACCCGGAGGCTGTGGCGGTAGATGCTCTAGTGGCCCCGTGGGACCAGTTCGAGCTGATCTACGTGTTTCCGCCGGTATCCTTGCTTCCTCTGGTCATCCGGCGGATCAAACTCGAACGAATTCTGGCAATTTTGGTGGCGCCGGATTGGCCGCGGAGGGCGTGGTATTCAACGCTGGTGTCTCTTCTGGCGGCGCCTCCGTTTCCATTGCCTCTTCGACCGGACCTGTTATCCCAAGGGCCCATTCGTCATCCGGACCTGAAGTCACTTCGTTTGACGGCGTGGCACTTGAGACCGAGATCTTGACCCGTCGTGGGTTTTCGGCCGAGGTCATTGCCACCTTGCGGGCGGCCAGAGGTCCAGCTACGACTAGGATTTATCACAGAACTTGGGAGGCCTTCTATTCATGCTGTTCTGGATCGTCAAGGAACCCAAGGGTTTTTTCCATTCCCAACTTATTGGCTTTTCTGCAATGTGGTTTGGCCAAGGGTCTGGCGGTTGGTACCTTGAGGGGTCAGGTATCTGCACTATCCTTGCTTTTTCGGAAGGCTATTGCCTCGCGCAGGGATGTGCGCTCCTTTTTTCGCGGGGTTGCACGTCAGTTTCCGCCTCGGAGGGCGTTTGTGGCTCCTTGGCGGCTCAATCTAGTCTTGGAGGCTCTTCAGCATGGGCCGTTTGAGCCTATGGATTCAGCTACACTTTACTTACTTTCTTGGAAGGTGGCCTTCCTTGTGGCGGTCACCTCTTTGAGAAGGGTTTCTGAGTTGGCGGCACTGTCTTGCTCGCCCCCTTTTCTGGAGTTCCACTCGGATCGTGTGGTGCTTCGTACCCGTGGCGATTTTCTGCCTAAAGTGGTGTTGCATTTCCACGTCAATCAGGACATCGTGTTGCCCTCCCTCTGTCCGAATCCGAAAAGTCCAAAGGAGCGAGCCTTGCACTCGTTGGATTTGGTGCGGGCTTTAAAGTTCTATCTTTCAATCACGCAAGGGTTTCGGAAGTCGGACTCTTTTTGTGATTCCTGCTGGTCGTCGGCATGGTCAGCGGGCCTCCAAGGACACTATAGCTCGGTGGATACGTTCGGCTATCCTGGAAGCGTACCGGCTCAAGGGCGAGCCTTGTCCGGTTAAAGTTCGAGCTCATTCCACAAGAGCTGTTGGTTCGTCGTGGGCTTTTCATCAGGGGGCCTCGGCAGCGCAGCTCTGCCGGGCGGCTACCTGGCGCTCCGTTCACACTTTTACTAAATTTTATAAAGTGGACGTGAGTGCTTCCGCCGATGAGGCCTTGGGACGCAGGGTCCTGCAGGCGGCGGTGGTTTAGGCTATCTCTTTATCTAGTTTTGGTGCTTGTTGCACGCTTGAATAAGTTGTTGGGGTGTTGGCGATTCTGCCACTGTTTCCCACCCTTGAGTTCTGGACTGCTTTGGGACGTCCCACTAGTAATGGATCTGTGTCTCCCTTCCTTACCTTCTGCTGCTGAAAGACGGATTTTGGTAAGACCTTACCTGTAAAATCCTTTTCAGCGAAGGAAGGAAGGGAGACACAGCACCCTCCCATGGCAGAAGTGCATTATTGTTTTCTAGATGCGGCGCGACTCCTCTCTGATGGCGGTCATCTGGGCGGGGGTCGGCGCACTAGGGCTCTGTTCCAGCATTGCCAGCTCATCGCAGTTGTCAGGTCCAGTAAGTAGTGCCTGGGACTGAGTGTTTTTTCTGTTATATGCATAACCTGTTCTCTCGCATTTCTGAATTTTCGGAAGGGGTTGTGTTGTTCCGCTGGTGTTGTCTGCTCTTCCTTAGCTTGTGTACGGACTGAAGAACATGGGAGTAGGAGGAGCCTAAGCTGGAGGGGCCGGTCGTCACTTTTTCTAATCTGAGGTGAACTATCCTGTGGGGCTCCGCCTACCCACTAGTAATGGATCTGTGTCTCCCTTCCTTCCTTCGCTGAAAAGGATTTTACAAGTAAGGTCTTACCAAAATCCGTCTTTATTGAACACCAAGAGCCTTGCAGAATGTACATGATATATTCCCTGACGAAGCTGTTGTAACATCGATACGCGTGGGGTCCCTCCTCACACTCCTGTTCTTTTTAGCAACAACCCACCATGGTCCTTCTTTTTATTCTATGAATATACGTGAGTTGGTGTCCGCTCCAGATCTATTTGGCAGCTTATTATTGGGAATTCTGTATAGTCTTACAGATTCTACATATCACTTTTTCCTCCTTTTTCTCTTACTTTAATATCATGCACTCTCATTTTCCTCATGATTTGCTAGCAATTGTTTTGGGATACCCTGCGACTATATGAATCTTGTGCTTACTTGCCTGGGTAGCCCAAGCGTTGCTTACATAGTTTTCTCATATTCTCTTGTCTTTCTCTGGGGATCCTTATTAGTTTTTGGCATGCTATATCCGATGAGGGCTAGTAGTATTGGCAATAGAGGTGGTGCTTAATGCACTATCAACCATAGATCACGTATTCTACGGTTGCCTTGTCCATTTCAAACCCAGGGGTGTCTTATTGTTGTTCCTTTTGATATGTGTTTTTAGATGCTTTTATCATGTACATTCTGTATGTCTCTTGGTGTTCATTAAAGATGTATTTTTATATATAATTATAATAATTATGATGTATTGGCCTTTTCTATTTTGTTCTCGAGCTGTGTTGGTTTTTTCGCAAGACATAGTGTTTAGCTTGATGGCCAAAAAGTAGAATTTTGGTCTCATCTGACCACATCACCTTCCTACATATATATTTGGGGAGTCTCCCACATGTCTTTTGGCAAACTCAAAATGAGCCTTACAATTTCTGTGTAAGTAAAGGCTTTTTTCATTTCACCCATGACAACACACCTGAGAGACAGGGATCCGCCCCAAGGACAGGAAACCATCTGAAATAAAAGGGCGGTACCTTCTCCCTCGCATCAGTTGGTTTCCTGTCCTTAATGGGAACCTAGTCTGGAATACGGCTGAGAAAAAAAAAAAAAGAAAGAAGTTGTTCACTTACCCAGCCCTGTCCCGGTGTGCAGAAGAACAGGCTCCGGCTTTCAGGGTGTGGAAGCGCCGTCCACCGTTCCCTGGTGATGCTGTGTCGGAGCAGGTGGTAAGGACAGCTCCGGCTCCCCGGTCGTATGGACCGATATTCCAGTCTCTGCTTGGGAACTCAACAACTCCTTCAGGGTTACCTTTGGTCTCTGTTCTGCCTCTCTGATTAATGCCCTCTTTGCCCGGGCTGAGAGTTTTGGTGGGCAGCCGTCTCTTAGCAGGTTTGTTGTGGTGTCATGTTCTTTCCATTTCATGATAGGAGCACCATCAAATCCATTGAGGATCATCAGAGATTGGGATATTTTTTTATAACTTAACCCTGTCTTGTACTTCTAAACAGCTTTGTCCCTGACTTGTTTGGAGATCTACTTGGTCTTCATGGTGTTGTTTGGTTAGTGGTGTCTCTTGCTTAATGGTTTTGCAGCCTCTGTGGCCTTTCAGAAAAGGTGTGTATATACTGACAGACCATGTGACACTTAGATTGCACACAGGTGGACTTCTCTTCACTAAGCATGTGACTTATGAAGGTAATTGCTTGCAGCAGAAATTTTTAGGGGATTCATTGCAAAAGTGGTGAGTACATATGCACATGCCAATTTTTAGTTATTTGAACCCATAAATTTAATTTATGCCTATATTTTTCTCACTTCACTAACTTAGACTATTTAGTGTTGATGCATCACACACAAATCGGATTACAAAAATATTTAAACACAAGTTGTCATGAAACAAAATAGGTAAAAAACCAAAGGGTGTATACTTTCGAAAGCCACTGTAAGTACCAAAATTGGAAAAAAAAACAAAAACACATTTACATATTTAGTATTTCCGTGTGTGTAATTGTTTGACATAATAAAATATCGCATATGGCAAATGCCAAACTGGGAAAAAAATTAACATGTCAGACTTGCTGTTTTTCAGTCACGTCAGCTACAAAAAAATGCAATAAAAAGAGATTAGAAAGTCACATGAACCCAAAATCACAGCAATAATGGCATCATCTACTGCTACCCTCTCAAAAACAAGAAGTGAAATATAAAAAAAAGATATGGCTTTCACAACTTGGCAACTGAAGCCAAGTTTTTTTTTTTTTTTTTAAAGCAAAAAATATATATATATACAGTGCCTACAAGTAGTATTCAACCCCCTGCAGATTTAGCTGGTTGACACATGCGGAATTAACTTGGCATTGTGACATTTGTACTGTAGATCAGCCTGGAAGTGGGAAATGCACTGCAGCAAATTTTGTTTTTGCTTTTTTTTTTTTTTTAAAACGTTAATTCAGAGTGTCATTTATTATTCAACCCCTCAAACCACAAGAATTCTGTTTGGTCCCCCTAAAGTATTAAGAAGTAGTTCAGGCACCAAGAATAATGAGCTTCACATGTGTGGATTAAAGATCTCTTTTGCCAGCCTTTTCTGACTATTTAAGACCCTCCCCAAACTTGTGAACAGCACTCAGACATGGTCAACATGGGAAAGACAAAGGAGCATTCCAAGGCCATCAGAGACAAGATCGTGGAGGGTCACAAGGCTGGCAAGGGGTACAAAACCCTTTCCAAAGAGTTGGGCCTACCTGTTTCCACTGTTGAGAGCATCATCCGTAAGTGGAAGGCTTATGGAACTACTGTTAGCCTTCCACGGCCAGGACAGCCTTTGAAAGTGTCCTCCCGTGCCGAGGCCAGGCTTGTCCGAAGAGTCAAGGCTAACCCAAGGACAACAAGGAAGTAGCTCCGGGAAGATCTCATGGCAGTGGGGACATTGGTTTCAGTCAATACCATAAGTAACGTACTCCACCGCAATGGTCTCCGTTCCAGACGAGCCCGTAAGGTACCTTTACTTTCAAAGCGTCATGTCAAGGCTCGTCTACAGTTTGCTCATGATCACTTGGAGGACTCTGAGACAGACTGGTTCAAGGTTCTATGGTCTGATGAGACCAAGATCGAAATCTTTGGTGCCAACCACACACGTGACGTTTGGAGACTGGATGGCACTGCATACGACCCCAAGAATACCATCCCTACAGTCAAGCATGGTGGTGGCAGCATCATGCTGTGGGGCTGTTTCTCTGCCAAGGGGTATGGCCATCTGGTCCGCATCCATGGGAAGATGGATAGCACGGCCTACCTGGAGATTTTGGCCAAGAACCTCCGCTCCTCCATCAAGGATCTTAAGATGGGTCGTAATTTCATCTTCCAACAAGACAACGACCCAAAGCACACAGCCAAGAAAACCAAGGCCTTGTTCAAGAGGGAAAAAGTCAAGGTGTTGGAGTGGCCTAGTCAGTCTCCTGACCTTAACCCAATTGAAAACTTGTGGAAGGAGCTCAAGAATAAAGTCCACATGAGACACCCAAAGAACCTAGATAACTTGGAGAAGATCTGCATGGAGGAGTGGGCCAAGATAACTCCACAGACCTGTGCCGGCCTGATCAGGTCTTATAAAAGACGATTATTAGCTGTAATTGCAAACAAGGGTTATTCCACAAAATATTAAACATAGGGGTTGAAGAATAATTGACCCACACTTTTATGTTTAAAATTTAATAAAATTCAACTGAGCAGAATAACTTTTTGGTTTGTAAGATTTATGGTTCTGTTCATAAAACCTACTCTCGTTTGCAGTTTGAAGGCTCTAACTTATTTGCATCTTATCAAACCAGCTAAATCTGCAGGGGGTTGAATACTACTTGTAGGCACTGTATATACACTTATCACCATAATCACACTGTCCTATAGAGAAAGTTACCAGTTCATTATATGGTAAAATGAATGGTGTCATTGAAAACTACAACACATCACACAAAAAACAAGCACTCATACGGACATGTCGACAGAAAAATAAAAAAAATTGTGATTCTTGAAAGGTGAGGAGAAAAATATTAAAAAAGCCCCTGTTGCCTAAGGGATAACGGAGAAAGTGAAACAAGGAGGTTGAAGTGATGTTTTAGAGAAACAGAAACCCAAGCCACATATAGTAGTGTTCAAAATAATAGCAGTCCAATATGACATAGGGTATGTGCCCACGATCAAGATTTGCTGCGGGTTTGATGCTGCGTATTTATGCTGTGGCCAGATGTTAGTGTAGTGGATGGGATTTCTAGAAATCCCATGTCCACTATGCGTCTCTGTGCACCTGCAGATCATCCGCGGGAACTGACATGTGGAGCTTCTTTCAGACCCGCAGCATGTTAATTTCTCTTGTGGGTCCGCATGTGGACTTTCCCTGTAGATTAACATCTATGATGGAAGTCTGCATGTGGGAAAAAAAAATCGCCTCCGATTTGCATATGAGGACGGAAGTCACAAGGCTGCGTCGGGGCCGCAGGTGGCTCCAGATCATGGGAACGTACCCTAACCAGAGTAATCATTGTTTTTGGTATAAATTATATTACCACATGTCAAACAATTTACCAGTTGGTGCAGTAGATTCTAAGAAAACCACCAGACTCAGCATTCATAATCTGCATGTTTTTGCGTTTGTGTATTTGAATAATTAATTGAAAGGGTGTGTGTTCAAAATAATGGGAGTGTGGAGTTCAATTAGTGAGGTCAATCATTCTGTGAAGAAACAGGTATGAACCAGGTGACCTTTATTTAAGGGTGAAGCAAGCACATGTTGTACATGCATTTCTCCTTGAAAGCCTGAGAAATATGGGTCATTCGAGACATTGTTCAGAAGAACAGCGTACTTCGATTAAAAAGTTGATTGTCTGCACTTCTTTATAAGTTTTACCAATGATGGGCTGTTCAGCTAAAATGATCTCCAATGCTTTAAAATAGAAAGCAAAACCACAGATACATGGCAGAAAACAGAAGACTACCATTCGAATGGATCAAAGAATAGCCAGAATGGCAAAGGCTCAGCCAATGATCAGGCTCCAGGATGATCAAAGACAGTCTCAAGTTACCTGTGAGTACTGTGACAGTTAGAAGATGCAGGTGAGAAGCTAATCTCTTAGCAAGAAGTCCCCACTAAAGGCCCCGTCACACTAAGCGATGCAGCAGCGATCCCGACAACGATACGACCTGTCAGGAATCGTTGCTGCATCGCTAATACATCGCTGGTGAGCTGTCAAACAGGCAGGCTCACCAGCGATGAGGGGAGCAGTGATATCGTGGAAAGAATCGTTCCACGATGTCCTGCTCCCGTTCCCAGCCTGCTGCTTAAGCAGGAGCAGGCTGGTAACTATGGTAAACATCGGGTTACTAAGTGCGCGTGTGCCCCTAGTAACCCGCTGTTTACCATGGATACCACTCTGCTACGGTGCGCTGGAGCCTCCGCTCACTGTAGCAGAGTGGTATCTATGGTAAACAGCGGGTTACTAAGTGCGCGTGTGCCCCTAGTAACCCGATGTTTACCATAGTTACCAGCCAGATCGTTGGTCCCGCTGGTCACACACAGCGATGTGTGCTGGCCAGCAGGAGGCCAACGACCAAAAAATGGTCCAGGACACTTTGCAACGATCAGCGACCTCACAGCAGGGGCCTGATCGCTGCAAAGTGTCACACATAGCGACATCGCTGGTGAGGTCGCTGGTGAGTCACCAAAACCGTGACACAGCAGCGATCTCGCTAGCGATATCGCTTAGTGTGACGGGGCCTTTAGTCCCGCTGTTAACAAAACAAAAAAAAAAAGAAGAAAAACAAATACATGTACTGAAGTGGATACAATTTGCCGTAGAACACATCAACTGGCCTAAAGAGAAATGGAGAAACATTTTGTGCTTCTGAAAGTAAAATTGTTCTTTTTGGGTCCAAGGGCCATAGACCGTAAATCAAACTCAGCATTCAAGCCACAGTACATTCTGAAGACAGTGCAATATGGTGGTGCAAGCATCGCGATATGGGCATGTTTCTCTTACTATGGTGCCGGACCTATTTACCGCATACCAGGGATCATGGACCAGTTTCCATATATTAAAATACTTGAAGAGGTCATGTTGCCTTACTCGGAAGTGGATATGCTCTTGAAATGGGTGTTTCAACAAGACAACGACCCTAAACACACCAGTAAACAAGCAAAATCTTGGTTCCAGTCCACCAAAATTGAGGTTATGGAGTGGCCAGCCCAATCCCTGGACCTTAATCCGATAGAACACTTGTGGGGTGACATAAAAAATTCCATTTCTGAGGCAAAGCCAACAAATGCCAAAAAATTGTGGGATGTAGTCAAATAGTCAAAGCATCCTGGGCTGGAATAACAGTTGACAGGTGCCAGAAGTTGGTTGACTCTACTCAACATTTATGTGAAGCAGTTCTATAAAACGGTGGGTATACAACTAAATATTAGGTTACTGATTCACAGGAATGCAAATCCCCAAAAAAGAGTACATATTATGAGTTTGTAAAGAAATGCAGACATTGCTATTTTTTAGAACAGCCCAATGTTCATTTTTTGTTATTTTCTGTAAAATAGTTAAAAATTATATACATTTCTCCTTGTTTTGAATTAGAAAACAGTGTGCAATGTTCCCAATGCATGTAAATAAAAACTAGTATAAAGATTTTGGGCTTAATTCATGTTTTTGAACACTACTGTATAAGATGTTGGACCTCTTTTATAGATGCATTATATGCGTTATATGAAATGAGTCAATAGAAAAAAAAATTGCACCAAGGGCATGAGCCTTATAATAGAACCTTACTGTTCTATAGAGAGACTTTTTAGCAGTCATGATTACTATGAAAGATGACATCTCTCTATATATACACAACATTCCAAATTATTGTACAAATTGGATTTAAGTGTCATAAGGATTAAATTTTGTGTTTTTCAAATAAACTCATGGATGGTTTTGTCTTGTGTCTCAGGGCTCTTTGGATCACTGAAATCAATCTCAAACACTTGTGATAATTAGTTTGCCATGTGAGCCCAATTAGTAAAACTATTTAAGAAGGATGCTCCATATTATTAAGTAGGCCACAGGTTTCAATGAAAATGGGAAAGAAAAAAGATCTATCTGCTACCAAAAAGCAGTGCAAATGTTTTAGACAAGGTATGAAAACATATTTCACGAAAATGTAACATGAACATCATACTGTAAAGAGATTTTTGGCTGGTACAGAGCACAAATGGGTTAGCGCAGATAAAGGCAGGAAGGTATCTGCCAGACAAATTCATCAGATTAAGAGAGCAGCTAACAGGTATTTAAAGCTACTGGAGCCCTGCTAACCTCAAGATGTAGGATCCTCCAAAGGCCAAAGGTTGTGCATAGACCTACTATTTGACCACCCCTTAACAGAGCTCACAAGCAAAAATGGTTACAGTGGGTCAAGACATATATGAAGGCTAATTCTAAAAGTCTTGTTTACTGATGAGTGACGTGCAACCTTAGATGGTCCAATGGGATGGAGTAGTGGATGGCCACCATGTCCCAACAAGGCTGTGATGTCAGCAAGGAGGTGGCAGAGTCATGTATTTGGTTGGAATCATGGGGAGGGAACTAGTAGGCCCTTTTAGGGCCTCTGAAGATGTGAAAATGACCTTGGAAAAATAAGAGTTTCTGACTGACCATTTTCTTCCACAGTACTTAAAGAAGAACCATGCCACCTATAGCAAAATTATCATGTATGGTAATGCACCATCTCATGCTGTAAAGAATATCTGAGTCATTGGCTGCTATGGGCATAAAATTAGAAACTCATAGTGTCTCAACCATCCTCCCTGACCTCAACCATTGAGAACCTTTGGAGTATCCTCATGCAAAATATCTACAGTATAAGGGTGGGAGGCAGTTGATATCAAAACAGCAACTCTGGGAGGCTATTTTGACATCCTGCAAGGAAATTCAGGCAGAAGCCATCCAAAGACGCACAAGCTCAATGGATGTGAGAATTGTGAAGATGATTTCAAAGAAAGGGTCCTATGTTAACATGTAACTTGGCCTGTTAAGATGTTTTTGATTCAAAAAGCTTTTGATTTCAGTAAATGTGACCTCTTAATGCTGCAAATTAAACAAACTACCTTTTTCAGTTCTTTGCAACCTATAAAATGTTTGGAAACTATATTGTGCATAGTAATTTTGAACAGTGGATTTTGAGGGTTTTTTTACTTTTGAAAAAAATGCTGTAATTAATGGGAGGTTTGTCCAATAAAATGTAAGTTATATTCGAATGGTTATACTGACTCATTTGCATTGATCATTTAGGAAAATCAGGGAAAATACCATTTCATAATAATTTAACAAATTATAATTCTCTCCTCCGTCCCCCAGCGCCTTCTCCCTCTCCTCTCATCTCAGCTGAAGACTTTGCCTCATTCTTCAAGCAGAAGATTGACAACATAAGGCAAAGCTTTTGCTTAAAGCCCCTCCTCATAACTATACAACTCTCCTCCAAAACTGGCTTCTTCACCATCACGGACGATCAAGTTTCCTTTTTACTCTCCAAATCACACCTCACGACCTGCGAACTTGACTCAATCCCATCCCACCTCATCCCTAACCTTACCACAATCCTCATCCCAACCCTAACCCACCTTTTCAACCTGTCACTAACAACTGGTGTCTTCCCCTCATGCTTCAAACATGCCTCGATCACACCCATCCTCAAAAAGCCCTCCCTTGACCCATCCTCTCTGACTAGCTATCGCCCCATATCACTTCTCCCCTAGAGCTCAAAACTACTGGAACAACACGTCCATTCTGAACTGTCCTCCCACCTCTCCTCCTGCTCTCTCTTTGACCGCTTACAATCTGGCTTCCGACCGTATCACTCCGCTGAAACTGCCCTGACTAAAGTCACAAACGACCTACTAACTGCCAAATCCAAGCGACACTACTCTGTCCTCCTCCTCCTGGACCTGTCATCTGCCTTTGACACAGTGGACCATTCTATCTTACTACAAACTCTCTCATCTCCTGGCATCACAGACTTGGCCCTATCTTGGATCTCTTCATACCTAACAGTCCAGACTTTCAGTGTCTCCCACTCAAACACCACCTCCTGATCTCACCCGCTATCTGTCGGTGTCCCCCAAGGTTCAGTTCTAGGACCCCTGCTCTTCTCCATCTACACCTTCGGCCTAGGACAGCTCATGGAGTCCCACAGCTTTCAGTATCATCTCTATGCTAATGACACAAAGATCTACCTCTCTGGACCTGATATCACCTCCTTACTAACCAAAATCCCACAATGTCTGTCCACTATTTCATCCTTCTCTGATAGATTTCTAAAACTTAACATGGATAAAACTGAATTCATCATTTTTCCACTATCTCATTCAACCCCCTCATCTGACCTATCCATCATAGTCAACGGCTGCTCACTCTCCCCAGTCCTGCAAGCTGGCTGCCTCAGGGTAACCCTGGACTCTAATCTCTCCTTCAAACCACATATCCAAGACCTTTCCACTTCCTGCCGACTCCAACTCAAAAGTATCTCCCGGATCCACACATTCCTCAACCACGAATCTGCAAAAACACTAGTACATGCCGTCATCATCTCCTGCCTCAACTATGCAACCTCCTGTTCTGTGGCTTCCCTTCTAACACTCTTGACCCCTCCAATCTATCCTAAACTCTGCTGCCCGACTAATCCACCTGTCTCCCCCACTATTCCCCAGCCTCTCCTCTCTGTCAGTCCCTTCACTGGCTCCCCATTACCCAGAGACTCCAGTTCAAAACCCTAACCATGGCATACAAAGCCATCCACAACTTGTCTCCTCCATACATCTGTGACCTAGTCTCACCTACACGCAACCTCCGATCCTCACAAGATCTTCTTCTCTACTCTTTTCTCCTCTTCCCACAATCACATACAAGATTTCTCCCGTGCATCCCCCCTACTCTGGAACTCTCTACCCCAACATATCAGACTCTCGCCTACCGTGGAAACCTTCAAAAGGAACCTGAAGACCCACCTCTTCCGACAAGCGTACAACCTGCAGTAACCCTCACTCCACCACACCGCTGCACGACCAGCTCTACCCTCACCTACTGTATCCTCACCCATCCCTTGTAGATTGTCAGCTCTCATGCAGGGTCCTCTCTCCTCCTGTACCAGTCGCTGACTTGTATTGTTCAAGATTATTGTAATTGTTTTTGCTGTGTATACCCCTTTTTGCTGTGTATACCCCTTTCACATGTAAAGCGCCATGGAATAAATGTCGTTATAATAATAAATAATCACACACACGTTCCAGAAGATACTGTATGTTTACCCATGATACACCACTCACCTCACAGTATGGAAGATAAAGGAACTGCAATATTCATTTAACATTTACCCATACATATGTAAAATGGCCATTCTTATGACCTGCCTTCATCTCGCTAAAAACGCATATTGGAGAGGAATATAGAGGCGGGCAGGTGTGCTGTAGCAACTGGGAGCCATATTTGTGCATATCAATTGATATGAACCAGAATATTCCCCAAAATCACCAATGAGAGATTTGGTTGCAGTACAGTAAAACACAATTGGCATGATGACCTTTTCATTTCTTGTTCCATAGTAGGCAAATTTCATCACATCTGCCAAGGATCTCCGTGCCTCTGCTAAGGTGAAGTAAAGCCTTGTAAGGCTAAGTGCCCACGATGCAGAAATGCTGCAGTTTTTTTCTGCATCTCCCGGGCAGGAAAAAACACATGTGGATTCTACATGCTTTTTTTCCTGCCAGGTAGAAGCGTTTGTCAAGCGTTTTTGCATGCATTCCTGCATGCGGGTTATCAAGCGCTTTTCCAGGCAATTTTAGCATCACTTGGAAAAGTACTTGACAACTTGGTCACACTATATAAATCCATGCAACCGGCATGGATTTATATAGTGTGACCAAGTAATAGTTAAAAAAAGAATAAAAATGGTAAAAAAAAACCCATTATTCTCACCTTCTGGTGGCCCGTGGTCTTCTCTCCAGTGCGTCCGGTCTCTTGTATGGCTCGCGGTGGTGTAAAAGGACCTTCCATGACATCATTTAATCATGTGACAGGTCACGCTACCGCCGACGTTTTTATTTTAAATTCTTTTTTTTTAACAGGTTCTATGGTACCCGGGTCTGGAGGAGAGTCTCCTCTTCTCCAGACCCGGGTACCATCTGCGCATTGAATCGCTTAATATCCGCATGTGCACGTGTAGTCATGCGGATATTAAGCGATTAAATGCAAGTCAATGGCAGCAATTACGCTGCGTATCCGCAAAATTAATGGACATGCTGCGGATTTTTCTGCAATGATAATCCGTAGCGGAAATTTCCGCAGCATGTGCACAGCACATGTGGATTATCATTGGGAACCATGGGGCACATATTACCAAGCGTTTTCGCTGCGGAAATTCCGCTGCAAAAACACTTGAAAAACGCATAGTGGGCACGCAGCCGTAACCCTTTTGGACAAAAGGATTCTGATAAAAGCCTTCCTAATGGCTGTCTCCAGGATGATATTGAAAGCCTTTGCAGTATTGAATGAAGGCATTGCATCCAATAGTGATGACACTCATGTCTCCTGCTATAAGATTACAGCTGAGCGTAAAAGATGCAGATTTCCCAAATATATATATATCGGATGTGAAGCAGTCAAGATTTTCTAGTTTTGAGGACAGAGGTGCTTAGGTAAAAATTATAATTGTGATCCTTTAATGGGGCTTTAATAATCTTTTTATATAGCGCCAACATAGTCCGCAGCGCTTTACAATTCAGACAATTTACAAACATTATCGGCACTATCCTCATTGGGGCTCACAATCTAAATTCCCTATCAGTATGTTTTTGGAGTTTTCCGATTATATTTTGTCATCGTCACATGCTAGTTGGTACAGATGGGTTCCTGGGCATTACCAAGTGAATGTCCTAGTGGCCGCACTGTGCACACTGTTCAGACATTACTGGCATGTCTACTCAACATACCACTAAAGATTATGTGAAAGTCCAATTAACATCAACTCTACATCAAGCTTAGTGAAACAGTGCCATCTGGTGGTCATAATATTAAATGCAACATCACCTTTTAAAGGAGTAGTCTCTGAAAGGTAAATAAACCAGTTTCAGAAAATATGAGGACAAAGTTTGTACATACTAAGATCACTGCTGAGGCCCGTTATTTACTTCAGCAGTTAAGTGCAGCTAGAGGACATCATTGTCATAGAAAAGTATACAAAGACTGGTGTGGACAACTGAAATGTTGACCGTAGAAAAGCTGGAGATTTAGCCCTTTAACAGCCAAGTCCTAAAAAGCCTTCAAGACCAGCATTTTATAAAATATTAAAAAAATTGGTATGCATAAATGCATGCTGTATTCTCTACTACAAGTATTAGTTCTTGAGAAAATATTCTTCTTGGCAGCAAAAGGAATTTGTACAGAACCATAACGTAACATTTACCATAACCCATTATTCTTCACACTGATTATTTTCTAGAACAAGGTGGAAAATTCATGCTAGGAAATAGTTCATGATAAATCCTTAAGAAATGTGTAGCATATAGTGGTTATTGCTATGACTGTTGTCAGGGCCGCCATCAGGGCATTACTGCCCTTACTGGCGTATAGGGCCCGGAGAGCAGAGGGGGACCCGGATCGGGCCCCCTCTTTCTGCTTCTGCTCACCGGGCCCCAGCAGCAGGATTCTGCCGGTTCAGTAGCTGAACGTGGGTCCTTGGACGCACGATCAATTGCAATCTATTGCTGTGTGGGAAGCCGGTGGCTTCCCGAATGACAATAGATAACAGCCACCAGCCAAACACTGGACAGCAGCTGACGTCGGTGTGCACGTTGCCGGCGTATGACGTCCCTGTCATGTGTCCGCACCTCAGATGGATGAGGGAGAGGACGCAGCTGGACTGCAGCAAGTAAGGAGAACATTTTTTTTTTTTACTTTTTTGTAAAGGAGGACAAGGGGGCAGAATGGAGATGACAAGGGGTCAGAATTGAGAAATTTGGGGGCAGAATGGAGACATATGGGGGGCAGGATGAAGTCACAAGGGGCCAGGAATGGGAGAACACAAGGGGCCAGGAATGAGACATGTGGGGTCCAGAATGGAGTACATATGGGACCAATATGTGAACCAATATGTGAAACATTATTACTGTAGGGGCTAATTAAGGGATATTATTACTGCTGTGATGTATTTTATTTTTGAAGATACTCTTTTCAGTTAGGGGGGGGGGTTCCTGTTACTATGCAGGGCGACACTGTCGCTTTTATTTCTTCAACTGGTGTAGTGTAGCAGTTGGGAAAAAAAATTGAGAATTTGTTCTGGAAGCGGTGCTCTAGATAACTGTGCGTTATTTTCTGCACAGACAAGTCCTGGCTGGAAAAAGTGATGGCGGTCTGTCCTGGATGAAGAAGAAAAGCGAAGATGAAGGATTTCAACTAGAGACATCACTGGTGAGTCAGTGTATTATTACCTGTACACTGACACTATATACTATGTACAGAGCTCCTGTGTATAATGTCACTGGTGATCGCTGTATTACCTGTACACTGACATACAGAGCTCCAGTGTATAATGTCACTGGTGATCGCTGTATTACCTGTACACTGACATACAGAGCTCCTGTGTATAATGTTACTGGTGATCACTTTATAACCTGTACACTATATACAGAACTCCTGTGTATAATGTCACTGGTGATCCCTGTATTACCTGTACACTGACACTATATACAGAGCTCCTGTGTATAATGTCACGGGTGATCCCGGTATTACCTATACACTGACACTATACACTGTATACTATGCAAAGGGGAAGGCTGGATAGCCAGAACAGATGATCAAAGAGGTCCATAGATAGTGAACAAAAATAGAAAACTTTATGGATAAAAGTCATATAGGCAATTGGGGAGATATAGGGGACAAGAATGAACGATTAAAATGTGAAAAGACAAGCACACAGCGGGAGTACCCATATACAATTACATGTATCACATCTCCAATGACAGAATACAAAAGTATATCTATAGTGGACACCAGGACTATAGGTTTCACATGGCCATGTGAACCTAGATAAAATGGTACATTATATCAAAATACACAAAGTACACATATAAATCTAATGAAAAGTACCTGGGGCGAGTGCCAGTCACCAGTAGGTCTCCAACTTGTCCACCTGTTTTTTTAACACTTCAGCAGAGATGGACATGATCTATAGGCCTTCTGGTCCTCCGCATTAGGCCGAGTTCAGACGACCTAATAAAAAATCATCCGTTTTTCATCCAGAAAAAAACTAAATTTTTCCTGACATCTGTGACAGCACATGAGAGAGAATCCACCTCTAAGGACAGGAAACCTACAAGACAAAAAGGTGGAGCCTCTCTAGCGCTTCATAGGGATCTATGGAATTTTATGGAAGCAGTAGCTGCTGCTTCGATCATCTTACGTACAGTCCTGCTGATTCTAGACAAGCTTCCCTGAGCAGTGTGTGGTTGCTCACTATTCTGCATGAAATTGGGTGCCGCAGCGCTTCCAAGACAGAATTTCCCACTGATGGCATTGTACGGAAGCTCCCAGAATAGGTGCTCCAGTGAAACCGGCTCGGAATTCCCTGTAAGTGTGCATACGCAGCATGGGTTGTGCCGAAACACCATCACCATGCCGACATCCAGTCACATCTGGATGACATCATCAGCATGTACTTACTTCCTAGACCAGAAGTATGGGGCTGTGAAGGCAGTGGAAACAATGGATAAAAGAGTTACAGGTCCCTCAGTCAATGGCTCTCTTTCTCCCGGCGATGCCGAGTGGCCTGTGTTGGTTGCCTCACTACAGAATGAAAATCTCCATCCAGTTTGAACATGGATGATTCAGCAGCATCCAGAGGTGACCACTCCGAAGACCCAAACCATCCTCCCAGTGTTATAGATGATTTTATGTCAGTAAGAGATCCTCCGTAAATGCACCTATTCTAATAGCCCTTTTATGTTCTATGTTATAGGATAGACCTACAAATTGAGTCTCTAAAACTAAACACAGAGAATGCACACTTTGTAAGGCTAAACTATTCAGTCAATCTGACAAGAAGCTGTTAGTCATGCATAGAGAAAACTATCCATGAAGAAACCCCGTTCTCTGGCACGGATATCAGATCTATGATTAAAACTGACATAAATAATTAATTTAAAGCTATGGCTCACTTTAATAGGTGCTCGGTGTCACTCCCCTTGGACTGAGGAGATGTTGGAGAATTCAGATGGGAGTGGGACATACATTGTGCAGCATAGGTCAGAGCTGCCATCTTCTAGTTTGTGGTTAGAGCTATCTCAGCTCACACAGGAATCACTGCAGGGTCAGGATCTCTAGTCTGGACAGGAAGCGGCAGGGTCAGTTGCAGTTTTTCAGCTTTAACTATTATCCTGAGTGAGTTGCTACTCTAGCATAACACCTTGCTTCCAAGTAGAGGATACCAATAAGCTGATCAAGGTAGTTAGAATTACCATGAATACTGAGGAACACAAACTCCTAGATCCGATCAGGGTATAATGCTTGGAGGGCTGGAGCATCGTAAACGCAGGTCTTTCCCTATGCACAAAAATGTTCTCTCCCTAATAAAGCAAGTATGGAAGAAACCAAACAAGAAAGGTTTTATCCCGTCCATGAATAAACACAAATATCCTTTTGAGGAAGAGATAGCTGATATTTGGCACGATTCTTTATTCAGGAAGGCTGATAGTTCCTTAAAAATACCTGTGAATGTGCAGCAGGCACCTTCAAATCAGCCACAGCAACCACCTGGCTTAATCAATTGGAGGCACAGATAAAAAGTGAAGCCCCTAGAGGAAATATCCCGTCATCTCTCCCTATGATCCAGAGAGCAGCAGACTTTCTAGCATATGCTTCGGCCGACACAGTAAGCCTGATCGCAAGGTCCGAAGCCCTATCAAATGCAGCTCGTCGAGCTCTATGGCTAGAATGTTAGGCTAGTCCAATCTAAGTCCAGATTGTTCACCATACCTTGCCAGGTACAGTTGCTCTTTGGGCCTGCTCTGGATGACATCTTAGAAAAGGTGGGAGACAGGTTTTTCTACTATATTCTTTTCAGCCTTTAGGAAGTCCTTTCAGGTCAAAAGGAGGTACAGTCAAGGAAAACTACCAAAAGATAATGATAGTTGGGGGGACTCTAAAAAGAAGAATAAAGGCTTTATGTTCAGGGGTCAGGCTTCCTGTTTGCAGAAGAAAAACACCCAGCAATGCCACAGACCAATTCCTGAATGACTAAAGATATAATCGAACCACTGGGCCTGAAACTAGAGTTACTCTCTACGCCACCTCAAAAATTCATGCTTAGAAGAAGTCAGGGTTCCCGGGTGGTACAATCAGCGCTAGAAGAGGAAGCCTCAAATCTGCTAAAGAAAGCAGTATTTGTGTTAGTTCCAGTACAAGAAGAAAGCATAGTTTACTATGTACCTCTCTTTCTAGTAAAGAAAAACAACAGATGACTCTTACAGTACCATTATAAAATTATAATAACAAGGCAGGAGTGGAAAGTCAACCCAGAAAAGTCAAGGCTCATTCGAGAGAAGGTGCAGACGTATTTAAGAATCACCTAGGACTCAAGTCATCAAAAATGTTTTCTTTCAAGACAGAAAATAGTGAAAGTGGTTTCTCGAGTTTCAGATCTAGTGGAAAATCTGCTTACATCACTGAGTCATGTCTTGTCAGTGCTGGGTACCCTGATTGATTGTATTCCGGCTGTGGCATAGGCACTACAGTGGGAAATCCTTTCAGAAGCAAGACTTCTTAGGGGTCACCTGGACAACAAAGTAATCCTATATTCTTCAACTCGTCAGTCTCTCCAATGGTAACTACAGAAAGAAAATTTGTCCAAGGAAATCTCCTGGAAGAACTCATACCCAGTAATTATAACAACGGGAAAGTCCCCATGCAGTAGACTCTTCTACAGGAATGGAATTTCCACCTGGCCTGTGCAATCCCTGCAATAGCACTGATTTTGAGGGTTCTAAAAAAGATCAGGTAGGATTGACCACAAATAATTCTGGTAGCCCCTTTCTGGCCAAAGAAACACTGGTTCTCCTGATTAATTATTAAGGATTCTGTCGAATATGCATGTGACTAACCTTGTAAACAAAGGAACATACATGTGAATAACCCTGTAGAATATAATGTGTCTGCATGTTTACATGAAAATCATGAACAGCACACAGACGGCAGTCATATTTCAATAGCCCTAAGTATGTTGGCTGACAGCCATCGGTACTTGGCTCAAATAAGCATTGTAGTTGGAAAAAAACATCCCAAGGGGTACTAAATGCTTGTGAGGCTTTCCCATGTGACCCAGTAGCCTAGCTACCGGGGGGGCAGAGGGTGTGGTCCCCCCAGGCCCTGCTCTCAGAGGGGCCTACACAGATCTACTCTACCCTTAACTGTATTGGAGTGTGCAGAGCGCCGATACAGTTAAGCCCCGAGGTAGAGCAGGGAGACAGTCTCCCTTCACTACCGCTTTCTCACTTAGCGGGGACAAAATACAGTAAATTTTTAAAGGTCGCTTTAAGCCTGCAGTCTACAGGACCTGGCAAGCGTTTTCTGTCAGCCATATGGTTATATCTGTCTCCCATGATCTTTAAATTACTCAGAACCCCCCACCACACAGAGGAGAGTGACTGTTATGATCTGCAACATAAACTAAGGAAAGATAGGGGAAGGCTGTCCCTACAGTAAGACTAAGCTGAATCCCTACGATGTAGCGGGCTGCCTGTTCCTTGTGAACAGACCCGCCTTAGTCCTTGGCTAGTCTGAACAAAGACCTATAGAATTAAAGGAGTGGTCCCTAAATGAACTAAGGACTGGGCAAAAATGGGACACCTCCTAAACAGAAGTTGTTGCAGAGCACAAAAGACAAACTGACAAAAAGTACTAGAGGTCCCAGAGGACCAAGCGAACTAGACAGAGATAGGCACCAAAGCACCTGGCTAGAGAGACAGTCAAACAACACTGAAGTCCAGCAAAGCCAGAAGGGCGGAGCTGGAATATATAGGCAGATGGTCACGTGACCGCAAACACAAGATAGAAAAAACTAACAGGAGGGTTCTAACAGTGACGAAGCAAAACGTTCCTCCTCAGGAACTCCGAAGCTCCTCCCCAACTAAAGGTACCAAACTGTGGATGGTAACCGTATGCACCAAAGAACAGTGACCTGCCAGTGGATTCTTGACGATGATTATTAATGACAAATTCTGCCAACGGTAAGTAGGATGCCCAATCCTCCTGATTTTCGGAGACAAAACACCTGAGGTAGGTCTCCAAATTTTGATTGACGCGCTCGGTCTGCCCATTCGACTGAGGGTGGAAGGCAGAGGAAAAGGACAGCTGCACCCCCAGTCAAGAACAGAATGCCTCCCAGACCTTGGAAACAAACTGGGTCCCCCGATCTGACACCCCATCAGAGGGAACCCCGTGAAGCTTCACAATCTCATTTATAAACACCTGAGCAAATGCCTTGGCATTTGGAAGTGCAGGTAATGCGACGAAGTGAACCATTTTACTGAACCTATCTACAACCACCTAAACCACCGTTTTGCCTGAAGAAACTGGTAGACAAAGGTGTCCATAGCCTGCTAGAGATAGATAGCGGAAGAACAGTACCAGACGGACGGGTATGCAATACTTTAGAATGCGCAAATACTACAAGCAGATACGTGTTCAATCACATCCCGATGCAACCCTGGCCACCAAAAACGACAAGAGAGGAGACCCCACAGTTGCCTTACCACCTGGATGACCAGCAAGCACAGAGTTGTGATGTTCCTTAATTACTTTGCGCAGATTAGATGGTACAAATAACCTTCCTGAAGGGAAGGAGGCAGGGTCGTCCCTCTGGGCCTCCAACACCTCACCCTCCAGTTCAGGATACAATGCCGAAATGACTACCCACTTCTGGAATATTGGGGCAGAGTTCTCATGGACACCGCCACCATGGAAGCTCCGGGACAAAGCATCAGCCTTAACATTTTTGACCCCTGGACAAAAAGTGACAACATTGAACCTAGTAAAAAACAGGGACCGTCTGGCTTGCCTAGGGTTGAGACGTTTAGCTGATTGGAGATATGACAGGTTCTTATGGTCAGTAATAACAGTAATAGGATGGACAGCCTCCTCCAACCAATGTCGCCACTCTTCGAATGCTAATTTGATCGCCAAAAGTTCCCTATTACCCACATAATAATTTCTCTCAGCCGAAGACAACTTTTTAGAAAAGAAAGCGCATGGACGCCATTTACCAGGGGACGGACCCTGAGACAACACAGCCCCAACCCCCACCTCCGACGCATCAACTTCAACAATAAAGGGCTGGGAAACATCGGGTTGACTGAGTATAGGTGCTGTGGCAAAACAGTTCTTTAAGGAAGAAAAAGCCTGGAGGGAGGCATCCGACGTTTGGAAAAATCAGTAAGGGGTTTCACGATTACTGAGTAATTTTGGATGAATTTCTGGTAAAAGTTAGTAAAGCCCAGAAAACGTAGAGCCTTCAGGTTCTCTGGACGTTCCCAATCAAGGAATGCACGGATCTTCTCCGGATCATTCCGAAAACCTGAAGATGACAACAAGTACCCCAAAAACTGCACCTCCTGAACTGCGAAAACACATTTCTCTAATTTGGCATATAGTTTGTAATCCCTTAATATCTGGAGCACCTGTTTAACATGCCCCCGATGTGTCTCAAAATCAGGTCAGTAAACCAAAATATCGTCCAGATAGACCACCACAAACCTCCCCACCAAATGATGAAAAATATAATTTATGAAATGCTGGAATACCGCAGGTGCAGTGGTCAAACCGAAAAGCATAACCAGATTCTCGAAATGCCCTTCTGGGGTATTGAACGCTGTTTTCCATTCATCCGCTTCTCTGATTCTAACCAGATTGTAGGCTCCCTTTAAATCTAACTTGGAGAATGCCTTAGCTCCCGCAACCTGGCTGAATAAATCTGGAATCAGAGGAAGAGGATATGGATCCAGGATGGTAATTTGATTTAATTCACCAAAATCTAAACAGGGATGTAGGCCGCCATCTTTTTTCTTCATGAAGAAGAACCCTGCCACCACGGGCGAAGATGTGGGCCTGATATGTCCCTTCTTCAGACTTTCCGCAATGAAATCCTTCATGGCTTGTCTCTCAGGGCCAGAAAGATTATACAGTCTAGATTTTGGTAGTTTAGCTCCGGGGGTCAGGTTAATAGCTCATATGCACGATGAGGAGGCAAATCCTGACACCCCCTCTCAGAAAAAAACGTCCTCAAAACCAGACAGAAAAGCAGGTAATATTTCCGTAGAGACTGTAGCAAGGGAAATATCTAAACAGTTCTCATAGCAGTAATCTCCCCATTCAATGATCTCCCTGGCTTGCCAATCCACCAACGGATTATGTTTCACCAACCAGGGAAGATCCAAAACAATTGGGATGGGAAGACCATCCAAGACATAGCAAGGGATTATCTCACAATAAACCGACCCCACCCTCAGTTTTACATTATGTACAATCTGAGTTAGTGTTTTCTGTGCAAGTGGCGCTGAGTCGATGGTGAAGATGGGAATAGGCTTAGCTAAAGTACAGCAAGCAAGGCCATGAGTTTTCACAAACTCAGCATCAACCATGCTGACTTCAGCCCCACTGTCAGCAAACACAGAAATTTTCTCGATTTTGCTCTCTAGCACCACCTCTGCTGTCAGGACAAACCAGGAACTGCATGTTGGCGATAAATGCACCCCTTGCTTATCCAACTCCAGACTATCAAGGGTTAATCGAGTTTCCTTTTGCTTAGGAATCGAAGGACAGGCCCCAATAAAATGTCCCTTTTTCCCACAAAAAAAACATACACCTTTTTTCTTAAGAATCTCCCGGGAAATGTATGATGCAGAGGCACCCCCCAACTGCATGGGTTCCTCCACATCTCTCAGTCCCCGGAGAAAGTGGTCTCACCCACCTATCCTGAAGGCTTCTATCAAGACGTATAGCCACTAACATGGCAGCCTCCAAGGACTCAGGGGTTTCATACACTGCCAAAGCATCTTTCAACATTTCAGTAAGGCCCTCACAAAATTGGCTTCTAAGAGCAGAATCATTCCATTTTGAATCCGTTGCCCATCTACGGAATTCAGAGCTGTATGTCTCCACTGACCGATTCCCTTGCTGAGACAGACCGCACAGCCATTCTGCAAGCTCTGCAACTGAACCCAACCCAAGGGAGAAAGGGAAAAAAAAAATACGCCTGAAAAAAAAACACACAAATTAACCCAAGTGTCAGGTTTTTTTTGTTTTGTTTTTTTCTAAATGTGCACGGCCGGTTATAATGTCTTTCAAGGTGTAGGAAAGACTAAGTGCAACATGAAGGGAAGAGGGGAAGGGAGCCCAGACACTAGGGAAAGGGGGAGTGGAGACCTCCTAGGCTGATCTGATATCACCCTATCTCCCCTAACGTCCATATATTGGTTCCTCACCAATCGCCGCACAGGAACCTAAACCCTGTGAATATAATCAGCACCTCCCTGTAACAAATAGAAAGTATTTAAACACCCAGGCCTGGGTGTCAATTGGCAGGAGGGAGGTAGCCGCTGGGTCCTAGAGTGAGACAGATCTAAGAAGGTGTCTGTAATGCCAAACGAAGAGATCTTCTGCAACCAACTGCAGAACCAAATCTTCTGCAACCAACTGCAGGGTGACTGACACACCCGTGACAGGTAATGCGACTCACTCAGCTGCTCACAGAGGTAGACACAGGAACGTTTCTTCTGCTGGTTTATTTAAATAATAGCATAAACAAGTGCAGGCTTCAACAAAATGAACATGGCCTTTTTGGCAAAAGCAGGAAACAAAAAGAAAATGTACAGTACAGTCCATATGCCAGCAGGGATCTGCCCGCACAGGGTACAATCAACAAAGTACAGCACAGTTGCACATAAACATGTCTCTCGAGCTCTCTTGCCTCCAGACACATAGACAGAGAAAAAAAACTCAGTGGCCAGACTTTTAACTTGCCGAACCACACCCCTGGGGTGGAGATATGGTGAGTACCAATCCCGCCCATCTCTTACAGATACTCACAAAAAGCCCAACCCTGTCATGGCCGATTAACCCCTCTCAGCACATAACATGCTGGAGAGAAACTTCTGGGTTTTCACATCACGGAAGATAGCAATCTTCATGATACATATCTCTCCTCACTTACATTGCCAGTGACCCTGTCACAGCAGGAATAAGGTTGGTTGAGAAAGGCCTAAATAAAAAGTGCTGTAAAGCTAGAGAACAAGCAGTCAGTGGTCAAACTTTGTTTTGTTTAGTTCTGGATCCAGTATACAGTACTCATCAGCCGATTGGATTTGTTTCATTTCACAGTCTATGGAATTTAACACTACATAAACCACTCCAATATGCTTGTCTTCTAAGAGGTTAACTGAGAAAAATATTTTTTCCTTTTGAATGTTGTCAGGTTGGCTTCCTTTTTCTCTTTTGCTCACTTGCAAACACATTTAACAGTTTTATAAATAGACTTGTCAAGTCATGGTTCATGTTTTTCAAGTCTGATTACATTTTTGTAAATACTCAATTGCATTTATTCAAGTCAATTTATTGCAACATAATTCACTATTAGCTTCTAACAAAACAATGAATAGAGATTCCAACAGATGGTATGAATAGAGCCATTGGACTGAGACAAGCAATAAGTTAAAACTGCCAATGCGTTGTCTAGACTAATATATGACTGCTGCTCTCTGATTTCCTCCGGATGTATGTGATACGTCCGCAGGCAGGGAGAGTGAAGGCAGCACTGATTGGCAGCAGGGATCACGTGACATAACAATGTTACACAATCCAAAGGCGAGCCAGTGCCGACACCACTGGAAAGGCGCCGACACTGGAGGTGAGTATAATTGTTATTATCTTACAAAGGGTAAACATGAAAATTGAGAAGACGTTGTCCGAGTACTTGACATCAGGTTGCATTCTTACTGATCAAAATAAAGTATTTGCAAAAGAATTGAACTTCTCTCCCTCTGTAGAGTTTAATTTATATAATACCATTCTAGATATTAATCATTTCATTAGGCTGCTTACATAGAAAAGAACTTCTGAAAAACAGATCATGAACTCGAATTAAATGGAAGTGAATCGCTTACAGAGAGTGCCAGTGTCATGGCTCGCCTCCGAGACTCAATCCGGTGATCTCCGGCTGTGCGGCAGTTTCCCTCTGTGTTTGACCACAGCCTGTTTTGTATCTGTCCAACTGCTGATAATGCTCTTGTATTTGCTTTGATGTGTTGCTTCTATGCAGGTGTTTTCACATCCTCATTTTGGTTTGTCCTATCACTTCTTGGGAGGGGCTATTTATACTCTTCTGATATGTGCATTCTTTGCTGGCTATATTCCAAGTCAGATGGATGTTTTGAGTCCCAGTTCCCAAGTGAAGGATTATCTTGCAGAGGTTTTCTCTATTGCTTCTCCTGCAGTTTGTTTGCGTATTGCCCTTATCATCTCTTTTCTCATTTTATTACATTAAGGGTCTGGGAATTTCATATATACCAAAGGTCTTTTTGGGTTCCTTTCTTTTCCTTCCGTCCTTCATTTATGACTGTGTGAACACATATTTAGCCCTGCGTCTCATCCTCTATCTGTGTGCAGTCCATTCTGTTGTTTTGGGTTACACTCTATGTATAGTTGAGGGTGCAGTTAAGGACACCCGGGGTTTAGGGTGCCAATCTTCACGGTCAGGTTAGGGATTGTCTAGACTGCATACAAACCTGTGGAGTGTAGGTTTAACATCTCCCCTCATTTGTTCATCCCCTTGTGAGTGTTAGGGCTCAGTCATAACAGCCAGGTGTGAACAGTCTGTAAACAAATACTCCCCATTTATACAGTACTACACAGTTTGATTGAAAAAAATCTTTAATGATAATAATTCCAATAAAATAATTCCAATCTAACGCTCAAAGAAAAGAAAACTTTGAGATAACTAAACTACATCATTATATAACAATCAATGCATCAGCTAAAGGTGGGCTCAATCACAGTGCTTTAATGGAAGAAGAAATTATGAAAATGTTGAATGATAAACATATCTACTGTAAATTAGAAGATCCCACTGATTCATGGTAAGATCCTTTTATATGTAACTTTGCAAGAATTTTAAACAAAAAAATAAGTTAAGTATATGTGTCAAGAAAATAGAGTCCAATTTTCCATGTGTTAGCAAAGATCAAAAAACAAGTTTCCTCCTTTCAGACCAATTCTAGCATATTATCTCTATTGGAGACATTGTCTATTTGGTTAGATACTTGTCTCCAACTATTAGCAAGAAGAACACCAGAATATCTCAAAGATACTAAAGAAGTTTTAAAACTAATGCATCAAATGAAGTGGAGCAATGTTTGGAAATGGCAGACTTATAAGATGAATGTGTTATAAACCTACATAACCAAGGATTATGCATCGTAAAAGTCACTGCATACATTTACCGACTATTCAAATGAATGACAAGAATTTATTTTAACAGTTATTTATTTTTTGTTACAATATAATTATCATGCTTCTGGATTTGAACCCTTGAGCCTGTGTTTTGTGGTCAGCTTCTCTGTCTGCTGAGCCACAGCAGACACGCCTTTTTCCAGGTGTTTAGGTTCTACTATTCTGGCTTCAATCTGTTTAGCATAACACAGGTGTTTTCATTTGTCTGCCCTATCAACTTTCGGGTGCGGCTTAATATTGTCTCCCTGCTGCTGGCATTTCCTGCTGGTAATAGTCTCTTTGTTGATAATCTGTCATTGTGCTGTAGTTTAAAGCCAGTCAGTGAAATTCCAGTTAGATTTTATCTCTTTGCTGTTTCTGTTCTTTGCTCTGCATCTAGCTTCTGTTTCTTTTTAGGAAGTAGGCGGCATATTTTCTCACAGTACGTACTTTATACTTGTATTTCGTAGTTTATTTTACTCACCTGGCTTCTATCCTTTTTTCAGAACACTTTCCTTTTTGCAGGTAATTCACACTCTGCCCTCTGGTTCTTTAGGAGGAATATGATGCGTTCAACGGTCTTTTAGGCAGCATAGGTCCGAGTTGCCATCTTCTAGTCTGTGGTTAGGGCAATCTCTGCTCATGATATTTAGATTTACCTATTATCCCTAGTGAGTTGCTACTGTATCAGAACAATAATTATTATTATTCAATAGATTCTATTACATCCAGTTACAATGTTGCACTCTATGGATGCCAGTTTCTCAATGTATTTTTCCAATATATATGTTATATGGTGGGGAAAGAAATATACATTTCCTGGAAATAACCCTTTGTGTCTGTCATCTTCTGCTGTGGGCGTTACATAGATGACTTACTTTTCATCTGGTGGGGCAGTGTGCGCTGTATTGAAATTTGTCAGGTACTTGAATGCCAATGATTGTAACCTGATTTTTCCATTTGAGCATTTTTTTTTCTTTTTTATTATTCCAAAACATCCAAAAGTGGACTGCCACACTCACAGCAAACCAATATATTGTCAATTAAATTTTACATGCCCAGATTAATAATCGCAAACATTTAATTAAAAATCTCCTAGTAGAAAACATTAGAGCGCGACAAATAGGGCTAAGGAAAAGAATAAAACAAAAACCAGAACAGACTACCTTTTTTCATCCAGTGATACTCTAAGAAAAAAACTCAAATAGAAATGTACAAAAAAAATAACATTCAGTACCTGTTATAGCAACAATTATTATGACATAATTCATATTATTAAGAAATATCTGCCAATGTCATATAGGGACCCTGATTTACATGAAATTTTGGAAATGGGTTGCAATTATGTAGCATGGCTCCATGTATTGGTAATCTCTTATCTCCAATTTTATTCAACTCAAGCGGGCAATGTAATAAAACATGGTTGGCAACTGTAGCTTCCTATAAATGTGATGTTAACCAACTAGATGCACAAATATCTGATAAAGACTGCTAATTTTTTCATCTATGAGCGCCATAAAATAATATAAGACTAATTATTTTATTAATTATGGTGCCAAAAGCATAATATAATTAAAGGGAATCTCTCAGCAGGTTTTTGCTATATAGCTAAAGACAGCATAATGTAGGGGTTAAAACAAACTTCAGCAATGCCTCTCTTATCAAGCTCCATGGTTTTGTTTTCTTGCAATGATTGTTTTAGCACAAGGAGCTTATCATTGCTGGGTCACAGCAGCACATGTATGCTAGTCCAACACTCAGCCTCCTGTGATAGGCACATCACTGTCTGTGGACATTGTATATACAGATCCTGGTGGTGGTGGCGGGTTTAGCTTTCTCAGCTCTGCTTCATGCTAAATTTAAAAGCTCTGATTGTGTCAGAACGGCTGTACCCAGTAGACGTAGACTAAGTGATTGTAGCGTCGGCGTCCCTGCCTCCTGCTAGGCAGGGACGCTGTTCCCCTCACCTCTCCGCTCCGTGCCCTGCGTCCTCCTCCCGCTCTGCTGGCAGCGCGCGCTGCTTCCCGGCCACTGTGCTTAGGGCGCGCGCGCTCCCCCTCTCTTAAAGGGGCCACGCGCGCCGTCCTAAGGAGTCCCCGGCCAATGGCCGGAGGACCTCACCATATATAAGGCACCTCCTCCAAAATGGAGGTGCCCGAGCAATGTTGTTGCATAGCTTATCACTCTGCTTCAGCCCTCAGGTCCCGTTACCAGTTACCTGCCAGTTACCTGCCAGATTCCTGCTTGATACCTGCCTGTTACTTGTCTTTCTACTTGCATTCCTGCGGTCCGACAGTCTGCCTACCAGTCCTGCCAGTCTGTCTATGGATCTGATTGCCCGCTCACCTGGGAGCGTCCGCCTGCTACCTGCCTGCTAGCCTACCTGGAGGCTCTGCCGTCACGTGCTTTGACCACCTACCTGTCCAGAGACTCTTGCCCGCTCACCTGGGAGCGTCCGCCTGCTACCTGCCTGCTAGCCTACCTGGAGGCTCTGCCGTCACGTGCTGTGACCACCTACCTGTCCAGAGACTCTTGCCCGCTCACCTGGGAGCGTCCACCTGCTACCTGCCTGCTAGCCTACCTGGAGGCTCTGCCGTCACGTGCTGTGACCACCTGCCTGTCCAGAGACTCTTACCCGCTCACCTGGGAGCGTCCGCCTGCTCCTGCCTGCTAGCCTACCTGGAGGCTCTGCCGTCATGTGCTGTGACCACCTACCAGTCCAGAGACTCTTGCCCGCTCACCTGGGAGCGTCCACCTGCTACCTGCCTGCTAGTCTACCTGGAGGCTTAGCCATCACTTGCTGTGACCACCTGCCTGTTCAGAGACTCTTGCCCGCTCACCTGGGAGCGTCCACCTGCTACCCGCCTGCTAGCCTATCTGGAGGCTTAGCCGTCACTTGCTGAGACCACCCGCCTGTCAAGAGACTGTCCCCGTCACTTGCCGTGACCTCCTGCCCTTCTACCCAGAGACTGTCCCCGCCACTTGCCGTGACCTCCTGCCCTTCTACCCAGAGACAGTCCCCATCACTTGCCGTGACCTCCTGCTCTTCTACCCAGAGACTGTCCCCGTCACTTGCCGTGACTACCTGCCCGCCTACCCTGGGAGCCACCCGCTTCCTTACAAGGACTGCCCCTTTGTATCGTTGCTCAGAGGTTCCACCTCCCAGACCCGTTACAGTTTGCTCGGGCCATGGAACCCGGTGGCACCCAAGCTCCCTCGCTCTCGGACTTGTGTCATGAACTTTCCCGTCAGAGGTCCCAACAGGAGTCCATCCTGAGTCATCTGCGTAGTGTTAACTCCCGCCTGGACACATTGTCTACCTCTTCGGGAGCTGCCTCCACACGTACACTTACTACCCCGGCACCGCCACAGCCCATCAACACCATGGCATCTCTTTCCGGTCCCCGCCTCTCCGCTCCTCCTCGTTTTGGCGGAGATCCCAGCCAGGCACGGGGCTTCATTAACCAGGCACTCTGCACTTCGAACTGTTGGCACACCAGTTTTCCACCGACCGAGCCAAAGTAGCCTTCATCATGTCCCATCTCACGGGAGAGGCACTGGCTTGGCTAAATCCTCTATGGGAGAGAGGAGACCCCCTGGTGTCCAACCTGCCAGCCTTTCTCACGGCTTTCCGCAGTCTTCGACGAACCAGGACGGAAGACCTCATCCGCATCATCTCTGCTACGCCTCCGTCAAGGAAATCTCACCGTGGGCCAATATGCCATACGGTTCCGTACCCTTGCTTCGGAGCTGGCCTGGGATAACGACGCCCTGGTGTCTGTCTTTTGGGAGGGTCTGTCCGGCCGTATTAAAGATGAACTCGCCGGTCGGGACATTCCTACCACTCTCGATGACTTAATAACTCTTGCCACCCGGATAGACATCCGGTTCCAGGAGCGCGCCAAAGAGGTCACCCGTGAGAGGAGGTTTCCACGTCTAGCCCCTACCTTCCAGAAACCTGTCACTTCTCCCGTTACTCCCCAGGCGCACTCACCCGAGCCTATGCAGGTCGACCAGACCAAGATGGTCAAGACCCGTCAAGAGTTACGCCGAGCCGAGGGGAGCTGCTTCTACTGTGGCAGTAAGGAGCACCGGATCCGTTCCTGCCCGGAGAGGTCGGGAAACGCCTGTGTCTAGGATCGCTCAGAGAGGTCATCCTAGATAAGAGTAAACCCTCTCCATCTCTGTTGCTGTCGGTCTCTATCATCTGCGGGGAGAACCGTTATTTTGAACTAGCCCAACTTGACTCTGGAGCTGCCGGAAATCTCATTTCTCAGTCCCTGGTAGAGGAATACTGCATTCCCACCAAACCTCTAGCTGTACCCTTATCTGTCGCTGCCGTAGATGGGAGCCTCTTACCACATCCCATCCAACTCATCACCGAATCCATAACCCTGCAGGTGGGAATGCTGCACTCAGAGAGCATCTTCTTTCATGTTCTGCCTGGACGCTCTCACGCCCTCTTGCTAGGCCTACCTTGGCTTCAGAAACATGCACCCGTGCTTGATTGGCAGACCGGAGAAGTCCTTCGCTGGGGACAGGACTGCCATAAGACTTGTTTAGTTCCCGTCCATCCTGTCCGTCCTTCTCCTACCCCAGCCAATCTACCTGGTCTTCCGGTTCCCTATTGCTCTTATGCGGACGTCTTTAATAAAAAGGAGGCAGAGACATTACCCCCTCATAGACCATACGACTGCCCAATCGACCTGATGCCCGGTGCTACTCCTCTCCGTGGGCGTATTTACCCTTAGTCCGCTGCTGAGACCCGGTCCATGTCTGAATATATTGAGGAGAATCTGGCCCGGGGATTTATCCGGAAATCGACCTCCCCGGCGGGAGCAGGCTTCTTCTTCGTCAAAAAGAAGGACGGCTCACTCCGTCCCTGCATAGACTATAGAGGTCTTAACCAGATCACGGTGAAGAATAAATACCCCCTTCCGCTCATTCCGGAATTATTTGACCGTCTGAGGGGGGCTAGAATCTTCACCAAGCTGGACCTCCGTGGGGCGTATAACCTGGTCCATATCCGTCAGGGGGATGAATGGAAGACGGCATTCAACACACGGGACGGCCACTATGAATACCTGGTAATGCCCTTTGGTCTCTGTAACGCTCCTGCTGTCTTTCAAGAGTTGGTCAATGACATCTTCCGGGACCTTCTCTACTCCTGCATAGTGGTGTACCTGGACGACATCTTGGTCTTCTCTCCGGATCTTCTCACTCACCGGAGGGATGTTCGTCAGGTCCTGCTCAGGCTCAGGCAGAACCACCTCTACGCTAAATATGAGAAGTGCCTCTTTGAGCAGACCTCGCTTCCGTTCTTGGGCTACATAATCTCTCAGACCGGCCTACGAATGGATCCTGAGAAACTGTCTGCCATCCAGAAGTGGCCCCGACCAGAGGGGTTGAAGGCTATTCAGCGGTTCCTGGGCTTCGCCAACTACTACCGCCTCTTCATACCGCACTTCTCTTCCCGGACTGCCCCAATCTCTGCGCTCACCCGTAAGGGCACTAATCCCAGAGAATGGCCGCCCGAAGCAGAGGAAGCCTTTCTTTCCTTAAAACAGGCTTTCTCTTCCGCCCCGGTGCTGCATCGTCCGGACAGCAACAAACAATTCTTCCTGGAAGTGGACGCCTCCTCCTCTGGAGCCGGAGCGGTACTTACCCAAAAGTCGTCTTCCGGAAGAATGGTAACTTGCGGCTTCTTCTCCAAACTCTTCTCCCCTTCTGAGCGCAATTATTCTATAGGAGACCGAGAGTTATTGGCCATTAAGCTGGCACTGGAGGAGTGGCGTTACCTGCTCGAGGGGGCTCTTCACCCGGTAATTATTTACACGGACCACAAGAACTTGGCTTACCTCCAGAGCGCCCAGAGACTTAACCCGCGCCAAGCCCGGTGGTCCTTGTTTTTTGCCCACTTTGATTTCGTTCTTCATTTTCGCCCGGCAGACAAAAACATCAAAGCTGACGCCTTGTCCCGATCCTTCCTGGTGTCTGATCTAGAGGAGGAGCCTAAGCACATCATTGATCCCGCCAGAGTAATGCAGGTGGCCCCCGTGAATCTAAATCGTCTCCTTCCCGGTAAGACGTTCGTAACAGTACCTGATCGGAAGAAGATCCTACACTGGGGTCACTCGTCTAAGCTAGCTGGCCACGCCGGTCAGAAAAAGACCCTCCAGCTTATTACCCGGCATTACTGGTGGCCTACCCTGCACAAGGACGTAATAGACTTTGTTTCAGCCTGTGAGTCCTGCGCCCGCAACAAGGTTCCGAGACATCTGCCAGCCGGTCGCCTCCTTCCTCTTCCAGTACCTGCTGCCCCGTGGCAGCATATAGCTATGGACTTTATAACGGATCTCCCTGTCTCTGCCGGTTGTACGGTCATTTGGGTGGTCGCTGACCGCTTTTCCAAGATGGCTCACTTCATTCCCCTGCCGGGCCTCCCGTCTGGACCCGAGCTGGCTAAAGACTTTATCCGCCACATCTTCCGTCTCCATGGCCTGCCCCTCCACATCGTGTCGGATCGTGGGGTTCAGTTCACCTCACGCTTCTGGAGAGCCACATGTAAGCTGCTGGACGTCACCCTGGACTTCTCCTCCGCTTACCACCCACAGTCCAATGGTCAAGTGGAGCGGATCAATCAGATCCTGACCAGTTACCTCCGGCACTACGTTAATGCCCACCATTCGGACTGGGTGGATCTCCTACCATGGGCCGAGTTCTCTTACAATAATCACGAGAGCGAATCTTCCTCCAAATCCCCGTTTTTTGTAGTCTTCGGTCAGCATCCTCGGATCCCATTTCCCGTCTCCACCTCGGTGGACAATCAGGCTGCGGAATCTCTCGTTAGCGAATTCTCCTCCATTTGGGAGAGTACCTGATCCGCACTCCTTCAGTCGTCCGAGCGGATGAAAAGACACGCTGACAAAAAACGCCTGGATCCTCCACAATTCCGTCCTGGAGATAAAGTCTGGCTCTCGTCCAAGTATGTCCGGCTCAAGATTCCTTCCTACAAGTTAGGGCCTCGGTTCATCGGCCCACTGGAAGTTATCAAACAAATCAACCCAGTGGCCTATAAATTGAAACTCCCAGCCAACTTGCGGATCCCTAACTCCTTCCATGTATCTCTCCTCAAACCCGTGGTACTTAACTCTTTTTCCAAGTCTACAGGTACGCCTCCTGCTCTGGTTTCTGCTGAAAACGAGTTTGAGGTAGAGAACATTCTGGCCACCAAAAGGGTAAGAGGAAAGACCTTTTTTCTAGTGGATTGGAAGGGGGTTGGTCCTGAGGAGAGAACGTGGAAGCCCCGGGAGAACATCCATGCCCCTCTCATCCTTGATAAATTTCTGTCTGGCCTAAAAAAGGGGGGGGCCTAAAGAGGGGGGTACTGTAGCGTCGGCGTCCCTGCCTCCTGCTAGGCAGGGACGCTGTTCCCCTCACCTCTCCGCTCCGTGCCCGGCGTCCTCCTCCCGCTCTGCTGGCAGCGCGCGCTGCTTCCCGGCCACTGTGCTTAGGGCGCGCGCGCTCCCCCTCTCTTAAAGGGGCCACGCGCGCCGTCCTAAGGAGTCCCCGGCCAATGGCCGGAGGACCTCACCATATATAAGGCACCTCCTCCAAAATGGAGGTGCCCGAGCAATGCTGTTGCATAGCCTATCACTCTGCTTCAGCCCTCAGGTCCCGTTACCAGTTACCTGCCAGTTACCTGCCAGATTCCTGCTTGATACCTGCCTGTTACTTGTCTTTCTACTTGCATTCCTGCGGTCCGACAGTCTGCCTACCAGTCCTGCCAGTCTGTCTATGGATCTGATTGCCCGCTCACCTGGGAGCGTCCGCCTGCTACCTGCCTGCTAGCCTACCTGGAGGCTCTGCCGTCACGTGCTTTGACCACCTACCTGTCCAGAGACTCTTGCCCGCTCACCTAGGAGCGTCCACCTGCTACCTGCCTGCTAGCCTACCTGGAGGCTCTGCCGTCACGTGCTGTGACCACCTGCCTGTCCAGAGACTCTTACCCGCTCACCTGGGAGCGTCCGCCTGCTCCTGCCTGCTAGCCTACCTGGAGGCTCTGCCATCACGTGCTGTGACCACCTACCTGTCCAGAGACTCTTGCCCGCTCACCTGGGTGCGTCCACCTGCTACCTGCCTGCTAGTCTACCTGGAGGCTTAGCCATCACTTGCTGTGACCACCTGCCTGTTCAGAGACTCTTGCCCGCTCACCTGGGAGCATCCACCTGCTACCCGCCTGTTAGCCTATCTGGAGGCTTAGCCGTCACTTGCCGAGACCACCCGCATGTCAAGAGACTGTCCCCGTCACTTGCCGTGACCTCCTGCCCTTCTACCCAGAGACTGTCCCCGCCACTTGCCGTGACCTCCTGCCCTTCTACCCAGAGACTGTCCCCGTCACTTGCCGTGACCTCCTGCCCTTCTACCCAGAGACTGTCCCCGTCACTTGCCGTGACTACCTGCCCGCCTACCCTGGGAGCCACCCGCTTCCTTACAAGGACTGCACCTTTGTAGCGTTGCTCAGAGGTTCCACCTCCCAGACCCGTTACAGTGATAAATCGTTGGATTCAGCTTCTCTTTCCCTATATAATGCTGCTCTCAGATGAGGTAGCAAAAACCTGCTGACAGATTCCCTTTAAGTCTGTGACAATGCTGAAAATAGCTCTGCAGGGCTCAGGCATTTGCTTGTTTTAAAAAGGAAAAAACATCATTTTTCTCAGCTGAACTCTTGGAAGAGAAGCATGTTGGACCAGTTCATGTAGCCAAAACCTAAGATAAAAAACAAAATAAGCAAATACCCTGTAGTAAATACATAAATAGCAATAGTGTATGAAACATATAACACATACCCTCCAGTCCCGGCTCAGAAACTGGAGAATCCTCGCAGTTCACAGTGCGTGTGCTGGGGGCAATTCATAGTATAACTGCAGAGTTATCGATTTGGACCGGACAAACCCTTTTATAAATAACATTTCCCACATGTCTACTTTGCATCAGCACAGTTTTTGAAACATAATTTTTTTTTGGTAGGAAGTTAGAAGGGTTAAAAGTTTATCAGCAATATCTCATGTTTCCAACAAAATCATTTTTTCATTTGAAGTGACTCTGAGGGGCCTATATAACAGAAAATACCATAAAGTGACACCATTCTAAAAAAATGCACCCCTTAAACTGCTCAAAAACACTTTAAAGAAGTTTATTAACCCTTCAGGTGCTTCACAGGAACTAAAGCAATGTGGAGGGAAAAAATGAAAATTTTACTTTTTCCATGTTACTTTAGCCCCAAATTTAGCATTTTCTCAAGGGTAACTGGAGAAAATGCACCATACAATTTGTTATGCAATTTCTCCTGAGTACGCCGATACCCATATGTGGTGGAAAACTACTGTTTGGGCACATGGCAGGGTTCGGAAAGGGAGGGGCACCATTTGAATTTTGGAGGTCAGAATTGTCTAGAATAGATAGCGGATGCCCCTTATGCAACTAATCAATGGAAACCCCCCACAAGTGACCCCATTTTGGAAATTAGACCCCTCAAGGAATTTACCTAGATGTGTGGTGAGCACCTTGAACTCACAAGTGCTTAACAGAAGTCTACAATGTTGAACTGAAAATGAAAAAAATTTCCCTAAAAAATGTTGGTTTTGCCCCAAATTTTTCATTTTCATAAGGGTAAGAGGAGCAAAAGGACAATATAATTTGTTGTGCAATTTCTCCTAAGTGCACCGATACCCTATATGTGGTCGAAAACTACCTATGAGGCACAGTGCAAACCTCAGAAGGAAAGAAACGCCATATTGGCGTTAAGATTTTTCTGGAAATGTTTGAGGGTGCCATGTCACATTGGCAGAGCCCCTGAGCTGCCAGAACTGCAGAATCTCCCCATAAGTGACCTCATTTTACTAACTACACCCCCCAATGAATTCATCTAGGAGTGCAGTGAGCACACCACATGTGCCTCTTAGAAATTCATGCCATTGGACGGTGAAGAGTGAAGAAAAAATAATTCCAAAAATGGACCCTACTTGTAATCAGGATCTACTTTTCAGGCACAGTGCAAATGTGGCACCCCAGGGGTCTGGTTGCCACAGTGGTAGAAATACCATGTCTGAGAGCGAGCATGGACTTTCCTGGCCAGGAGCACTATTGCATGCAACGCCTCCTGCCCCAGTCCAGGGAGGGGAGGAATCTGCCCTTTATAAACTGGATCTGGGGCGGGGTTAGCAGAGAAGTTAGTTCCAGAGGAAGGGACAGAGCAGCAGCAAGGAGCTCTGTAGGAGCCAGGAGCTGAAGGCCAGGGACTGGAGCAGAGAGCTCGTCCTGGCAGAAGCCGCAGAGAACCGGACACCGGAGTCCGAGGCTGTGAGGATATTCACATCCAGCAGCAGAAACCACCTGGCAGGGGATTTCAGGTCCTCTGGCCGTAGAAAGCCCGGAGGCTAAGTCACACGCAAGGGACCGTCACCGCCATCGAGGAGCGGAAAGAACCAAAGACCCCAAGTCACCAGCCATACGGGTGAGCACCACACGGTACACTCAGGGACGTGGGCTACTACACGACTACAGCAGGGTAGCCAGGAAGAGTGCAGTCAGACGGGAAGGCCTACACCTCCACCTGGCCAGGGGGACTCTTGTTCGCTCACAGACTGATCAGGCCTCTAATGTTAGCCAGTACTCCCGGCAGGGCTTTCTTCATTACCAACAGTAAAGACCCTGAACTGCACTGCACGGACTCTGAGTCATTTCTGCTGCGCCCGTGCATCACAACCCTCACCATCTACACACGCTGCCCTGAGGCTATACTCCTCCCATGGGGAGTTATACTACCCTCTACTGCGCACCCAACATCAGCCTCAGTGGTCTGCCCCGCAGCGGCGGTTCTCAGTGACCGCAATCCACGGGTGGCGTAGTCGGACATTTAAACATTAAAAACCAAGTAAACAGATCCGCCACTGGTTTGACCACCCTGAGCCACGGGACCGGGTCGCCGCCACGGAGACTACAACCCCCAGCATTACACAGAGACCCGGCTCCGGGTATTCCCCCACACACGGCCCAGGGGACGCGTCAACTTTGGCGTTGTCGGCAGGATTTCGTGCCCGCAACCACCGGGTACTGCGTGCCTGAGGAAAGACTGTGATATTTACCATGGTGAAGCTTCCCGCCATCCGCAGCCATTTTCCCGCTATCCACCGCCATTTTCCTGCCATTGGGCGCCATTTCTGGGACGCCGCGCGGGAAGAAGAGGGGCGTGGATGTCAAAAGCGCGCGAGAGCTGAAGCCCCGCCTTACGCACTGACGCTGCGCAAGGTCCTGGAAGGAGCCCAGCGGACGCCAACGTCACCAGCGCGCGACGCAAGGTCCTCGACCCCGACGATCGCCTGCGGAGCCGCGGCCTACGGAGAAGAAGCAACGGAAGGTAGGCCACGGTTAACCAGGGGGGAGGAAGACACCAGGAATGGAGGGAGCTCCCACCACCAGCGCGGCTGCTGCCGCAGTGATGCCGTTCACGATGCCGTATATCCCCGGAGCGGCATGGTTGCCCCAGTACTCAGGGGAGTCGCATACCCTGAGCGACTTTAAAGAAAGACTGTATAGCCTATTCAAAGTATATCCCCTGTCCGAAGAACAAAAATTGAGCATCCTGATAGGCCAGTTAATCGGAGCAGCCCAAAGAGAAGTGAAGTCCTGGTCAGCCAGGGAGAAGGGGACTGTAAAGGAAATACTGGCCCGTCTAAAGGACACTTTTGATACCCGCACCTCAGCAGAGATCAAACTAAAATTTTATGGATGCAAACAGCGGACACAAGACAGTATACAGGACTATGCTTTGAATTTGCAGGAGACCCTGAGAGCCATTAAGCAGGCAGACCCTGACAGCGTGCGGAATGAGGATAAGCTGTTGACTGAACAGTTCATTGAGGGTCTACAGTCCAGCGCCCACCAAACCCAGTTGCGTGTAATGGCCTTGCAGAACCCTGATTTGGACTTTGCGCAGTTTAAAGACAGGGCCATCTGGGTGCTCCGAGAACCGGCACCAGGTGGCGCAGTAACCCACAGGCGCCCTGCTATCACCTATCACCAGGAGGCGGCGCCCTTGTCTGCAGAGCCTGTGGGAGCTGATGCACAGACTTTGGACAAAGCCCCGGCTGCAGACCTGCACCATCAGGTCCAAGAGCTGACCAAAACGTTGCCGCGCTAACCAGAACTGTGCAGTCTTTACAGGTGTCCCCTCCAGGAAAGATCCAGCTGGCTTCCAGTCCGGAGGACGTCCCTTGGAGCCAACAGAGGAGGATCCCATCGTCCAGAGGAAGGCCCAGCGACCACTACGACCAGGACGGACAACCCATCTGCCGCCGCTGCAACCAATCAGGACATATGGCAAGGTACTGTCATTTAAACGGGCCCAACCTGGAGCAGAGGGCCGACCCCCAGGCATAAGACCATCAGGCCCATCGAGCTGGCGTGACAAGTACGTAGCGGGACGACCGGTCTTGCCTGTGGTGCTGGATGGCATTCCTATGAGTGCACTACTGGACACCGGGTCACAGGTAACCACCATCCCCTATGTGCTCTTTAAGCGGTACTGGAATGATTGAGATATTACCCGCTACCCAGATGATGATTTGAACATCATCACAAGCAATGGTCAGCCCGTACCGCAGGTGGGATTCAAGGAGGTGACCATAAAAATTGGTAAAGTTGAACTGCCAGCGCAAGGACTGATTATTGTGGACATTGACCGTCGTGAAAGCCACCCTAAGATAACCTTGGGTACTAATGTTATTGAAAATTGTCTTGCAGAGATAATTGTCATATTACAGCAGGTTGCGGTGAACGCCGGCTCCAGCCAGCAGCGTGTCCTACAAAAAGAGATCAGAGCCCTGATGAAAAGGCAACAGGTAGAACTGTCTGGTGGTGAGATTGGTAGTGTTAGGATGAGTGACCCGTTCCCTATCGCCATGCCCCCAAAAAGTGAGATGATGATCTGGTGCCGGACTGCAATCGGGTTAAGAGGAAGGGACTACCAAGCCATGGTAGAACCCATCTACTCAGACAGTAGGCCCACCATTTTGACAGCACGGGGGGTGGTCGATGTACGCCATGGGAGGGTACCCGTCCGCATCCTAAACATTGGGGAAAGAGAAGTATACTTGCCCCGTTATGCCACTCTAGCCAAATTGTTCACAGTTAACCAAAACTCTGTAAAGGCCGTGGAACCCTTGCCTCCATCTCAACCAGAGGAGGGTAATGGCTCCAAGAAACAAATGGAGGACTGGTGTCAGAAGCTGCATGTGGGCACCGACTCCACTCCCTCACACCAAAAACAGGGAGTCTACCGGGTGGTGCAGGAGTACGAAAGAGTCTTTAGCAAACACCCGCTAGACTTTGGGCAAGTAAAGGGAGTAGAACACCACATCCCCACAGGAGATCATCCACCCATAAAGGAAAGATACCGACCTGTACCCCTTGCACACTATCAGAATGCCAAGGGAATGTTGCGAGACATGAAGGAGGCTGGGGTAATCAGGGACAGCTGTAGCCCCTGGGCAGCTCCACTAGTTCTTGTGAAAAAGAAAGATGGCACTATGAGAATGTGTGTAGATTACAGAAAGGTCAACCGTATCACACACAAAGATGCGTACCCGTTACCTAGGATAGAGGAATCTTTAGCTGCATTAAAGTCTGCTAACTTCTTCTCCACTTTGGATCTTACTAGCAGGTACTGGCAGGTTCCTGTAGCAGAGGCAGACAAGGAGAAGACCGCGTTCACCACCCCAATGGGTCTCAGCGAATTCAACTATATGCCGTTCGGGCTCTGCAACGCACCAGGAACCTTCCAGCGGTTGATGGAGTGCTGCCTGGGGCACAGGAATTTCGAGACGGTCCTGCTATACCTGGACGATGTCATTGTGTATTCCAAAACATATGAGGACCATCTGAAACACCAGGCAGAGGTGTTTGACGCCCTGGCAGGCTACGGCCTAAAGGTGAAACCCTCCAAGTGTCATCTACTGAAACCAAAGGTACAGTACCTGGGACACGTGGTGAGTGCTGACGGAGTCGCTCCAGGCCCTGATAAGATCACAGTGATTAAGGACTGGCCAAGACCCTCCAGCATAAAGGAAGTGCGGCAGTTCCTCGGGTTGGTAGGCTACTACCGAAGATTCATCCCCGGGTTCACCAAAATGGCAGCCCCTATGCAAAACCTCCTGTTGGGTTAGTCAAAGACCAAGAATCAGAAGCCGCCCTTCAGGTGGGACAAGCTGGAAGAGGAGTCTTTCCGCCAGCTGAAGATGGCCCTCACGGGGGATGAGGTCCTGGCTTACCCTGATTACAGCCAGCCTTTCATCCTCCACACAGACGCCAGTAACTTGGGGCTGGGAGCCGTACTATCCCAGATCCAGCAGGGCAGAGAGCGGGTAATTGCTTATGGCAGCCGAAGACTACGGCCCACAGAGAGGAACCCTGAGAATTATAGCTCCTTCAAGCTAGAGTTCCTGGCAGTGGTGTGGGCAGTGACGGAAGGTTTCAAACATTACCTTGCCTCTGCCAAGTTCACTGTGTACACGGACAACAACCCGTTGACACACTTGGACACTGCAAGACTTGGTGCCCTGGAGCAAAGATGGATGGCCCGGCTGTCAAACTATGAGCTCACCATCAAATACCGGGCGGGACGCACAAATGCCAACGCAGACGCCCTGTCCAGGATGCCAAACTTGCCGGACGGAGGGGAAGATCCAGAAGAACTGGAAGAGATTGAACTCCCTGTGTTCCACCGTTGTGGGATTACCCAGTGTTCCCACCGTGTAAGGGATAGGCACTCTGCCACGTTCAATCCCATACCCCACTACAGCTGGGCGGAGACGCAAGACAGTGACCCAGCCGTCCACCTGGTAAAAGAAATGCTGACACAGGCTGATGCCCGCCTTGACCCAGACGCTCCGGAAGAGACCAAACAGCTGTGGAAGGAGAAGAGTAAACTGTTTCTCTACAAGGGGAAGCTGTGCCGGAGAATTGTCAACTCCCGGACACATGAGCTGACCTGGCAGGTAGTGGTCCCGAGACGAGACGCGGCTATGGTCTTGGAGGCATACCACAACGGAGCAGGGCACTTTGGATGGAAAAAGTTGGAGTTCCTGTTGCGTGAACGGTTCTTCTGGGTAGGCATGAGAGGGGCCATTGAAAGATGGTGCAGAGACTGCGGCCCGTGCAACCTGAGAAGAAAGGACCGTGCCAGCCAGAAGACTCCCCTGCAGTCCATCATCACCAAGCAGCCACTAGAACTGGTAGCCCTGGACCATGTGAAGCTGGCTCCAAGTAGGTCCGGGTACGTCTACGCCCTCACCATTGTAGACCACTACTCCCGGTTCCTGGTGGTGGTCCCTGTCAATGACTTAACAGCTCAGACAGCAGCTAGAGCCTTCCAGCAGCACTTCTACCGTCCACACGGGTATCCGGAGCAAGTGTTGACTGACCAAGGTCCAGCCTTCGAAGCGGAGGTCTTCCAGGAGGTCTGCAACCTGTACGGCTGCAAGAAGATAAGGACAACGCCCTATCACCCCCAAACCAACGGATTGTGCGAGAAAATTAACCAGGTGGTGATAGACTTGCTGAAAACTTTGCCCCTGGAAGAACGCAGTCTGTGGCCTGAAAAACTGCCTGATCTGGTGGACTTGTATAACCACATCCCAGTAAATTCCACCAACTGCACCCCGGCTTACCTAATGAGAGCAAGACCTTGTAAGCTGCCTATTGACCTGGATATGGGAGTCCTGACACCCGAGGACACCTCGCCAGAGGCAGACTGGGATACAGAACGGCAGTACCGGAAAGTGCAGGAGAGTGTTGAGAGAAGTCTGTCTCAGGCAAGAGAAAGGCAAGAGAGGACTTACAACCAGCATGCTCCCGCTGTTCCCCTGGCACCTGGAGAGCAGGTCTTGAAGAGGAAGAGGCGACTCCATAAGTTGGATGACCAGTGGGAGAAAGACCCGTACACAGTACTGCCCTCAAGTCATGAAAATCCGAAAGTATGCATTATCAGTAAGGATGGAGGAGAGACCACAGCCACTGTCTCCAGAGACCACCTGAAGAAGTGTCCCGAGCAGCTGCAAAGCACTAATGAAGACCAAGATAGCCCTCAACCTGCAGAGGAAAGGGAAGAAATGGTCAGTACAGTACTCGGAGAATTTCCCCAGTCATGGACACAAATTAACAACGCTATCGTGGTACCCGTCCTTACCTTTCTCCAGCCAGCCCCTCAAGGGCCTACAGAAGAGCAAGTAGTGTTAGGAGAGCAACCGGCCCCGGAGGCAGAAGATTCCATACCAGCAGCCCAGGAGAATCAACCCTCTGCTAGTAGTGAGCCTGCTGTGCCCGTGGTAAGCCAAAGAGTACGCAGAAAGCTGCCCAACCTACCCATAACATCTCCAAACACCTGTAGTGCAGACACTAGCGAGCCCACTACACAAGGGGTGGAAACAGGGGACCCAGAAAGAACACCACCAGATAGTGTGTTACGTAGGTCCACCAGGAGCACTAGAGGTCAGAAGCCCGCTCGCTGGAGAATTTAAAAATGATGATATATACCTGTATATTGCAAATGTTGAAATGTTTTATGTTTGTTGCATGAATAATAATTATGTTTCTCTAGTTACCCGACAGGGTCTATGGACTGACAGGTTATGGATAATGAATAACCGGAACTGTATCTTGTAAATAGTTGCACCTGTTAAGTGCCCTTTTTGTGCTAGACCACAGAACAAAAACCCGTGGAGGTGGCTGAAGACGTGGTCCAACGCCGGATCATCGATGCCCTGTAGCCACCCCAGGGCCTACGTGGAGGGTTTGGGACGGGTCCCTCAAAATACATCTTGGGTGACATGGACACCTGGTTACGGAAGCGCCGTGACCTATAAAGACTGAACTCCTTGTACATACAGTACGGACCAAAAATTTGGACACACCTTCTCATTTAAAGATTTTTCTGTATTTTCTTGACTATGGAAATTGTACATTCACACTGAAGGCATCAAAACTATGAATTAACGCATGTGGAATTATATACTTAACAAAAAAGTGTGAAACTACTGAAAATATGTCTTATATTCTAGGTTCTTCAAAGTAGCCACCTTTTGCTTTGATGACTGCTTTGCACAATCTTGGCATTCTCTTGATGAGCTTCAAGAGGTAGTCACCGGAAATGGTCTTCCAACAATCTTGAAGGAGTTCCCAGAGATGCTTAGCACTTGTTGGCCCTTTTGCCTTCACTCTGCGGTCCAACTCACCCCAAACAATCTCGATTGGGTTCAGGTCTGGTGACTGTGGAGGCCAGGTCATCTGGCGTAGCACCCCATCACTCTCCTTCTTGGTCAAATAGCCCTTACACAGCCTGGAGGTGTGTTTGGGGTCATTGTCCTGTTGAAAAATAAATGATGGTCCAACTAAACGCAAACCGGATGGAATGGCATGCCGCTGCAAGATGCTGTGGTAGCCATGCTGGTTAAGTATGCCTTCAATTTTGAATAAATCCCCAACACTGTCACCAGCAAAGCACCCCTACACCATCACACCTCCTCCTCCATGCTTCACGGTGGGAACCAGGCATGTAGAGTCCATCTGTTCATCTTTTCTGCATCACACAAAGACACGGTGGTTGGAACCAAAGATCTCAAATTTGGACTCATCAGACCAAAGCACAGATTTCCACTGGTCTAATGTCCATTCCTTGTGTTCTTTAGCCCAAACTTGTCTCTTCTGCTTGTTGCCTGTCCTTAGCAGTGGTTCCCTAGCAGCTATTTTACCATGAAGGCCTGCTGCACAAAGTCTCCTCTTAACAGTTGTTGAAGAGATGTGTCTGCTGCTAGAACTCTGTGTGGCATTGACCTGGTCTCTAATCTGAGCTGCTGTTAACCTGTGATTTCTGAGGCTGGTGACTCGGATAAACTTATCCTCAGAAGCAGAGGTGACTCTTGGTCTTCCTTTCCTGGGGCGGTCCTCATGTGAGCCAGTTTCTTTGTACCGCTTGATTGTTTTTGCAATTGCACTTGGGGACACTTTCAAAGTTTTCCCAATTTTTCGGACTGACTGACTTTCAATTCTTAAAGTAATGATGGCCACTCGTTTTTCTTTACTTAGAATTTGTATTATGGCAAGAAAAAAGCAGCTAACAGTCTACTCAGTAGAACTATCAGCTGTGTATCCACCAGACTTCTGCACAACACAACTGATGGTGCCAACCCCATTTATAACGCAAGAAATCCCACTTATTAAACCTGACAGGGCACACCTGTGAAGTGAAAATCATTTCCGGTGACTACCTCTTGAAGCTCATCAAGAGAATGCCAAGAGTGTGCATAGCAGTCATCAAAGCAAAAGGTGGCTACTTTGAAGAACCTAGAATATAAGACATATTTTCAGTTGTTTCACACTTTTTTGTTAAGTATATAATTCCACATGTGTTAACTCATAGTTTTGATGCCTTCAGTGTAAATGTACAATTTTCATAGTCAAGAAAATACAGAAAAATCTTTAAATGAGAAGGTGTGTCCAAACTTTTGGTCTGTACTGTATGTTAATGTGTTATTGCTTATACCCTGTTATGTATGTTTTCATAAAATGTGTTTAGTCCCGGAGTACTAAAATTTTCCAGGGGGGAATGTGGCACCCCAGGGGTCTGGTTGCCACAGTGGTAGAAATACCATGTCTGAGAGAGAGCATGGGCTTTCCTGGCCAGGAGCACTATTGCATGCAACGCCTCCTGCCCCAGTCCAGGGAGGGGAGGAATCTGCCCTTTATAAACTGGATCTGGGGCGGGGTTAGCAGAGAAGTTAGTTCCAGAGGAAGGGACAGAGCAGCAGCAAGAAGCTCTGTAGGAGCCAGGAGCTGAAGGCCAGGGACTGGAGCAGAGAGCTCGTCCTGGCAGAAGACGCAGAAAACCGGACACCGGAGTCCGAGGCTGTGAGGATATTCACATCCAGCAGCAGAAACCACCTGGCAGGGGATTTCAGGTCCTCTGGCCGTAGAAAGCCCGGAGGCTCAGTCACATGCAAGGGACCGGCACCGCCATCGAGGAGCGGAAAGAACCAAAGGCCCCAAGTCCCCAGCCATACGGGTGAGCACCACACGGTACACTCAGGGACGTGGGCTACTACACGACTACAGCAGGGTAGCCAGGAAGAGTGCAGTCAGATGGGAAGGCCTACACCTCCACCTGGCCAGGGGGACTCTTGTTCGCTCACAGACTGATCAGGCCTTTAATGTTAGCCAGTACTCCCGGCAGGGCTTTCTTCATTACCAACAGTAAAGACCCTGAACTGCACTGCACGGACTCTGAGTCATTTCTGCTGCGCCCGTGCATCACAACCCTCACCATCTACACACGCTGCCCTGAGGCTATACTCCTCCCATGGGAGTTATACTACCCTCTGCTGCGCACCCAACATCAGCCTCAGCGGTCTGCCCCGCAGCGGCGGTTCTCAGTGACCGCAATCCACGGGTGGCGTAGTCGGACATTTAAACATTAAAAACCAAGTAAACAGATCCGCCACTGGTTTGACCACCCTGAGCCATGGGACCGGGTCGCCGCCACAGAGACTACAACCCCCAGCATTACACAGAGACCCGGCTCCGGGTATTCCCCCACACACGGCCCAGGGGGCGCGTCACAAACATCAGAAGCGAAGTAGTGCAATATCATAGTGCAGATTTTACTGTTATGGTTTACATATGCCATGACCCACTGGAAGAGCTCCTGAGGTGCCAGAACAGCAGAACCCACCCAAAAGTGACCCCTTTTTACAAATTACACCTCTTAATGAATTTGTCTACTGGTGCAGTGATCATATTTACACCACAGTTGTGTCACAGAATTTTATACCATTGGGCAGTGAAGAAAAAATAATTACATTTTTATCACAAAAATTTTGTTTGAGCCCCAGATTTTACATTTTCATACAGAGAAAATGGTAAAAATGGCACCAAAATTTGTCACACAATTTCTGCTGAATGTGGAATTACATATGTGGCTGTACAGTACTGCTTAGCCACACGGCAAGACTCTGGAGGGACGGAGCACTATTTGCCTCCTGGAGCACAGATTTTCCTAGAATAGTTTACGGACTCCATATACAGAGCCCCTAAGTGATAGAAGAGCAGAATATCCCTCTCAAGTGACCCCATTTTGGAAATTATACGCCTTTAGGAATTTTTCTACAAGTGAAGTGATGATTTGACTCCATGGGTGTTTTCCAGAAACAAGCAGCAGTGGATATTGCTGAAAAAAATTGCTAATCTGCTATTGTAGTGCCTGAACTTTGTAGTGCCCTGCATGTTGTAGTGCCCGTACACAGTAATGCACAGTACATTATGCCCAGCTCGTGCTTTTTGAGACATGCACTCATAAATTAGATGGGCTGTCATCACTACAGAAATGCCAAACATGTGTATGCTAAATGTGGTTTAGTTACAATGTGGGGCTCAGAAGGGAAGGGGGCTTTTGGATTTGGGAGCACAGAATTTGCTAAATTTCTTTTGAGGGATGAGGAGCCATTTCGCTTTTCCAGAGTCTTTGTACTAACGGTAACGTGGAATCCCCTATATTTCTTTCTAAGCTTTTGTTGGGAACATTTTACATAACATTTTGGATCACATTAATCCTGTGCTCTACGCTGAGTGCTTATATTGGGGTTTCCATCTAAATCTCTGAGTGATGTGATTCAGATGAAACCCTACGACGGATGCAATCGTTAGAATGAGGCAGCAGAGTTACTCTGGACTTCGTCTGGTCTCGTCTGTTCGGCGGTGTCGTTCTTTTTAGAGGTGAACAAAACTTTGGCCGACCGCACTGTTATGCACGCTTAAAAAGACGGACACTGCCAGATCATAGGGCAGACGGCGTCCACAGTGCCTTAATCTGCCTCATTATAGGGAATCTTGCGCTGGGGGTTCAGGCTGAATCACGTATTTCAAAGATTTACATGGAAAACCCGGTGTAAGCGCTCAGCGTAGTGCGCAGGATAAATGTGATCCGTGCCTTACCACAATCAGAATCAGAATGAACAAATCAACAGCAGGTGAAGAATTGTTTTGTTTTTTTCTACACCATTCCTCGTGCGGTATAATTGATTAGACATCTTTATTCTTTGGGTCAGTGCGATTAAAGCGATACCAGATTTATATTTTTTATGGCTGCTGTCACACACTAAAAGGCGCTTTTTTGTCATATTTAATATCTATAATTTTTCCGTATTTCTGCTGACAGTCATGTGAGGGCTTGTTTTTTGCAGGACGACTTGACGTTTTTATTGGTACCATTTTCAGTCATATAATATTTTTTCTTCAAATTATTTTTAAGGGAAGGGTTACAATACACACATAAGGAAATATACATAGAAATAGAAAATGTAACAATAAAAATGGGATGAAAAGGGAAGGGATAAACAGATTGTAGAAAGGAGGGACATAGGAACATAAATAAAAACATATACATAAAAGGTCAACTGAACAGTCACATAAGATTTTTTGATCGCTCTCTATTCTGATTTTTAGGAGGCAGAATGAACAAAAACCAGCAATTCAGGGGTTGTATTATTTTTATGAAGTTCCGCCTGTGGTAAAATTGATAAGGCAGCTTTATTCTTCAGGTCAGTATGATTACAGCAATACCACATTTATATAATTATTTTTATGTTTTGGCGCTTTTACACAATAAAAACTATTTTATAGAAACAAAAATATTTTTGCATCGCTGTATTCTGAGAGCTATAGCTTTTTTATTTTTCCACTGATGGAGCTGTATAGCAGCTTGTTTTTTTACAAGACAAGGTGATGTTTTCAGAGATACTATTTTTATTTACATTTGGCTTTCTGATCGCGTTTTATCCCACTTTTTGTTCAGCGGTATGATGAAAAAGCGTAGTTTTTTGCCTTTTTATGGTGTTCACTGAAGGGGTTAACTAGTGTGACAGTTTTTTATAGGTTGGGTCCTTCCGGACACGGCGATACTAAATATGTGTACTTTTTTTATTTATTTTTTTTTATATAAAAATACGTATGCATGGGTTTAATATTTTTTTATTATTATTTTGTGATTATTTTTTTTGTTATATTTTTTACATTTTTTTTACTTTATTTTTACTTTCTATGGGACTTTAGCACTCTGATCGCTGGTATAATGCATTGCAATGCACCAGCACAAGAAAATGCTTTATACCTGTCGGTGCTGCACTGACAGAAGCCTCTTAGACCATGCTCTGAGAATGTCTAACAGGCTTTCGATAGCCTGCTGACCTGGATGTTGTCATGACGACCACGGGTCACCATGGCAACGATAGGGCCCTCGCGATGACATCACGGGGGCGCCAATCTGACAGGAGAGGTAGCCCCCTCCCTTTCACAGCCTCCTAAATGTTGTGATCAATATCGATTTGTGGCATTTAGGGGGTTATATAGCCAGGGGTGATGCAGGCACCACTCTTGGCTGTGAGACCCGGGTGTCAGCTGTCATTTTAGGTGAACTCCCGGCGGCGATCACGCATGCACAGCTCTTGTGCCTGCACGATTGCCAGGATGTATCCATAAAAAGTCAAATGGCGCTCCTTCCCTTCCGAACCCTGCCTTGCGCCCAGTGGTTTTCCCCAACATAAGGGGTATCTGCTTACTCAGGAGAAATTGCACAACAAATTGCATGGTGCAATTTCTCCTGTTACCCTTGTGAAAATGCAAAATTGGAGGCTGAAAAACATTTTTGTTGGAAAATGTGAAAATGTTATTTTTACAGCTCAATGTTATAAACTTCTGTGAAGCACCTGGGGGTTCAAGGTGCTCACCACACACCTACATAAGTTCCCTGAGGGGTCTAGTTTCCAAAATGTTGTCACTTGTGAGAGGTTTTCACTGTTTAGGCACATCAGGGGTTCCCCAAATGCAACATGGTGTCCGCTAATTATTCAAGCAAATTTTACATTCAAAAAGTCAAATGGTGCTCCTTCCCTTCCGAACCCTGCCGTGAGCCCAAACAGCGGTTTTCCCACACATATGGGGTATTTTCTTACTCAGGAGAAATTGCACAACAAATTGCATGGTGCAATTTCTCCTGTTACCTTTATGAAAATGCAAAATTGGGGGCTGAAAAACATTTTTGTTGGAAAAATGTGAAAATGTTATTTTTACGGCTCAATGTTATAAACTTCTGTGAAGCCCCTGGGGGTTCAAGGTGCTCACCACATACCTAGATAAGTTCTCTAAGGGATCTAGTTTCCAAAATGGTGTCACTTGTGGGGGGGTTTCCACTGTTTAGGCACATCAGGGGCTCCCCAAACGCAACATAGCATCCGCTAATTATTCAAGCAAATTTTACATTCAAAAAGTCAAATGGCGCTCCTTCCCTTCCGAACCCTGCTGTGCGCCCAAACAGTGGTTTTTCCTCACATATGGGGTATCTGCGTGCTCAGGGGAAATTGCACAGCAAATTTTGGGGTCCATTTTCTCCTGTTACCCCTGCGAAAATAAAAAAATTTGGGTCTAAAGTAACATTTTTGTGAAAAAAGTTATATGTTCATTTTTTTCTTATTATTTTTTCTTATTATTTTCTGTCATATGTGATGTGGTCTCTAAAAGAATGGTTTGGTAAATTTTGTTGTAAAAATGAGAAATCGCTGGTCAACTTTTAACCCTTATAGCTCCCTAATAAAAAAAAAATTTTGGTTCCAAAATTGTGCTGATGTAAAGTAGACATGTGGGAAATGTTATTTATTAACTATTTTGTGTAACATATCTCTCTCATTTAAGGGCATAAAAACTCAAATTTTCAAAATTTTCGCCAAATTTCCAATTTTTTTACAAATAAACACAAGTCATGTCGAAGAAATGTTACCACTATTATGAAGTACAATATGTCACGAAAAAAGAACCTCAGAATCAGGTGGATCTGTTGAAGCGTTCCAGAGTAATTACCTCATAAAGTGACAGTGGTCAGAATTGTAAAAATTGGCCCGGTCATTAACGTGCAAACCACCCTCGGGGATAAAGGCGTTAAATAAAGTGGGTAACCAGCAGGTGGCACCACAACACTATATGGCAGGAGGTACATGCAAAAAGTATATTGTAATCCTGTCTGTTATGAAAATGAAATTGCTAAAAAGTCATCTTTACAAAATTATAGGACAGAATGTATGAACCAAGTATTACGTTTAGTGACAAGTGTGAAAATTTCAACATTTGCAATGCATTTAATCACTTCACAACATATGCTTAAGACTATGTTCACACATATTGTGTTTTTCAGCATTTTTTGCTGCAGATTTTATGCAAATTTTCAGCTGTGTTTTGCAGTACCAGCAAAGTCTATGAGAAACCACAATTCTCTGTTCCCATATCATGTTTGTTTTTTTTTGCGTATTTTATGCTTTTGTTGAGTTTTTGGAAAATAGAGAATGTCACTTCTTTCAGTGTTTTTTCAGCGTTTTTTCACCCATAGGAAGTAATGGGTGGTGAAAAAAATGCATCAAAAACGCATAAAAATGCACCAAAATTTGCATCAGCGTTTTTTATCCCAAAATAGAATGGGATTCTTTCTTTTCACAGAACTTTGTGTACATGCATAAATAGAGACAGAAGGACAGTGAAAAAAATGCTGAAAAAACGCAGCAAAACCTGCATTTTTGACGCAGTTGATTTCCTTCCAGAGATCAGTTTTGCTACAGATTTGTGACGTAAAAAAACCCAACATGTGTGAACATAGCCTTAACTGTACGTCATAATGGAGAAGGGGTTCCCTCAAATTGATGTACAGTTACGTCATAATGATCATGCAGGCATATAAGCTGTGGCCGCACGATCCACAACCGGCTGTTACAACCAGGATCTGTGCCCACAACGCATGTTAAGGTTTAAGTTTTTGAATGCTCCCTATAATTACTACCCCCTAGATGGACTTGGCTATGGTTTAATCACTTCAGACACATCCCATGATTGGGGCTACTCTTGCCTGCTGCACTCATCCCACGGTCCGCTCTCAAATCTTACCGCAATTCTCCTCAATGTATCCTATCTTGGGCAATCTGCTTTTTCTTCCGGGCTTGTAGGATGAGGTTTTTCATGCTGGATAATTAGTTTTAGAGTATCCCACTTTGGAGGCAGATATCCTTGGCCTATGAGGGAACACATCCTTGGTCCCTCTGCTTCCTCTCCACTAGGAATCTGGAGAGTTGGTCAGCTTTCACACTTTCTCCACACTCTCCCTTCTAGGTCGTTCTAGAATACTAACAAAACAGCATTTGAAAAAGCTTCCTCGGACACCGGTCCCTTGCGACACATGTTGTCCTTCTCATACTCTCTGCTGATCGAGCCTCTAGACCAGTGTTTCCCAAACCCCATCCTCACGGCCCCCCACAGGTCATGTTTTCAGGATCTCCTTAGTATTGCACAGGTGAGAGAATTCCTGATGCCTTGATGATACTTCAATCACCTGTGTAATACTAAGGAGATCCTGAAAACATGACCTGTGGGGGGCCGTGAGGATGGGGTTTGGGAAACACTGCTCTAGACCAACCTAACACTCCTTTTCAGATCCTATGGGAGAATGACCTGGGTTTCACTCTGTCAAAGCATCAGTGGAAGTGTATTTTTACTTTAACGCACTTCTATCTGCTCCTGCTTCCATGAAGCTATGAATCACTATCCCAATGGTATAGGGTCCCTATTCGCCTACATTCGATCTTACCAAAAGCAAGCCCAATGTGAGATGAGGGGAGGAGGAGGGTGACCTGTTACATATTTTCTCGTCCTGTAAGATGCTCTCAGCTTTTTGGAAAAAAGTACAAGTGGTAAGTAAAATAGCAGACCTCATCTGCAACCTGAATTCAGCTCTTGTCTTTCTCCATCATTGTGACATACCATTAAAATATACAGAAACTCAATCCTGAGACATTTAATCGCGACTGCCAGAAAGTGTATTATTGTTCTATGGAAAAAAGACAGCCTCCCGACATTCTCCCTCTGGTTTGCTAAAATTAATACGGTGATGCTTATAGAGGAACACACCTCTATGATCAATAACTCCTATGGACGCCTCTATAAAACTTGGTTTTACTGGCTGACATTTAGATCCTCTGTAGATTATCTAGCTCTAATTGGGGATAAGTGAATCCGCATTTTTCGAGCCCCATCCCTACATGTATTCCCCACTCCTTCCCGCCCTCCCACCTTTCCTCTCTCTCTTTTCTTTGTAACTCTTCTATTTCTCTCTCTCTTTTTTCCTTTTTCTTCTGATCTTACTCTTATATTGAAGCTAGATCATTATGACAGTGAGATTATGTTCATGGAATTAATATTCTAACCTCAATATACGTTTTATGCTAAGGTCCTAGACTGTGTGCAGGAATCTTGGAATCGATAACACTGCCTACGGTTGTTACTCTCTCACGGTGATTGTTCTTTATTTTGGCATGGTTAGAGCCTTGTGATTATACCTCTTTATTTATTTTATAAATCAATAAGTAAAGATAAATAAAAAACAAAACCTGAATGCTGCGATCAATAGCGTTGTAAGCATTTAAAAGGACTTCCTCTCCCACCTGATCTACACCCGCCCTCTACCATCCCATCGACACCCATAATTGAGGACTGCTGATGGTAGTCATGGCAACTGGAGGTCATTATCTGCTACCTACGATGGCCTGTTGGACTGACAGGAGCATGGTCTAAAAGACATTCTGTTAGTGTCACATTAAAAGTCTAATGCATTGCAGTACGTAAGTATTGCAATGCATTAGAATAGTGATCAGACTAATAAAAGTTAAAGTCCCATAGAGGGACTAAGTAAAAAAAAAATTTTTTAATAAAAATATAAAAAAACACAAAATAAAGAGAAAAAAAAAACAAAAACATAATACGCCAATAAATTCTCATATTTATGTAAAAACAAAATGAAATGTAAAAATAAGGCAATGCAAAACAATTTTTTTCTATAAAATTGTTTCCACTCTGTCAAAGCAGCAAAACATCAAAAAAATTATATAAATATGATATCGCTGTAATTGTATGGACACAAAGCTGTCTTATTGATTTTACCACAGAGTGAACAGCATAAAAAAACAACAACAAATAAACAATTCCTAAAATGCTGCTTTTTTGGAAATTCTGCCTCCCAAAAATCGGAACAGAAAGTTATCAAATAATGTTATGTCTGAAAAATTGTACCAATACAAACTCCAATTAATTCTGCAGAAAACAAGCCATCACATGATTCTGTCGGCAGAAAAATATAAAAATTATTGCACTCAAAATATGGTGCATTTTTTTACTGTTTGATGGTAGTAAAACCTTAAAAAAGCCGTCTTATCACTTATACTGCACGAGGAACGGCATAAAAAATAAATAAAACCAATCCTTGAACTGCTTTTAATTTCTTCATTCTGCCTCACAAAGATCGCAGTAAGGATCGGCTTACATTTATTCTGTACTCTACACTGAGCGTTTACATCATGGTTTCCGTGTAAATTTCTGAAATATGTTATTCACACAAAATCCCCAACATAACATTCCCTATAATAAGGCAGATGGGGGTCATTTTGGACTTTGTCTAGCCTACGATCCGGTTGTTTACGTCTTTTTGTGGGGGGGTTTTAAGCATGCATAATGCGCGGTCGGCGAACCTCTGAAAAGACGGACAACGCTGAACAGAGACCAAACAGAATCTGGAGTTACTCCGCTGCCTCATTATAGTGAAAGAAAAGGCTGGAGCACTGAGTGGGTGGAAGCCGACATGATGGGGGTGTGGCATAGGTGGGGACAGGTATAGTGAGGGTGGGGACAGGTGGGGGTCGTTTATAAGGCCACTCTGGGAGGGGTCTGGTGTTTTTCCCTGCTCCCAGGGCACAACACAAGATTCCCGCCCGCCCTCCATGTTTTGGTAAATCTCACGGGCCATAGTGGCAATTTTGCGTACTGTATTCAACCATAACTTGTATATTTGAGGAATGCTTTACTCTGTATTTGTTAATTAACCACTGTATATCTTGTACCATGTTCAACTTTGTCACGACTAAAAGAGTTAAGATCAGCATTCTTCTAAGCCCAAGGGAAGGGCAATCTGTCAGCCATGGTTCCCAAGAGGTTTCCCCCACAGGGGTTTTTTTCTCTCTTGAGCGCTGTAGGATGACTCCTAGTGAGTCGGAGGTTTGCTGAGGCAGCCCTTTGCAAGGGCATGCATGCTTTAGGGTCCTTGAAGTTGGTTATAAATTGGTATAGGAGTGTCCGCAGGACATGGATTCCTGGGTTATAAGTGGTATTTGGATCTGGTGATTTTATGGGACTAAAGACAAAAGGAATGTCGAGTCCCCGGTGTGGCAATTTCCAACCGTTTCTGAACCCCCTTTCGAGGGGTTCTTGGTGCTCCCGAGCTTGAGGTTCGCGGCTGGGAGTAAGTGGGGTTGTGTCATTGGGATCACCAGACTCTTCTTAGCTTCAAGGACCTTAACACGTTTGTATATAAAACACGTTTTTTTATTATTGCAGTTATAATAAAAGGCCACTGTGGCCAATTGAATCCAAGCCATAATGTCTGTCGTTTTTGGGGTTAGAATTAAGATGGGGCGGGGGGCCAACCCACCGTGAACTGACGATACCAACGTCATAGATCTAAAGGGGTTTCACCTGAATCACGTATTTCAGAGATTTAGATTGATGTACAATACAAAGTTGTATTGTGGTACCGTGTTAGCCAGAAAAATCAATGTAAATACTTTTATGCCCAAAAATGACAAAAGTATTCTCGGAGTGATACCTTTATTGGCTAACCAGAAAATAATATATATATATATATATATATATATATATATATATATATATATATATGCAAGCTTTCAGAGCACACAGGCTCCTTCTTCAGGCAATATTACAAATGAATTGATAAAACAAAAGGCACAACCTTTAAGAGATATTACAGCAAGACATTTGTTCATGAGGTGTAAGGGGTGATGTTTCCTAATGATAAGTCAAAGAGATGAAATTTAGGGTTTTTAGTTGCAAATGGCAAGTCTGTGGGAATGTGTTTAATTATCTGCAGACCGTCTGGTGGAGGTGTGAATTGAATCCATGTAGTGAGTCATAAATCCAGGTGTTAGATTGAGTCCTGCTGTCAAGGAATTAAATATTCTTATCAATTTGAATTCCCAAATTTTTCTTTCTCTGTCGTCCTTGAAATGACCTTTTAGTATTAAAATTTTAGATCTGTAATACAGTGTACTGGGCCAGAGAAATGGTTTCCCACAGGCGTGTCCAGTTCATTCTTAATTGTGTGTCTGTGTAAATTAATTTTCGGTTGCAGTTTTTGCATAGTTTCTCCAATATAAACTCCTTCCGGGCACCTTGTACATTGTATCATGTACAACACATTGGAGGATGTACATGAAAAGCCGTCCATGATTTTGTAGTCCTAATTTGTGTTTGGTATGCAGACTGTATTTGATGGTAATATGTGGGTACAAGTTTTGCAGTTTTTCTTTTCACATGGGAAAGAAGGGCCAGGGAATCCATAAGGTGGACGGGCCTCATGACATCTTAGAGGGGGTGGGAGTGACAGGGTTAAAGGTGGAAAAATAGGTACAGGGAATCCTGCCTGGGAAAATGCAGGAGACATGATTGGTGGGGGGGGGGGATTTAGGGGCAGGGTGGAAAAGGAGGCTATATAAGGGAGAGGAGAGGTTTGCTTAACCTCTCTTGCATCCAGTGGCAGGTGGCGGGGAGGAGCAACAAAAGAGTAGTTGTGCAGTGATGGCAGATAGGATCTCAGGGGATAAAGAAAATGATGTGGTCCGGTGAGATGACAGGGCAAAAAGTGAGGTCTACGTTTGCTTTACGGGCCCGTTGGGGACACACTTAAGGAATGAGGTAAAGGAAAAAATTTGGAAAAGGGAGTATGTGGAGATATTTTTGTTACTCTAGTTGGAGAAGGATAATTTAGACAAGGTAAAATCGGGGGACTCAAAAAAGGAAAAAGATGAGGAAGAAAAGCGCAGATGTACCGTATATACTCGAGTATAAGCGGAGTTTTTCAGCACATTTTTTGTGGAGTGAATATGCCGGCAGCTCACATCAGCGCCTGAGAGTGCATGGCAGTGACGCCATGCGCTGCTCAAATGCTGACATGAGCTGCTGCAGCAGAACAGGATGCAGCGCTGGAGCAGAGATGAGGAAGGAAGGTGAGTATAAGTGTTTATTTTTTTATTTGTGCAGTGATGGGGCCATACATACCAGGATTGGGGATGAGGGGTGCCATGCATACCAGGATTGGGGATGATGGTTCCATGCATACCAGGATTGAAGGATGAGGAGGCCATACATACCAGGATTGGGGATGAGGAGGCCATGCATACCAGGATTGGGGGATGAGTGGTGCCATACATACCAGGATTGGGGATGAGGGGGCCATGCATACCAGTATTCTTGTTGAGGTAGCCATGCATACCGGGATTGGGGATGAGGGGGCCATGCATACCAGGATTGGGATGAGGGATGCCATGCATACCAGGACCGGGGATGAGGGGGCCATACATACCAGCAGGGGCTGGCTGGTAAATTTTAGCCTGTGGGGCAATTAGAAAGCTCTGACTCACGACTTGCAGTGGCCTATCTTTAGTCTGCTTTTCCTTGGCTGCTGCAATAAAGCAGCAGAGATAGCAGGTTTTAAAAATAACGGTGACTGGTACATAGATAAGGGAGCAGAACTGAGTTTACTACCTAGATGCGGGAGCAGAACCGAGCTTACTACCTAGATGCGGGAGCAGAACCGAGCTTACTACCTAGATGCGGGAGCAGAACCGAGCTTACTACCTAGATACGGGAGCAGAACCGAACTTACTACCTAGATACAGGAGCTGAACCGAGCTTACTACCTAGATACAGGAGCAGTACCAAGCTTACTACCGAGGATACGGGAGCAGAACTGAGTTTACTACCTAGATACGGGAGCAGAACTGAGCTTACTACCTAGATACGGGAGCAGAATCGAGCTTACTACCTAGATGTGGAAGCAGAACCGAGCTTACTACCTAGATACGGGAGCAGAGCCGAGCTTACTACCTAGATGTGGGAGCAGAGTCGAGCTTACTACCTAGATGCGGGAACAGCCTTAAGGAATTCCATATTTTTTTTTTTTTAAACAAAAAAATAACCTTTGATTGAATTACCAATTTTAGTATATACTGCAATACCACAGTATTGCAGTACAAAAAAACTCTTGTACCTGTCATGACGGTACTCTTGTGAAAATCAGCCCTTGGCTGGCGTTCACAGGAGACTGTGATTTCTGCTATATACAGCAAGGCTATAGCATTGCTGTAAATAGCACAAGCAATCGGCTGATCGCAGATTCAAGTCCCCTAAGGGGACTAACAAATATAGTAAAAAGGAAAAAAAATGTTTTAAACAATATGAAAAAATATATATATAAAAGTTCAAATAATACTCCTTTTCCCCCCAATTAAAAATTAAGAAATTAGAAAAATGTAAAAAATACACATTTGATATTTCTGCGTTTTACATACACATTTACAACTGATGGTGGTTCTAGTGACGTATTCATGTAGTGATGGTTGTTCTGATGCTGTATTCATGTAGTGATGATGATTTTGGTGATATATTCATCACTAGAGCCATCATCAATATATGAATACGTCGCCAGAACCACCAACAGTACATGAATACGTAACCAGAACCACAATCAGTACATGAATGCATGACTAGGTCCACCAGTACATTCAGAGCAGTCCAGTACATGAATACAGTACAGACCAAAAGTTTGGACACACCTTCTCATTTAAAGATTTTTCTGTATTTTCATGACTATGAAAATTGTACATTCACACTGAAGGCATAAAAACTATGAATTAACACATGTAGAATTATATACTTAACAAAAAAGTGTGAAACAACTGAAAATATGTCTTATATTCTAGGTTCTACAAAGTAGCCACCTTTTGCTTTGATGACTGCTTTGCACACTCTTGGCATTCTCTTGATGAGCTTCAAGAGGTAGTCACCGGAAATGGTTTTCACTTCACAGGTGTGCCCTGTCAGGTTTAATAAGTGGGACTTCTTGCCTTATAAATGGGGTTGGGACCATCAGTTGTGTTGTGCAGAAGTCAGGTGGATACACAGCTGATGGTCCTACTGAATAGACTGCTAGAATTTGTATTATGGCAAGAAAAAAGCAGCTAAGTAAAGAAAAACGAGTGGCCATCATTACTTTAAGAAATGAAGGTCAGTCAGTCCGAAAAATTGGGCAAACTTTGAAAGTGTCCCCAAGTGCAGTTGCAAAAACCACCAAGCGCTACAAAGAAACTGGCTCACATGAGGACCACCCCAGGAAAGGAAGACCAAGAGTCACCTCTGCTTCTGAGGATAAGTTTATCCGAGTCACCAGCCTCAGAAATCGCAGGTTAACAGCAGTTTAGATTAGAGACCAGGTCAATGCCACACAGAGTTGTAGCAGCAGACACATCTCTACAACAACTTTTAAGAGGAGACTTTGTGCAGCAGGCCTTCATGGTAAAATAGCTGCTAGGAAACCACTGCTAAGGACAGGCAACAAGCAGAAGAGACAAGTTTGGGCTAAAGAACACAAGGAATGGACATTAGACCAGTGGAAATCTGTGCTTTGGTCTGATGAGTCCAAATTTGAGATCTTTGGTTCCAATCACCATGCCTTTGTGCGACGCAGAAAAGATGAACGGATGGACTCTACATGCCTGGTTCCCACCGTGAAGCATGGAGGAGGAGGTGTGATGGTGTGGGGGTGCTTTGCTGGTGACACTATTGGGGATTTATTCAAAATTGAAGGCATACTGAACCAGCATGGCTCCCACAGCATCTTGCAGCGGCATGCTATTCCATCCGGTTTGCGTTTAGTTGGACCATCATTTATTTTTCAACAGGACAATGACCCCAAACACACCTCCAGGCTGTGTAAGGGCTATTTGACCAAGAAGGAGAGTGATGGGGTGCTACGCCAGATGACCTGGCCTCCACTGTCACCAGATCTGAACCCAATCGAGATGGTTTGGGGTGAGCTGGACCGCAGAGTGAAGGCAAAAGGGCCAACAAGTGCTAAGCATCTCTGGGAACTCCTTCAAGATTGTTGGAAGACCATTTCCGGTGACTACCTCTTGAAGCTCATCAAGAGAATGCCAAGAGTGTGCAAAGCAGTTATCAAAGCAAAAGGTGGCTACTTTGAAGAACCTAGAATATAAGACATATTTTCAGTTGTTTCACACTTTTTTTGTTAAGTATATAATCCCACATGTGTTAATTCATAATTTTGATGCCTTCAGTGTGAATGTACAATTTTCATAGTCATAAAAATGCAGAAAAATCTTTAAATGAGAAGGTGTGTCCAAACTTTTGGTCTGTACTGTACATCAACAGACCCACCTATCAATACTTGACTACGTCACCAGAACCATCATCAGTAAATTAATACATCACCAGAACCACCATAAGTACATGAATACATGACCAGAACCAAGAGTACTTGAATACAAGAACTAAGGTTAGTACAACGATCAATTGTAATATCATGTTAGCCCCATGAACAATTGTATGGCATGAACCTACAACTTCCAGTATGTCCTTAACAATGGTAAGGTGATACTGGGAATTGTTATTAACAGCCATCATCAGAATGCAGACCATACAAGAACCACTGCAAAGATGAGACGCTTCTCTGTAGTCATCTCTTTCTGTTCATTTCTATGTTGTCTAGATGACATGGTGACTTTTCGCATTCACAGCTGGTCTCTGCAAACCTCCCTCTTCTCCAGTCTTTTGCAGCACATCCCCATACGGTACCCTTAAAAATAGGAGTGTTATTAAAACGCCCTCTGCAGAATAATATCTGTTCATATTATGACCAAAAAAAGCCTCCTATGGTACATGACCTCCACACTGTCCACCATTATCCGCTATAACCACTCGCTCTTGAACCACGTCCTATACCATGGCTGCCCCCTTTCTAATTTTCCATTACACTTTCTATATATTCACACTGTCCCCCCGTCATGCTAACCCCTCTCCATATTGTTCCTCCATTTCCCGCTGTCTCCTCTCCGCATCCATTCTGTGCACCCTCTCCACACTATGCCCTGATATTACCCACCACGCTGCCCTCTTCAAACTGTAATCACTCCGCAATCTGTCCCCCTACGCAGTATGATGGTCACCACAGCCGCCCATACGGTATTATATCCACAACAAGCTGCCAATATATGGTATTGTCACCAACACAGACCCCATATATAGTATGATGTCCACCACAGCTCCTCATATACTTTACTGTCCCACTGCACAGCCCTTCATTTCATGCCCCTTTGCACAGCCCCTCAGTTTATCCCTACACTTTGCACAGCCCCTCATTTTATTTCCCCAATCTGCACAGACCCCCGGTTTATTAACCCTCCATCAGCACAGCCCCATCAGCGTATTTCCCCCATCAGCACAGCCCCATCAGTGTACCCCCCATCAGCACAGCCCCATCAGTGTACCCCCCCATCAGCTCAGCTCCATCAATGTATCCCCCCATCAGCACAGCCCCATCAGTGTGTCCCCCATCAGCACAGCCCCATCAGTGTATCCCCCATCAGCACAGCCCCATCAGCGTATCCCCCATCAGCACAGCCCCATCAGCGTATCCTTCATCAGCATATCCCCCCATCAGTACAGCCCTATCAGCGTATCCCCCCAATAAGCACAGCCCCATCAGCACAGCCCCATCAGCATAACCCCCCATCAGCACAGCCCCATCAGCATATCCCCCATCAGCACAGCCCCATCAGCGTATCCCCCCATCAGCGCAGCCCCATCAGTGTATACTTCCATCAGCATAGCCCCATCAGCGTATCCCCGCATCAGCACAGCCCCATCAGCGTATCCCCTCCATCAGCACAGCCTCATCTACACAGCCCCATCAGCATACCACCATCAGCACAGCCCCATCAGCGTATCCCCCATCAGCACAGCCCCATCAGCGTATCCCCCCCATCAGCACAGCCCCATCAGCGTACCCCCCCATCAGCACAGCTCCATCAATGTATCCCCCATCAGCACAGCCCCATCAGCGTATCCCCCATCAGCACAGCCCCATCAGCGCATCCCCCATCAGCACAGCCCCATCAGCATATCCCCCATCAGCACAGCCCCATCAGTATATCCCCCATCAGCATATCCCCCCATCAGTACAGCCCTATCAGTGTATCCCCCCAATAAGCACAGCCCCATCAGCACAGCCCCATTAGCATATCCCCCCATCAGCACAGCAGCATCAGCATATCCCCCATCAGCACAGCCCCATCAGCGTATCCCCCCATCAGCACAGCCCCATCAGTGTATACCCCCATCAGCACAGCCCCATCAGCGTATCCCCGCATCAGCACAGCCCCATCAGCGTATACCCCCATCAGCATAGCCCCATCAGCGTATCCCCGCATCAGCACAGCCCCATCAACGTATCCCCTCCATCAGCACAGCCCCATCAGCATAGCCCCATCAGCGTACCCCCATCAGCACAGCCCCATCAGCGTATCCCCCCATCAGCACAGCCCCATCAGCGTACCCCCCATCAGCACAGCCCCATGAGCGTATCCCCCCATCAGTACAGCTCCATCAGAGTATCCCCCCATCAGCACAGCCCCATCAATGTATCCCCTCCATCAGCACAGCCCCATCAGCGTATCCCCCCATCAGCACAGTCCCATCAGCGTATCCCCCCATCAGCACAGCCCCATCAGCGTATCCCCCCCATCAGCACAGCCACATCAGCGTATCCCCCCATCAGCACAGCCCCATCAGCGTATCCCCCATCAGCACAGCCCCATCAGCATATCCCCCATCAGCGTATCCCCCCATCAGCACAGCCCCATCAGCGTATCCCCCCATTAGTACAGTCCCTTCAGTGTATCCCCCCATCAGCACAGGCCCTCAGTGTATCTACCCCCCCATCAGCACAGTCCCTCAGTGGATCTACCCCCCATCAGCACAGGCCCCACTCCCCATAGTAATGTGAGAATTTAAAAAAAAAAAGGGCCATACTCACATGATTCAGGCTCCCGTCCGCCGTCTCCTCTTCTGTGTAGCGCAGCAGTGGACGCTGGACGGTGCGATGACGTCACTCCAGCATCTTGCTGGAGATCCCGGAAGTGCTCCTTTTCCGGGCGGTGAGTGCAGTGAGGGAGCGACTACCGGAGCGCAGGACAAAGAGAGGGGTGAGCGGTGTCATTGACTGACATCGCTCACCTCGCTCTGTGCCTGCGCTCCGGCCGTCGCTTCTCTGAATGTCTGCAGCCGCCGGAAGGTGTCCGGCGGCCGTAGACATTCGTTCAGCGATTTATTCCACCCCCCACGGCCGCAGGTGATCCGGCCCTGCACAGTGACTGGGTGAGCGGCCCGGGGGGGGGCATTTTCCCCCCAGGCCGCCCCTGCATACCAGGATTGGGGATGAGGGGGTAATGCATACCAGGATTGGGGATGAGGGAGCAATGCGTACCAGGATGGGGAAATTTACCAGTAGCTGCTGCATTTCCCACCCTAGACTTATATTCGAGTCAATAAGTTTTCCCAGTTTTTTGTGCTAAAAATTAGGTACCTCGACTTATACTCGGGTCAGCTCATACTCGAGTATATACGGTAGATTAATTCCTAGAACTTTTGCAAATTGGCTGCAGGCATTTGCCATTTTGGCTAGTGTAATTGGGGAAAAAGAGTCTGAACATTGCTCCGCTCTCTTTGGGTATATGGATGCTATAGGGGAAGCTCACAGGGTGTATGGCGGCCTGGCCTGGCTACGGTATGATGAACAATTTAGGCAGAGTAAGGCTATGAGACCGGGGATGTAGTGGGATCACAAGGACATATCCTTGTGGATGTGATTAATGACGGCACCAGCTTCCCAGCCCTTTCGGAGTGGGGCCGGGGGCTTTGGATCAGGAAGTGGGTACTCGGCGTCTAACAAAAAAGGTTTTTGCTGGCAATTCAACGAGGGACAGTGTCAGTTTGGCGCTGCATGCAAGTTTAGGCATGAATGCTCAGGATGTGGTGGGAGTCACGGGCTGTCAAAGTGTTTCAAGAGATTTAAAGGAAAGACGGGAGATATTGGAAAAAGGGAAAACACCGGTGAATGTCGCAGTGATGAAGCCGTTTTTAAATAGGTACCCTGATAGGGAGAGGGCGGAATTAATTTGTTTAGGTTTTTTAGAAGGTTTCAGCACTCCGTTTGATCCCTGAGAACAGTTATTTTGACCAGGTAATTTAAAATCGGCAAAAGAGCATCCGGGGATAGCTTTAAATAAGTTGATTAAAGAGGTGGAATTGGGTAGGATGGTGGGCCCATTTAAGGACCCCCGTTGCACAACTTGAGGGTTTCCTCGTTGGGAGTGGTTCCAAAACGGGAACCAAATAAGTTCAGGCTGAGTCGTCGTTTGTCATACCCGGTAGGGGGTTCGGTTAATGATGGGATTCCTCCAGAGTTATCGTCCCTGTCATACGTGTTGTTTGACAGAGCGATGCAGTTAGTGAAAAAGGCAAAGACGGGGGCCTTGATGGCAAAATTGGACATCAAGGCAGCATTTAGGTTGCTTCCTGTGTACCCTGACAGCTTTCACTTGTTGGGTTGCATGTGGGATGGTGAGTTTTACATTGATTAGTGTTTGCCCATGGGATGCTCAATATTGTGCGCGTATTTTGAGGCTTTTAGCTCATTTGTGGAGTGGGTAGTATGAGATGTCTCAGGTATCCCATCATTGATCCATTATCTGGATGACTTTTTCTGTGTGGGCCAGGTGGGCCAGCAGTTTGTTCAAAGTTATTGTTCGCATTAAAAGAGGTGGCAGCGGTGTTTGGGGTCCCATTGGTGACGGATAAAAAGGAAGGCCCCGCGACGGTCATGCATTTTCTTGGCAGGAAGCTGCTTCTTGGTATCCTTGTAGCTCTGTGGATCTGTTCATCTATTACCAGTGGATGGTATCCTTGCTGTATGAATGTATTCCTCAGTGATAGCAGCTGCAGTTTTCTGTCCTTACTGTCTGAACATATTCGAATGTACCTCAGAGCTTGACTGTAGATGATGGATTTTTTTGTGTGTCTTGGATGAAAGCTGTTCCATCTAAGATATGCCAGATGTCCTGTGGGCTTATGGTAAATTGATGTTTGTATGGTGTTGTCCTTGATGTATATGGTCGTGTCAAGAAAATTTATTTGGGATTTTGAGAAGTTGAGGGTTGGGTGGAACCTGTTGAACTTATCGTGGAAAATTAGCAGATCATCTTTTGAGCCTGTCCAGAATATTAGCAGATCATCAAAGTAGCGGAAGTATGCTAGAGGTTTAATAGAGGAAGATGACAAAAACTCCTCCTCTAGCTTAGCCAAAAATAGGTTAGCATATTGTGGGGACATTTTGCTTCCCATGGTGCTGCCCATACATTGTTGGTATAAATTATTCCCAAAAGAGAAATAATTGTGATGGAGCACAAACTTGATGAATTGCAGAGTTGGTTCTGTGGCCAGATTGTTTTTTTGCAGGAAATGTTTGCATGCTGCAATCCCATCCTCATGAGGAATGTTGGAGTAGAGAGACTCAACTAAAACCCCTAAATTTGATCTCTTTGACTTATCATTAGGAGGCATCAACCCTTACATCTCATGAACAAATGTCTTGCTGTAACATCTCTTAAATCTTGTGCCTTCTGTCTTATCATTTCATTTGTAATATTGCCTGAAGAAGGAGCCCGTGTGCTCTGAAAGCTTGCATATATACAGCTCTGGCAAAAATTAAGAGACCACTGCACAGTTTTCTAAAAATTGCCATCTCTACATGTCTGACAGCCGTTCCATTCCAGTGTCAGTTGAATTCCAACCAAAGTACACCTCATTCTACTTAATGTGCTTCTGATTAGGTGATCACCTGAACCAAATCATATGTAAAGAGGGAAAGTATAAAAAACACTGCTGTGGTCTTCACAATCCTCTTGCAATAGGACAAACTGGATGGCAAAACAAGTGCTAGGAATAGCCCAAAAGTAATTTGAATGAAAAAATAACTTTAAACCATGCCAAAGGAGTTGAAAAGAAAAGTCTTCAGTGAAGAAAAGAAGGGCTCAACTCTGGCTTTACTAGCAGAGGGATACAGTGAGCGTCATGTTGCCTCCATCCTTAAAATTTTGAAGACGGCAGTCCATTACAACAAGGTCAAGCAGCAGACATTGGGGACGACAAAGCTACAGACCGGCAGAGGGCGAAAGTGACTCTCCACTGACCGGGATGACCGTCATCTTATTCGAATGTCACTCAGCAACTGCAGGATGACATCAAGTGACCTACAAAAGGAATGCAAATGGCAGCTGGGGTGAAGTGCACGGCAAGAACAGTTCGTAACAAGCTCCTAGAGGCAGGCCTCAAGTAATGTAAAGCTAGAAAAAAGCCTTTCATCAATGAGAAGTAAAGGAGAGCCAGACTGAAGTTTTCCAAAGACCATAAGGATTGGACCATAGAGGACTGGAGTAAGGTAATCTTCTCTGATGAGTCTAATATTCAGTTTTGCCCAACACCTGGTCGTCTAATGGTTAGACAGAGATCTGGAGAGGCATACAAGCCACAGTGTCTTGCACCCACTGTGAAATTTGGTGAAGAATCAGTCATGATCTGGGGATGCTTCAGCAAGGCTGGAATTGGGCAGGTTAATCTCTGCGAAGGACGTATGAATCAAGCTGCATACAAGGTTATCCTTGAAAAACACTTGCTTCCTTCTGCTCAGGCAATGTTCCTCAACTCTGAAGACTGTTTATTCCAGCAGGACAATGCCCCATGCCTCACAGCTAGGTCAATCAATGTGTGGATGAAGGAGCACCACATCAAGACCCTGTCATGGCCAGGCCAATCTCCAGACCTGAACCCCATTGAAAACCTCTGGAATGTAATCAAGAGGAAGATGGATAATCACAAGCCATCAAACAAAGAAGAACTGCTTAAATTTTTGTGCCAGGAGTGGCATAAGGTCACCGAAAAGCAGTGTGAAAGACTGGTGGAAAGCATGCTAAGACGCATGAAAGCTGTGATTAAAAATCATGGTTATTCCACAAAATATTAATTTCTGAACTCTTCCTGAGTTAAAACATGAGTATTGTTGTTTCTAAATGAATAAGAACTTGTTTTCTTTGCATTATTTGAGGTCTGAAAGCATTGTTTCTTTTTTATTATTTTGATGATTTCTCATTTGCTGCAAATAAATACAAAACTTTTAGCTTTGAATTTCGGAGACATGTTGTCAGTAGTTTATAGAATAAAACAACAATGTACATTTTACTCAAAAATATACCTATAAAGAGAAAAATCAGAGAAAATGAAAATTTTGCAGTGGTCTCTTAATTTTTGCCAGAGCTGTATATTTTTTTCTGGTTAGCCTATAAAGGTATCACTCCGAGAATACTTTTGTCATTTTTGGGCATAAAAGTATTTACAGAGATTTAGAGTAAAACCCCAATGTAAGTGCTCAAAGTAAAGCGCAGGATAAATGTGAACCAAGTCTTAAAATTATCTATATGTTATGTACTCCAAAATGCTACCAATAAAAGCTTCAACTCGACCACACAAAGAAGTCCCACCTCAGGTCTGTCACCTGTTAACAGAAATGTAGGTGGTGTCCCCATTACTGGTAGCACAAACGCTCTGGAAAAGCGACATGGCTCCCTCCATAAGAAATCCTGTGATATCTGTGCTTCCAAATCGAAATACCCCCCTCCCTTCTGAGCCCTACAATGTGCTTAAACCACAGTTAGCACCCACATGTTTGACATTACTCATTACGCCACATCCATGTGGTTTCTTCAGGGGTAGGTGTAACATGTAGGATTTGGGACTCTTTTTCTCCCCTCCACAGGTCCACGTTTTGGGCGAATATTGGTGGTTTGTATGGACATTGTACTATTTTAGTTTCCAGATTTATGCTATTATGTTTACCTTTGGATATGCTTAATCTGTGTAGCAGTTTCATGGATTTTTTTAATTAAATATGATCACTCATAGAGTTGTAAATCTTATTGCATATACTTTAGGTCACCTCTTTGTCTTCATGCCATACATTTCCAATAATCTAGATGAGGGAGTCCCTCTTTGATAGTATAATCATGTTTATGTGATATGATAATCATGCCTCATTTTAAGGGGAAACTTTTTTTACACTGTATGTCCTTTTGTTGTTTTTAAAATTATTTTATGAGAACACTTGTGCATGCTTTGTGAATCAATAAAAGTCTTTTTGTGCATAAATTAATTTCCTTTTTGATTTATTTGAGGTTATTTTGGATGGCTGGTGCATTATATACACCACTCTTTCTCTTTTGTTATATTGCCTTTTTTGGTGTGTGGCACAGCATTCGTTAATATATTTTCTGTGGTACCGGTTCGTTCAAATTGTTTGATTCAGTCACATATGAGGTAATGCCACATTCTGAAGAAATGGTGTAACAAATTATGGGGCCTTTTTTTACTTATTTCCCTTGTAAAAATGAAAAATCTGGCACTAAAATAACATTTTAGTGGTAAAAATGTAATTATTCTTTCTTCGCTGCCCAAGAGCATAAAATGTTGTCACACACCTGTGGTGTCAATATGCTCGCTGGAGCCCTAGAAGAATTCATTAAAGGGTGTAGTTTATAAAACAGGGTCACTTATGGGGGTTTCTACTGTTCTGGCACCTCAGGGGCTCTGCCAATTTGACCTGGCACCCGCAAACCATTCCAGCAAAATCTGTGCTCCAATATGGCAGTCCTTTTCTTCTGAGTTTTGCACGGTGCCTGAAAAGTAGTTTCCTTTTCCAATAATTTTATTGATAACATTTTTTATAAAACAGGGGAAGATGAGGGAGTGAAGGGAAGGGTGGGAGAGTGGGGGGGGGAGTGCAGGGAGAAAAGGGGAGGGGAGGGGAGAGGGGAGGGGAAATAAGGGAGGACAATAAAGCAAACAGAAATGACAAAGGGAAGGTGTAGTATCAAAAACATAATGATACCTTAATACATTAGTAATAATCATTAAAGAACAATTATAAAAAATAAACAATCAATATTCACCCAATAACAGAATACAAATTTTCTTTTACAAACAAAGGAGTTTTAAGAGTAAGCAACAGACCAAAGATCCCATTTCTTGCTATGCTTAGTAAGACAATTATTTATAATAGCAAATCTAAATTCCCTGTGTGTAGAGATTTTGTCGATAATATCTGATATTCTGGGAATGTCTGTTTTCTTCCAAAAGAAGGCCAATGAATTTTTGACAACAAGAAATATGTGAATGAGGAGACGCCTGCAATGAGGTTCCAGAGTTTCTAGATCAATAGATAAGAGGGGTGATTTTTAGTGACCAGTTGAGTAACCGGTTTACGAGGGAGGAGATTTGGTCCCATAAGATTTTGATTTTCGGGCAGGACCAGAAGATGTGTAATAGGTCAGCTTTAATGAAAAGTAGTTTCCGACCACATATTGGGTATTGACAATCTCAGGACAAAATACGTCACAAATGTTGTGGTCCATTTTCTCCTAATAGCCCTTTTGAAAATTAAAAACTTGGGGCTAAAACAACATTTTACATTTTCATAGCCCAATGTTACACTATTCTGTGAATCAACTGTGCGTTTAAAATGCTCAATATACCCCTAGACGAATTCCACAAGAGGTGTAGTTTCTAAAATGTGGTCACTTGTGATGGGTTTCTGCTGATTTGTCACCTCAGCAACTCTTCAAATGCTACATGGCACTCGCAATCTATTCCTGTCAAATCTGCACTAAAAAGTCAAATAGTGATCTTTCACTTCCGATCCCTGCCATGTGCCCAAACAGTAGTCGTCGTCCCCCCCCAACATATGGGGCATCGGCATACTCAGGAGAAATTACACAACAAGTTTGTTGGTCCATATTCTTCTGTTACCCTTGTGAAAATGAAAAATTTGGAATTAAAGCAATATTTTGGTGAAAAATACCTTTTTTAATATTTTTTCTTTCACTTTGCTATTATCCCTCTGAAGCACCTGAACGGTTAACAAGTTTCCTGAATGCGATTTTGAATACCGTAAGGGGTGCCGTTTTTACAATGGGGTCTTTTTTGAGGGTTTTCTGACATATAGGACCCTCAAAGTCACTTTAAATGTGAAGTGGTCCCTAAAAAAATCGGATTTGTAAATTTCGTTGGAAAAAAGTACTGCAAATTTTTTAACACTTCCAATGTCCTAACAAAAAAAAATATGTTTCGAAAATGATGCTGACATAAAGCTGACATGTGATAAATGTTATTTATTAATCATATTGTGCGGTATGACTATTTTTTGTAGGGCATAAAAATTCAAAGTTCAAAAATTATATATTTTTCAAAGTTTTGTCAAATTTTAGCTGTTTTTTTAAAAAAATGCTAATCATATTGACCTAAATTTACTACTATCATGAAATCCAACGTGTCACGAAAAAACTTTCTCAGAATCACTGCGATATGTTGAAGCATTCCAGAGTTATTAGCACATAAAGTGACACTAGTCAGAATTGAAACATTTGGCATGAAGGGGTTAACCCCTTCACCCTGAAGTCTGTTTTCACCTTCCTGACCAGGCCAAATTTTACAATTCTGACCAGTGTCACATTATGAGGCAATAACTCTGTGACTCTTCAACAGGTCCCAGTGATTCTGAAACTGTTTTTTTTTGTGATACATTGCACTTTATGCTAGTGATAAACTTTTGACAATATCTTTTGCATTTATTTGTGAAAATATTGGAAATTTGGCAACAATTTTCAAAAAATCTCACAATTGTAAAACTTTTAATTTTTATGCCCTTAAAACAGATTGTTACATCACACAAACTAGTTAAAAAATAACATTTCCCACATTTCTACTTTACATCTGCATAATTGTTGAAACATTTTTTTTTGTTAGGAAGTTAGAAGTGTTAAAAGTTTATCAGCAATTTCTCATTTTCCAACAAAATTTAGAAAAGCATTTTTTTAGGTACCACATCACATTTGAAGTGACTTTGAGGAGCATATGTGACAAAAAATAGCCAAAAGTGACACCATTTTAAAAAACTGCACCCCTCAAAATGCTCAAAACCCCATTTAAGAAGCTTGTTAACACTTTAGGTGCTTCACGGGAATTAAAGCAATGTGAAAGGAAATTAAAATCTTACTTTTTTCCACAAAAATGTTGTTTTAGCCCCAAATTTTGCATTTTCACAAGGGTAACAGAAGAAAATGCACAGCAAAATTTGTTGTGCAATTTCCCCTGAGTATGCTGATACCTCATATGTAGTAGAAAACTACTGCTTGGGCATGTGCAGGGCTCGGAAGGGAAGGAGCACCATTTAACGTTTGGAACGCAAAACTGTCTGGAATCGATAGCGGATGCCATGTTACGTTTCAAGAGCCCCTCATATGCCTAAACAGTAGAAATCCCTCACAAATTACCTCATTTTGGAAATGAGATCCCTTAAGATATGTGATGAGCTGAACCTGTGAAAATATAACATCACATTTTTTGGACAAAAATGTTGTTTTTAGCCCCATATGTTTTATTTTTACAAGAGTAACTGGAGAAAATGGACCCCAATATTTGTAGTGAAATTTCTCCTGAGTACGCTGTTACCCATATGTGGCGGAAAAATACTATTCGGGCGCACGGCACGACTCAGCAGGGAAGGAGAACCATTTGACTTTTGGAATACAAATTGGCTGGAATCGATAGCGGATGCCATGTCGCGTTTGGAGAGCCCCTGATTTACCTAAACAGTGACCCCATTTTGGAAACTAAATTTCTCAAGGAATTTATCTAAACATATGGTGAGCACCTTGAACCCACAGGTGCTTCACAGAATTTTACAAAGTTGAACTGTGAAAATGAAAACATTAGATTTTTCCCACAAAAATATTGTTTTAGCCCCAATTTTTGTCATTTTCACAAGGGTATCAAGAGAAAATGGCACCCAAAATTTGTTGTGCAATTACTCCTGACTACGCCGATACCCAATATCTGATGGGAAACTTCTATTTGGACATTCTGCCGAGTTCTGAAAGGAAGGAGTGACGTTTTGGAACACAGACTGTGATGGAATGGTCTGTGGATGCCATGTCGCGTTTGGAGAGCCCCTGATGTCCCTAAACAGTGGAAATCCCCAGATGCAAGGAAAGCTTTATAGTACACTGTAAGTCCGTCAGCTGGGGGAAGCTGGGCAGTCTGTATGTTGGAGCTGCTGAGTGACTAGCAAATGAGAGATGTCTGGGAGGTGAACACTTCTCTGTGGTAGTGTAGCTGAAGAGAAGTCAGCATTGATTTACCGACTGTGCCTACGACAACTAATGTCCCTTCTGTAGTGTGAATACAACCATGCTAATGTACTGTACCTACCTTGACAAAAGGAATGTGTCCTTGATTATACATTTTGGGCTGAAGAAAAGCTGTTATGTTTTGATACTATTATCTTAGAGAAAGCATTTTCATATGGAGTGAGGAGAAATGCAATAAATCTCACCTTTCTTAGCACCAAGACCTGTGCTTTTGTTATGATTGTGTAGCAACTCACTCGGGAACTGCCTGAAAGGCCTTCGAGCACTTCACGTTCCTTCTAAAGGACCGGAGGGCAGTGCAGAGTGTAAATTACCTACAAAAAAGGAAAGTGTGCTGAAAAAAGGAAAGATACCAGGATGAGTAAAGTAAACCACGAAATACAAAATAAAGTACACACTATTAGAATATATGCTGCCTACTTCCTAATAAGAAACAGAATGTAGGTGCAAAGGAAAGAACAGAAGCAGCAAGGAGATAAACCCTGGATGTAATTTCACTGACTGCTTTAAGCTAAAGCAGAATGGCTGAAACGATCACCAGCAGGAAATGCCAGCAGGGGGACAGAATATAAAGCCACACCTGAAAGGTGATAGGGCAGAAAAATGAAAACACCTGTGTTATGCTAAAATGACTGCAGCCAGAAAAACAAAAACCTAAACACATGGAGAAAAGGTGTGTCTGCTGTGGCTCGGCGGACAGAGAAACCGACCACAAAACATAGGCTCAGGGGTTTGAACCCAGGAGCATGACATGCTTGTGCTAAGTGAGCTAAGTGAGTGTCTACTGCTGAGTGTGAATCCCTATAATTATATATATATTCTAGCTCTGCAGGCTTTGATTAGTGCACCTGGCTGTCCCTGCATATAAACAGGCTAGGTGTCCATTTAAGTCAGTCAGCTCAGGTAATCTGCCCAGACTAGGTGTGTCTTAAATCTCAAAAGAGAGACAAGGCAGAATCCATATTTGAGAAGAGTCTGCATAGGCCGTGTGCAGATAGCCACAAGTATCAGTGGTTGCTATGATTGTTTGACCGAGCTGGGGCTAGCTCAGCCGTGTATGAGTAGCCAGGGTCTGTTTTGTTTCGTTAGCACCTGGAAAAAGCTAGGAATTTATGATTATGAGATTGTTTGGATGCTGTGCAACCTGTGGAAAGCAATCAAAACTGCATGTGTTTGGACAAAAACTGTATTGCCTGTGTGAACAATACCTAAGGCCTGATGCCCAGTGCCTACCAGAGAAAGTGAACCCTACAATAAATATATATGTTGTGGTAGATTGACTCACTCGGCTTCTTAAAGAGGCAGACACAGAAACTGTTTCTATTTAAAATGCGGCTGATTTATTGCAATCTTCATAAACCATGTCACCAGAAAACGTAAATACAGCATTTGTCCGGCAGAAGGGTAAACATAAAATAACAAGTCCATACAATAGTACTGTTTAGCCCACACGGCTCCGTGTCCTTTAAGGCTGAGTTCACACGATGAGTATTTAATGCGTTTCCGCGGCGTTTTTGCAGTTGCGTAAACGCCGCGGAAACGCATGAAAAACGCATGGTAGAAGGGAAGCAATGTTCCCCAATGGAAATCCGCATGTGCTGTGCCCATGATGCGGATTTTTCCGCAGCGTTAACGCTGCGGTCAAAAATCCGCAGCATGTCAATTAATTTTGCGGAAACGCGGCGATTTCGCCGCCATTGACTTGCATTAGAACGCGCCAATTCCGCAAGACAGCATTTGTACTTGCGTTATTGGCGCGTTCTAATATGCGGATGGTACCCGGGTGTGGAGGAGAGGAGAGTCTCATCCACACCCAGGTACCATTAAAAAAGCTGTAAAAAAAGAATAAAATAAAAAATAAATGTATTCTTACCTTCTGTCGGCCCGCGCAGCGCTCCCGCTTGGTTCCCGGCACTAGCAGTGAGTTGTAGGACCTGCGGTGACGTCAGAGTCATATGACGGGTCACGTGACGCTGACGTCGGCAGGTCTTTCAATTCAAAGTTGCCGGCAGCCGGGAACTTTGTAAAGCAGGACAGCGCGGGCCATCAGAGGTAAGTATATACACTCTCTCGGGTCACACTACATAAATCCATGCTGTTTGCATGGATTTATATAGTGTGACCTAGTTGTCAAGCACTTTCCAGGTGATGCTAAAATCGCCTGGAAAGCGCTTGTCAATCTGCATGCGGAAACACATGTCAATCTGCATGTGGATCCGCATGTATTCTGCAGGGAAAACGCATGCACAATCTGCATGCGTTTTTTCTGCCAGGGAGATGCAGAAATGATGCAGAAATTTTCTGCTTCATTTCTGCATCGTGTGCACATACCCTAACAAAGGTATTCAAACCAGGAGACCTGCAATCTCCATACATCCTTAATGTGTGATACAAACAGCTCAAAGATTTCACCTCCAGGCCCTCCCCACACCAAATGCTCTGAAAGGCTGTGAATTTTATCCTCTGAGTTCCTCCCTCTCTACAGGTTTTCAATCATCCCAGCACCAAAGATAGCTGTTTAACCCACTCGTGTGCTGGAACCTTATTCCTATGTATAATTACTGCAGCTATCAATCTCAGTGCTACATATCTGCCCTTTAGTACTTTGCCAGTGACTTTGTCACATATTCCCCACCTCTGCCCAAAGCTGTAGATTTTGGCACCTTCAGTCACCAAACAGGGGAGTCTAAACTGGCATCTGCGTTACTATGCATCTTACCAGGCCTGTTCACATGAAAGATGAAGTCCTGTAACCCTGAGTTTTTTTTCCTTTCTTTTTTCCAATGGTACACTTATTTGGGTTTATGGTAAACCCCACTTTCCTCAGCGCATCCAGCACGGCCTGGACCTTCTGCAGATGACTTCCCCAATCCGGGCTGAATTATAATATAATTTTTTTATTTATATAGCGCCAACATATTCCACAGCGCTTTACAATTCAGACAATTTACAGACATTATGGACACTGTCCCCATTGGGGCTCACAATCTAGATTCCCTATCAGTATGTCTTTGGAGTGTGGGAAGAAACTGGAGAACCCAGAGGAAACCCACGCAAACACGGAGAGAACATACAAACTCCTTCACAATATCATTGAGGTAAGCTGTGGCGTACTTTTTGTGAGGGGCTAAAATCCAGTCTATGGCCCTCCGGAAGGTAGCTAGTTCTCTTTGCAGGCCCAATGGGCTTCTAGTATACTGGAAGCAACCATCAAGTGTAAAAGAGGTCGTCTTCTTTTTGGCACTTTGAGAGAAGAGGATTTGCCAGTAACCTTTCTTTAGGCCCAGGGAGGTGATTATCTGGCTGACCCTAGCTTCGATATGAGTTCGTAGCGGGATATTGAATTTGCATAATTTTTAGCCCCTTCCTTGGAAATCACCTTGCAGCAGACTTCGAGGATTCTATAGGGCATTTGGTTCACCTGCACATGTGGTTTTGTTAGGATTCCTTGTTCATCAACCTGCGTACGTCTTGGTAACGCCGAAAACAGGTCCCGGTTCCGCTGAAGAAGTTCTCTGCACTGTTGTTTCTGGGCTGGTGAGAGTGTCTCTGCCACAGGGACACCCTTAGTGTCACCTTCTGCTCTGTCCAGCACACATGGAGTTTCAACTTGGTTTCTCTGTTGCCCAGCTTTGACAGATAGCGGCATGAGAGGATTTAGGAATACACTGTGTGCAGAATTAGTAGGCAAATGAGTATTTTGATCACATGATACTTTTTATACATGTTGTCCTACTCCAAGATGTATAGGCTTGAGAGCCAACTACCAATTAATTAAATCTGGTGATGTGCATCTCTGTAATGAGGAGGGGTGTTGACTAATGACATCAACACCCTATATAAGGTGTGCTTAATTATTAGGCAATTTCCTTTCCTTTGGCAAAATAGGTCAGAAGAGAGATTTGACGGGCTCTGAAAAGTCCAAAATTGTGAGATGTCTTGCAGAGGGATGCAGCAGTCTTGAAATTTCCAAACTTTTGAAGCGTGATCACTGAACAATCAAGTGTTTCATGGCAAATAGCCAACAGGGTCGCACTGTATGGAGGACTATGTGGGACCCATTATACTGTATGGAGGACTATGCGGGGGCCCATTATACTGTATGGAGGACTATGCGGGGGCCCATTATTCTGTATGGAGGACTATGAGGGGGCCCATTATTCTGTATGGAGGACTATGCGGGGGCCCATTATTCTGTATGGAGGACTATGCCGGGGCCCATTATACTGCGTGGAGGACTATGCGGGGACCCATTATTCTGTATGGAGGACTATGCGGGGGCCCATTATTCTGTATGGAGGACTATGCGGGGGCCCATTATTCTGTATGGAGGACTATGAGGGGGCCCATTATTCTGTATGGAGGACTATGCGGGGGCCCATTATTCTGTATGGAGGACTATGTCGGGGCCCATTATACTGTGTGGAGGACTATGCGGAGACCCATTATTCTGTATGGAGGACTATGTGGGGGCCCATTATTCTGTATGGAGGACTATGTGGGGCCCATTATTCTGTATGAAGGACTATGTGGGGCCATTATTCTGTATGGAGGACTATGTGGGGCCATTATACTGTATGGAGTACTATGTGGGGCCCATTATTCTGTATGGAGGACTCTTTGTGGCCATTATACTGTATGGAGGGCTGTGTGGGGATTACAGTTGGAGAATCATACTGTGATGGGGTCACCATTCTTTGTTGGGGGGATTGAGGGAGAGGAGTACAGTAGGGTCATCATACTGTGAGTGTGAGGAATTTATTGTGGGGGTATCATACTGTGTTTGGGGCGCTTTTGCTTGCATCAAACATTATTATCTGTTTCATTCAAGGATTTCTATCCTCTGTTAAATTACATATTTAAATTAGGCCATTGGGCCATATGCTTTTTACTGCTTTTACATAACATATTATAATATTCCACTATAATTTTAAAATGAATCGTTATATTTGATAAAGAAAAACTTCCTCTATTGTAGACACTTTTTTAATAAATATCAAGTTTGGTCCGTGACTTTGTCCAAGCTTTGAACTTTGGCCCACTGTGTATTTCAGTTTGACATCCTTGGCTTTAAGGGTTATTCTCATAATGATAAAGGGTTACAATTACAAAAAGGTTGTAAAAACAAACAACAAAAAACAGCAGTCACATATTATCCAGTACATACCATCTGATGTCTATAGTCATAGTGTAGCATATACCAGTCATGTATTCTCCTGTATACTGGATGTAATATACTATGTGCACAGACATCAGATGTTATACAGGCTATGTCACCGATATATCATGCACCAGTCACATATTCTCCTGTCTTCTTATTTCAAAATGTAACCAGGTCTTCTACAAGGAAAGGATATGACTGTAGTCACTTATATTCTTCTTTAAAGAAGTCTCCAATTAACTCCCCCCTCCTGATTCTGTGTAAATGTTAGTGTACTGTAGTGTGACTGTGTTAATATAAAGCATTGCAGCTTTAAAAGTCTCCTCACCCTGACATGCTTAACATGTCACTCTCCACAAGGAGAAATGTTACCCCTTAGATACCAGTCTGACGCCTGTCAACCAGCAAAACCAGAACTCACACTTTGCACTGTGAGTACCCCGAAACACAGTGTCTGCAAATTGAGTTCTGGTTGCGGCTTATATCCTAAGTCATGTCATAAGGCTCATTAAAAGGTCACTATTGACTTTTAGGATTGCTACTACCTGTAGGTGGCACTAGAGTTCTGGTCCTCTTCCTCTCTGAAGAGACAATTTGTGTTAATATATTCACCTAGCGTATTCTCCTGAATCCAGGGCCGTTCTGCTCCTCTTCTGAGTGATGTCATCGATCTTCAGACTCTCACCTTATGCTTTATGTGACGTGGAAGTCTCTTTTACAATGAAAGTCTATGGACCCTTGTTATGAGCCTCATTCTTATACTCCATAGACTTATTTTGTGAAAGTCACTTCCAGGTCACGCAGAGCGCAGAGTGACTCAGAGAGTCTGGAGAGCGATGATGTCACTGAGAAGAGGAGTAGAACGGCGCTGGTCCCGGAGAAGGCAGCGGTAGGTGAGTGTATTAATAAAATACATACACTACACTGACATTTAGGTGGACGGTTTTGTCTATTTTACAATAGAGGCAAGAATATATTAATAAATTGCTTTGAAAGTGCGGTTTATAAAGTCTGAATAAACCTGCCTTGGACATTTTAAACAGACTGTATCCTGTGCCTACCTCTAACACGGCTCAGTGAGTACAAAACCCTACAATACATATATATATACAGTTGAAACCAGAAGTTTACATACACTATATAAAAAGACCTATGCATGTTTTTCTCAATATCTGACATGAAATCAGAATAAACCTTTCCTGTTTTAGGTCAATTAGGATTACCATAATTTTTAATATTTGCCAATTGCCAGAATAATGAGAGAATGTTTTAAAGCATTTTTACTACTTACTGCAAAGTCAAAAGTTTACACACACTAAGATTACTATGCCTTTAAACAATTCTGGACTGCCCATATGATGATGTCATGTGTTTGGAAGCTTCTGATATTTTTTTGGGCAACATCTGAATTAATTAGAGACATACCTGTGGATGTATTTTAATGCACACCTGAAACACACTGCTTCTTTGTGTAGCATCATGGGAAAATCTAAAGAAATCAGCCAAGATATCAGGAAGAGAGTTGTGGACTTGCACAAGTCTGGCTCATCCTTGGGTACAATTTAAAGATCCCTAAAGATGCCATGTTCATCTGTACAAACAATTATACGCAAGTACAAACAAGATGGGAATGTCCAGCCTTCATACCGCTCAGGAAGGAGACTGGTTCTGCGTCCCAGAGATGATTGTGCTTTGTCCGACATGTGCATATCAACCCAAGGACAAAAGCAAAAGACCTTGTGAAGATGATGGTAGAAGCTGGGAAGATTGTGTCAATATCCACAGTGAAAAGAGTACTGTATCAACATGGGCTGAAAGGCCACTCTGCCAGAAAGAAGCCATTACTCCAAAATAAACATAAAAAAGCCAGATTAATGTTTGCAAATGCACACAGGAACATAGACCTTAATTTTTGGAGACATGTCCTGTGGTCTGATGAAACTAATATTTAACTTTTTGTGCATAATGACCATTGTTACGGTTGGAGGAAAAAGGGAGAAGCTTGGAAGCTGAAGAACACCATCCCAACTGTGAAACACGGGGTTGGCAGCATCATGTTGTGGGGTTGTTTTCCTGCAGGAGGGACTGGTGCACTTCACAAAATAGATGGCATCATGAGAAAAGAAGATTATGTGGCAATACTGAGCAACATCTCAAGACATCAGCCAGGAAGTTAGAGCTTGGGCGGAAATGGGTCTTCCAAACAGACAATGACCCGTAGCATACTGCCAAAATGGTAACAAAGTGGCTTAAGGATAACAAAATCAATGTTTTGGAGTGGCCATCACAAAGCCCTGATCTCAATCCTATTGAAAATTTATGGGCAAAGCTGAAACGGCAGGTGTGAGCAAGGCAACCTACAAACCTGGATTAGTTACACCAGTTTTGTCAGGAGGAATGGGCCCAAATTCTGGCCAACTATTGTGAGACGCTTGTGGAAGGATATCCCAAACTTTTGACCCAAGTCATTCAGTTTAAGGACAATGGTACCAAATACTAATGAAATGCATGTAAACTTTTGACTTTGCAGTAAGTAATAAAAATGTCTTAAAGCATTCTCTCTCTCCCATTATTCTGGCATTTGGCAAACATTGAAACTTATGGTAATCCTAATTGACCTAAAATGGGAAAGGTTTATTCTGATTTCATGTCAGATATTGAGAAAAACATGCATATGTGCCTTTTTATATAGTGTATGTAAACTTCTGGTTTCAACTATATATACAGACACACACATATGTATATATACAGTTATATGAAAAAGTTTGGGCACCCCTATTAATCTTAAGCTTAATGTTTTATAAAAATTGGTGTTTTTGCAACAGCTATTTCAGTTTGATATATGTAATAACTGTTGGACACAGTAATGTTTCTGCCTTGAAATGAGGTTTATTGTACTAACAGAAGATGTGCAATCTGCATTCAAACAAAATTTGACAGGTGCATAAGTATGGGCACCCTTATCATTTTCTTGTTTTAAATACTCCTACCTACTTTTTACTGACTTACTAAAGCACTTTTTTTTGTTTTGTAACCTCATTGAGCTTTGAACTTCAGAGCCAGGTTTATGCAATCATGAGAAAAGCTACTTAAAGTGGCCACTTGCAAGTTGTTCTCCTGTTTGAATCTCCTCTGAAGAGTGGCATCATGGGCTCCTCAAAACAACTGTCAAATGATCTGAAAACAAATATTATTCAACATAGTTGTTCAGGGGAAGGATACAAAAAGCTGTCTCAGAGATTTAACCTGTCAGTTTCCACTGTGAGGAACATAGTAAGGAAATGGAAGAACATAGCGACAGTTCTTGTTAAGGCCAGAAGTGGCAGGCCAAGAAAAAGATCAGAAAGGCAGAGAAGAAGAATAGTGAGATCAGTCAAGGACAATCCTCAGACCACCTCCAGAGAGCTGAAGCATCAACTTGCTGCAGGTGGTGTCACTGTGCATCGGTCAACTATACAACGCACTTTGCACAAGGAGAAGCTGTATGGGAGAGTGATGCGAAAGAAGCCGTTTCTGCAAGCACGCCACAAACAGAGTCGGCTGAGGTATGCAAAAGCACATTTGGAGAAGCCAATTTCTTTTTGGAAGAAGGTCCTGTGGACTGATGAAACCAAGATTGAGTTGTTTGATCATACAAAAAGGCGTTATGCATGGCGGCAAAAAAACACAGCATTCCAAGAAAAACACTTGCTACCCACAGTAAAATGTTGTGGAGGTTCCATCATGCTTTGGGGCTGTGTGGCCAATGCCGGCACCGGAAATCTTGTTAAAGTTGAGGGACGCATGGATTCCACTCAGTATCAGCAGATTCTTGACAATAATGTTCAAGAATGAGTGATAAAGTTGAAGTTACGCAGGGGATGGATCTTTCAGCAAGACAATGATCCAAAACACCGCTCCAAATCTACTCAGGCATTGATGCAGAGGAACAATTACAATGTTCTGGAATGGCCATCCCAGTCCCCAGACCTGAATATCATTGAACATCTGTGGGATCATTTGAAGAGGGCTGTCCATGCTCGGCGACCATCAAATGAACTGCAATTGTTTTGTAAAGAGGAATGGTCAAAAATACCTTCATCCAGGATCCAGGAACTCATTAAAAGCTACAGGAAGCGACTAGAGGCTATTATTTTTGCAAAAGAAGGATCTACTAAATATTAATGTCACTTTTCTGGTGAGGTGCCCATACTTATGCACGTGTCAAATTTTGTTTGAATGCAGATTGCACATTTTCTGTTAGTACAATAAACCTCATTTCAAGGCAGAAACATTACTGTGTCCAACAGTTATTACATAACCATCACTCCCATCATTCACACTAACTGCCCTGAGGCTGTACTCCTCCCGTGGGGAGTCATCCCATTCTTAGCTGCACACATAACACCGGCCTCAGCGGTCTGCCTTGCAGCGGCGGTCCCCACTGACCGCATTCCACGGGTGGCGTAGTCGGACTATCATCATACCAATAACCCTGCCTCTGATTTGACCACCCTGGGCACGGACCGGGTCATCGCCACAAGGACTACAACCCCCAGCATTCATCCTAAAAGGCCCGCTTCCGGGTTCCCCACAGGCCCAGGGGGCGCGTCACATGTGCAGACTGGTAGATTGGGCAGCCATTTTCCTGTAGATCACAGCTTCAGGAAGATGGCCGCGCACACCGGAAAGCCCACACGCCGCTCACCGGCCCCCAGGCAGACACCGGCCCCTAGCCAGACACTGGCCCCCAGGCAGACACCAGCTCCCAGGCAGACACCGGCCCCTAGGCAGACACTGGCCCGCAGCATCTCACCTCTTCTGCTGCCGGCGCCGCTGCTGCTGGGTTCCTGAAGGAAGGAGGGAACTGAGGGCCCTGCAATCCCGCTCCACCACAACAACTATCTGGTATCAGGCTCCAGGCACCCCCCATTTTCCTCCCAAATTTGGGGGGGGAAAAGTGCGTCTTATGGTCCGAAAAATACAGTATATATACAGTCATGGCCGAAAGTGTACCCACCCTTGAAATTGTTCCAGAAAATGAAGTATTTCTCCCAGAAAATTATTGCAATTACACATGTTTTGCTATACACATGTTTGTGTATTGGAATAACACAAAAATACTGAAAAAAAAGGCAAAACTGGACAAATTTCACACAAAACCCTCAAAATGGGCAGGACAAAATTGTTGGCCCCCTCAACTTAATATTTGGTTGCACCCCCTTTGGAATAAATAACTGCAATCAATTGCTTTCTATAACCATCAATAAGCTTCTTACACATCTCAACTGGAATTTTGGACCACTCTTCTTTTGCAAACTGCTGCAGGTCTCTCATATTTGAAGGGTGCCTTCTCCCAACAGCAATTTTAAGATCTCTCCACAGGTGTTCAATGGGATTTAGATCCAGACTGATTTCTGGCCACTTCAGAATTTTCCAGCACTTTGCTTCCATCCATTTCTGGGTGCTTCTTGAAGTATGTTTGGGATCGTCTTGCTGGAAAACCCATGATGTAGGACACAAAACCAGCTTTCTGACACCGGGCACTACATTGCAACAAAAAATTCTTTGGTAATCTTCAGATTTCATGATGCCTTGCATATAGTCAAGGCACCCAGTGCCAGAGGCAGCAAAACAACCCCAAAACATCTTTGAACCTCCACCATATTTAACTGGCACTACTGTGTTCTTTTCTTTGGAGGCCTCATTCCGTTTTTGGAAGTAGATCTGTGGGCAGCATGGTATCTCAGTGGTTAGCATGTTGCTTTGCAGTGTTTGGGTCATGAGTTAAAATCCCATCAAGGACAATATCTGCAAGGAGTTTGTATAGTGTGGCTTTAATCTGGGTACTCTGGTTTTCTCCTGCATTCCAAAAGACATACTGATGGGGAATTTAGATAATGAGAGCCAGAAAACACAGCATATCACCCAAGTGCAGTGCGATTCCCGTCGACGCCAGCAACAGAGGAGATGGAAAAATTTATTTTTCCGTCTCCTCCGCAGTTGTGCTGCAATCCTCTCATGCGAGAGGATCGGAGCACAGAGCACTGACACTCAGTTCCCGCTCGCAGCAGAGCTGTGCTCTCGCATAGGATGTGATTCGCTAGTGTGTCTCCGGCCTAAGTGTGAGGTTAGTGTGAAGATCAAGTTCAAGGTGCAGGGTGCTGGAGGCATGTGGAGTACATATCGTTCCGTCAGCATGAGGTTGTACCAAATTTCCTGCTGACCTTCCTGCAATGTCCAGGGCCTATGGCAAGAACTAGGCACTAAGGAGTATGCCTTAATCCCTTTCATACAGAGGAAGTCGAACGGAGAACCATGAGAGTAAGATGTATCGGATCTCAGGAATACTGTGGGGCTGGACGGGAAATCCCTGGGGCTGACTAGAGGATCAAGCGTAGGGATAGTCTGAGCTGAACATAAGCACAAGCTTGAAATTGTACTTCATGCTAGTGGTAAAATTTCATCAATATGACTCGCATTTATTTGTGAAAAAAACAGAAATTTGGTGAAAATTTTGAAAAATTTCGCAATTTTCAAACCTTGAATTTTCATACCCTTAAATCAGAGAGATATGTCACACAAAATAGTTAATAAATAACAACATGTCTACGTTACAATAGCACAATTTTGGAACGAAAATATTTTTTTTGTTAGGAACTTATAAGGCTTAAAAGTTGACCAGCGATTTCTCATTTTTTCAACAAAATTTACAAAACCATTTTTTTAGGGACCACATCACATTTGAAGTGACTTTGAGGGGGCCTTTATGACAGAAAATACCCAAAATTGACACCATTCTAAAAACTGCACCCCTCAAGGTGTTTAAAATCACATTCAAGAAGTTTATTAACCCTTCAGGTGCTTCACAGGAATTTTTGGAATGTGGAAGAAAAAAATGAACATTTAACTTTTTTCACAAAAATGTTATTTTAGACCTCAATTTTTTTTATTTTCGCAATGGTAACAGGAAAAAATGGACCCCAAAATTTGTTGTGCAATTTCTCCTGAGCATGCCGATACACAATATGTGGGGGAAAACCACTGTTTGGGCGCATGGCAGGGTTCGGAAGGGAAGGAGTGCCATTTGACTCTTTGAATGTAAAATTTGCTTGAATAATTAGGGGACGCCATGTTGCGTTTTGAGAGCCCCTGTTGTGCCTAAACAGTGGAAACCCCCCACAATTGACACCATTTTGGAAACTAGACCCCTCAGGGAACTTATCTAGATGTGTGATGAGCACCCTGAACCCCGAGGTGCTTCACAGAAGTTTATAACATGGAGCGATAAAAATAAAAAAATCAAACTTTTTTCACAAAAATTATCTTTTAGCCCCATATTTTTTATTGTCACAAGGGTAAGAGGAGAAAAGAACCCCAAAAACTGTTGTGCAATTTCTCCTGAGTACGCCGATACTCCACATGTGGAGAAAATACACTGGGCGCACGGCAGGGTTCAGAAGGGAATAAGCGCTGTGTGACTTTTTGAACGCAAAATTGGCAGGAGCAGACGCCATGTCTTGTTTGGAGAGTCCCTGATGTGCCTAAATAGTGGAAACCCCCCACAAGTGACCCTATTTTGGAAACTTGACCCCTCAAGGATTTTATCAAGGGGTATAGTAAACATTTTGAACCCAAAGGTATGACACATAATTTGATAACATTAGGTCATCATATTGAATAAGTTGTCATTAGTCTTGAGTGCAAGTGCTCGCTACTTGAGTTTGTATCGGGTACTCAACGTATGCACCATGTGTCGGGGGTGCTCGAGTGACATGCTCGAGTCCTCGACCCCCATGTTTCATGGCTGTTAGACACCCAAAAAAACATGCGGGGATCGCTCGTGCATGGCAGGCAATCCACGCAATGTGTTTTCGGCCACGAAGCAAATGGAGCGGATGTGGCACCCTGCTGTGCACAGGAACCACAGGACCAAGGGTGCATGGACGGACTCCTCCACAAGAGGCCCTCATAACATACAAACACCTCCACCCTTCAACCTCACACCACCAGAGGGAGCCTGTTAGGGATATATATATGGAGGGTGGAGCCAGGCAGCTCAGTTAGTAGTCAGACTGAGAGAGAGTCTGAGAGCGTGCTGACGCTGAGAGCAGCGAAGACGCAGCGTGTCTGCTGCTGAGTTCTAAGGGCCCCAAGTGAGGCCGACGGCAAGAGGAGAGAGGAGTTAAGGGGGCAGAGGAGCATCATAGGCTCACCCCGATATACAAACCGGACACCGGGTCCGCGTCTACAGTGTCCCGTTATACCCAGTAGGGACCACCGGCATCCCAGGAGGACTACAAGTCCCTGGCTGACCTGAAGCTAAACCCATTACAGGACCAGGAACCACAAGGCCCCAGCTTCCAGGGAGAGTGGTTGCCAACAGAAGGTCCTACTACCGAGCGACAGGTGAAGGAACAGCACGACACATAAGCTAGGCTCAGTTGCAGGCTGGCCAGGAGCATACAGAAAGGCAGACATGGACCAGGAGGCCTTATACCCACTCACTGGGGAGAAGTCCTGAAGTGCACCCATCCTACTGAGTACCCTGGACCGTACCTGACATCCGAACCAGTAAAAGTATTGAAGCGAATCCCCTGTCTCTGTCAGTTACTCCTGCTGCGCCATCCCGCCTGCACTACAAGCCCCAGCATCACCACCCACCATCAAACTCCACACTGCCCCGGGGGCCCGCTCCACCTGTGGGGAGCAGAAACATTCCAGCTACCATCCCATCACCCCCCGGAGGTCTGCAGGAGTGCTGGTAATCCTTACCAGGTACCACAGGTGGTGTCACAAATTATTTATTTTATTTTTATCTCTATCCAAGTTCCAATCCCCTTTTTTGGTTGACTGCCCTGGGCCACGGACCGGGCCAGCCACTGTGATATACCCCCCCCCCCAGCATCCATAGGCCCGGCTGCCGAGTACCCCATTGCCCCGGGGGCGCGTCAACTTCTGACGTCACGAACAAGATTTCGTGCCCGTTGCAACGAACAGGATTCCGTGCCCGTTGCCACCGGGTACTGTGCGCCTTAGCAAAAAACTGTGTCACATACCGTGGTGAAGTTTTCCCGCCAATTGCCGCTGTTTCCCGCCATTGTCCGCCATTTTCGAGTCGCCGCGCGGGAAGAAGAGGGGCGTAACCGCGGGAATCAGAGAGGCGTGACTTCTGGAAGCGTGCGAAGCTCAAGCCCCGCCTCGCGCTCTGACGCAGCACCAGGAAGCGTCAGGTCCTGGAAGGAGATCGTCGTCTGCGGAGCTGAGGCCTACCCGATTAAAGAAACAGGAGGTAGGCTACGGTTCACTAGAGGGGCGCAACCATGGTCGACGACCAGCGAGACGCCAGACCACCGGATAATGCTCCGGATGCTCAACTTGCGCCCAGCGCTGCTCAGGCCGGTGTGGAAGCCCCAACAGCATGGGTCGTGATTCCGTTGATATCCATGGCCCTGCCGTATATCCCTGGAGCAAAATGGCTTCCCCAGTATGATGGCAAACTAGACACCCTGTCTGGATTCAAAAGGAAGATATGCAGTGTACTGGATATGTACTCAATGACTGGTAAGCAGAGAGCCGCTGTTGTGCTGGGACAATTGACTGGTGCCGCAGAGCTGGAAGTTGAAACCTGGCCAGCCGCAGACCAGGAATCAGTATCCATTATCTTTAAGAGACTGCAAACTGTCTTTGAAAACCGCACTCAGACAGATCTCCGGATGAGGTTCTACCACTGTACCCAGAAACCTGAGGACAGTATCCAGGACTATGCCTGGCGCTTACAGGAAGCCCTGCGGGCCCTGAAACAGGTTAGTCAAGCCAGCATACAAGATGAGAACAAAATGCTGACAGAACAATTCATCCGGGGGTTGAGGTCCCCGGAGGAGGGCAGAACCGTACGGTGGTGGGCCTTAGATCATCCAAATGCCACCTTTGACATCCTGAAGGACATGGCTATTAAGGGCCTTCAGCCCCTGGAAACATCAGGGACTGCTATCCAGCGTTACCAGGGTGGGGCCACCCCAGTGCCCGCAGCACCCACTGCTCCTTCATTAATGGCTGAAACAAAGATGCAAATGGTGCCCCCTAGCGAGCTGGACAGCCTGCGCTCTGAAGTGCGTCAGCTAAGTAAAACCCTGACCACTGTCCTGAGCACCCTGCAGCTACAGACGGAGCCCGAGCCGGAAGGAAGGATCCTACTCGTCGACAGCCCTGAGGATGTCGCCTGGATGAGAAGGAAGACAACGCCACCCCGGAAGAGGACAACGCCACTCCGGAGGAGGACAACGCCACCCCGTGGGAGGACCAACGACCAACGTCGCCCTCCAGGAGACTTCATCTGCTACCGCTGCCACAAGGCAAGCCACACCACACGGAACTGTCCATTAAACGGGCAAACCCTGGGGCCGAGGGCCGACACCCAGGAGTAAATCAACCAGGCCCATCAAGCTGGTACCACCGGTTCGTAGGAGGAAGGCCTTTCCTGTCCATCGTGCTGGACGGCATAGCAACACCTGCGTTACTGGACACCAGCTCACAGGTAACCATCATACCTGATGTCCTCTACAAAAGGTACTGGTCCATAGATGAACTCCGCCCGCCAGCCCCAAACCTCTCTGTGTATGCCTCTAACGGCCTTCCTCTTAACCTAGTAGGGGTTAAGGACGTGACAGTAAAGGTTGGGAGAGTGGAACTAAAGGACCAAGGACTAATTGTCATAGAATCTAACCCTGGTGATACAGACTTGTATATGATACTTGGTACAAATTGTAATGGGTCTGGGAGGTGGAACCTCTGAGCAACTATACAAAGGGGCAGTCCTTGTAAGGAAGCGGGTGGCTCCCAGGGAAGGCGGGCAGGTAGTCACGGCAAGTGACAGGGACAGTCTCTGGGTAGAAGGGGCAGGAAGTCACGGCAAGTGACAGGGACAGTCTCTAGGCAGGCGGATGGTCACGGCAAGTGACAGCAGGGTAAGAGTCTCTAGACGGGCAGGTGGTCACGGCAAGTGACAGCAGGGAAAGAGTCTCTAGACGGGCAGGTGGTCACGGCAAGTGACAGCAGGGAAGAGTCTCTAGATAGGCTAGCAGGCAGGTAGCAGGTGAGAGCTCCCAGGTGAGCGGGCAAGAGTCTCTGGACAGGCAGGTGGTCACGGCAAGTGACGGCAGGGCCTCCAGGTAGGCTAGCAGGCAGGTAGCAGGTGAGCGCTCCCAGGTGAGCGGGCAAGAGTCTCAGGACAGGCAGGTGGTCACGGCAAGTGACGGCAGAGCCTCCAGGTAGGCTAGCAGGTAGGTAGCAGGTAAGCGCTCCCAGGTGAGCGAGTAAGAGTCTCTGGACAGGCAGGTGGTCACAGCAAGTGACGGCTAAGCCTCCAGGTAGGCTAGCAGGCAGGTAGCAGGTGAGCGAGTAAGAGTCTCTGGACAGGTAGGCAGGTATCAGGCAGGTATCTGGCAGGTACTTCCCGGTCCGCAGGCGGACTGATCCATAGACAGACTGGCAGGTGCTGGTAGGCAGACTGTCGGACCACAGGATAGCAAGCAGGTAAGCAGATATCAGGCAGATATCAAGCAGGAATCTGGCAGGTAACTGGCAGGTAACTGGTAACGGGACCTGAGGGCTGAAGCAGAGTTGAAAGGCTTTGCAACAACATTGCTCGGGCACCTCCATTTTGGAGGAGGTGCCTTATATATGGTGAGGTCCTCCGGCCATTGGCCAAGGACTCCTTAGGACGGCGCGCGCGGCCCCTTTAAGAGAGGGGGAGCGCGCGCGAGCGCGCCCTAATCACAGAGGCCGGGAAGCAGCGCGCGCTGCCAGCAGAGCGGGAGGAAGCCGCCGGGCACGGAGCGAAGAGGTGAGGGGAACGGCGTCCCTGTCTGGCAGGAGGCAGGGACGCCGACGCTACAGTACCCCCCCCTTTAGGCCCCCCCTTTTTTAGGCCAGAGAGAAATTTATCAAGGATGAGCAGGGCATGGATGTTCTCCCAGGGCTCCCATGTTCTCTCCTCAGGACCAAACTCCTTCCAATCCACTACAAAAAAGGACTTTCCTCTTACCCTTTTGGTGGCCAGAATGTTCTCTACCTCAAACTCGTTTTCAGCGGAAACCGGAGCAGGAGGCGTACCTGTAGACTTGGAAAAAGAGTTAAGTACCACGGGTTTGCGTAGAGATACATGGAAGGAGTTAGGAATCCGCAAGTTGGCTGGGAGTTTCAATTTATAGGCCACCGGGTTGATTTGTTTGATAACTTCCAGTGGGCCGATGAACCGAGGCCCTAACTTGTAGGAAGGAATCTTGAGCCGGACGAGAGCCAGACCTTATCTCCAGGACGGAATTGTGGTGGATCCAGACATCTTTTGTCAGCCTGTTTTTTCATCCGCTCGGATGACTGAAGAAGTGCGGATCTGGTACTTTCCCAAATGGAGGAAAATTCGTTAACGAGAGATTCCGCAGCCGGATTGTCCACCGAGGTGGAGACGGGAAACGGGATCCGAGGATGCTGACCGAAGACTACAAAAAACGGGGATTTGGAGGAAGATTCGCTCTCGTGATTATTGTAAGAAAATTCGGCCCACGGTAAAAGATCCACCCAGTCGGAATGGTGAGCATTAACAAAGTGCCGGAGGTAACTGGTTAAAATTTGGTTGATCCGTTCTACTTGGCCATTGGACTGTGGGTGATATGCAGAAGAAAAGTCCAAGGTGACCCCCAGCAGTTTACACATGGCTCGCCAAAAACGAGAGGTGAACTGAACCCCTTGGTCGGATACGATGTGGAGAGGAAGACCGTGTAGACGGAAGACATGATGGATAAAGTCTTTAGCTAACTCTGATGCAAACGGGAGACCCGGCAAGGGAATAAAGTGAGCTATTTTGGAAAAGCTGTCAGCGACCACCCATATGACCGTACAACCGGCAGAGACAGGGAGGTCCGTTATAAAGTCCATAGCTATATGCTGCCACGGGGCAGCAGGTACAGGAAGAGGAAGGAGACGGCCGGCTAGCAGATGTCTCGGAACCTTGTTGCGGGCGCAGGACACACAGGCTGAAACAAAGTCTATTACGTCCTTGTGCAGGGTAGGCCACCAGTAATGCCGGGAAATAAGCTGGAGGGTCTTTTTCTGACCAGCGTGGCCAGCTAGCTTGGACGAGTGTCCCCAGTGTAGAACCTTCTCACAATCAGGAACAGTTACGAATGTCTTACCGGGTGGAAGACGATTTAGATTCACGGGGGCCACCTGCATTACTTTGGCGGGGTCGATTATGTGTTTAGGCTCCTCCTCAAGATCAGAGACCAAAAAGGATCGGGATAAGGCATCAGCTTTGATGTTCTTGTCAGCCGGGCGAAAATGTAGAATGAAGTTAAAGCGGGCGAAGAACAAGGACCACCGGGCTTGGCACGGGTTAAGTCTCTGGGCACTCAAGAGGTAAGCCAAGTTCTTGTGGTCCGTGTAAATTATTACCGGGTGAAGAGCCCCCTCGAGCAGGTAACGCCACTCTTCCAGTGCCAGCTTAATGGCCAACAATTCTCGGTCTCCTATTGAATAGTTGCGTTCAGATGAGGAGAAGAGTTTGGAGAAGAAGCCGCAGGTTACCATTCTTCCGGAAGACGACTTTTGGGTCAGTACCGCTCCGGCTCCGGAGGAGGAAGCGTCGACTTCTAGAAAGAATTGTTTGTTGCCGTCCGGACGATGCAGCACAGGGGCGGAGGAAAAAGCTCGTTTTAAAGAAAGGAAGGCCTCCTCTGCTTCGGGCGGCCATTCTCTGGGATTAGCGCCCTTACGGGTGAGCGCCGAGATAGGGGCAGTCTGGGAACAGAAGTGCGGAATGAAGAGGCGGTAGTAGTTGGCGAAGCCCAGGAACCGCTGAATAGCCTTCAACCCCTCTGGTCGGGGCCACTTCTCGATGGCAGACAGTTTCTCAAAGTCCATTTGTAGGCCGGTCTGAGAGATTATGTAGCCCAGAAACGGAAGCGAGGTCTGCTCAAAGAGGCACTTCTCATATTTAGCGTAGAGGTGGTTCTGCCTGAGCCTGAGCAGGACCTGATGAACGTCCCTCCGGTGAGTGAGAAGATCCGGAGAGAAGACCAAGATGTCGTCCAGGTACACCACCACGCAGGAGTAGAGAAGGTCCCGGAAGATGTCATTGACCAACTCTTGAAAGACGGTGGGAGCGTTACAGAGACCGAAGGGCATTACAAGATATTCATAGTGGCCGTCCCGGGTGTTGAATGCCGTCTTCCATTCATCTCCCTGACGGATACGGACCAGATTATACGCCCCACGGAGGTCCAGCTTGGTGAAGATTCTAGCCCCCCTCAGATGGTCAAATAATTCAGGAATGAGCGGAAGGGGGTATTTATTCTTCACTGTGATCAGGTTAAGGCCTCTATAGTCTATACAGGGACGGAGTGAGCCGTCCTTCTTCTTGACGAAGAAGAAGCCTGCTCCCGCCGGGGAGGTAGATTTCCGAATAAATCCCCGGGCCAGATTCTCCTCAATATATTCAGACATGGACCGGGTCTCAGCAGCGGACAAAGGGTAAATACGCCCACGGGGAGGAGTAGCGCCGGGCATCAGGTCAATTGGGCAGTCGTATGGTCTATGAGGGGGTAATGTCTCTGCTTCTCTTTTATTAAAGACGTCCGCAAAAGACCAATAGGGAGCCGGTAGGCCAGGTAGATTGGCTGGGGTAGGAGAAGGACGAGCAGGATGAACAGGAACTAAACAAGTCTTATGGCAGTCCTGTCCCCAGCGAAGAACTTCTCCAGTCTGCCAATCAAGCACGGGTGTGTGTTTCTGGAGCCAAGGTAGGCCTAGCAAGAGGGCGTGAGAGAGCCCAGGCAGAACATGGAAGCAGATGCTCTCAGAGTGCAGCATTCCCACCTGCAGAGTTATGGATTCGGTGATGAGTTGGATGGGATGTGGTAAGAGGCCCCCATCCACGGCGGCGACAGACAAGGGTACAGCCAGAGGTTTGGTGGGAATGCGGTATTTCTCTACCAGGGACTGAGAAATGAGATTTCCGGCAGCTCCAGAGTCAAGTTGAGCCAGTTCAAAATAACGGTTCTCCCCGCAGATGATAGAGACCGACAGCATTAGAGATGGAGAGGGTTTATTTCTGTCTAGGGTGACCTCTGTGAGCGATCCTAGACACAGGCATTTCCGGACCTCTCCGGGCAGGAACGGATCCGGTGCTCCTTACTGCCACAGTAGAAGCAGCTCCCCTCGGCACGGCGTAATTCCTGACGGGTCTTGACCATCTTGGTCTGGTCGACCTGCATAGGCTCGGGTGAGTGCGCCGGAGGAGTAACGGAGGAAGTGACGGATCTCTGGAAGGTAGGGGCAAGGCGTGGAAACCTCCTCTCACGGGTGACCTCTTTGGTGCGCTCCTGGAACCGGATGTCAATCCAGGTGGCAAGTGAAATTAAGTCGTCGAGAGTGGTAGGAATGTCCCGACCGGCGAGTTCATCTTTAATACGGCCGGACAGACCCTCCCAGAAGACAGAGACCAGGGCGTCATTATCTCAGGCAAGCTCCGAAGCAAGGGTACGGAACCGTATGGCATATTGGCCCACGGTGAGACTTCCTTGGCGGAGGCGTAGCAGAGATGAGGCGGATGAGGTCCTCCGTCCTGGTTCGTCGAAGACCTTCCGGAAAGCCGAGAGAAAGGCTGGCAGATTGGACACCAGGGGGTCTCCTCTCTCCCATAGAGGATTTAGCCAAGCCAGCGCCTCCCCCGTGAGATGGGACATGATGAAGGCTACTTTGGCTCGGTCGGTGGAAAACTGGTGTGCCAACAGTTCGAAGTGCAGAGTGCACAGGTTAATGAAGCCCCGTGCCTGACCGGGATCTCCGCCAAAATGAGGCGGGGCGGTGAGGCGGGGACCGGGAAGAGATGCCATGGAATTGATGGGCAGCGGCGCTGCCGGGGTAGGAGTCATGCGACTGGAAGCCGGTCCCGAAGATGTAGTCAGCGTGTCCAGGCGTGAGTTAACACTACGCAGGTGGCTCAGGATGGACTCATGTTGGGACCTCTGACGGGACAGTTCATGGCAAAGGTCCGAGAGCGAGGGAGCTTGGGTGCCACCGGGTTCCATGGCCCCGAGCAAACTGTAACGGGTCTGGGAGGTGGAACCTCTGAGCAACTATACAAAGGGGCAGTCCTTGTAAGGAAGCGGGTGGCTCCCAGGGAAGGCGGGCAGGTAGTCACGGCAAGTGACAGGGACAGTCTCTGGGTATAAGGGGCAGGAAGTCACGGCAAGTGACGGGGACAGTCTCTAGGCAGGCGGATGGTCACGGCAAGTGACAGCAGGGTAAGAGTCTCTAGACGGGCAGGTAGTCACGGCAAGTGACAGCAGGGAAGAGTCTCTAGATAGGCTAGCAGGCAGGTAGCAGGTGAGCGCTCCCAGGTGAGCGGGCAAGAGTCTCTGGACAGGCAGGTGGTCACGGCAAGTGACGGCAGGGCCTCCAGGTAGGCTAGCAGGCAGGCAGCAGGTGAGCGCTCCCAGGTGAGCGGGCAAGAGTCTCAGGACAGGCAGGTGGTCACGGCAAGTGACGGCAGAGCCTCCAGGTAGGCTAGCAGGTAGGTAGCAGGTAAGCGCTCCCAGGTGAGCGAGTAAGAGTCTCTGGACAGGCAGGTGGTCACAGCAAGTGACGGCTAAGCCTCAAGGTAGGCTAGCAGGCAGGTAGCAGGTGAGCGCTCCCAGGTGAGCGAGTAAGAATCTCTGGACAGGTAGGCAGGTATCAGGCAGGTATCTGGCAGGTACTTCCCGGTCCGCAGGCGGACTGATCCATAGACAGACTGGCAGGTGCTGGTAGGCAGACTGTCGGACCACAGGATAGCAAGCAGGTAAGCAGATATCAGGCAGGTATCAGGCAGGTATCAAGCAGGAATCTGGCAGGTGACTGGCAGGTAACTGGTAACAGGACCTGAGGGCTGAAGCAGAGTTGAAAGGCTTTGCAACAACATTGCTCGGGCACCTCCATTTTGGAGGAGGTGCCTTATATATGGTGAGGTCCTCCGGCCATTGGCCGGGGACTCCTTAGGACGGCGCGCGCGGCCCCTTTAAGAGAAGGGGAGCGCGCGCGCGCCCTAAGCACAGGGGCCGGGAAGCAGCGCGCGCTGCCAGCAGAGCGGGAGGAAGCCGCCGGGCACGGAGCGGAGAGGTGAGGGGAACGGCGTCCCTGTCTGGCAGGAGGCAGGGACGCCGACGCTACACAAATATTGTTGGTAACTGTTTGGGAGAAGTGTTGTTTTTGCTCCAACAGATTGCTGACACTGACAAACCAAGGCAGAGGAAGGTGCTCCAGAGAGAGATAAGAACCCTCGTGTATCAGCAACAGGTAAAGCTAACAGGTGGTGAGATAGGTAATGTACGGGTGACAGACCCGATACCCATTGTGATTCCCCCAATGAGTGAGATGCTGATTTGGTGTAGGACAGCAATAGGTCTCAAGGGACAGAACTACCAGGCGGTAGTGGAGCCAATTAGCTCAGAGCACAGGCCTACACTCTTAACTGCTAGAGGGGTAGTTGACGTACGCAATGGGAGGGTGCCAGTACGACTCCTAAATTGTGGGGAGGAGGAAGTCAAATTGCCAAGGTACGCCACTGTTGCTAGATTGTATACTGTGAATGATGATGCCATACACACAGTGGAATCCTTGACCCCACCAGATACAGTGGAGGACAATGACTCCGAAGTTCAGCTGGAGGATTTGTGTCAACAGCTCCATGTTGGGACTGACGCCACTGCTGTCCATCAAAACACGGTGTTTACAGAGTGGTTCAGGAATATGAACAAGTGTTTAGTAAGCACCCACTTGATTTTGGTAGGGTCAAAGGGGTACAATACCACATTCCTACCGGTAACCATCCACCTATTAAGGAGCGTTACAGACCCGTACCACCAGCACATTATCAGAAAGCCAAGGAAATGTTACACGACATGAAAAAGGCAGGGGTAGTAAGGGATAGCTGTAGCCCCTGGGCAGCTCCCCTGGTCCTGGTCAGGAAAAAGGACGGTAGCATGAGGATGTGTGTAGATTATAGACAGATTAATCACATAACACATAAAGATGCATACCCTTTGCCCCGAATAGAGGAATCCCTGGCTGCACTAAAATCTGCCAATTACTTCTCTACACTGGATCTCACTAGCGGGTACTGGCAAGTCTCTGTTGCTGAGGAAGACCGAGAGAAGACGGCCTTCACCACCCCGATGGGACTGTGCGAGTTCAACAGTATGCCGTTTGGTTCTCTGCAATGCACCCGGAACGTTCCAAAGGCTGATGGAGTGTTGCTTGGGACATCGGAACTTCGAGACAGTGCTGCTGTACTTGGATGACGTTATCGTGTACTCGAGGACGTATGAGGACCATCTGAAGCACCTGGCGGAGGTATTTGAAGCATTGTCCCGGTATGGGATGAAACTAAAGCCTTCTAAATGCCACTTGCTCAAGCAGAAGGTTCAGTACCTGGGGCACGTAGTCAGCTCGGAGGGAGTAGCACCAGACCCGGAGAAGGTCACTGCCATCCAGAAGTGGCCTGAACCCAGAAGCATCAAAGAAGTACGGCAATTCCTGGGACTGGTCGGGTACTACAGGAGGTTCATAAAGGACTATACCAAAAAGGTAGCACCTCTACAAGACCTCCTGGTAGGACAGCCCAAAAGAGGAAAGAGTCCCCCATTCCAGTGGGGCAAAGAACAAGCCGAATCCTTTGCAGTAATGAAGGAAATCCTGACTGGTGAAGAAATTCTGGCTTATCCTGACTACAGCCAGCCTTTCTTGCTGTACACCGACGCCAGCAATGAGGGACTGGGAGCTGTGTTGTCCCAGAAGCAGAATGGAAGAGAGAAGGTAACTGCGTATGCCAGCAGGAAGCTACGCCCTACCGAGAGGAACCCGGAGAACTACAGTTCCTTCAAGCTGGAGTTCCTGGCCTTGGGCTATCACTGAAAGGTTCAAGCATTACCTAGCCTCATCTAAGTTTACAGCTTTTACTGACAACAATCCCTTGACACACCTGGAGACAGCCAGGTTGGGAGCCATGGAACAGCGTTGGGTGGCCAGACTGTCAAATTATCAGTTCACCATCAAGTACCGGGCAGGTCACAAGAACACCAACGCTGATGCCCTGTCAAGGATGCCTCACCAGTCAGACACCGAGGATGAAGTGGATGATTTAGAGGAAGTTGAATTACCTGCTTTCCACCGAAGCGGAGTGGTCCATGAGCAACACGTCACCAGAAGACGTCAGGGAAGGATGCTGAATCCTCTACCCCACCACAGTTGGAAGGAGACCCAGGACAGTGACCCGGTTGTCAGCCTTATCAAAAGACTGATCACCCAGGAAGGTTCCCACCTCGAGAAGGATGCTCCTCCACAAGCCAACCAACTGTGGAATGAAAGAAGCTGACTGTTCATCTACAGAGAGAAGCTGTGCAGAAGATATGTCAACCCCAAGACCCATGAAATGGTGTGGCAGATTGTTGTACCCAGGACAGATATTCAGATGGTGTTGGAAGCCTACCACGATCAAGCAGGTCACTTTGGCTGGAAGAAGCTGGAAACCCTGCTGAAGGACCGGTTCTACTGGGTTGGAATGCTGAGCTCCATAGAGAGGTGGTACAGGAATTGTGGGTCCTGTAGCCTCAGAAGAAAAGACTACAGCAGCCAGAAAGCACCCTTGCAGTCCATCAAGACAACCCAGCCCCTGGAGATCGTCGCTCTGGATCACGTCAAGCTGGCACCCAGCAGGTCAGGCTACTGCTATGCCCTGACCATGGTGGATCACTATTCCCAGTTCCTGGTGGTAGCCCCTGTCAAGGACCTGACAGCGGAGACTGCAGCAAGAACGTTCCAAGCATACTTCTGCAGGCCCCATGGATACCCGGACAAAGTGCTGACGGATCAAGGCCCTGCCTTTGAAGCCGAGCTGTTTAAAGAATTCTGTCATCTGTACGGATGCAAAAAGATCCGGACTACGCCGTACCACCCTCAGACCAATGGTTTGTGTGAGAAAATTAACCACATCGTCATAGACCTGCTGAAAACCTTACCCTTGGAAGAAAGAAATCAGTGGCCAGACAAGCTACCTGACCTGGTAGATCGGTACAATCACATACCTGTGAGTTCTACAAATTGTACTCCAGCGTACCTCATGAGAGCAAGACCTGGGAAATTGCCCATGGACCTGGAACTCGGAGTGGTAGAACCTAAAGCAGATATGTCCACTGAAGACTGGGATACAAATCGGCAAGAGCAGTACAGGAGAGTACAGGCCTGTGTCGAAGACAGTCTGAACAGAGTAAGGGAGAGGCAGGAAGAACAGTACAACAAATATGCACCAGCAGAACCCTTGGCACCTGGAGGGATAGTGCTAAAGCGGAAGAGAAGAGGTCACAAACTTGATGACCAGTGGGAAAGAGAGCCCTACACAGTGCTGAACTCCAGATTTGATAACAGTAAAACCTGCCTGATTAGCAAAGATGGAGGAAAAACAACTGCAACAGTCTCAAGAGACCATCTGAAAGTGTGCCCAGGTCTACTGAAGACAACGGCGGAAGAATTACCTCCTATAGCACCGGAAGAACCTAAGGAAGAAGTGCTTCACACAGTTCTAGGAGATTTCCCTGCGGACTGGCCTCAACTTGATGGAGCAGTTATTATACCAGTAATACACTTCTATCAACCACAAGAAGAAACTGTGAGTGCTCTAGAAGAACCTGCTCAGGAACTGGAAGAGTCTCCAGTAAGAGGAGGATCACCCGTTGAAGCAGAGCCTGAAGGCAGTGCACTTGCCAGTCCCATAGAGAGATTAAGGCAGTTTTATAATCTTCCAGCACGTACACCTGCTAGATTAACGGAGAGTGCATGCACAGACACTAGTAACACCCCAGTGCTACGAAGGTCCACACGCAGCACACAAGGACAAATCACTGCCAGGTTTAGGGAATAAGCACAAAGTGCCTAAATTGTAAATAGTTACCCAGTAGGGTATTGCATATTGTTTATTATGTAAACTGAAAGTAACATGTGCCTTTAGTTACCCGTCAGGGTATAAAGACTTGTAGGCTGAAGACTGTGAGCAGCCAAAAACTGTCTTGTATATAGTTGCACTTATCAAAGTGCCCCCTTTATTTGACCACAGAACAAAAACCTGTTCGGCGTGGCCGAAGACGTGGTCCAGCACCTGGATCACTTATGCCCTGTAGCCACGCCCAGGGCCTACGTTGAGGGTTTTCAGGCGGGTCCCTCATGTTTCTTATGTTCTTTCTTCGGTGAAATGGACACCTGGTTACGGGACATACTGTAACTTAATTGTTGTTATAATTATTATTGTAGTTATTGTTGTTACCTGTTTTGAAAAAAATGCTTCAGTCCAGGAGTACTGAATTGTACTAGGGGGGAATGTGGCACCCTGCTGTGCACAGGAACCTGTCACGGGTGTGTCGCCACGAAGATCGTCACGATTACACAGCCTGACTTCTCGCAGCTGAGTTTTTGGTGCTTTGTGTTTTTCGGCAGTGAGGGAGTTAACTCTCTCTCTCTCTGTGCTAGACGAGGTCCAGCCTGCCCAGCTGCAATCAATGTTGCTGTAGTGGGACTCCTTCAAATGCCTGCCGGTCTGTTAGGGAAGTGTCGGTGAAAGCATTTCATGCAGACTAACAGAGCGGATCGTGGTATTTGGAGTTTCAGAGTTAAGTGTATTTGGAGTGTTTTTTCCCTTCCTTGCTTTATCATTTATCTCCTTTCCCGTTGGTGTTCCCTCTGTTGTAGTTGTGTAGTTTTTGTATGCAAGGTGGTTTTGATTTTACCCTTGTACTGTCTCATTCGTCTAAGTACTGAGTGTGGGCATATTATTACCTGTCCCCTTTTGTTGTGATCAGGGGTCCTTCTCAGGACTAGATTACTTAGGTGCAGGGATCCTCAGGAGGTAGGGGTTACGCTGGCGGCCTGGACCTCTGTACCTTTAACAGTACCTCCAGGTAGAGGGATTAGTCAGGGCCCCAGCTTAGGGTCAGCTTAGGCCCCCTACCTCCAGTACACAGAGACAGCGTGACATTTTCACTGACCACTTAGATTTTCTCCAGCTACCATGGATCCAGTAGCCGGTCTAGCTCGGCAGTTGCAGAGTTTGTCCATGGAGCTGGCGGACGTTAGGTCCAAGGTTTTGTTTCCTCAGGAGCAAGCCGGACCAGAACCTAAAGTAGCTCTCCCTGACAGGTTCACTGGGGGGCGGGACAAGTTTTTTGTTTTCCGGGAGGCATGCAAGTTGTACTTTCGGCTGCGGCCTCGGTCATCGGGGAGTGAAGAACAAAGGGTGGGAATTGTCATCTCGCTCCTACAAGGGGACCCACAATCTTGGGCGTTCTCTCTTCCCCCAGGCTCCCCGGCTCTCCAGTCAATGGATAGGTTTTTTGCTGCTCTGGGTCTTGTATATGATGACCCGGATCGGATCTCCCTTGCTGAATCTAAGTTACGTAGGATCCAGCAGGGAGATCGTCCGGCGGAGGAATTCTGTTCGGAGTTCCGTAGGTGGGCCACTGACATCCAGTGGAATGACCCGGCTCTTAGGAGACAGTTTTGTCAAGGTTTATCCGACAAATTACAGGATGTGTTGGCACAGTATGACTCTCCCGCGTCACTGGAAGCCGCTATGGCCCTTGCTATTGGCATTGACAGACGGCTTCGGGAGAGGTGCGGGATAACTCCACCCCCTGTGATGACTCCACCTCCTACAAGGTCCCCTCATATGGTGGTTCCCCTGGTCAGTCCAGAGGAGCCTATGCAATTAGGAGGGACATCATTTCGGGGGAGGGGACCGGTGGTGCGCCATAAGACAGGAAGGTGTTTCTTCTGCGGGAGAAAGGGACATTTTATTGGGGGGTGTCCATCCCATCCCTTGCAGAGTGAAGAGTCGTCGGAAAACTGTTGATCCCAGGTTGTGTGGTGGACGGCAATCTGGGAGTAGGTATTTCGTCCCTAGGTTCGTCTCAGTTTCTCGTTCCGGCGGAGGTGGTGGTGGGTACGAGAACTGAGAGGATATCTGTTCTTCTGGATAGTGGGGCCGGGGCTAATCTGGTGGACGCTCGGTTTGCCCGGGTTCAAGGTATGCGATTGAGTGAGTTGGCTAAACCCATCCCCATATTCTCGATCGATGCCAGGCCTCTCGGTCAGGGAAGTTTTTTGCAAGCTGTGCATAACGTAAAACTTCAAGTGGGGGCGATACATAAAGAACTGTTGTCTTGCTACGTGTTGGAGGGTCTTCCCATTCCTATAGTGTTGGGCCTTCCTTGGTTAACTAAGCATAACCCGGTTATTAATTGGCAATCCAGAGAGATAAGCCAATGGAGTAAATTCTGTAATAAAAACTGCATGAATACGGTCATCGGTGCGGTTACTCCTAGGGTCTTACCTCCATTTCTGGCGGACTTTGAGGATGTATTCTCGGAGAAAGGGTGTCAGGAACTACCTCCTCATCGCGAGTATGACTGTTCTGTAAAACTGCTCCCTGAGGCCAAGTTACCTAAAGCTAGGTTGTATAACCTTTCTGGTCCTGAGAGGCAGGCCATGAAGGATTATATTTCAGAAAGTCTGGCTAAGGGGCATATTAGACCTTCATCTTCACCGGTGGCCGCGGGGTTCTTCTTTGTTAAGAAGAAAGATGGAGGCCTACGCCCTTGCCTGGATTTCCGTGAACTTAATCGGATTACGGTCCGAGATCCGTATCCGCTCCCACTTATTCCCGATCTCTTTAATCAGATCGTGGGCCCCAAATGGTTCTCTAAGTTGGATCTCAGGGGGGCGTACAATCTGATTAGGATGAAGGAGGGGGATAAGTGGAAGACGGCGTTTAACACTCCGGAGGGGCATTATGAGAACCTTGTCATGCCATTCGGTCTGACTAATGCCCCGGCGGTGTTCCAACACTTTGTTAATGACATTTTTCGCCGCCTGGTGGGACAGTTTGTTGTCATATATCTGGATGATATCTTAATTTACTCGCCGGATCTGGTGTCTCATCAGGAGCACGTTAGGCAGGTGTTACAGATCTTGCGGGATAATAAACTGTATGCCAAATGGGAAAAGTGTGTGTTCGCCGTACAGGAACTCCAGTTTTTAGGCTTCCTGGTTTCAGCGTCCGGTTTTCGTATGGACCCTGGGAAAGTGCGGGCAGTTCTTGAGTGGGATCGGCCAGAGAATCTTAAGGCACTACAACGTTTCCTGGGGTTTGCTAATTATTACCGGAAGTTCATTCGTAATTTCTCGTCCATGGTTAAGCCTCTCACAGACATGACTAAAAAGGGGACGGATTTTTCTAGGTGGTCTGACCAGGCTTGTCAAGCATTCTCCTCCTTGAAAAAAATGTTTTGCCTCGGCACCCATACTCATTCAACCTGATGCGTCACAGCCATTCATTGTAGAGGTAGACGCTTCCGAGGTAGGGGTGGGAGCAGTATTGTCACAAGGTTCGTCCCCTGGTAAGTGGCATCCGTGCGCCTTTTTCTCTAAAAAATTGTTGTCCGCTGAGAGGAATTACGATGTCGGCAATAAGGAACTCTTGACCATTAAGTTAGCTTTTGAGGAGTGGCGCCATTTTTTAGAGGGGGCAGTCCATCCGGTCACCGTCATCACCGATCACAAGAACCTGCTATATCTGGAGTCCGCGAAACATCTGAATCCCAGACAAGCTAGGTGGTCATTGTTTTTTACCAGGTTTAATTTTGTTGTTACATATCGTCCTGGGTCAAAAAATGTAAAGGCGGATGCCTTATCTCGTAGTTTCCCTGGGGCCGGGAATACGGACGACCCGATTCCTATCCTTCAGGAGGGGGTGGTGGTTTCGGCAGTATGCTCTGAGCTTGAGGAGGAGGTATTGGAGGCTCAGGGGGACGCCCCTGCTGGACCTCCGGGGAGACTGTTTGTTCCAGATCAGTTGCGACAAAAGGTGATCGAGGCACACCATAACTCAGTTTTTGCAGGACACCCGGGGAGTAAAGCAACTGTGGATCTCCTCTCGCGTCGGTTTTGGTGGCCTAACTTACATAAGGAGGTGGTAACTTTTGTCGCGTCCTGTGGGGTTTGTGCGCGCTCTAAGACCTCACATACCCGTCCGTCTGGGGCCCTCTTACCTTTGAAGATCCCGGAGCGTCCTTGGACTCATCTGTCTATGGACTTTATTACGGACCTCCCTCCGTCTTCGGGTAAAACGGTCATACTCGTTGTAGTGGACAGGTTCAGCAAGATGGCACATTTTATCGCTCTTCCTAATGCTAAAACTCTTGCGCAGGTGTTCATTGGGGAGATTGTGAGGCTTCACGGGGTACCCTCCGAGGTGGTGTCAGATCGGGGGTCTCAGTTTGTGTCCAAATTCTGGAAGGCGTTTTGTACACGGCGGGGGATGCATTTATCGGTCTCATCGGCTTTTCATCCTCAGACCAATGGTCAGACGGAACGTATGAACCAGAGCTTGGAGACATATCTCCGGTGTTTTGTGTCAGAGAACCAGGAGGACTGGGCTTCTTTCTTACCTCTGGCAGAGTTTGCTCTTAATAATAGGCGGAGCGAGTCCACTGGTAAGTCCCCGTTTTTTGGGGCATATGGTTTTCACCCCCAGTTTTGTACTTTCAGTAGGGGGGGCTCTTCGGGGGTTCCTGAGGAGGAACGATTTTCCTCATCACTCGCTTCAGTATGGAGAGGGGTGCTGAAGAATCTGAATACTATGGGGAACCGATACAAACGTATGGCTGATAGGAGGAGAGTGTCTGGTCTGGACCTAAGTGTGAACGATCGGGTATGGTTGTCTACCAGGAATATAAAACTTAAGGTTCCCTCCTGGAAACTGGGTCCCAGGTTCATCGGGCCGTACAGGATCAGTTCTATAATTAATCCGGTGGCATTCCGTCTTGACCTCCCCCCTACGTTTAAAATTCACAACGTGTTCCACAGATCATTGCTTAAGAGGTATGTGGCGCCGGTGGTACCGTCACCTTTACCTCCCCCTCCAGTGGTGGTCAATGGTAACTTGGAGTTCCAGGTATCGAGGGTCATCGATTCACGCTTTAATCGCCGGTCCCTTCAGTACCTGGTTCATTGGAAGGGGTATGGTCCTGAGGAGAGGATGTGGGTTCCTGCGTCGGATATTAACGCAGACCGATTAGTTCGGGCCTTCCACACGACTCACCCGGATAAACCTGGCCCTGAGGGTCCGGAGGCCCCTCGTAGAAGGGGGGGTACTGTCACGGGTGTGTCGCCACGAAGATCGTCACGATTACACAGCCTGACTTCTCGCAGCTGAGTTTTTGGTGCTTTGTGTTTTTCGGCAGTGAGGGAGTTAACTCTCTCTCTCTCTGTGCTAGACGAGGTCCAGCCTCGCCCAGCTGCAATCAATGTTGCTGTAGTGGGACTCCTTCAAATGCCTGCCGGTCTGTTAGGGAAGTGTCGGTGAAAGCATTTCATGCAGACTAACAGAGCGGATCGTGGTATTTGGAGTTTCAGAGTTAAGTGTATTTGGAGTGTTTTTTCCCTTCCTCGCTTTATCATTTATCTCCTTTCCCGTTGGTGTTCCCTCTGTTGTAGTTGTGTAGTTTTTGTATGCAAGGTGGTTTTGGTTTTACCCTTGTACTGTCTCGTTCGTCTAAGTACTGAGTGTGGGCATATTATTACCTGTCCCCTTTTGTTGTGATCAGGGGTCCTTCTCAGGACTAGATTACTTAGGTGCAGGGATCCTCAGGAGGTAGGGGTTACGCTGGCGGCCTGGACCTCTGTACCTTTAACAGTACCTCCAGGTAGAGGGATTAGTCAGGGCCCCAGCTTAGGGTCAGCTTAGGCCCCCTACCTCCAGTACACAGAGACAGCGTGACAGAACCACAGGACCAAGGGTGCATGGATGGACTCCTCCACAAGAGGCCCTCATTACATACAAACACCTCCACCCTTGCACCTCACACCACCAGAGGGAGCCCGTTAGGGATATATATATGGAGGGTGGAGCCAGGCAGCTCAGTTAGTAGTCAGACTGAGAGAGAGAGTCTGAGAGCGTGCTGACGCTGAGAGCAGCGAAGACGCAGCACGTCTGCTGCTGAGTTCTAAGGGCCCCGAGTGAGGCCGACGGCAAGAGGAGAGAGGAGTTAAGGGGGTAGAGGAGCATCATAGGCTCACCCCGATATACAAACCGGACACTGGGTCCACGCCTACAGGGTCCCTTTATACACAGTAGGGACCACCGGCATCCCAGGAGGACTACAAGTCCCTGGCTGACCTGAAGCTAGACCCATTACAGGACCAGGAACCACAAGGCCCCCGCGTCCAGGGAGAGTGGTTACCAATAGAAGGTCCTACTACCGAGCGACAGGTGAAGGAACAGCATGACACATAAGCTAGGCCCAGTTGCAGGCTGGCCAGGAGCATACAGAGAGACAGACACGGACTAGGAGGCCTTATACTCGCTCACTGGGGAGAAGTCCTGAAGTGCACCCATCCTACTGAGTACCCTGGACCGTACCTGACATCCGCACCAGTAAAGGTATTGAAGCGAATCCCCTGTCTCTGTCAGTTACTCCTGCTGCGCCATCCCGCCTGCACTACAAGCCCCAGCATCACCACCCACCATCAAACTCCACACTGCCCCGGGGGCCCATTCCACCTGTGGCGATCAGAAACATCCCAGCTGCCATCCCATCACCCCCCGGAGGTCTTCAGCAGCGCTGGTAATCCTTACCAGGTACCACAGGTGGCATCACAAACTATTTATTTTATTTTTATCTCTAGCCAAGTTCCATTCCCCTTTTTGGTTGACCGCCCTGAGCCACGGACCGGGCCAGCCACTGTGACATACACCCCCCCCCAGCATCCATAGGCCCGGCTGCCGAGTACCCCATTGCCCCGGGGGCGAGTCACGGAGACTCGAGCATGTCACTTGAGTACCCGCGATACTCGGTGCATTCCCAAGCACCCAATGCAAACTCAAGTAGTGAGCACATGTGCTCAACGCTAGTTGCCATATCGTCATTTTTTTTTTTTTTTTCTTTACTAGTTTTTGCATCGCCATATTTTGAGAGCTATAATTTTTCCATATTTTGGCCGACAGACATGTGACAGCTTGTTTTATGCGGGACAAGTTGACGTTTTTATTGGTACCATTTTCGGGCACGTGACATTTTTTGATCGCTTTCTATTCCGATTTTTGGGAAGCAGAATAAACAAAAACCAACAATTCAGGAATTGCTTTTTGTTTTTATGCCGTTCCGTGTGTGGTAAAATTGATAAGGCAGTGTTATTCTTCGGGTTAGTACAATTACAGCGATACCACATTTAGGCTGAGTTCACACGATGCGTATTTCATGCGTTTCCGCGGCGTTTTTGCAGTTGCGTAAACGCCGCGGAAATGCATGAAAAACGCATGGTAGAAGGGAAGCAATGTTCCCCAATGGAAATCCGCATGTGTTGTGCCCATGATGCGGATTTTTCCGCAGCGCGAACGCTGCGGTCAAAAATCCGCAGCATGTCAATTAATTTTGCGGAAACGCGGCGATTTCGCCGCCATTGACTTGCATTAGAACGCGCCAATTCCGCAAGACAGCATCTGTACTTGCGCTATTGGCGCGTTCTAATATGCGGATGGTACCCGAGTGTGGAGGAGAGGAGAGTCTCATCCACACCCAGGTACCATTAAAAAAGCTGTAAAAAAAGAATAAAATAAAAAATAAATGTATTCTTACCTTCTGTCGGCCCGCGTACCGCTCCCGCTTGGTTCCCGGCACTTGCAGTGAGTTGTAGGACCTGCGCTGACGTCAGAGTCATGTGACGGGTCACGTGACGCTGACGTCGGCAGGTCTTTCAATTCAAAGTTGCCGGCAGCCGGGAACTTTGTAAAGCAGGACAGCGCGGACCATCGGAGGTAAGTATATACACTCTCTCGGGTCACACTATATAAATCCATGCTGTTTGCATGGATTTATATAGTGTGACCTAGTTGTCAAGCACTTTCCAGGTGATGCTAAAATCGCCTGGAAAGCGCTTGTCAATCTGCATGCGGAAACGCATGTGGATCCGCATGTATTCTGCAGGAAAAACGCATGCACAATCTGCATGCGTTTTTTCTGCCAGGGAGATGCAGAAATGATGCTGAAATTTTCTGTTTCATTTCTGCATCGTGTGCACATACCCTTATATAGTTTTTTTATGTTTTGGCGCTTTTCCACAATAAAAACTCTTTTATAGAAATTTTTTTTTGCATCGCTTTATTCTGAGAGCTGTAACTTTTTTATTTTTCGGCTGATGGAGCTGTATGGTGACTTGTTTTTTGAGAGACAAGATGACGTTTTCAGCGGTACCATTTTGATTTACATTCGTCTTTTTGATCGCGTTTTATTACATTTTTTGTTTTGAAGTATGATGATAAAGAATCGTTTTTTGCTTTGTTTTTTTATTTTTATTTTTTACCGTGTTCACTAAAAGGGTTAACTAGTGGGACCATTTTATAGGTCATGTCGTTCCGGACACTGTGATACTAAATATGTGTACTTTTATTGGTTTATTTTTTTTTCAGAATAATATTTATTTATGGGTACAGTAATTTTTTATTTTTGGGGGATTATTTTTTTCACTTTTTTTTTTTATATTTTTACAATTTTTTCCACTTGCTGACACATTTTTTTACTTGTACACTACGTCTCACTATGGGACTTTCACTTTTTGCAGCCTGATCGCTTACATAGCATAAGGATGCAGCAGCTTCTCTATGCTATCTACAGCCTGTCAGCGCTATCTACAGCCTGTCAGCGCTATCTACAGCCTGTCAGCGCTATCTACAGCCTGTCAGCGCTATCTACAGCCTGTCAGCGCTACATGCAGAAGTTACTTTGGTCGCGCACTGCACTGAGAAATTGAATCTAATTGGTTGCCATGGGAAGCATCTCTACTCCATTGAGCTACTTTCGATCAGTCTAATTGCTTGGTAATGAATATCAGTGATTTATTTCCCACACAGTAATACATAAGGTCTTGTACACATGAGCAGCGCTTGCGGCTTGCTGAGCACTGCCAGACTCTGCAGCGTTCGCGCCAATCACGCGCGAGGCATTCATTACCAGAGTCTGCTGCTATCACAAAATGGCGCTCAAACAAAACTACATTTCCCGGCGTGCACTGCATTCATCCTCTGAAGGCGGAAGTGACGATTGCCCGCTTCTGGTGTCCTGGCATTCCTCACACGAGGTACAGCAGATCAGGGCAGGCAGGCAGTGATGCTGCATAGTCGGTCACCTGGTTTCCCGCGCTTTTGGTATTGCAGCGTTGGCTGATGTGGCGCCTCACAGTAAAGTCTGAGGTAATGTTCTCTTTAGTGGTTTATATTGAGATGTGCACACTTTGCTTTAACAGCACCCACTATGCCTGTTCTTGGGTGGTTCTGCCATGTGTGCTAGAGCGAGTCTCCCCAGACAGCCTGAGCTCATCCTGCGGTGGCTGCCTAGGTTCGCAGTGGGAGATACATGTAGTATACAGGGGGCAGTCTCTGTCCTGCAGGGATTTACATGGCGTTTATATGTGTTTTCTGTTACAGGTTGTCTTATCTGTGGTGCATCACACCAGAGGCTGAGGTAATGTATGGTGACTGATAAGTGTGCTTACATTATGGGTATATGCCGCACATCTTGCTTCATTTACAACCATGGGCTCTTATGTCCTGCCGGTGTGCCTAGGTGACAGCCACAATGCTGAAGTTGGTTTCTTATTCGGGGCTGAAGTTGGCTTCTTATTCGGCAATTTCTTTTTTGCTGTTTTTTACAGTTTAAATTAAAAAAATAGATAAATAAATGAAAAAATATATTGCAGTGATGTGTCCTGATGTGAAAATGCTTAAAAGGATCTACAAATGTCAAAAAACTGGCACAAAAATGGGCATCAAAGCGGGCACTGAAGGGCGTTACTGAAAGGGTTAAATGACTTTGGGCCACTAATCTCATACCAGTATTTCATACATAGTGATGGCCCAAATCAAATTCAGGTTCCTCCAGCCTGGCCCAAATGGGTTCTAGGTATCAAAATGGGCATCAAAGCGGGCCAATAGCCATTTTTCACAGATATGAATAAGTAAATATTGTTTTTCAGGGGTTAAATTACTTTGGGCCACTGATCTCACACTGCCATTACAAACAGAATGATGGCCCACATCAAATTCAGGTCACTCCAGCCTGGCCCAAATGGCTTCTGGGCACAGAACGGGCATCACAGCGGGCAAATAGCCACTTTTCACACATTTCAATAAGTAACTGGTGTTTTTCATTGGTTAAATGACTTTGGGCCCCTGACCTCATACTAGTGTTTCATACATAGTGATGGCCCACATCAAATTCAGTACCTTCTAGCCTGGCCCAAATGGGCTCTGGGCATCAGAATGGGCATCAATTTGGGCAAACAGCCACTTTTCACAGATTTGAATAAGTAACTGATGTTTTTCAGGGGTTAAATGACTTTGGGCCACTGATCTCACACTGCCACTACGTACTTAGTGATGGCCCACATAATATTCAGGTTCCTCCAGCCTGGCCCAAATGGGTTATGGGCATCAAAGCGGGCAAATAGCCTCTTTTCACAGATTTGAATAAGTAACTGGTGTTTTTCATTGGTTAAATGACTTTGGGCCACTGATCTCATACTAGTATTTCATACTTAGTGATGGCCCACATAATATTGAGGTCACTCCAGCCTTGCCCAAATGGGTTCTGGGCATCAAAATGGGCATCAAAGCGGGCAAATAGCCACTTCACAGATTTGAATAAGTAACTGGTGTTTTTCAGGGGTTAAATTACTTTGGGCCACTGATCTCACACTGCCACTACAAACAGAATGATGGCCCACATCAAATTCAGGTCACTCCAGCCTGGTCCAACTGACTTCTGGGCATCAAAAGGGGCATCAAAGCGGGCAAATAGCCACTTTTCACACATTTCAATAAGTAACTGGTGTTTTTTTCAGGGGTTAAACGACTTTGTGCCACTAATCTCACACCACCACTACATACATAGTGATGGCCCACATAATATTCAGGTCACTCCAGCTTGGCCCAAATGGGTTCTGGGCATCAAAATGGGCATCACAGCGGGCAAATGGCCTCTTTTCACAGATTTGAATAAGTATTTGGTGTTTTTCATTGGTTAAATGACTTTGGGCCCCTGACCTCATACCAGTGTTTCATACATAGTGATGGCCCACATCAAATTCAGTTCCTTCCAGCCTGGCCCAAATGGGTTCAGGGAATCAGAAAGGGCATCAAATTTGGCAAATAGCCACTTTTCACAAATTTGAATATTTGCCAAATTTGATGCCCTTTCTGATTCCCTGAACCCATTTGGGCCAGGCTGGAAGGAACTGAATTTGATGTGGGCCATCACTATGTATGAAACACTGGTATGAGGTCAGGGGCCCAAAGTCATTTAACCAATGAAAAACACCAAATACTTATTCAAATCTGTGAAAAGTGGCTATTTCCCCACTTTGATGCCTAGAACCCATTCGGGCCAGGCTGGAGTAACCTGAATATTATGTGGGCCATCACTATGTATGAAATACTAGTATGAGATCAGTGGCCCAAAGTCATTTAACCAATGAAAAACACCAGTTACTTATTCAAATCTGTGAAAAGTGGCTAAGTAACTGGTGTTTTTCATTGGTTAAATGACTTTGGGCCACTAATCTTACAAAACCACTACATACATAGTGATGTCCCACATAATATTCAGGTCACTCCAGCCTGGCCCAAATGGGTTCTGGGCATCAAAATGGGCATCAAAGCGGACAAATAGCCACTTTTCACAGATTTGAATAAGTAACTGGTGTTTTTCAGGGGTTAAATTACCTTGGGCCACTGATCTCACACTGCCACTACAAACAGAATGATGGCCCACATCAAATTCAGGTCACACCAGCCTGGCCCAAAAGGGTTCTGGGCACAGAACGGGCATCAAAGCGGGGAAATAGCCACTTTTCACAGATTTGAATAAGTAACTGGTGTTTTTCATTGGTTGAATGACTTTGGTCCCCTGACCTCATACCAGTATTTTATATATAGTGATGGCCCACATCAAATTCAGTTCCTTCCAGCCTGGCCCAAATGGTTTCTGGGCATCAAATTGGGCGAACAGTCATTTTTCACAGATTTCAATAAGTAACTGGTATTTTTCATTGGTTAAATGACTTTGGGCCACTAATCTCACACCACCACTACATACATTGTGACGTACCGCACACAGCACTCACGCTAACCATATACTGCCACACAGCGCTCATATTGGCCATATACCACATATAGCACTCCCGTTGGCCATACACCGCTCTCGCTGGCCGTATATACAGCACACACAGCTCATATTGGCTATATACTGCACTCATAAGATCAGTGGCCCAAAGTCATTTAACCAATGAAACACCAGTTACTTATTCAAATCTGTGAAAAGTGGCCATTTGCCCGCTTTGATGCCCAGAACCCATTTGGGCCAGTCTGGAGTGACCTGATTTTGATGTGGGCATCACTATGTATGAAATGCTAGTATGAGATCAGTGGCCCGAAGTCATTTAACCAATGAAAAACATCAGTTACTTATTCAAATCTGTGAAAAGTGGCTATTTGCCCATTCTGATGCCCAGAACCCATTTGGGCCAGTCTGGAGTGACCTGTATATTATGTGGGCCATCACTATGTATCAAATACTAGTATGAGATCAGTGGCCCAAAGTCATTTAACCAATGAAAAACACCAGTTACTTATTCAAATCTGTGAAGAGGCTATTAGCCCGCTTTGATGCCCAGAACCCATTTGGGCCAGGCTGGAGGGAACTGAATTTGATGTGTGCCATCACTATGTATGTAATGGTGGTATGAGATTAGTGGCCCAAAGTTATTTAACCCTTTCAGTAACGCCCTTCAGTGCCCGCTTTGATGCCCATTTTTGTGCCAGTTTTATGACATTTGTAGCTTTTTTTTAAGCGTTTTCACATCAGGACACATCACTGCAATATATTTTTTCATTTATTTATCTATTTTTTGTAATTAAACCTGTAAAAACAGCAAAAAAGAAATTGCCGAATAAGAAACCAATTTCAGCCCCGAATAAGAAACTGGCTGAATAAGAAACCAACTTCAGCATCGTGTGACAGCCTGACTGGCCACTTACATGCACGATGGGAGCATAATCTAGGACGAAGCTCACTGGTTTTTGCAGTTTAAAAAAAATATAAATATATATATATATATATATATATATCTGCTGTGTTTAGAGTAGCAACAAAATGAATGAGATTTCTGAAATTTCTCTATTCTAACCCTTTAAGATATGTAAGGGTATCTGTCACCCCCTGGGAGATATCAGACCTTCACTATGGCCATACAAATCTGTTTTTATCTTATCAACTCGATTTTACACAGGCTTGGCGTTCCCCCGGACGCCAAGAATCCCCTGCCTCTCTTCTTAGTAATCCCCGCCAATGTGCTTATTTATCATATATTCCCCCCCCCCAACGTGTACTGTTCTCCCTCACTTCCTGAGCATGCGCAAAGCGCTGCTCACATGGAGCGTGCTTTGTTTCCGCCCGGTCTGTCTATGCACTGCGCCGCAGTATTCTATTGAGCAGGCGCCGGGAAGTCATCGAGTCGTCTGCGCAATAGAACCCTGCGGCGCATTGCACAGACAGACGGGGCCGGAAGGAAACAAAGCACGCTCTGTGAGAGCGGTGCTTTGCGCATGCTCGGGAAGTGAGGGAGATTAGTTCACGTCACAGGGCCCTATGATGTGCAAGGGAGGGGGGGAATATGATAAATAGCACATAGGCGGGGATTTTTTGTCACCTGGGGGACGCCAAGCCTGTGCAAAACCGAGTTGATAAACACATTTCTCTGCAATCAAACCTCTACTATGGGCCATACAGGTGGGTCATTCCACATCAAGTGGACCAGTTTTAAAAATCGTCCCCACTCGACCTCCGATTTTGTTGAAAATTTATAAGGATGTACATGTATGTTTGAAAAGAGGTTCTGTAAATTTTTAGGGCCAGATCTCAAATACATTGGAACCTCCAGTGAAAGGTCAACAGTGCCCACCAAGCCTGCGGCTTCAGCTAAGAGGATTTTGCAAACTTTGGCACATAGCCATTAGAGTTCTATACTGGCTATGATGCTGAAATTTGGCATACTAGTAGTGTTGAGTGAACATGCTCGACACTGCTCGGTACTCGCCCGAGCACCGAGCATTTCCGGGTTACTCGGGCGGGAGCTCTGGTCTCCGCCCTGCATGTTTGGCGCTCTTTACAGAGCCAATGAACATGCAGGGATTGCCAGCCAGTCACTGTAATGCTGCAGCCATGTTGGTTGTGGACATTACAGTGATTGGCTGGCCGCACAGCGTCACCTCGAGTATTTAAAACCGGGCGCCGCCATCTTGGACACAGTCCCTCCGGATTAGACAGTGTAGGGACAGCGCTGCTGATTTAGGGAGAGATATATACTGCAAAATAGTTAGTGTAGGATCTGTAAAGGCTGCCAGAACAAACAAACAGTCCTTTTCAGGACTAATATCCATCCCAGATACCAGGCAGGCAGGCTGTATAGGAGACACAGTGGTTATACCAGCAAACGCTGCATTACAGTCCTGTGTGCTCCTGTTGCTCAAATTGCTGGACTTAGCACCAGGTGTCGGGGGCCAGGAAAAATCCTTTTTTTTTCCTCCTTCACACTGTACAAATACCCGTCTTATTAACCTTTTGGTGCCCCCCCCCCAAAAAAAAAAAAAAAAAGTGTGTCTCTGATTTTTCAGACACAAATATAACTGTTGAAAATAGTCTGGTGTAGGCTAGAGAAACAGAAGTGTTGTTTTGCACTTCCACGGTTCAAACCTCTGTATTATCCATTTTGGGCCATTTGTATCTAAAATAAAAAACAGTTTGAGTGTGTCGCTCACTGTTCAGCCGCAAATATCTCTATTTAAAAAAGTGTGGTATACCCCAGTAAACAATGACTGGTTTTCCTCTTCCACGGTTCTAATCTACTCTTTATTACCCTTTTTCCATTGATGGTGCAAGTGTAAGCTATTTTACTTCATTTACAATGGGCAAGGCGCGTGGCAAGGGACGTGGAAGTGGACGTTCTGGTGATGGTTCGTGCAGAGGACGGGGCCGTGGCCAAGGTGAAAATGTGCCACAACTAGTGTTGAGCATTCCAATACTGAAATATCGGGTATCGGCCGATATTCGCGGTATTGGAATTCCGATACTTAATTCCGATACTTTTACAATATCGAATACCGGAATCGGAAGTTCCCATAATGCCTGCGCTCTGCAGTGTCTCTGAAGGATGACAAGCTGGGTGGCAGCGCTCAGCTGCGATCCAGCCTGTCATCAGAATGCCATCCCAGTGTGAGAGAATTCTCCTGATTGTTTAAAAATCCGGCGGGCGGTAAAAAGCCGCCGGCTTTTAAACAATCACACAGCCCCATACTGCTTCCCCGCAGCCTCCCACCCCTATCCTCCGCTCCCCACGCCACCTCCCATCCCGATCGTAAGTTAGGACCGGGCGGGGAGCACAGCACCAAGGAGCGGGGAGCGAAGGACCCGGGCGGGGAAGCCGGCAGTAAAAAGACTTCACCGCCGGCTTTCCCTTTCTGTGCTGCGCTTTCCCGCCGGTTATTTCAAATGAACAGCTGAGGTATCAGGTGATGCCGATCAGCTGTTCATTTGAAGTAGCCACGGTGCCCTCGGAGGGTTCATGCTTGACTGCATTGCATGAACTCACATGAACTTTCCCACGGCCGCACAGGTCAGCCTCACCTCCCAGACGATCAGACCCATCATGATTGGTGTGTGTGGGTGTCTGTGCGATGTGTGCGCGTGCAGGCAAACATAGGCCGATGTGACACTACTACTCCCATCGGCCTATGTCTGTCCCCCGTCCACTCGTGCCAGCAGGATCAGCTCGATGGGAGCAGTAGTTCCCATCAGCCTGATCCTGCTATTTAAATTGCCCTACTGTGTCCCCAATAAATTTTAAATACATGTCATTGGTGGCCAGTGGTTACCTACAATAAATTAGTTCATACATTACCTGTCCCCGCCGATCGTCACCTAAAATAAAAAACTACACCTATACTCACCTAGACACCTAATTCCCCGAAGCCATCGATCTCCTGTAATAAAATATAAAATAATAAACCACAACCTTATCCTTACCCCTCCGTAGTAGTCCACGAGTGTCCCACGAAGATCTCCAGTTTAGAGCAGCCACATAGAATGTGACCGCTCTGAACCGCCGCCACCGCTAGAATGATGGGGCCGTAAAGCATCCCCGTCATTGCATAAGCGGGTTCGCCGGAGTTCAGGCAGCGCTGCTCCGGTTAGCTGCTTTACGGCCCTGCTGTACCGTGAGAAATTCCCACGGTACAGCAGTGCCGTAAAGGAGGTCTCCGGAGCAGCGCTGACTGAATGCACTCCGGTGACCTCAGTCAGGGGCTCCCGCTGCCGGGAGCGGACGTGTTCCCGGCAGCGTGAGCTTACAGCAGCCATGCACAGCTGTCACCATCTCCAGATGTGACAGCTGTGCATGGGAGATCAGCGCAGGAACATGGACAGGTAACTATTTTTTTTTTAGTAAACTAAGAATTAAATAAAACTGTTTTATTTCAAATAAATTATTTTTTTCTGGGTGTAGTGTTTTTTATTTTTAACACTTTGTAGGTTAGTAATGGGGGTGTCTTATAGACGCCCATCATTACTAACCTGGGCTTCATGGCAGCTGGCGCTGACATGAACCCCACCACTATTACCCCCTGCCGCCGCACCAGGGCAGCGTGGAAGAGCGAGGCTAAGTGCCAGAATTGGCGCATCCTATGGATGTGCCATTTCTGGGGCGGCTGACGGCTTGCGCTCCTCAGTGTCTGGCTGTGACTGCATAAAGATGAGCCGAGGTCATGTCCAATGAACTCTGCTCACCTCATGCACGTCACTGACTGCGTGGGAAAATTCTCCTGCACTCAGCGCTTCAGCGTGAGAATTCTCCCACGCTGTCAGTGACGTGCATGAGGTGAGCCGAGTTCATTGTCGGCTCATCTGGATGCCGTCACAGAGAGACACTGAGGAGCGCAAGCATGCCTGCGCTTCTCAGTGTCTGCGGGATGACAGGCTGGATGGCAGCTTTCTGCTGCGGTCCAGCCTGTCATCTCGATGTAGCAGAGCTGAAGCTGTCGTGGGAACCATGGAAAGGTAAGGATGATGTTGCTTTATTTTTCTTTTATTGCAGGAGATCGTTGGCTTCAGCTGGAATGGGTGTGATGGTAAGTATGGTTTAATTTAGAACAATAAAGAATTGTGTTTATTTCAATTAAAGGACTTTATTCTGGGTGTTTGTGTTTTTTTTTAACTTTGACTATGGGGTTAGTAATGGGGGTGTCTTATAGACGCCTCTCCATTACTAACCTGGGCTTGATGTCAGCTGGCATTATAAGCTGACATCAACCCCAGCCCTATTACCCCACTGCCACCGCTACAGGGCAGTGGGAAGAGCGAGGCTAAGTGCCAGAATTGGCGCATCCTATGGATGCGCCATTTCTGGGGCGACTGACGGCTGGTGTTTCTAGCCTGGGAGGGGGCCAATATTCATGGCACCCTTCCTGGGCTATTAATGTCAGCCCCCAGCTGTCTGCCTAGCCTTTGCTAGCTATTAAATTAGGGGGGACCCCACGTCATTTTTTTGGGGGGTCCCCCATTTTAATAGCTAGTAAAGGCTAGGTATTCAGCTGGGGGCTGATATTAGTAACCTGGGAAGCTCCGTGGGTATTACCCCCTTCCCACGCTTCAAACATCTGCCCCAGCCGTCTGCTTAACCTCCGCTAGAGCCTAAAATTACGGGGAACACCATGCCAATTTTTTTTTAAATAAATCCTTTATTTTAACACTAAATGACAAGTACAGTAATCAACGCTGTCACTGTACTTCATATATATGTGACTGACATGTTTCTATCTAATCTATGTGTGATGCTCTATTCTTTCTGTTGTAAATTGTCGGGTACTGGTTTATGCCGCTGCTGAATTGCCGGCTTTTCGTGTAATACATTCTACATTATTCTTAGTTGTTTTACTTCATGTAGAATTAACCTACAAGGAAAGAAAGGGTTTATTTTCATTCCGATATTTGTGTCCCATTGACTTGCATTGGTTTCCGGTATCGGAATCGGCGATATCCGATACTTTTTGGGTATCGGTCCGATCCAATACGATATTTACTGATATCGGAAGGTATCGCTCAACACTAGCCACAACCAACAGCCACATCTTCTCGCTCCCACTTCTTGACCGAATTACTAGGGAAGCACAGAACAACATCAGTATTGAGAACTGATCAGTGTGAACAGGTTATTAATTGGATAGCAGATAATACTTCCAGTTACCTGGGCACCACCACCTCCGGTCTGTCTTCCACACAGTCAACTCTTAGTAGCCGTGAGTCTCGACCGCATACTCCTCCTCACCCTGATGCTCCTTCCTCCCACCATGCCGAGTGTTGTCAGACAGCAAGTGATCCCACACTTGGACACTCTGAAGAGCTGTTCACTGGTCCATTTCCATATTTGGGCCCCTCGCCTGATACGCTTGAAGTGGTGGAAGAGGAGATCCCATGTTGCGATGCCCAAATATTTGAACAGCCACGGCCACAGGAAGTCGACGTTGGCAATCTGTCACAAGAGGTGGACGATGACGAGACACAATTGCCAGAAAGTGAGGAGGAGGATCGTGGTGCGCAAGTAGAAGAGGAGGAGGTGGTGGATGATCTAGTAACTGACCCAACGTGGAAGGAGGACATGCAGAGTGAGGCCAGCAGCACACAGGGGGAGGGAGGCAGAGTACCCCAACAGGCAGGAAGAAGCAGTGTGGTGGCCGCAGACAGAAGGCAGGCAACCGTTCCCCGTAACACCAACACGAGGGACGTTGCCAGTACAAGCGGTAGGTCTTCCAGAGTCTGGAATTTTTTTAAAGACTCTGCTGATAACCCCAAAAAGGCCATATGTTCCACCTGCCATGCCAGCATCAGCAGGGGTGACAAAACTACCAGCCTGACCACCACCAGCATGATCAGGCACATGGCAGCAAAGCACCCGACTTTGTGGGGCGAAACCCAGGGTCCACGACCAGTGTCAGCGGGTGTCACCACTGCTTCTTCCACTGTTGTGCGTGCAATAGAACCCCCTGTTGTGTGTGTGTGTGCAAGGCAATCCCCTGTCCATACTGCATGTAAAGATGCCCCCTCCTCTCAGTCTTCACTTGTTATGGCAGTTTCTCAAGAAACAGCATCAACGTCCACGTCCCACCGCAGCGTTCAATTGTCCATATCCCAGACCTTTGAACGAAAGCGGAAATTGGCAGCTAACGCCCCATAGGCCACAGTGCTAAATTCGCACATTTCACGACTGCTTGCATTGGAAATGCTGCCTTTTAGGCTGGTGGAGACGGAATCCTTATTATGGCGGTGGCCGTCCCTCGGTACTCGGTCCCCAGCCGACACTATTTTGCCCGGTGTGCCATCCCTGCACAAGCATGTGTCCCAAAGCATCGGCCGTGCCCTCAACAACACAGTTACTGGGAGAGTCCACCTGACAACGGACACGTGGACAAGTGCTTGTGGCCAGGGACGGTACATCTCTCTGACGGCACACTGGGTAAACATAGTGGAAGCCGGGACCCAGTCGGACCTTGGGACGGAACACCTCCTCCCCACACCGAGGATTGCGGGCCCTGTGTCAGTCAGAGTTGCCCCCACAGTGTACAGCTCCTGCGCACCATCCTCCTCCTCCTCATGTTCAGCCTCCATCTCAGATATCACCACATCAGTTACAAGCTGGAAGCATTGCAGTACTGCCTCCGCCAAGCGGCAACAGGCTGTGCTGAAACTCATAAGCTTAGCTGATAAACCTCACACTGCTTGTGAGTTGTGGACAGCTGTGAAAGAGTAGGCAGATCTGTGGCTGAGACCGCTGAACCTACATCCCGGCATGGTCGTGTGTGACAATGACCGTAACCTGGTGGCGGCTCTGAGGCGAGGTGAGATCACACACGTACCATGCCTGGCTCATGTGCTTAACCTCGTGGTTCAGCGGTTTCTTAAATCGTACCACGAGTTGCCAGATCTGCTCGTGAAAGTACACCGCCTGTCAGCTCATTTTCGCTAGTCGGCTACAGCTTCCGCCGCCCTTGCTGTGTTGCAGCAGCTTTTGCAGCATCCGGCACACCGACTGTTGTGTGATGTCCCCACACGTTGGAACTCTACCCTCCACATGTTGCAAAGGATTTGTGAGCAGAAGAGAGCAGTTGTGGAGTACCAGCTGCAACAAGGCCGTCGATATTCAGGTCAGACTCCACACATAAGACCTCAGGAGTGGACCTGGATGTCTGACATATGTACCATCCTGACAAACTTTGAGGAGGCCACCAAGATGGTGAGTGGCGATGACGCCATCATTAGTGTCAGCATCCCACTTGTCTGTCTTTTGCAATGCTCTCTGCAGAGAATTAAAGAGGAGGCATTGCAGCCTTAGTATGATGAGATGGATCAAGAAGCCGTAGCGGGCGATTTACACACAGCCCAGCCTCATCTCATCCCAACGTGCATTGGGGGACAATGAGGGAGGGGAGGAGGATGAGGAAGAACAGGAGCTGCTATCATACGTTGTAGACGGTAGTACCTGTACAAGTGTCATACCGTCAGTTCAGCGTGGGTGGCCTGAGGACAGGGGGGAAGAGGAGGAGGAGAGCATGGTCAGTCATCATCTTGGTGAGGACACGGAAATCTTGCCCGTTACCAGTCTGGCACGCATGGCTGACTTTGTTACGCTGCCTTAACCGTGACCCTCGCGTTGTCAAAATGTTGGGTGACAGTCATTACTGGTTGGTGACACTTGTAGACCCCCGCTACAAGGAGAACTTTCACTCTCTTATTCTTGAGGTGGAGAGGTCTACAAAAATGGGGCAATACCAGAAGGCCCTTGCTGCAGAACTCTTAAAAAAATTCCCATCTGAACACGCTAGTGGCAGAGGTCACACTTCGTTGCCCAACCAAGGCGTACAGGCGAGAGAGATGCAACTCCAATCCAGCAGAGGCAGGGGAACACTGTCAGCGTTCTGGGACAGTTTTCTGACACCCGCCCAGCTTACAGGCCCTGAGGCGCGGGGTACTCACAAGGAGTGGAAAGTTTCAAAAGATGGTGAGGGAGTACCTTGCCGATCGTACCAGCGTCCTCCGTGATTCCTCTGTGCCTTTTAATTATTGGGTATCCAAGCTAGACACTTGGAATTAACTCGCTCTGTACGCCTTGGAGGTCCTGGCCTGCCCTGCCGCTAGCGTGTTATGGGAGCGTGTTTTTAGTGCCTCTGGGGGAATTATAATTGATAAGCGCACTCGCCTGTCAACTGACAATGCTGACAAGCTGACCCTTATCAAAATGAACAAGGGCTGGATTGGGCCAGATTTCTCATCACCCCCAAATGACAGCAGAGTAACAAAGTCAAATCCACTGTGTTATTTCGGGAGGTGTATTCCCATGCATCGCTTCACACCCACACATGGGTATACGCTTCCTCATTTCGGCTGTTTTTTGCTCTTCTCCTTATCCTCAGCCTCCACGACCACTATACCACCAGGGTGACCGTGGTCCATGTTGCCAGCATTGCAAGTTCCTCTGTCCTAATTTTTGGCAGCTTTTGCTTGGAAGGCATAGGCAAAGACTATGGGAGACCCACTCCCCAATAATGGGAATAATGTTTTTAATATGCTGTACTGCATGGCTCTTGTAAGGGGCATTAAAATCGTCTTGTTAAGCTACTGTGACCTCCACGTCTCTTTCACGGGGCATTGTTATTGTCTTTTTATTCCACTGTAACCTCCACCACTCTTCCAAGGGGCATTAAAACTGTCTTGTTAAACCACTCTGAACTCCACGTCTCTTCTAAGGGGCATTAAAACCATCTTGTTAAGCTACTGTGAACTCCACAGCTCTTCCAAGGGGCATTGACATGTTTTTAATTACCTCTAACCTCCACGACTTTTGCAACGGGCATTGCATTTCCTCCTAATTTTTGTCAGCTTTTGCTTTTCAATGCATAGGCGAACACTAAGGGAGACCCACTCCCCAATAATGGGTAGAAGGTTTTTAATACGCTGTAATTCACGTCTGTTTCAAGGGGCATTGCAGTGCCTAATAATTTTTGGAAAGCCTTCCATTCCCTGCTTAGGCCAACAGTGTACAGGAGACCCAGTTGCTATAAATGGAAAAAACGGTTTAGTTAAGGCCCTCTGACCTCCTCCATGTCACTTCCAAGGGGCATTGAAGTGCCTCGAAATTTTTGGTAGGCATTGCATTCACTGTATGCCTTATAACTGTGTAGCTGAACCGCTCCTTTTGGTACAGAAAGATATCCTACAAGACATGTGTGGTTGGCTGGCCTGATATTGATGTGAATGGTCCCTGTTCCTCCTGCTCTTTCTCCTTTGCCACCACCTCATCCATCATTCATCACCTGAAGCTTTGTTTTAACGGGAGTCATAGAACTGGGATAGTAGCAGGAAAACATCCAGCAATTCTCGAAGGAGGTAGAATATGCGCCAAAACGCTGACCACCTCAGGCCTAGCTGCTACTACATACATGCGCTTGCATTCCAAGGAACAGAAAGCTATGGAGGTGGATGGCCTCATGATCATGAATAATTTACTCGTTGTGTAGGAGGCCGACCACTGCTGCTGTCTACCTTCTGAACTTTGTGTTGAAGCCTGATTGACCCAGGACCCGCAATCCTCTGTCTGGAGGACGTGTTGCATCCCAGTGTCCAACTGTGTCCCGGCTTCCACAATATTAACCCAGTGTGAAGGCGTCAGTGAGATGGACCATTCCTGGCCACATTCACTTGTCCACGTGTTTGTGGTTAGGCTGTCCTTCCCACTAAATGCACTGGGGAAGGCACAGGTAATGTTTTGGTATGCGCGCTTGTGTATAAGGCGCATCGGGACAAATAGGGGTGGCTGGGGACCGTTTATGGACACCCGGCCACCCCCACGCGGCTGGGGACTGTGCGTGGACACCCGGGCGGCTGGGGACTGAGTATGAATACCAGGCTACCGACGCAGCCATGACGTGGTGGTCAGATTCCACCCCCACATGCCTAAAAGGCCCAATTTCAAGTGCAAGCAAGCTAGCAGTATGGTATTGCAGCCTGGGGGTGGGTGGGTGGCAGGCTGCATAATTGCGATTGTATTGCAAGTTATGGGGGAGGTGCAATTGAACACTGCCCTGGGACAAGGACTTGCACGGAGATAGTTGCAAGTCTGCATCTTCTGATGGGCACACTTTTAGGCAGTGACCTGGGTGTCAGAGATGCTTCCAGGGGTCTTCCCCATGCTGTTCCCATGTCTTTTTAGCACTGTATGCATGTGTCACACAGCACATGGCCAGATAAGGTTGTAAAATGTTAAAATGACATTTCCCGGTGAATGCATTTGTCACGGGTGAAAGCAATACAAACGTGCAAAAAACGCATAAAAAAAATGCTACTTGTGAACATAGCCCAAGGTGTGGAGGAGTATTTTTGTTTATTTATTTTACCTTATACACAAGTCTTTACCCCGGAAAGGATGTTCCTTAACCCCTTTCCGACCTGGTCAGTAATAGTACGCACCAGGTCGTGAAGGCCGGTTCAGCGGGGGCTCCGGCGGTGAGCCCGCACTGAAGCGAGCACCTATCAGCTGATTATTGGAATCGCAATCCACCCGCGGCTGTTAATATGTTAAATCTCTGACGGCATTTAACTCGCGCTTCCGGGAGTCCTAAGCCCCGCCCATCAGTGACCCCATCACGTGATCGCGGGTCACCAATGGGTGGGCATGACAACTCAGGGTCTGCAGCAGACGCCTGTGGTTGTCATATCTCAATTGCTATGAGCGCCACCTAGTGGTTAGCGCTCATAGCAAGTGAGCATTTCTCCTGCATACAAGCGATCTGCTCATCGCTTGTATGCAGTAGAAGCAATCAGACAACTGCTGCTTCTAGTTTCCTCTGGAGACTATAGAAGCAAGCAGAAAGTGTAAAAAAAAAAAAAAAGTTTTTAAAAAAATAAAAAATATATAAGTTTGTCACCCCCCCCCCTTTCGCCCCATTCAAAATAAAATATATATATATATATATATATATAAAAAACACATACACATATTTGGTATCGCTGCGTTCAGAATCGCCCGATCTATCAATATAAAAGAAGAATTAATACAATCAGTAAACGGCGTAACGAGAAAAAAATTTTAAACGCCAGAATTAAGTTTTTTTGGTCGCTACAACTTTGCAATAAAATGCAATAACGGGCGATCAAAACATCGGATCTACCCCAAAATGGTATCAATAAAAACGTCAGCCCGGCACGCAAAAAATAAGCCCTCACCTGGCCCCAGATCCCGAAAAATGGAGAAGTTAAGGGTCTCGGAAAATGGCTTCATTTTTTTTGTGTTTTTTTAGCTAGCTTTGGATTTTTTTTTCACCACTTAAATAAAAAAGAACCTGTACATGTTTGGTGTCTATGAACTCGTAACGACCTGGAAAATAATGATGGCAGGTCAGTTTTAGCAATCTGTGAACGTGGTAAAAAAAGGACCCAAAAAACAACTGTGGAATTGCATTTTTTTTGCAGTTTCGCTGCACTTGGAATTTTTTTCCCATTTTCCAGCACACGATATGGTAAAACCAGTGATGGTGTTTAAAAGTACAACTCGTCCCGCAAAAAATACGCCCTCACATGGCCATATTGAACGAAAATTAAACAAGTTCTGGCTCTGGGAAGAAGGGGAGCAAAAAAGGAAAACACAAAAACAGAAAGACCCATGGTCGTTAAGGGGTTAACATATTTCACAGGAAAGCACTTTCGTTTTTGAACGTTTTATTGTGAGCCTGTAAAAGTGGCTTAACACTAGAACTACTGATGGAGTCATTTTGACTCCTTTCGTTTTTTATTTCTCTTCTGTGACTACATTTTTCAGAATTCCAGCTTGAAACTCGGTGACTTTTCCTCAAATATGATGTGAAAAAAGATTTTGTGAGAATAAATAATTTTGGTGAAAAATTTGCGCTTTTTTTCAAAATTTACCAAGAACTACTGAAGGGAGTCATTTTGACTCCCTACTATATTTTGAGGTTCTTTTGTCACTAAATGTTGCTATAAAGTTTTGTGCATAATTTTTTCACTCTGTCTTATTTACCCTGATGTTCATATAGATGTAGTTCAATTTACATGTCAACTTTTCACATTTTCCTTGTGTTTTACCTGCTTGTATTACTGTGTAATGCTGAACAAAATAGCTTGTTTACTCTAGGCTCTTATCTTATGCTAATGAAGGGTGGTGTTTTTCTAAGGTCCTAGCAGGAGACAGTATTCTGGATAGTAACTTTACTTTCAGTTCAGCTGAAGAGACAAAGAGAACAGACGCAGACATACGAGCTCTGAAGACTCATACAGGTATGAATTGTTCTGAAATAGTTTAGCTGTCTGTCAACTGATTCAGCCCACCTACTTTTGAAGGTGGCAGAACAGTTATTATTTCTTTTAGTTTTCATTTCATTTCTATTTTTCAGCAGGGAACTATATAGAATTATGGAATTTGTGAGGAATATGGAGAGAAGACGTTTGATAAAGCCTCAGGATATTCTGGCTACTTTGCAATCCATACCGGAGGATGAATCGGAATCCGAATTGCAGGAACATGTATTTGATTCTGACAGTGATGAAGATTTCATTCCTCAGAACATATCAAGTGAATCTGAAGACTCAGAAGGAACAAATCCAGAAGGTAAGTAGTTATGTGTATTTATTTGTTCTTCCACACACTGAGTTAGGGCCTGTGCACACTAGCAGAATTCTGGCTGAATAGCCATCTGGATATTCTTGCCGCAATACAGGCCGTACCTGCCCGCTCATGCCTGAAGCTCCGCTCCGAACCCCGGGCTGGAGCCGCTGTCAGGGACAGAGCAGCGCTTGCTTACGCGCGAGCACGGCTCCGTCCCAGACAGCGGCTCCAGCCCGGGGTTCGGAGCGGAGCTTCAGGTATGAAACTCCGCTCTGTACCTGAGCGGGCAGGTACGGGCCGGATTGTGGTGAGAATATCCGGTCGGATATTCCGCCGCTAATCCAGCCAGTGTGCACGGACCCTTACAAAACAAAAATTCTAAATATTCATCAACTTTTTTACAGATATTCCAAGCACATCAACTGGGGATCGGGCTCATGCAGTTATGTTGCCTCGTGACCATCCTCCTGGTCGTGGACAGAAAAAATCAGCAAAACGTCCCAGAAATGAAAGAACAACAGATAACGATGGCGGCGAAGGTAATGCAACAACAAACACCAGAGAAGGCGAATCTGAAGGAATACTAGTTTCAGCGGATGGTATTCAATGGAAACCTGTTGAAATTGGAGAACACTTGCCTGGTAGGCGTGACAGCCAAAATATTCTTCGAGAACCACCTGGCCCTACAGGATACGCCAGAAGAAATATCATTATCGATAGTCCTTTGAGCGCATGGCGTTTATTTTTTGATTCATATATATTGACACATATAAAGAACTGTACGCTTGCAGAAGCATGCAGGAACAATAATTTACAGTTTACTCTATCTGATGAGGAGCTAGATGCATTCATTGCGATATTCTATGCTTGTGGAATATCTGGCACGAACCGTCACTCGATTAACAGTATTTGGTGTAATGACTGGGGAATACCGTTTTGCAAAGCGACAATGTCTAGGGACCGCTTTGTTGAAATTATGAGGTTTCTCAGATTTGATGAGAAATCTACTCGATCGGAGAGACTGCAAACGGACAAGTTTGCTCTATTTTCTACTGTGTGGGACAGGTTTATTGAAAATTGTATTGCGTGTTACAAACCTGGCCCATACATAACGGTGGATGAGCAACTTTTCCCAAGCAAAACTAGGTGTCCATTCACGCAGTACATGCCTTCCAAACCAGATAAATATGGCCACAAATATTGGCTAGCTGTTGATAAGAGGAGCAAATATCTGGCAAATGGCTTCCCTTATCTAGGCAAAGATGACACACGCCGTGCTGAGGACCGTTTAGCTGACCATGTGGTAATGAAGTTATTGGCCCCGTTTTTGAAAAAAGGTCGCAATGTTACAACCGATAATTATTTTACAAAATATGGAGTAGATGTAGTGGATCAGATGGCACGAAAATATACCACACGAACATGCACAAGCAGATGGCCTGTTCATGCATTTGAAAATGCCTTAGACTTTGCGGGTATAAATGCATGGATAATATTCAAGGAGATTACCCACCAAAAAATGTCACGCAAGGCATTTTTGCAAACGCTTGTGAGAGAGTTGAGTGGTCCTTATGTCACAGATAGGGAAAAGGGTTCCACGTCCCAAGTTTCTACATGCTCAGAAGTGATGGTTCAAACAAAATTTTGCCAGATCAAAGAAAAGTGCAAGAAAAATAGATCTGTCGGAAATTGTAAGACTTGTGGTAAGTCTTTGTGTGGGCAATGTACTGCCATAAATCAAAGGCAATGCCTAAAATGCGAAACACCAAATGTTTAGAAGGTGAATTCTGCGCCATATTTTCATTTTTATGCTCCTCCACCTACATTTTCTCTGCTTTTTGTTCTTCAGTTGTTGTTTATATGTGTGCACTTGAATAAAAAAAAATGTTTGAAAAACGTCTATTATAATTATTGTTATTTTCTGTAGAAAAATAAGAAAAGCAGAAAAAAAACAATCAAAAGCATTACTGTTGGATCTCACAATAATAATACATTACAAAAAATATAATTATTAAATAACCACAAATGAAACTCTAAAAATAAACGAAAACAAGCAAGGAGTCAAAATGACTCCTTTCAGTAGTTCTAGGCGGGGTCACGAGTCCAGTAGTCCTAGTGTTAATACCTCTGACCACGTTGTTGACAGCAGTGACCTGGGGGTCAGAAATGCTTCCAGGGGCGATCCCCATGCTGTCCCCTTGTCATTTGAGCACTGTCACTATCGTTTTGGGCACTTTTTAGGCTTTCTACAGACTGCCGGGAGAGCCGCCGCAAAAATGTTCGGGTCTCCCATAGACTAACATTGGGCTCGTTGCTCGGGTCGAGCACCCGAGTATCACAGTGAGCTCGGCCCGAGCTTCGAGCACCCGAGCATTTTAGTGCTCGCTCAACACTACATACTAGCTCAACTTTTGCTGCTAAACACGATAAATTTATTACCGGCTATGACAAAACAATATTTCGGCCGCAATTTTGTGTCAAAGTAGCTTGTAAAACGCGTCTCATAAAATTTATGCCAAACTTTGCCCATATATAACTCAAGACCGAAAACCAACAGTAACTGGTGCTTGCCCTGTACACCAAACATCTACATGACTTTGCATTGCTGCAATATCACGGTCAAACCATATGTATTTGTGGAATTATTCACACTCACATATGATGAAAAACGTAAAAAACCCGAATTTTACCTATTTTTAGGTTAAATTTCTCAAAGGGTACCCCTAAAATATATTAATTCTGATATCATTAGAGCACATTTTTCTCTACAAGGATCATTGGTTTTTTTTTTTTTTGGAGTCTCAGTTTAAGAAAAGAAAAATGCCACTGAACATGGTGTTATTTATGCGCGTAATGCATTGATTTTGTGTTCGATTTTCAGATTCTTATCACATGTTACAGAGTTGTATTGTTGCTAGCAATGTCTATTATCAAACCTATAAACCTTTTTGTTTATGAAAAGTTATTGACTATTGTTACATTTCAATGCATATATTATTTATTAGCGATGGAGAATGAAATTGATGAAGAATCGGCCTTGCGAACAATTCGAAGTGCCACCTTAAGACATTCACCCATAGCAAGGATGAGTTGAAATTGTTTACAAGCTTTGGATGAACAGAAATTGCTGCGTCGACGAGTGGGACTAAATTTTGACGAACATTCACAAATCTGTTTACACCATGAAGCTTTATTCTTGACCAAATATGAGCATTTGCAAAAATCGTGTTGCAATCCTTTTGGGAAGAAAGGTCATAACACCAAAAAGAATTTGCGAGCTATCAATTTGTTAGCAGCTGACCAGTTGAACGAATTTACAAAGAATGATGTGAAGCCTGGCCAGAAGATGTGTGCATCATGTCGAAAAGAATTTGCTAACAGGAAAAAAATCAGCTGATCCAGTTTCCTCTGAATCAAATCCAGATGGAATGGAATGTTCTCCAGAAAGTCTAAATTCAAGCTTAACATCCATTGGCATCTCTCCTCTGAAATATCCACGGGTAAGCCAGCGGGATTCACTTGGATATGCAAGGAGAAAGATAAGCCAGGTACAAAATGCATTTTTTAGCAAGATTGCTTCAATTGGAGGGCTTGAGCCGAAAGACATAGAATCATAGAATGGTAGAGTTGGAGGGGACCTCCTGGGTCATCTGGTCCAACCCCCTGCTCAAAGCAGGATTCACTAAATCATCTCAGACAGATTTCTGTCCAGCCTCTGTTTGAAGACGTCCATTGAAGGGGAACTCACCACCTCTCGTGGCAGCCTGTTCCACTCATTAATCACCCTAACTGTCAAAAAGTTTTTTCTAATATCTAATCTGTGTCTCCTCCCATTTAGTTTCATCCCATTGCTTCTAGTCTTTCCTTGTGCAAATGAGAATAAAGATGATCCTTCTACAATGTGACAGCCCTTGACATATTTGTAGACCGCTATTAAGTCTCCTCTCAGTCTTCTTTTTTGCAAGCTAAACATTCCCAAATCCTGCAACCGTTCCTCATAGGACATGGTTTGCAGACCAGTCACCATTCTGGTCGCTCTTCTCTGAACTTGCTCCAGTTTGTCTATGTCTTTTTTAAAATGTGGTGCCCAAAACTGTACACAGTATTCCAGATGAGGTCTGACCAAAGAGGAGTAAAGACCGATAATGACTTCACGTGATCTAGACTGTATGCTTCTGTTAATACATCCCAGAATTGTATTTGCCTTTTTTGCTGCTGCATCACACTGTTGACTCATGTTCAGTCTATGATCTATTAGTATACCTAAGTCTTTTTCACATGTACTGTTGCTTAGCTCTATTCCTCCCATTCTGTATATGCTTTTTTCATTTTTATTGCCCAGATGTAGTACTTTGCATTTTTCCCTGTTAAAAACTATTCTGTTGGTTGCTGCCCACTGCTCCAGTTTATTTAGGTCTTTTTGAATCTTCCCTCTCTCTTCTCTAGTATTAGCCATCCCTCCTAGCTTTGTCATCAGCAAATTTAATCAGTTTACCCTCAATTCCTTCATCTAAATCATTGATAAAGATGTTGAACAATACAGGTCCCAGGACGGAGCCCTGTGGTACCCCACTTGAGACATTCATCCAGCTGGATGTGAAGCCATTTACAACCACCCTTTGAGTCCGATCACTAAGCCAGTTATGAATCCACCTAACAGTTGCCTGGTCCATTGCATACTTGGTCATTTTTTCAATAAGGATGGTGTGAGATACTTTGTCAAATGCTTTGCTGAAGTCAAGATATACTATATCTACAGCATTTCCCTGATCCACCCAGTCAGTGATTCTGTCATAGAAGGAAATTAAGTTAGTCTGACATGACTTGTTAGTTACAAACCCATGCTGACTCTGGTTAATCACTTCATTCTTATCCAGGTACTTACATACATGATGTTTAATAATTTGTTCAAAGATCTTTCCTGGTATAGAAGTCAGACTCACCGGCCTATAGTTCCCTGGGTCCACCTTCTTCCCCTTTTTGAAGATAGGAACAACATTTGCTCTTCTCCAGTCTTCTGGGACTTCTCCTGTTCTCCAAGAATTTTCAAAGATTATGGAGAGTGGTTCTAAAATTTCTTCTACGATCTCCTTCAGTACTCTGGGGTGTAATTCATCTGGACCTGGAGACTTGAACTCATTTATGTTAGCTAAATATTCCCTCACAATCTTTCTGTTTACAGATAACTTGGATTCCTCTATTCCTTTAAAAGGACAGTGAAGATTAGTTGATGTTACATTTTCTTTCTGAGAGAAAACATGCAAAATAGGAGTTAAAAAGTTCGGCCTTCTCAACATCCTCTCTTACCATTTCTCCATTTTCATCCTGTAAAAATCCTATAGCATCTTTGACTTTTCTTTTACTTTTGACATACCCCCAAAAATCCTTTTTTATTGCTTTTGACATCTCTTGCAAGCCTTAATTCATTGTCAGCTTTAGCTAACCTGATACGTGCCCTGCAGGATCTGCAGACTGCATTATAATCTTCTTTAGATATGCCTCCCTCTTTCCATTTAATAAACATTTCTTTCTTTCTTTTTAGCATGTGTTTAAGTTCTGTGTTCATCCATCCTGGTTTCCTTAAATGCTTCCCATTCTTCCTACTTTTCGGGATTGTTAACGATTGTGCTTTGAGAATCTCATTTTTAAAAATTTCCCATCCTTCCTGGACATTTTTGTCCTTAAGGACATCCAGCCATTGGATCCCTCCTATTCTCTTTCTGATTCTCTTAAAATCTGCCTTTCTAAAATCTAACCTTGGAGTTTGAGTCTTCACATGTCTTCCTCCTCTAGTTATCCAAAATTCTATAATAGCATGATCGCTGCCTCCTAGGGTCCCAGCCACCTTTACCTCCTCAACCATTTCCTCCCTGTTTATAAGGATTAGATCCAAAGTAGCAGATCCCCTTGTTTTCTCCCCTACCTTTTGGAAGATAAAGTTGTCAGCAAGAGAGGATAAGAATTTGCTTGACCTGTTAGTTTTACTTGAGAGAGATTCCCAACAAATGTCTGGATAGTTGAAATCTCCCATGACCACTACGTCATATTTTTTGGAGAACTTGGTCATTTGATACATAAAGAGTTCATCCATATCTTCAGCTTGCCCAGGTGGCCTGTAGTAAATGCCTACAATGGTGTCCTTTCCGTTGTTCTCTCCTTGTATTCTTACCCAAACAGTTTCCACAGAACTCCCAGTCTCTGAAGCTTCAATCTCTGTGCAGATATACGCTTTTCTAACATACAATGCAACACCTCCTCCTCGTTTATCAAGTCTGTTTCTTGCAAATAAGTTGTATCCTTTTAGCCTTGTATTCCAATCATGTGTATCGTCCCACCAAGTTTCAGTGATTCCAATGACATCATATTCCTTTTCCTGCATTAGTAGTTCTAATTCTCCTTGTTTGTTGCCCATGCTTTGTGCATTTGTATAAAAACATTTTAGTTTGTGATTGGTTTCTCTTCCTCCCATATTTTTATTATTTAAATTGTTTTGTCTTTGTTCTTCCTTTCCACTTCCAGTAGCAGAGATCTCAATAGTATTTGTCAGCTGTATGGCTTTTTCTGGCCTTTTGCTTCCCTTCCCACATTGTTCTAGTTTAAAGCTCTCCTGATGAGTGTAGCAAGGCGACTTCCAAATACACGTTTTCCAGTCTTCGTAAGGTGCACCCCATCTCTAGCAAGTAGTCCATCGTATAGGTAATTCATTCCGTGATCCAGAAATCCAAATCCTTGTTGACGGCACCATCGACGTAGCCAGTTGTTCACCTGTAGAATCTTATTCCACCTCATTGTTCCATGGCCATCCACTGGGAGGATGGATGAGAAGACCACCTGCGCTCCCAATTCTTTCACTTTCTTGCCTAAGTCTTCAAAGTCACTGCAGATGGTTTCCAGGTCCTTTCTTGCGGTGTCATTTGTCCCCACATGTATTAGCAGGAATGGGTAGTGATCTGTAGGTCTGAAGAGTCTTGATATCCTGTCAGACACATCTTTAATTTTTGCTCCTGGAAGACAGCACATTTCTCTTGAGGTTATGTCTGGTCTGCAGATAGCGGCCTCTGTTCCTCTTAGCAGGGAATCCCCCATGACCACCACTCTCCGTTTTTTCTTCACAACATTCTTCTTTCTCCATCCAGGAGGATTCTGAGGGCTTACAAGGTTATTCATTGCTGGCAAAGTCTTATTTTGCGGTATTTCTTCATGGTTCTCCTGCGTGAGAGCCTGGTACTGGTTCCTGAGCAGTATGGGTGCTGACTGCCTCTCGATCCTCCTGCTTCTGTGGGTCACATGCTTCCATTCCTCTGTTTCATCAGGTGCAGTTCGAATTTCTTCTCTTTCTGAATCATGAAGAGATAATTCTGCTCTAAGAACTCTTCACCTTCCTTAATGATTTTCAAGGTAGTTAACCTCTCTTCTAGATTTCGCAACTTTTCCTCCAACAGGGACACAAGCTTGCATTTCTGGCATGTGAAGTTTGGCTTTTCCACTGGCAAGTCTGTGAACATGTAGCAGGATATGCAGCTCACCAAATGGCTCCTGGACTCTTCCATGTTCTTACTGTTAATGTTCTGAAAACAGTGAAAAAAGCTTAAAAATGCGCGCGCCGAGAGGCGCGCGGTTTACCGATGTCCTCTTTTCAGCTCCAACAGCCAAAATCCAGTGTTCTTTGAGCTCGCGGAGACTCTTCACTTACCCCAAAATGCAGTGGGAATATGCAAATTATCTCCTCAGGACTCCTTGAGCAAACAAAAACAGCACAGTGCAAAATGTGCCTGGATTACAATCATCTTTTGGCAGATTTGAAGCAAAAGCTGCAGGTGTCCAGTTGGGCAGAAAAGGTCCAAATCTTGACATTGGCACCTAAAAGTTGGTCCATTAAGGCTATATCAGACGAATTCGGTGTCTTTGAACGAATGGTCAAACAAGATCGAAAGCTTAAATGTGAACATGGGATCTTAGCCTTACCTAGAATCTAGTGTGGCAAGAAAGTTTCTGAGGAAGTGAAGAAAAAGGTGCAGGCATTTTTTGAAGATTAATTCAGTCGAATGTGCCCTGGTAAAAAAGACGATGTATCAGTGCGAATAGCAGGAGAAAAAAAGCAGATGCAAAAGCGACTATTACTGAGCAATATGAGGGAAATGTTTGTTGCCTATCGGGATCGGAATGGCCCTGAAATTGGATTTTCCAAGTTTTGTGAGCTTCGGCCAAAGTGGTGCGTAACCGTTGGATCTGCTGGAACACATTCCGTTTGTGTTCCAAACACAAACAAAAACCGACAATACAGCTTCTCTGAACAGATTATGTTGCAAATTCAGCAACAATTCCAGACTACTTAGACTGAACGTTATGGCTTGGGAACCAACAAAAGATACCCAATATTAGGCTTGGGATCCTAGGCAAAGACACCCACCCTCAGGCTTCGGAACCTGCGATAGAGACCGCCCGCGGCTGGCCTTGCACGGCTATCGGCCAAGGCTCCTAGGCGATGGGGCTGCCAATTCTCGAAAGACTGCATTATTACAATTCTTAATAGCATTATAATACCAATTCTTAGGGAATTGGTTGTGGTATAACCACCATGGACCAACGCAAGGGTTTGAATAGTGCAGTTACCATTCATTGCTTATTAATAAATAACACCATGTTCAGTGGCATTTTTCTTTTCTTAAACTGAGAGACTCCAAAAAAAAAACAATGATCATTGTAGAGAAAAATGTGCTCTATTGATATCAGAATTAATATATTTTAGGGGTACGCTTTTTGAGAAATTTGACCTAAAAAAACGAATTTTACCTATTTTTAAGTTTTTCATCATATGTGGGTGTGAATATTTCCACAAATACATATGATTTGACCGTGATATTGCAGCAATGCAAAGTCATGTAGATGTTTGGTGTACAGGGCAAAGCACCAGTTACTATTGGTTTTTGGTCTTGAGTTATATATGGGCAAAGTTTGGCATAAATTTTATGCGATGCGTTTTACAAGCTACTTTGACACAAAATTGCGGCCGAAATATTGTTTTGTCATAGCGGGTAATAATTTTATCGTGTTTAGCAGCAAAAGTTGAGCTAGTATGCCAAATTTCGGCATCATAGCCAGTATAGAACTCTAATGGCTATGTGCCAAAGTTTGCAAAATCCTCTTAGCTGAAGCCGCAGGCTTGGTGGAACCTCCAGTGAAAGGTCAACAGTGCCCAATGTATTTGAGAACTGACCCTAAAAATTTACAGAACCTCTTTTCAAACATACATGTACATCCTTATAAATTTTCAGCAAAATCGGAGAAGGTCGAGTGGGGACCACTGGTCCACTTGACATGGAATGACTCAGCTGTGTGTAATAGATTTACTTTTCTATAACCTGTATTCCTATAATAGAGGTCTGATATCTCCCAGGGGGTGATAGATTCCCTTTAGCTATCAAAGTGTTTTTTTTTGTTGTTGTTGTTTCCTTTTACCAAATCTGCAGTTTGTCAGCTACTTCAGGGGCTTTCACTCATTTACGTGACAGCATAAAAACTACAAGTGAGAAGGCATCGAAAAACGTGTATTGTACGCTGCGTTACCTACCTGGAGGTGCTGTCTTCAATGCAGGAAAAAAACACCGCAATTTAAGTGTATTCCCATCTCCAATATCCTATCCTAAAAGGTAGTAGGTGTAAGATAAGCAAATGGCTCCAATGAGAAATTTAGTATAGTTCTCCTAATAAAGTATGTCGCTTACCTCATCTGTAGGGCATTGCAGTAGCTTAGCTATCCATGGTTATGACCTCTCATAGTCAGAAAGCTTTTAGTGGATACCGAAGCTACTGCACTTGGTAAGCGATGTACCTTATCAGGAGAACTATACAAAATTTCTCATTGGCGGTATTTGCTAATATTATACCTACTACATAGGATCTTGGAAATGGGAATCCCCCTTTAATGTATCTCCTCTTCCCACAATCGCATACAAGATTTCTTCCTTGCATCCCCCCTTCTCTGGAACCAACATATCAGACTCTCGCCTACCGTGGAAACCTTCAAAAGGAACCTGAAGACCCACCTCTTCCGACAAGCCTACAACCTGCAGTAACCCTCTCTCCACCTTACGGCTGCACGATCAGTGTTTTTGTATGTATACCAGTTTATCACGTGTAAACATATATTACAATAAATAATGTACCCCTAGGTTTGGTTTCTTTGGTCTTTTAGATTTTATCTAGAAGTTTCTTCTATTACAGATCTGTGGCCACAATACTGTAGTTTTGACGCAGCTGCTGTGTTTTGGCAGCATCCAAGAACTTTTGTCTGTCACAGCTGCATCAGTCCTCCCATCTTATTTCAGCTAGGTCCAGCTAAGAGGGCTGTTAATTAAAAATTTCCCCTGACCCACTTCTATTTATCACAGGACACTGAACCTTCACGTGTAATGATATTAGTGTCAATCGGTTACGTGCAAATTTGCAACTCAGAACTGATAACGGTCTTGATTTTACAGGTGCTGAAGTGGTGTGAGGTTTGATAATGGATCCAGTGGAATACAGAGCAGTCATCAAGTTCCTTTACTTGAAAGGCCGCACACCAAAGGAGACATTCAATGAGATGAAAGAGGTTTATGGTGATTCCCCATTAGTGATGAGCGAACATGCTCAGTACTTGCCCGAGCTTCATGGTTCTCGACAAGCTCGGCGAGTATTTCCAGGTTGCTCGGGCGGGAACTCTGGTCCACTCCCTGCATGTTTGGTGCTCTATAGAGAGGCAATGAACATGCAGGGGATTGCCTGCCACGCACTGTAATTACGTAGCAATGTTGGTTGTGGGCATTGCAGTGATTGGCTGGCCGAACAGCGTCATCAGGTCTATATAAGACCTGATGAAGCAAAAGGAAAAAATGCGACACAAAGCCCTGAAGGTAATTAGTATAAAAATATGAACTTTATTAACATACAATTATCAAACTACATATCTCCCCTAGTAGACAAATGGCATGGAAAAACATGCAAAAACAGACAGGACATGCAAGGCACATAAAGTAACAGATGGTGAATCAACCACTCACAGTGATCCTAACCAATATATAGTTGTGCCTATGAGAAATGCTGCAAATGGGTACTAAGTGAAATATCCAAACTATATATGGTTCGGGTATATGCCTTAAGTAAGAGGAACTGAAGCAGTGCTGCTTGCTGGGTGGGGGCACATCCGCCCCAACGTGCATTTCGGCAAACCTTCGTCAGGGGGCGGTGCATTAGTGTCCCAGCAACCATTTTAATTACATGTCCACGAATCACGTTGCTTAAGGACCTTAGTGATGCATGTCGCGTCATCATAATCTGGGCGGTCTGTCGCGTCAGCATCATGTGAGACCTACCTCATGGTCACATGACCGTGACTCGCGTAGGTCCTCACGAAGAGATGCCGAAGACCGGGGTGCGCACAGAGAAGCTGACGCGCATGCGTACTGGCAGCCGAAAAAGATGTGTGGGACTAGGATGGTAGGCATAGCCTTACTTTACCTTTAGGTAACTACTTAGTCATTTTTGTAGACCAATCCATTACATACGACACCCTAAGGCAATTATAGTGTAACAAGACCAAGTTTTTTTAGCACATCAAAATACAAATAATATATCGGCATAATAAACCAACTGTATTTGTATAAACCTTGTCATAATTATTCCTGACTCCATAATATAATCACTAATACAACAATTGGTACATTGAAATAAACAACACACACATTGGCAAGTTTTATCCAGGGTAAGATCTATAACCCCGGGATGACACATTCCATGAGGGCATGTCCGTTATGGATGATGACAGAGTAACAACCAAATCGATCCCACAACACAGATAAAGTATAAATGGATTGGTGGATATCTAGAATTGAATAAAAGCATACAATTAAAAAAACACTTAAAACCAACAATTGAACATGCGGCTGTGCTAGGTAATCCAATAAAAGGGACAAAACTGAGATTCTCATTTAATCCTTTTGAATGCACGGTTTCCAGGGTCCAGATCCATCTGGCCTCTAACCTAGCCAAACGTTGGCTTATCTTGCCACCTCTCGTGGTATGTAGTTGGTTAATACCTCTCACCCTAAGCTGCGCACTATCAGCGTCACGAAAAAACAATCTCAGAATCAGGGGAATCCATTGAAGCGTTCCAGAGTAATTACCTCATAAAGTGACAGTGGTCAGAATTGTAAAAATTGGCCTGGTCATTAACATGCAAACCACATTGGGTAGTAAAGGGGTTTAAGACGTCCACAACTTTATATGAACCCCCAATGTATTACCCCGGGGCCCAGAAGTGTTTTTGTAAGTACCTTGCGATACCTTTTCTGCCTCTGAGCGGCGCTATCGCTGGCTGCTCAGAGGCATCACTTGACCCATCACTGATGTCACGTCAAGTGAGGCGTGACATCAGTGACGCGCTCCCCGCTGTGGATGCTATGCTGTGGGCGGGGTTACCTTGTGTGTCATACCCAGCATCCACCGCGCATTTTCCCAGTGAATGAGGAGAGGGAGAGCGCGCGGTGGATGCCGGGTGTGACACGCGGGGTAACCCCGCCCCCAACCCAGCAGCCACCGGTGGTACGCGGAAGAGGGACCATCGGCTGCAGCCTGGACTTGTCAAGACGTCAGAGCCGGCTGCAGCCGGGGGTCACGTGATGCCTGTGAGTGGCCAGTGATAGCGTGGCTCACAGGCAGAAAAGGCACCACAAGGTTTTTAGAGAACCACTTATGGGCCCTTGGGGGATCATATAAAGTAGTGGACAACCCCTTTAATCCTGGTTATTTGCTTAAAAAGAAAACCAGAGTACACCACTTTTCTGCAACATTTGCTTGTTAGCACTGCAGAATACAGCCAGATCTGTTCCATATATCAGCGATAAAAATCCAGAAATTTGAACTGAACATGGAAAATATTCTCCTCCTTTTCCATTCTATTGCAGTGTGTCGGTCAAGCTATGCACACTAGGTGTCTGTGAAGAATGGTATTAGTAAATTACAGGCCTGCTATTTAAAACCATGGTTCTCTGTCAGACATATCACCTATAACCGTTTTCTAAAATAATCCATTTCTTCCATTTTCATTTTGTTGCAGTGTCACACTAGGTCTCGGTGTAGAATATTAGTAAATTACAGGCCTGCTTTTTAAAACTGTGGTTCTCTGTCAGACGTATCACATATAACTGCATTATAAATCCGCAATTTCTGCCTTCCATTTCGTTTCAGAGTGTTGGTCAAACTATTCACACTAGGTCTCTGTGTACAATAATATTAGTAAATTACAGTCTTGCTATTTAAAACCGAGGTTCTGTCAGACGTATCATATAACTGCGTCCCAAAATCAGCCATTTCTCGTGAACGTGGAAAATATTGTCCTCCATTTAAAATGGGCAAAATGCGTGGCAAGGGATGGGGCAGTGGACGTGATGGTGCATGCAGAGGATGTGGCCGTGGGCAAGCTGAAATTATGCCACAACAACCACCCACATCTTGACCCTCGACCTTCCTGTCCCAATTACTAGTGGACCACAGTACACCACTATTGAACCCAGACCAGTGTCAAAAGGTTGTTGGTTGGATAGCAGATAATGCTTTCAGTCACTTTGTCACTACCACCCTGTCTTCCACATGGTCAAGTCTCAGTAGCCACGAGTCTGGACCGCATATTTCTCACCCTAATCCTCCTTGCTCCCACCAGGCCGAGTGCCCGGAGACAACTGATCCCACACTTGGACACTCAGAAGAGCTGGTCACTTTTCCATTTGTAGATTCGGGTCTCTTCAGCTTCAAGCGAGTCAAGAGGAGAACTCGTGTAGCGATGCCCAAAGAGGTGGCTGATGATGATGGTGAGACACAATTGCCAGAAAGTCAGGAGGAGGACCAGGGTGCGGAAGTGGAAGACGAGGTGGTGGATGATATAGTAACTGACACAACCTGGCAGGGGGACATACAGGGGGAGGGAGGTGTAGAGCCACAACAGGCAGGAAGAAGCAGTGTGGTGGCTGCAGACACAAGGTGGGAAAGCGTTCCTCGTAACGCCAACGTGACGGAAGTTGCCAGTACTGTTAGGTCTTCCCGAGTCTGGTTGTTTGTTAAAGACTATGCAGATAACCCCAAAAAGGCCATTTGCTCCACCTACCAGTCCAGCATCAGCAGGGGTAGCAAAACTAGCAGCCTGACCACTACCAGCATGAGGAGGCACATGGCAACAAAGCACCCGACTAAGGGGGCCGAACCCCAGAGTCCAGAAACCGTCTGCGGGTGACACCACTGCTTGTTTCGCTGTTGTGTGTGCACGCCAATCCCCTGTACGTGGCGCATGCGAAGATGCCTCCCGCCCTGCACGTGTCGTTGCACACTCTCAACTAGCGCCATCAGCAAGCACGTCCACTTCCTTGTCCCAGCACAGTGTTCAGTTGTCCCTCCCCCAATCCTTGGAATGCAAGAGCAAATACGCAGCCAACGCTTCATAGGCCACATTACTAAATTCACACATTTCACGACTGCTTGCGCTCGAAATGTTGCCTTTTAGGCTCGTGGAGACTGAAGTTTTCCGCAACCTGATGGCGGCCATCCATCGGTACTCTGTCCCCAGCCGCCGCATTAGACAAGCATGTGCCCCACAACATTAGCCATGCCCTCAACAATGCAGTTACTGGGAAAGTCCACCTAACCATGGATACGTGGACAAGTGCTTGTGGGCAGGGACGGTACATCTCGCTGACGGCACACTGGGTTAATATAGTGGAAGCTGGGACCCAGTTGAACCTTGGGATGGAACACGTCCTCCTGACATTGATGACTTCGGGCCCTGGGTCAATCAGAGTTGCCCCCACATCTACAGCTCATGCACCTCCTCTTCAGCCTCCATCTCCAAAATGACCACATCAGTCGCAAGCTGGAAGCACTGCAGCACTGCCTCAGCCAAGCGGAAACAGGATATGCTGAAGCTAATATGCTTAGGTGACAAACCGCACAACGCTGAAGATTTGTGGATAGCTCTTAAAGAGCAGGTAGATCTGTGGCTGACACCGCTGACCCTACAGCCAGGCATGGTCGTATTTGACAATGGCCAGAACCTGGTGGTGGCCCTGAGGCGAGGTCACACACATATCATGCCTGGCCCATGTGCTTAACCTCATGGTTCAGCGGTTTCTCTAAACCTACCCGGATCTGCTTGTCAAAGTACATCACCTGTGTGCCCATGTTAGAAAGTCTGCTACAGCTTCCGCCGCCCTTGCCGTGCTTCAGCGTTTGCAGCTTCCAGCTCACCGACTGGTGTGCATGTCCCCACACATTGGAACTCTACATTGCAGATGTTGGGAAGGATTTGTGAGCAGAAGAAGGCAGTTGCTGTCAACATCAACAAGGCCATCGGTATTCAGTTCAGACTCCACACATAAGACCTCAGGAGTGGATATGGATGTCAGACATACAGTACAGACCAAAAGTTTGGACACACTTTCTCATTTAAGGATTTTTCTGTATTTTCATGACTATGAAAATTGTACATTCACACTGAAGGCATCAAAACTATGAATTAACACATGTGGAATTATATAGTTAACAAAAAAGTGTGAAACGGCTGAAAATATGTCTTATATTCTAGGTTCTTTGAAGTAGCCACCTTTTGCTTTGATGACTGCTTTGCACACTCTTGGCATTCTCTTGATGAGCTTCAATTGGTAGTCACCGGAAGTGGTTTTCACTTCACAGGTGTGCCCTGTCAGGTTTAATAAGTGGGATTTATTGCCTTATAAATAGGGTTGGGACCATCAGTTGTGTTGTGCAGAAGTCTGGTCGATACACAGCTGATAGTCCTACTGAATAGACTGTTAGAATTTGTATTATGGCAAGAAAAAAGCAGCTAAGTAAAGAAAAATGAGTGGCCATCATTACTTTAAGAAATGAAGGTCAGTCAGTCCGAAAAATTGGGAAAACTTTGAAAGTGTCCCCAAGTGCAGTAGCAAAACCCATCAAGCGCTACAAATAAACTGGCTCACATGAGGACCGCCCCAGGAAAGAAAGACCAAGAGTCACCTCTGCTTCTGAGGATAAGTTTATCCGAGTAACCAGCCTCAGAAATCGCAGGTTAACAGCAGCTCAGATTAGAGACCAGGTCAATGCCACACAGAGTTCTAGCAGCAGACACATCTCTTCAATTACTGTTAAGAGGAGACTTTGTGCAGCAGGCCTTCATGGTAAAATAGCTGCTAGGAAACCACTGCTAAGGACAGGCAACAAGCAGAAGAGAATTGTTTGGGCTAAAGAACACAAGGAATGGACATTAGACCAGTGGAAATCTGTGCTTTGGTCTGATGAGTCCAAATTTGAGATCTTTGGTTCCAACCACCGTGTCTTTGTGCGACGCAGAAAAGGTGAACGGATGGACTCTACATGCCTGGTTCCCACCGTGAAGCATGGAGGAGGAGGTGTGATGGTGTGGAGGTGCTTTTCTGGTGACACTGTTGGGGATTTATTCAAAATTGAAGGCATACTGAACCAGCATGGCTACCACAGCATGTTGCAGCGGCATGCTATTTCATCTGGTTTGCGTTTAGTTGGACCATCATTTATTTTTCAACAGGACAGTGACCCCAAACACACCTCCAGGCTGTGTAAGGGCTATTTGACCAAAAAGGAGAGTGATGGGGTGCTATGCCAGATGACCTGGCCTCCACAGTCACCAGATCTGAACCGAATCGAGATGGTTTGGGGTGAGCTGGACCGCAGAGTGAAGGCAAAAGGGCCAACAAGTGCTAAGCATCTCTGGGAACTCCTTCAAGATTGTTGGAAGACCATTTCCGGTGACTACCTCTTGAAGCTCATCAAGAGAATGCCAAGAGTGTGCAAAGCAGTCATCAAAGCAAAAGGTGGCTACTTTGAAGAACCTAGAATATAAGACATATTTTCAGTTGTTTCACACTTTTTTGTTAAGTATATAATTCCACATGTGTTAATTCATAGTTTTGATGCCTTCAGTGTGAATGTACAATTTTCATAGTCATGAAAAAACAGAAAAATCTTTAAATGAGAAGGTGTGTCCAAACTTTTGGTCTGTACTGTATGTACCATCCTCTAAAACTTTGAGGACTCCACCAAGATGGTGATCGGCGATGACGCCATGATTAGCGACGCTAGGCAGAGCATGATGAGATGGAGCAAGGAAGCATACAGGGTGATTCCACACAGCCCAGCCTCATCTCATCCCAACATGGTTTGGGTGACAATGAGGAGGAATAACAGGAGATAGTTTCCTGCGTTATAGATGATACTACTTGCACAACTGTCATACCATCTGTTCAGCGTGGATCGCCTGAGTACAGGGAGGAGGATGAGGAAAGCATGGTCAATTGTCCTCTTGGTGAGGACACGGAAGTCTTGCCTGTTAGCAGTCTGGCATTCATGGCTGAGTTTGTTACGCTGCCTTTCCTGTGACCCTCACGTTGTCCAAATTTTGGGTGACAGTCATTACTGGTTGGTGACATTTCTAGACCCATGCTACAAGGAGAACTTTCTGTCTCTTATTCCCATGCAGGACTGGCCTAATAAAATGGTGCAGTACTATAAGACCCTTGTTGTGGAATTATTTTAAAAATTCACACCTGAAAACGCTGGCGACAGAGGTTACAGTTCGTTGGACAACCAAGGAGTACAGGCAAGAGAGACACAAATGCAATCCAGCAGAGGCAGAGGAACACTGTCAAAGTTCTGGGACCTTTTTCTAATACCCTCCCATCGCACTGGCTCTGAGGAGCGGGATTTCGGAAGATGGTGAGGGAGTACCTCGCCCACTGTACCAACGTCCTCCGTGATTCCTCTGTGCCGTATAATTATTGGGCATCTAAGCTGGACACATGGCATGAACTGGCTCTCTACGCCTTGGAGGTCCTGGCCTAGCAGCGTAACAAACTCAAATACAGTGTTTGTTTTTTTGGGGGATCGCTAACTCTATTCCCATGCACCTCTGTCTTCACACCCAGACATTGTATATGCTTCCTGATTTTGTCTATTTGCTCTTGTCCTCCTCCTTCTCATCCTCTACATCCGCCTCCATATCACTACCATATCTGCGTCTCTTGCAAGGGGCATTAGAGTTCTTCAAATTTTTGGCAGCCGTTGCATTCACTGCATAGGCAAATAGTATGGGAGAACCACTTCCTAATAATGGGAACGTTGTTTTCAGGAGGCCCTCCGACCTCTACGTCTCCTGCAAGTGACACTGGAGTTCCTCCACATTTTTGGCAGCCGTTGCATTCACGCCATAGACAAACAGTATGGGAAACCCACTCCTTTTTAATGGGAACATGTCGTACTCATTACTGTAGCCCAGCTTCATGTGTCTTTAAGTTTAGTAGGGTTCTTCCTAAATTTTAGCAGCCGTTGGACTCACTGCATACCCTATAACGGAATAGCAGACCCTCTCCTTTCTAATGGGAACATGTTGTTACTGTGGCCCAGCTCTATGTGTGTTTAAATTATTAGTGGGGTTTTTCCCAAATTTTGGCAGCCCTTGCAGTCACAGCATGGGCATTACCACTATAGGAGACCCACTCCTTTTATAATGGGTACATTTTTTGTACTGAGACCCTTTATGTCTCTTCAAAGGGGTATAGGGTTGCGTCCAAATTTTTGGCAGTCACTGCATGTGCAATAACAGTATAAGAGACACACTCTTTAGTAATGGGAACAACAAAGCATAGCCAACTGCTGACCCTTTAAGAATAGTAAGGCTGTAAAAATAGTGTTTGTGACTTTCACAATACTTCCTTCATAAATGAAACAGGATGTGTCTGATGATGTTTCACACACCACGTGGCCAAATTAGGTTGTAAAATGTTAAAATAACATTTGCCAGTGAATGCATGGTTGAAAGCAATGCAAAAACGCTACGTGTGAGCATAGCCCAAGGTGTGGAGGAGTATTTTTGTTTTTGGTTATTTATTTTGCCTTATATACAAGTCATTACCCTGGAAAGGATGTTCCTTAACATATTTCCCAGGAAAATCTATTTTGGTTTTTCTTTTTTGTATGTTTTATTATGAGTCCATAAAAGTGCCGTAATACCTCTGACAACATTGACAGTATTGACCTGGGAGTCAGAAATGCTTCCAGGGGTCTTTCCCATGCTGTACCCATGTCATTTGAGCACTGTTCCCATCGATTTGGGCAATTTTTAGGCCCTCTGCAGACCCCTAGGGGGGATGGCCACCGGAAAAATGCTTGCGTTTCCCATAGACTTACATTGGGCTCGTTACTCAGACCGAGCACTCGAGCATCCCAATTTACTAGACCCGAGCAACGAGTACCCAAGCATTTTAGTGCTCGCTCATCACTATTCCCCATCATATGATGTAGTCAAGAACTGGCATCGTCAATTGAAGTGTGGTCAGACTTCGGTGCAAACAGCTCGAATTCCAGGACGACCCCAATCTGCTAGTGATGAACACACCATCCATCAAGTGGAGGTCGCCATTTTGTAAAATTGCCGTGTAACCATATGCCACCTAGCCCAAAATGTCAAGATTAGTGTGGGGTCCATGGAAATAATCATCCAATATCATCTTCACATGCATAAGTTATCTGCTCGCTGGGTACATGTGCTTGATTGATGTCTCGTGCACCTTACAAAAGATGTTAAGCTCACAGGACACAATAGGCTTGAGAATATTTGATGTGCTTTCTGCCTCATTTGCATACCTTGCTGGGTCTATCTACAACTTACTCTGTTTGCATCCTTCAGTATAGTTCACATACTAATTTTGTTTTTCTTGCATTCTCAATAAAATTTGCTATTTGTCAGAATTTTTTAGCTCATTTTTTTTATTATTGTGATGTACTACAGCCTCTATGTATAAGATGATCTGGATATTGGTGGATGAGTTACTAGCTGTGTCCATGTGTGTTTATCTTGAGAAAACTATGCAGGACTAATACATCATAGGTCGTGAAGGGAGTTAATATACTCACCTGTTGCTGCACTCTGGGATACATCACTGTTTACTCTTTTTCTTGTAAGTTATGTCACCGCACTTGAGACTAGTTGTGCGGTTTAAAAAACTGGGAGTGATTCTTTAAGGTAGGTTCATCATATGCAGCAGTAGATTAGATTTCTGGTTTGTTTTTACACAGACTGTTTTAATAAATTATGCAGTTGTGGTACAGGGAATAAAACAAGCTTTGAAAGTAAGGAATTTAAAAAAAAAAAGAAAAGAAAAAAAATCACTGTGAAGTGCTCATGGAGAAGGTGGAGTCAGACAAGTCTAATTTCCATTTAAAGGGGTACACCGGCGAAATAAAATATTAGTGCAGGAACAGTACAAATACACTATAAGGATGAGCTGGTCAGTGCGCTTTAAAGGGAACCTGTCGGGTCCCCCGTGCCCCCAGAGTCAGCAGCAGTTGTGTGTACATATATAAGTTCCCTGCCTAACAGTCAGTGTATTACATTACATACTTTTTTTCCATTCCCCATGACAACACTCATGTAGAGAGGGATCCGCCCCAAGGACAGGAAACTACAGGTTTAAAAAGGCAGAGCCCTCTGCTATGCCTCAGTGGTTTTCTGTAGTTGAGGAAGCCAATACTGCTCCCCAGGCGCTGCCGGGGGATTGAAGATTACCTTGAGCGTTGTGGCTTCCTGGGGGGTCCGGGTGTCCGTATCCTTCTCTGGGAGATGTGCAACGCTGCTCCGGATGTCGGCCGGTGAGCGGTGAATCTCGCGCCCAGGGAGCGCAAAGCATCTCTGGGTCGGCGTGATGTCAGTTTTGGGGGCATGGCCTATTGGGGCAGAGTGCTTCCCCGAAACCCTCGCCGACATCTTGCGTCACATCCGGTGGCGCGGGACATCGTTGGCAGTCGGACAGCGATGGCTCCCGGGGGCACGGCCTGGGGGGTCAGTGTGTCCCCGGGGGGGGGAGCGGGGGTGTCATCTGAGGGTACGGCCCGAGGGGCAGAGTGCTTCCCCAGCGAAGACCAATGGGTTTCTCGTGGGGGGGGGGAACAGGAAGAGAATAAAAGCTCCCCCCCTTCCTCCATTTACTGCTGCAGGACTTCAAGAGTGGAGGACACAGCTCTGCCTGGAGAACCCATAGAAGCAGCCCCTCCGACCTCGATAGTCTTGAGTTAGGTGGGGTAAGTCAGGGGTGAAACCCTGGAAAAACCTTATTAAATGTGTCCTTCTTTTACACTTTGTCCTTAGGGCCTAGAAAAACTCAAGCAAAATCTAAGCACAAGGAATGTGCACTATGCAAAAGTAGATTAGATGCCACATACACTAAAAAGCTATGCAAAGATTGTATTGAGAGAACCTTGTCAGAAGAGTCCCCCTCGTTGAAGGATAACATGCGGTCCATGATTAGAAGTGAAATTAAAAAGTAATTTAAAGGGTTAAAGGCAGGCACAGCGTCAGAAGACGTCGGAGAGGAAGGCCAGCTAGGGAGATTTGATACAAGCTCCACAGCATCGTCATCCTCTTCAGATAGCGATGAAGACCCCTCTTGTTTCCCACTTGACTAAATTAGTAGGCTGGTGAAAGCAGTTAGGGCTACCATGAAAGTGGAAGAGACAAAGGAGCCCAGATCCGTACAAGATCAAATGTTTGGAGGTCTAGAAAGTAGGAAACAAGTGTTTTCAAGTTCACAAAACCATTTCCCAGCTGATTAAAAAGGAATGGGGAAAACCAGACAGAAAGGCTTACATCCCCAAACTGATGAAAAGAAAATACCCTTTCGGGGCAGAGGACTCTGAAGTTTGGGATAAGGCACCCAAGATAGATGTGGCAGTCTGCAAAGTCTCCAGAAGTTCCTCCCATTTGATGATGCGGGGCTCCTGAAGGACCCCCTTGATAGGAAAGTAGAGTTTTCTAAAAAGAGCGTGGCAAACAGGAGCCACAACATTCAAGCCGAATATAGCAGCAGTATGCTCGGCAAGATCTTTGAGTGTATGGCTGGCTCAGTTGCAAGACCAGATCTGGAAAAAATGCCCTAGGGATGAGCTGCTAGCATGCCTGCCAAATACACTGCTCAAAAAAATAAAGGGAACACTCCTAGATCTGAATGAATGAAATATTCTCATTGAATACTTTGTTCTGTACAAAGTTGAATGTGTTGACAACAAAATCACACAAAAATCATCAATGGAAATCAAATTTATTAACCAATGGAGGCCTGGATTTGGAGTCGCCCCCAAAATTAAAGTGGAAAAACACACTACAGGCTGATCCAACTTTGATGTAATGTCTTTAAAGCAAGTCAAAATGAGGCTCAGTATTGTGTGTGGCCTCCACGTGCCTGTATGACCTCCCTACAACGCCTGGCCATGCTCCTGATGAGGTTGCGGATGGTCTCCTGTGGGATCTCCTCCCAAACCTGGACTAAAACATCCGCCAACTCGACAGTGTGTGGTGCAACGTTACGTTGTTGGATGGAGCAAGACATGATGTCCCAGATGTTCTCAATCGAATTCAGGTCTGAGGAACGAGCGGGCCAGTCCATAGCATCAATGCCTTCATCTTGCAGGAACTGCTGACACACTCCAGCCACATGAGGTCTGGCATTGTCCTGAATTAGGAGGAACCCAGGGCCAACCGCACCAGCATGTGGTCTCTCAAGGGGTCTGAGGATCTCATGTCGGTACCTAATGACAGGCTACCACTGGCGAGCACATGGAGGGCTCTGCGGCCCTCCAAAGAAATGCCACCCCACGCCATTACTGACCCACTGCCAAACCAGTCATGCTGAAGGATGCTGCAGGCAGCAGATCGCTCTCCACGGCGTCTCCAGACTCTGTCACGTCTGTCACATGTGCTCAGTGTGAACCTGCTTTCATCTATGAAGAGCATAGGGTGCCAGTGGCGACTTTGCAAATCCTGGTGTTCTGTGGCAAATGCCAAGTGTCCTGCACGTGTTGGGCTGTGAACACAACCCCCATCTGTGGACGTCGGGCCATCATACCACCCTCATGGAGTCGGTTTATAACCGTTTGTACAGACACATACACATTTGTGGCCTTCTGGAGGTCATTTTGCAGTGCTCTGGCAGTGCTCCTCCTGTTCCTCTTTGCACAAAGGCGGAGGTAGCGGTCCTGCTGCTGGGTTGTTGCCCTCCTAGGGCCCCATCCACGTCTCCTGGTGTGCTGGCCTGTCTCCTGGTAAAGCCTCCTGCCTCTGGACACTACGCTGACCGACATAGCAAACCTTCTTGCCACAGCTCGCATTGATGTGCCATCCTGGATGAGCTGCACTACCTGAGCAACTTCTGTGGGTTGCAGAGTCCGTCTCATGCTACCACGAGTGTGAAAGCACAACCAACATTCAAAAGTGACCAAAACATCAGCCAGAAAGCATTGGTACTGAGATGTGGTCTGTAGTCCCCACCTGCAGAACCACTCCTTTATTGAGGGTGTCTTGATAATTGCCAATAATTTCCATCTATTGTCTATTCCATTTGCACATCAGCATGTGAAACTGATTGTCAATCAGTGTTGCTTCCTAAGTGGACAGTTTGATTTCACAGAAGTTTGATTTACTTGGAGTTATATTCTGTTGTTTAAGTGTTACCTTTATTTTTTTGAGCAGTGTATAATTAAAGCAGCAGACTTTCTTGCTGACGCTTCAGCAGATGCCGTTTGTCTGACAGCCTGAACCTGTGCCTTGTCAAATTCAGCCAGAAGAGCCCTCTTTTTAAAAAACTGGAGAGGAAACTTCAATTCAAAGTCCAGGCTTTGCGGTATTCCCTTCGAAGGAAAGTACCTCTTCGGGCCCACTCTCGACGAGATCCTGGATAAGGCGGGAGACTAAAAAAAAAAGGGTTTCTCCAGGTGAGCGCACCAAAATTCAAAAGGCATTTCCGTCCGTTCAGGAAGTGGGGGCTGAAGTCAAAAGACTCAAAGTGGAAGGAACCAAGAAGCAAGGAGAAAACCTCCCAGGGGCATCGTTTTTTGTCGGGGTTTCCAAAAAAATCAGGAAGACAATGACGCCTGGTCCCAGATAGGTGGAAGATTGAAGCACTTCCTTCCTGTCTGGGAAAATACTTCCCGGAGCCCCTGGGTTCTAGACGCAGTACAGGAGGGGCTGAAACTGAAATTCCTTTCCACTCCTCCAGATACCTATATCGTCACCAGACACGAACCTTCTGGGTTGGTTCAATATTCCCTAGAGCTAGAGGTTATGTCCCTAATCAAAAAAAGCACTATGTCCCAGAAGGACAGCCCCTTTTACAGCCCCTTATTTCTAAGGAAAAAACCGGATCAATCATACAAAACTATCATAAACCTAAAAAACCTCAACAAATTTCTGGCACTAAAATGGTTCAGGTGGAAAACATCTATTCAGTAATAAAACTCCTGTTGCCAAAATGTTTCATGGCCACTATAGATCTTAAAGATGCCTATTACCATGGTCCCATCTTTCAAGGTCATCAAAGATTCGTAAGAGTGGCGGTCTACATCAAAGGGCAGTTAACACATCTACAGTTTGAAGTCCTCCCCTTTGGACTGTCCATGGCCCCGAGGGTTTTTACCAAAATACTGGCAGAAATGTCAGCACACGTAAGGGAATCAGACATAATAATCAGACATAATTTTTATCCCGTATCTGGACGACTTTCTTGTGGTAGGAAAATCGGAGTCCGAATGCAATCAAGCGGTATCAAAAGTTTCAAAAATCTTAGCCTCCTTAAGGTGGCTAATAAACTTAAAAACGTCCAAGTTAGAGTCAAGACAAAAAACGAACTTTTTTGGGAATCTGGTTGGATTCCGGGAAGCAAATGTCCTTTCTTCCGGAAGAAAAAAAGGGGAAAATAAAGGCCCTAGCTTTAGAACTGGTAAACAACCCACAAGCTACATTAAGAAGAGCCATGTCCATCCTGGGGTCTCTAACCGCATGTATCCCAGCAGCGACTTGGTCGAGGTTCCACTTCAGATCTCTCCAGTGGGACATTCTGAGAGTAGAGGAAAGATTAGGGGGAAACTTAGACCTAAAGATAGTGGTATCAAGGGATACTCAGCTGTCTTTAACATGGGGGACAAACGAGGCAAATCTATCCCAGGGGGTTCCATGGGAAGCGAAAGACCCCGTAATACTCACCACGGACGCAAGCCTCTGGGAGTGGGGGGCCCATGTAGACATGTATTCTGCAGGGGAGATGGCCACAAGATGTAATAAAGGCTTCCAACAGGAAGCCGTAGGATTGGCCTTATGAAAAATCCTGCCAGTTGTCAAAAATCGACACCTAAAAATACTCTGAGACAACAAAACAGCAGTAGCTTATATAAACAATCGGAAGAACAAGGTCAGAAGGGCTGAGGGCCTAGGCACAAAAAATTATGATGCAAACAGAAGGGAATCTAAGTTTCATCTCGACAGGCTATATGAAGGGGTGAGAAAACGTAAAAGCAGATTTCCTCAGCCGTCACAGGGTAGACCAGGACAAATGATCTTTAAACGCAGAAGTTTTCTAGAAAATAGTAGATCTCTGGGGGGTTCCAAAAACAGACTTTTTTGCAAATAGATTGAACAGGAAGGTCCAGAAATTCTTTTCAATAAATCCAAAATACCTCCCGGGGGGGGGGGGGGGGGGGACCTCCGGGGCGTAGGGGGTGTAGATGCCATTCTGCACGAATGTCCAGTAGGTCTTCTTTATGCTTTTCCCCCTCTACATCTAATTCCTGCGGTTCTCAGTAAAATATGCACAGAAAGGGTCAATATAATTCTAGTGGCCTCGTTCTGGCCCACAAGGACATGGTTCACCTGGCTACGTTGCCTTTCAGTAGCAACTCCATGGATACTTCCAGAGATTCCAAACCTCCTATCCCAGGGCCTGATTCATCAACCCGACATAATAAAACTTCATTTAATGGCTTGGCGCTTGAGCGGCAGCTTCTGAGAAATAAGGGGTGTTCGGAAAATGTAATATCCACCCTTACTAAGTCGAGGAAAAAAAGAACATCTATTATATATTACCAGATATGGAGTAAATTCCTGTTTTTTTCAGGAATAAATCCCTTAAAGAATCAGAGGGTCCTATATGTGGAGATTCTGGAATTCCTACAAAAGGGTTGGGAATTGGGGCTAAAAAAGAGAACCCTTAAGGTTCACTCTGCAGCCTTGGTGGCCCTTTTCGGAGGGAACATCGCATCCCACCCCTTGATAGTAACATTTTTTCAGAGCAGTCAGTCGGTCGGAATCTGCCCCTCCTCCGAAAGCACTTAAACCTGGTCCTCAGAGCTCTTACTAAGCCTCCCTTTGAGCCTTTATCAGATTGTTCTCTAAAAAATTTAACCCTTAAAACGGCCCTCCTGGTAGCCCTTACATCGGCCAGATGGGTGGGTGAGATTCAGGCTCTATCTAAAAATCGGCCCTTTACTCAATTCCTGTCGGACAGAGTTATTCTTTCCCCAGACCGTGCCTTTCTTCCGAAAATAGTATCCACCTTCCATAGGGCACAGGATATAGTATTACTTTCATTCTGTGAGAACCCTAAAAATGAAGGGGAAAGGGTTTACCATACCCTAGATGTCATGAGATGTCTATTACAATATTTGGAGTCAACCAAGGGTATTAGGAAAACCACATCCTTGTTTGTTCTCTTCCAGGGTCCCAAGAAGGGCCAGGCATTGTCCAAGGGGTCCATAGCAAGATGGGTCAGGACTCGGATTGCTCTGGCTTACGCCTCAAGGGGGTTCTCCCCTCCTGATGAAATTAAAGCACACTCCACGAGGGCTGTCTTTACTTCTTGGGCGGAAAGGGCAAATGCTTCTCTGGAGCAGATTTGTAGGCCTGCCACGTGGTCTTCACCCTCCACCTTCTTCTAGCACTACAGGGTGGATCTAGGTGTTGATCTATCCTTCAGTAGGAAAGTCCTACAAGTAGTGGTCCCTCCCTAAAGGGATTCCTTTGTAATCTCTGCATGGGTGCTGTCGTGGGGAATGGGAAAAATGATTACTTACCGGTAATCGGATTTTCCAGCACCCACACTTATTCCCTCCCTTCTCACCCTCCTTATGGTGGAGGATGCATGCGTAAATCACAGAGTGTCACAAAAAAAGGGGCATACATATGAAATGAATATACAGAAATATATGTATACCTTTTCTTAAGTATTCGCCATATTTTGGCGATATTCTGCACTGAATTCTTAAGTGTGGAAGATTCCATCTATGTATGTATGTATTGTTTAAACTAACCAACGGAGTTCCTCTGATGCTCAGCAAACCACTGAGGCATAGCAGAGGGGTCCGCCTTTTTAAACCTGTAGGGTTTCCTGTCCTTGTAGCGGATCCCTCTCTCCATGGGTGCTGTTGTGGGTTCTGGAAAATCCGATTACCAGTAAGTAATCATCATTTTCTAAAGTTTGTTTATGATATGTAAATGCGGGCTTTGATTTGTCATGGGGGGGCGTTAGTTTCCCCAGACTAGTCGGCGACACTTAGCATCTTATCGGAAGCCGGTCATGCGCAGTGTGCCTTTCTGAAGCTGGCACACGTACACCCGGCTTCAGATGATCAATGATGAGAAGTGAAGAAGCCGTGCGCATGCTCGAGGTAAGTATAATGCTTGCCATGAGGCCGCACTTGCAAGTTATGTTATCTCGCCCACAGGGTTGTGACGGAACGGCACCAGGGGGCCCCGCAGAATCCCACTGTTGCCGGTTCTTGCGGTGGATCCACACCCCGCCACCCGCCTGACGTCACACTACGTCAGACGAAGCACGTGTTACGGATCTACCCTTAGCACCAACGTGACGTTCTGCACCGTCATTAAGGATGGGTAAGGTCAGATTGGTACAGTTCTGCACCTCCTGTCCACGCGGGTACAGAGAGGCACTAGGGAGTGAGAAAAGGTGGTCCACTCAGACACTGACGTAGCCCCACACTCACTCACATCCCAGAGCTGAGAGGCTCTTTCACTACTGCAGTGAAGCAGAGCCTTGTCGGCCTGGTAGAGCTGCCACCAGTCTCTATTTGATATAACACTTATATCGGGCTAGAAACCAGCCTGGTAGCATGTTCGTTGGACCGAACAACAGACGTAAGGTTTGGGGGTTGAGATAAAAGAACATCCCAAGATTAAATCATTTATTTAATCACCATAAGGGCTCACTAAACAATCTACTATATACATTAGAGTTATACATATGCAGTGGTCAGAGTTACGAATACAAAAGCATTGTACATCGAGCTAAGCAGATCTTAAAGTCAGTTACCAGTTTAGATGGACAGCCTGGCTTGTGGGGGGAGGGCGACCACATGGGGAGAGTGTAGGCCCACACTAGGTTGCTGGACTAGTCCCACATGTCTTGATGGCATGGGCTCCCCAGGAACAAAGACAGGTGGGAGGAGACCTGTAGGATTTTTTAAACTCTCTGGGTTACTCCCCCCTACTGCCCCCTGCTCAAGCCCAAGTCTCCACCCCTGTTCCCTCTTAGCTAAGAGACTCCAAAACTAAAATGGGCTATACCTCCTTACTGGATGGTCCCAGGGAACCGGTTCTGGTGTCAATGGACCCAGCCGGGCCCATGATACGCTTGGAGACCAAACACAGGGGCTCTATGGGCTTCTGAAAGGGCTGTGCTGTACAGTATATCTCCCTATCCTTGGTAGCTGGTCGATGGAGAAAGGGCTGGTGGGATTCTCCCTTCCTTCCAGTTTCCAAAAACCTATCTTGTGTATCACTCGAATATATCGTTTTCCCATAACTGCTGTTGAATTATGTTTCTTGAACAAAGAGCACATGGCCGGGGGATGGGCCATCCTGTGCCACTCACAGCTGCTGTGAGGGATCTCACTCCTGCTTCTCAGCCCCCCTCCCCTCTGTTTGAACTGCAGTGGTGTCGGATTTACATATGTACAGCTCAGTTAAACCCCCCCTGCCAGCAGTACACAGTGATTGACATGGGATTACCTTGCATTTTCTTCACAGGGGTGTGATAATATGCTAAGTGGACCAACTAGACTGGGGACACTTAACACCCCCACAACTAGTCAAAGCCTTTATTTACATATCATAACTGGACTTTAGAAATAGAATTAGATCTTTTAGAAAAAGTATGTAATACAAGGACTATTTAGTCCAAAAGTTTGGACACACCTTCTCATTTAAAGATTTTTCTGTATTTTCATGACTATGAAAATTGTACATTCACACTGAAGGCATCAAAACTATGAATTAACACATGTGGAATTATATACTTAACAAAAAAGTGTGAAACAACTGAAAATATGTTTTATATTCTAAGTTCTTCAAAGTAACCACCTTTTGCTTTGATGACTGCTTTGCACATTCTTCGCATTCTCTTGGTGAGCTTCAAGAGACAGTCACCGGAAATGGTTTTCACTTCACACGTGTGCCCTGTCATGTTTAATAAGTGGGATTTCTTGCCTTATAAATGGGGTTGGGACCATCAGTTGTGTTGTGCAGAAGTCAGGTGGATACACAGCTGATAGTCCTACTGAATAGACTGTTAGAATTTGTATTATGGCAAGAAAAAAGCAGCTAAGTAAAGAAAAATGAGTGGCCATCATTACTTAAAGAAATGAAGGTCAGTCAGTGCGAAAAATTGGGAAAACGTTGAAAGTGTCCCCAAGTGCAGTTGCGAAAACCATCAAGCACTACAAAGAAACTGGCTCACATGAGGACCGCCCCAGGAGAGGAAGACCAAGACTCACCTCTGCTAAGTTTATCCGAGTCACCAGCCTCAGAAATCGCAGGTTAACAGCAGCTCAGATTAGAGACCAGGTCAATGCCACACAGAGTTCTAGCAGCAGACACATCTCTACAACAACTGTTAAGAGGAGACTTTGTGCAGCAGGCCTTCATGGTAAAATAGCTGCTAGGAAACCACCGCTAAGGACAGGCAACAAGCAGAAGAGACTTGTTTGAGCTAAAGAACACAAGAAATGGACATTAGACCAGTGGAAATCTGTGCTTTGGTCTGATGAGTCCAAATTTGAGATCTTTGGTTCCAACCACAGTGTCTTTGTGTGACGCAGAAAAGGTGAACGGGTGGACTCTACATGCCTGGCTCCCACCGTGAAGCATGGAGGAGGAGGTGTGATGGTGTGGGGGTGCTTTGCTGGTGACACTGTTGGGGATTTATTCAAAATTGAAGGCATACTGAACCAGCATGGCTACCACAGCATCTTGCAGCGGCATGCTATTCCATCTGGTTTGCGTTTAGTTGGACTATCATTTATTTTTCAACAGAACAATGACCTCAAACACACCTCCAGGCTGTGTAAGGGCTATTTGACCAAGAAGGAGAGTGGTGGGGTGCTTGGCCAGATGACCTGGCCTCCACAGTCACCAGACCTGAACCCAATCGAGATGGTTTGGGGGTGATCTGGACCGCAGAGTGAAGGCAAAAGGGCCAACAAGTGCTAAGCATCTCTGGGAACTCCTTCAAGATTGTTGGAAGACCATTTCCGGTAACTACCTCTTGAAGCTCATCAAGAGAATGCCAAGAGTGTGCAAAGCAGTCATCAAAGCAAAAGGTGGCTAGTTTGAAGAACCTAGAATATAAGACATATTTTCAGTTGTTTCACACTTTTTTGTTAAGTATATAATTCCACATGTGTTAATTCATAGTTTTGATGCCTTCAGTGTGAATGTACAATTTTCATAGTCATGAAAATACAGAAAAAATTTTAAATGAGAAGGTGTGTCCAAACTTTTGGTCTGTACTGTACATGCAACTGCTGCTAGTTCAGGGGGCACGGGGGACCGGATAGGTTCCCTTTAATTATCTTTATAACCCTTGTATTTCTGTGTGACAGGAGCTGATCCTTCACTGCTCCACCCTCAGGTCCAAGTCATTACATCATACATTAGTGTTAAGCTCCCTCCTGCAAGGAACAGCCAGTTTCCTGATAATAGCAAGGGGTGTGGCATGTGGCAGGCTGTTTCTAGCTGCCCTTCCTCTCATATCTATCTCTATTCACTCCAAGAACATTGTGTGCTCCCTTCTTATAGCAGACATGTCAACAAGAAGATGCAAATACACGCTGTGATCCTCTGCTGTACAACCCATGACAGTGCATAATGTATTTTGCCATGTGGCATACATGGAATAGGCAGATTTGTATAAGTAGACAATTAGTGTTGAGCGAGCACTAAAATGCTCGGGTGCTCGAAGCTCGGGCCGAGCTCACCGTGATACTCGGGTGCTCGACCTGAGCAACGAGCCCAATGTTAGTCTATGGGAGACCCGAGCATTTTTGCGGCGGCACCCCCGGCAGTCTGTAGAAAGCCTAGAAAGTGCCCAAAACGATAGTGACAGTGCTCAAATGACATGGGGACAGAATGGGGATCGCCCCAGGAAGCATTTCTGACCCCCAGGTCACTGCTGTCAACAACGTGGTCAGAGGTATTAAGCCACTTTTATGGGCTCACAATAAAGCGTTCAAAAACGAAACTGAAACTGTTTTCCTGTGAAATACGTTAACCCCTTAACGACCTTGGGTCTTTCTGTTTTTGTGTTTTCATTTTTTGCTCCCCTTGTTCCCAGAGCCATAGCGTTCTTATTTTGTGGTCAATATGGCCATGTCAGAGCTTATTTTTTGCGGGACGAGTTGTACTTTTAAACGCCATCACTGGTTTTACCATATCGTGTGCTGGAAAACGGAAAAAAAATTCCAAGTGCGGTGAAATTGCAAAAAAAGTGCAATACCACAGATGTTTTTTTAAAAATTTTTCCACGTTCACTGAATGCTAAAACTGACCTGCCATTATTATTCTCCAGGTCATTACGAGTTCGTAGACACCAAACATGTATAAGTTCTTTTTTACTTAAGAGTTGAAAAAAAAATCCAAAGTTTGCTAAAAAAAAAAAAAAAAAAAAAAGACGCCATTTTCCGAGACCCATAGCGTCTCCATTTTTCGGGATCTGGGGCCAGGTGAGAGCTTATTTTTTGCGCGCCAGGCTGTCATTTTTATTGATACCGTACTCGAGTAGATCCGATGTTTTGATCGCCCGTTATTGCATTTTATTGTTGCAGCGACCAAAAAAACTTAATTCTGGCGTTTAGAATTTTTTTCCTCGTTACGCCGTTTAACGATTGGATTAATTCTTTTTTTATATTGATAGATCGGGTGATTCTGAACGCGGCGATACCAAATATGTGTGTGTGTTTTTTTTTTATTATTATTATTTTATTTTGAATGGGGCAAAAGGGGGGTGATTTAAACTTTTATATTTTTTTTATTTTTTAATATTTTTAAAAACATTTTTTTTTACACTTACTGCATGCTTCAATAGTCTCCATAGGAGACTAAAAGCAGCAGTTGTCTGATTGCCTGTATGCCGGAGAAATGCTCCTGTGCTATGAGCGCCGACCACTAGTTGGCGCTCATAGCTAGCGAGACATGACAACCACAGGGGTCTGCTGCAGACCCTGGGTGGTCATGCCAACCCATCAGTGACCCGCGATCACGTGACGGGGTCACCGATGGGCGGGGCCTAGGATGTGCTTCCCGTAAGTGCGAGTTAAATGGATCACGATTCCACCCGCGGCTGTTGCGGGCACATGTCAGCTGTAAGAATCAGCTGACGTGCTCGGTTCAGTGCGGGCTCAGCGCCGGAGCCCCCGCTGAACCAGCCTTTCCGACCTGGTGCGTACTATTACTGACCAGGTTGGAAAGGGGTTAAGGAACATCCTTTCCAGGGTAAAGACTTGTGTATAAGGTAAAATAAATAACCAGAAATACTCCTCCACACCTTGGACTATTTTTACTAGTAGCATTTTTTATCCGTTTTTGCACTTTTGTATTGCTTTCAACCGTGACAAATGCATTCACCGGGAAATGTCATTTTAACATTTTACAACCTTATCTGGTCATGTGCTGTGTGACACATGCATACAGTGCTGAAAAGACATGGGAACAGCATGGGGAAGACCCCTGGAAGCGTCTCTGACACCCAGGTCACTGCCTAAAAGTGTGCCCATCAGAAGTGATCCTTGCCGCATCAGAAGATGCAGACTTGCAACTATCCCCGTGCAAGTCCTTGTCCCAGGGCAGTGTTCAATTGTACCTCCCCCATTCCTTGCAATACAAGCGCAAATATGCAGCCAACCACCCACCCAACCGCAGGCTACAATACTATACTGCTAGCTTGCACTTGAAATGGGGCCTTTTTGTTTGGAGGAGGCCGAAGCTGGCCACTACTTCATGGCTGCTTCGGCAACGAGGACTCCATACTCAGTCCCCAGCTGCCACTATTTGTCCCGGTAACCTTCCCCACACTTTTCTTAGCCTGGCCTGCTTTAGGGCATCAATGGACGAGGTCACCAGACAACCAGACTCCTCCGGTGGGCCCTGGCTTCTCCATCAGGGGAGTTGAGAGTGCCAAGGTGAGGCGCATGATGATGATGATAGAAGTTAGCATATACTTTGTTTTCTTGGAATGCAAGCGTAAGTGTGCAGCCTGCCACCCACCCACCCCCAGGCTGCAATACCATACTGCTAGCTTGCACTTGAAATGGGGCCTTTTAGTTTGGAGTAGGCCGAAGCTGGCCACTACTTCATGGCTGCTTCGGCGGCCTGGTATCCATACTCAGTCCCCAGGCGGTCCCCAGCCGCTAGGGGGCGGCTGGGTGTCCATACTCGGCCCCCAGCCACACACGGTCCCCAGCTGCCTGGGGGCGGCCGGGTGTCCATAAACGGTCCCCAGCCGCCCCTATTTCTCCTGTCACCTTCCCACACACAACCAGACTCCTCCGGTGGGCCCTGAGAGTGCCAAGGTGAGGAGCATGATGATGATAGAAGTTAGCATCTGCTTTGTTTTCTTGGAATGCAAGCTCATGTATGTAGTAGCGGCTAGGCCTGAGGTGGTCAGCGTTTTGGCGCATATCCTATCTCCTTCGAGGATTGCTGGATGTTTTCCTGCTTCTATCCCAGTTTTATGACTCCCGTTAAAACAGTTTCAGGTGATAAATGATGGATGAGGTGGTGGCAAATGAGAAAGAGCAGGAGGAACAGGGACCATTCACATCAATATCAGGCCAGTCAACCACACATGTCTTGTAGGATATGTTTCTGTACCAAAAGTAGCGGTTCAGCTACACAGTTATAGGGCATACAGTGAGTGCAATGCCTACCAAAAATTTAGAGGCACTCCATTGCCCCTTGGAAGTGACATGGAGGTCAGAGGGCCTTAACTAAACCATTTTTTCCATTTATACCAACTGGGTCTCCTGTGCACTGTTGGCCTAAGCAGTGAATGGAAGGCTTTCCAAAAATTATGAGGAACTGCAATGCCCCTTGAAACAGACGTGGATTACTGCGTACTAAAAACCTTCTACCCATTATTGGGGAGTGGGTCTCCCTTAGTGTTCGCCTATGCATTGAAAAGCAAAAGCTGACTAAAATTAGGAGGAAATGCAATGCCCGTTGGAAGAGTCGTGGAGGTCACAGTGGCTTAACAAGACAGTATTAATGCCCCTCGGAAGAGACGTGGAGGTCGCAGTAGCTTAACAAGACTGTTTTAATGTCCCTCGGAAGAGACGTGGAGGTCGCAGTAGCTTAACAAGACGGTTTTAATGCCCCTTGGAAAAGTGGTGGAGGTCGCAGTAGCTTAACAAGACGGTTTGAACGCCCCTTGGAAAAGTGGTGGAGGTCGCAGTAGCTTAACAAGACGGTTTTAATGCCCCTTACAAGAGCCATACAGTACAGCATCTTAAAAACATTCCCATTATTGGGCAGTGGGTCTCCCATAGTCTTTGCTTATGCCTTCCAAGCAAAAGCTACCAAAAATTAGGAGGAAATGCAATGCCCATTCGAAGAGTCGTGGAGGTTAGAGTTAATTAAAAACAACATTTCAGTGCCTCTTGGAAGAGCTGTGGAGTTCAGAGTGGTTTAACAAGACGCTTTTAATGCCCCTCGGAAGAGACGTGGAGGTCGCAGTAGCTTAACAAGACGGTTTTAATATCCCTTGGAAAAGTGGTGGAGGTCACAGTAGCTTAACAAGACGGTTTGAATGCCCCTTGGAAAAGTGGTGGAGGTCGCAGTAGCTTAACAAGACGGTTTTAATGCCCCTTACAAGAGCTATACAGTACAGCATCTTAAAAATATTATTCCCATTATTGGGGAGTGGGTCTCCCACAGTCTTTGCTTATGCCTTCCAAGCAAAAGCTGACAAAAATAAGGACGGAGGAACTTTCAATAATGGCAACACGGACCACGGTCACCCTGGTGTTATAGTGGTGGTGGAGGCTGAGGATAAGGAGAAGAACATAAAACAGCCGAAATGAGGAAGTGTATACCCATGTGTGGGTGTGAAGCGGTGCATGTGAATACACCTCCCGAAATAACACAGTGGATTTGACTTTGTTACTCTGCTGTCGTGGTGGTGATGAGAAGTCTGGCCCAATCCAGCCCTTGTTCATTTTGATAAGGGTCAGCTTGTCAGCATTGTCAGTTGACAGGCGAGTGCGCTTATCAATTATAATTCCCCCAGCGGCACTAAAAACACGCTCCAATAACACGCTAGCGGCAGGCCAGGACCTCCAAGGTGTACAGAGCGAGTTCATTCCAAGTGTCCAGCTTGGATACTCAATAATTAAAAAGCACAGAGGAATCACGGAGGATGCTGGTACGGTCGGCAAGGTACTCCCTCACCATCTTTTGAAACTTTCCACTCCTTGTGAGAGTACCCCGCGCCTCAGGGTCTGTCCGAAGGGAGGGTCTGAGAAAACTCCCAGAACATTGACAGTGTTCCCCTGCCTCTACTGGATTGGAGTTGCGTCTCTCTCGCATGTACGCTTTGGTTGGGCAATGAACTGTGACCTCTGCCATTAGCGTGTTCAGATGGGAATTTTTTTTAACAGTTCTGCAGCAAGGGCCTTCTGGTACTGCCCCATTTTTGTAGACCTCTCCACCTCAGGAATAAGAGAGTGAAAGTTCTCCTTGTAGCGGGGGTCTAAAAGTGTCACCAACCAGTAATGACTCACCCAACCTTTTGACAACGCGAGGGTCACAGTTAAGGCAGCGTAACATAAAGTTAGCCATGCGTGCCAGACTGGTAACGGGCAAGACTTCCATGTCCTCACCAAGATGACGACTGACCATGCTCTCCCCCTCCTCCCCCCTGTCCTCAGGCCATCCACGCTGAATCGATGGTATGACAGTTGTACAGGTACTACCGTCTACAGCGCATGATACAAGATTCTTCCTCCTCCTCCTCTCCCTCATTGTCCCCCAATGCACGTTGGGATGAGATGAGGCTGGGCTGTGTGTAATCGCCCACTACGGCTTCTTGATCCCTCTCATCATACTCTGGCTGCAATGCCTCCTCTTTAATTCTCTGCATAGAGCGTTGCAAAAGACAGACAAGTGGAATGCTGACGCTAATGATGGCGTCATCGCCACTCACCATCTTGGTGGACTCCTCAAAGTTTGTCAAGATGGTACATATGTCAGACATCCAGGTCCACTCCTGAGGTCTTATGTGTGGAGTCTGACCTGAATATCGACAGCCTTGTTGCAGCTGGTACTCCACAACTGCTCTCTTCTGCTCACAAATCCTTTGCAACATGTGGAGGGTAGAGTTCCAACGTGTGGGGACATCACACACCAGTCAGTGTGACGGAAGCAGCAAACGCTGCTGCAACACAGCAAGGGGTGCGGAAGCTGTTGCCGACTTGCGAAAATGAGCTGACAGGCGGCGTACTTTGACGAGCAGATCTGGCAAATCGGGGTACGATTTAAGAAACCGCTGAACCACGAGGTTAAGCACATGAGCCAGGCATGGTACGTGTGTGATCTCGCCTCGCCTCAGAGCCGCCACCAGGATACTGCCATTGTCACACACGACCATGCCTGGATGTAGGTTCAGCGGTCTCAGCCACAGATCTGCCTGTTCTTTCACAGCTGTCCACAACTCACAAGCAGTGTGAGGTTTCTCACCTAAGCTTATGAGTTTCAGCACAGCCTGTTGCCGCTTGGCGGAGGCAGTACTGCAGTGCTTCCAGCTTGTAACTGATGTGGTGATATCTGAGATGGAGGCTGAACATGAGGAGGAGGATGATGCGCAGGAGCTGTACACTGTGGGGCAACTCTGACTGACATAGGGCCCACAATCCTCGGTGTGGGGAGGATTGTCCCAAGGTCTGACTGGGTCCCGGCTTCCACTATGTTTACCCAGTGTGCCGTCAGGGAGATGTACCGTCCCTGGCCACAAGCACTTGTCCACGTGTCCGTTGTCAGGTGGACTCTCCCAGTAACTGCGTTGTTGAGGGCACGGCAGATGTTTTGAGACACGTGCTTGTGTAGTGCGAGGATGGCACACCGGGCAAAATAGTGTTAGCTGGGGACCGAGTACCGAGGGACGGCCACCGCCATAAGGTTGCGGAAGGATTCCGTCTCCACCAGCCTAAAAGGCAGCATTTCCAACGCAAGCAGTCGTGAAATGTGCGAATTTAGGACTGTGGCCTGTGGGGCGTTAGCTGCGAATTTCCGCTTTCATTCAAAGGTCTGGGATATGGACAATTGAACGCTGCGGTGGGACGTGGTCGTTGATGCTGTTTCTTGAGAAATTGCCATAATAAGTGAAGACTGAGAGGAGGGGGCATCTTTGCATGCAGTATGGACAGGGGATTGCCTTGCACACACAACAGGGGGTTCTATTGCACGCACAACAGTGGAAGAAGCAGTGGTGACACCCGCTGACACTGGTCGTGGACCCTGGGTTTCGCCCCACAAAGTCGGGTGCTTTGCTGCCATGTGCCTGATCATGCTGGTGGTGGTCAGGCTGGTAGTTTTGTCACCCCTGCTGATGCTGGCATAGCAGGTGGTACAAATGGCCTTTTTTGGGGTTATCAGCAGAGTCTTAAAAAAATTCCAGACTCTGGAAGACCTACAGGTTGTACTGGTAATGTCCCTCGTTTTGGTGTTACGGGGAACTGTTGCCTGCCTCCTGTGTGCGGCCACCACACTGCTTCCTGCCTGTTGGGGTACTCTGCTTCCCTCACCCTGTGTGCTGCTGGCCTCGCTCTGCATGTCCTCCTGCCACGTTGGGTCAGTTACTAGATCATCCACCACCTCGTTCTCTTCCACTTGCACACCACGATCCTCCTCCTCACTTCCTGGCAATTGTGTCTCGTCATCGTCCACCTCTTGTGACAAATTGCCAGCGTCGACTTCCTGTGGCCGTGGCTGTTCAAATATTTGGGCATCGCTACATGGGATCTCCTCTTCCACCACTTCAAGTGGAGCAGGCGAGGGGCACAAATCTGGAAATGGACCAGTGAACAGCTCTTCAGAGTGTCCAAGTGTGGGATCAGTTGCTGTCTGGCGACACTGGGCATGGTGGGAGGAAGGAGCATCAGGGTGAGGAGGAGTATGCGGTCGAGACTCACGGCTACTAAGATTTGACCGTGTGGAAGACAGACCGGAGGTGGTGGTGCCCAGGTAACTGGAAATATTATCTGCTATCCAATTAATAACCTGTTCACACTGATCAGTTCGCAATACTGGTGTTGTTCTGTGTTTCCCTAGTAATTCGGTCAAGAAGTGGGAGCGAGAAGATGTGGCTGTTGGTTGTGGCACATTTTCACCTTGGCCACGGCCCCGTCCTCTGCACGCACCATCACCAGAACGTCCAGTTCCACGTCCCTTGCCACGCGCCTTGCCCATTGTAAAGGAAGTAAAATAGCTTACACTCACACTATCAATGAAAAAAGGGTAATTAAAAGTAAATTAGAACCGTGGAAGAGGAAAACCACAGTTCTATTTCTCTGGCCTACACACAACTCTTTTAAACAATCTGAACAATCAGGGAGAAAATATTACTGTTTTTCTTTACGGAAAAAAAAACAAAAGCTGAATAATAGAGATTTTTTACCGTGGAATGGCAAAACCAGAGTTATTGTTTACTGGGGTATACCAGGCAATTTTAAATAGATATATTTGCGGCTGAACAGTGAGCGACACACTCAAACTGTTTTTTTTTTTAGGAAAAAATGCCAAAAGCAGGATAATAGAGATTTTTTACCGTGGAGCAGCTAAACCACAGTTATAATTTACTGGTGTATACCAGACTCTTTTAAACAGATATATTTGTGTCTGAACAATCAGGAGACACTATTACTGTTTTTCTTTACTGCAAAAAATGCCAAAAGCAGGATAATACAGAGATTTGACTCGTGGAACTGCAAAAGCACAGTTCTATTTCTCAGGCCTACACCAGACTATTTTCAACAGATATATTTGTGTCTGAACAATCAGGAGACACTATTACTGTTTTTCTTTACGGAAAAAATACCAAAAGCTGGATAATAGAGATTTTTTACCGTGGAACGGCAAAACCACAGTTATAATTTACTGGTGTATACCAGACTTTTTTAAATAGATATATTTGCGGCTGAACAGTGAGCGACACACTCAAACTGTTTTTTTTTTAGGTAAAAATGGCCCAAAAGTGGAACGGTTTGAACCGTGGAACTGCAAAACCACACTTCTATTTCTCTGGCCTACACCAGACTCTTTTAAAAAAAATATATATTTGTGTCTGAAGTGTCATAGACACACTTTTTTTTTTTTTGGAGGGGGGGGACACCAAGAGGTTAATAAGATGGGTATCTGTACAGTGTGAGGGAGGGAAAAAAAAAAAGAGGATTTAGATGAAAAAAAAAAGGATTTTTCCTGGCCCCCGAGACCTGGAGCTAAGTCCAGCAATTTCAGCAACAGGAGCACACAGGACTGTAATGCAGCGTTTGCTGGTATAACCACTGCGTCTCCTATGCAGCCTGCCTGCCTGATATCGGGGATGGATATTAGTCCTGAGAAGGACTGTTTGTTTTATCTGGCAGCCTTTACAGATCCTACACTAACTATTTTGCAGTATATATCTCTCCCTAAATCAGCAGCGCTGTCCCTACACTGTCTGATCCCAGCCGTCTGTGTCCAAGATGGCGGCGCCCGGTTTTAAATACTTGAGGTGACGCTGTGCGGCCAGCTAATCAATGTAATGCCCACAACCAACATGGCTGCGTCATTACAGTGACTGGCTGGCAATCCCTGCATGTTCATTGGCTCTGTAAAGAGCGCCAAACATGCAGGGCGGAGACCCGAGCTCCCTCCCGAGTAACCCGGAAATGCTCGGTGCTCGCCGGGCGAGTACCGAGCAGTGTCGAGCATGTTCGCTCAACACTATAGACAATAGATAGGAGATAGATATGGTGTAGATATATATTTTATAAGCCCATGTATGTTTGGTGCACAGTATAAGGAAAGAGCAATGGGACCTGGGGGGTTTATACCATTTTTGACAGATGCTGCAGCAGATGGTTGGATGCTTTCCTCAGGCTGAGTAGACCCCTGACAATCCTGAGTGGAGGAGTCAGGACACTACCAAGTTGATATGAGGGAGGGGAGATTGACCATGGCTGTATTGAATAAACCAATGTAGTGCTCTATCTCTGCTCCCTGTATGACGTATAGCAGTATACAGGGGCGTAACTACAATAGGTACAGGGGTTGTGATCGCACCTGGTCTACAGAACATAGGGGGCCCAGAAAGTAAATTTTTCCTACATAAAAAGACCTAAGCTATTAACGACTTGCAATAATTGGGAGTCCTGTTGGAGCTTTTGTTGCATTTTGCCACTGTCAGTATACATTATGCACTGTCATGGGTTGTACAGCAGAAGATCACAGCGTGTATTTGCATCTTGTTGCCATGACTGCTACTGGAAGGGAGCACGGCCCTGTTCTTAGACTAAATAGAGACATAGTGGGACAGGCAGTTAGGAACAGCCTGCCACATGCCACGACCCCTGCTATTCTCAGGAAACTGGCTTTTTCTTACAGGGGGAGCTGAACACTGGTGTATAATGTAATGACCCAGACAAGAGGGCGGAGCAGGTCATGTCACATGGAATTACAAGGGTTATAGAGATAAGTAAAGCGCACTGACCATATCATCTTTATAGTGTATGAGTACAGGAGCAGTTCAAAATTGTTTTTATCTCCCCAGAGTACCCCCTTTAATTACAAGTTAAGCTGTAATTCACACTTTTTTTCACAGTCCATGATTCATATACTGGCCATGGATCCCGTGACCCAAACTCAACAGCCTGATGGCTGAGTCTTTAAAATTCGGATCAGGGGTGCGGGATAAACTTAATCCAAAATGTTATGTAAAATGTTCCCAACAAAAGCTTCAGCTCAATCCACAAAAAGAAAAAAAAAGCAAGCACCCAATCAGGTCCATCACCTGTCAATGGAAATATAGGGGGCTTCCACGTTACTGGTAGTACAAAGACTCTGGAAAAGTGAAATTGCTCCTTTCCCCCAAAAAGAAATCCAGCTAATTCTGCGCATCTAAATGCTCACCTCCCTTCGGAGCCACACAGTGGGCCTAAACCGTAGTTAGCATCCACGTTTGGCATTTTTGTAGCAATGGGAGCCAGCTTAATTTACGAGGTCCATATCTTCAGAAGCACGAGATGAACATAATGTACAGTACAGACCAAAAGTTTGGACACACCTCATTTAAAGATTGGACACACCTCTTGAAGCTCATCAAGAGAATGGCAAGAGTGTGCAAAGCAGTCATCAAAGCAAAAGGTGGCTACTTTGAAGAACCTAGAATATGACATATTTTCAGTTTCACACTTTTTTGTTAACTAGAGTTATATGAAAAAGTTTGGGCATCCCTATTAATCTTAAGCTTATTGTTTTATAAAAAATTGGTGTTTTTTGCAACAGCTATTTCAGTTTAATATATGTAATAACTGTTGGACACAGTAATGTTTCTGCCTTGAAATGAGGTTTATTGTACTAACAGAAAATGTGCAATCTGCATTCAAACTAAATTTGACAGGTGCATAAGTATGGGCACCTCACCAGAAAAGTGACATTAATATTTAGTAGATCCTCCTTTTGCAAAAATAACAGCCTCTAGTCGCTTCCTGTAGCTTTTAATGAGTTCCTGGATCCTGTATGAAGGTATTTTTGACCATTCCTCTTTACAAAACAATTCCAGTTCAGTTAAGTTTGATGGTCACCCAGCATGGACAGCCCTTTTCAAATGATCCCACAGATGTTCAATGATATTCAGGTCTGGGGTCTGGGATGGCCATTCCAGAACATTGTAATTGTTCCTCTGCATGAATGCCTGAGTAGATTTGGAGCGGTGTTTTGGATCATTGTCTTGCTGAAAGATCCATCCCCTGCGTAACTTCAACTTTATCACTGATTCTTGAACATTATTGTCAAGAATCTGCTGATACTGAGTGGAATCCATGCGTCCCTCAACTTTAACAAGATTCCCGGTGCTGGCATTGGCCACACAGCCCCAAAGCATGATGGAACCTCCACCAAATTTTACTGTGGGTAGCAAGTGTTTTTCTTGGATTGCTGTGTATTTTTGCCGCCATGCATAACGCCTTTTTGTATGACCAAACAACTCAATCTTGGTTTCATCAGTCCACAGGACCTTCTTCCAAAAAGAAATTGGCTTCTCCAAATGTGCTTTTGCTTACCTCAGCCGACTCTGTTTGTGGTGTGCTTGCAGAAACGGCTTCTTTCGCATCACTCTCCCATACAGCTTCTCCTTGTGCAAAGTGTGTTGTATAGTTGACCGATGCACAGTGACACCATCTGCAGCAAGTTGATGCTGCAGCTCTCTGGAGGTGGTCTGAGGATTGTCCTTGACTGATCTCACCATTCTTCTCTGCCTTTCTGATGTTTTTCTTGGCCTGCCACTTCTGGCCTTAGCAAGAACTGTCCCTGTGTTCTTCCATTTCCTTACTATGTTCCTCACAGTGGAAACTGACAGGTTAAATCTCTGAGACAGCTTTTTGTATCCTTCCCCTGAACAACAATGTTGAATAATCTTTGTTTTCAGATCATTTGACAGTTGTTTTGAGGAGCCCATGATGCCACTCTTCAGAGGAGATTCAAACAGGAGAACAACTTGCAAGTGGCCACTTTAAGTAGCTTTTCTCATGATTGCATACACCTGGCTATGAAGCTCAAAGCTCAATGAGGTTACAAAACCAAAAAAAAGTGCTTTAGTAAGTCAGTAAAAAGTAGGTAGGAGTATTTAAAACAAGAAAATGATAAGGGTGCCCATACTTATGCACCTGTCAAATTTTGTTTGAATGCATATTGCACATTTTCTGTTAGTACAATAAACCTCATTTCAAGGCAGAAACATTACTGTGTCCAACAGTTATTACATATATCAAACTGAAATAGCTGTTGCAAAAACACCAATTTTTAAAAAACATTAAGCTTTAGATTAATAGGGGTGCCCAATCTTTTTCATATAACTGTATGTAATTCCACATGTGTTAATTCATAGTTTTGATGCCTTCAGTGTGAATGTACAATTTTCATAGTCATGAAAATACAGAAAAATCTTTAATGGAGAGGAGTCTATAAGACACCCCCATTGCTAACCCCATAGTAAAAGTTTAGAAATAAAGACACTGCATGCAAAAAAATCCTTTTATTTGAAATTAAAGTCCACATGCTTTTACCCATTTATTTAAAAATAAAAAAGTTATACTCTCCTAATTCCTGAAGCCATTGTCCCCATAAAAAATATTCGCTGAGCTGCCGTGAGAGAGTTCACAGGAGTTAATCAGCTGATGAGCTCCTGTGACCTCACGGCATCGGCGCTGCGTGAGAATTTAATCATGCAGCAAGTGAAATCACCGGAAATCATCAACTGATGAACTACTGTAAACTCTCTCACGGCAGCTCAGTGCTATACACAGTGATTACACTCCTGTCAGTGTGTAGCCGGGTACAGCAGTCACATCTGCTGATGTGACTGCTCTACAAAAGATCCAATCGTCGTGGGACAGTATGGATTACGGTGGATAGGTGAGTATTGTGGTTTATTTTTTCTCTTTCACAGATGACGTGCTTCAGGTGAGTATGGTGTTTTTTTATTTTGGATTTTTTTTTTACAGGGGACAAGGGCTTCAGGGATTAGGTGTTAGGTGAGTATAACTTTTTTATTTCAATATTTTTACTTTTTTTTTTTTCCTTTTATGTTGAGCACAGGCTCCAGCTGATGACTACTCCCATCAGCGGCGCCTGCTCTCGTAACCAGTGACAGCAGGCATAGACTGATGGGAGTACTAGCCAATGCCTGTGACCAGCGGTAATCTTTTTACCATGGGTCACAGCTGCAGGATCCCGCAGCTCTCTGACCAGCGGTAACAATCTTACCACCGATCAGAGACCCTGTTTCCTGCTCTATCACGCAGATGACTGCGTGGGAAACCACAAGTACCGTTCTGGTAACCAAACTGATCTTTTATTAGATGTTCGATTGGACCCGAACATCCAGGGGTTCGCCCATCTCTAGATATAACTCTTTGGTTTAAGGGCATAAAAAATTAAAGTTGGAAAATTGCGAAATTTTTAAAATTTTTGCAAACTTTCCTATATTTTCACAACGTAAAAAATATCGTCCTCAATGTACCATTAATGGAAAGTACAATCTGTCATGAAAAAAAAAATCTCAATCACTGGGATCCATTGAAGCATTCCAGAGTTATTACCTCCAAAGTGACACTGGTTAGAATTGTAAAATTTTGTCCTGGTCAGGAAGGTGTAAACAGGCTCAGGGATGAAGGGGTTAAAGACTTACGGGCCCCCAAGTAAAAGTGGGACTCAGACCCCCCATGCATTAGCATGTTTGTCAGATGTATGGGCCCTTTAAGTGTTTTAGATTTTATAAAGAAATGGGTTCACCTCCCCTATTAAACAAAAAAAATATTTAAATCTCACATAAAACACAGTTATAAGATCATTTTATATGTAATACTCCTAAGTAGTAATAGTTACCAAATAACAAATATTGTCACTGAATAAAGTCCAGAGTACCAAAACTAGTATACCAATAATAAACCACATGAGATAAATACCACCACCTGATGACCATATACAAGTATTATCACCATACTGGTTATTCCATAAAACCACGGTACTAATACTAGTGACAGTACTACACGGGAGTTATGCAGGTAGTATACCAGTTAGGTATGGTGACGTATCCAATTTAAGTAATCCATTTCCACTTTTATTCATCCAGCAACAACTTGTTTCTGTAGAAAGTAACAATCATCTGTGGCTGATTGTTTCTATAGCACCCTTCCGACTTTTTACCCTAATTTTATATTTGCAGCAGATGAAGAATAGTGCCACCCACGGTAACATCCCCAAAATTAAAGTACATTACAGTAGTGATTTCTCCCTTTGTGACACCTACAATGTAGAAATATCCCCATCTGCAACTTCCTGTATTAATGTCCCTTTTTGTGATGTGACACAATGCAATATTAAAATTCCCCTGCATGCCCCCGAACAATAGTAATGTTAGTCTGCGCACAAATACAGCAGTAATGACCCATCCTGATTGGGGGCATAAATGGTGTACATTACTACTGTATTTTTGCCAAACAGTAATAGCATCCACCTTTTATGTACTGATACAGCTGGAATGTCCCAAATTGTGGCTCCATAAATTTATAATGTATAGGCCACAACAGGGAATATTAATGTCTCTCTTGTGGAGAAACATTGTTCCCCATTCTTGCACCCATCCAGTAACATTGTCCTTTAGTAGGCTCCATACGGTAATAATGTTACTCATTTGGTCCTATATAGTAACAATGAACCCCAATTGGCCCTAAACAGTGCTTATGTATTCTAATTTTCCCTGAACACTAATAAAGTCCCCCAATTTCCCCCATGCTGTAAACCTTTTCCTAATTTGGCCCCCATAGTATAATGTGCCCCGTCCTTACCCCAACACTGTAAAAATGTTCTATGTTCTGGCTCTCGTCACATCAACATTAAAAAGAAAACTAGATCCAGCTGAAAGTAGTTCTTGCTTTGACGGGCCCATTTCTTTCACAGAACCGGTAGCTGTCTCGCCCCCAATACTGCGATTGCTATGCCCCTGATGAAGCAACAGCTTTTTTGGAAACTGTTCTGTCCACTGCCCTGACTAGCAAGATGTTTTGAGCATAGGCGATATGTCTTCTCTTCGGCGTACTCCTGCTCTGGTTCTCTGCACAGTGAGCGCGCTGAAGAGAAGACCTCTATCAGCGATGCTCAAAACATCTGGCTGTTCAAGGCAATAGGCGGCATATGCGCAGATTAAGAACAAGGGGGATTACTTGGAGAAGTGGCAGCGCATGCGCTGCTGGCACCATTTTGTTTGAGACTGTGTTTTTGTTTTTTTTACAGATCACAGCAATTATTGTGCCGGCGCGTTATTTAACCCCTTAAGGACTAAGCCACTTTGTAGGTTAATGACCGGCCTCATTTTTTAAATCTGACCAGTGTTACTTTATGAGGAAATAACTCTGGAAAGCTTCAACGGATCCCGCTGAGTTTTTTTTCCGAGACATATTGTACTTCATGATAGTGGTAAAATTTATTCGATATGACTTGCGTTTATTTGTGAAAAAATGGGAAATTTGGCAAAAAATGTAAAAAATTTCACAATTTTCAAACTTTTAATTTTTATGCTCTTAAATCAGTTATGTCACACAATAGTTAATAAATAACATTTCCCACATGTATACTTTACATCAGCACAATTTTTGAAACAATTTATTTATTTTTTTTGTTAGGAAGTAATAAGGGTTAAAAGTTGACCAACGATTTCTCATTTTTCCAATACAATTTACAAAACTATTTTTTTAGGGTCCACATCACATTTGAAGTGACTTTGAGGGGTCTATATGACAGAAAATACCCAAAAGTGACACTATTCTAAAAGTTGCACACCTCAAGGTGCTTAAAGCCACATTCAAAAAATTTATTAACCTTTTAGTTGTTTCACTGGAACTGAAGCAATGTTGAAGGAAAAAATTAACATTTAACTTTTTTTTACTAAAATTTTACTTTAAACCCTTAAATTCTTTTATTTTCACAAGAGTAACAGGAAAAAATGGACACCAAAAATTATTGTGCAATTTCTCGTGAGTACGCCGATACCCCATGTGTGGAGGAAAAACACTGTTTGGGTGCACATGAGGGCTTGGAAGGGAAGGAGCATCATTTGATGTTTTTAATGCAGAACAGGCACGTGGAAGCCACACACAATACTGAGCCTCATGTTTTAAGGACATTACATCAAAGTTGGTTCAGCCTGTAGTGTGTTTTTCCACTTTAATTTTGGGGGTGACTCCAAATCCAGGCCTCCATTGGTTAATAAATTTGATTTCCATTGATGATTTTTGTGTGATTTTGTTGTCAGCACATTCAACTTTGTACAGAACAAAGTATTCAATGAGAATATTTCATTCATTCAGATCTAGGATGTGTTATTTGAGTGTTCCCTTTATTTTTTTGAGCAGTGTACATAAGGGTTATACATACACAGTGATCACAGTTGCGAACACAAAAGCACGGGTACAAAAGATATAAAGCAGTTGTTATAAGTCAGTTACCGGTTTAGATGGAAAGGCCTGGCTTTCGGGGGATGGGCTGCCACATGGGAGGCGTGCGGGCCCTCTGGTTATTGCAGGACTTTCCTCACACGACTTGATGTCCCGACCTCCCCAGGGAAAGACATTGGTCTCTAGCTACAGATACCTTTAAACTCTGTAGATCACTCCCCCTACTGCCCCCTGCTCAAGCCCAAGTCTCCACCCCGGTTCTCTCCCAGCTACAGATTCCCCAAAACTAAGATGGGCTATACCTCCTTACTGGACGATCCTAGGGAGCTGGTTCTGGTGTCATCAGATCCAGCCGGGCCCCTGCTTCGCATGGAGACCAAACACAGTGGCCCTAGGGGCTTCTTAAAGGCTGTGCCAAATATCTACCTATCCTTGCTTGCTGGGCGGTGAAGAAAGGAATGGCGGGATTCTCCATTCTTTTAGGTTTCCAAAAATATTTTGTGCATCACTCGGATGTATCGTTTTCCCATAACTCGCTGTTGAATTATGTGGTTCACACAAAGGAGCACATTGAGTGGGGGAAGGAAGGAACAAATCCTGTGCAACTGCTGTGAGGGACCTCACTCCCTGCTTCTCAGCCCCCCCCCCCTTCTTCTTGCTGCAAGAGGTTTTGGATTTGCATATGTAGAGCTCTGTAAAACCCGCCTGCCAGTGCATAGTGATTGATGGGATTACCTTGAATATCTTCACACCTTGTGTCTAGTATTTAACCTGCCAATTTCAAGTCTGGGCTTTTGTTTCTTGGTTGACGTGCCACCTCAGGTGTCTTGTTGGCCTGCCTGAAGGTTTTGGGCTGCTTCATAATTGTGGAAGAGCCTGCCATGTTAAGTCTAGGATTTTCCTCGGCTGTCTGCCAGACGGTGGGACTTAATGGGGCCTTCGGTGGAGTATGACTTTCAGTGGAATGTACAGCTATGATTTTTGCCTGGATAGCCAGCTGACCAGCTCTACTCTCATCTACTGTATCCTCACCCATCCCTTGTAGATTGTGAGCCCTCGCGGGCAGGGTCCTCGCTCCTCCTGTACCAGTCGCTGTCACATTGTGTTCAAGATTATTGTAATTGTTCTTGTATTATACCCCTTTTTCACATGTAAAGCGCCATGGAGTAAATGGCGCTATAATAATAAATAATAATAATAACAACTTGGGGCTTGTAGATCTGTTTTCTCTAAGGTCTCAAAGTTTCACTACCCTTTACTAGCAATAATTGCTGATATTGGTACGGATGGCTAACGGATGATGCCCTTGGTCTGTGGAGATTCTATTTAATACAGTCCAAAGGGTAGCTGGTGATTCTAACAGATTCCAGTCAATCCCTCATACTTGGATAGCATATTAAACTGGTCTGCATTTAACGTGTGTCCCAGTGGTCCTCTTGGTAAGGGGTGTAAATGGTGGTGCTTATCAGAATGCCAGTTTAAGTCCATTTGATCTTCCCAGTCTAGGGATCATAAGATGGACAGCTAAGCATTTAACCTGATAAACATCTACAGCTCAGTTCTCCCTCCTAGTTGGAGATGCAAGATGGACATGGCTGTGCTAAGCTTAATAAAACCACTGTAAGTCCAGTTAAGGCTCCTAGCTGGAGTCTCCAAATGGCCTTCTGGACGCTAAATGATTAAACTGTAAATTCCCTAATCTATCCCCCTGATTTGGAGTAGTAAGATGAACTGGATTGTGCCAAGTTGAACGGCGCTATACCAGTCTGCCCTAACGGAGCTGCAAGTTAGACTTGCTAGTAGGGGGGCTGATAAACCAACAATTGTCCCAATCTACCCTCCTGGTATAAAATGATAAGAAACTTGATCGTGCCAAGTGGGGTGGCACTATACCGGTTTGGTCTCCTAATGGAGGCGTGAGTTGGACTCGCCGGTAGCGGGGCTGATAAACCATCAGTTGCCCCAATCTACCCTCTTGGTATGGAGTGGGAAAGTAAACTTGATTGGGCCAAGTCGGGCGGCACTATACCGATCTGCCTCCTAAGGGAGGTACAGTAGTGTTCAAAATAATAGCCGTCCAATATGACTGACATTTATACTACCACATGTCAACCAATTTACCAGTTGGTGCAGTAGATTCTAAGAAAACCAACACACTCGGCATTCATGATCTGCATGTTTTTGAGTCTGTGTATTTGAATAATTAATTGGAAGGAGGTGTGTTCAAAATAATAGCAGTGTGGAGTTCAATTAGTGAGGTCAATCATTCTGGGAAGAAACGGGTGTGAATTAGGTGGCCCTTATTTAAGGGTGAAGCCAGCACATGTTGTACATGCATTTTTCCTTGAAAGTCTGAGAAATACGGGTCGTTCGAGACATTGTTCAGAAGAACAGCGTACTTTGATTAAAAAGTTGATTGGAGAGGATAAAACTTTTATAAAGAAGTGCAAACAATGATAGGCTGTTCAGCTAAAATTATCTCCAATGCTTTAAAATGGAAAGTAAAACCAGAGAGACGTGGAAGAAAACAGAAGACTACCATTTGAATGGCTCGAAGAATAGCCAGAATGGCAAAGGCTCAGCCATTGATCAGATGATCAAAGACAGTCTCAAGTTACCCGTGAGTACTCTGACAGTTAGAAGACACCTGTGTGAAGCTAATCTCTTAGCAAGAAGTCCCCACAAAGTCCCACTGTTAAAAGATTTTTAAAAAATTCAAGTACTGAAGCGGATACAATTTGCAAAAGAACACATCAACTGGCCTAAAGAGAAATGGAGAAGCATTTTGTGGACTGCTGAAAGTAAAATTGTTATTTTTGGGTCCAAGAGCCACAGACAGATTGTCATACGACCCCCAAACTCTGCATTCAAGCCACAGTACACTCTGAAGACAGTGAAGCATGGTGGTGCAAGCATCATGATATGGGCATGTTTCTCTTCCTATGATGCCGGACCTATTTACCACATACCAGGGATCATGGACCAGTTTGCATATATTAAAATACTTGAAGAGGTCATGTTGCCTTACGCTGAAGAGGATATGCGCTTGAAATGGGTGTTTCAACAAGACAACGACCATAACACACCATTAAACAAGCAAAATCTTGGTTCCAGTCCAACAAAATTGAGGTTATGGAGTGGCAAGCCCAATCCCCAGACTTTAACCCCTTTATGATGTGATCAGTAATAGTACGTCCATGTGTCCTGGTCCAATTGGACCAGGGACGTACTATTACTGACCAGCGATTGGCCCTGCACACAGGCTGTGCAGGCGTGATCGCTGCCAGGTGTCAGTTGATTCTGGCAGCTGGCACTCGGTGCCAGGAGCAGTGCCACACCGCTTCCGGCACATTAACCTCTGAAATGCTGCGATCCAAGTCAATTGCAGCATTTCGGGAGCAAGGAAAGGAAAAACAGCCCCTCTTACCTTGAATCGGAGACCATGCGCTGTCAGCCATCCAGCCATCCGACATCCAGACACCAGCAAGTTGCTTTGATCATGCGCAGTGCACAATCAAAGTGACTTGTGTCTACAAGGCTGTCAGGTCATAATGTATAGCAGTGATCCTGCACTGCTATACATTATAACTGAGATCAGACTGCAGAAAGTTAGTCATATCAAAAAATAATAATAATAAAAAATATATATTATATCCATAAATAAATATTATTTTGGAAAAAAAATAAATAAAAGTACACATATTTCGTATTGCCGCGTCTGCAACGACCTAACCTATAAAACCACCAGTTAACCCCTTTAGTGAACTCGGTAAAAATAAAAAACGAAGCAAAAAACGTCGCTTTATCATCATACCGCCAAACAAAAAGTGGAATAAAATGCAATCAATAAGATAAATATAAATAAAAACGGTTCCAGTGAAAACTTAATCTTGTCCCGCAAAAACAAGCAGCTATACAGCTCCATCAGCCAAAAAATGAAAAAGTTATAGCTCTCAAAATAAAGGGATGCAAAATTTTTTTTTTTCTATAAAATAGTTTTTATTGTGTAAAAACGCCAAAACATAAAAAAAACTATATAAATGTGGTACCGCTGTAAATGTACTGACCCAAAGAATAACCCTGCCTTATCAATTTTATCACACGCGGAGCGGCATAGAAAGAAAAAAATTCCTGAAATGTTGGTTTTTGTTTATTCTGCCTCCCAAAAATCGGAACAGAAAGTGATAAAGTCACGTGCCCGAAAATGGTACCAATAAAAACGTCTTTTTGTCCCACAAAAAACAAGCCCTTACATGACTTTGTTGGCCGAAATATGGAAAGATTATAGCTCTAAAAATATGGCAATGCAAAAACTAGTCTTTATAAAAAAAAAGTTTTTTTAGTGTGTGACAGCTGTCAGTCATAAAAACCCGATATAAATCTGGTTTCGCTGTAATCGCACCAACCTAAAGAATAAAGTCGTCTAATCACTTATACCGCACGAGGAACGGCGTAAAAAATAACCAATTCTTCACCTGCTGCTGATTTGTTCATTCTGTGTCCCAAAGATCGCAGTAAGGCTCGGCTCACATCTATTCTGTACTGAGTGCTTACACCAGCATTTCCGTGTAAATCTCCAAAATACGTGATTCAGACGGAACCCCTGGCGGAAGATTCCCTGTATTGAGGCAGATGGAGGCACCGTGGACGCAGTCTGGCCTGTGATCCCACAGTGTCTGTCTTTTTATTAGGCGTGCATAAAAGTGCCGTCGGCCACAGTTTTGTGAACCTCTGGAAAAAAGGACACCGACATGCCAGACGGAGTTCAGAGTAACTCTGCTCGCTCACTATAGTGAATGGATCCCTCGGGATAGGGTTAGTGATAGGGGTTAGTGTTGTGTTGGGGTTAGGGTTGTGTTGGGGTTGTGTTTTTGGTTGGGGTTGTGATTTTTTTTGAGGGTGAAGAAAAAAAATTATATGGTGACTGGTGTTGAGCGCAAGTGCTCGCTACTTGAGCTTGCATCGGGTGCTCGGGTATGCACAGAGTATCACGGATGCTCGAGTAGCCTGCACGAGTCCCCACCCCGCATGTTTTGCGGCTTTTATACAGCCGAAAAAACTATGCGGGGATTGCCTGCCATACACAAGCAATCCCGAATGTTTCTTTTGGTTGTCTAACTACCGTGAAACATGCGAGAAGGGGACATGAGCATGTCACTCGAGAACCCGCGGTACTTGGTGCGTACCCAATGCAAACTCGAGTAATGAGCACTTGCACTCAAGACTAATGACAACATGTTCAATATGATGACGTAATGTTATCAAATTCTGTGTCATACCCCTGGGTTCAAAATGTTTACTATACCCTTTGATAAAATCCTTGAGGGGTGTAGTTTCCAAAATGGGGTCAGTTGTGGGGGGGTTTCCACAGTTTAGGCACATCAGGGGCTCCCCAAACACAAAATGGCGTCCGCTCTCGATTCCAGCCAATTTTGCGTTCAAAAAGTCACACAGTGCTCCTTCCCTTCTGAACCCTGCCGTGTGCCAAAACAGTGTTTTTTCCCCACATATGGGGTATCGGCGCACTCAGGAGAAATTGCACAACAAATGTTATGGGGCAATTTCTCCTGGTATCCTTATTAAAATGCAAAATTGGGGGCTGAAAAACATTTTGGTGGGAAAAATGTGAACATTTTATTTTTGTTATAAACTTCTGTGAAGCACCTGGGGGTTTAAGGTGCTCACTACACATCTAGATAAGTTCCCTGAAGGGTCTAGTTTCCAAATAGGTGTCATTTGTGGGGGGTTGCCACTGTTTAGGCACATCAGGGGCTCTTCAAACGCAATATGGCGTCCGCTAATTATTCAAGCAAATTTTACATTCAAAAAGTCAATGGCGCTCCTTCCCTTCCGAGCTCTGCTGTCTGCCCGAACAGTGGCTTCTCCCCACATATGGGGTATCTGCCTTCTCAGGAGAAATTGCACAACAAATTTTGCGGTCCATTTTTTCCTGTTACCCTTGCAAAAATAGGGTGCAGCGGTGCTGGGGAAGAAGATGGCTAATAGGTTGGAGGAGTTTTTAAACTAGAGACGGGGGGGGGAAACCAAGGAAATAGGTGGGATGTGAGGCAAGCAAGGGGGAAGGGGAGAAGTGAATATAATGAGGGTGGAGAGGGGGGTGGGGATAGTACAGTTAGATCGTTAGAGAAGAATAGGATGCTAAATAACCCCAAAGTTTTATCTTGCATGCTGACCAACGCAAGAAGCCTGACCAATAAGGCGGATGAGCTGCGGGCGCTTATATCGGAGGAGAGGTATGACATCGTAGGTATAACAGAGACTTGGCTAGACGATAGCTACGACTGGGCGGTAAATTTAACAGATTATAGTTTATTTAGAAGGGACCGGAAACAGGGGAAGGGCGGAGGAGTCTGCTTATATGTAAAGTCACGTCTAAAGCCCAGACTAAGGGAAGATATAGGAGAGGGAGAAGAGGGGGTCGAGTCCATGTGGGTAGAGATAGAGGGGGCAAAAAATAATAATAAAATATTACTGGGGGTCTGCTATAAGCCACCCAATATAACAGAGGAGAATGAGAAACTGCTATTAGGACAAATAGACAAAGTAGCAAAACATAATGAGGTGATTGTAATGGGGGACTTCAACTACCCGGATATTGACTGGGAAACAGAAACCTGTAGATCGCAGAAAGGAAAAAGGTTCTTGACAAATATCAAGGATAATTATCTCTCCCAACTAGTGCAGGAACCAACGAGAGGGAAGGCAGTGTTGGACTTAATATTGACTAATAGGCCTGATAGAATAACTGAGGTACAGATAGGGGGGCACCTAGGTAATAGCGATCATAATATTATCAATTTCAAAATGCCCTTCAGTAGGGTTATCAATAAGGGAACAACTAAAACATTAAACTTTAGGAGGGCGAAGTTTGATCAGCTGAAAGAAAACCTTCAACTTATAGACTGGGACAAAGTTCTTAATCAAGGAAATACGAATAGTAAATGGGAAACCTTCAAAAGAATTCTGAATACTCAGTGCGAGAGGTATATACCTTATGGGAATAAAAGGGCCAGAAATAAGAGGAAACCAATATGGTTGAATAAGAACGTAAAAGGGGCGTTAAATAGCAAAAAAGAGGCATTCAAGAGATTAAAACAGGAAAACAGCAAGGAGGCACTAATGTGTTACAAGGAAAAAACGAGAACCTGCAAAAAACAAATAAAAATAGCAAAGGAGGAAACAGAGAGACGTATTGCTAGGGAAAGTAGATCAAATCCCAAACTGTTCTTTACGTATATAAATAGTAAAAGGATTAAATCGAATAATATTGGACCGATAAAAAGTGATGAAGGCAAAATCATAGAGAAAGATGAGGATAAAGCTAATCTATTAAATAAATTTTTTTCGTCAACTTTCACAAAGGAAAAAGAACTAACAGGCGAAATGAGAAGTGACAAGCTTAATCCTCCACTAAGTATGACAAATCTAACCCAAGCTGGGGTACAGAAACGCCTCAGTAACATTAAAATAAACAAATCACCAGGACCTGATGGCATACACCCACGGGTACTAAGGGAACTAAGTAATGTGATAGACAGACCGTTATATCTTATATTTAAGGACTCTGTTGAGACTGGGTCTGTACCACTTGATTGGCGACAGGCGAATGTAGTGCCAATATTCAAAAAGGGAGCAAAAAGTGACGCCGGAAACTATCGGCCGGTGAGTCTGACGTCCGTTGTGGGCAAAATTTTTGAAGGCTTTATTAATGAGGCAATCATGGAGCATCTTGACGCTAATAATCTATTAACCCCGAACCAACATGGATTCATGAGGAATCGCTCCTGCCAAACAAACCTGATTGACTTCTACGAGGAGGTTAGCTCTCGAGTAGATCAGGGGGAACCAGTGGATGTCGTGTATCTCGACTTCTCAAAAGCGTTCGATAGCGTGCCACATAATAGGTTGGTATACAAAATGAGAATGATGGGGCTGGGGGAAAATGTCTGCAAGTGGGTAGCTAACTGGCTAAAGGATAGAAGGCAGAGGGTGGTTATAAATGGAATATACTCAGATTGGGTAAGCGTCACTAGTGGGGTACCACAGGGGTCTGTACTAGGCCCAGTGTTATTTAATATCTTTATTAATGACATAGTCAACGGGATAAATAGTAAAATATCAATATTTGCAGATGACACAAAGTTATGTAAAACAATTAATACAAAAGAGGATAGTGAAGACCTTCAGAGGGATTTGGATAAGCTGGGTAGGTGGAGCATTAAATGGCAAATGAGGTTTAACGAGGAGAAATGTAAGGTCATACATATGGGAAGGAAAAATGGAAGTCACCAGTACTCACTGAATGGGAAATCATTGGGGAATTCAGAGATGGAGAAGGACTTGGGCATCTTGATTGATAGCAAACTAAATTGGAGTGCCCAAAGTCAGGCCGCTGCTGTAAGGGCAAACAGGGTAATGGGATGTATCAGAAGAGGTATAGCTGCAAAGGATGAGAACATTGTTCTTCCACTGTACAAAGCACTGGTCAGACCACACTTGGAATACTGTGCTCAGTTATGGGCCCCAATATATAGAAAGGATATAAATGAGCTTGAAAAGGTACAAAGGAGGGCAACAAAATTAATAAAGGGAATGGAGGGACTGCAATACCCAGAGAGGTTGGCAAAACTAGGACTATTCAGCCTGGAAAAGAGAAGGTTGAGGGGGGACATAATAAATGTGTACAAATATGTTAGGGGACAGTATAGAGACCTTGCCCGGGATTTGTTCAAAAGGAGGGATATTACGGTAACAAGAGGGCACTCACTAAGACTGGAAGAGAAAAGGTTTCAGCACCAGCATAGGAAGGGGTTCTTTACGGTAAGAGCAGTGAGAATATGGAATTCACTGAGTGAGGAGACGGTAATGTCGGATTCACTACACCAGTTCAAGCGGGGACTGGATGCTTTTCTAGATACCAGGCAGATTTCTGCATATACTTAAAAATAGAATAAAATAGTAGGTTGATACAGGGATTTATTCTGACTGCTGGTTTCAGAGTCGGGAGGGAATTTTTCCTCAGGTGAAGATTGGCTAAATCATTTGGGGTTTTTGCCCTCCTCTGGATCAACTTTAGCAACTACAGAACTTACAGGTCGAACTTGATGGACGCAAGTCTTTATTCGGCTTTACAAACTATGTAATTATTCAAGCAAATTTTACATTCAAAAAGTCAATGGCGCTCCTTCCCTTCCGAGCTCTGCTGTCTGCCCGAACAGTGGCTTCTCCCCACATATGGGGTATCTGCCTTCTCAGGCGAAATTGCACAAACAAATTTTGCGGTCCATTTTTTCCTGTTACCCTTGCAAAAATACAAAAATTTGGTTTAAAGTAACATTTTTATGAAAAAATGTTAAATGTTCATTGTTTTCTTCCACATTCCAAAAAATCCTGTGAAGCACCTGAATGGTTAATAAACTTCTTGAATGTGGTTTTGAGCACCTTGAGGGGTGCAGTTTTTAGAATGGTGTCATTTTTGGGTATTTTCTGTCATAAAACCCTGTAAAGTCACTTCAAATATGATGTGGTCCGTAAAAAAAATGGTTTTGTAAATTTTGTTGGAAAAATTAGAAATTGCTGGTCAACTTTTAACCCTTGTAACTTCCTAACAAAAAAAAAATTGGTTTAAAATTTGTGCTGATGTAAAGTAGACATGTGGGAAATGTTATTTATTAATGATTTTGTGTGACATATCTCTCTGATTTAAGGGCATGAAAATTAAAAGTTTGAAAATTGCAAAATTTTTGCCAAATTTCTATTTTTTTCACAAATTAATGCAAGTCATAGCAAATAAATTTTACCACTATCATGAAGTACAATATGTCACAAAAAAAACATTCTCAGAATCAGTGTGATCCGTTGAAGCGTTCCAGAGTTATTACCTCATGAAGTGACAGTGGTCAGAATTGTAAAAATTGGCCTGGTCATTAACGTGCAAACCACCTTTGGGGTAAAGGGGTTAATCCGATAGAACACTTGTGGGGTGACATGAAAAATAAAAGTACATATTGTGAGTTTGTAGAGACAAATGCAGACATTGCTATTTCTTAGTACAGCCCAATGTTCATTTTTTATTTTCTGTAAAGTTGTTAAAAATTATATACATTTCTCTTCATGTTTTCAATTAGAAAACCGTGTGCAATGTTCCCAATGCATGGAAATAAAACTAGTATCAAGATTTTGTGCTTAACTCATGTTTTTGAACACACTGCTAATATTTTGAACACTGCTATACGAGTGGGACTCGCCGGTATGGTACTGAAGAACCAGCAATATCCCAGTCCATTCTCCTAATGAATGGAGTTGCACGACAGACATGGTTATACCGGATGTGGTAAAAATATTTCAAGACCAGTGTATGCTTCCGGTTAAAATTGGGAAAATGACTAATTGGAAATTAAATCATTGGAGCCATTATACCCAATAAGTATTTGTGAGATTGAATTCATAAACTGGTAGATTCAACTAAGTGGTAAGTTGGTTAAATATCCAGTCTGTGCACTCTTGGAGTGATCAGCGGCAACTCTGCAATAAACCTATAAAGGTAGGAATCGATGGAAGAGTTAAAATGTCCCCTTACCCGCGAGACTCCTGGGACAAAGGAGAAGCATCTTTGTTAATTAAGAAGAATACCTTCACACTGACCGTTCTGATTATTACTCAAGCACCAGATAATATGTCCTTAAAGCACACCTGTCAGCAGGATTGTACTTAGTAAACCACATACACTGTCAGGTGGGCGCCATTACACTGAGTAAAATGATACTTTTGTTGATTAAATCCGTCCAGTGGTTCTTTTATAATCTTTATTTTCAGTTCTGCCATAATGAGATGCTCATGCTTTGGGGCGGGACTTTAGGGAGAGCACCAGTTACAGCCCCTCTCTAAAGTCCCGCCCCAAAGCATATGAGCATATCATTATGGCAGAAATGAAAATAAAGCTTATAAAAGAACCACTGGACCGATTTAATCAACAAAGGTATCATTTTACTCAGTGTAATGGTGCCCACCTGACAGTGTATGTGGTTTACTAAGCACAATCCTGCTGACAGGTGCGCTTTAAGGTAAATGTTTAACTTAACAGGACGAGATGCAAATACCTTGTCTTAAGACCATCTGAGATTTGACCAGTACAATATGAGGTCTATATTTTTCTGACTGAGTCGCTTCCCCAAGGAAGAAAAGGGAAAAGAAAGTGGTGCATCTGAGGTGATGGTTAAAATTTGCTTTTCTCAGATTAGTTTTTGAGCAAATAAACTATTTTGCATTTGAACTATGTTCCACTAACAATCTACATAGTTGGCAGCTTGTTTTTTGCGGGACAAGATGACGTTTTCAGCTGTAACATTTTTATTTATATTTGTCTTTTCGATCGCGTTTTATTCCACATTTTTCCAGCGGTATGATGATAAACCATAGTTTGCTATTTTTTTTTTTTTTTTACGGCGTTCACTGAAGAGGTTAACTAATGTGAGATTTTTATAGATTGGGTGATACCAAATAGGTGTACTTTTTGTGTTTTATTTTATTTTTTTTATATAAAAATATGTATTTATTAGTGTAATATTTATTTTTATATATTTTTTTATTTATTTTTTTTACTTTTTCATATAGTTCCTCTATGGGACTTTCACTTTTTTCACCGGTATAATTGCAGTGCATTATGCCAATATTGAAAGCTTCTTAAACCATGCTGACCAGAAGCTTTCCGTGACATGATGATCCTGGGTCTCTGTGGCAACGATCGGGCCCTCGCGATAACACCAATCTGAAGGCAGAGCTCCCGTCCCTCTGCCTGCCTCCTGAATGCTGCGATCACGTTCAATCACCACATTTAGGGTGTTAACAGCCAGCACTGACACTGCTCCTGGCTGTTTAGTGCAGGAGCCACCAACACCTCTTGCCGGATCATGCTGTGATCGATCAGTCAGATTGACTGACCAATCACAGCAATCTGGGTGCGAGGACCGACAGCATGGGTCCACGCATCTCTTCTTGTGCCGCAGAGCTGTCAGTGACAGCTGTCAGCACTGGACAGTTCAAAGTCATGACGGGCATAGCTTGGCAAGGAGCAGGAACTGACACAGCTTATGACGGGCTATGTCAGTCATTGGACGTAAAGGGGTTAAAATAGGCAGATCACTGACGTATCAGTGACCAGTCATTTAAACAGAAAGATGAATGAGGGACCAGAGCAACAAGAAAAGACCCCTGCCCTGATGCCCGAAGATATTATTAAATGAAAACTTCACACAAAGATTACACAAAAAGCAGATTTCTTTGGATTTCTTCAATGCAGGCATCATTTTAATCAGTATCCCAGCACCAATATGGCTGTGTACTTTACAAAATCCTTCTGACAGGTTCTCTTTAAATGTGACAAGTGTTGGTGTAAATTCTTATTATTATTAATTTATATAGCGCCATTGATTCCATGGCGCTGTACATAAGGGGTTGCATACCAAATACAAATATCACTTACAGTAAACAAACTAACAATGATAGAACGATCAGAGGGAAGAGGGCCCTGCCCTTGCGGGCTTACATTCTACAGTAATGGGGGAGGAGACAGTAGGTTGAGGGGTTGCAGTGGCTCCGGTGTTAGGGGTGGGGTGGCAGAAAGCAAGATCATGGCAGGCTGTAAGCTTGTTTGAAGAGATGGGTTTTCAGGTTCCGTCTGAAGGATCCAGATGTGGTGGATAATCGGACGTGTTGAGGCATGGAATTCCATAGGACGGGGGATATTCGGGAGAAATCTTGGAGGCGATTGTGTGAGGAAAGAATAAGGGTGGAGGAGAGAAGGAGGTCTTGGGAGGACCGGAGGTTACGTGAGGGAATATATCGGGAGATTAGTTCAGAGATGTATGGAGGAGAGAGGTTATGGATGGCTTTGTAGGTCAGTGTTAGTAGTTTCAACTGGATACGCTGGGGAATTGGAAGCCAGTGAAGGGATATGAAAAGGGGGGTAGCAGAGGAGTAGCGAGGCGAGAGATGAACAAGTAATGCAGCAGAGTTGAGGATGGACTGGAGGGGTGTGAGAGTGTTAGCAGGTAGGCCACAGAGGAGGATGTTGCAGTAGTCGAGGCGGGAAATGATGAGGGCATGCACAAGCAGTTTAGTAGATTGAGGGTTGAGGAAAGGACGGATTCTGGAAATATTTTTGAACTGGAGGCGACAAGAGGTGGCGAGAGCTTGGATGTGGAGTTTGAAGGACAGGGCAGAGTCAAGGGTTACTCCGAAGCAGCGGATTGTCGGTACAGCGGAAAGAGTGATGTAATTTATTGTGATAGAAAGATCAGGTGGGAAAGATATGTCAGATGGGGGAAAGATAATGAGTTCAGTTTTGTCCACATTGAGCTTGAGGTAGCGGGAGGAGAAGAAGGAGGATATGGCTGCTAGACATGCTGGGATTCTGGACAGCAGAGAGGTGACATCTGGGCCACAGAGGTAGATCTGGGTGTCATCTGCGTACAGATGATACCGGAAGCCATGGAATTTTATGAGCTGTCCCGGGCCAAGGGTATAGATTGAGAAGAGTAGGGGTCCTAGGACAGAGCCTTGAGGGACTCCAACAGAAAGGGGGCGGGGTGAGGAGGTAGTGTGGGAGACGCTAAATGTGCGGTTAGAAAGGTATGAGGAGATCCAAGATAGGGCAAGGTCTTTGACGCCAAAGGAAGAGAGGATCTGTAGTAGGAGGCAATGGTCAACTGTATCTAAAGCAGAGGACAGGTCAAGAAGAAGGAGTACAGAGAATTGTCTGTTAGCTTTGGCTGTAAGTAAGTCATTGGTGATTATGGTAAGGGCAGTTTCGGTGAATGGTGGGGGCAGAAGCCGGATTGTCGGTTGTCGAAGAGAGAGTTAGATGAAAAGTGGGAGGAAAGTTCAGCGTGAACGTGTTGCTCAAGGAGTTTGGAGGCAAATGGGAGCAGCGATATGGGGCGATAGCTGGACAAGGCGGTTGGGTCGAGGGATGGCTTTTTGAGAATGGGCGTGATTGTGGCATGTTTGACGGCCTCGGGGAAAGTACCAGAAGATAGTGATAGGTTGAAGAGATGGGTTAGGGATGGGATGAGTGTGGGGGTGAGGTTGGGGAGGAGGAGGGATGGGATGGGGTCGAGAGCACATGTGGTGAGGTGTGATTTGGAGAGAAGACGAGTAAGGTCTCTTTCCGTGATGTTGGGAAGGGAGGTTATGGGGGTGGGGAACTGGTGTGGTAGACAAAGGGGTTGTGGTGGTCGGACAGTAAAGACTTGCCGTGTTTGGTCAATCTGGTTTTTGAAGTGTGTGGCAAACTCCTCAGAGATGTCGGAGGGGGCAGTTGAGGGCGGAGGAGAGAGTTAAAAGTGTTGCATAGCTGTTTGGGGTTGTAGGATAGGGAGGATATGAGGGTTGTGAAGTAGGCCTGTTGAGCAGAGGTGTCAGCCATGTCTCCGTGATGCCCAGGAAGGAGAGATGACGAGAGGTAAAGAGGTCGTGGACAAGGTGGAGCTTGTTGCAGACAGAGCGTGCATTCCAGAGTGCTCCAGAGAGAGGGAGCAGCGAGGTGGGCGTCAGGGGGACAGGTTTTGCGTAAGAGAGGTTACTGTAGTTTACAGTTTGTTTGATGCGATAGGTGGGGGAATTGGTGGAAAGTGCACGCTGTGGAGGTCCAGGATTGGGAGATATGTCGCCAGCAGTGAGAAGGAGAGAGGGACAGCAGGTGGGAGAAGGAGAGTGTCCGGCTTGTTTTATGTTTTGGGAGGAGGGAGGGGGTTTGGGATAGAGAAGGAGAGTGAGGATTAGTGGGGCAAAAACAGTAAGGGCATATGTAAGCACAGTGAATGTTAGGTGTGAATCAGAAAGAGAATCTAATTAATAATGGTAGATCGTTATCCATACCTTCTGATCACTTCTGGCCCATATCTGGCATATTTAATTTTTAGCCCCTTAAAAAGCAACCCTTTAAAAGCCAGACTTGTCTGTGCCAGACTTGGCTTGCTTGATTTATGGAGCTCTGGCCAGCACATTAGGTAGGTCAGGTGTGCAGGAGGGGAGGAGACGCAGGGACACTGCTCACAAAAACATGGGTGGAGCGGGGGAGTAATTAGGACACAGAGTCTAAATGAATTCCGGAAACAGACAGGGACCAGTGTGTACTGGGATCAAAGGATTGAAGTGATGAACATGCAGATTGGACCGAACATACCAAGGACAGATAGAATGAAATTAGCAGGGATAGTGGATACACAGCAGATAATGGATACAGGGAACGTACCGGGAGACAGATACAGTTTGGGAAGACAGTCAGATATGCAGCATGGGGTTTGCAGGTAAGGTCAGATGACGTACCGGGAGAAAGATAGATACAGTTTATGAAGACAGTCAGATATGCAGCATGGGGTTTGCAGGTAGGGTCAGATGACGTACCGGGAGACAGATAGATACAGTTTGGGAAGACAGTCAGATATGCAGCATGGGGTTTGCAGGTAGGGTCAGATGAAGTACCGGGAGACAGATAGATACAGTTTGGGAAGACAGTCAGATATGCTGCATGGGGTTTGCAGGTAGGGTCAGATGACGTACCGGGAGACAGATAGATACAGTTTGGGAAGACAGATATGCAGCATGGGGTTTGCAGGTAGGGTCAGATGACGTACCGGGAGACAGATAGATACAGTTTGGGAAGACAGTCAGATATGCAGCATGGGGTTTGCAGGTAGAGTCAGATGACGTACCGGGAGACAGATAGATACAGTTTTGGAAGACAGATTTGCTGCATATGTGCGGATGGTACCCGGGTTTGGAGAAGAGGAGACTCTCCTCCAGACCCGGGTACCATAGTACCTGTAAAATAAAAAATATACATTATACTTACCTTCTGATTGCCCCCGGTCTCCAAAGCGATCTGTCCTGGCTTGCCGGCAGCTCGCGGTGGACTAAAAGGACCTACGGTGACGTCATTTAGTCATGTGACTGGTCGCGTGACCACTGACGTTTTATTAAAAAAGAAAAACTGAAATATCACATGGTCATAAGTATTCAGACCCTTTGCTCAGACACTCATATTTAAGTCACATGCTGTCCATTTCCTTGTGATCCTCTTTTAGATGGTTCTACTCCTTCATTGGAGCTGTGTTTAATTAAACTGATAGGACTTGATTTGGAAAGGCACACACCTGTCTTTATAAAACCTCACAGCTCACAGTGCATGTCAGACCAAATGAGAATCATGCGCTCTAAGGAACTACCCAAGGAGCTCAGAAACAGAATTGTGGCAAGGCACAGATCTGGCCAAGATTCCAAAATAATTTCTGCATTACTCAAGGTTCCTAAGAGCGCAGTAGTCACCATAATCCTTAACTGGAAGAAGTTTGGGACGACGAGAAGTCTTCCTAGGCCTGGCCGTCCAGCTAAACTGAGCAATCGTGGCAGAAGAGCCTTGGTGAGAGAGGTAAAGAAGAACCCCAAGATCACTGTGGCTGAACTCCAGAGATACAGTAGGGAGATGGGAGAAAGTTCCACAAAGTCAACTATCACTGCAGCCCTCCACCAGTCGGGCTTATATGGCAGAGTGGCCCGACGGAAGCCTCTCCTCAGTGCAAGACATATGAAAGCCCGCATAGAGTTTGCTCAAAAACACATGAAGGACTCCCAGACTATGAGAAATAAGATTCTCTGGTCTGATGAGACGAAGATAGATCTTTTTGGTGATAATTCTAAGTGGTATGTGTTGAGAAAACCAGGCACTGCTCATCACCTGCCCAATACAATCCCAACATGGTGGTGGCCACATCATGCTATGGGGGTGTTTTTCAGCTGCAGGGACAGGACGACTGGTTGCAATTGAAGCAAACATGAATGCGGCCAAGTACAGAGAGAGCCTGGATGAAAACTTCTTCCAGAGTGCTCTGGACCTCAGACTTTGCTGAAGGTTCACCTTCCAGTAAGATAATGACCCGAAGCTCACGGCTAACATAACAAAGGAATGGCCTCAGAACAACTCTGTGACCATTCTTGACTGGCCCAGCCAGAGCCCTGACCTGAACCCAATTGAGCATCTCTGGAGAGACCTGAAAATGGCTGTCCACCAACATTCACCATCCAACCTGACGGAACTGGAGAGGATCTGCAAGGAAGAATGGCAGAGGATCCCCAAATCCAAGTGTGAAAAACTTGTTGCATTATTCCCAAGAAGACTGATGGCTGTACTAGCTCAAAAAGGTGCTTCTACTCAATACTGAGCAAAGCGTCTGAATACTTATGACCATGTGATATTTCAGTTTTTATTTTTTAATAAATTTGCAAAAATTTCTACATTTCTGTTTTTTTTTTCAGTCAAGATGGGTTGCAGAGTTTACTTCAATGAGAAAAAAATGAACTTTTTAGAATTTACTAAATGGCTGCAATGAAACAGAGTGAAAAATTTAAAGGGGTCTGAATACTTTCCGTACTGAATGTATAGGGGCAAGGGTAAATCTGGTAGATGGTCTTACCAAAAGGGGGGAAAGGGTAGAGCAGCCCAGTTTTCCTCTGGTCTATCGGGCAGACCCTGATGCCATAGAAGTTGGGGGGAGGCTCCGTTTACACAATGGATATTACGGATCATAAGGGAAGGGTACAAAATAGACTTTTCCCATCCTCCCCCGCACCGTTTTCAGATTACACGACCTCATTCCGTTTTGGCCTCAGAAAGCCTCTGGCAGGACATAATAAGCCTGGAGACACTGGGTGCTGTCAAACTGGTGCCCCCTTCAGAACTAGGGATGGGGCACTATTTCTCCCTCTTTTTGGTAATAAAGCCCTTGGACAAACGCCATACAGTCATAAATCTCAACCCCCAAAATCATTGACTAGAATAAAGGAGATTCAAAATGAGACAATAAGATCCAGCATCCCATTAATAGAAAAGAATTCGGTAATGTGCAACCTAGACCTAAAGGATGCATATTACCATGTTCCTGTTCATCCAGATCATCAGCAATTTCTGAGGTTCGCTCTGAAACAGGAAAACATAGTGTACCATTTTCAGTTCACCTGTCTACCATTCTGCCTATCGTCCGCTCCTCGAATTTTTACAAAAGTAATGACGGAGGTAACAAAGTAAGATCATAATTACTTACCTGGACGATATGCTTATAGTGGCCGAATCAAGGTCTCTTCTAGTTCAACGGCAAAAACAGGCTGTCGAGACCTTAGAATCTCTAGGGTGGTACATCAACTGGGAAAAAAATCGAACCTCCAGCCAAGCACTAAAAAAGTGTTCCTAGGAGTACTCCTAAATTCCCGTCTTCAAAATTTCAGACTTAAAATCCGAAATTTCCAGAAAAGGATCTCCACGTCAGTCAGGCATGCCATGAGAATCCTAGGCCTAATGACGTCCTGTATCACAAGTGTAAGATGGGTCAAGGCTCACTCAAGGCCCTTACAAAAGGCAATCCTGTCGTCCTGGAACAGACAGGCATCTGGCCTGGACAAAGAGTTGAGACTGTTGGCAGAACTAAGATCTTCCTTTTCCTGGTGGACATCCTGGTCGAACCTAAAAGTGGGAATAGATTGGATCCTTTTACCCTCTGTTCAGACTACAGATGCCAGTCAGAAAGGTTGGGGCGCAGATGTGGAGGGCTGTTATCTTCAAGGCACATGGTCTCCCGAGGTACAAAGAATATCATCCAATTTCAGGGAATTACAGGCAGTCTGGGAAAAAATCCAGCGATGCCAAGATTTGGTCAAGGAATGTAACATAAAGACTTTCTCAGACAACAGTACAACAGTCTCCTTCCTACGCCGGAAGGGAGGCCCAAAAGGAAAGTTGTTACAACTATTGGCGCAACACTTCTTCCTGTGGGCAGAGGAAAATGTTCTTTCAGTGTCAGTGGTCCATCTCTAAGGATCTGAAAACAGAGTAGCAGATTTTCTCAGCAGAGAGAATCTGGTCTTCCGAGTGGGAACTGAACCCAGAAGTCTTACAGCGAATAGCCCAGAGATGGGGCATGCCCTGCATAGACTTATTTGCAACACGAAAGAACAAGAAACTTCAGCGATTTTTTTTTTTCTTCCATGAACCCAAAGACAAACCAGAGGGAATGGACCCTCTATCTCAGCCCTGGGGAATAGGCCTTCTGTGCGACTTCCCACCAATTCTGCTTATCTCAAGAATATTGAGGAAAGTCCGAGAACAACGGGTGACTCTAATTCTGATAGTTCCCTACTGGCCCAAGAAGAACTGGTTTCCGCTGTTACGCAGCATGTCTCTGGATTACCCGTTCAGACTTCCGGACAGAGAGGATCTGTTGTCTCAGGGACCTCTATTGCATCAAGACATTCACTTCCTGCAATTGACGGCGAGGTTCCTGAAAGGCGGATCCTGAGTTCCAAAGGCCTCTCAGATCGGGTAATAACAACTCTGCAGGCTAGTAGGAAACCAATAACGTCAACAATATATTCCAGAATATGAAGACAATTTTGTGCCTTTACAGGAGAGTCAGTTCTGGATTCTTCTCGTCCAGATATCCCTAAAATCCTGGAATTTCTCCAGCAGGGATTTGATAAAGGATTGAGACCAAGCACATTAAAGGTACAGATCTCTGCCCTAAGTGCCTTCCTGGACTACTCCCTGGTAGACCACCCGTGGATATCAAGACTTACTAGAGCAGTTACTCGCCTAAAGCCTATGATTAGGAACCATGTCCCTCCATGGGATCTAAATCTAGTATTAAGAGCCCTATGTAAACCTCCCTTTGAGCCCCTAGAACAGGCGGGTATCGATCTACTCTCCATGAATGCAGCTTTTTTGGTGGCAGTCACCAACGCAAAGTGAGTGGGCTAGATCTAGACTCTTTCAGTATTAGATCCTTATCTGAATGTTTTAGAGGACAGGTTAATCTTCAGACTAGATCCCTCCTTTCTTCCCAAAGTGGTATCCAATACAAACATAAATCAGGAAAAAAACATCTTTTTGCCAGTTTACAAAGAACGACAAAGAAGAATTTTTCATAACCTGGATATTAAAAGGTCAGTGATCCGCTATGTGGAAGTAACAGCTCCCTGGAGGCAGGACTCAAACTTGTTTCTACAATACTCAGAAAGAAACAGGAAAGAGGCATCCAAACCACCTTTGGCTAGGTGGATAACTAAAACTATCACCCTTGCGTACGAGTCAGAGGGAAAGAATCCGCCAATTAGCATTAAAGCCCATGCTACTAGGGCAATTTCGGTATCCTGGGCAGAGAAAGCAGGAGCATCAGTGAACCAGATCTGTCAAGCAGCAACTTAGTCCAATATATCTACATTTAGTAAAAACTATAAGTTAGATGTGCTGTCCAGCCAACAACTAGCTTATGGACATAAAGTCCTTCAAGCAGGAGTCCTGCCCTAACGAACCATTGATTTGGTATTTCTCCTGTCGTGCTGTCATGATGGAGGACCTGGTAAAATAGGAATTATTCCTACCGTTAATTACATTTCCAGGAGTCCATCATGACAGCACCGTTATGTTCCCTCCCCTGCTCTTGATACTTATGTGAATGATGTAACATTGGTGTAAGTTTAATAAAATAGAGTTGCCTCCATCCTGGTGTGGTGATCAGTACAAACATTGAGTGTGAGGTGAAGAGGGGGGGGGGGGGGGGGTTTGGAGTCCATTCGTAATGGACTCCAAACCCTTATTGGTAGTAAAGGACTGTATAATAATGTACCTTTGCATCCAAAGGAATGAGGAGAGTATTATAACCATTAACCTATATGCTTTAGACTTTTGGGTATGTTCACACTCAGTTTCTTGCCCAGTATTTTAGAGTAGGTCCTCCTCCAAAATGCACATAAAACGTCATATTCTTTGAATAAGCTTACTATTTTCATGGGAAAAGAAGCCAATACTGTGCATGGTGATGTTTTTCCACAGTTTTTTCAGTATGGAAAAAAGCAAAATATCAATTCCTATGGCGATTCCGCTTGGAAAAAATAAAACCTTTACCCCCCCCCCCCTAAAAAAAATGGGGAAAAAGAAAGCATCAAAGACCACGTCAGTTTTCTGAGGTAGTTTTTCTCTGCATTAACATATCCTTAAGGAACTTTTTTACTATGTGTCTCCATAGTTGCCATTTCTTGTTAATTCATTCCTCTGGTTATTTTTGATGACACAGCAACTAAACGTTGTGCAAAAGTTTAACACAACATAGTTAAATAGTGCCATAGCTTCTATTGGGTCAGTATACAACAATTTACCACAAAAAAGGTTATGCCATCAACAAAGTACATTTTAATGAATAGATCTTGTAATAAAAATAAGTTACACAACTGGATGTTAACATGTTTATGTGCTGAGATAATCTTATAAATGTATCCCTGCTACATGTTGTGTAATGGCTGTGTCTGACCGTGCTGGAACATGGTCTGATCATACCACAGCTCATAATAATAATACAGACAGGACAGCAGGGGATCACAGCTGCTGGTTTCTGTGAGGTAAAACATGTTTTAAAACACAACAGAAAAAAATGAACTGGAGTACAAGTTGGTATGCATGCAAAATAGGAGCATGTTCACACTGGCCACATATACCCTGCTGTAAGTTAATAAGTAAAAGCAACAGTGCATATAAGTAACATTGAGTACTTAGTAAACATCGTTTTTGATCAAAAACAGGATCCCTTCTTTTTGAGCTGGATATTACTGTACATTTAAAAAGCTCTCTACCAGCAGTGTGTCCATGTTTGGGCCCCGTTCCTGCTCAGCCCTTATGCACACAGAATGTCACTATGACGCACGGTAAGGTTTTAATACTAGAGGTTAGGACCATCCCAAACTTGAGTACACCTTGATGCTGGTGGGATGGCTTTTACGCATTTTTTATTTTTTTTTTTATAAAATGTGTTTACTAAGTACCCAATGTTATATGCACTATTGCATTTACTTATAGCAGAGTATATGTTCATTTTTGTTTCTGTTTTGGATTTTGTATGTTTTAAAACAGGCAGGGAAATGTTTAATATCATTTAGAACAGCAACAGTGATCCTGTGCTGTAATGTCTGTATACTCTTTTGCTTCCTCCCCTGCCCAGGAGATGTGGTATGATCAGACCATGTTCCTGTATGGTAAGACACAGCCATTACACAGTACACAGCAGGGGTACATTTATCAGATAATTTCAGCAAAGGAACATTTTTTTAACACATCTAATTGTGTAACTTACTATCCAAGATCTATTAATTAAAAAGGTCTTTGTGGTAAAACCCCTTTAAGTAAATAGGGTATCTAAATATCAGAATAATATTTAAATAACTTCTAAATACAGAACATTTTGGTACTGATGTATGTTTCTGAACTATGGTATCAGTACCAATAAGTGTTGGATTCCAATTGTCCAGAAGGTGGCAGCAAACTCAGGTTCAAAATTGTAGAAATTGCCATTTAGCACGTGCTTTCAGAGTAAAAGCTCAGTTTCACAATTTTCTAAAGTACATTTTAATATAAACTGTATTTTATTTCGCAAGCTATATTTTATTTGTCAATGACTTGGCAAAGTATTGAACATAATTTATTTGTATGTCTTTTTTATTAAACCAATTTTGTCTAGTAACCATATGTTGATTTAAATACTGATTCTGACCAAAGCTGTATTTGTCACAAAGCACCACAGGTCCGGTCCCTAGAGGGGCAGGGCCCACATGAAAAAAAAAAAATATATATATATTTTTTTTTCTCTCGCCGCCTGACCAAATAACAAAATCCTTTATTTACTGAAAAGGTCTTTAAGACCTAAATACAAATGAAGATGGAAACATGACAGTACTTCCGGGGAAATAGCACCAATAAGCTCCCCAATATGCAGCAGTGCAATGACACTGCTGACGTCACTGTAGCATTGCAGAGGTGGCAAATATGTGGCAGCTGGGATAGGTAAGGTACTTTTAGTATAGAAAAGTATGTTTCTGTATGGGAGAAGGGGGCAACGTTGACATAAGGAGTGCAAGAGGTGGGGACAGTGTGGAAGCAATAGTTCATAAGAGAGGACGGTGTAGTGGGTTTAATTCTTAAAGTGGGGTAATGTGGTAAATATGCATTAGGGGGCAGTATGGTATGTATAATTTAGGGAAGACAGTGTCATGGGTATCTACTATATAATCGGCTTATCCCATCTGTCTGTCCGTCCAGGAAATCCCGCGTCACTGATTGGTCCGGCCGCGGCCAATCAGTGACGCGGGATTTCAGAACAAGATGGCGGCCGTTAGCGGCTCATCTGCCGCACGGAGGTCAGCGGCGATGCAGCCGGGAGATGACTGGCTAGCCGGTCATCTCCCGGCTGCTCGCAGCAGAAGCACCCCGACCGGCGGCCTAGGCGGCGGCGCTCCCCGGTCCTCCCTTAACACTTGCCATCAGGAGATCAGCGGCCCTAGCCGCTGATCTCCCGACGGTAGCCGCATGGAGGTCAGCGGCAATGCAGCCGGGAGATGACCGGCTCGCAGCGGAAGTACCCGCACAGGCAGCGCCGCTCCCTGGTCCTTACTAACACGGTTGGTGCGAAATTTAAAACACCGCTCTCCTGATTGGTCGCGGCCGGCGGCTGCCACCAATCAGCAACGAGTGCAGTCCGGTCGCGAATTGTTGGCGCCAGATTTGAAACACGCTTCGCTGATTGGTCACACCCACCCGGCCGTGACCAATCAGCGATATTGGTGCGAAATTTAAAACACCGCTTCTCTGATTGGTCGCGGCCAGCCGGCTGCGACCAATCAGCGACTGGCGCAGCCCGGCCGCGAATAGGCGCCGGATTTGAAACACGCAGGCCACCGTCGGGAGATCAGCGGCGACGCAGCCGGGAGATGACCGGTGCTAGCCGGTCATCTCCCAGCTGCTCGCAGCAGAAGTAACCCGACCAGCGGCCTCGCTCCCCGGTCCTCCCTTCACACTTGCCACGTGGTCAGCGATGTTGTCACAAGCAGTATTGACAACATGACGTAATTACAAAATTCATTAGGGGCCCCGGGGGGGTACATTGGGGGGGTAATTTAAAGTAGTGCACAACCCATTTAAACACTGCTTCGCTGATTAGTCGCGCCCGGTCGGCCGCATACATATTCTAGAATACCCGATGCGTTAGAATCGGGCCACCATCTAGTAGTTCATAAGTGGGGTGTGTGGTGGTTATAGTTAAGGGGTGAGTAGGATGATTTTGGTTCTTAAGTGATGACAATATGGCAGTTAAATTTCATAGAGGGTTGGTGTGGCAGTTTTAGTTAAGATGACAATGTGTATATTCATAAAGAGGGTGCTGTAGCGTTTGTAGTTAATAAGGACAGTGTGGTCGGCATATTAGGGCCATTAGTGTTGTATTTTAGCATAAAGATGGGCATTACTACTGTATGGGGGCAAAAAGGAATGTTACCATAGTCCAGGGCCCAAATAGGGGACATATGCCTTAATACAGTATAGGGGTTGCAGGGGGAGTTTTCTACTGAGAGCATCAAAATGGACAGAAATACTGTAAAATATTTAAAGTTTTTGGGACCGTGTGATGAAGAAACCTATATGGAAAGTTTTAGGGGAAACTCAAAAGGTTTCACACGTTTGCCAGTTTTGATCGAATCAAGGAGTTGATTAATCAGAGACAAGAAAACACAACCAATTCTGTCTGTGTCCCAGGCTTGTCTGCTCTCATATGCCTAGTCACAAGTTTTTATTACAAACCACAAAGATAAGGAAAGTGGGAGTGGCTTAATACATTACATTACCTAAAAAGGAAGATATCTAAGTTGGGAGTAACAAAGCCGTAAATTATGTATTCTGCTGAATTCCTTAGGAGACTGGATATATCTAGTTTACTATACTTTCAGAAACAAAGGAAAGCTTTAATACAAAGACATCTCTATATCAGAGACAATGCCCTGTTATTTATGAATAACACTTATAAAGCTAATATTAAAATACAAAATTATCAAAGATATATGTATTGTCTAAATAATAAAGTATAAATGTTTACCGTAACACATGTTACTGTGCAGGACACATAGTGTTGGCACTATTGTACTTTTCTTCATCTGGTGCATTGAAAAAGTGGGAGAACAAGTTGAGAAGGTACTCTAAAAGTGATCAGCCATATATATATGTCTGCGTTTCATTCTGCAGAGACCAGTCGTGACGAAGAATTCATAGCAGTTTATGCCGGATAAAGAAAAGCGAAGATGAATGACTTCAGTTGGAGACTTCACTGATAAGTCCCGGGATTTACCTGTGCTCTTACACTATATACGGTCTACAGAGCTGCTGTTTATAATGTCACTGATGAGCACCGTATTACCGGTCCACTGACAGTATATACTATCTACAGAGCTCCTATGTATGTCATATGTAATCACTATATTACATGTAAACTTACACAAGAGCTGTGCAAATAGCATTTAGTGTAAGTGTACATGTAATCTAGTGATTACAAGTAACATACACTATATAGTACTAACAGAGCTTATATGTTTGTCACATGTGATCACTATTATTTGTATATATTATATATTAGTGATGAGTGCTTGGGCACGCTAATTACGCAATCGAGTATCGTGGGTGTTTGAGCGCCATACTTGAGTCCTGCTTTTTTGGCACCTGTTAGACAGCCAATAAACTTGGAGGGATTTCCTGACTTACAAGGTAATGCTGTAACCATGTTAAATACTGGCATTACTGTGATTGGCCTGCCGCATCGCTTCATGGGGTCATAAGACCCGGAGACATGATTCTCAGCACACTGTCTTCAGGAAGCACGTCAGGGAGAGTTGTTATAATATTAATTTTTTATAGCAGCAACATATTCCACAGCACTTTACAATTTTAGAGGAGACTTGTACGGACAATAGCCATTACAGAATAACACAACTGAGATACCAAAAAAAGTGAGGGCCTTGCTCGCAAGCTTGCAATCTATGAGGAAATCGGGTGAAATGTGCTTATATTGTACGGCCCAGCTATAATATAGTAAATAGGGTATGCACATAACGCTACATGACCGGACACCAGCCAGTATGTGTACAAGAAAAGACACAGAGGGTTATTAAGTGCAAGGAGGTTGTGTGAACAAATGCTATGAGGGTCATGATTTTAAAGAAAATTTTGTATGGGCAAAATGGGGATAGTTAGATAAGTGAAGTGGTTCGAGAGACCAGTCTAAAAAATGCATTTTTAGGCCATCATTAAAACTGTGGGTATTGGGAATTAATCTAATTGTCCTGGGTAGTGTGCATTCCAAAGAATTGGCACAGCATGCAAGAAGTCTTGGAGACAGGAATGGGAGGTTCGGATTGAGGATTTCAGTTTTAAGTCATTAGCAGAATGGAGGGCATGGGTAGGGTGGAGCACTTTGTGGGTGAGAGTGATAAGTTTATATTGAACTCTGTATCAGATGAGCAACCAGTGCAATGACTGGCACAGGGTTGAGGCATCGGTGTAGCGGTTAGAAAGGAATATGATCCTGGCTGCTGCATTCAGGACGGAGAGGGGAGAGTTTGGTAAGAGGAAGACAGATTAGTAAAGAGTTGCAATAGTCCAGAAGAGAATGAATAAGAGTTTTAGCTGAGTCAAAGGTAAGAAAAGGTTGAATTCTAGAGATGTTTTTGAAGTGTAGGTGATATGAGCGGGTGAGTGATCGGATGTGGGAAGTGAAGGAAAGAGCTGAATCAAATATGACACCAAGACAGTGGGCATGTTGCTGGGGAGTAATGGTGGAACCACACACGGAAATGGCAATATCAGGCATAGGTAGGTTAGTGGAGGGAGGAAACACAAGAAGTTCAGTTTTTGAAAGATTCTGTTTTAGATGGAGGGAGGACATAATGTTAGAGACAGCAGAAAGACCATCACTGGTATTTTGTAGTAATGTAGGGGTGATGATAGGAGACGGTGTATAATTGGGTGTCATAAGCATAGAGATGGTACTGAAAACCGAATCTAGTGATTGTCCAATAGGGGCAGTGTATAAGGAAAAAAGGAGGGGACCTAGGACTGAATCCTGAGGAATCCTGACAGTAAGGGGAAGAGGAGCCTGCAAAAGGTTCAGTGAAGGAGTGGTCAGAGAGATAGGAGGAGAACCAGGCGAGAACAGCGTCCTTGAGGCCGATAGCGAAGAGCATAATGAGGAGGGAGGAGGGAGGTGGAGATCCACAGTGTTGAATATTGCAGAGAAATCCAGGAGAATCAACAGGGAGTATTGACCATTAGATTTAGCTGTTAGTAGATTATTAGAGACTTTAGTAAGGGCAGTTTCAGTAGAGAGCAGAATCTAGATTGTAAAGGGTCAAGGAGAGTCATTTGAGAGATAGCAGGCATATTGGATAGGCAGTGCTTAACCCCTTTCCGATGTGGTACATAATAGTACTCACCACGTCGACACCCCCTGTTCAGCGCTGAGCCCGAACTGAACCGGGCACATGTCAGCTGATTTATACAGCTGACATGTGCCCGCAACAGCTGCGGATGGAATCGCAATTCACCCGCGGCTGTTAACTAGTTAAATGCTGCTGTCAATCTCTGACAGCGGCATTTAACAGCGCCATGTCAGAAGCGTGTCACTTACCCCGCCCATCGGTGACCCCGTTACGTGATCGCGGGTCACCGATACGTGGGCATGACAACCCAGGGTCTGCAGCAGACCCCTGTGGTTGTCATGTAAAGATTGCTATGAGCGCCACCTAGTGGTCGGCCCTCATAGCACAGGAGCATTTCTACTACATAGAGTTGATCTGCTCATCACCTCTATGTAGCAGAGGCGATCAGATAATTGCTGCTTCTAGTCGCCTATGGAGACTATTGAAGCTAGCAAAAAGTGTAAAAAAATGTTTTTAAAAAAATATAAAAGTTTAAATCACCCCCCTTTTGCCCCATTCAAAATAGAATAAAAAATAAACCCCACATACACATATTTGGTATCGCTGCATTCAAAATCGCCCGATCTATCAACATAAAAAAAAATTCATCCGATCCGTAAACGGCGTAACGAGAAAAAAAATCCAAACGCCAGAATTATTTTTTTTGGTCGCGGCAACATTGCAGTAACGGGCGATCAAAACATCGGATCTACCCAAAATGGTATCAATAAAAACGTCAGCCCGAGGCGCAAAAAATAAGCCCTCACCCGGCCCCAGATCCCAAAAAATGGAGACGCTTTGAAATTTTTTTTCACCACCTAAATAAAAAAGAGCTTACATGTTTGGTGTCTACGAACTCGTAATAACCTGGAGAATAATAATGGCAGGTCAGTTTTAGCATTGAGTGAACGTGGTAAAAAAAAAAAAAAAAACAACTGTGGAATTGCATTTGTTTTGCAATTTCACTGCACTTGGATTTTTTCCCCATTTTCCAGTGCATGATATGATAAAACTGGTGATGGCGTTTAAAAATACAACTCATCCAGCAAAAAATAAGCCCTCACATGGCCATATTGAACAAAGAATAAAAAAGTTCTGGCTCTGGAAAGAAGGGGAGCAAAAAACGAAAAATGAAAAATGCTCTGGTCGTGAAGGGGTTAATATTACTATTGCAGTACTTGTATACTGCTGCTGCAGCATTAAAAGAAAGGTGCTTTTCAAGGTTAAATATTTTCCTTTTTCTAGTAAAACTACTGTTACCTGCATTCAGATGCGGGATAGTTTTGGATTACAGGCATAAAGGCTATGTTTAATATTGCTATTGCAATACTTAAATACTGCTGCTGCACCGTTAAAAGAAAAACCTTTTCAGGGCTACATAGGTAAAAAAAAATATTTACCATATATACTCAAGTATAAGCGGAGGCACCTCATTTTACCACAAAAAAACTGGGAAAACTTATTGATTCGAGTATAAGCCTAGGGTGGGAAATGCAGCAGCTACTGGTAAATTTCCCCATCCTGGTAAGCATTGCCCCCTCATCCCCAGTCCTTGCATGCATGGCCCAGCATCCCCAATCCTGGTATGCAGGGCCCCCTCATCCCCTGTCCTGGTATGCATGGACCCCTGTCCTGTTATGCATGGACCCTTGTCGTTGTATGTATGAACCCCTCATCCACATCCCCATCCTGGTAAGCATGACCCCCCATCACTGCGCACATGAAAAAAATAAACACTTCTACTCACCTTCCTTCCCTCTGATCCAGCGCTGCGTCCTGTCTGCCAGGGGCTGATCTGAGCAGCATATGACTTCACTGCCATGTGCCCTCAGATGCTGAGGTGAGCTGCTGGGATATTCACTCCTCTCTACGCCGGGATATGGGCGTGGAAAGGAGTGAATGTGCATTTTCTTTAATAGCACGCAGTGTCAGCAGCAGCCACAGATCCTGCTATTAAATAGAATGAATATTCACTCTTCTCCACTCCCATGGGCATGGAGAAGAGTGAATATTCATACTCTCTAAGAGCGGGCACAGAGGATCGCTGAGCTGCAGCAGGAAGCCAGCGGCTACAGTGTGCGCTATTAAAGAAAACTCCCATGGGCGTGGAGAAGCGTGAATATTCATTCCCTTTAGCAACGGGCACACGTGTTAGCTGCAGCAGCCGTCTATTGCCTGTGCACCGCTCCTCTGCTGCCGCAACCTCCCTCACCACCTTCAATAGCCGGATATGTAAGTATATACTTGAGTATAAGCCGAGTTGATCTTTTTCAGCATAAAAAATGTGCTGAAAAAGTTGGCTTATACACGAGTATATTCAGTAATACTGGAAAGTTTGAAAGCTTATAAATATATACCTAATTTAAAATGCGCAAGGTGTGCGGTAAGGGACGAGGAAGTTGACATGTTGCTACGGGAGCATAACAAACCAAAAAGGTGGTCGGTTGGATGGCAGATAATGCGTCCAGTATGTTAACCAGCATTACCCTGTCTTCCACACGGTCCAGTCTCACTAGCCAAGAGTCTGGACCACATAATTCTCACCCTGATCCTCCTTCCTCCCACCAGTGATCCCACTCTCTGACACTCCGAGGTGCTCTTTACATTACCATTTATTCTGGCCCTGCACGTTTCAAGAGGGACATAAGGAGTTCATGTGTAGTGATGCCCAAATAGTTGAGCAACCACGGTCAGAAGAAGACGTTGGAGGGGAATGACAATTAGTGTCTCGAGGTAGATGATGATGAGACATAGTTACCAACAAGTCAGGAGGACCACAGTGCAGAAGTGGAAGACGAGGTAGTGGAAGATGAAGTCACTGACACAACCTGGGAAGGTGCCATACAGAGCAAGGCCAGCAGCACTGAGGAGGGATCTGCAACAGGCAGGAAGATGCAGTAGGATAGCCAGAGGGAGAAGGCAGGCAACTGTTCCCCATAGCACTCAAAGGCGGCAAGTTCCCAGGCCAATGGTTAGGTCAGGGGTGTGGAATCTTTTCTGTCAAGGGCCATTGGGATATTTATACCATCCTTTAGGTGGCCATACAAATTGCATGCTAACTCCACCCACAAAGTACGCCCTGACATAATTGCAAGTGCCTCAGTGTTCAGTAGAGTACACTGCATGCGCATGTTCACAGAGCAAGAAGAAATTTATGGGCGGGCGGCCATCGAAATATAGCTGCTGGCCCAAGCACTGCAGTCTCTTGGAATCTGCCCGGGAGCCGGATAAAAGGTCTGAAGTTCAGGCAATAAAAGTCATTTGCAACCTGTGCCATACCAAGATCACAAGGAGCCTAACTACCACCAGCATCCTCAGGCACATGTCATCAAAGTGACTCGCCCCCTGGGCCGTGGGGTACCCGGAACCGGGCTTCTGTACGATGCTGGGGGTAGTAGTGGCAACCCGATCCCGTGGCTCAGGGTGGTCAGACCAAATTGTGGCAGTCTATTTATCAGTGTTTTGAATGTCCGACTACGCCACCCATGGATTGCGATCAGGGTTAACCGCCGCTGCAAGGCAGACCGCTGAGGCTGGTGTTGGTGTGCAGCCCAGGGGTAGGATAACTCCCCACGGGAAGAGTGTAGCCTCAGGGCAGTGTAGGTGGATGCTGGGGGTGATAGTGCAGGCCGCAATAGTAAGAGTTCAGAGTCCACTTCAAACAGTCCAGGGTCTTTATTGTAGGTATTATTAATGACCCAACAGTGGTACCGGTTAGGAATGGGCCTGGGTGTCTGAGAGCATTCGGGCGAGCCCCACTGGTCAGGGTGAATGTGTAGGCCTACCGTTCTCTCTATGCTCTTTCTGACTATCCCCCTCTTCGTGGTGTAATAGCCCATGTCCCTGAGCTGGCCGTGTACTTCTCGCTCGTATGGCTTGCAACTTGGGTTCCTTTTACCTTTGGCCTCTCTTGGCCTTGCTGGTCCCTTCTGTTGTGGCGGAGCCTCCGGGCTTCTTAGGCCAAAGGACATGAAATCCCTCGCGGATTGGTTCTCTGCTGTGGGACTTAGAGTCTTTACAGCCTTGGACCCCAATGTCCGGTTAGATTAATTCTTTGCCAGGACCGGCTCTCGTCGCCTCTGTCCCTGGCCTGCATTTCCTCCTCTGCCTCACGGACTCCTCAGCTGCTGCTGACCTGTCCCTCTTCTCTGAGAACCCTTCTGGACACTTCAGAAGTGGGTTCTGGTCTCTCTAACCCTGCCCCAGTTCCAGCTTTTATAGGGCAGCCAGCTCCCCCTACTGGCCTGGGACAGGAGGTGCTGCATGCTAATGGTCCCTAACCAGGGAACCTCCCTCCTGCTCTCAGACACAGCCTTTAATATTTGTGGCATCCAGGCCTGGGGTGACACAAAAGCACCCGACTAGGTGGGCCGAATGCCTAGGACCACAATATGTGTCTGCGGGTCACACCACTGCTTCTCCCCGTGTGCTATGTGCTTGCCAATCCCCTGTTCAAGACACAGGTATGGATGCCTCCTGCCCTGCACCTGTCATTGTACATTTGCAAGCAACATCATCTACCACGTCCAATTCCTTATCCCAGTGCAGCGTTCAGCTGTCCCTACCCAAGACCTTGGAACGCAAGCAAAAAGACCCAGCCATCCACCCACAGGCCCAAACACAAAACAGCCACATTTCCAGATGGCTTGCCCTGGAAATATTGCCGTCTAGACTTGTGGACACAGGCTTTTCGCATCCTCATGGTGGCGGCCATCCCTCGGTACTCTGTCCCCATCTGCCACTATGTTTCCCGGTGTGCCGTCCCATCCTTTCACCAGCACGTATGCTATAATATCACCATTGCCCTGACCAACGCAGATTCTGGGTAGGTCCACTTAATAACCGACACGTGGACAAGTGCTTGTGACCAGGGAAGCTACATTTAACTAACAGCACACTGGGTGAACCTTCTGGAGGCCGGGACTGAGTCACATCCTGGTACAGCACACATGCTATTGACGCCGAGGAATGCAGTCCCTAGTACCATCAGGGTTTCAGCCACCAGTTCCTGCACCCCATCCTCACCCTCCATCACCGAATTGTCCTCTCTGAGCACGTCCATATCAGTCGCAAGCTGGAAGCACTGCCTTGGTGAAGCGGCAACAGGCTTTGCTGAAACTAATTTAAGTGACAAACAGCACACCACTGCAGAGTTGTGGAAAGGTATAACAGACCAGACAGATCTGTGGCTCTCACCACTGAACCTACAACCAGACATGGTCGTGTGTGATGATGGCTATAACCTCTGAGGCTTGGCAAGGTTGCACATGTACCATGTGCAGTGTCTGAAAACCTAACCAGATTTGCCTGAGCTACTTGTGAAGGTACACCGCATGTGCGCTTATTTACTCAAGTCAGCTGCTGCCGGTCTGGCATTGCTGCAGCAGTGCTTCCATGTGCCAGCTCACCAACTGTGTGTGATGTGACCACGCGTTGGAACTGCACATTACACATGTTGGCAAGGCTTTGTGAGCAGCAGAGGGCAATAGTTGAGTGCCAGCTACAACATGCCTGTCGGTATTCTGGTCAGCCACCGCACATAACAACCAATGAGGGCATGTATATCTGACATCGGTGAGGTTCTAGAAAACTTTGTGGAATCAAACAAGATGGAAAGCGGCGATTACGCCATAAACAGCGTAACTATCCCCTTCTGTGTCTACTCAAACGCTTGCTGCTCACAATTAAAGAGGAAGTTTTACATGTGGACCAGGTGGAGATGGAGGAAGAAAGTACACAGGTACTACCCAGTCTCCTCTCAGCGCAGATTTGGTGATAATGAGGAGGAACAGGAGATGGTTGCCTGCACTACACAGGGTACTATTCACACCAGCTTCATCCCGTCTGTTCAGTGTCGATGGGCTGAAGAGGAGAAGATGGAAAGTCGTCCTCCTAGTGGGGTAGGGAAGTTTTGCCTGTTGGGAGTCTGGCACACATGGCTGACTTTGTCCCGCTGCCTTTCTCGTGACCCTCGCATTATACGCATTTTGGCCAACACTGATTACTAGCTGTTCACCCTTCTTGACCCTTCCTACAAGGAGAACTTTTCATCGCTCCTTCCTGCCGTGGCGAGAGGGCTAATAAAATGGTGCAATACCAGAAGTCCCTAGTCAAACAATTAGTAAAAAAATCCCCATCTGACAACGCTGGCAGCAGAGGTCATAGATCCTTGGGCAACAATGGAGGAGAGATGAGGAAGACACACACAGGGTCTAACAGAGGCAGGGGAACACTATCAAAGGTCTGGGACAGTTTCATTAGACCCTCCCAATGTCCATGCCCTGATGCGCAGGGAAGTCTGAAGCGGAGGGAAACGTTTTTGAAGATGGTGCAGGAGTACCTAGCCAACTTCAGCGTCCTTCGTGATTCCTCTGTGCCGTACAACAATTGAGTATCCAAGCAGGACATGTGGCATGGACTGTCCCTCTACGCCTTGGAGGTGCTGGACTGCCCTGCTACTAGCATTTGGTCTGAGCGGCTTTTTAGTGCCGCCGGGGGCATAAATGATGGGCGCATCCACCTGTCAACTGAAAATGATGACAGGCTGACTCTTATCAAAATGAACAAGGTTTGGATTGTCCCAGACTTCTCAATCTCACCGGATGACAGCAGCAGAACATAAAGCCAATTTAAATGTAGGGTCATTTGGAGGCCCTCACTCAAAATCTTTAGAGGGTCATTATGCAACCCTCATTCTTGATTTTTCCAGGGTGTGTATGATGCCCTCCTTCATAATTTTTACAGGATGTGTATGAGACCTACCACTACAATTCTTTTACATATACAGTACAGACCAAAAGTTTGGACACACCTTCTCATTTAAAGATTTCTCTGTATTATCATGACTATGAAAATTGTACATTCACACTGAAGGCATCAAAACTATGAATTAACACATGTGGAATTATATACTTAACAAAAAAGTGTGAAACAACTGAAAATATGTCTTATATTCTAGGTTCTTCAAAGTAGCCACATTTTGCTTTGATGACTGCTTTGCTCACTCTTGGCATTCTCTTGATGAGCTTCAAGAGGTAGTAACCGGAAATGGTCTTCCAACAATCTTGAAGGAGTTCCCAGAGATGCTTAGCACTTGTTGGCCCTTTTGCCTTCACTCTGCGGTCCAGCTCACCCCAAACCATCTCGATTGGGTTCAGGTCTGGTGACTGTGGAGGCCAGGTCATCTGGCGTAGCACCCCATCACTCTCCTTCTTGGTCAAATAGCCCTTACACAGCCTGGAGGTGTGTTTGGGGTCATTGTCCTGTTGAAAAATAAATGATGGTCCAACTAAACGCAAACCGGATGGAGTAGCATGCCGCTTCAAGATGCTGTGTTAGCCATGCTGGTTCAGTATGCCTTCAATTTTGAATAAATCCCCAACAGTGTCACCAGCAAAGCACCCCCACACCATCACACCTCCTCCCCCATGCTTCACAGTGGGAACCAGGCATGTAGAGTCCATCCGTTCACCTTTTCTGCGTCGCACAAAGACACGGTGGTTGGAACCAAAGATCTCAAATTTGGACTCATCAGACCAAAGCACAGATTTCCACTGGTCTAATGTCCATTCCTTGTGTTCTTTAGCCCAAACAAGTCTCTTCTGCTTATTGCCTGTCCTTAGCAGTGGTTTCCTAGCAGCTATTTTACCATGAAGGCCTGCTGCACAACACAACTTAACAGTTGTTGAAGAGATGTGTCTGCTGCTAGAACTCTGTGTGGCATTGACCTGGTCTCTAATCTGAGCTGCTGTTAACCTGCAATTTCTGAGGCTGGTGACTCGGATAAACTTATCCTCAGAAGCAGAAGTGATTCTTGGTCTTCCTTTCCTGGGGCGGTCCTCATGCAAACCAGATTCATTGTAGCGCTTGATGGTTTTTGCAACTGCACTTGGGGACACTTTCAAAGATTGCCCAATTTTTCGCACTGACTGACCTTAATTTCTTAAAGTAATGATGGCCACTCGTTTTTCTTTACTTAGCTGCTTTTTTCTTGCCATAATACAAATTCTAACAGTCTATTCAGTAGGACTATCAGCTGTGTATCCACATGACTTCTGCACAACACAACTGATGGTCCCAACCCCATTTATAAGGCAAGAAATCCCACTTATTAAACCTGACAGGGCACACCTGTGAAGTGAAAACCATTTCCGGTGACTACCTCTTGAAGCTCTAGAGAATGCCAAGAGTGTGCAAAGCAGTCATCAAAGCAAAAGGTGGCTACTTTGAAGAACCTAGACTATTGTAACATACCTGGCGGCGTGCTTGCATAGTGCACCACCTCCCACTATGCAAGACCGCAATGTTACCTGTCAGTCCAGACTACAAACCTTGCTCCAGTTCATGCTGTGTGCATGTCTCTTGACTGGCTGCTTAGGGCGGCGGCCCGGTTACTTCCTGTTTCTTATACAGTGCTGGCCAAAAGTATTGGCACCCCTGCAATTCTGTCAGATAATACTCAGTTTCTTCCTGAAAGTGATTGCAATCACAAATTCTTTGGTATTATTCTCTTCATTTAATTTGCTTGCAAGGAAAAAACACAAAAGAGAATGAAGCCAAAATAAAATCATTGATCATTTCACACAAAACTCCAAAAAAGGGCCGGACAAAAGTATTGGCACCCTCAGCCTAATACTTGGCTGCACAACCTTTAGCCAAAATAACTGCTAACAACCGCTTCCGGTAACCATCAATGAGTTTCTTACAATGCTCTGCTGGAATTGTAGACCATTCTTCTTTGGCAAACTGCTCCAGGTCCCTGATATTTGAAGGGTGCCTTCTCCAAACTGCCATTTTGAGATCTCTCCACAGGTGTTCTATGGGATTCAGGTCTGGACTCATTGCTGGCCACCTTAGAAGTCTCCAGTGCTTTCTCTCAAACCATTTTATAGTGCTTTTGGAAGTGTGTTTTGGGTCATTGTCCTGCTGGAAGACCCATGACCTCTGAGGGAGACCCAGCTTTCTCACACTGGGCCCTACATTATGCTGCAAAATTTGTTGGTAGTCTTCAGACTTCATAATGCCATGCACACGGTCAAGCAGTCCAGTGCCAGAGGCAGCAAAGCAACCCCAAAACATCAGGCAACCTCCGCCATGTTTGACTGTAGGGACCGTGTTCTTTTCTTTGAATGCCTCTTTTTTTTTCCTGTACACTCTATGTTGATGCTTTTTCCCAAAAAGCTCTACTTTTGTCTCATCTGACCAGAGAACATTCTTCCAAAACGTTTTAGGCTTTCTCAGGTAAGTTTTGGCAAACTCCAGCCTGGCTTTTTTATGTCTCAGGGTAAGAAGTGGGGTCTTCCTGGGTATCCTACCATACAGTTCCTTTTCATTCAGACGCCGACGAATAGTACGGGTTGACACTGTTGTACCCTCGGACTGCAGGGCAGCTTGAACTTGTTTGGATGTTAGTCAAGGTTCTTTATCCACCATCCGCACAATCTTGCGTTGAAATCTCTCGTCAATTTTTCTTTTCCGTCCACATCTAGGGAGGTTAGCCACAGTGCCATGGGCTTTAAACTTCTTGATGACACTGCGCACGGAAGACACAGGAACATTCAGGTCTTTGGAGATGGACTTGTAGCCTTGAGATTGCTCATGCTTCCTCACAATTTGGATTCTCAAGTCCTCAGACAGTTCTTTGGTCTTCTTTCTTTTCTCCATGCTCAATGTGGTACACACAAGGACACAGGACAGAGGTTGAGTCAAATTTAATCCATGTTAACTGGTTGCAAGTGTGATTTAGTTATTGCCAACACCTGTTAGGTGCCACAGGTAAGTTACAGGTGCTGTTAATTACACGAATTAGAGAAGCATCACATGATTTTTCTAACAGTGCCAATACTTTTGTCCACCCCCTTTTTTAGGTTTGTTGTGGAATTATATCCAATTTGGCTTTAGAACAATTCTTTTTGTGTTTTTTTTTTATTGAAGACAAATTAAATGAAGAGAATAATACCAAAGAATTTGTGATTGCAATCATTTTCAGGAAGAAACTGAGTATTATCTGACAGAATTGCAGGGGTGCCAATACTTTTGGCCAGCACTGTAGCTGCTGTCGGCGCACCCCTAATGCGTCTCCAGCCTATTGCTGTGAGTCACTGGATATTTAAACACCCTCCACCCAGAAGGAGGGGCCTGAGCAACACCTTCACTCAGTTAGTCTTTGCTACTGAATTGCCAGGTCCTGTACTGTTTCTAGTCTGTTTCCGCCTCTCTGGGGGCTGCATACCCAGACATGTTATTTCTGACTTCTAGTCTGTTTCCGCCTCTCTGGGGGCTGTATACCCAGGCCTGTTACCTGTGACTTCTAGTCTGTTTCCGCCACTCTGGGGGCTGTATACCCAGGCTTGTTCTTGTATCTCATTGCAGTAGCAGTTCCTGTCTGAACTGTATCCTAGACTGTTACTTGTTTGTCTCTATGTCCGTACCTTCCCTTTTTCTGCAGTATCTGATCCTGCACCTAACTCCAACTCGTTGTCTCTGTACTTCTGTTTGTGAGTTTTGTGTCCACTCGCTACTTCATAGGAAGTACCTTGTGTGTATCTGGTTCTGCTTGTCCCTTTTACCTTCCTCCGTATCTTCCTCCTGTGTTCTAGCCATCTTTCTGTATTTTCCAGTCTGTTCCATGTGAACAGAGCCCTGTCCTCTCTGCCTTGTCCACCACACCTGCGGTTTCGCTCCGCTCTGTCTTGCCCACCGCGCCGGCGGTTTCTCTCTGCTCTGACTTGCCCACCGATCCGGCGGCTTCCCTCTGCTCTGCCTTATCCACCACTCCGGCGGTTTCTCTCTGCTCTGACTTGCCCACCGCTCCGGCAGCTTCCCTCTGCTCTGCCTTACCCACCCCTCCGGCGGTTTCTCTCTGCTCTGACTTGCCCACCGCTCCAGCGGCTTCTCTCTGCTCTGCCTCGCTCACCGCGCCAGTGGTTTCTCTCTGCTCTGACTTGCCCACCGCTCCGGCAGCTTCTCTCTGCTCTGCCTTGCCCACCGCTCCAGCGGTTTCTCTCTGTTCTGCCTTGCCCACCGCTCAGGTGGTTCCGCTCTGCTCTGCCTTGTCCACCGCACCTGCGGTTTCGCTCTGCTCTGCCTTGCCCACCGCTCTGGCGGTTCCGCTCTGCTCTGCCTTGTACACCGCACCTGCGGTTTCTCTCTACTCTGCCTTGTCCACCGCTCCAGCGGTTCCGCTCTGCTCTGCCTTGCCCACCGCACCTGTGGTTTTCGCTCCACTCTGCTTGCTCATCGAACCAGCAGTTCCTCTCTGCTCTGCCTTGTCCTCCGCTCCGGCGGTTTTGCTTTACTCTGCTTGTCTACCGCATCTGCGGCACTGTACCTGTCTCCCAGTCTGTACTGGACCCTACCCAGCCTGCGCTCCAACCTGCTAGTACCTCCCTGTCTGCACTCCAGCTGTGCTTGCCAGTATCTCCCTGTCTGCATACCAGCCGTGCTTGCCAGTGCCCACCTGTCTGCATACCAGGCGTACTTGCCAGTACCCACCTGTCTGCATACCAGCCGTACTTGCCAATACCCACCTGCCTGTATGCCAGTCTAACCTGCCTGTTCCTGCATTCCCCGGTGTGGGTCAACAACTGTGACCGGGGTCTGACCTGGAGTCGCACCTGGTCCCTCTGCTCGGTTCCTCCTTGGTCCACGGAGTCGACTAAGCCGCCGTGCGACCTTGGTCGGATCGGGTTGAAACTTAGTTACGCCCCTCCAGGTACTCCTCGGTTCATAGTACAGTGGGATCACTAATAATTTCCTACGCCAGTCAGTACGGGTGCGAGCATAACAAATATAAGACATATTTTCAGTTGTTTCACACTTTTTTGCTAAGTATATAATTCCACATGTGTTAATTGATAGTTTTGATGCCTTCAGTGTGAATGTACAATTTTCAAAGTCATGAAAATACAGAAAAATCTTTAAATGAGAAGGTGTGTCCAAAATTTTGGTCTGTACTGTATATATATTGTGCAGGGGCGGACACAGACTGTAGTGGGCCCCTGTGCAAGAAATTTTTGGGGGCCCCCCCCTGCCCTTCATAAGGCAACAAAGTTATGTAAACATAACCCCCCCATGTGCAGCCCTCATCCCCCCCATATGCAGCTCTCATCCCATGTGCAGCTCACCCCCCCGTGCATCTCTCATCCCCCCCGTGCATCTCTCATCCCCCCCGTGCATCTCTCATCCCCCCCCGTGCATCTCTCATCCCCCCCATGTGCATCTCTCATCCCTCCCCCTGCATCTCTTGCCCCCCCGTGCATCTCTCATCCCCCCGTGCATCTCTCATTCCCCCCCCCGTGCATCTCTCATCCCTCCCATGTGCATCTCTCATTCCCCCCCCGTGCATCTCTCATTCCCCCCCCGTGCATCTCTCATCCCTCCCATGTGCATCTCTCACCCCCCCGTGCATCTCTCACCCCCCCGTGCATCTCTCATCCCCCCATGTGCATCTCTCATCCCTCCCATGTGCATCTCACATCCCTCCCATGTGCATCTCACATCCCTCCCATGTGCATCTCTCACCCCCCCGTGCATCTCTCATCCCCCCCATGTGCATCTCTCATCCCCCCCATGTGCATCTCTCATCCCCCCCATGTGCATCTCTCATCCCCCCCATGTGCATCTCTCATCCCCCCCATGTGCATCTCTCACCCCCCCATGTGCATCTCTCACCCCCCCATGTGCATCTCTCATCCCCCCCATGTGCATCTCTCATCCCCCCCCATGTGCATCTCTGATTCCCCCACTCCTGATTAATTAATTGTATTTAAAAAAAATAAAACTTGTTATACTTACCCCCATGCGATCCCTGCAGAATCCTGGCGCTCGTCCACGTCGCTGCCACCAGGTTCTCCTGACGTTCGGCCATGTGACGGCGCCACATACATAGCCATCAGCTTTTGTTTTGGCCAAAAGATTTTTAAAGCCGCCACCACGATAAGGTAGACTCTTCTGGCCGGGCCCTACTCTAAGCTATTAAAATTTTCTTAAAATATCCAATACTCTTTTTAGATATATTTTTATTTAGTTTTCTTTAAGGGAATGTGTCATATACATTTTTTTTTTAAATGACCAATAATACCACATACAGGGAATACCGCCACACCATGACCAGACCACATATTACCACAACATAGTGGCCGAATAATACCACACAGAAGGGAGAAAAACTGCCACACCATGACCAGACCACATATTACCACCACATTACTAATATTACCACCACATTACTAATATTACCATAAGTGTCATTATACACGGGAGCTCTATACATGGTATGTATAATGTAAGTGTCCAGGTAATCTAGTGATCACCAGTGACATTATACACAGGAGCTCTGTATATAGTGTACAGGTAATACAGTGATCACCAGTGACATTATACACAGGAGCTCTGTATATAGTGTCAGTGTACAGGTAATACAGTGATCACCAGTGACATTATACATAGGAGCTCTGTATATAGTGTACAGGTAATACAGTGATCACCAGTGACATTATACACAGGAGCCCGGTACATAGTATATAGTGTAAGTGTACATGTAATACACTGACTCACTGGTGACGTCTCTAGGTGAAGTCCTTCAGCTACGCTTTTCTCCTTCATTCAGCACAGACCGCCATCACGTCTTCCAGCCAGGACTTGTCTCTGCATAAAATAACACAGTTATCTAGAGCACATTCCCCAACTTCTACATTACGCAGCTGAATACAGACGTGCATCCACCATCAATATATGGTTAGTTATTATGCCACCTACCATTCCAAATATAAATTGTAATCCACCACGGTGCCCCCATTAACTGTAAATAGGCACTTAATATATAATTTAATTAGAACCTCTACTCTTTCCGCCAATTTGTTACCAGTTACACTCCTGCATCCGCAACGCCCCCTACTCTATGCTTCCTGCTCCCCGCATTCATTATTTACATGCACCCCCTGCCCCAATTCATTATATCATGTCCGTGCTCTCCCCACCCCATCATCATTTACTCTCCCCCACCCCACATTCATTATGTGCAGCTCATTATCCCCCTACTCCCAATTCCCCCATGTGCAGCTCATTTTCTCCCAATTCCCCCATGTGCAGCTCTCATCCCCCCCATGTGCAGCTCTCAAACCCCCCCATGTGCACATCTCTCACCACCCCCCCATGTGCACATCTCTCACCCCCCCATGTGCACATCTCTCATCCCCCTCCCCCACATGTGCCCCTCTCTCATCCCCCCCATGTGCATCTCTCATCCCCCCACATGTGCGGCTCTCACCACCTACCCATGTGCACCTCTCTCACCCCCCCATGTGCACCTCTCTCATCCCCCTCCCCCACATGTGCACTTCTCTCATCCCCCTCCCCCACATGTGCACCTCTCTCATCCCCCCCACATGTGCATCTCTCATCTCCCCCCCCCACATGTGCCTCTCTCATCCCGCCCCACATGTGCCTCTCTCATCCCCCCCCCACATGTGCATCTCTCATCCCGCCCCACATGTGCATCTCTCATCCCCCCCCCCATGTGCATCTCCCATTCCCCCCACTCCTAGTTAATTGTATTTAAAAAAAAATAAAACTTGTTATACTTACCCCCATGCGATCCCTGCAGAATCCTGGCACTCGTCCAAATCGCTGACACCAGGTTCTCCTGACTTCCGGCCATGTGACGGCGCCGTCACATGACCGGAAGTCAGGGGAATCATGAAGGCGCTGCCACGGCAGCGCAGCGCAGCGCTGAGATGTCCCGGACCCGGCGCTTAGCATGGGGCCGGAGGCCCCATCAGGCGAGAGATGCACAAGAGGGGGGCCCCCAACGGGGCTCCGAGGGGGCCCCTACCGGCCGGGCCCCACACTGGAGTCAGGGCAGACATGCCCTGATGGCGGCTGTGCTGGAGGCTGGAGGGGCCCCCTCTCCCTCGGGGCCCCCGTTCAATGAACCGGCTGCACGGGCGGTAGTTCCGCCCCTGATATTGTGGTAAGACGACTCACTCGGCTGCTTCCAGAAGTAGACTAGGGACACGGTTTCCTCTGCAGGTTTATTGTATGGCATAACACTCTGCAGGTTCAATAAAATAAGGATGGCCTTCCTGGCATAACGGAAAAACAAAAGATAAACGATAGCACAGTCCATAGGAGTGTGGGGTTCGCCCACATAGGTAGTAGCACAGCTTTTAGCTCCTCCTGAGCTATAGTGTTCCAATCTGGAGACTTTGCCTCTCCAGACACACAACAACAGAAAAAAAAATAGTGACTGCGTATTTAACCTAGCTCAGCCACACCCCGAGGGGAGGTAGGGTGAATGACTTTCCACCCATCTCTATTCCATTCACATAAAACCACACCCTTTTTAGGTGAATTAACCCCCAACATATAATATGCTGGAGAAAAGTTGTAGGTTCAGATCACACAGGCTAGCAGCCGAAGTGACACATACCTCCCCTCACACATAACACCAGTAAATATATATATAAAAAGAAAGCACAGCAGCACTCCATTATGGCCAAGATACATAAAGACAATAAAAACATTTGATCTAAATTGTGTTATTACTCAGTAAGCTTTACTTACAAAAAATGGAGGTTCTTAGCGCATAAATTGGCCAATTCATGTGTGCCCATCAACTGCTGCAAGGTGACCTCCCATCTGATGGGTACTACTCTGCCTACATGCCTCTCTTGGGCTACAAACCTACAACTTTGGACAAAACATGTCACTTCTGGGCTAAAACACCTACAGTTTAAATGGGCTGGTAGAATAGAATTTACATCACCTGCTGGTTAAATGGGAGGAGTGCAAGGTCAGACAGGAGGCAGTTACAACCTCCTATAGTAATATGTAATAAGAAAACTGACCAGCACATCTTAAGTGTGAACAGGTGCTAGCTGCAGAAACTGCACAATATATATAAAAAGAAAGCGCAGCAGCACTCCATTATGGCCAAGATACATAAAGACAATAAAAACATTTCATCTAAACTGTGTTATTACTCAGTAAGCTTTACTTACAAAAACACCAAGGTTACTTACCGGTAGCCAGTTTTTCCTGAACCCATGACAGCACACCTTGAGAGAAGAATCCGCCCCTTCAAGGACAGGAAACCGTCTGATATAAAAGGGCGGTACCTCTCCCTCGCTTCAGTTGATTACAGAGCATTGAGAGGACCTTCTGAAAAGGTTAGACACATAACCAACACCTACAACATATATATAACACCCAAAAAAGTGCACACCAGGGTGTGAGAAACAAAAAACGGGGGGAAAACTACGGGTGCCGTCATGGGTTCAGGAAAAACCGGCTACCAGTAAGTAACCATGACAGCACACCTTGAGAGAATTTTGGAGAATTATGAGCACCCTAGGGAGGGACCACTGCCTGAAGTACCCTTCTCCCAAAGGTAAGGTCAGAGGAGGACAGGTCCAACCAATAATGCTTATAAAAGGTGGATGGTGTAGACCAAGAAACCGCTCTACATATCTAATCGATTGAGACGTCTGCCCTCGCCACCCAGGAGGCTACTACGGCTCTGGTGGAATGAGCCTTGACATTGTCCGGGGCCGGAATTCCTGTGGATGTATATGCTAGACAAATGGCCTCCCTAAGCCACCTGGAAATGGTACCCTTGGACACCTCGTAACCTTTCCTACTCCTCTGAAAGGCCAGGAACAAGGAATAGTCATTCCTCCATTCATTAGTCATGTTAATGTACTGTAGTAGGGATCTCCTAACGTCTAGGTTATGGAATCTAACTTCCCCGGGGGTTTTCGGATAGCTGCAAATTGAGGGCAATACAATCTCCTTCTTTACAGTGGAATCTAGGCACCACTTTGGGAAGATATGCCGGATCCGGACGCAAGATGACCCTATCATCATGAATTTGCGTGTACAGAGGATCGACCGAAAGGGCCTGCAGGTCACTCACCCTACGGGCTGATGTTAAGGTCACTTTCTGCTATTAATTTCGTAAATACTCTCAGGGCTATGGAGAGGCCGAAGGGTAGGGCAGTAAACCGAAAATGCCTCAGTTCCTCCTGAATGAACAGGGCTAGTCTCAGATATTTCTGGTAGTCTGGATGAATTTTCTTCTCCGAAAGCTAAATCTTTTTGAGTCCCCCGAGAATCCTGGGAAACCTTTGTTCCTTCCAGCCTTCTATAAAAGGTCATCCAGCTTCTGGCCAAACAGGAGTCTGCCGTCACAAGGGAGGGAACATAACTTATGTTTAGATTGTAGGTCACCCGGGCAACCCTTGAGCCACAAGGCCCATCTGGCAGCATTAGATAAATTTGCTGATCTAGCCGAGAGTCTAACTGAGTCCGCTGAAGAGTCAGCCAGGAAGGCTGACGCTGCCTGCATTAAGGGCAGTTTAGAAAGGATTCTATCCCTAGGGATCTTTTTATCCCTAAGCTGGTCTTCTAATTGTTGGAGCCACACCATGAGAGATCTTGCAACCTGCGTGGACTATGGATTTTAGATTGGATGCGAAATCCAGAGAACTTTCTGCTATGGTTCTATTAATGCAGTTTGAGCAAAGCTGTTTTTGCCAATCTATGGGAAAGGAAATTTGGCATAGGGCACAAATCCTGTGATTTTGCTTGGCGCTACTCTTCTTAGGCTCCTACAGAAGGAAGCACATAAGAGACTTCCCATTACTAAAAGTTGACATTCACGAAGATCACTCACCCCTGAAGTCACAAATGGGTACCGGATTCGGAGTCTGTAGAGGAATATGCGATGATTCCTTTCCGGATGGTTCAGAGATGTCCGATACCTTACTCTTGCGGCTGCCACTACAATTACTTGAGCGGCTGTCCATGTGAGAGATGTCAGTCTGCCTCTTCCGTTGCTGAGGTGGGCCCCCCCCTTCCCCCAGGCCAAGGCTTAAAAAAAAACGGCCAGGGAGCGAATACAGGGCGCCGTCATCTTGGATTGGGCGCCGCCCCCTGACGTCACTCGGCACGCCTCTTCCAGCGTGCCCCGCGCCGTGACGTCAGGCGTGTCATACCCGTAAATTGCCGCTCCGAAATGCGGCCAACTGAGGCGGCAGGGAGAGGGCAGCGCAGCGGTCTGCAGGAAGCCCGAGCTTGCCTCACCACGTGCGCCCGCTCGGATAAAGGCCCCAAGGGAGCTGCGGATGGCGCTTCTGGAGGCTGGAACCCGATGCACAGGCCAGCGGTCGTTTTTCCTCACCGGAACAGACTCAGGTAAGCTTGCATCTTCTTTCCAGACAGGTTCCCATCAAGGACAGGAAACCAACTGAAGCGAAGGAGAGGTACCGCCCTTTTATTTCAGACGGTTTCCTGTCCTTGAAGGGGCGGATCCCTCTCTCAAGGTGTGATGTCAAGAGAGGCATGTAGGCAGAGAAGTACCCATCAGACGAGAGGTCACCTTGCAGCGGTTGTTGGGCACACATGAATTGGCCAATTTATGCGCTAAGAACCTCCATTTTTTGTAAGTAAAGCTTACTAATAACACAGTTTAGATCAAATGTTTTTATTGTCTTTATGTATCTTGGCCATAATGGAGTGCTGCTGTGCTTTCTTTTTATATATACACTGTGTGCAGAATTATTAGGCAAATTGTATTTTAGAGGATTATTTTTATTATTGATCAACATCTATGTTCTCAATCAACCCAAAAGACTCATAAATATCCAAGCTTAATATTTTTGGAAGTTGGAGTATTTTTTTTTTAGATTTGGCTATCTTAGGAGGATATCTGTTTGTGCAGGTAACTATTACTGTGCCGAATTATTAGGCAACTTAATAAAAACCAAATATAATTCCATCTCACGTGTTTATTTTCACCAGGTAAACCAACAGCAGTGCACAAACTTTAGAGATAAACATTTCTGACATGCGAAAACAAAAACCCAAAAAATGAGTGATCAATATAGCCACCTTTCTTTATGATAACACTCAACAGCCTTCCATCCATAGATTCTGTCAGCTGCTTGATCTGTTTTCGATCAACATTGCGTGTAGCAGCCATCACAGCATCCCAGACACTGTTCCGAGAGGTGTAATGTTTTCCCTCCCTGTAGATCTCACATTTTATGATGGACCACAGGTTCTCTATGGGGCTCAGATCAGGTGAACAAGGGGGCCATGTCATTATTTTTTCTTCTTTTAGACCTTCACTGGCCAGCCACGCTGTGGAGTAGTTGGATGCATGTGATGGAGCATTGTCCTGCATGAAAATCATGTTTTTCTTGAACGATACCCACTTCTTCCTGTACCACTGCTTGAAGAAGTTGTCTTCCAGAAACTGGCAGTAGGTCTGGGAGATGAGCTTCACTCCATCCTCAACCCGAAAAGGTTCCACAAGTTCATCTTTGATGATACCAGCCCATACCAGTACCCCACCTCCACCTTGCTGGCGTCTGAGTCGGAGTGGAGCTCTCTGCCCTTTACTGATCCAGCCTCTGGCCCATTCATCTGGCCCATTAAGAGTCACTCTCATTTCATCAGTCCATAAAACTTTTGAAAAATCAGTCTTAAGATATTTCTTGGCCCATTCTTGACCTTTTATCTGTTTCTTGTTCAAAGGTGGTCGTTTTTCAGCCTTCCTTACCTTGGCCATGTCCCTGAGAATCACACACCTTGTGCTTTTTGATACTTCAGTAACGTTGCAGCTCTGAAATATGGCAAAACTGGTGGAAAATGGCATCTTGGCAGCTTCACGCTTGATTTTCCTCAATTCGTGGGCAGTTATTTTGAGCCTATTTTGGCCAACACGCTTCTTGCGACCCTGTTGGCTATTTGCCATGAAATGCTTGATTGTTCGGTGATCACACTTCAAAAGTTTGGAAATTTCAAGACTGCTGCATCCCTCTGCAAGACATCTCACAATTTTGGACTTTTCAGAGCCCGTCAAATCTCTCTTCTGACCCATTTTGCCAAAGGAAAGGAAGTTGCCTAATAATTAAGCACACCTTATATAGGGTGTTGATGTCATTAGTCAACACCCCTCCTCATTACAGAGATGCACATCACCAGATTTACTTAATTGGTAGTTGGCTCTCAAGCCTATGCAGCTTGGAGTAGGACAACATGTATAAAAAGTATCATGTGATCAAAATACTCATTTGCCTAATAATTCTGCACACAGTGTATTGTACAGTCTCTGCAGCTAGCACCTGTTCACACTTAGGATGTGCTGGTCAGTTTTCTTACTACATACAGTATATACTGTATATATATCTATAATGTAACCGGCTAAGCGTCCCTCTGTTTGAAGCCTCTATAGAGTGCGCATGCGTGACGCGCAGTCTGGCTCCAGACAGAAGAGAGCTTGGAGCCGTTACAGGTAAGAGGAGTGTATGGCGCCGGAGATCGCAGTATGCGTAGACACTGAACGCATACCGCGATCTCCGGAGCCATACTTACATACTTACCTGAGCGGGAGATTTGCTGTGGCGCCTCTCTTCTGGCCGGAGACCGGTGGCGGAGTGAAGGCGTCGGAATTGGTGCATGCGCATAGCTCTATCCGGCACCATTTTACTGAAGAAGTGTGTCTTCAGCAAAATGGCGCCGGACAGCGCGGAGCTCCGGCGCCGCACTCCGCCTCAGGCAGAAGAGGACACAGCAGCGCTGGAGGACAGGGAAGAAAGGTGAGTATAAGTGTTTATTTTTTTTTGTATGTGTGCAGAGGATACCGTGCATACCAGGATTAGGGGGATGAGGGGTACCATGCATACCAGGATTGGTGGGTGAGGGGACCATGCATACCAGGATTGGGGGATGAGGGGTACCATGCATACCAGGATTGGGGGATGAGGGGTACCATGCTTACCAGGATTTGGGAATGAGGGGTACCATGCATACCAGGATTGGGGGATGAGGGGTACCATGCATACCAGGATTGGGGGTAGAGGGGTAGCATGCATACCAGGATTGGGGGTAGAGGGGTACCATGCATACCAGGATTGGTGGGTGAGGGGACCATGCATACCAGGATTGGTGGGTGAGGGAACCATGCATACCAGGATTGGAGGTGAGGGGACCATGCATATGAGGATTAGGGGATGAGGGGTACCATGCATACCAGGATTGGGGGATGAGGGGTACCATGCATACCAGGATTGGGGGATGAGGGGTACCATGCATACCAGGATTGGGGGATGAGGGGTACCATGCATACCAGGATTGGGGGATGAGGGGTACCATGCATACCAGGATTGGTAGATGAGGAGTGCCATGCATACCAGGATTGGGGATGAGGGGTGCCATGCTTATCAGGATTGGGGATGAGGGGTGCCATGCTTACCAGGATTGGGGGAAGAGGGGTGCCATGCTTACCAGGATTTGGGGAAGAGGGGTGCCATGCTTACCTGGATTGGGGGAAGAGGGGTGCCATGCTTACCAGGATTGGGGGAAGAGGAGTGCCATGTATACCAGGATTGGGGGATGAGGGGTGCCATGCATACCAGGATTAAGGGGTGAGGGGTACCATGCATACCAGGATTGGGGGATGAGGGGTACCATGCATACCAGGATTGGTGGGTGAGGGGACCATGCATACCAGGATTGGGGGATGAGGGGTACCATGCATACCAGGATTGGAGGTGAGGGGTACCATGCATACCAGGATTGGGGGATGAGGAGTGCCATGCATACCAGGATTGGGGGATGAGGGGTGCCATGCTTACCAGGATTGGAGGAAGAGGGGTGCCATGCATACCAGGATTGGGGCCATGCATACCAGGTTTTGGATGAGGGGCCATGCATACCAGAATAGGGATGAGGGGTACCATGCATACCAGGATGAGGGATGAGGGAGCCATGCATACCAGGATGAGGGGCGCCATGCATGCCAGGATTGTGGATTAGGGGTGCCATGCATACCAGGATTGGGGGTGAGGGGTGCCATGCATACAGGATTGGGGGTGAGGGGTACCATGCATACAAGGATTGCAGGTGAGGGGTGCCATGCATACCAGGATTGGAGGTGAGAGGTGCCATGCATACCAGGATAGGGATGAGGAATGACATGCATATCAGGATAGGGATGAGGGGTGCCATGCATACCAGGATTAGTGGTGAGAGGTGCCATGCATACCAGGATTGGGGGTGAGAGGTGCCATGCATACCAGGATTGGGGGTGAGAGGTGCCATGCATACCAGGATTGGGGGTGAGGGGTGCCATGCATACCTGGATTGAAGGTGAGGGGTGCCATACATACCAGGATAGGGATGAGGCGTGCCATGCATACCAGGATAGGGATGAGGCGTGCCATGCATACCAGGATAGGGGTGAGGGGTGCCATGCATACCAGGATTGAGGGTGAGGGGAGCCATGCATACCAGGATTGGGGGTGAGGGGTGCCATGCATACCAGGGTAGGGATGAGGGTAGCACATAACAGGATGGGGGAACAGGATTGGGGAGCACAAATACCAGGATGGGGGCAGCACAAATACCAGGATGGGAGACCATATACCAGTAAAAATGCTCGCCACCTGGGCGTAGAACGGGCTCAATAACTAGTGTATATATATATATATATATTGTAAGGTGACTGCCGGACAGGACGTGGGCGGGAGGTATGTGTCCCCGAAGTGCCAAGCTTCGGTGATGTAGGACCCGGAGAAGCAAGCTCCAGCACACATAGTGCTGAGAGGAATTTAATGGGCCCGGATTACAGGGTCGGGTTTTAAAAGCAGCTGAAAGAGCTGGGGGGGAACAGCTGCTCACTTACCTCCAGTCCAGGTCTTGGAAGGCTGATTTAAGACAGCTGAGCCTGTCTAAGTCTGTCTGTGTGTGTTGGGCAAGGTGAGCAGACCTTACAAGAGCTGCGTAGACTCTGCAGGAGGCAGAGAAAAGCACTTTGTTTAAACGTCTGAGGCCGTGCTGCGTGGACTTGTTATTTTGAGCTTTGTTCTGTTATTCCTTTTTGTGCCAGGAAAAGGCTGTTACTTTTGTTTCCTCACTGGTGTATGGACACTAAATAAATCACCAGTTTGTTTGAACCCGCGGACTGCATAACTGTGTGAACCTGTACCTACCTCCAACAGGGCTCAGTGAGTACAAATCCCTACAATTGGTGGAGAATGCGGGCACAGATCCCAAGCGTCAGTGTGACTGCTACAAGAAGACGTATATGTCCTGGGTGAAGTCGGCCAGAAGTCAGCAAGTGTCGCCGGCCAAAATGGAGGACCTGCTTAAAAATCTGTTGCAGGCACAGCAGGCGCAACAAGCGCAGCAACTTCAGCAGCAGCAGGCGCAGTTCCAGCAGCAGTACCTGCAGAGCCAGCAGAGCATGCAGCAGCAGCAACGGGAGCAGCATCAGGAAACAAATATACTTCTGATGCAGCAGATCCAACAGTAGTAAAGACAAATGGAAATCTTGGCAGAGCAGATCCGTGGCAGGACGACCGCCACATCCTCAGATCCAGGTGATGACTTACACGTCAGGAAGACGGTAAGAAGAGCATTACAAAAGATGACCCCGGGTGATGACTTTGAGGCGTTCCTGACGGTCTTTGAGAGGGTGGCAGAGTGGGAGAAATTGTCTCCAGAGCAGTGGGCGGAGGTACTGGCGCCATATTTGACAGGCCAGAAGCAGAAGGCCTATTATGACTTGGCCTTGCAGGACACGAAAGAGTACGCTAAATTTAAAACTGAGATTTTGGCATGCTTGGGAGTGACTCTGACTGTCAGGGCTCAACGGGTGCACCACTGGGCCTATTGCAGTGACAAACCTCCCCAGTCCCAGATGTTCGACCTCCTACACCTGATCCAAAAGTGGTTGCAACCTGAATCTTCCTCCCCAGCACAGATGGTGGAAAAGGTCATTAAAGACAGGTTTATACACTCTCTCCCGAAGTCGGTGAAATCCCTGGTTGCCGAGGGAGATCCCCATAATGCCGATGACTTGGTGGGGTTGGTGGAAAGATACCAGGCGGTTGAGAGTCCGTTGGGAAAACAAGGGGTCGTAGCCTCTCAATACTGGGGTTCCCAAAAGGAGGCGGACACCCAAAAGAAGGGAGCTAGCGCCACACCTGGGGGGCGTCCTAAAGTTCAGGAGGGGTCTGAGTAGCTGCCCAAGGTCCCACCCCATAATATAGTATGTTGGAGATGTCATACCCCTGGCCATATTGCCGCCCGGTGTCCCATAAACTCTGAGCCAATGGACTGCAACATGGGCCGGCATTGCTCCTATTTTGCCTACCCCGCCTGCAGAGCAGTTCCTCAACATGGCGAGGGCCCTCAGGCATGCTCAGTGTCAGTAAATGGGGCACAAGTCTCTGGACTATTGGACTCAGGAAGTTTGATGACCCTGATAAGGGCCACACTCCCTCATCGACTGGTTCCTGGGAAGGTGGTGGGTGTCCGGTGTATCCATGATGACGCTAAGAGCTATCCTGTGGCCCAGGTGGATGTAAACAAGGACTGTGGCACCACATCCAATGAAGTGGCGGCTGTTAAGGACCTATTGCATCCCATAATAATTGGACGTGACTTTGCATTGTTCTGGGAAATGGGGAAAGCGGGACACCTGGTTGCTCGGACGACAGCCAGATCGCCCCTAAGGAAACTTACCTGCAGAATATGGTAGATGAGTTTCCCGTGTGTGTGTTTGTGGGCGATGAGGATGAGGCAACATCCCCTGAGGCCAATATCCCTGAGCTGGAGGAGTCCGAGGGAAACTTTGGAACTGCCCAACTCAGGGATTTAACTCTGAAAGGGGCCTTTGAAAATGTTACTGTGTTAAATGGGGTGCCTCAGGAACCGGGGGCTGACACTCGGTTCCCTCATTTTGCTGTGAATGGGGATTTGCTGTGCAGAGTAACCAAGCCAAGGGAAGAGGTAATAGAACAGTTGCTGGTGCCAGGGCCCTATAGACGCAGGGTGTTAGACATGGCTCATTCTCATGTGTTGGGTGGTCACCTGGGTGCAGACAAGACTCAAGAACGGATCCTCCAGAGATTCTACTGGCCAGGTTGCTATAGAGAAATAAAGAGTTATTGTCGTTTATGCCCCACATGCCAAATAACCTCCCCAGTGGCCCACTTCCGTAGTCCCCTAGTACCCCTACCCATCATCGAGGTTCCATTCGAACATATAGCAATGGATCTAGTGGGGCCTCTGGTCAAGTCCGCCTGAGGGCATCAGTATATCCTGGTGGTATTAGATTATGCTGCACGGTATCCGGAGGCCATACCACTACGAAACTCCTCCACCAGGTGTATAGCCCGGGAGTTAGTCCACATGTTTTCAAGAACGGGGTTGCCTAAGGAGATCCTAACAGACCAAGGAACTCCATTTATGTCAAAGGTCATGAGGGAATTGTGCAAGACATTGCAGATTGCACAACTGAGAACCTCCGTGTACCATCCCCAGACGGACGGACTGGTCGAGAGGTTTAACAAAACCTTGAAAGCAATGTTGAGGAAACCGTGGAAAAGGATGGCTGAGACTGGGACTGTCTGCTTCCCTATCTGTTGTTCGCCATCAGGGAAGTTCCCCAAGCTTCCACAGGCTTCTCCCCGTTTGAACTACTCTATGGACGACACCCTCAAGGACTCCTGGATGAGGCAAAAGAGTCCAGGGAAGCTGAAACCACTCCCTATAGGAGCGTGGTGGAGCACATTGCCCAGATGCAAGAGAGGATTACCAACGTGATGCCCATTGTGAGGGAGCACCTCCTCAAGGCACAAGAGGCACAGTCCAGGGTGTATAATAGGTCGGCCAGGGTGAGATCGTTCAACCCAGGAGATTGAGTGCTTGTGCTAGTGCCCACAGTGGAGAGCAAGTTCATGGCCAAGTGGCAGGGCCCCTATGAGGTGGTAGAGAAAGTGGGGGAAGTCAACAATAAAATGCACCAACCGGGGAAGAGGAAGCCCTACCAAAAATACCATGTTAACTTGATTAAGCCATGGCAAGATAGAGAGCCTGTAGAAGCTCCCTGTTTAGTGGCTGAGGCTGAGGCCGATGTGAAAGAGGTCAAGGTGGCAGAGTCACTGTCACGTGCCCAAAGGCAACAGTGCAAAGAGTTGCTACAGCGAAATAAAGACCTGTTTTCGGAGTTGCCAGGACTCACTCAGGTCATAGAGCATGAGGTTCTCACAGAGCCTCATGTTCGCGTCAATTTAAAACCATACCGGATCCCCGAGGCCCGCAGAGAGGTGATCTCAAAAGAAGTGAGGCGGATGCTTAACCTGGGAGTCATTGAAGAGTCCAAAAGTGGATGATCCAGTCCTATAGTCTTAGTGCCGAAACCAGATCGGGAATGACAGTTTTGCAATGACTATAGGAATCTGAACGAGGTCTCGAAGTTCGACGCCTACCCAATGCCTAGAATAGATGAGCTTATTGAAAGGCTAGGACCCGCTCGGTACATCACCACTCTGGACCTCACCAAAGGATATTGGCAAATTCCCCTGTACAAAGAGGCCAAGGAGAAGACAGCCTTCTCGACGCCAGATGGATGTTATCAATACGTCAGGATGCAGTTTGGGTTGCAGGGAGCTCCGGCCACCTTCCAGAGAGCCATGGACCGGATCTTAGCACCCCACAAAAAGTATGCAGCGGCTAGATGACATCGTCATATTCAGCTAGGAATGGGAAAGTCATCTGGACAAAGTTCAAGCCATACTTGATGCCCTAAGGAAGGCGGGCTTTACTATCAACCCAAAGAAATGAGAGCAATATCAATGCACACAAAATCACAGTGTTCATATGTCCACCATATTCATTTTACTCCTATACATATGACATAAGAACTATGGTATTATAAAACATTTATTATTCATAATGAAATAAAACCACATAAAATATTTCCAAAGGGAAGAGAACCACATAAAAAGGAAGGAGTCAGGCTAGGGATATGTACATATAAATATAACTAGACATCCCAAGAACATCATTTATATTATACTTCTGACAGCTGAGTTTTAGGATATAACAATTCCTAGTACAGACATCACTACATAACTAAATTGATATGCATCAGATTTAATAAGTGGGCCTACCTCTTGAAACTCATCAAGAGAATGCCAAGAGTGTGCAAAGCAGTCATCAAAGCAAAATGTGGCTGCTTTGAAGAACCTAGAATATAAGACATATTTTCAGTTGTTTCACACTTTTTTGTTAAGTATATAATTCCACATGTGTTAATTCATAGTTTTGGTGCCTTCAGTGTGAATGTACAATTTTCAAAGTCATGAAAATACAGAAAAATCTTTAAATGAGAAGGTGTGTCCAAACTTTTGGTCTGTACTGTATATATATACAGTGCATTGTGAAAGTATTTGGCCCCCTTGAACTTATCTACCTTTTGCCACATTCCTGGCTTCAAACATAAAGATATAAAATTCTAATTTTTTGGGGAAGAATCAACAACAAGTGGGACACAATCGTGAGGTGGAACAAAATTTATTGGATATTTTAAAGTTTTTTAACAAATTAAAAACTGAAAAGTGGGGCGTGCAATATTATTCGGACCCTTTACTTTCAGTGCAGCAAACTCACTCCAGAAGTTCAGTGAGGATCTCTGAATGATCCAATGTTGTCCTAAATGACTGATAATGATAAATAGAATCCACCTGTGTGTAATAAAGTCTCCGTATAAATGCACCTGCTCTGTGATAGTCTCAGGGTTCTGTTTCAAGTGCAGAGAGCATCATGAAGACCAAGGAACACACCAGGCAGGTCCGAGATACTGTTGTGGCGAAGTTTAAAGCCGGAGTTGAACACAAAAAGATTTCCCAAGTTTTAAACATCTCAAGGAGCACTGTGCAAACGATCATATTGAAATGGAAGGAGTATCAGACCACTGCAAATCTACCAAGACCCGGCCGTCCCTCTAAACTTTCATTTCGAACAAGGAGAAGACTGATTAGAGATGCAGCCAAAAGGCCCATGATCACTCTGGATGAACTGCAGAGATCTGCAGTTGAGGTGGGAGAGTCTGTCCATAGGACAACAATCAGTCGTACAAATCTGGCCTTTATGGAAGTGGCAAGAAGAAAGCCATTTCTCAAAGATATCCATAAAAAGTCTTGTTTGACGTTTGCCTCAAGCCACCTGGGAGACACACCAAACATGTGGTATAAGGTGCTCGGGTCAGATGAAACCAAAATCGAACTTTTTGGCCACAATGCAAAAAGATATGTTTGGCGAAAAAGCAACACAGCTCATCACCCTCCAAACACCATCCCCACTGTCAAACATGGTGGTGGCAGCATCATGGTTTGGACCTGCTTTTCTTCAGCAGGGACAGGGAAGATGGTTAAAATTGATGGGAAGATGGATGGAGCCAAATACAGGACCATTCTGGAAGAAAACCTGTTGGAGTCTGCAAAAGACCTGAGACTGGAACAGAGATTTATCTTCCAAAAAGACAATGATCCCAAACATAAAGCAAAATCTACAATGGAATGGTTAAAAAATAAACGTATCCAGGTGTTAGAATGGCCAAGTCAAAGTCCAGACCTGAATCCAATCGAGAATCTGTGGAAAGAGCTGAAAACTGCTGCTCACAAACGCCCTCCTTCCAACCTCAATGAGCTCAAGCTGTTTTGCAAGGAAGAATGGGCAAGAATTTCAGCCTCTCGATGTGCAAAACTGATAGAGACATACCCCAAGCGACTTGCAGCTGTAATCGCCGCAAAAGGTGGCACTACAAAGTATTAACTCAAGGGGGCCGAATAATATTGCACGCATATATATATAGCTCCTGTGTATAATGTCACTGGTGATAATCTTAGTGTTAATACTGTGGTTTTTGTTAATGATCAGTATGGTAGTATCGGTGACTCTGGTGGTAATATTTTGTCTGGTTATGGTGTGGCAGTATGTGTCCTATCGATGTGATATTATTGGTATATTCGTTTTGGTATAGTGGATTATTTTGTGTATGGGGATAACTTGTTTTCTCAGCTATCAATTAGGAGATTTTTTTTATTTCCATTAGAGAAATACTAGAATGTTTAACCATTCCATGTCCTGTGACAAACTATTACACAGTGGCAGAGATGCACTTTAGGCCAAGTTCACACGTCATGGATCTGTCGCAGATTTTCAGTGTGGTGTCAGTAGCAATTTACAGTACAATACAAGTATATGGGTTTTCCAAAATCCCAGTAACATGGGGAAAAAAGTCCACACGAAAGTGAAAATATGGTGCAGATTTCAAATTTGCACCATGCTGTAACATCATTACCTGCTTGCCTGCATGGTTTCCCTTCCCCCTCCATGCAAGGACACTGGCATACTCACTGCGCCAGCCCCGCAGCATGGGCCCCTTCTGCTGGCATGTCTCCTTCTTGTGCACGCCGCACTTCCTGGCAGCTCGCCTAGTGTGCGCGTGGGACGGCTTCCCCTTTCTTAAAGGGTCATCTCGTGCACATAGTAAAATGCCCCCAGCGAATAGCTAGGAAGCATTTAATATAATGAGTTCACCTGCTGGATGGCTCTCAGCCTATTACTGAGAGTAATCCTGTATAACAGACTCCCTCTTCCTTAGGGAGTCCCTGAAGCAACAGCTTTCATTAGTAGTCTTCCCTACTAGTGAGTTGTTAGGTCCTCTGGTCCTGGTGTGGCCATTGTCCTGAACCCGAATCCCTGGTCCCGTTGTGGCCAGGTCCTGAACTCAAATCCCTGGTCCATGTGCAGCCAGTATCTGAATATTGTCCCCTGGTCCTGGTGCAGCCAGTCCTGTTCCCGAAGCCCCCTGGTTCTGATATGGCCAGAACAACGAACATTGTCCCCTGGTCCTGGTGCGGCCAGTCCTGTTCTCAAAGCTCCCTGGTCCTGATGTGACCAGAACCCTGAACATTGTCCCCTGGTCCTGGTGCAGCCAGTCCTGTTCCCAAAGTCCCCTGGTCCTGGTGTGGCCAGTGCCCTGAACATTGTCCCATGGTCGTGGTGTGGCCAGTACCCTGAATGTTGTCCCATGGTCCTGGGGCAGCCAGTCCTGTTCCCGAGGACCCCTGGTCCTGATGTGGCCAGAAGCCCGAACATTGCCCCTGGTCCTGGTTTGGCCAGTCCTGTTCCCGAAGTCCACTGGTCCTGGTGTGGCCGGTAACTGAACATTGTCCCTATCTGAATCTCTGTCTGTACCATTCTGCAGTAAACCTGAATCTACTAAGTCTGAATGGAGCCCTATTCAGTGTCAGTTAACCTAACTCCTGGGGTCAGCTGTTGCAGTACCAGCATCTGCCTAGGAGTGGTACCTGGCGGCTACCTGCAGCCCAGCCTCTATCCACCATCTGTAGCTGCAGTGAACACCAGGTAGCCGCTTAGATACGCACCTACCTAGGTAAACCCGGCCCTGTGGCACAGTGGGTCCACTAATCCACATGTGCCACCGGGTGGCGTAACACATGCCCATTATATTACAGATTTTCATTGTAGTTTTCTCACTATTCAATGTTTAGTGAACTTAGTAGAATGAAATCTGCAAGTCTCACATGCTTATTTTGCCTGTAACAAAATCCACAGTGGACGTTTTCCGCAACATGTGAACACAGCTTTAAGGGGTTCTCCGGTTAAAACAAGTTATCACCTATCCACAGAATAAGTGATAACTTTTTGATTGGTGGGGCCTGACTGCTATGACACGCATTAATCTACAGAATGGGGAACTATTATACCCCTTAAGAATGGAGCAGCATGTTCGACTGCCGCTCCATTAATCCCCTATGCGGCTACCAACCTGCTATTCCATTTTGAAATTAGGATAGAAGTGTCATGTTGGTATAAAAGTTCTCCATTCTTCAGATCTATGCAGGTCATAGTAGTCGAACCCCACCAATCAATGAGTTACCACTGAAGAACGCCTTAAGAATCAAGCGATTTTTTTTTTGTTCCCCACACCCATTTTGGTGCATTTATTTTTCCATCTCCTTCCAAGAGCCTTAACTTTTTTGTTTATTTTCCCCTCTGACAGCCATATGAGGGCTTGTTTTTTGTAGGACTAGTGGTACTTTTGAATGACACCAATTATTTTACCATAATCGAAAATGGGGAGAAAAATTCCAAGTGAAGTGGGAAAAATGTGAAAATCTTATTTTGACGGCTCAATGTTATAAACTTCTGTGAAACACCTGGGGGTTCAAGGTGCTCACCACACATCTAGATAAGTTTCCTGAGGGGTCTAGTTTCCAAAATTGTGTCACTAGTGTGGGGTTTCCACTGTTCAGGCACATCAGGTGCTCCCCAAACATGACATGGTGTCCGCTAATTATTCCAGCAAATTTTACATTCAAAAAGTCAAATGGCGCTCCTTCCCTTCCGATCCCTGCAGTGTGCCCAAACAGTGGTTTTCCCTCACCTATGGGGTATCAGCGTGCTCAGGAGAAATTGCACAACAAATTTTGGCATCCATTTTTCCTGTTACCCCTGCAAAAATAAAAAAAAATTGGGTCTAAAGTAACATTTTTATGAAAAAAGTTAAATGTTCATTGTTTTCTTCCACATTCCAAAAATTCCTCTGAAGCACCTAAAGGGTTAATAAACTTATTGAATGTGGTTTTGAGCACCTTGAGGGGTGCAGTTTTTAGAATGGTGTCACATTTGGATATTTTCTGTCATAAAGGCCCCTCAAAGTCACTTCAAACGTGATGTGGTCCCTAAAAAAATGGTTTTGTAAATTTTGTTGGAAAAATGAGAAATCACAGGTCAACTTTTTTTTTTTAATACTGTAAATTGTATTGAAAATTTATAGGTTTAACAATAGAACCAAATAAATAACGCATAAACTGAAATTAATAGAGCATGTTGGAAATCTGCTATGGATCATACACTTATCTGCGTTCTTCTTGTAGTCTTTTAAAAAACAGTGTTTAGTCCATGCACTATTATACGAGCAGCCGAATATTTCCATAGTTGGTATAACTGTAGGAGCTGCTCGCTTACTCAATCATTTGCGATAATCTATATTTGTTTACAATTTCAGAAACACTACAAACCTTTATAAAGGCATGTGCACACGATGCAGAAATGAAGCAGAAAATTTCTGCATCATTTCTGCATCTCCCTGGCAGAAAAAACGCATGCAGATTGTGCATGCGTTTTTCCTGCGGAATACATGCGGATTCACATGCGTTTCCGCATGTGGATTGACAAGCGCTTTCCAGGCGATTTTAGCATCACTTGGAAAGTGCTTGACAACTAGGTCACACTATATAAATCCATGCAACCGGCATGGATTTATATAGTGAGACCCGAGAAAGTGGTAAAAAATAAAAAATAAATGTATTCTTTACCCTCTGATGGCCCGCGCTGTCCTGCTCAATCCGTTCTCCCTCGCCGGCAACTTTGAATTGAAAGACCTGCCGACGTCAGCGTCACTTGACCCGTCACATGACTCTGACGTCAGCGCAGGTCCTTCAACTCACTGCAAAGTGCCGGGAACCAAGTAGGAGCGGTGCGCGGGCCGACAGAAGGTAAATATACATGTATTTTTTATTTTATTCTTTTTTTACAGCTTTTTTAATGATACCTGGGTGTGGATGAGACTCTCCTCTCCTCCACACTCGGGTACCATCCGCACATTAGAATGCGCCAATAGCGCAAGTACAAATGCAGTCTTGCGGAATTGGCGCGTTCTAATGCAAGTCAATGGCGGCGAAAACGCTGCGTTTACGCAAAATTAATTGACATGCTGCGGATTTTTAAGCGCAGCGTTTACGCTGCGGAAAAATCCGCATCATGGGCACAGCACATGCGGATTTCAATTGGGGAACATTGCTGCCCTTCTACCATGCGTTTTTAATGCGTTTCTGCGGCGTTTACGCAACTGCAAAAACGCCGCGGAAACGCATTAAAAACGCATCGTGTGAACTCAGCCTTACACAGACAGGAAAACAACAGGGGGAAGGGGAAGGGTAATAAGGCAAAATACTGGAAGATTTCAGCAGTAAACTCTGTTCTCCTTTCCTTGAATAAATATCAGGTATTAAATTGGGCCCAGTAATAGTCCCATGGTCCCCACACCTTATTGAATACATCTAATTTGGCGTTTATTACTGCCGTCAGGAGTTCCATTCTTCGTATATCCGCAATTCTACTTAGTAAATCTCTATTGGGGGGGGGGCGTTTTTTTCCCAATGAAGAGCTATGAGGCATCTAGCTGCTGTTAGGATGTGGAGAAGCAGCTTTGAGGAGTGTTTACCCATCCCTCTTGTAGTAACATTTAATAAATATATAGCTGGGTCTAGAGGGATTTCAGTGAACAATACTTCCCGCAGGAGGGATCTGACATTTTCCCATAATGGGGTCAGGATCGGGCATGTCCAGAAAATGTGGGTAAGGGACCCCGTAGCAGCTCCACAGCGCCAGCAGTCATCCGGGATAGAGGGGTTTAATTTGTGTAGTAGTTCAGGGGTATGATACCAAAACATCATTAATTTATATTGATTCTCTTTGTATAAAGTGCAAAGAGAGGTTTTGGATGCTTTATCCCAGATGGACTGCCAGCACTGCGGTGATAGTTCCCTTCCCAGAAACCTCTCCCACTTAGTCATGTATGAGTGTTTAGGAGGTGGATCCCCCCGGGGAGTGTTAATTAGACCATATATGTCCGATATCAGACCCTTTGTTGCCGGGCCCCTTTTACATATCTTTTCAAACTCAGTAGGAGAGGACACCTTCAACGACCCAAACAAAGAAACTGCCAAAGATTTAATCTGCATAAATTGAAAGAATTACCTGTTTGTTATTCTAAAGTTAGCTTTAATGTGGTCAAAAGTGTGTAATTCCAATGAGGTTCCATCTACCAGGTCTGCAAATCTAAAAAGGCCTGCCTTTATCCATGGGAGCTATTTGGAATTAGCGGTTGATATATGAAGGATATCATTGGCGATCTTGGGGAAGTTAGTTCAAATCTCTAAGCGCAGGTCTGCCATATTTCCCTTGTGAACCTGATAGGACCCAAAAGGGGACGACTTATCTTTAAGGGTCTACTGGTCCAAAGTAGGGCGTTTGGATGAATGGGAGCCAGCCATAACTTCTCTATTTCAGTCCATTTATTGTATGCCCATAACGAAGCCCACGAGGGGACCCTTCTGAGATGAACCGCCCAATAATACTTAATAACATCCGGTACTGACATACCTCCCTGGTTTCTGTGAGTGGTTAAGATTTGTTTGGCTATTCTATGTCTTTTATCATTCCATATAAATCTCATTATTGCTGCTTGAAAGGATTTGAGTTCTCCCATAGGGACTCTCACCGGAAGGGTCTCAAAGTGATAAATTAATTTAGGGAGAAGGGTCATCTTGACCGAGGCTATTCTTCCCATCATGGAGATAGAAATAGATTTCCATTTTCTTAGCAAGTTTTTCAGCTCTCTAAATAGGGATGGGAAATTCCTAGCATATAGGGTGTTATAGGATGAGGAAAGGTTGACTCCTAGATATATAATTTCATCTGTTTTCCCTAATGGAATTTGTAGTTTGATTTCAGATGATCAAGGGCTTGGGGGATAATGTTCAGGGGTAATGCCTCCGTTTTAGCTGTGTTAACTTTGTATCCTGACATAAGCCCATATTCCTTTAGCGTGGCCATAAGGTTGGGAAGTGATACGAGAGGAGAGGTTAGGGTCATTAGGACGTCATCCGCGAACAGTAATATCTTGAAGATTTTCCCCTTAATCTCCACACCAGAGATACTAGAATTTTGGCGAATCACCGCCGCCAACGGCTCTATGCACATGGCGAAAAGGAGGGGAGATAAAGGGCACCCCTGTCTTGTTCCATTCGAAATTTTAAATTTAGGGGTGGTATGAATGGGGGTTTTAATAGATGCTGAAGGGGTTCCGTAAATAGCCCTCAATGCCATCATAAAAGACCCAGACACTCCGAACGCCCTCATTGTTTCAAATAGAAAGGACCAACTGAGGCGATCGAAGGCCTTCTCTGCATCTAAACTAAGGAGAAGGGCCTCGGTCTTATTGGTATTAACCACATCTATGAGGTCCACAACTTTCCTGGTGTTATCTCCCCCTTGGCGAAATGGGATAAATCCCACTTGATCCTTATCTATTATTTGTGGAAGCCACTGGTTAAGCCTATTTGCTAGTATTTTGGTAAATATTTTCAAATCTGAATTTAGTAGAGCAATGGGCCTATAATTATCACAATCTAATGGGTCCTTCCCTAGCTTGGGAATGAGGATTAGATGAGAGTGGGAGAGAGTTTCTGGAATCGGTGAGTCCCCCATGAAAGAATTAAACAGATTAATCATATGAGGAGACAGCTAATCTATGTATGTCTTGTAGTATAGACATGTCCACCCATCAGGGCCAGGGGCCTTGCCCAGTGGAAGTTCTTTTATGTTATCACACAATTCCTCAGCTGAGATTGGGGCGTTAAGGGCTTCCACCGCCTCCGGGGAGAACACTGGCAGATTAAGCGCGGACAGATAATTGCTAAGTAAGGTCACCCTACGAGAAGGATCCAGTGGTAATGTCTCCTGGAGGTTATAGAGTCTCTGATAGAACTCTTGAAAGATTTTAGAAACATTCATTGGGTCGTATAGTATAGTGCCCTCTCTGTCTCTAAGTGCCTGGGGGATTGAGTTTGTAAGTCTATCTTTGAGCTGTCTGGCTAATATAGTGTGAGCCTTGTTTCCCTTCTCATAATACCTCTGTTTGGAGTAGAGGAGAAGTTATTCCACCTTACATATGGCCAAATCCTTCAGTTTGTCTCTTATTGCAATCACCTTTCTCAAGATACTAATATTCGGGGAGGAGGACAGTTTATTTTCTAGAGATTTAAGATGAGAGGTTAGTTTAGACTTTTGGATTTGGGTATTTTTTTTTTTAATCTGGCCCCTTCCCTGATACAAAATCCCCTCATCACCGCTGTTACGGGGCCGGGTGGTGGAACCTCTGTGCCGAGGTGCAAGGAGGGACCCAGAGGGGCGTGACTAAGTATCCACCCGAACCGACCCTGGTCGTACGGCAGCTAACGACACCGTGACCAGGGAGGATCCGGGCTGAGGGACCAGGTGCTACTCTGGGGATGACCTTGTAAGAGAGCAGGTGGCTCCCACGGGTCAGATGGCTGGGACTGACCGGTATGGCGGATGGACACGGCAAGCAGGCAGAAGTCTCTGGTAGCTGGCAGGTGGTCACAGTTCGAGAAAGCAGGGCAGGTAACAGTCTTTAGGTTTACCAGGAAGATGGTCACAGCAAGTGACGGCAGGGTCTCCAGGCAGGCTGGCAGGAAACAGGCAGGTGCTCCCAGGTGAGCGGGCAGACAGACGAGGCGGGTAGCTGGCAGGTAACTGGTGGGCGCTGCCAGGTGAGCAGGCTGACGGACACAGCAGGTAACAGGCGGGTGCTCCCAGGTGAGCGGGCAGACAGACGAGGCAGGTAACAGGCAGGTAACTGGTGGACGCTCCCAGGTGAGCGGTCTGACAGACGAGGCAGGTAACAGGCAGGTAACTGGTGGACGCTCCCAGGTGAGCGGTCTGACAGACAAGGCAGGTAACAGGCTGGCAGGCTGGACGAGGAGTCAGGCTAGCAGTGGAACCTGAGGGCTGAAGCACAGGAGAGACACAGTGCAAACAACTTTGCTCGGGCACCTCCATTTTGGAGGAGGTGCCTTATATATGGGAAGTCCTCCGGTAATTGGCCGGGGACTCCTTAGGACGACGCGCGCGGCCCCTTTAAGAGAGGGGGGCGCGCGCGCGCCCTAAGCACAGTGCCCGGGAAGGAGCGCACGCCGGCAGCAGCGAGGGAAGGAGCGCAGGAGGACGCCGCGCGCTGAGCAGGAAGGTGAGAGGGACGGCGTCTCTGCCTAGCAGGAGGCAGAGACGCCGATGCTACAACCACCTTATGGGCCTCCTACAGTACAGCCGGTGAGGATACTGAATTCATGTTCAAATTGAAGAAGTCTGTTAGGTGGGACTCGAGGGTCTTCCTAATAGTTGGATCTTTAATCAGAAACTCGTTAAGCCTCCAGTGACATGTTCGCGTTGGGGGGCCCATTGATTTTATGTCTAATATCACCGGTGCATGATCCGACCATGAAATTTCCCCTATATCAATTTTTCTCATCGTCCTTAGAACTGCAATGTTAGCGAAGAAATAAACTATGCGGGTATGGGTGCGATAGGGGGGCGAGTAGAAGGAGAAACCTTTTTCTTTTGGGTGCTCTATTCTCCATAGGTCGAGCAGCGAATTGGCTCTTATGAGTTTACGAAACTCCAGGGACATTCTGCTTAGCTGCACTGAGGGAGGCTTATCTACTATAGACTGCCTATCAAAGGACTCAGAAAAGGGGATGTTAAAGTCGCCACCCAATAACACAGGACCTGGCTGCAGTCTATGAATCAGGGTAAATACCCTACGTAAGAAATTTATCTGTCCCGAATTAGGTGCGTAAACATTGCCCAAAATTATGCGATTACCCTGTAATGAGGATTCTAGTAAAACGTATCTACCCCCCGGGTCCACATGTGTTGCCTTCACCTGTATCGGGCAGTTAGTGGCTATTAATATTGCTACCCCTCCCTTTTTGTTGTTATTATGGGCCGAATATACTGTGGGGTATTGTTGGGAAGCAAAATTGAACGTGCTCTTATTGTCAAAGTGGTTCTCCTGCAGGAAGACTACATCCGCCCTCAGGGATCTCATCTCCTGAACCACGAGACGTCTCTTTCTAGGGGAGTTAAGACCCCTTACATTAAGTGAAATTATACGTGCCATGTTTATATCTTATTGTATGGAATGTGCTTTTTAATGTGCCTCTACTGACGGAACGCTTCTGAACACCTTCTCCATCTGGAAACCTTTGTGCTGGGGAGTCTCTGAAATCCCCCATCCTCTGACGAAGAAACCTCAGCCCGCATAGGAAAGGAAGGGAGGGGAGACGCATGAGGGAAGTGGGGAGACACTGATGAAAAAAAAAAAAATGCATTAAACACACTGACACTACACCAAATTCTATGTTCAATATACTTGTTCCCAGGATATCTCCTGGAGAAAAAGGGGGACCCTCCTGTAGCAAAAAATGAGCCCACAGAATAGGCAAATTTAAAGTGAAACCCCCTGGAACTATCCAGGTATTCGCTAATAAACTATAGATGAAAAAAGGGAATACCCCTTTAACTAATTAATTCGAGAGGGTGCCCTGAAAGATTCTTTAACTACCAACTAGGGGTGGGAGTATTCGTCTCCCAAAGGGGAACCCACTAAAAGTAGAGAGGATGGAATACTGAACAAGAGTACAACACCTCTCAGTGGCTCCCCAGGCACTTATTATATAGTTATATGAAAAAGTTTGGGCACCCCTATTAATCTTAAGCTTAATGTTTTATAAATATTGGTGTTTTTGCAACAGCTATTTCAGTTTGATATATGTAATAACTGTTGGACACAGTAATGTTTCTACCTTGAAATGAGGTTTATTGTACTAACAGAAAATGTGCAATCTGCATTCAAACAAAATTTGACAGGTGCATAAGTATGGGCACCCTTATCATTTTCTTGTTTTAAATACTCCTACCTACTTTTTACTGACTTACTAAAGCACTTTTTTTGGTTTTGTAACCTCATTGAGCTTTGAACTTCATAGCCAGGTGTATGCAATCATGAGAAAAGCTACTTAAAGTGGCCACTTGCAAGTTGTTCTCCTGTTTGAATCTCCTCTGAAGAGTGGCATCATGGGCTCCTCAAAACAACTGTCAAATGATCTGAAAACAAAGATTATTCAACATAGTTGTTCAGGGGAAGGATACAAAAAGCTGTCTCAGAGATTTAACCTGTCAGTTTCCACTGTGAGGAACATAGTAAGGAAATGGAAGAACACAGGGACAGTTCTTGTTAAGGCCAGAAGTGGCAGGCCAAGAAAAACATCAGAAAGGCAGAGAAGAAGAATGGTGAGATCAGTCAAGGACAATCCTCAGACCACCTCCAGAGAGCTGCAGCATCAACTTGCTGCAGATGGTGTCACCATGCATCGGTCAACTATACAACGCACTTTGCACAAGGAGAAGCTGTATGGGAGAGTGATGCGAAAGAAGCCGTTTCTGCAAGCACGCCACAAACAGAGTCGGCTGAGGTATGCAAAAGCACATTTGGGGAAGCCAATTTCTTTTTGGAAGAAGGTCCTGTGGACTGATGAAACCAAGATTGAGTTGTTTGGTCATACAAAAAGGCGTTATGCATAGCGGCAAAAAAACACAGCTTTCCAAGAAAAACACTTGCTACCCACAGTAAAATTTGGTGGAGGTTCCATCATGCTTTGGGGCTGTGTGGCCAATGCCGGCACCGGGAATCTTGTTAAAGTTGAGGGACGCATGTATTCCACTCAGTATCAGCAGATTCTTGACAATAATGTTCAAGAATCAGTGATAAAGTTGAAGTTACGCAGGGGATGGATCTTTCAGCAAGACAATGATCCAAAACACCGCTCCAAATCTACTCAGGCATTCATGCAGAGGAACAATTACAAAGTTCTGGAATGGCCATCCCAGTCCCCAGACCTGAATATCATTGAACATCTGTGGGATCATTTGAAGAGGGCTGTCCATGCTCGGCGACCATCAAACTTAACTGAACTGGAATTGATTTGTAAAGAGGAATGGTCAAAAATACCTTCATCCAGTATCCAGGAAATCATTAAAAGCTACAGGAAGCGACTAGAGGCTGTTATTTTTGCAAAAGGAGGATCTACTAAATATTAATGTCACTTTTCTGGTGAGGTGCCCATACTTATGCACCTGTCAAATTTTGTTTGAATGCAGATTGCACATTTTCTGCTAGTACAATAAACCTCATTTCAAGGCAGAAACATTACTGTGTCCAACAGTTATTACATATATCAAACTGAAATAGCTGTTGCAAAAACACCAATTTTTATAAAACATTAAGCTTAAGAGTAATAGGGGTGCCCAAACTTTTTCATATAACTGTATAATGAATGAATAAAACATGTCCAGCAATTAAGTGATGGATTGTGCCACCACTATCACATCTTGTTTAGCACCGGCCTGTGCTAGGCCCCCCCCACCCAAGGCATACAAAAGAGAGGGGGGACAAAGAAACTATAGAAACCCCTAAGCTAGGGGGTTAGTGATCAACGGGGGGAATTTTGGAGAGATGACTCCACGTCTCCCTCCCCCACCACCCTCCTCTCTTCCTTCCCCGTCGCTCCTTCTGGGACCACAAAGGTGGGGGAGCTTCCAGGGGGTTAGGAGCCTCCCAGTCCTGAATCTTTGGGCATGACAATCCCAGGGAGTCACAAAAAATCGGCAGGTCCTCCAGGACTCTCAAGGTTGACGTTGTTCTATTGCGGCTCACGTGCAGGGCAAAGGGGAAACCCCATCTGTATGGAATCCGCTGGTCTGTCAAGATCTTTAGTAGCGGTTTAAGGATTCTTCTTTTCTGAAGTGTTACTCTGGAGAGGTCCGGGAACAGCTGCAGATCTCTGCTTTCATACGTTATGGATTTTTGTGCTCTCGCTTTGAAGTACAATATGTCATGAAAAAACAATCTCAGAATCAGGGGGATCCATTGAAGCATTCCAGAGTAATTACCTCATAAAGTGACAGTGGTCAGAATTGTAAAAATTGGCCTGGTCATTAAAGTGCAAACCACCTTTGGGGGTAAAGGGGTTAAACTTTGCCACCCTAGATTCTTTGAGGATGGATGACTGTTCCCAGTCCATTTGGAAGAGGAAGAATAGTTTTTCTAAAAATAGTTTGTGGAGATAAGGTGTAAGGACTTGTGCACAGGACCATATTTTTGGTCTGAGTGCTATCTGTTAAATTAACGGGTCGCACTCAGCCTAATGTTATGGGGCAGTGCAGATGAACAATTTTTTTCAATGCATATAAAAAAATTTGACGCATGCATGAATTTCCTCCGAAATTGATGTCTATTCATGTCTATGGGTGTGATAAAAAATCAGATGTCATACAGAGCCACATTATAGCAACAAATTTTTATGGATATAATGCAGTTCTGTAATATAGGAAACTGTAAATGGTCTTGTAAATGATTAATAGCTGCTGAGTAAAAAAAAAAAAAAAACAATTGCATACAGACAGCACACGGATGACAAGTGAGAAAAAAATTGTCCCAGTTTTCTGGATGCAACTCTATTGTGTGAACATACCCTAAGAGTTTTCTAAGGCTATTTTAAAGTTTGAATTTCTTGGGGTTTATCCATCCAAACAAGTCCCAGAACATATACTAGAGTATAAAGTTGGTCAGGTGTTTAAGGACAAAGGGCCTAAATCATTAACATTGTTGTTTCATATGTCAGTCTTAATGATGGGCGTGCAGAAGTAAGATGCACCTAATTAAAAAAAAACAACTCACGCCACTTAGGCGCATGCTATCACTGGCAGGGACTGGAGTAGATCTCTGGTGTAAGACATGCTACTAATGTGCTGTAACTTTTGAAGAGTTTGTCAAGGGGTGGTCTTAATAACATGCCACACCCACTTTGGCGGATTTGTCCAGGACTAACGTGAAATTGGCAAAAATCGTAAAATTATTGCACAACTTTGAGTGAGCAAAAAGTTTAGCAACTTTTCGAAGAATTTTACCACAGAAATCTGGCAAAACACTTTGAATTGGGGCCAAAATGATTAATTCTTAACAATAGGGAGTATCTGCTTGAGATTAAGTAGCTTGGGAAGTACTATCATTTTTAGGAGGTTTGCTCTAAGTAGAATGGCTTGTTCACACGACTGTATATTCGGTCTGAGTGCTGTTTATGAAGCAAACAGCACTCAAATGACTGTTATTCAATGGCTCTTGCTGTAAAAAAGAAAACTGGATTCCATATGAATGACAAGTGAGAAACAAAATCAAACAAGTTTTTATAGGCTCATATGAACCTACCCTAAAGATGAGTTGAAATTTCCTGCAGTTGAAGAGAGTTGATTCCAGAATTTTTATGTATTTTTGGATGTTTAAGCAATATATTAATTTCCCGCACTTCAGTAATTTGTGACCCCTGCCTCATTATAGTGAATGGTTCCATAGGTTTCATCTGAATTGCGTGTTTTTGTGGATTTATATTGAAACCCTAAAGTAAGTGCTCTGCATAGAGCACATGATAAATGTAAATTTAGTCTTCTACTGATTTTTATGAGGCTGACTGAACAAACAAAGAGCAGTTCAAGAACTATCCTGAGACATATAACTTTTTAAATCGTTTATCCAACTATTTGGCCGACAGAGCTGTATGAGGGCAAGTTTCTTGCAGGATGTTTTCATTGGTATAATTATAGTGGTGTCCAAAGAACACCGCAAGGCAGGATTCAAGTACGGCACAACAGACGAGAAGGCTGAAACAAAACTCCGGCTTTATTATGTACAAAGGAATTATATGCTGGGAGAAGATGAAAATAACAATATTTACATTAACGATATTACCAACATGAACATAGGAAGATATAGCTGGAGCGAGTCACAAACTATGCTCCAGCTATGGCAATGAAAGCTCAGAACAAACAGTACACAACAAGTTTCACAAACTACTCTGAGCTAATTCTCTATCTGGCTTTCCGCTAGTCGGGCCACACTGCTACAGCGTCCTAGCTACGGAAAAGTATGCTAAACCCTAATAGTTCACACTGATGGGTAACTCACGCGTGTGCAGATCAGGCGCAGATGGCGGCCTCCGCTTGTTCCTGGTGTGAAAGAGCTGGATGAATTCACTTGAGTCCTTTCCTTGTATACGGGATCTTTTTCTTGCAGTCGGCAGGCAAACCTTGTTTCACTCGCACAGAAATGGCTGACACGCTGTGTTGTGTGTTATCTCAAGTCCTCAATCTCCAGGGAAAACGTTCTTCAAGAAAAGGATAAATTTCTCTTCTCCTTGACACAGTCCCAAACAACAATACTTACTATAGTCCGTAATGTTCTCTTTCCATAGAGTAACAGTGTCTTCTTTATAGTCTCTGTTGATCAGAAACCCTGTAGGTGTCTCTCCCTGTTACCTGAACAAAAAACAGCAATTTAGAAATTTACTTTTACACCAGTCACAACCTTTTTTTTCTTTACTTTTACAGTTTACCGAAGAGCTGGAGAGTGGTACAATAGTGTCTGCAGGCAACAGTGAAGCATGGTGGAGTGTCTTTGTAAGTTCATGGAAGCATTTCAGCAAATGGTATTGGGGGTTTCGTTACCATTAATGGTGTCTTCAATGCTGATGAATACAGACATATACTTATACATCATGCATCTTAAAGGTATCTGATTGGCTCCAAATTTATTCTGCAGCAGGACAACGACCCCAAACATACAGCCAAAGAGCCAAAGTCATTAGGAACTACTTTCAATGTAAAGTAAACAGTCCTAGAAGTAATTATATGGCCCACATAGAGTCCCTATCTCAACAACAAATGTGTGTTGGGATTACATTACAGAAATTAGTGGCCAGATTGTTTAAAACAGTTTTAAAAAAACAAAACCTGAGTTTTCTGCTCATAGCAAAAAAAATGACAGTACAACTATAATTTTTTAAGAGCAGAGTACAAAATGTAACAAAACAGTGATATCTATTTTAGCTGTATGGCAAGACATACAAAGGGACAAGTAGGGTTGTGAGGGGAAGAGTATGAGAACTGCCAGGAGGAATTTGATAGATGGTAGGAATTAGTCTAAACAATAGACAGGATGACATGTACTGGACTTATTATCAGACTGCAGATCTCATGACCAAACTTCCTATAATGAAGGGGGGATTTATTGTTGTAACCTGGTGGGATGAAATAAGCAGCGAGAATATTGATGGTGAGTAGGCATTATATGTGCAAAAAAAAAAAATGTTGGTGTATTTCCTTAACTTATCTTTTAGGTTGCCTTCATAGAATCATAGAATCATAGAATGGTAGAGTTGGAAGGGACCTCCTGGGTCATCTGGTCCAACCCCCTGCTCAAAGCAGGATTCACTAGATCATCTCAGACAGATGTCTGTCCAGCCTCTGTTTGAAGACGTCCATTGAAGGGGAACTCACCACCTCTCGTGGCAGCCTGTTCCACTCATTAATCACCCTAACTGTCAAAAAGTTTTTTCTAATATCTAATCTGTGTCTCCTCCCATTTAGTTTCATCCCATTGCTTCTAGTCTTTCCTTGTGCAAATGAGAATAAAGATGATCCTTCTACAATGTGACAGCCCTTGACATATTTGTAGACAGCTATTAAGTCTCCTCTCAGTCTTCTTTTTTGCAAGCTAACCATTCCCAAATCCTGCAACCGTTCCTCATAGGACATGGTTTGCAGACCAGTCACCATTCTGGTCGCTCTTCTCTGAACTTGCTCCAGTTTGTCGATGTCTTTTTTAAAATGTGGTGCCCAAAACTGTACACAGTATTCCAGATGAGGTCTGACCAAAGAGGAGTAAAGACCGATAATGACTTCACGTGATCTAGACTGTATGCTTCTGTTAATACATCCCAGAATTGTATTTGCCTTTTTTGCTGCTGCATCACACTGTTGACTCATGTTCAGTCTATGATCTATTAGTATACCTAAGTCTTTTTCACATGTACTGTTGCTTAGCTCTATTCCTCCCATTCTGTATATGCTTTTTTCATTTTTATTGCCCAGATGTAGTACTTTGCATTTTTCCCTGTTAAAAACCATTCTGTTGGTTGCTGCCCACTGCTCCAGTTTATTTAGGTCTTTTTGAATCCTCTCTCTCTCTTCTCTAGTATTAGCTATCCCTCCTAGCTTTGTGTCATCAGCAAATTTAATCAGTTTACCCTCAATTCCTTCATCTAAATCATTGATAAAGATGTTGAACAATACAGGTCCCAGGACGGAGCCCTGTGGTACCCCACTTGAGACATTCATCCAGCTGGATGTGAAGCCATTTACAACCACCCTTTGAGTCCGATCACTAAGCCAGTTATGAATCCACCTAACAGTTGCCTGGTCCATTGCATACTTGGTCATTTTTTCAATAAGGATGATGTGAGATACTTTGTCAAATGCTTTGCTGAAGTCAAGATATACTATATCTACAGCATTTCCCTGATCCACCCAGTCAGTGATTCTGTCATAGAAGGAAATTAAGTTAGTCTGACATGACTTGTTAGTTACAAACCCATGCTGACTCTGGTTAATCACTTCATTCTTATCCATGTACTTACATACATGTTGTTTAATAATTTGTTCAAAGATCTTTCCTGGTATAGAAGTCAGACTCACCGGCCTATAGTTCCCTGGGTCCACCTTCTTCCCCTTTTTGAAGATAGGAACAACATTTGCTCTTCTCCAGTCTTCTGGGACTTCTCCTGTTCTCCAAGAATTTTCAAAGATTATGGAGAGTGGTTCTAAAATTTCTTCTACAATCTCCTTCAGTACTCTGGGGTGTAATTCATCTGGACCTGGAGACTTGAACTCATTTATGTTAGCTAAATATTCCCTCACAATCTTTCTGTTTACTGATAACTTGGATTCCTCTATTCCTTTAAAAGGACAGTGAAGATCAGTTGATGTTACATTTTCTTTCTGAGAGAAAACAGATGCAAAATAGGAATTAAAAAGTTCGGCCTTCTCAACATCCTCTCTTACCATTTCTCCATTTTCATCCTGTAAAAATCCTATAGCATCTTTGACTTTTCTTTTACTTTTGACATACCCCCAAAATCCTTTTTTATTGCTTTTGACATCTCTTGCAAGCCTTAATTCATTGTCAGCTTTAGCTAACCTGATACGTGCCCTGCAGGATCTGCAGACTGCATTATAATCTTCTTTAGATATGCCTCCCTCTTTCCATTTAATAAACATTTCTTTCTTTCTTTTTAGCATGTGTTTAAGTTCTGTGTTCATCCACCCTGGTTTCCTTAAATGCTTCCCATTCTTCCTACTTTTCGGGATTGTTAACGATTGTGCTTTGAGAATCTCATTTTTAAAAATTTCCCATCCTTCCTGGACATTTTTGTGCTTAAGGACATCCAGCCATTGGATCCCTCCTATTCTCTTTCTGAGTCTCTTAAAATCTGCCTTTCTAAAATCTAACCTTGAAGTTTGAGTCTTCACATGTCTTCCTCCTCTAGTTATCCAAAATTCTATAATAGCATGATCGCTGCCTCCTAGGGTCCCAGCCACCTTTACCTCCTCAACCATTTCCTCCCTGTTTATAAGGATTAGATCCAAAGTAGCAGATCCCCTTGTTTTCTCCCCTACCTTTTGGAAGATAAAGTTGTCAGCAAGAGAGGATAAGAATTTGCTTGACCAGTTAGTTTTACTTAAGAGAGATTCCCAACAAATGTCTGGATAGTTGAAATCTCCCATGACCACTACGTCATATTTTTTGGAGAACTTGGTCATTTGATACATAAAGAGTTCATCCATATCTTCAGCTTGCCCAGGTGGCCTGTAGTAAATGCCTACAATGGTGTCCTTTCCGTTGTTCTCTCCTTGTATTCTTACCCAAACAGTTTCCACAGAACTCCCAGTCTCTGAAGCTTCAATATCTGTGCAGATATACGCTTTTCTAACATACAATGCAACACCTCCTCCTCGTTTATCAAGTCTGTTTCTTGCAAATAAGTTGTATCCTTTTAGCCTTTTATTCCAATCATGTGTATCGTCCCACCAAGTTTCAGTGATTCCAATGACATCATATTCCTTTTCCTGCATTAGTAGTTCCAATTCTCCTTGTTTGTTGCCCATGCTTTGTGCATTTGTATAAAAACATTTTAGTTTGTGATTGGTTTCTCTTCCTCCCACATTTTTATTATTTAGATTTTTTTGTCTTTGTTCTTCTTTTCCACTTCCAGTAGCAGAGATCTCAATAGTATTTGTCAGCTGTATGGCTTTTTCTGGCCTTTTGCTTCCCTTCCCACATTGTTCTAGTTTAAAGCTCTTCTGATGAGTGTAGCAAGGCGACTTCCAAATACATGTTTTCCAGTCTTCGTAAGGTGCACCCCATCTCTAGCAAGTAGTCCATCGTATAGGTAATTCATTCCGTGATCCAGAAATCCAAATCCTTGTTGACGGCACCATCGACGTAGCCAGTTGTTCACCTGTAGAATCTTATTCCACCTCATTGTTCCATGGCCATCCACTGGGAGGATGGATGAGAAGACCACCTGCGCTCCCAATTCTTTCACTTTCTTGCCTAAGTCTTCAAAGTCACTGCAGATGGTTTCCAGGTCCTTTCTTGCGGTGTCATTTGTCCCCACATGTATTAGCAGGAATGGGTAGTGATCTGTAGGTCTGAAGAGTCTTGATATCCTGTCAGACACATCTTTAATTTTTGCTCCTGGAAGACAGCACATTTCTCTTGAGGTTATGTCTGGTCTGCAGATAGCGGCCTCTGTTCCTCTTAACAGGGAATCCCCCATGACCACCACTCTCCGTTTTTTCTTCACAACGTTCTTCTTTCTCCATCCAGGAGGATTCTGAGGGCTTACAAGGTTATTCATTGCTGGCAAAGTCTTATCTTGCTGTATTTCTTCATGGTTCTCCTGTGTGAGAGCCTGGTACTGGTTCCTGAGCAGTATGGGTGCTGACTGCCTCTCGATCCTCCTGCTTCTGTGGGTCACATGCTTCCATTCCTCTGTTTCGTCAGGTGCAGTTCGAATTTCTTCTCTTTCTGAATCATGAAGAGATAATTCTGCTCTGTCTAAGAACTCTTCACCTTCCTTAATGATTTTCAAGGTAGTTAACCTCTCTTCTAGATTTCGCAACTTTTCCTCCAACAGGGACACAAGCTTGCATTTCTGGCATGTGAAGTCTGGCTTTTCCACTGGCAAGTCTGTGAACATGTAGCAGGATATGCAGCTCACCAAATGGCTCCTGGACTCTTCCATGTTCTTATTGTTAATGTTCTGAAAACAGTGAAAAAAGCTTAAAAAAAAAGCTTCAAAATGCGCGCGCCTATCGGCGCGCGGTTTACCGATGTCCTCTTTTCAGCTCCAACAGCCAAAATCCAGTGTTCTTTGAGCTCGCGGAGACTCTTCACTTACCCCAAAATGCAGTGGGAATATGCAAATTATTTCCTCAGGACTCCTCCCCTGGTTTACCGATGTCCTCTTTTCAGCTCCAACAGCCAAAATCCAGTGTTCTTTGAGCTCGCGGAGACTCTTCACTTACCCCAAAATGCAGTGGGAATATGCAAATTATCTCCTCAGGACTCCTCCCCTGGTTTACCGATGTCCTCTTTTCAGCTCCAACAGCCAAAATCCAGTGTTCTTTGAGCTCGCGGAGACTCTTCACTTACCCCAAAATGCAGTGGGAATATGCAAATTATTTCCTCAGGACTCCTCCCCTGGTTTACCGATGTCCTCTTTTCAGCTCCAACAGCCAAAATCCAGTGTTCTTTGAGCTCGCGGAGACTCTTCACTTACCCCAAAATGCAGTGGGAATATGCAAATTATCTCCTCAGGACTCCTCCCCTGGTTTACCGATGTCCTCTTTTCAGCTCCAACAGCCAAAATCCAGTGTTCTTTGAGCTCGCGGAGACTCTTCACTTACCCCAAAATGCAGTGGGAATATGCAAATTATCTCCTCAGGACTCCTCCCCTGGTTTACCGATGTCCTCTTTTCAGCTCCAACAGCCAAAATCCAGTGTTCTTTGAGCTCGCGGAGACTCTTCACTTACCCCAAAATGCAGTGGGAATATGCAAATTATCTCCTCAGGATTCCTCCCCTGGTTTTGCCTTTATTATATATACTTCTCAGCATTGAAATTGAAATACCGAAAAGGAAAAGTTCTTTAATTATGGGTATCATAGGATCGATAGACATGTTTATAATATGCGACTCATGAAACAATGGAAACATTTTCAAAACATCGCAATTTATTCAGTGTCGAGTATGAATGCCAGGTGCAGAAATACATGCACTTAAATGCCTTAGCATGCCAACAATGATGTTATTAATGGTTGTCTGAGATATTTTCTACCTCACAAATTGCTCCTGGGCATGCAAACCATCAAGATCCACTGCTCGCAGCTCCCTTTACAATTGTTGATCAAAGACATCCCATATGTGCTTAATGGGAGACAAGTCTGGAGATGCTGCAGGCCATGGAGTCACATTTAGACTTCACAGGCTGCTTGCCACAGTACAACAAATTACATGCGGCTTGGCACTATCATATTGAAAAATGTCTGCAGGGACGCTTTGGACAAATGACTGTACCACTGGTTACATGACAAAATTAATATACACTGTGTTCCAAATTATTATGCAAATAATATTTTCTCAGATTTTCCCAAATTACCTATATGAATTGCAGTCATTGTAATTTTCCAGTCAAATAACTATTAGAGTACAATTGAAAGGTTTTTGTACAAACTGCCTATGATAACAGTATATTTAAAAAAAAATAAAAAACTCAAACTGCACTCAAAATGCATGTTCCAAATTATTATGCACAGCAGAGTTTTCAACCTTTTCATTTTAATAAAGAACAAAAAAATGGTCATTTTTGAAATTATAAGCATTAGCAGGTTATTAGAAACTGAAATCAAACAGTTTTCAACTCAAAACTTTATTCTAGGTGATGTTACATTTGCACATAGGACCGCTTGTTCGAAAGGAGCTTCTGAACTCTCTCGTCCATTGAATTTGTCAGGTTTTGGATGGTTTCTGCTTTAATTGTTTTGCATGAGGACAGAATACCCTCCCAGAGCTGTTGCTTAGATGTGAACTGCCTCCCGCCATCATAGACACTCCTTTTGATGATGCTCCAGAGGTTCTCAATGGGGTTGAGGTCAGGGGAGCATGGGTGCCACACCATAAGTTTGTCCCCTTTTATGCCCATAGCAGCCAGAGATGCAGATGTGTTATGTGCAGCATGAGACGGGCCATGTAACATTGAGCTGCTCGTGTACCTGGAATGAAAACTAGAGTGGTCCAGGTAACAAACATTATGCCACCCCATACCATAATCCTGTGAGTAGGAATAGTGTGTAGTAATGAGCGAGCACTAAAATGCTAGGGTACTCGTTGCTCAGGTCGAGCAAATTGGAATGCTTGAGTGCTTGGTGCGAGCAACGAGCCCAATGTAAGTCTATGGAAAATTCGAGTATTTTTCTGGCTCCCCCCCCCCCCGGGCGGTCTGCAGAGAGCCTAAAAATTGCCCAAATCGATGAGAACAGTGCTGAAATTACATGAGAACACCATGGGGAAGACCCCTGGAAGCATCTCTGACTCCCAGGTCACTGCTGTCAACAATGTTGTTAGAGGTATTACGCCACTTTTACGGACTCAGAATAAAACATACAAAAACTAAACTAAAATGGGTTTTCTGTGAAAAATGTTAAGGAACATCCTTTCCAGGGTAATGACTTGTATATAAGGCAAAAAAAAAATAACCTAAAACAAAAATGCTCTTCCACACCTTGGGCTGTGTTCACACATAGCGGCCCTTGTAAATTCTACAATAGCTCAGCAACCGGTGAATCCTCGCAGAGCAGAGTGCAGACCGGACAGTATAATGGGTACCACATAGTCCTCCATACAGTATTATGGGCACCACATAGTCCTACATACAGTATTATGGGCCCCATATATTGCTCCATGCAGAATAATGACCCCACATAGTCCTCCGTACAGTATAATAGGCACCACATAGTCCTCCATACAGTGTTATGGGCCCCATATATTGTTCCATACAGAATAATGACCCCACATAGTCCTCCGTACTGTATAATAGGCACCACATAGTCCTCCATACAGTATTATGGGCCCCATATATTGCTCCATACATAATAATGGACCCCATATAATGCTCCATGCAGAATACTGGCCCCCATATAACGCTCCATACAGGATACTGTTCCCCATATAACTCTCCATACAGGATACTGGTCCCCTATATAACACTTCATAAAGGATACTGGCCCCCATATAATGCTCCATACAGGATACTGGCCCCCATATAATGCTCCATACAGGATACTGGCCCCCATATAACGCTCCATAGAGGATACTGGCCCCCATATAACGCTCCATACAGAATACTGGCTCCGATATATTGCTCCATGCAGGCTGTGCCCTCACATAATGCCCCATGCAGGATGTCACTTCCCCCTCATATAATGCCCCATGCAGGATGTCACCCCCCCATATAATGCCCCATGCAGGATGTCACCTCTCCCCCTCCCTTATAATGCCCCAGGAAGGATGTCACCCCCCATATAATGCCCCATGCAGAATGTCACCTCTCCCCCCCATATAATGCCCCCATACATTTAGAAAAAAAAAATCAGATACTCATCTCACTTCTCACCTGCTGCCACAGCTACGGACTCCCCACTCGCACCAGCATCTTCCCGCTCTGCGCTGTGATGGCTCAGGAGAGGGTGTGGTGTAAAGACGTCACCGCGCCCTCTGACCTGAGACGTCACAGTGCAGCAGCCGCGCAAGACACCAGAAATGCTGCGGAGGCACGGGGAGAGGTAAATATTGTGCCTGCTACCGGGGACCTGAGCAAGCGGGGGCGGGCGCTGGCACCGGCACCGCTTTCCTCCGCTCACGGGTCCCATAGCACGCCGGGTGCCTGACCATGAGTGGGCCCCCACGCCTGCTCAGGGCCCCGGCACTTGCCTGGGTTTGCTGGGTGCTGATGCCAGGCCTGTACAAAGGCACAGGAAACTTGGTAAAAGTTGAAGGAAAGATGAATGCAAGATGTTATCAGCAAATACTGGAGGCAAATTTGCACTCCTCAGCCTGGAAGCTGCGCATGGGATGTACTTGGACGTTCCAACATGACAACAATCCAAAACACAAGACCAAGTCGACCTGGAGGCTTTTTGCCAAGAAGAATGGGCAGCTTTACCATCTGAGAAATTAAAGAACCTCATCCACAACTACCACAAAAGACTTCAAGCTGTCATTGATGTTAGAGGGGGCAATACACGGTATTAAAGGGAATCTGTCACCCCCTGGGAGATATCAGACCGCTACTATGGGCATACAGGTTATGAAAAAGTAAGCCTATACATGCCAGTATGGCCCATGGTAGAGGTCTGATTGCAGAGAAAAGTAGTTTTATCTTTTTGGTTTTCAACAGGCTTAGTGTCCGGGGGTCGCCAAGAAATATCCGACTATCTGATTATTATTCCCCTAAATCGCCGCCTATCAGCCTAGTTACCATTTTCCCTCTCTCCCCCGCACGTCACAGGGCGCTGTGACATGTGCTTTCCCTCCTCACCTCCCGGCACATGTACAAAGCGCAGCACTCATAGACCATGGTTTGTTTCCTACTGGCCGGGTTTGTATCTGATTAGTCCTTTTAGTCCACCGCGAGCTGCCGGCAAGCCAGGACGGATCGCTATGGAGACCGGGGGCCATCAGAAGGTAAGTATAATGTATATTTTTTATTTTTTACCATTCTTTTACGGTCACACTATATAAATCCATGCCGTTTGCATGGATTTATATAGTGTGACCAAGTTGTCAATCACTTTCCAAGTGATGCTAAAATCGCTTGGAAAGCGCTTGACAATCCGCATGCGGAAATGCATGTGCAAAACGCTTCACTTCCGCTAGTCCCTGGCAGGAAAAACGCATGTAAAATCCGCATGCATTTTTTCTGCCAGGGAGATGCAGAAACGCTCAGGAAAAATCCGGAGCATTTCTGCATCGTGGGCACATAACCTAAATGGTGCACCAGTGGATCATCAGAGATTGTGTTATTTTTTTATAACCCAACCCTGACTTGTACTTCTCAACAACTTTGTCCCTGACTTGTTTGGAGATCTCATTGCTCTTCCTGGTGTTGTTTGGTTAGTGGTGCCTCTTGCTTAACCCCTTTAAAGCCCAAGACGTACTAATATGTATCTGCGACCTGGGCTTTAAGAGCCTTATACGTATTAGTACGTCTTTGCAATCGCGCCCGCACACAGGCTGTGCGGGCTAGATCGCCGCCGGGTGTCAGCTGATTGTCACAGCTGACATCTGGTACTATGTGCAGGGAGCGGTCCCGCACTTTAACCCCTGCAATTCTGTGATCGAAGTCGAACGCAGCATTGCGGTGGCAAGGGGAGGTGATCGCAATACTCACCTCCTCTTCCGGCCTCCAGCGCTGTCTGCCTCGGCTTCCCAGATGTTGCCATGACGACCCGATGTCGTCATGACAACATCCGGGTCACCAGACAGCAGGCAGATATTTTGGTCATGCGCAGTGCATGACCAAACTATGTTCTGCATCTGCAGCGCTGACAGCCTGCATAGCACAGGGATGGTGCTCCATCCCTATGCTATGCAGGCGATCAGAATAAAAAAAGTGAAAGTTCCATAGTGGGACAAAGTATAAAGTTAAAAAAAGTGTCAGAAAGTGAAAAGAAAATGTAAAAATATTAAACAAAAAATAAAAAAAAATAATCCACCAAAAATAAAAATATAATGTACCCATCAATAAATATTATTATGAAAAATAAACAATAAAAAGTGCACATATTTGGTATCGCCGCGTCCGGAACGACCTGACCTATAAAACTGTCCCACTAGTTCACCCCTTCAGTGAACACGGTAAAAAAAATAAATAAAAAACAAAGCAAAAAACAATGCTTTATCATCATAACGCCAAACAAAAATGGAATAACACGTGATCAAAAAGACTAATATAAATAAAAATGGTACCGCTGAAAACGTCATCTCATCACGCAAAAAACAAGCCACCATACCGCTCCATCAGCCAAAAAATAAAAAAGTTATAGCTTTCAGAATAAAGCGATGCAAAAAAAAAAAATTTTTCTATAAAATTGCTTTTATTATGTAACAGCGCCAAAACATAGAAAAACTATATAAATGTGGTACCGCTGTAAACGTACTGACCCGAAGAATAAAGCTACCTTATCAATTTTACCACACGCGGAACAGAATAAAAAAAAAAAACAATTCCTGAATTGTTGGTTTTTGTTTATTCTGCCTCCCAAAAATTGGAATAGAAAGCGATCAAAAAATGTCACGTGCCTGACAATGGCACCAATAAAAACATCAACTCATCCCGCAAAAAAAAAGCCGTCACATGACTTTGTCGGCCAAAATATGGAAAAATTATAGCTCTCAAAATATGGCGATGCAAAAACTAGATTTTACAAAAAAAATGCGTCTTTTAGTGTGTGCGAATCATAAAAACCCGATATGATTCTGGTATCACTGTAATCACACCGACCCGGAGAATAAAATCGTCTAATCACTTATACCGCACGAGGAACGGCGTAAAAAATAAACTCTCGGGTTAGGGTTGTGCTAGGGTTAGGGTTGGTGTTAGGGTTAGGGTTATGCTAAGGTTGGGGTTAGGGTTGGGCTAGGGTTAGGGTTGGGCTAGGGTTGGGGTTGGGCTAGGGTTGGGGTTGGGCTAGGGTTAGGGTTGGGCTAGGGTTAGGGTTGGGTTTGGGCTAGGGTTGGGGTTAATGTTGGGCTAGGGTTGGGGATGGGCTAGGGTTAGAATTGGGGTTGGGGTTAGGGTTGTGCTAGGGTTAGGGTTGGGGTTAGGGTTGGGCTAGGGTTGGGCTAGGGGTACGGTTGGGCTAGGTTTGTGCAAGGGTTAGGGTTGGGCTTGGTTTGTGCTAGGGTTAGGGTTGTGGTTAGGGTTGGGGTTGGGCTAGGGTTAGGGTTGGGCTAGGGTTATGGTTGGGCTAGGGTTAGGGTTGGGCTAGGGTTATGGTTGGGCTAGGGTTAGGGTTGGGATTTTTTTCAAAAGTAAAAAAAAAAAAGATGAAGATTTGGCAACTAGTGTTGAGCGCAAGTGCTCGCTACTTGAGTTTGCATTGGGTGCTCGGGTATGCATTGAGTATCGCGGGTGCTCAAATGACATGCTCTAGTCTCTGCTTCGCGGCCAAAAAATCCTTTCGGGGATTGCCTGCCATGCACGAGCGATCCCCACATGTTTTTTTTGGGGTGTCTAATAACCTTGAAACATGCGGGCGGGGACTCCAAGCATGTCACTCAAGCACCCGTGATACATGGTGCATACCTGAGTACCTGATGAAAACTCAAGTAGCGAGCACTTGCGCTCAAGACTAATGACAACTTATTCAATATGATGACCTAATGTTATCAAATTCTGTGTCGTACCTTTGGGTTCAAAATGTTCACTATACGCCTTGATAAAATCCTTGAGGGGTGTAGTTTCCAAAATGAGGTTACTTGTGGGGGGTTTCCACTATTTAGGCACATCAGGGGCTCTACAAACGCGACATGGTGTCCGCTCTCGATTCCAGCCAATTTTTACGTTCAAAAAGTCACACAGTGCTCCTTCCCTTCTGAACTCTGGCGTGTGCCCAAACACTGTATTTTCCCCACATATGGGGTATTGGCGTACTCAGGAGAAATTGCACAAAAGTTTTTGGGGTCCATTTTTTCCTGTTACCCTTGTGAAAATAAAAAAATTGTGGCTAAAACATCATTTTTGTGGAAAAAGTTTGATTTTTTTATTTTCACGGCTCCATGTTATAAACTTCTGTAAAGGACTTGGGGGTTCAGGGTGCTCACCACACAGCTAGATAAGTTCCCTGAGGGGTCTAGTTTCCAAAATGGTGTCACTTGTGGGAGGTTTCCATTGTTTAGGCACATCAGGGGCTCTCCAAACACAACATGGCGTCCGCTAATTATTCAAGCAGATTTTACAATCAAAAAATCAAATGGCGCTCCTTCTCTTCCAAACCCTGCTGTGTGCCCAAACAGTGTTTTTTCCCCACATATGGGGTATCTGCGTGCCCAGGGGAAATTGCACAACACATTTTAGGGTCCATTTTTTCCTGTTATCCCTGCGAAAATAAAAAAAATTGGGTCTAAAGTAACATTTTTGTGAAAAAAGTTAAATGTTCATTTTTTTCTTCCACATTCCAAAAATTCCTGTGAAGCACCTGAAAGGTTAATAAAGTTCTTGAATGTGGTTTTGAGCACCTTGAGGGGTGCAGTTTTTAGAATGGTGTCACTTTTGGGTATTTTCTGTCATAAAGACCCCTCAAAGTGACTTCAAATGTGATGTGGTCCCTAAAAAAATGGTGTTGTAAATTTTGTTGGAAAAATTAGAAATCGCTGGTCAACTTTTAACCCTTATAGCTTCCTAATAAAAAAAAAAAATTGGTTCCAAAATTGTGCTGATGTAAAGTAGACATGTGGGAAATGTTATTTATTAACTATTTTGTGTGACATATCGCTCTGATTTAAGGGCATGAAAATTCAAATTTTGAAAATTGCAAAATTTTCTACATTTTCGCCAAATTTCCATTTTTTTCACAAATAAACGCAAGTAATATGAAAGAAATTTTACCACGATCATGAAGTACAATATGTCACGAAAAAACAATCTCAGAATCAGGGGGATCCGTTGAAGCGTTCCAGAGTTATTACTTCATAAAGTGACAGTGGTCAGAATTGTAAAAATTGGCCTGGTCATTAACATGCAAACCACCGTGGGTTGTAAAGGGGTTAATGGTGTTGCAGCCTCTCTGGCCTTTCAGAAAAGGTGTGTATATACTGACAGACCATGTGACACTAACATTGCACACAGGTGGACTTCCTTTCACTAAGCATGTGACTTATGAAGGTAATTGCTAGCGACAAAAAATTTTAGGGGCTTCATTGCAAAAGTGGTGAATACATATACACATGGCAATTTTTAGTTACTTGATCCAATAAATTTAATTTATGCTTATATTTTTCTCTCTTCACTTCACCAACCTAGACTATTTAGTGCTGATGCATCACACATAAATCCGATTTACAAAAATATTTAAACACAGGTTGTCAAGTAACAAAATGGGGAAAAGCCAAGGGGGGTTGAATACTTTCACAAGTCACTGAATGTTATAACTGATCAAAAATCCAGTACTGATATGAAAACTTGTTCTTGTGCAATTACTTATACACTGCTCAAAAAAATAAAGGGAACACTCAAATAACACATCCTAGATCTGAATGAATGAAATATTCTCATTGAATACGTTGTTCTGTACAAAGTTGAATGTGCTGACCACAAAATCACACAAAAATCATCAATGGAAATCAAATTTATTAACCAATGGAGGCCTGGATTTGGAGTCACTCCCAAAATTAAAGTGGAAAAACACACTACAGGCTGATCCAACTTTGATGTAATGTCCTTAAAACAAGTCAAAATGAGGCTCAGTATTGTGTGTGGCCTCCACGTGCCTGTATGACCTCCTTACAACGTCTGTGCATGCTCTTGATGAGGCTGCGGATGGTCTCCTGTGGGATCTCCTCCCAGACCTGGACTAAAGCATCCGCCAACTCCTGGACAGTCCGTGGTGCAACGTTACGTTTGTGGATGGAGCAAGACATGATGTCCCAGATGAGCTCAATCGGATTCAGGTCTGAGGAATGGGTGGGCCAGTCCATAGCTTCAATGCCTTCATCTTGCAGGAACTGCTGACACACTCCAGCCACATGAGGTCTGGCATTGTCCTGCATTAGGAGGAACCCAGGGCCAACCGCACCAGCATATGGTCTCACAAGGGGTCTGAGGATCTCATCTCGGTACCTAATGGCAGTCAGGCTACCTCTGGCGAGCACATGGAGGGCTGTGCGGCCCTCCAAAGAAATGCCACCCCACACCATTACTGACCCACTGCCAAACCGGTCATGCTGAAGGATGTTGTAGGCAGCAGATCGCTCTCCATGGTGTCTCCAGACTCTGTCACGTCTGTCACATGTGCTCAGTGTGAACCTGCTTTCATCTGTGAAGAGCACAGGGCGCCAGTGGCGACTTTGCCAATCCTGGTGTTCTGTGACAAATGCCAAGCATCCTGCAGAGTGTTGGGCTGTGAGCACAACCTCCATCTGTGGACGTCGGGCCCTCATACCACCCTCATGGAATCGGTTTCTAACCGTTTATGCAGACACATGCACATTTGTGGCCTGCTGGAGGTCATTTTGCAGGGCTCTGGCAGTGCTCCTCCTGTTCCTCCTTGCACAAAGGCGGAGGTAGCGGTCCTGCTGCTGGGTTGTTGCCCTCCTAAGGCCCCCTCCACGTCTGCTGGCGTACTGGCCTGTCTCCTGGTAGCGCCTCCAGCCTCTGGACACTACGTTGGCAGATACAGCAAACCTTCTTGCCACAGCTCGCATTGATGTGCCATCCTGGATGAGCTGCACTACCCGAGCAACTTCTGTGGGTTATAGAGTCCGTCTCATGCTACCACGAGTGTGAAAGCACAACCAACATTCAAAAGTGACCAAAACATCAGCCAGAAAGCATTGGTACTGAGATGTGGTCTGTGGTCCCCACTCCTTTATTGAGTGTGTCTTGATAATTGCCAATAATTTCCATCTATTGCCTATTCCATTTGCACAACAGCATGTGAAATTGATTGTCAATCAGTGTTGCTTCCTAAGTGGACAGTTTGATTTCACAGAAGTTTGATTTACTTGGAGTTATATTCTGTTGTTTAAGTGTTTCCTTTATTTTTTTGAGCAGTGTACAATATTCCCATTAGTCAAGTCTGACCCCAGGACTGTTAGGCTGTGTGCCCACGTAGCGTTTTACAAGCGTTTATGCTGCGGAATTTCCGCAGCATAAACGCTTGGGAAATGCTAGGTCATCCGCCCCCCATGGTCCCCAATGACAAGCCGCACTTTCAATGCCCATGTTGCGGATTTTTCTGCAGCGTTTATGCTGCGCTCAAAAATCCGCAGCATGTCCATTAATTTTGCGGACACGCAGCGTAATCGCCGCCATTGACTTGCATTGAAATGCATAATATCCATGTCAGTACATTTGTACACACGGATATTATGCGTTTCTATGTGCGGATGGTACCCAAGTCTGGAGGAGAGGAGACTCTCCTCCAGACCCGGGTACCATAGAAACTGTAAAAAAAAGAATTTAAAATAAAAAACAAAGTTTATACTCACCTTCCGATGTCTTCCCGGTGTTTTGTCTGCTCCGTCCAGTGTCTTGCAATGTTCACGTTGATGTGAAGGACCTGCCATGACGTCACTGAGTCATGTGACCCATCACATTGCTCAATGACGTCACCGCAGGTCCTTCACACCACCGCAAGCAATGCAAGACACTGGACGGAGCAGACAAAACACCGGGAAGACATCGGAAGATGAGTATAAACTTTTTTTTTTTTTTTCACCATTCTTATTCTTTTTTTTAACTAACTTGGTCACACTATCTAAATCCATGCCAGTTGCATGGATTTATATAGTGTGAACAAGTTGTCAAGAACTTTTCCAAGTGATGCTAAAATCGCTTGGAAAAGCGCTTGATAATCCGCATGCAGAAATGCATGCAAAGACGCTTCACAAACGCTTCTACCTGGCGGGAAAAACGCATGTAAAATCCGCATGCGTTTTTCCTGCCAGGGAGAAGCGTAAAAAATATGCTTAATTTCCGCAACGTGGGCACATGGCCTTATACAGCAAGGCAGCGGTGCTAACTTCTGAGCCACAGTGCTTTATATTCAGACTGACTACTGTATATTCAAACTCACTAAAAGGCTTGGACTATTGACTTCCATCAACGCAATCATTCTGCATAAAAAATCATTCTGACACAGCTTAGATTACAACAAATGTGTATTCTCTCTATTTTTTTTATTTACACAAGCCCTTGTTCTGAATCCATATATTTAATCTCTACATGTTCCTTTTTGTCATTCTGTAGTAATTTCTGTCCTCACAAGCAGCTCTGTTACGCTTGAGTCTAGTTTCAGCCACATATCACTGATACAAATCCGATTTTTCAGGTGAGATAGACAGACATTTATTATTGATGCTTGGTCTCTAGTGGCAGATTTAATGGCTAGATAAAATGAGTGTGGTCTGCATAGCAATGGTAGCTTAGACTGTGACATTGGATGTTTCCTAGAGCCAGATAATATATTGCATATAGCAGTGGTGATAAAATATAACCCGGAGTAATGGACTAGAAGAATATCTCCCATAAGAGAGCCCTTGTGATCTGACTGCAGAAAGCCAAGCACCGAACTAGCCAGGGTGAACCACTTTTAAGTGCCCTATTAAAATGATCTTGTCTTCTATTGTATCAAAATCAGAGTGGTCAAAGGAAATTGTGATAGAATGTTTGACTTTGATACAGAACCCATAGTAATGATAGCCTTGCACAGCTTTTTAAGCATTGATGCAGTGTATGCTGCTCTGATTGTTTCTATGCCACAAAAATCTAGCAGGGGACATTTATTTTTTTGGGCTCTACACTTTAATGTTTACCATGTATTGTCTTAAAAATGGTAAAAATTGTGAGGTTTTATGGTAAAAAAAATAAGCAATTCTGCCATTTTATACTATTTTTGGGTAGGTATGAAAACCAAAGGGGTATTTTTATCGTTTGTTTTGTTTTTTTTTTTGCTTTAGAGCATTTAGCATGTAATACTTTTAATAGTTTGGACTGTTATGGATGTGGCAATACCATCTTTGTTTATATTTTCATTAACTTGGAGGGAAAAGGGGTTAATTATTTGAACTTTTACTTTATATTTTTAAGGTTTTACTTTTTTGTCCCATTAGGGGCTAGAAACTGTAACTGCTTGATCGCAGCCATTGTGCCTAAGTTTTTGTTAACAGCATTCAGAAGTATGCTTTACAGCATTTTTGTGGATTATAGGATACAATAAAAAGGATGTTAACTGATTTCCATGACAGTTTCTATATGTTTTGTGAAGGAACCCTGATAAAGCATTTGTAAAACGCGCATCAGGTGTTTGGTGGGTGAGTCTCTGATTACTATATGCACCTTTTGAACTTTGACAATCAATAATTGGGAATTACTTTATTTGGCACTCCAATCTGAATCACTGTGTGGATATAGAATTCCACTCGTATATGTGATTCCATATTCTTAGCGACAATTGTATAATTATATATCTCTATAGGTACTTTTTCTGTGTATACTATTTTGTATAGTGATTGGTGCCTTTTTTACTATTGGGGCTCCCTTGTTGGCTCACCCAATAATTTGTCATTTTATGTTTTGTTGGATATTGATACTTTTTTTTTTAATATTTAATACAATCTATTGTCTTTAATAAAATTATCAACTGTATTTACTTCAGTCCTGGCACATTTGTTCTAATTGGTTTCTTATGACTGTGAATGGTAGATTCTGTGCCAACTATATATATAAGTGTTACTGGCCATTGTAATCCTGCCTGTGATGATAATGAGATGACTACTGAAAAGTGATCTCTACAGAACAGAAAGTGTCACTCTATTATGAGATAATTGGCAAGTGTGAAAACTGCAACAGACCGCAACATGAGAAATTAAAAGAAAAAAATAAACTATCACCAAGAAAACAGTAATAATGCATATCATTTTATTGAGATACTTCCCCTAGATCACATATGTCAAACTCCACACCACAGAGTGAGTATATTTGGCCCTGGATGCCGACACCGGCTCCACCCTCACCCAACATCGCACTTTCAACTGTATTGGCATCCTGGATTGCCGATACAGTTGAAAGCAATGATGGAGGAAGAAGCGTCAGCTGATGCGACCTCTCCCATCATTCCCCCTCTGCGTCTGAAGTCTCAGCGCAGAGGGCATGATGACATCATTACAACGCGCCTGCTGAGCCAAGGTGTGCAGAAGATCAGAAGAGACGGGAGCAGCAGGGAAACTGGGAGAGGCAAGTTTTTTTGTTTTTTTTTAATGTGGGGCCATTATACTGTATAGAGCACTTTTTGTGGCCATTAAACTGTACGGAGCATTATGTGGGGCCATTATACTGTACGGAGCACTATGAGGCTATTATACTGTATGGAGCACTATTTGGGGCCATTCTACTATATGGAGCACTATTTGGGGCCATTATACTGTATGGAGTACTACAGTGGGAAAAATAAGTATTTGATACACTGCTGATTTTGCAAGTTCTCCCACCTACAAAAATGGAGAGGTCTGGAACTTTTAATGTAGGTACACTTCAACTGTCAGAGACAATTTAAACATAAAAAAAACAGAAAATCACACTGTATGATTTTTAAAAAATTAAATTGCATTTTATTGCATTAAATAACTATTTTATCACCTACCAACCAGCAAGAATTCTGGCTCTCACAGATCTGTTAGTTTTTCTCTATGAAGCCCTCCTACTCTGCACTCAATACTTGTATTAATTGCACCTGTTTCAACTTGTTACCTCTATAAAAGACACCTGTCCACACACTCAGTGAATCACACTTCAACCTCTCCACCATGGCCAAGACCAAACAGCTGTCTAAGGACACCAGGGACAAAATTGTAGACTTGCACAAGGCTGGGATGGGCTACAGGACAAAAAGCAAGCAGCTTGTTGAGAAGGCAGCAACTGTTTTCACAATTATTAGCAAATGGAAAAAACACAATATGACTGTCAATCTTCCTTGATCTGGGACTCCATGCAAGATCTCGTCTAGTGGGGTAAGAATGATTCTGAGAAAGGTCCGGAATCAGCCCAGAACTACACGGGAGGACTTGGTCAATGACCTGAAACCACAGTCTCAAACATTGCTGTTGGTAACACACTACGCCGTCATGGATCAAAATCCTGCAGGGCACGCAAAATCCCCCCTGCTCACGCCAGCACATGTCCAGGCCGGTTTGAAGTTCACCAATGACCATCTCGATGATCCAGAGGAGGCATAGGAGAAGGTCATGTGGTCAGATGAGACCAAAATAGAACTTTTTGATATCATTGCCACTCGCCGTGTTTGGAGAAAGTAGAAGGAGAGTACAACCCCAAGAACACAATCTCAACCGTACAACCCCAAGAACACAGTCTCAACCGTGAAGCATGGTGGGGGAAACATCATACTTTAGTGGTGCTTTTCTGCAAAAGGGACAGAACAACTGCCCTGGGTTGAAGGGAGGATGGGGTCATGTATCGCGAGACTTTGGACAACAACCTCATTCCCTCAGTAAAAGCATTGAAACACAGAAACACAGAGATGTGAAAACTAAGGAGTGGCTCTGTAAGAAGCATTTCAAGGTCCAGACCTGAACCCAATAGAAAGTCTTTGGAGGGAGCTGAAACTCAATGTTGCCCAGCGACTGCCCCGAAACCTGAAAGATCTGGAGAAGATCTGTATGGAGGAGTGGGCAAAAATCCCTGCTGCAGCATGTGCAAACTTGGTCAAGAACTACAGGAAACGTCTGACCTCTAATTGCAAACAAAGGTTTCTGTATCAAATATTAAGGTCTGTTTTTCTATTGTATCAAATACTTATTTCATGCAATAAAATGCAAATTAATTATGTAAAAATCATATTATGTGATTTTCTGGATTTTTTTTTAGATTCTGTCTCTCACAGTTGAAGTGTACCTGGGATAAAAATTACAGACCTCTCCATTCTTTGTAGGTGGGAAAACTTGCAAAATCGGCAGTGTATCAAATACTTAACTTCCCCACTATATGTGGGGCCATTATACTGTATGGAACACTTTTTGTGGCCATCATACTGTATGGAGGGCTGTGTAGGTTTTGGGGAATCATACTGTGTTGGGGTCTCCATACTTTGCCGGAGGTATGATGGTGTGTACAGGAGGGTCATCATACTATTCCTGTGGAGGGCACTGTGGAGGAATTCACTGTGGGGTATCTTACTGTGTTTGGGGGGCATTTTTGTTGGCATCATACTTTATTCTCCGTATTATTCAAGGTTTTTTCTCCTTTGTCATTAGATATTTAAATTAGACTATTGGGCCATATGCTTTTTACTGCTTTTACATATTGTAGAATAAAATATTGGAATAATATGTTAAGATCTATTAATTAAAATGTACTTTGTTCAAGGGATAACACCTTTGTTTGTTTCCATATGAAAAGGTTCATCATTATATTTGATGATAAGGAAAAACTTCTTCGATTGTAAACAATTTTTTGAAAAATATCAAGGTTGGCCCGTGACTTTGTTGGACATCCTTGCCCTAGATGCAATACCCAAATGAAAATACTTTCCCTCGTAGAAGTACACAAAGGATCCATATTGTTGTTTCTTATGCCTTCATGCACCATGTGCAGGAGCCTCTATGGATATGATTTTTATGTATTTTTTTTTTTTGCCCTGCAGTTAATCTTAATTGAAGAAATATGGCACAGTTTTTATTGCATTGTATTCCTTCTTTTCAATCTCTTTGCCAGCCACGATGAATGCGTGCCTGGACTCACAGCACACTAACGCACATAAAGGAATGACGTTTTCTTCAACGAGCCCTCTGATTGGTCCAACCTCCATCAATATTTTTTCTCTACAGCAATGCATCTTATACAGACGTCTGCGATGGGAGTGGAGTCAGGGCGCAGTCTTAAGGGGGCCCGAAAATTTTACCAGTAAGTGGCTTGGAAAATCCTGGTGGCAGCCCTGCTTACAAGAAGAAATCAGATCTGTTTTTCTTACCTGTGCTATTAAAAAAAATAATGATCTCCTAGTAGTTGCAAAGTTAAAGCCTATGCATATTGCTGTGTAATGTGACTTTTGTATAGTACCATAATATGGCTGCCATATAGACTTGTAAGGCCTCTACTGCACCTCTTTATGACTCCTATTCAATATAGGCATGCAAAATGTTTCTACTTTTGAATAAAAATAAGTAGCATGTTTCATTGAACTATATATGCATGAAGGTCTCCTCCCCAGAAATATTGATTATAGGGAAGCATATCTCCATTCATATAGCACCTGATCAAACATTGATGGTCATAGAAGCTGTGCATCCGCAGCACATTAACCTACTAGTTCTTTGCCCGTGTTTTTGTGTGCTAAGTCAGAACAGAAAGAAAGCAAGGGTAAGTTGCTTCTCCTTGAAAATTTCACCTCTGAATCTGGGCAACCACATAGGATAAGGGTTGACATGCTGATTGTTTGACTGACAGTGCTCATTCTCACCCCCCCCCCCTAAAAACATGTATGGTCAAATCAGTGCAAGCATGAATGTACAGATATAGGCCTTCATGTGTAGGTGGGCATTTAGATCCACTTGATCAAATATAATTCAGAATTTTATTAAATATAGAATGCATGACATAGCAGTACTTCGTTTATTCATAGGAATCAATTTGCCAATTTTATCGTAGTGTGCAAATGTCTGGAAATGAGAGCGGAAATGTAATAAAACCGGAAAATTAATTTGACTTTTACATTAAAACAATGTAAAAATTCTCCTTTCCTTTTGCTGAGAAAAGGAAATGCAGTAGAAGAGGATGTTTTGCAGGCGGTGTTTGTTTACCAGCGATGTGACTATGGTTATAAACAGCTTTAGAAGATAGAGGCCTCTAATGATTTCCCCCCTCCCTCTGGTGGGGGCCGGCGCTTCTCCTCCTCCAATCCATGGGCCTTGTTCTCATTACATAGAAGCTATTTTAGGAAGCTTTATAAACCACAAAGGATCTGGGCAGGTCCCTCCTTCTCCAGAGACTCTAAAATCCTCTTTGGGTATAGTCTTTCCAGACTGTATCTGCTGGTAACCCTTCCTGGCCAATAGGATTACACATCCCTATAGACTGTAGGAGATATACAGTACAGCAGCTCCCTGTCTTGTCTTCTGCTTTCCTATGGTATTGTCTGTTTTCCTATTCCTCTTGCCTGTGTGCCCCTCCTTTCTCCTACTTGTCTTACCCTCCCCCTAGTCCTGTTTTCGTTCTCACTCCTTCTCATCTTGTTTTCCGACACCTCCTTTTTCCCCTATTAATGTTTTCTCCTCCTCTCAATAAATTTCTTCTCTGCCTTCTAACACCCGATGCACAACCCTCCGATTGCTAATATCCAACCAGTCTCCAAGGTAACACTGACCCTGCAGCCTTTGGGAAGGCAGAGGAAGGCTGGGGAATGGGGACAAGGACAGTTTCCATAACAACCATCTGTGGTGACATCTTACACTCCCCTGGCATCAGTTCTTGTGGAAACACGCCTGACACATTCCCTCCTACTCCTTGCTTACCATTAACCACTAATGTCAGATTAACTCTTTAACGTCCTGCAGGGGCAGACCGCCTACATGTCCAGGAAGCAAATTGCTAGCAGAAGAGTGCAGCTGAAAATATGCGTTTACACTGCACAATGATGGCTGACGACCACTCGAGGAATGTGCGCGTTCAATGGGGGAAATGATGTTTTGGCGGGCTTAAAAGTCCATTGTTCTCCGCAGCATATTGCACTGTATAAACAAGACTTGTGCTTCTGAGAACAATGGCAGCCTATGTGCACTGAGCGCTCTATTACTGAACATTGTCTAAGTAATTTGTTAACATCCCGTGACGGATATATCCGTCATGGAGAAGATGGGGGTGTGTGGAAGGGTTCTCTTGAGTTAAGCCTGTTGTGTAAGTGACAAATGCTAGTTATATTACATAGCCGGCATTTATTTCTAACAGCCTCGGGCAAAGCTGAGCTTTATCCATGGCCGGTAACCATTTAAAAGCTGCAGTCAGTCTCAGACAGCGTGATTTAAATGGTGCAATTGCTAGTGTTCAACTGCAGCGGCTCCATTGGCTCCCCACGATGCAATTATGGGAAAACAATGGGTTATCATGGCTGCCAGGATCTTACTGAAGGCCCCCTGTCATTGCAGGCTTGGTCCTCCTATGACGCTCTGTCTCAATAATGTGATATTGCAGTATATAAAATAAGCGATCACATGAACACAGGTTCAAGTCCCCCGAGTGAATTAAAAAATAAGTAAAATATATTAAAAAAAAAGTTTAATGCCCCATTAAAAATAAAGGAATGAAAACAATAAACATATCTTGTATCATCACGTCCATAAAAGTCTGGTCTATAAAGATATAAAATTAATTAACCCGATGTATAAATGCCATATTGAGAAAAAAGATTGAAACCACCAGAATTGCAGTTTTGTTGGCACAACACTTTCCTAAAAAATACAATGAGAAGCAATCAAAACATTGTATCTTCCGCAAAATGTTATCAATAAAACAATCAGCCTGGTTTGAAAAAAATAAAAATGTAATGGGTCTTAGAACTTTTTTTTTACCTTTAACAAACATAAAAAAAAATGTAACCACTTAAACTTTTATTATTTAACACCGAAATTGAACTGATCTAGAGAATCCTGTAATCAGATCATTTTTAAAACTCAATGAACACCGTAAAGACAAAACAAAAAAACTGGCAGAGTGTTAGCAGGGAAGCCACAAAGGAGTATATTGCAGTAGTCGAGGCGGGAGATGATGAGGGCATGCACTAACATTTTAGTAGATTTAGGGTTGAGGAAAGGATGGATTCTGGAAATATGATTGAGTTGGAAGCGGCAGGAGGTGGGAAGAGCTTGGATGTGGGGTTTGAAGGACAGGGCTGAGTCTAGGGTTACTCTGAGGCAGTGGACTTCCGGTACTGCAGAGTGTGTGGTGTCATTAAAGGTATTGCAGTAGTTGAGGTGGGAGATGATGAGGGCATGCACTAACATTTTAGTAGATTGAGGGCTATGTAAAGAAATGATTCTGGAAATATTTTTAAGTTGGAGTCGGTAGCAGGTAGTAAGAGCTTGGATGTGCGCTTTGAAGGACAGGGCAGAGTCAAGGGTTACTCCTAGGCAGCAGACTTCCTGTACAGAAGAGATTGTGATGTCATTTATTGTGAGCGATAGAGATTGGGGAGTTAGGTAAGATGGAGGAAAGATGATGAGTTCAGTTTTGTTCAAACTAAGCTTTAGGAACCATGATGAGAAGGACGATATGTCTGATAGATACTTTGGAATTCTGGACAGCATAGAGGTGACATCTGGGCCAGAGAGGTAGATGTGAGTGCCTTTAGCCTATAGGTGGTACTGGAAGCCATGGGACTTTGAGCTGTCCATGGCCAAAGGTATAGATGGAGAAGAGTAGGTGTCCTAGGACAGAGCCTTAAGGAACACCAACACAGAGAGGGCGGGATGAAGAGGTAGTATGAGAGTGCAAAACGATAAATGTGCAGTTAGAAAGGTATGCAGAGATTCAGGAGAGAACAAGGTTTTTGATGTCAAGGGAAGAGAGGATCTGTAGTAGGAGGGAGTGGTCAACTGTGATGAAGGCAGGTCTAGAAGGAGGAGTGTAGGGATATATATGCTGTTCACATGTCCATGTTTTTTCCAGACCGTGTGTCCGCAAAACAATCATGGACTTGTCCGGTTTTAATTCATGTCAGGGATTAAAATCACCCATATAAGTGTATCTGTGTGCTGTCCATTTTTAAATTTGTAATCGGTGGCAGAAGCTTTGCTTTTTATCGTACAAACTCACACACTGATCAAATACTTACAAAAGCCTGATACAGCATACTGATGATAACACAGATATGCAAAATTGGGGTTTGTGAAAAAATTTTCAAATGCAATGACTGATTCTTATGTTATTTTATGCTGTGATTTAAAAAAAAAAAAAACACTTCTATTTTTAAATATCATGTATGGATTTTGCGCAAAAAGCGCATGAAGTTACGTACAAGCGAGATGAACAAGAAAAATCTTTATTGAAGCAAAGAATCTACACAATATTATATAGAAAAATTTATTGAACATTCATTCTGCTACTTTATTGGAAATTAATTATTGCGCCTTTTCCTTTTCTCTTCAAAGCTTCTTTTAATACTTTTTCTATTATTGAAGGTCTGCAGATATTCTCTGTGAAGCATCCAGCAGTAGTCCCCCATCATGTTCATGTTCCATCTACCTTGGTATCATCGTTCCATGTTCTTCATATCCTGATGAAATCTTTCTCCTTGCTCTTTACTAACAGCACCAAGGTTTTCAGGAAAGTAATGCAAATGGAATGTAAAAAATGTAAATTCTAATTCATCAGACAACCCAAGGCATTGAAATGTTTCAGTATGTTCTCCACGATGGACTTAAGTTTTGGATTTGTGTTGTTACCAAGAAATTTCTTCATGAATCCCAAGCCCTTTTCTGAACAGCTTTCATTTTTGTTTTGAACACTTCATCTTTCATGAGTTTCTGAATATCCGGACCCAGGCCCAGATTGCTAATCTGTCTTATCGGGCAGATGCTCGGTGGGCTGGACTGTTAGGTCATAAAATGGGCTGCCGGGCCACTGTTGTCAGTGTAGCATTGTGTATCAGTGAGTCATGCATGAGAACCATCACAGAGCTGTCAGTAGCATTAACACTTAACAGGAGTGGCAGCCCCCCCCCCCAGAGGCTGTGGGGAGGAGGGAGTGATTCCCCCTCTGCTGCTGACACTTGACCTGCCTGTGCCCTGCTGCTGATCTGAGAGTATGAGAAGAGGGGGGAGGTGCTGGGAGAGAGAGGATGCTGTAGCAGGACATTAACCATGTCGAGATCACTATAAGAGAGGTCTCCAGAGCACCCCTTTATACACCATTATAAAGTTAAAGGTACTGCACACTGACATTTGTGCCTCATTGCCTGTCAGCCAATCACAGACTTTGCTTTATAAGCACATCTGTGATTGGCTGACAGGGAATGCTATTCATGTGTCCTCTCTGCCTTCTGCAGTTACAGCTTGGAGCAGGAAGCTTCAGCAAAATACGACTGTGTGTGGCCCAGATTGACAGGATGGTAAGACAAGCAGCCTCTCCTGTGGAAGTTCTGGAACAGTATTGTTTTAAAGAAATCAAAAATTCATATATGAACATGTTAGCAGCCGTGGTCACCTGAGGAATGTGCCAGTCACATATCCACAAGTTGTCTTCACAGCGGCTGCCAGTGACATGCACTAGTGTGGTCTGTACCCAGCAGGGGCAAGCTGCAATCTCACATAGACCATAAGTCAGTATGAAGAATCGCTGAAGTCCCCTGGTACACTGGTCATTATGGGGTCACTTTCCTGTCTCTTGAACATCGGCATCATTACTGACTCAATGTAGAGTACAATTGTTCAAATGAGCCTGTTACATCCCTTAAAATAAATTGCAGTCCTGATTCCCAGTGCAAGTGGGCGGTGGCATGATCACTTGTATGTTATTTGCGCTGCTGTTGTAAGGAGCATGTACACAGTGTGTGGACCCATAGGATTACTATTCACCCCATGCACTGCTCTATGCGTGTGCTGCTTACAAGAGCAGCGTACTTCAGAGCGGTGTTTTGAGCAATTGATGGGGGTTCCAGGACCTAGACGCCCACCGATCACAAGCTATTTGCAGTGCCTATTGTATATTTAACAAAAAAATTGTTATAATACTTAAAAAATGACTGGTACACTTTAAAGAACTATATTCATTTCAATGCCGATCTCTGCTGGCAGACAGCGATCACAGACGGCTCCTGACCGCGATCACAGACGGCTCCTGCAGCGATTCAGTGGCTCTGTCAATCATCATGACGTTGGCAGTGCTCTCCCATCAACAGAGCAGCCCGGAAAAAAAAGATGCTTTGTTGATGTGAAGCTGCAGAATCACATGCCGCAGCCGCCTGTGACCCCTCTATGCCAGCACTGGGTAGGACAGGCAGGAAGTTAGCATCTGGAAGTTATCTGCCTGTTAGCTGATAGGCCCATAGTAGAAAAAAAAAAATAGTTCCGGATAATCCCTTCGAGTTTTGAAAAAAAAAATCCATTTCTCCTAACTACAGTATTATTTCCTCCTATATGTAAAGTAGTGAAAGTCTGGACCACTTGATAAGTGATAGGCCACGATAAGCACATCCAAATATTACATATCAATGGCATGACTGCTTTGTGTTATATTCAGTTCTTAAATATCAAGCTTACACTTATTGTTTAAATTGTATAATTGTGTTCTAAACTAGTGATAAATATAACATTATATATGTTTATATAACATTGTTGCATTATGGAGATGGGGGGCCCAGAAATATTTCTTGCACAGGGGCCATCTGCAGTCTGTGTCCGCCCTTGCACTGCACAGTACCACTTCTCCTGTTTTGTATATATACACTGCACAGTACCACTCCTCCTGTCCTGTATATATACACACTGCACAGTACCACTTCTCCTGTCCTGTATATATACACTGCACAGTACCACTTCTCCTGTTCTGTATATACACTGCATAGTACCACTTCTCCTGTCCTGTATATACACAGTGGTGGCCAAAAGTATTGGCACCCCTGCAATTCTGTCAGATAATACTCAGTTTCTTCCTGAAAATGATTGCAATCACAAATTCTTTGGTATTATTATCTTCATTTAATTTGTCTTCAATGAAAAAACACAAAAAGAATTGTCCTAAAGCCAAATTGGATATAATTCCACACCAAACCTAAAAAAGGGGGTGGACAAAAGTATTGGCACTAGTTGAAAAATTATCTGATGCTTCTCTAATTCGTGTAATTAACAGCACCTGTAACTTACCTGTGGCACCTAACAGGTGTTGGCAATAACTAAATCACACTTGCAGCCAGTTAACATGGATTAAAGTTGATGGAGAAAAGAAAGAAGACCAAGGAACTGTCTGAGGACTTGAGAAACCAAATTGTGAGGAAGCATGAGAAATCTCAAGGCTACAAGTCCATCTCCAAAGACCTGAATGTTCCTGTGTCTTCCGTGCGCAGTGTCATCAAGAAGTTTAAAGCCCATGGCACTGTGGCTAACCTCCCTAGATGTGGACGGAAAAGAAAAATTGACGAGAGATTTCAACGCAAGATTGTGCGGATGGTGGATAAAGAACCTCAACTAACATCCAAACAAGTTCAAGCTTCCCTGCAGTCCGAGGGTACAACAGTGTCAACCCCTACTATCGGTCGGCGTCTGAATGAAAAGGGACTGTATGGTAGGATACCAAGGAAGACCCCACTTCTTACCCCGAGACATAAAAAAGACAGGCTGGAGTTTGCCAAAACTTACCTGAGAAAGCCTAAAACGTTTTGGAAGAATGTTCTCTGGTCAGATGAGACAAAAGTAGAGCTTTTTGGGAAAAAGCATCAACATAGAGTGTACAGGAAAAAAAAAGAGGCATTCAAAGAAAAGAACACGGTCCCTACAGTCAAACATGGCGGAGGTTCCCTGATGTTTTGGGGTTGCTTTGCTGCCTCTGGCACTAGACTGCTTGACCGTGTGCATGGCATTATGAAGTCTGAAGACTACCAACAAATTTTGCAGCATAATGTAGGGCCCAGTGTAATGCACACGCCCGGACTGACTGGCGTGTGCGTGTTTAGTGGTTCCACTGTGCCATGAACCAGAGAGCGCCTGGAGGGGCGTAACTAAGTATCTGCCAGATCCGACCAAGGTCGCACGACGGCATACGACGCCAGTGCACCAGGGAGGAACCAAGCAGAGGAACCAGGGTCTACTCCAGGTCAGACTCCGGACACGGCTGTTGACCCACATCGGGGAATACAGGAACAGGCAGACTAGAGCGCAGGCTAGGTAGGGTCCAGTACAGACTGGGAGACAAATTCAGAGCCGCAGATGCGGTAAACAAACAGAGTAAAGCGAAACCGCAGGTGCGGTAGACAAGGCTGAGCAGAGCAGAACCGCAGACGCGGTAGACAAGGCTGAGCAGAGCAGAACCACAGACGCGGTAGACAAGGCTGAGCAGAGCAGAACCGCAGACGCGGTGGACAGGGCTGAGCAAAGCGAAACCGCAGACGCGGTGGACAGGGCTGAGCAAAGCGAAACCGCAGACGCGGTGGACAGGACTGAGCAAAGCGAAACCGCAGACGCGGTGGACAGGGCTGAGCAAAGCGAAACCGCAGACGCGGTGGACAGGGCTGAGCAAAGCGAAACCGCAGACGCGGTGGACAGGGCTGAGCAAAGCGAAACCGCAGACGCGGTGGACAGGGCTGAGCAAAGCGAAACCGCAGACGCGGTGGACAGGGCTGAGCAAAGCGAAACCGCAGACGCGGTGGACAGGGCTGAGCAAAGTGAAACCACAGACGTGGTGGACAGGGCTGAGCAAAGCGAAACCGCAGATGCGGTGGACAGGGCTGAGCAAAGCGAAACCGCAGATGCGGTGGACAGGGCTGAGCAAAGCGAAACCGCAGACGCGGTGGACAGGGCTGAGCAAAGCGAAACCGCAGACGCGGTGGACAGGGCTGAGCAAAGCGAAACCGCAGACGTGGTGGACAGGGCTGAGCAAAGCGAAACAACAGACGAGGTGGACAGGGCTGAACAAAGCGAAACCGCAGACGCGGTGGACAGGGCTGAACAAAGCGAAACCGCAGATGCGGTGGACAGGGCAAGAGCCGCCGGAGCAGTGAGCAAGGCAGAGCAGGAGGGACAGGGCTCTGTACACACGGAACAGACAGGAAGGGAAAGGCAGAACCAGATACCCACAGGGTACTTGCAGTGAAGTAGCGAGTGGACCACAAACTCACAAACGGAAGTACAGTGACAACGAGCAGAAGTTAGGTACGAGTTCAGACTCTGCAGAAAAAGGGAAGGTACGGACATAGAGAAAAACAGGAAACAGGCTAGGACAGTATTCAGACAAGAACAGACACAGCAGCAAGATACAGGAGCGGGTCTAGGTATGCGGCCCCTAGAAGGCGGAACAAACAGGCTAGGAGCGTGTTCACACAGGCCTGGAAATACAGCCTCCAGGATAGGCAGAAGACAACAGGCTAGAAGATAATACAGACCGGACACAGTTCAGACACGGGAACTGATACCGAAGGCAGGAAACAAACGGGACCTGGCATATCAGTGACCAGAAGCCAACTGACAGAACACAATGCTCAGGCAGGGTTTATTGGGAGGAGCTGGGTTAAATACCAGATGACAGACAGCAATAGGCTGAGGACACACAAGGGGTGTGCCCGCAGCAGGTACAAGAAACAGGAAGTGATCGGGCGTCGCCCTTAAGCAGCAGAAACAGAGGCAAACAGACAGAATGGAGGGAAGCCAGGCTAGCAGACTGGACTGGAGATCAAATGCGCGCTCTTGCACAGTGGGAGATGGACCACTATGCAAGGACGCCGCCAGGTATGTTACACCCAGTGTGAGAAAGCTGGGTCTCCCTCAGAGGTCATGGGTCTTCCAGCAGGACAATGACCCAAAACACACTTCCAAAAGCACTATAAAATGGTTTGAGAGAAAGCACTGGAGACTTCTAAGGTGGCCAGCAATGAGTCCAGACCTGAATCCCATAGAACACTTGGGGAGAGATCTCAAAATGGCAGTTTGGAAAAGGCACCCTTCAAATATCAGGGACCTGGAGCAGTTTGCCAAAGAAGAATGGTCTACAATTCCAGCAGAGCATTGTAAGAAACTCATTGATGGTTACCGGAAGCGGTTGTTCTCAGTTATTTTGGCTAAAGGTTGTGCAACCAAGTATTAGGCTGAGGGTGCCAATACTTTTGTCTGGCTCATTTTTGGAGTTTTGTGTGAAATGATCAATGATTTGATTTTTGCTTCATTCTCTTTTGTGTTTTTTTCCTTGCAAGCAAATTAAATGAAGATAATAATAATACCAAAGAATTTGTGATTGCAATCATTTTCAGGAAGAAACTGAGTATTATCTGACAGAATTTCAGGGGTGCCAATACTTTTGGCCACCACTGTACACTGCACAGTACCACTTCTCCAGTCCTGTATATACACTGCACAGTACCATGCCTCCTGTCCTGCATATATACACTGCGCAGTACCACTTCTCCTGTCCTGTATATACACTGCACAGTACCACTTCTCCTGTCCTGTATATATACGCTGCACAGTACCACTTCTCCAGTCCTGTATATACACTGCACAGTACCACGCCTCCTGTCCTGTATATATGCAATGCACAGTACCACTCCTCCTGTCCTGTATATACACTGCACAATACCACTCCTCCTGTCCTGTATATTCACTGCACAATACCACTCCTCTTGTCCTGTATATATACACTGCACAGTACCACTCCTCCTGTCCTGTGTATATACACTGCACAGTACCACTCCTCCTGTCCTGTGTATATACACTGCACAGTACCACTTCTCCAGTCCTGTATATATACACTGCACAGTACCACTCCTCCTGTCCTGTATATATGCACTGCACAATACCACTCCTCTTGTCCTGTATATACACTGCACAGTACCATTTCTCCTGTTCTGTATACAGTATATATACTGCACAATACCACTACTCCTGTCCTGTATGTATACACTGCACAGTACTACTCCTCCTGTCCTGTATATATGCACTGCACAATACCACTCCTCTTGTCCTGTATATACACTGCACAGTACCATTTCTCCTGTTCTGTATATATATAATGCACAATACCACTAATCCTGTCCTGTATATACACTGCACAGTACCACTTCTCCAGTCCTGTTGTCGGAGAGGCATCAATATTGGTTTAGCATTTTCAATATTACTATGGTCAAATAAAAATAAATATTGGAAAACCTGTTTAAATGGATTATCCTAAGTAATCCCCTCTCCTCTGGATAGGGTATAACTGTCAAATCGCTGGACATCTGACTGTTGGGGCCCCGAGAATTGGAGCTCTGTAGAGCACCATGTAAATGGAGCGGTGGCCGATCATACGCACTGTGGCGCCATTCACGAGCGGCTCTTCAAATAACTCCTTTTAGCAGAGTGAGGGGCACGACAAAGTAAAGCAAAGTAAAAAAGCTTAAATAAGGAAGCAATAGAGCTTTTTATTTTCTTTTTTAAATCATTGTTGTCACACTACTTTACATTTATTTGACTGCTGTAAGGCTGTATTAATGTTCTTTATGGATATTGCATCGATCACTATGGATAGCCAGTTTGACTATGTTTTAGTAGATGAGAATATATACTCTCGTATGGTCAACTAAATAGGTTACCTAAAACCTATTACAGGTCTCCTATTTCAATCCCTTATAATGAAGGATTCTAGGTTGTCAGGAAGAGTAATTCCCGATGAGCTGTCACATGGTCCTACTGGTACTCTAGAAAAATCAGCTCGATTTTTGAGGAAGAAAGCCTTTAAGTGTCCACAATTCCAAATTGTATTTATAACTGATCTAGAGTTAAAACTGTGTATGCACTTTTAATTGTATTTGCTTAAATATCTGTGTTAAAGACACATTATTTACATGTGTGTGATGAAATCCCTTGTGTGAAGGCACCAAGTTGCATATTTAACATCATGGTGATCTGTGCCCATATGATCACTGCAGGAGCCTGTCTGAGAACCAACCATTTAACCCCTAAGCTGCTCGATCAGTAGTAACTGTATATTCTAAGGTGTCTGACAGAAAAATTAGTTCCCACTCTAAGCCCATCGACCCACACTGACACGATCACATGACACCAGTGGGTTTCCAAAAGCTAATAGGTCTTCTATGAGCACCTGACAATTAAGCCATGTCAGAGGCATGGCCTAATTGGCAGCCATGCTCCGAGAACCATCTCGATTCGACCTTTTAAAGCAGTTGTCCAGATTTGGGATGAAAGTCGTCAGTCACTCTTACGTTTGAATCCTCACAATGTGCGCACCACACACTGTCAGGATTCTCCGGCGCTGGTGCCAAGAGCAAGCGGTAACCTGACTGTAAGTATGCAATTTTCATACTTCCTGCTCCATTCTGATGCATATCGCACACTTGTGGTGACAGGACCACACGCTTTTGCTGCCGGAACCCGAGAATTCTAACAGTGTGCGGTGAGGATGCTGTGAGGATTCAAAAGTGTGCAGTCACATTGAGTGACTGTCGACTTTCATCCCAAACTTCTTTAACCCTTAGATGCTACGGTCAGTAGTGATCATGGCATCTAGGGTGTTTGCAAGAAAGAGAGGGCTCTCTCTGACAGCCCAAACCTTGACAATCACAGGACACCTATGGATTTCCATGGCAGGTGGGGCTTTAAGGCCCACAGGTCTTCTTGTGAACCTGACAATCAAGTCACATTAAAGCCATGGCCTAATAATTTGCCTGTCACTGTATTTAGGCCACAAATAGAGATGAGTAAATCGATTTGCAAGATCCTAGTTCAATTGCCACGTTAGTAGTTCATTGTTGCAGGACAGGAGCGATGTGATCAGCCTCTTACTTGACGCGGAATTATTAATCAGAAGAGGCACGGAGGATACTGACTGGCAGATAGGTAGGTGATGATTTGTAGGGCTCCTGAATGGCATCCGCAGATTACTGATGTGAACACTGAACCAGGGTGCTGCAAATCGATTGTTGCATCTCTAGCAACAATGTTTAAGTAAAGCATAAATTTCAAAGCATTATTTTAGTCATCAAGCGAATGATGCTTCAAGTCTCCTAGGGGGACAAGGAAAATTAAGGTGAATATATAGTAATGCCATATTTGATTTGATGCCCTCCTAAATCTATTAAAGCTAAATCAGTAAATTGTATGTACGCTGGTGTGCAGCTAAGTGGCAGTAGAAGCAGATATAGACAGCTAGTTAAGCTTCAACTTATCAACTCTCCACACAGGCAATGGGCAACAAGCTCCTACTCTAGTGGTGAGCACTTTCACCCTTCAGTGTCTCACCCAAGATAATGATGAACAGGTTCCCCAGCAAGTTTCTCAAAAGCATTAGCCCTCCTCAGAAAATTTTAATCCACTTCAATAAAAAAAATAGCACACCTGACAAACCAGAATCGGGCCATCCAAGACTGCACTGTGACCACTCCAAACTTCTCTTTCTCAGGAGACTGGAATGCAGAGTCTCCATTTATGCTACAAACACCCACACCTAGTCACTTGATTTCTAAACCATGTTATATAAGTGCTGGTGGATAGACTGGTTTGCTGATTGTCCTCTTTGTTCTGCACAGACTTGGAAGGGGTGGTGACCCACCTAGAATCTGCCTAAGGAGCTACTAGAAATTAAAACAGACTTCAACCTTACAATTGCAAGACTGGATGAAATTGAAGGAATCTAATTCACTATGCCATCATCCCTGAACTCCACCAAAGAGCTTCCACAAATGAACATGTTACATAGCTTTCAGCTACTCTGACTGATTATAAAGTGTGATAACAAGACTGATCTCTCCAACTTCCTAAGTTCAGAGACTAGTTGAATGTTCCCCACCAGAAACAGATAACTGCTATTTTATTTTCTACAGCGCTGGAAAGACAAATAGACTGCCATACTAGTTTAATTATATCCCACTATCTACACTTGCCCATTTTGGTGCCGCTTCTCACTTCACAGGATATCCTATGTAAATATTCCAATACGGAGGATCAAACAATGCTTCTAAGAGTTCTATGAAACCAGGGACCCTTGTAATACCAGAGTCATCTACTCTAGGTCTTTTCTGATTTATCTAAGCGGGCCCTTCTGTAGCATACTCCCCTCAAAGCTCTAACCCAACTGGATCTGTTTCTGTGGCATTGCCTTTATAGGCTTTACTTCTATCGCTTTGGATAACAAATAATTGTATAATCAGACTTACAGGACTTTCTACAAAAACTGCAATAGATAAGGCCACCCCATGTGAACTATGCCAGAGTTCGTAACCCCTCCCCTGGACTCGAGTGGACCGTTCTCTTCAATATATGGTCATCCACCAATTTGTAACCCACATACTGATCATGATCATCATGCTACTAAACTGCTTTTATTTCAGTGCACTGTTTTTATTGCATACACATGTGCAATTATGACATATTAAAACATGTGCTGTATGTAATTAACACTGTTTTCCCAGTAAAAGAGAGAATACAAAAAAAATTATTTACATAAAACGGTTTACTTGAAAAATATTCTTAACAGCAAAAAACAAGCCCAATATAGCCACATTAACAGAAAATAAAACTTATGGCTCTTGGAATAAAATACAATATAAAATATTGTTTGGTCCTTCAAGTGGTCATATAAATTAGTTGAACTTTGGTTATACACCTCATGAGATGTTATTAGTGGATGCCTCAAAGCCGTTTGATACAGTAGAGTGGACTTCCTATGAATGATTATGAAAAGAGTTTATGGAATAGGTTAATCTACTGTTCTCCAGCCTAGTATCTAAAGTTGTGGGTAATTGTCAATTATTTTCCACATTTCCCATTCAACGGGATACCCAACAAAAGTATCCACTATCCATTATTATTGAATACAGTATTATTTTAGCACCATTGACTTCAGCCTTTTTGCAAGATGAAGGTGTAGAGTGGTTGAGATTTGGAGGGGGCACAGAAAAAATATCCCACTACCCTGTAGTGTAATTTCTTATCATTTCTTTTGCTTTTAATCGAAAGCTGCAGCACCATTAGACGTCCTGTCTTCCTGAAATGATAGGAAAGATGATAATTACTTCCATGAATTGTCAGCATGTATAGCGCTGCTACTGAGAAGGCTCATTGTGTAATTATTACAACCAAGCAGAAAAACATCACACACGGTTTCTGGAAAAAAAGACAATATAGTTTCAGTAGGGAAAGCTGTGCTGCTGCTTTGGACTGAAGGAGAATTTAGTTTAAGAAATTACACTTTCCTTATCCTTCAACCGCAGCACCAATGGAGAAGAAGAAAGAAAAACATGTTCTTGACTTGTTTCATTGATGTGATCTACATAAATCTTTTAGGCTCTACCCACATCTCTGTGTTGGAAGAAGTAGCTGAAAAAAAGTCTGAGAATAACATTTCCTGATTTATGTAGAAGGAGGGCAATTTAGAAATAAGCGCTGGTAACGTTCCCAATAGAACACACTATAGGAAATCAGATAAGGGTCAGTTGATTCTAAAGCCTGCATTTCACTAACCTGCTTAGCCCATGGCTACCAGGAATGCTTGAGAAATAGATGTTTTATAATCAGCAGACAAAAATGGCTCAAACCTTATTGATAGCATGCCAGGTTGGGTGGCACTCATAGTCGATACTGAATAAATCGAGCTGTTTTGAAAATGTTGTTTCCATTTTTACATCAATTACATATCACTAACATGTCTATCAATCCTGTGATTTCCATAAGTCCACAAATTTTCCTTTTTGGTATTGCCATTTCAATGTTGAGGAGTTTATATATCCATAAGGTAAAGTGATATAACTCAAATTAGGTACAAAAATGAAATGAGTAAAGTTTTATGCATAATAAATAAGAATTGAAATCCTGTGTCTCCATGGATGTTTGCAGATAGGAACACCAGAGAAGTAAACATAACAGTTAAACAAAAAAGTATACCGTACGTCCTAGCAGTACAATTGTAATTCTGTCCTCGGGAAGCACAGAAACTAAGGCTATGTGCCCACGATGCAGAAATGAAGCAGAAAATTTCTGCAGCATTTCTGCATCTCCCTGGCAGAAAAAACGCATGCAGATTGTGCATGCGTTTTTCCTGCAGAATACATACGGAATACATGCGGATTCACATGCGTTTCCGCATGCAGATTGACAAGCGCTTTCCAGCATCACTTGGAAAGTGCTTGACAACTAGGTCACACTATATAAATCCATGCAAACAGCATGGATTTATATAGTGTGACCGTAAAACAATGTTTTAAATAAAGCTATACTCACCCCCGAGGCCCCGGCGTGTGCTGCAGCGCTCGTTCCTGTCTGGTTCCTGGCTGCCGGCATATCGCGAGACAGAGCGGTGAAGGGCCTGCGGTCACATGACTGTGACGTCACCGAAGGTCCTTCAGCGCTGCCGGCATGCAGAGAGAGCCGTCGGAAAGGTGAATATAAACTTTATTTGTTATTTTATTCTTTTTTTCACAGGTAGAATGATACCCAGGTCTGGATGAGAGTCTTCTCTACTTGAGACATGGGTACCATCCGCATATTATCCAAGTGTACAAATGTGCAGACACGGATTCTATGCGTCTCAATGCAAGTCAATGGCGGCGCTTCCGCAAAATTAATGAACATGCTGCGGATTTATGAGCGCTGCAGAAACGCTGAGGAAAAATCCGCAGCATGTGCATTGACATTGCGGAATGCCATTGGGGACCATGGGGTGCGGATTACCAAGCGTTTTTGAAACGTTTCCGCTGCGGAATTTCCGCAGCGGAAACGCATGAAAAACGCATCGTGGGCACGCAGCCTTTCACTAAGGCTGCTCAGTAGTAGGGCTATAAAGGCTAATAATTCACTTAATTCTTATCACCTGTCCTATTGTTTCAGGGAGAAGAATTCCTATTGGTGATGCTAAAAGGACCAGTAACTAATGTTATTCCTGGGCACCCATAGTTGAGTTGGGTGTTTAAGTTGTTTGACCTGTTTGACGAGTTCACAGGTCTTCTGATTAACCGGAAAAAAATAAGTATGTATTCAATTTGATGCCCTTGGTGGCTTCCACCCAAAAGATAGTCCTGTTAAAAGTGCAGAACAATCTACAAAATTTGTTCGCTTGCATGTTTCAGCTAATATTAAAGATTGTATTTATCCAAAATGTGCATCCATTGATCATCAAAGTTAGGCTGCGTGCCCACGAAGCATTTTCCAAGCGTTTATGCTGCGGAATTTACGCAGCGTAAACGCTTGGGAAACGCTTGGTAATCCGTCCTCCATGGTCCCCAATGACAAGCCGCAATGTCAATGCCCATGCTGCGGATTTTTCCACAGCATTTATGCTGCGATCAAAAATCCGCAGCATGTCCATTAATTTTGCGGACACGCAGCATAATCGCCGCCATTGACTTGCATTGGACCGCGTGACATCCGCATCACTACATGTGGATAAGCGGATATCACACGGTTCAATGTGCGGATGGTACCCAAGTCTGGAGGAGAGGAGACTCTCATCCAGACCTGGGTACCATAGAAACTGTAAAAAAAAGAATTTAAAATAAAAAATAAAGATTATACTTACCTTCCGATGTCCTCCCGGTGTTTTGTCCGCTCCGTCCGATCTTTTGCACTGCTCGCGCTGTTGTGAAGGACCTGCCATGACGTCACTGAGTCATGTGACCTGACACATGACTGAATGACGTCACCGCAGGTCCTTCACACCACCGCGAGCCGCCCAAGACACCGGACGCAGCAGAGAAAACACCGGGAGGACATCGGAAGGTAAGTATAATCTTTATTTTTCACCATTCTTATTCTTTTAACTAACTTGGTCACACTACTATAAATCCATGCCGGTTGCATGGATTTATATAGTGTGAACAAGTTGTCAAGCACTTTTCCAAGTGATGCTAAAATCGCTTGGAAAAGCGCTTGATAACCCGCATGCAGAAATGCATGCAAAAATGCTTGACAAACGTTTCTACCTGGCAGGAAAAACGCATGTAAAATCCGCCTGTGTTTTTCCTGCCAGGGAGAAGCGTGAAAAATATGCAGCATTTCTGAATCGTGGGCACATAGCCTTAGAATCAAAATTAGACTATGGAAAAGCTCCCCTCATCTTTAGCAGGCCCGAGAAGCACTAATTAAAGTGTGTTTATTGACAGCTATATTGTCATATCTCCATTGAGCCCTGCTCCTGCGACACCTTCTTTCACCAGGCACAACCATATTCATTCTTCAGGATTCCCTGGTGATGGAGGAGACGCCGGAACCAGAAGTTTGGGAGGCGCAGACTCCGTCTAGCCACTAAGATTAGGGTGACTGGAACATGTAGTGCCATCCAGTCTGGCAGTATGAGTGTGTGTGCTGTCCACCGCATACCACACCCTTACTAAAGCTCCCATCTTGTAATAGCCAGATATAGCCTTCTTCTTCCTTTAGTTCAGGCTTTTGCTCTCAGCTCCTGTCTTGTATATTTGTTTCATTTTGCGACCTTGACCCATTTTCTGACTACTCTTTTGACTTCCGATTTTGTACTTTTATTGTGCTACTGGTTTTTACCTGGCTACCTGACCACTCCTACCATCCTGCACCACTGGCTAGCAGAGCAGCTGACTCCTTGGCCTCAGCCCAAAGACCCTACGTATGTCCAAATTCTCATACAGGGGATAAATTGTGCTGGCCAGGATTACCAGTGGTATCTGGTAAATAGAATGGCTTATGCTAAGCTTTTCAGTGGTTTCCATTTTTAGAGCTGCCAAGGAACCACTGACAGAGCCTCATTACATTATATTTGCCCATATTCAAATTTTAGATCCCCTCCAAGCGGTGGTGCATCAAATGCAAGATCTGACCTTTTATGTCCAGGATCTTGCAGAACAGTTTCAGCTTCATGAAACCGCTCAGGTCCAAGCCTATGAAGCATTTCTCTTGATCCATTCTGAACCCAAGGTAGACCTGCTTGACAGATCAGATTTTCAGGTGACTTAAAGTTTTTTTTTCCTTCAAGGAAAGTTGTCACGTGGATTTCAGGCTCCATCCACTATTGCCTGGTTTTGAGAGCCAGCGTGTGGGACTCACTATTTCCCTGCTGCTGGGTAACTCACAGGTTTGGACTTTTTCTCTACCCCACTGAAGCTCCAGAACTCTCCATAGTACACTCGTTTTTTTGAGGCCTTGGGGCTCATATATGACAACCCTGACCTAGTAACTTTTGCTGTAAGTAAATTACCTGCACTTTGTCAGGAGCGAAGTCCTGTTGAAGAGTACTGCACTGAGAATCGGCGCTGGGCCACCGACTCACAGTAGAATTACCAGGCCCTTCGCCATCAAATTCGTACTAGACTTTCTGATCAAATCAAGGACATGTTAGTACAGTTCCCTTCTTCTGACTCCTTTCACTTGGATATGTCTCAGGCAATCTATCTGGGTAGGAGTTTGCATGGATGAAGATATGAACTCACTGCTGACTCTGAACGTCTACCTAAAGCCCCCGTCTCACATAGCGAGATCGCTAGCGAGATCGCTGCTGTTACGGTTTTAGTGACGCAACAGCGACCTCACCAGCGATGTCGCTATGTGTGACACTTTGCAACGATCAGGCCCCTACTGTGAGGTCGCTGATCGCTGCAAAGTGTCCTGGACCATTTTTTGGTCATTGCTCTCCCGCTGGTCAGCACACATCGCTGTGCGTGACCAGCGGGAGCAATGATCAGGCTGGTAACTATGGTAAACATCGGGTTACTAGGGGCACACGCGCACTTAGTAACCCGCTGTTTATCATGGTTACGAGCCTGCTAAAGTGAGCGGTAACCTCCTGCTCACTGTAGCAGAGTGGTAACCATGATAAACAACAGGTTACTAGGAGCGCGTGTGCCCCTAGTAACCCGATGTTTACCATAGTTACCAGCCTGCTCCTGATTCAGCAGGCTCGTAACCAGGAGCAGGACATCGTGGAAAGATTCTTTCCACGATGTCGCTGCTCCCCTGATCGTTGGTGAGCCTGCCTGTTTGACAGCTCACCAGCGACCACATAGCGACGCAGCAACGATCCCTGACAGGTCGTATCGTTGTCGGGATCGTTGCAGCGTCGCTAAGTGTGACGGGGCCTTAAGACTTGTGTACCTATTACCCTTACTGTGGAGCCCATGCAGACTGAGTTCCTCAGTCCCATCAACATCAAGGGAACAAGCAACAACACAAAAGGGTTCTTGGTAACAACTATGGAGAGTCTGGATGTCAGATGAATTCCTGTCCTAAAAAAACACAGCCAGAAAAACGCCAGTGCCTAGGTGGGTCCGAGGATGCCCAATTAAGCACAAAGGTATTTCCCTATGACCCTGTAAAATTATTGCTACCAGTTTGTTTATCTTATCTAGAAAAATCTGTGTGGCTTAATGACTTTTTATTGATTGCAGTTCAGCAAAAAATTTATATGCCCAGGGATCTTGGTTTATACTTGCTACAATTATGTTTTCCTATGAAAGTCATTGCTATTGATGTAAATACTTGTATGCCAAAAATGACAAAAGTATTCTTGGGGTGATACCTTAGAAAATATATATATATATATGCAAGCTTTCAGAGCTCAGAGGCTCCTTCTTCAGGCAAGATTACAAATGAATCACCCCAAGGATACTTTTGTCATTTTTGGCATACAAGTATTTACATCGATTTTTCTGGCTAACACGGTACCACAATATAACTTTGTATTGTACATCATTGCTATTGATGATACACTTCTCACTCAGGGTGTTGTAAACTATGTCACTAAGGAGGTGTCCCTGCTTGTTGGAGCTTTACACTTTAAATCTGTCTTTTTTTTTGTCATTAAAAACCTGTCCGCAGCGGTGGTCTTGGGCAAGCCTTGGTTACGTAAACATAACACAGTTATTGACTGGAACCAAGTCAACATTATATCCTGGGGCCCTGAGTCTCAGAAAAAAAATGTATGTCTTTATCTTTGAATCTGTCTAAAGACATATTCAGTGGTTAGCTGTTATAGTCAGAAATTTTGTTGATGTATTTTCTGTGTCCGAATCTGAAAAATTAGACACACAGAGATTATGATTCTCCCATAGAGCTGGTACCCAACTCCCATCTCTCTAAGGGTAAAATATATAATCTTTCTGGTCCAGAGCATGAGGCCAGGAAGGATTATACAGCAGACAGTGCAAAAAAAGGTTCATCAGACAGTCCACATCACTAGTAGGCGCGTGCTTCTTTTTTTGTTGATGGCCTAAGACCATGTATTGACTACCGGGAACTAAACAAAATCCTTGTGAAGAATAAATATCCTCTGCCACTCATCCCTGATCTTTATAACCAGCTATTGGGAACCCATTGGTTAACCAAACTTGATCTCAAAGGTGCATATAATCCCCTTCACACGTCCTGATATTTACAGTACTGGAAAAACCAGTCTATCAGTGTCGATGTGTACAATCTGTGTGGCATCCATATGCTGTCCGTGAGCACCATCTGTGTCACACGTACTAGAATAAAATGCAGAATAGAAATGACAAAGGTTTAGGTGTTAGATGTGCAAAGATAGATAGGGGTTCGTAGATAAATATTTGTGAAAGATATAATTAGTGCCTTTCATGTGTAGTTTACTGTACATGTATTTAGCTAATAAATAAATGAAAAAAATTACGTGGGCCCCCTTTATTTTTGATAACCAACACAGATAAAGATGACAGCTGGGGGCTGATTTTATCAGACTGGGAAGGTCCATGGATATTGGGCCCTACCCAGCCTAAAAATACCAGCCCGCCACCGCCCCTGAGCATAGCGAGACATGACGCCTGTGAATAGCAGTAACTTAACTGCTATTCACAGACACCGGAGACGGATGCGAGGAACCTGGACTGCGGTGGAACATTTAGGCAACATTGGTGAACAAGAGAGGTGTGTAATGTTTTTTATTTCTCTCTATTTCTGTCTTCCAGGTTTCCATTTCGGGACTACGTTGGATTCCTTGGATTACTTCGGACTTGTTTTGTTTTTTTTTTTAAATAAATTGGTGAACGAGTGTGGAGGAGTCTTTATTCAAATAAAGGAGACAAAAACAGACAAGAAGTATTGAACCTCTATACCCCAAAAAGGTTTAGAAGTGAAAAGAATAATGCTTAATTCATGTATAAAAGTATACATTTTATTAAACATATTAAAAAGTAAATATAATAACATGAAATAGCAAAAAACTAAATTAACTAGTATCAGGTGAATGGTGCAGACACAGAATATGTGACAGCACACACAGATCATTAGCACACAATGGTAGTAATGAGAATGCATATACTATTTATATGCCATGAGAGTCTAGTATATAGCATAAAGGAAAGCAGGACCTTAATCCCTAAAGTAGTCCTCCCTGAGAGGGCATACTGCTGAGTAATAACTAGAAGTGAATGTATGTAACCATAGGGCAGAAGCAAGATGAGGGAAAGGGCTGCTCAAAGACACATAATGGCAGAGTAATTCAACATATTAGTGCTCACCCATGGGATGCAAAGTGACATGGGTGGGCTGATCAAGCCCCAACGCGAGTTTTGCAACGGCTTCCTCAGGGAAGTAATGAGTATAGTATATGCCTTCTCATTACTACCATTGTGTGCAAATGATCTGTGTGTGCTGTGTCTACACCATTTACCTGATACTAGTTACTGTCGTTTTTTGCTATTTCGTGTTATTATGATATCTACTTTTTAATAAAATTTATACTTTTTTACATGGAAAAAAAAAAAAAAGACAGGCCCCCCCAAGGAAGCCGAAGCGAAACACACGTATTTTCTGAGGGAAAAAAAACGGACATGTCCATGTGTGGGACACACAGACATACAGTACAGACCAAAAGTTTGGACACTCCTTCTCATTTAAAGATTTTTCTGTATTTTCATGACTATGAAAATTGTACATTCACACTGAAGGCATCAAAACTATGAATTAACACATGTGGAATTATATACTTAACAAAAAAGTGTGAAACAACTGAAAATATGTCTTATATTCTAGGTTCTTCAAAGTAGCCACCTTTTGCTTTGATAACTGCTTTGCACACTCTTGGCATTCTCTTGATGAGCTTCAAGAGGTAGTCACCGGAAATGGCTTTCACTTCACAGGTGTGCCCTGTCAGGTTTAATAAGTGGGATTTCTTGCCTTATAAATGGGGTTTGGACCATCAGTTGTGTTGTCCAGAAGTCAGGTGGATACACAGCTGATAGTCCTACTGAATAGACTGTTAGAATTTGTATTATGGCAAGAAAAAAGCAGCTAAGTAAAGAAAAACAAGTGGCCATCATTACTTTAAGAAATGAAGGTCAGTCAGTCCGAAAAATTGGGCAAACTTTGAAAGTGTCCCCAAGTGTAGTTGCAAAAACCATCAAGTGCTACAAAGAAACTGGCTCACATGAGGACCGCCCCAGGAAAGGAAGACCAAGAGTCACCTCTGCTTCTGAGGATAAGTTTATCCGAGTCACCAGCCTCAGAAATCAGGTTAACAGCAGCTCAGATTAGAGACCAGGTCAATGCCACACAGAGTTCTAGCCGCAGACACATCTCTTCAACAACTGTTAAGAGGAGACTTTGTGCAGCAGGCCTTCATGGTAAAATAGCTGCTAGGAAACCACTGCTAAGGACAGGCAACAAGCAGAAGAGACTTGTTTGGGCTAAAGAACATAAGGAATGGTCATTAGACCAGTGGAAATCTGTGCTTTGGTCTGAAGAGTCCAAATTTGAGATCTTTGGTTCCAACCACTGTGTCTTTGTGCGACGCAGAAAAGGTGAACGGATGGACTCTACATGCCTGGTTCCCACCGTGAAGCATGGAGGAGGAGGTGTGATGGTGTGGGGGTGCTTTGCTGGTGACACTGTTGGGGATTTATTCAAAATTGAAGGCATACTGAACCAGCATGGCTACCACAGCATCTTGCAGCGGCATGCTATTCCATCAGGTTTGCGTTTAGTTGGACCATCATTTATTTTTCAACAGGACAATGACCCCAAACACACCTCCAGGCTGTGTAAGGGCTATTTGACCAAGAAGGAGAGTGATGGGGTGCTACGCCAGATGACCTGGCCTCCACAGTCACCAGACCTGAACACAATCGAGATGGTTTGGGGTGAGCTGGACCGCAGAGTGAAGGCAAAAGGGCCAACAAGTGCTAAGCATCTCTGGGAACTCCTTCAAGATTGTTGGAAGACCATTTCCGGTGACTACCTCTTGAAGCTCATCAAGAGAATGCTAAGAGTGTGCAAAGCAGTCATCAAGGCAAAAGGTGTCTACTTTGAAGAACCTAGCATATTTTCAGTTGTTTCACAATTTTGTTGTTAAGTATATAATTCCACATGTGTTAATTCATAGTTTTGATGCCTTCAGTGTGAATCTACACTTTTCATAGTCATGAAAATACAGAAAAATCTTTAAATGAGAAGGAGTGTCCAAACTTTTGGTCTGTACTGTATGCACAGCCCCATATATTTTAATGGGTCTACGTGTAAGTGTCTCCGGTAAGGCCGGAGACACACTAGCATATCACATCCAATGCGAGAGCATCGGATGTTTTATGCTAATGACACTCGGCTCCTGCTCTGCTGCGAGCGGGAGCAGAGTGTCAGTGCTCTGTGCTCCGATTCTCTCGCATGAGAGGATCCCAGCACAGCTGTGGAGGAGATGGAGAAAGTAATTTCTCCATCTCATCTGTTGCTGGCATGAGCGGAAATTGCACTGCACTCGGGTGATATTTGAGTGCAGTACGATGTTTCACCCGCACCCATAGACTTATATGGGTGCATGCGATTCGATTCATGGATGTAATCGCAGCATGCTGTGATAGTTTTCACATGCCGAATCGGCATGAGTAAATAATCGCGGATGTGAGCTGCCCCATAGGGTAACATTGGGGTGAGTGCAATCCGATTTTTTATCAGATTGCATCGCGAGTGGGAGCGAGCCCTAAGTGTGAAAACTGTCAACACACGTATTGGACACAGATATGTGAAGAGGACCTAAGAGAGATGAGTGGGAGACAGCATTTAACACACCTGAGGGACACTATGATTATCTTGTGATGCATTTTGGGCTAAATAATGGGCTGGCTGTTTTCCAAAGTTTTGTTAATCACACATTCAGAGATATAAGTGGTCAATATTTGGTTGTCTGGATAACCTATAAGGCAAGAAATCCCACTTATTAAACCTGACAGGGCACACCTGTGAAGTGAAAACCATTTCCGGTGACTACCTCTTGAAGCTCATCAAGAGAATGCCAAGAGTGTGCAAAGCAGTCATCAAAGCAAAAGGTGGCTACTTTGAAGAACCTAGAATATAAGACATATTTTCAGTTGTTTCACACTTTTTTGTTAAGTATACAATTCCACATGTGTTAATTCATAGTTTTGATGCCTTCAGTGTGAATGTACAATTTTCATAGTCATGAAAATACAGAAAAAATCTTTAAATGAGAAGGTGTGTCGAAACTTTTGGTCTGTACTGTAGGTTTAGTACTTTTCTTTTGTTATTCTTTTTTATTTTATGTGATTATACATGCTGTATTTTGTAAATTTTGTAACGTCTATATATATTTTTATAAACACTGCCTAATTTTCGGATTAAATATATAAAATGTAATAGCTTCGTTCCATTTGCTCTATAAACCGCACCCCTGAAGCCATAAGCTATCTGTAACGGGTGTCCAATCGGTCTATATAAATGATTGGTAGTGGAAGCTAGTTCCTTATGCTATTGTGGAGTTTGGCAGTGACCATCCCGGGGTTGACCAGCGATTTCTCATTTTTACAACAAAATTTACAAAACTATTTTTTTAGGGACCACATCACATTTGAAGCGACTTTGAGGGGCCTTTATGACAGAAAATACCCAAAATGACACCATTCTAAAAACTGCACCCCTCAAGGTGCTCAAAACCACATTCAAGAAGTTTATTAACTCTTCAGGTGCTTCACAGGAATTTTTTGAATGTGGAAGAAAAAAAATGAACACTTAAATTTTTTCACAAAAATTTTACTTTAGACCCCAATTTTTTTACTTTTGCAAAGGTAACAAGAAAAAATTGACCCCAAAATTTGTTGTGCAATTCCCCCTGAGCACACTGATACCCCATATGTGGGGAAAAACTACTGTTTGGGCGCACAGCAGGGTTCGGAAGGGAAGGAGTACCATTTGACTTTTTGAATGTAAAATTTGCTTGAATAATTAGCGTATGCCATGTTGCATTTGGAGAGCCTCTGATGTGCCTAACCAATGGAAACCCCCCACAAGTGACCCCATCTTGGAAACTAGACCCCTCAGGGAACTTATCTAGATGTGTGGTTAGCACCCTGAACCCCTAAGTGCTTCACAGAAGTTTATAACATGGAGCCGTGAAAATGAAAAAAAAAAATCAAACTTTTTCCACAAAAATTATGTTTTAGCCCCAAATTTTTTATTTTCACAAGGGTAAGAGGAGAAAATGGACCCCAAAAACTGTTGCGCAATTTCCCCTAAGTATGCCGATACCCCATATGTGGGGAAAATACACTGTTTGGGCGCACGGCAGCGTTCAGAAGGGAAGGAGCACGGTGTGACTTTTTGAACGCAAAATTGGTTGGAATTGAGAGCGGACACCATGTCGCGTTTGTAGAGCACTTGATACGCCTAAATAGTGGAAACCCCCCACAAGTGACCCCATTTTGGAAAGTAGACACCTCAAGGATTTTATCAAGGGGTATAGTGAACATTTTGAACCCAGAGATACGACACAGAATTTGATAACATTAGGTCATCATATTGAATAAGTTGTCATTAGCCTTGAGCACAAGTGCTCACTACATGAGTTTTCATCGGGTACTCGTGTATGCACCATGTATCGCGGGTGCTCAAGTCCCCACCCGGCATGTTTCATGGTTGTTAGACACCTGAAAAAAAACATGCGGGGATTGCTTGTGCATGGCAGGCAATCCCAGCGAGTTTTTTTGGCCGTGAAGCATATGGGGCGGAGACTCGAGTATGTCACTCGAGCACCTGCGATACTTGGTGCATACCCGAGCACCCGATGTAAACTCAAGTAGTGAGCACTTGCGCTCAACACTAGTCGCCATATCGTCATCATTTTTTTTTCTATACTTTTGAAAAAATACCAACCCTAGCACAACCCCAACCCTAGCACAACCTCAACCCTAGCACAACCCCAACCCTAGCACAACCCCATCCCTAGCACAACCCTAACCCTAAGCATAGCACAACCCTATCACTAGCACAACCCTAACCCTAACACAACCCTAACCCTAGCACATGGTCAAATGTGACCACCTAGTTGGATAACGACTGGATGGTGAGTTATGCTGGAGAATTCCCAGTCATGAAAGTCTCCCCTGATAAATCTGGATGAGAGGAAACGCGTAGGGAGCACAGCACCTCTATCTCTCTTCAATGTGACCAGTTAATGGGATTTATGAGATTAATGCCACACTGGCACTGAGTGAGCCATACTGATTTGCAGGACTTGGTAAGACTGTTTCATTTTTTTCTACAGTAGGAGTCCTTTGCACTCTTTGAGAGGTCTGTTCTGACTTATGACAGACAGAGTTTCTTATTGTTTTCTGTGGTGATTTGTGTATTTAGATGTTTGTCCTGTATGTTTATCTAAAGGATAGGTGTGCAGCACAGTAGCACTTTTTATTATGCTTATGTCGTACTCTAAATTATCAGTGTTCCTAAGTGCAATTTGCGTACACCTGGTCACCATTTGCCTAGTTTCTTAGGTAGGTGTATAACGCTATTATCTTTAACCTATCTTACTGTAATATCTTCTGGGTATGCATTGAACCTGTATGTGTATAGACTTTGGCTAAAGTTATACTCATTTTAGTGGTTGATAGATATATATACACAGTACAGACCAAAAGTTTGGAAACACCTTCTTATTTAAAGATTTTTCTGTATTTTCATGACTTTGAAAATTGTACATTCACACTGAAGGCATCAAAACTATGAATTAACACATGTGGAATTATATACTTAACAAAAAAGTGTGAAACAACTGAAAATATGTCTTATATTCTAGGTTCTTCAAAGTAGCCACCTTTTTCTATGATGACTGCTTTGCACACTCTTGGCATTCTCTTGAGATATATATATATATATATATATATATATATATATATATATATATATATATACTTAGTAAAATTTTCTGCTGTAGAATTTTATATCAGCACATGCACTTGTCATGAGGACCTTGTGTGTTTAATTTGTGATTTGAGTAGATACTCACTTTGATTTATTTTATTGCATATCAAATAAAAGTTACATTTTAATATTACCACATCTTGCTTTTACATTTCTATTGATATTGGCTATAATATCCTCCATTGCTTACTTGTTCTAACCCTAGCACAACCTTAACCCTAGAACAACCCTAACTCTAACACAACCCTAACCCTAGCAGAACCTTAACTCTAACACAACCCTAACCCTATTACAACCATAACCCTAGCATAACCCTAACCCTAACACAACCCTAACCCTAGATTTTATTTTTTACATTGTTCCTCGTGCGGTATAAGTGATTAGACGACTTTATTCTTCGGGTCGATGTGATTACAGCGATACCAGATTTATAGCGGGTTTTTACTATTGACAGCTGTCACACACTAAAAGACTTTTTTTTTTTGCAAAGACTAGTTTTTGCATTGCCATATTTTGAGACCTATAATTTTTCCATAATTCGGCCGACAGAGTCATGTGATGGCTTGTTTTTTGCGGGACAAGTTGACGTTTTTATTGGTACCATTTCAGGCATGTGACATTTTCTGATCGCTTTCTATTCCGATTTTTGGGAGGCAGAATAAACAAAAAACAACAATTCAGGAATTTTTTATTTTTTTATTTGTTTTTATGCCGTTGTGCGTGTGGTAAAATTGATAAGGCAGCTTTATTCTTCGGGTCGGTACATTTACACTGGTACCACATTCATATCGTTTTTCTATGTTTTGGCGCTTTTACACAATAAAAGCAATTTTATAGAAAAAAGAATATTTTTTGCATTGCTTTATTCTGAGAGCTGTAACTTTTTTATTTTTCGGCTGATGGAGCTGTATGGTGGCTTGTTTTTTGCGGGACAAGATGACCTTTTCAGCAGTACCATTTTTATTTATATTCGTCTTTTTGATTGCGTTTTATTCCATTTTTTGTTTGGCGGTGTGATGATAAAGCATCGTTTTTTGCTTTGTTTTTTTTTTTTTTCTTTTTACCGTGTTTACTAAAGGGGTTAACTAGTGGGACACTTTTATAGGCCAGGTCGTTCCCAACGTGGCGATACCAAATATGTGTACTTTTATTGTTTTGTTTTTTTTTCAGAATAATATTTATTGATGGATACATTATATTTTTATTTTTTGGGGATTATTTTTTTTATTTTTTTTTTTTTTATAGTTTTACAAATTTTTTTTTCCCATTTTCTAACACTTTTTTTACTTTTATACTTTGTCCCACTATGGGACTTTAACTTTTTTTCACTCTGGTCGCCTGTATAGCATAGGGATGGGGCCCCATCCCTGTGCTATACAGGATGTCAGAGCTGCAGAGACAGAAGATACTTTGATCGTGCACTGCGCATGATCAAAGTATCTTCCGGGTGCCTGGTGACCCGGATGTTGTCATGTCGACATCCGGGTCACCATGACAACCACGCGACCTGACCTCAGACAGCGCGGGACGCCGGGGAAGAGGTGAGTTCCAGCGCTTACCTTCGGAATGCTGCGATCGACTTCGATCGCAGTATTCCGGGGGTTAATGTGTTGGGAGTGGTGCGGGACCACTCCCAGCACATAGTACCGGATGTCAGCTGTGACAATCAGCTGACACCCGGAGGCGATCGCGCCCACACAGCCTGTGTGCGGGCGCAATCGCCAGGGCGTATTAACACGTACCTGCCTCTTAAAGTCCAGGGCCCAGGTACGTATTAGTATGCCCTGGACTTTAAAGGGGTTAATTAAACTGGGGACATTACTGTACGTGTAACAGTTACACCCCTCGCTCTTGTTTTTCTGTCCTATCTTTTGTTTGGCAATCATGGCTGCAGTTGGGGAGGCCTGGTACAAACAGCAGAAGAGGGTGGTTCTTGCTGACATCCGTACGATGAAACAGATTGATTCTACTGGCAAAAACTGGCAGCAAATGACCACTGAGCTATTGCAATGGGACGTGGAGCAAGTCTGTCACCCGAACCCTGGTGTGAAGGGTTTGTGAGCCAATGCTTGGATGGTGGTGCTTCAGAGGTCCCACCTACGCATGCAAGCCACATCAGTAACCAGAGTAGCGTGGACCCCACCTGCAGATGGCCCTACTGCAACTCGACACAGATGATGGAAAAGGTCAACTGAAGCTCATTCAGCATTTCCAAGAACGAGCAGAACGGCAAGTCAAGCAAGAGGCTGCAGAGTGACAGGCTGACAGAGAGAACTAGCTGAAGTTAGTCCAACTCCAGAGCGTGCAATCTACCCCACTGAGCAATGAGTCCAGTAATGCCAGTACCGGTAAACCTCGTCCTGAACATTTTCCTATCATGCAAAAGGACGAAAACCTGGACAAATTTTTGAAGGGGTATGAAAAGCCCTGCAGACAGTACTGCTTGCCCAATAATCAGTGGGCTCAATACTTAACCCCAGGGTTGCAAACCTCTGGAGGTGTTCGCCGCACTCCCTCGAGAACAAGGTGGAGACTATGAGGCCATTAAACAGGTCCTCATAAAGAAATATCAGCTGACCCCTGAAGTGTACCGTAAAAGATTCCGGATCTTCAAACATGGACCCCATGACAGCTAAGGTGATGTGGTGGACAGGCTCAGGACCAACTTCGAGCAGTGGGTCCAGGGACTATCGATTGCCACCTTTGAGGAATTGAAGGACCAGATGGTGAAGGACCAATTTCTGCATCTTTGCCCTAAGGAAGTGCAACAGTTCATGCTGGACCGGGAACCAAAGAAGGCAGTCACGGCAGCACAGATCGCTGATACCTATGAGGCCAACGGTACACCTGAGCAGAAGTTGGTCATCACTAGCTGGAAAGTGGGTAAGCTGACAACCACCACCACTGGCCCATGCCTGTCGATCTTGGGAGGTCTCGATGCATCTCCCAGCACCTGGCCTGCATCTGATTGTCGCCGGTGCTTTACCTGCAACCGACTTGGACATTATTAGTACTGCCTGCTTGGAGAGGCAGAAGAGGAACCCCACATCCAAGGCCCAGGGGACCTATGTAGCTGATCTTTTCATGGGTGGGATAGTTGAGAGGGCCTTTGACAACTTGCAGCCTGTTACTGTGGGTGACACTATAACTATGGTGCTGAAGGAAACCGGTGCAGAAATAACTCTCATTCACTTGGGATTGGGGGTATTCACTGACCTTTACTGATGGCCTGGGTTTTCCTAGACTGAGGTGCCTAGAGAGGGGTTGAGGGAAGTGGGGGTGTCTGAGAACCTCACCTCAAATGTTTTATTGGGGACTGATTTGGGACGGTTGGTCGTTCAATACGTTCCTGACAACCCTCCCAGATCTGGTCAGTCATGCAATTCAAATGTCAATCATGTGTATGTCACAGTTATGCATGATGATGTGTTTCATTGTACAGGAGAACTCAGCCATGTCACGCTGTGGCGTGAAGATGCTAAGGATCCCCTAAAAGTAGTAAGAATCAGTGCTAAAGGAGATGAGGAAGATGGACACGTGCAGCTGACCAGTGTCACGATGGATGGTGACCTGGCCAGTGGTAGCTCCCCAACTATTAGCACTGCTCATCAAGTATTAAAGGAGGATGGGAAATTGGAAATTGATATACACCGCTTTTCAAGGTGATGGGAAGTGGTATCCTCCGAGGAGACAGCATACATAGCTGCTGTCACCCGCAGAGTGCCCAGAATGCAGGTAATCTGCTGCCTTCTGGACCCTCATCATCCAGCGGGGTAAAAGAACCAGTTACGGGCCTAGAGCTGGTCCCAGAGGGGTCTTTAGCCAAGAGTTCCAGATGGCTCTGAACTCAAATGCCAGTCTAGAGGCGTTGAAGAACCTCACAGAGAAGCTCATCTGAATCCGACAAAGAGAGGGTATTCTGGGACCAGGGGAAGTTGTACTGGGAGACTATTCCCTGTAACTCCCAACAGGAGTGGCTGAGAAAAAGACAGCTGATCGAGCCCTATCAGTTTAGGGAGGAGTTGCTGCGGATTGCCCATGAGATCCCACAGGCTGGACACTTGGGGGTCAGCAAAACTAAGGCCTGGCTGTCCCACCACTTCTATTTGTCCAAAATGGGGACAGATGTTGCTAGCTACTGCCTTTCCTGTATCACGTGTCAAAGAGTGGGGAAGCGGGGGTCTGCCCCCAAAGCTCCCTTTACATTTGATAGAGAAGCCTTTATAGAGGATTGCTGTGGAAATTGTTGAGCTGCTGACCTTCCCGAGCTGCTGACCTTCCCGAGCAGCTCTGGAAAACATTTCATCCTTACTGTGGTAGACTATGCTACTCAGTACTCGGAGGCCAGTGGCTCTGTCCTCAATTAGGGCCAATAAGGTGGCAGATGCCCTTTTGGCATTATTTTCTCGAATAGAATTTCCCACGGAGATGCTTACAGATCAGGGGACTCAGTTCATGTCTCATTTAATGCAGGCCCTCTATAAGAAAATGCATGTGCAGCACCTGGTATCAAGTTCATATCACCCACAGACCAGTGGTTAATGTGAATAATTCAATGGTACTCTTAAGCAGATGCTTAAGATGCTGGTAGAGTCCCAAGGGCACTACTGGGAGCGGTACCCCCCATACCTGCTCTTTGCTTAGAGAGGTACCACAGGCCTCAATGGGTTTCTCCTCCTTCGAGCGCCTGTATGGCAGATGAGTCCAGGGGGCCCCATGGTCTGGTAAGGAAATCCTGGGAAGGGGAACTGAACACTCCAGAAGCTTCCGTCATCAAATATATTTTGCGGCTCTGTGATAAAATGCAGTAATTGACGCAGCTGTTGCATGAGAATATGGTGCAGGCCCAGGCCAGCCAGAATCTGTGGTATGACCGGAATGCCCGGGAACAGGTGTACAAACTGGGTCAGAAGGAAAGATGCTACTGCACATGCGCGGGCGTCCATTTTGGGATATGTAAATTCCAAATGGGCAGAGAAACTACACAAGCAGTATGTAAAATAGTAGGCAGGTCACTGAAAGCACAGTGACCTGTCAGAGGCCAGAGTTAGCAATACATGAATACAGAAGCAGAGCGCCAGAGCACATGCATATCATTATGGCAGAACTGAAACTAAAGATTATAAAAGAACCACTGGACGGATTTCATCATCAAAGGTATTATTTTACTCAGTGTAATGTCGCCCACCTGACAGTGTATGTAGTTTACTAAGCACAATCCTGATGACAGGTGCGCTTTAAGGTGCTTTGTGGCGGCTCGGCAGGGGGACTTCGGAAGGTGGTCTTCGTTTTTACCTCTCACTGAGTTTGCCTTTAACAGTCGAGTAAATCAGTATACTGGAACCTCGCCATTTTTCTGTAATTATGTTTTTCATCCCCATTTTGGTAAATTTTATAGGATTAGTTCTGAATGTCCTGGTGTGGAGGTAGTCATGCAGAAACTTGGCGATGTCTGCAGGGAGGTTTAAAAGAATATTGGGATTGCTCAAATTCGCCTAAAACGGAAGTCCGATAGAAGATATTCGGTAGTTCCTGTTCTTAAGATTGGGGATAAGGTTTGGTTGTCATTTAGGAACATTAAACTTAAAGTGCCGTCGACGAAGTTGGGTCCAAAGTTTATTGGTCCATATGAGATCCTAGAGGTGGTCAATCCGATGGCATTCAGTTTAGAGCTTCCTCTATCCCTTTGCATCCCTAACGTGTTCCATACATCCCTATTAAAGGAGTTTCTCCCTTCAGCAGTGTCTCCTTCATCCCCGCCTCCTCCAGTTTCTGTCGATGGTGGCTTGGAGTATGAGGTTCAGAGGCTTGTGGATTCTCATAGGGTCCAAAATTCCATCCAATACCTCATCCACTGGAGGGGATATGGACCAGAGGAGAGATCCTGGGTCCCAGTTCGAGATGTGAAGGCCGAGTGGTTAGTCAGGGCTTTTCATCTAAAATTTCCTGGGAAGCCTAGGGTTCTGGTGCGCCCCCCTATTTGAGGGGGTACTGTCATGATTCCACCCCTCGGTGTGTCTGGGATGCAGTTACTGATGGCCCAGCCATCCAATTTGGTACAGGGGCATTCTGAAGCTGTCAGTACTTTGACAGCTCAATGTCCAGTCTGGTGCAGGGGCGTGCTGAGACTGGGAGGTGCTGGCTGTCTCCAGGGGTTCATTGTCCCAAGTGATTGACTGGCTACTTAACGGAGCTGTTATAGTTCCAGACCTCTACCAGACGTACATTTAGCTTTTGTGTGGTTTGTCTCTATGTGCCTTCTGTTCTGTTTGTTGATCTTTTGTTGCCTGACCTTGGACCTCGTTCTGATCATCCATCTGTTTAACCCCTTTGTGTTCTGATCTGCTATTTTCCTGGTATTTTAAGCTCGGACCATTGCCTAACTATGCCTTTGTCTCTTCCTTTTGTTAATGACGTACTCTCCTGGCTTTTGACCTTGGACTCCTTGACTATCCCTACTCACGGCTTGTCCGTGAGAAGTGACTCAGCGTCACACTTATCATGTTCATCTTCTGTTCACGAATAAACCTGGTCCTAAGGGTCCAGAGGCACCTCTTAAAAGGAGGGGGGTTACTGTCAAAAATTTTTACTGGGATCTGCTCTTGTGACATCTACGTCTGTCATTAGGTGCTTTCGTATTCATTATGCAGGTGGTGCTGGTGATGGATAAAACATTGGAACCAAAAGCTCTGGGAAGTCAGGCTCTGTTCAGCCACTAAGATTAGAATCTGTAGTGCCATCTAGTCTGGCAGTATGGGTGTGTGTGCTATCCAGCTGAAGTAATCTGCTCCCTCCTTGGCCAATTGGAAAGCACCACACCCTACTAAAACTCTAAGCTTGCTGCTGTAAACTGCCAGATATAACCTTCTTCTTCCTCTGGTTCAGTCTTGTGCTCTCAGCTCCTGTCTTGTATATTTGTTTCCTGTTTTGACTGCAGTCTGTTTTCTGACTACTCGTGTGTCTTATTATTTTGTACCTTTAATGCCCTCCTGGTTCTGACCCGGCTATCAGACCACTCCTGCCAGTCTGCACCACCAGCCAGAAGCTAACTCCTTGGTCCCAGCCCAAGGGCTCCTGTGCAAATCCAGATTCCTGTACAGGGGTTAAAGGGTAAAGGCCAGGATCGCCTATTAAAGTTATGTGTACTTAAAGCAAAATAAAGGTTTGGTCCTTATGCTTTTTTTTTATTATTTTAATTATCTTCAATTGTCCCACACTGTTCAGGAAAATTTTTAATATCTAAGGCTTATGGAATTCCCCTCCCCCCCTAAATTGTGGAGAAAATTACAAAGGCAACCTAGCAGATTAAGAGCCAAATTGAATAATCCCCCTTTGATATTGGAAGAACATTTTCGGTCAGTAGAAGTTTGGAACCAGATTTAAATCCTACAAGGTTTCAAGCTAGTTTCATCCAGTCCTCCCCAAAGTGCCTTATGTTTAATTTTTTTTATAGTTCACAGTATTTATTACACACCTTACAAGCTTGATAAATTCTACCCAGATATCTTGTCAGCATCATGTTTAAAATGTGCAAAGTTTGGAACAATTTACATTTCTTTTAGAAGTTACTGCAACTTAACCTGTTTTGCTGCCAGAGGTTTGAGGTTTTTTCTTACAATTTGTGCCTTTGGTAGGCAGGACAGTTTTTACAATTATGACGTATAAATAATATTTAAATTAAAAAATGTATATTAAAACTTACTTTTTTTCTGAAAGTAAGCACCTGGCACATTGTCAAAATGTCAATCAGCACTTTGTATAAACAGGCACCTTTATGCAATTTTGCATCAAAGCGAAATTGTATTACAAAAAAAATCATACACTTTTAGTCACATATCAATTTGTGACTCAAATAGAACATTAGACAAAGTGGGGCCCTGGACAAAAGTTGAAAGTGGGGCCCCAAATGATAACCTACTGCACCATGACAAAGAAACATTTCGGTTATATGTACATGCTCTGAGTTCAGGCTGTTAAATGAGCGTGATCGACAATATGGAAGTCGTTCGACGCTTGTTTCCCAGGCTCTTTACACCAGCTGAGGAAGAAGGATGGGCACAGAATGATCACTAGTAGTTCAATCTGTCCCTGTGCAGCATATCTGCACCATAATCCTCCATATAGTGTAATACACTCCCCATAGTCCTCCATATAGTATACTGCACACCCCATAGTCCTCCATTCAGTGTAATGCACCCCCCATAGTCATCTGTATAGTACAATGCACTCCCCATAGTATAATGTATTCCCCATAGTCCTCCATACAGTATACTGCACTCCCCATAGTCCTCCATGCAGTATAATGCATCCCATAGTCCTTGATAGAGAATAATGCAGCCCCCATCCCATAAAGTACACATAATATAATGCACACCCCATAGTCCTTGATAGAATATAATGCAGCCCCCATATAGTACATACAGTATAATGCACTCCCCATAGTCCTTGAGTATAATGCAGCTCCTATATAGTATAATGCACTCCCCATATTCCTTGATAGAGTATAATGAAGCCCCCATATGGTGTAATGCAGCCCCCCATATGGTATAGTGCAGTCCCCCATAGTCCTCCTGTATTATGGCCACCACATGGTATAATGTAGCCCCATAGTCCTCCAATATTATGTCCCCCACATGGTATAATGCAGCCCCCCATATTTTATAATGCACACACAATAGTCCTCCAGTATTATGGCCACCATCTACTCACTGACTCAAATACAATACTCACCTCTCCCCATTCCCCCGCTGCTCCGGTCTCTGCAGCTCCACTGCCCGGGACAGAGTGGGAGGAAGAAATGACGTCATTACGCCTACTGACTGAGACATCAGATGCAGAGGGGAAATGATGGGAGAAAGCATTACCTAATGTTCTGTCCTCCATCAATGCTTTCAACTGTATCAGCATCTAAGATGCTGATACAGTTGAATGTGCGATGCGGGGGTGGGAGCCATGAGCTGGCGCTGGCACCGGGACCCTCTGACTCACGAGTACCATAGCGGCCACATGGTCTGCTGCTATTAGCAGAACGCCACTGGCTGGGGGCCCCTGGGGTGGGTGGGGGCCATAGGCAAGTGCCTAGTTTTCCCTGCCCTAACGCCGGTCCTGGATATACCACAATTCCCTAAAATAAAAGTTTAACATGGTAGAGTTCATACATACCACTTACAGCCTATGTCTATATTTTATTTATCTTTATAAAATTATTAGAACTTGAAAAGCCAAAATATCTTCTTTACACTGCAAAAAATTCAACTCCGGCATGTGTCACTATACGTAAGAATACCTTGGAATCCCTTTACATATCTCAGTGCTTTGGATTGTACCACTAGGTCTTTATTATGTATCCGCTTTAGTGTTGTTTACTTATATTTTCACAATATATTGTATTTATAGATCACCTTATCTATTTAAGCCTGTGCTGTTCTTTCCCTTGATTACCCTTAACCTAACCTGGGACTAAGAATCAGGTATACTATATGACCATATTATTATTATTTTTTCCTGTGATGTTATGTGAAACAGTTCCATATTTGTTATTTGTATTGGATGGCTTATATACTACATTCTAATTACCCCACTGGACTTCAATTATTTTAGGATTCCCTTTACCCTTTCTTGTCATTTTTTAACTGTTTTTAATTGTTACTGATAAATAAAATTATACTATTTGAGCAATCAGTTGTGTATCATGTTTATAGGTTTTATAGTTTCAATTGATGCATAACAACTATGTACTGATCTATCTGGGTTTTCATTGTACTTTATGTTAATAGTAAATTTAGATTGATATGAATTGAAGTTATTTTAAAAAAACAACCCTGAAATGTACAAAAAAAAATGTTTTGCACTTTTCAAATGATGAATGTGTCTGTCCTTAAAACAAATATTCGTTTCATAGAAAATCGCTAATAATTAACATTTCCCATTTGTTGGCACTATTTTTAATATGTTCATTTATTTTTCAGCAGAACGTTTTTAAATTTTCAAGGAACTTTCAAAAATATTTTTTTGGGGGTCCGATTCAGTTCTCAGGTGCCTTTTGATTGGCAGATATCTTAAAACTTATACAAAACCCAACACATTTTAAAAAGTGCACTCCTTATACTTTTCAAAATAATATTTTATGAAGTTTGTTAATCCTTCTATGCATCACAAGAACTAATGCAAAATGGCAAGAGAAAACGAAAAATTCAAAAAGAAAATGTAGATTTAACTCTAATCGTTTTTATAAGGAGTAATAGGAGAAAGAACACCTTACAATTTGTTACACTATTTCTGCCAACTATGGCAATACTCTATATGTGGTCATACTTCATTTTTTTGGCTCATAGTGTGGCTCAGAATGAACAGAGCACTCTCTGGATTTTAGAGTCTATGGCCCCAATTCATCAAGACCAGCATTGTACATGCTGGTCTTCATGAGGGGGCATGTTGGAGTCAGACACTCCTGATTCATGATGAGGTGTACAGTGGGTACAAAAAGTATTCAGACCCTTTTCAATTTTTCACTCTTCGTTTCATTGCAGACATTTGGTAAATTCTAAAAAGTCCATTTTTTTTCTCATAAAGTACACTCTGCGCCAGGGCCGGCTCCAGGTTTTTCTGGGCCCCGGGCGAAAGAGTCTCAGTGGGCCCTTTTAACACATACACGATTCATGATGCACATATACCGCAGAGAAATATATACTGTATATAGTACACAGGGCCCAGCCTGCCACCTCATCCTTCACATATGCAGACATGCGCACACACACAGTACGCAGACATATGCACGCACACACACGGTACGCAGACATATGCACGCACACACACGGTACGCAGACATATGCATGCACACACACGGTATGCAGACATATGCACGCACACACACGGTATGCAGACATATGCACGCACACACACGGTACGCAGACATATGCACGCACACACACGGTACGCAGAAATATGCACGCACACACGGTACGCAGACATATGCACGCACACGGTACGCAGACATATGCACGCACACACACGGCACGCAGACATATGCACGCACACACACGGCACGCAGACATATGCACGCACACACGGTACGCAAACATATGCACACACACACGGTGCGCAGACATATGCACGCACACACGGTACGCAGACATATGCACACACACATTTTTACAGACATACACACATTTTTACACAAATTCTTAAAAACATATATAAAACAGACAAATATATATACACAGTTATACACACTGACATTCACATACATGCACTCACACAGACCCATTACAAATATTTTTAATATTGGGATTGGGGAAGCTTCACTCACCTGTCCCCGGTCCAGTGTCCTGTCCAGCAGCTCCTCAGGTATGGGGCAGTGCAGGGCCCCAGGCGTGTCACAGACATCATGGCCCTGGACCAGTAAGAGGGGCCCACTTGCGGTCGGGTCCGGGCCGCTCCCCCCCATCTGTGCAGGACCTCCGACGGTGCTTGATTGCCGTCACTCCCCCAGACATGGCCGCGCGCTGTGCGGCTGTGTCTGCTAGCAATGAAGCGGCAGGGGCGACACACAAGCACAATTAAAGGTGCAGTGCCGTCGACCCTTCCGTGTCATTACTAGCAGACACAGCTGCACAGCGCGCGGCCATGTCTGGGACTGGGGGAGTGCCGGCAATCAAGCAGCGCCTGCGTCACTGAACAGGTGCCGAGGAAGCGGCCAGGGCCCTGACAGTGAGTGGGCGGTGGGCCCCGACAGTGAGTGGGTGGTGGGCCCCGACAGTGAGTGGGTGGTGGGCCCCGACAGAGAGTGGGCGGTGGGCCCCGACAGAGAGTGGGCGGTGGGCCCCTCTGATTTTCCAGGGCCCCGGCACTTGCCTGGGTACGCCGGGTGCTGACGCCGGCCCTGCTCTGCACCCCATCCTGACTGAAAAAAACCCAGAAATGTAGAAATTTTTGCAAATTTATTAAAAAAAGAAAAACTGAAATATTACATGGTCATAAGTATTCAGACCCTTTGCTCAAACACTCATATTTAAGTCACATGCTGTCCATTTCCTTGTGATCCTCCTTGAGATGGTTCTACTCCTTCATTGGAGTCCAGCTGTGTTTAATTAAACTGATAGGACTTGATTTGGAAAGGCACACACCTGTCTATATAAGACCTCACAGCTCACAGTGCATGTCAGACCAAATGAGAATCATGAGCTCAAAGGAACTGCCAAAGGAGCTCAGAAACAGAATTGTGGCAAGGCACAGATCTGGCCAAGGTTACAAAAGAATTTCTGCATTACTCAAGGTTCCTAAGAGCACAATGGCCTACATAATCCTTAAATGGAAGAGGTTTGGGACTACCAGAAGTCTTCCTAGACCTGGCCTTACAGCCAAACTGAGCAATCGTGGGAGAAGAGACTTGGTGAGAGAGGTAAAGAAGAACCCCAAGATCACTGTGACTGAGCTCCAGCGATGCAGTAGGGAGATGGGAGAAAGATCCACAAAATCAACTATCACTGCAGCCCTCCACCAGTCAGGCCTTTATGGCAGAATGGCCTGACGGAAGCCTCTCCTCAGTGCAAGACATATGAAAGCCCGCATAGAGTTTGCTCAAAAACACATGAAGGACTTCCAGACTATGAGAAATAAGATTCTCTGGTCTGATGAAACAAAGATAGAACTTTTTGATGATAATTCTAAGCGGTATGTGTGAAGAAAACCAGGCACTGCTCATCACCTTCAACACCTGAACAAAAAAATATATAAGCGGGGGCCCAAATATAAAGCTAATTATAAAGAGAATTTAGGGACAAAATAGGGACAGACAGAGCCCGTAATCCTTCCTGACTGATGTGTAATAAAGATAGATATTTACCAGATATATTAGGGACACCGACATGGAGTGAGGGTGCCACGGAGCAAAAATTAGGGTGCCAAACTCTGCTGTCAGGAAGGGAGAGAATTTAGGGACAAAATAGGGACAAACAGAGACAGTAATCCTTCCTGACTGATATGTGACTTATCCCTGGCATTTCATTTCTTGTTTGATGTTGTGGTGATTATTGAGTCCTTTATAGTGTATTTAAATAAAAGTTATATTTTAGGGGTCTAAGCTCCTGTTGGTTGTACTGCTCATCACCTGCCCAATACAATCCCAACAGTGAAACGTGGTGGTGGCAGCATCATGCTATGGGGGTATTTTTCAGCTGTAGGGACAGGACGACTGGTTGCAATTTAAGGAAACATGAATGCGGCCAAGTACAGAGATATCCTGGATGAAAACCTCTTCCAGAGTGCTCTGGACCTCAGACTTGGCTGAAGGTTCACCTTCCAACAAGACAATGACCCTAAGCACACAGCTAAAATAACAAATGAGTGGCTTCAGAACAACTCTGTGACCATTCTTGACTTGCTCAGCCACAGCCCTGACCTAAACCCAATTGAGCATCTCTGGAGAGACCTGAAAATGGCTGTCCACCAACGTTCACCATCCAACCTGACGGAACTGGAGAGGATCTGCAAGGAAGATTGGCAGAGGATCCCCAAATCCGGGTGTGATAAACTTGTTGCATCATTCCCAAGAAGACTCATGGATGTACTGGCTCAAAAGGGTGCTTCTACTCAATACTGAGCAAAGGGTCTGAATACTTATGACCATGTGATATTTCAGTTTTTCTTTTTTAATAAATTTGCAAACATTTTTACATTTCTGTTTTTTTTCAGTCAAGATGGGGTGCAGAGTGTATTGACCCCTTTCCGACCAAGTCAGTAATAGTACGTAGCTGTGCCCTGGGACTTATAGACCAGCTACGTACTATTACGCATAATGCGATCGCACCCGTACACAAGCGGTGCGGGGCGATCGCCGCCGGGTGTCAGCTGATTGTCACAGCTGACACCCGGTGCTATGTGCAGGGAGCGGTCCCGCACCGGTTCCACCACATTAACCCCTGCAATGCTGCGATCGAAGTCGATCACAGCATTGCGGGAGCGAGAGGGGAGGTAAGCGCCAGTACTCACCTCCTCTCCTGCCTCCAGCGATGTCTGCGGCGGCTCCCGGATGTCGTCATGTGACCCGATGTCGTCATGACAACATCCAGGTCACCAGGAGGCAGGAAATTACTTTGGTCATGCGCTGTGCATGACCAAAGTAATGTCTCCCTGTGTACAGCGCTGACAGGCTGCATGGCATAGGGAGCTGCTGCTCTCTATGCTATACAGCCGATCAGGCTGCAAAAAATGAAAGTCCCATAGTCGGACAATGTGTAAAAGTAAAAAAAAAAAAAGGATTGGAAAGTGAAAAAAAAAAAATAAAAAAAACATTTATAAAAATATAAAACAAAAATGAAAAAAATAATCCCCAATAAATAAAAACATATTGTACCATAATATTTAATTATGGAAAAAAAATAAACCAATAAAAGTACACATATTTGGTATCGCCGCGTCCGGAACAACCTGACCTATAAAAGTGTCCCACTAGTTAACCCCTTTAGTGAACACGGTAAAAAAAAAAAACAAAAAAAAAAAACGAAGTAAAAAACAATGCTTTATCATCATACTGCCAAACAAAAAATGGAATAACATGCAATCAAAAAGATGACTGTAAATAAAAATGGTACCCCTGAAAATGTCATCTTGTCCCGCAAAAAACAAGCCACCATACATCTCCATCATCCAAAAAATAAAAAAGTTATAGCTCTCAGAATAAAGCGATACAAAAAAACTCTTTTTTCTATAAAATAGTTTTTATTGTGTAAAGGTGCCAAAACATAAAAAAAACTATATAAATGCGGTCCCGCTGTAAACGTACTGACCCGAAGAATAAAGCTACCTTATCAATTTTACCACACGCGGAACAGCATAAAAAAAAAAACAATTCTGGAATTGCTGTTTTTGTTTATTCTGCTTCCCAAATATCGGAATAGAAAGCCATCAAAAAATGTCACATGCCCGAAAAAATGTCAACTTGTCCCGCAAAAAACAAGCTGTCACATGACTCTCTCGGCCAAAATATGGAAAAATTATAGCTCTCAAAATATGGTGATGCAAAAACTAGTCTTTGCAAAAAAAAAAAAGCGTCTTTTAGTGTGTGACAGCTGTCAATCATAAAAACCCGATATGAATCTAGTATCGCTGTAATCGCACCGACCCGAAGAATAAAGTAGTCTAATCACTTATACCACACGAGGAACGGCGTAAAAAAATAAACTCTAGGGTTAGGGTTGTGCTAGGGTTATGGTTGTATTAGGATTGGGGTTAGGGTTAGGCTAGGGTTAGTGTTGGGCTAGGGTTAGGGTTGGTCTAGGGTTAGGGGTTGTATTAGGGTTGGGGTTAGGGCGGGATTTTTTCAAAAGTAAAGAAAAAAAAATGATGACGATATGGCGACCAGTGTTGAGCGCAAGTGCAGGCTACTTGAGTTTGCATCAGGTGCTCGGGTATGCACTGAGTATTGCGGGTGTTCGAATGACATGCTTGAGTCTCTGCCCCATATGCTTCATGGCCAAAAAACGTTGCTGGGATCGCCTGCCATGCACTAGCGATCCCCGCATGTTTGTTTTTGGGTGTCTAACAACCGTGAAACATGCGGGGCAGGGACTCGAACATGTCACTCGAGCACCCGTGATACTTGGTGCATACCCGAGTACCCGATGCAAACTCAAGTAGCGAGCACTTGCGCTCAAGACTAATGACAACTTATTCAATATGATGACCTAATGTTATCAAATTCTGTCGTACCTCTGGGTTCAAAATGTTCACTATACTCCTTGATAAAATCCTTTATGGGTCTAGTTTCCAAAATTAAGTCAATTGTGGGGGGTTTCCACTATTTAGGCATATCAGGGGCTCCTGAAATTTCGACATGGAGTCCGCTCTTGATTCCAGCCAATTTTGCAGTCAAAAAGTCACACAGTGCTCCTTCCCTTCTGAACCCTGACTTGCGCCCAAACAGTGTATTTTCCCCATATATGGAGTATGGCGTACTGAGGAGAAATTGCACAACAGTGTTTAGTTTCCATTTTCTCCTCTTACCCTTGTGAAAATAAAAAATGTGGGGCTAAAAGATAATTTTTGTGGAAAAAGTTTGATTTTTTTATTTTCACGGCTCCGTGTTATAAACTTCTGTGAAGCACCTGGGGGTTAAGGGAGCTCACCACACATCCAGATAAGTTCCCTGAGGGGTCTAGTTTCCAAAATGGTGTCACTTGTGGGGGTTTTCCACTGTTTAGGCACATCGGGGGCACATCCCTTAATTATTCAAGCAAATTTTATATTCAAAAAGTCAAATGGCGCTCCTTCCTTTCCGAACCCTGCCGTGTGCCCAAGCAGTGGTTTCTCCCACATATGGGGTATCGGCTTACTCAGGAGCGATTGCACAACAAGTTGCATGGTGCAATTTCTCCTTTTACCCTTATGAAAATGCAAAACTGGAGTCTGAAAAACATTTTTGTGGGAAAAATGTGAAAATGTTATTTTCACGGCAAAATGTTATAAGCTTCTGTGAAGCACCTGGGGGTTCAAAGTGCTCACCGCACATCTAGATAAGTTCCCTGAGGGGTCTAGTTTCCAAAATGGTGTCACTTGTGGGGGTTTCCACTGTTTAGGCACATTAGGGGCTCTCCAAATGCAACATGACGTCCGCTAATTATTCAATCAAATTTTACATTCAAAAAGTCAAATGGCGCTCCTTCCCCTCTGAGCCCTGCCGTGCGCCCAAACAGTGTTTTTTCCCCACGTATTTAGAATACATATATAGAATTTACCAAATGGCTGCAATGAAACAAAGAGTGAAAAATGTAAAGGGGTCTGAATACTTTCTGTACCCACTGTATCCCTCTTCATGAATCTGAAGCATCTGAAGAGTAGTGTGCTGTGCCAGAAATCTCACACCAGTAAGGTACTGGAGAGAGAATTCTGGAATACAGATCATCAAGGCTCGTCTTGAATTAAACAAGCTGTGGAGTTGCACCGCTGTACTGCTCCATTTCCGCCCAGTTGTGCCTAAATTTTGTGACTTTTCAAGGCTGTTATGGCACAATTCTGGTGTGAAAGCTTTACTGAATTGGGGCCATTATTTTGTAACATTGGTTTTATGTCTCATATTGCATTTGCAGAGCCCCTGAGGTATAAATACAGAGGAATCCTTCTCAGTCATTTTAGAAACAATACCCCTCAAAAAAATGTATCTAGGGGTGCAGTGAACATTCTTACCCTACAGGTGTTTCACACATTTCTTTACCGTTAGCTTGTGAAAATGAAGAATTATTTTTATTTTAATATAGAAAGGCATTGGGAATTCTGTCATTAAGAGGCAGTTTAAAGGGCTCCTGTCCAGCAACTATGGACTACTGATGTGTCCGCCGGACCTCGATCCTGCACTCATCTCTCTCTGGAGTAAAAAAAATGTTGAACATGTACAGCTATTCAAACATGGATTTTTTAAGTAAGCACTTATCAGGTCTAAGAGATCTAAATAGCAATGTGTGTCGTTTGTATTGTAAAACTTGGAAACAAATCCACTTTAACGCCTAAAGTAGGTCAGTTCTTAAGGAGTTAAAACAGCAATAAATGTTTGGAACTATCAATGAGTTTGTAAATATAATACTCAGACTCTGCCTGTTTCAGTCTAATTCCTGTTTAAAGATAACAAATGAAAAACTATTTCCAGATAACAGCATTGACACAGGACATTGTGAGCCTCCAGATTTGGAGCCAGACACAGAGGAGACTCGGGTGGAGCCGATGGAATGATATGACCTCAGACTGTAAACAGAAGACTATGCCAGGGAATATATTGGTAGTAAATATATTGGTGTAAAAGGGACAACCATGAGCAAAAAAGTGCAACATAATCACTCCTGCTGAAGATCATTGAATTAAGAGGAAAATCTGCATACAAAAATAACTAGTGAGAAATACCTCTCTTCTGGAATGAGATATATTGGACATTTTTTGGAATAGTTTTCCAGTGCAAAGGAGTACACTGGTACTATCATGCAGTAAATGTTTAGTCAGGTTTTTATGACTAATCTATTTGTAGTATTCTTACTGAATGTCAGGCTGTCCTGATTCTGGCTAAAGTGGATGTGATGATGTGTAACGGATGTCAAGCTTAAACTTTTCTACAACAAAGTGTTGTGGGAGGTCAATGGGTTGATAGAGAGCGTCTGTCAAGTTAGATGCAAAAGACACACATAACTGCAGCATTTAAAGTGTTAAACGACCCTGATCAGAGGATTCTGTGATCTTGGAGCCCAGTTGTCAATCACTTCTGCAGTTGCTGGCACAGGTTAAGAGCTTTGTTAAAGCACTTTAGGACTTTCTTATTACATCACGTTTATAAAGTTGCGAGAAAAAGTAAGTGTATCCTTTGGAATTAACTACCGCTACATTTCAGCTTTAATGAAAAAAATGCACTAATCAATGCACAGTACAGAGACAAAGTAAGTGAATCTATGAATTTCAGAACCTGTAGATGTCTCGTTGTCAGCAATTGCCTCCACCAAATGATTCCTGTAGTTGCAAATAACATTTGAACAACGTTGAAGAGGAATTATGTACCATTCCTCCCTGCAAATATGTTTCAGTTCATCAGTATTTCTGGCATGCCTTGCATGCCCAGTCCTGTTCAGGTCATGTCACAGCATTTTGATAGGGTTAAAGTTAGAACTCTAACTTGGCCAATCCAAAACACAAATCATCTATTTCAACCATTCATTACTTGATTTACTTGTTTGCTTTGGGTCATTGTCTTGTTGCATTTCCCAATGTCTCTTCAGCTTGAGGCTGTGGTCTGCTGCTCTCCAATTCTCCAGTAAAAGGACACCTTTAAATTCATTCTTATCTTAATGAAGGCTTAACATCCAGGCCTGAATCACCAAAGCAGCCCGAAACCATGATCACAATTCATCCATAGATAACGTTGGAACTGCCGCTATACACCATTTTAATAATCAAAGGATTCATTCAGAAGTCATAATGCCAGAGCTAGTTGGGCTCAGCAATGACACGAGGAATGTATAAATTCCACTTCAGAAAAAAAAGAATCTAATGCGGCACTCACCACTGATCAGAATTAGTTTTATTGCATTATCGTGGTCACAAGATGTAACACAGACATACAGTGGTAAACCATGATGAAACAATGCTTCACAATTGGGATGATTGAGTTGACATGCAGCATTCTGTTTCTTTATAATATAGCGATGTTCATGTGTACTAAAAAGTTTCACTTTTGTCTCATCAATCCATAGAACACATTTCGAGAAGCATTATGGAACATGTAGGTGGTCTCAAACTACCTTGTGATTGGTTGCAATATTTTTTTTTTTTACAGCATCAGCTTCCTTTCTGATGTCTTAGAGTAGGTCTTTTGCTCTTACTCTTGGGCTGCTTATCACCTTTAGGCTGTGTGCCCACTATGTGTTTTTTAAGCGTTTCCACAGCATCAATTCTGCTGCAGAAACGCTTTAAAAACGCTTGGTAGAAGGTCTGCCATGTTCCCCAATGATAATCCGCATGTGCTATGCACATGCTGCGGAAATTTCCGCTGCGGATTATCATTGCGGAAAAATCCGCAGCACTACCAATTATTTTGCGGAATCGCGGCGTTTTCGCCGGGATTGACTTGCATTGGAACGCATGGAATCCGCATCACAATGTGCGGATGATACCCGGGTTTGGAGAAGAGGAGACTCTCCTCTGGACCCGGGTACCATAGTACCTGTAAAAAAAAGAATAAAATAAAAAATATACATTATACTTACCTTCTGATGGCCCCCGGTGTCCTTAGCGATCCGTCCTGGCTTGCCGGCAGCTCGCGATGGTCTAAAAAGGACCTGCCATGACGTAATTTAGTCATGTGACGGGTCACGAGACTGCTGACGTCGGCGGTCGCTTGACCAGTCACATGACTAATTAACCTCATGGCAGGTCCTTTTAGTCTACCACGAGCTGCCGGCAAGCCAGGACGGATCGCTAAGGACACCGGGGGCCATCAGAAGGTAATTATAATGTATATTTTTTATTTTATTCTTTTATTTACAGGCACTATGGTACCCGGGTCCGGAGCTACACCAAAAGCAGCAACACCTGGCACAGCAGCAACAGCTGGCACATCAGGAGACAAGTAAGCTGCTTATGCAACAGATCCAGCAGCAGCAAAAGATCCAGCAACAGCAGCACCAACTCCAACAACAGCAGCAACATGACCAGCTCCGACAACAGCAGCAGATTGAGTTGCTTGCAAAGGCGGTTCGTGGGAGGCCAGCAGCACCTCCCCCAAGTCCAGGTGATGATTCCCACATCCGGAAGGCGGTAAGACGGGCCATGCAAAAGATGACCCCAGGTGATGATGTTGACGTATTTTTGACTGTGTTCGAAAGGGTAGCAGAGCGGTAGAAGCTGCCGCCAGAGCAGTGGGTAGAGGTGCTGATCCCCTATTTAACTGGTGAACCCCAAATAGCTTATTATGACTTGGCTTTACAGGATGAATAGGAGTATGCCAAATTAAAAACTGAAATTCTGGCATGCTCAGGAGTGACTGTGTCAGTCAAAGCACACAGGGTTCACCACTGGGTGAATTGTGGTGAGAAACCACCTCGCTCCCAAATGCTCAACTTACTGCATCTTGTACAAAAGTGGTTGCAGCCTCGAGACCTCCACTCCAGCCCAGATGGTTGAGCGGGTTGTCATCGACAGATTTATCCACTCTCTTACTAGGTCGGCGCAGACCTGGGTTGCAAAGGGAGACCCCTGGAATGCGGACGACCTGGTTGGCCTGTTGGAAAGGTACCAGGTGGTCGAAAGGTATGGGCGGCATTGCACCCCCACACTGGGGTACCGAGTAGGAGCCTGAATCTCAAGAGGGGTAGTAGAGCCAGTAGAGCGACAACTGGGGGGAGTCCAAGGTCCCAAGGGGTTGTTGAGGGGCTGCCAAAGGCCGCGGGTAAAGACTTGCTCTGCTGGAGTTGTCACGGTCCTGGACACATAGCTGCCCCTTGTCCCATGTCCTCCGAACAGACAGACTGCAGCCTAGGGTGGGTGCGGTTTGTACTATGCTTATCCCGCCTGCAGTGTGGAATATCAGCTCAGTGATGGGCCGCAGTCATGTCCCGTAACAATAATTGGGGTACTGGTTAGGACTCTTGGACTCAGGGAGTTTGGGGACTCTGGTAAAGGCCACAGTCCCCCACCAGTTGATCTCCAGAAAACACGTTGGCGTCTGCTTTATTTATTGGTGACGCCAACGACTAACCTATTGACAGAGTGACTATAAAAACAAACTGTGAGGCTGAGTCCCATGAGGTTTCAGTGGTTATGGACCTGCTACACCTGGTGATAATAGAGCGGGACTTTATCTTGTTCTGGGACTTATGGTGGGAGGAGAGGGTACCAAGTGACTCTGACAGGAGCCAGTATAAGCGTGATGAATCCCTATCGCAGTTGGAGGTGGATGAGTTTCCCCTGTGTGTCCTTGCTGGTGATGAGGACAAGACTGTGACCAATGAGGCCGAGATTCATGAGTTGGGAGTTTCTGGGGGGAGTTTTGGAACTGCTCAAATGCAGGATCTTATGTTAAAAAGTGCATTTGACAATGTAAATGCGGTTGCTCAAGAGCCAGGGACCAATGCAAGGTTTCCATATTTTGCTTTAAACGAGGAGCTGCTATATCAGGTCACTAAACCAAGAGGGGAAGTGAGAGAGCAGTTGTTAGTACCGGGTACCTGTAGGTGTAGGGTACTAGACCTGGCCCATTCTCATGTCTTGGGTGAGTATCGGGGAGTAAACAAAACTCAAGAGCGGATCCTTCAGAGGTTCTACTGGCCTGGATGTCACCGAGATATTAATTTTTGCCGGTCCTGCCCTACCTGCCAGTTAACTACTCCTGTATCCCACTTCCGCAGTCCCCTAGTGCTGTTGCCCATTATAGAGGTCTTATTTGACCAGATTGCCATGAAACTTGTCGGGCCCCTAGTTAAGTCCTCCAGGATGCACCAATACATCCTTGTGGTGATGGACTATGCAAAATGGTACCTGGAGGTGGTACCACTGAGAAACTCCTCTGCCAGGAGTATAGCCTGAGAGCTAGTCCATATTTTCTCCCGGACGGGCCTGCCAAAGGAGATCCTGACAAACCAAGGAACTCCTGTTATGTCCAAAGTGATGAGGGAGTTGTGTAAATCTCTCCAGATTACACAACTCAGAAGGTTAGTGTACCATCCGCAGACGGAGGCCTGATGGAGAGGTTCAACAAGAACTTAAAGTCCATGTTGAAGAAGGTTGTTGAGAAGGATGGCCGAGACTGGGATTGCCTACTCCCGTACCTGCTATTCTCTATTAGAGAAGTTCCACATGCCTCAACGGGGTTCTCACCGTTCGAGCTGCTATACGGATGGCACCCTCGGGGACTTCTGAACATGGCGAAAGAGAACTGGGAAGCAGAGATGGTGTTCTAAAAGTTGAAGCTTCCCCTGTGTAAGCAGCCAGTCTTGATCGCACCTGACTTCAGTAAGGAATTCGTGGTCCAGACGGACGCCTCAAATGTGGGGTAGGGAGCCGAGATGTCCCAAAACGTAAACGGGGAGGGACATTCCATCCTGTATCTAAGCAGAAAACTCTCTGCCTGTGAAAAAAACGCCATTGTGGAAAAAAAGTGCTTGGCCATCAAATAGGCAATTGACACCCGGAGGTACTACCTGTTAGGGCAGGGACACACTGCCGTATATCTCGTGCGATGATCGAATAGCACTGCACTGACTGGCCCGGCACCTCTCCTGACCTGAACATGACAGTATGGAGGATTTCTATGCAGCTGTCAAGGTCAGGAGAGGTGCCGGCCAGTACAAAGTTTATGATACGATCCTCGCACGAGAAATACGGCAGTGTGTCACTGCCCTTAGGCTGGAAGTTCAGGCTAGTGTTAGATCATGCGCCCCTGAGATGGATAAGGGAAATGAAGGGGAAGAATGCCCAGATGACCAGGTGGTTTCTAGTGCTCCAGGACTTTTAGTTTTCATGTGGAGCACAGGCCGGGGAAGCTACATGGTATTGCAGATGCCCTGTCTAGACTTCCATGTTTGGTGACTGAAGGTACCAAAACATCCAGCTTTGGCAGAGGGGGGGGGGGGGATATGTGACAAAGTCATGGCAAAGTACTGGATGGAAGATATGTTTCACTGAAGTTATTAGCTTCAGTGATTTAAAACCAAGAAGTTTGCTCCAGCACACCAAGTGCTGAAAGGGGTTAATTGGCCATTTTAAGGGCTGGGTTTTATGTGAATTAAAGAGCAGTTGGAAAGTTGTTCACCATATCTCCACGCCAGGGTGGAGTTTAGAAGGTAAATAGCCAGCCTTTTGAGTCATTAGGTGTTCCGTATCTCTGGAGGCGACAGCTCTAGAGAAGTGTTTGTGTTAAAACGTACTGAACCCAGTTGTTGTATCCTGAGTGGGCGGATCACTGCAATCATATGGACTAAGCTACACATTATCTTTTATTTTTCTGTTATCTCAGAAAGGCAGTGTTTATTTTGTTGAACCTGCCATGGTTTATGCCGTGCTTTAATAAACCCGCAGAAGAAACGTTCTTGTGTTTACCTTCGTGTGCAGTTGAGTGAGCTGATCTACCACAGTACACACATATTGGTTGTACATTTTCCCCTTGAAAAAGGTGCGGTTTAGCACTGAAACGTATGCAGGGGTTGAAAACCAGGTGGTGAAGCACGTAATAATTATGTTGGAATTATGATAATTACCCCGTGTTACTGTCCTTAGCACACGACCCTTGGGGTGATGCATGTTCTTGATAAATACTTGTACGGGCATTCTCACTGATGTCTGGTAGTACTAATTATATGGAACTAATTCACTTATGACTAGGAGTTGCATGCCCAATCATATAGGTGATTATGTTATCCATCCAAGTATTGACTTCAAGTTACTAACTTTCCCCTTTGTTTAACATGTGCCTTTAACACCACATTAGCTGTGAGCCTATACTTTGAACTCTGTATGTACTATTATTATTATTCTCATGTGTTGTTGCTATTTAGCACAACTCTTTTTTAACTCGTGTTTAAATGTTTAATATTTAATAAAATGTTGATTGATTTTTCTATGACTATTTGTTTGGATCTCTTCATGACTCAGTAATGGTGCTTCATAGGGTCAAATTGTTCTTACATAGTCTCCTAAGAACACATTAGTTAGATGAAGTCGCTAATTTTCTCTCATCCGTTCATCTGGAGTGAAATGTGCAGTTCTGGAATAAAGGAATAAAAGACAAACATATCAATCAGATAACTGACTGATCGATTTTATTAATAAGAAGATTCCGATGTACAGTACCTAGGCTGTTAAGGGAGTCATTAAAAAAAAGGTTCTCCATACCTTTTACACAGTTAAATGGACACTGTCCTCAACCACTTAGACACATCCTTTTTTTCACCAAGTACAGTAGAGTGCAAAAGTTTTAGTCAGATGTGGAAAAAGTGCTGCAAAATAAGAATGCTTTAACAGAAAAAAAGAGTTAAGGCTGCGTGCACACGATGCGTTTTTCATGCGTTTATGCTGCGGAATTTCCGCAGCGGAAACGCATCAAAAACGCATGGTAATCCGCACCCCATGGTCCCCAATGGCATTCCGCAATGTCAATGCACATGCTGCGGATTTTTCCGCAGCGTTTCTGCAGCGCAAATAAATCCGCAGCACGTTCATTCATTTTGCGGAAGCGCCGCCATTGACTTGCATTGAGACGCATAGAATCCGTGTCCGTACATTTGTACAAGCGGCTTCTATGCGTCTCTATGTGCGGATGGTACCCAGTTCTGGAGGAGAGAAGACTCTCATCCAGACCTGGGTACCATTGTACCTGTAAAAAAAAGAATAAAATAATAAATAAAGTTTATATTCACCTGTCCGGCGGCCCCTGCAGCGCTTACCTTCCAGGACCTGAGATGACGTCGCGGTCATGTGACCGCAGGCTGTCTCGCGAGATGCCGGCAACCCGGAAGAAGCCAGGACGAGCGCGACAGCACACGCGGCGGGGGGATTGGGGGTAAGTATAGCTTTATTTTTTTATTTTTACGGTCACACTATATAAATCCATGCCTTTTGCATGGATTTATATAGTGTGACCTAGTTGTCAAGCACTTTCCAAGTGATGCTATCGCCTGGAAAGTGTTTGTCAGTCCGCATGCGGAAACACATGCGTTAACGCATGTGGGTACGCATGTGAATCCACATGTATTCCGCAGGAAAAACGCATGCACAATCTGCATGCGTTTTTTCTGCCAGGGAGATGCAGAAATGCTGCAGAAATTTTCTGCTTCATTTCTGCATCGTGGGCTCATAGCCTAAGAGTTTATTTTTATGAAATAACAAAATTAATGAAAAGAGAAATCTAAATCAAATCAGTATTTGGTGTGACCAGTCTTTGCCATCAAAACAATCAATTCTCCTAGGTACACTTGCATAAAATCAAGGATTTTGTAGGACTATAGTCAGTTGTATGTGTAACTAATTACACTAAACAGGTGGTAATGATCATCATTTGAATATGAAGGTTAAAACACAATCATTAACTGAAACAGAAACATGTGCGTGAGAGGCTTAAAACAGCCAACCTTTTCTACAAAAGTGAAGTTGTGAAAGACAGTTTTAGGTCACAGATCATACACCATAACAAGACTGAGCACCGCAACAAGACTTAAGGTAGTTATACTGCATTAGCAAAGTCTTTCTCAGGCAAAGATTTCAAAGCAGACTGTGGTTTTCAAGTTATGCTTTTAAGCTCTTTTGAAGAAGCACCAAAAAAGGGGCAACATTGAGGACCGTAAATGCAGTGGTCGGTCGAAGAAACATTGTGGCAGATGAAAGACACCTTAGGTTTACTTCACTTTGAAACTGGAAGTTGTCCAGCAGTGCTATCAACTCAGAGCAGGCAATAACCTACTCTTCAGAGAAGTCTGACCAGAAGTGTTGTTTACGGAATTGCAGTCAAAAAGCCATAACTCTGACATGTAAACAAAGCCAAGTGATTCAACTATGCACAAAAACACAAACTGGGGAAATGGCATAACAATACCAACAGGGGCTCTCGACTAATGAGTCAAAATGTGAAATATTTAGCTGTAACAGAAGGCAGTTTTATGTTGAAGAGCTGGAGATTGGTGACTGCAGGCAACAGTGAAGCATGGGGAGATTCCTTGCAAGTTTGGAGCTTAAAGGAGTTGACCAGCCTTGGGGTACAAGTCTGCAGTCACTATATGATCCTGCAGACTTGTGAATCCTCACACCATGCACACTGAAGAATTCCCCGGCACCAGGAGCGGCGTTCATGTGATGCAAGTATGTGATTTAAATACATGCAGGAACATGAAAACTAGACTTGCGCGGCTTTTCTCAATGCAAGTGTATTGACCGAGGCTAGACAAGTGTAGTCGGAAAGTAGCCAGAAGTATGCAAATCGCAAACTTGCGATTTGCTTATTTCTGTCCAGCCGCTTCACCGATGCCTCCACCTTATGCCAGTCATTGTACTGGTTACTAGTGATGAGCGAGTATGTTCTGTTAACCCTTTCGGCGAGCATGCTCGGGTGCTGGCCGAGTATCTTCAGCGGTGCTCAGTGTTATGTTTTAGTCACTCAGTGCTCATGATTTGCGACTGTTTGACAGCTTTAATACATGTGAGGAATGCCTGTTTCTTATTAAAGCTGTCAAACAGTCGCAAATCATGAGCACGGAGTGATTAAAACATAACACCTGAGCACGCTGAAGATATTCAGAAAACACCCGAGTATGCTCATAAATCTCGAGTAACGAGCATGCTCGCTCATCACTACTGGTTACCCATTAGTTACAGAATACAATACAAACTTAAGTCTCTCACCCACAAAGCTCTCCACAGTTCTGCGCCATCCTACATCTTCTCCATCATCTTTTATCACCGTACAAATGCTCTGTTCTGTAACTGATCTAAGACTAACATCCTCCATAATATGAATCTCCCACCTTCATCTCCAAGACTTCTCTCGTTTTGTGCCAGCTTTCTGGAATGCACTACCTCAGATGATCCGACTAATACCTTGCCCCACATTTTTAAGCGTGCTTTAAAAACACATCTCTTTAGATCGGTTTATCACCTCACTACATTAATCGAACTCTTCCCTGTTCCCTCTTTATACATTTTCCTCAGAATCTGGTCCCTCCTACTCATCTGTCTCCACATCCTCCATGCACCCAAGAGCACTTGGTAGCTGTACTTAGACATATATTGGCTGATGACCGGATCATGCAGCATATTTGAAATACCCCACTTATTGTATTGATGGCTGAAACATACATGACAAGCACTTTTTACCTGTTGTGTCCCCCCTATTCCCTTATAGAGTGTAAGCTTGCGAGTAGGGCCCTCACTCTGTCTGTAACTGTTGAACTGTGTTAGTTTGTATAGTCTGTAGATGTCCCCGCCTAATAGTAAAGTGCTGCAGAATATTTTGGCGCTATTATTATTTATTTATATAGCGCCATTGATTCCATGGTGCTGTACATAAGAAAGGGTTACATACCAATTACAGATATCACTTACAGTAAACAAACTAATAATGATAGACTGATACAGAGGGAAGAGGACTCTGCCCTTGCGGGATTACATTCTACTGGCGCTATATAAAATTATTATTATATGGGCCTCATAGAGCCCTGATCTCAACATCATCGAGTCTGTCTGTGATTACATGAAGAGACAGAAGGAGTTTCACAAGCCTACATCCACAGATCTGTGGTTGGTTCTCCAAAATGTTTGGAGCAACCTCCCTGCAGAGTTCCTTCATAAACAGTGTACAAATGTACCTAGAAGAATAGATGTTGTTTTAAAGGCAAAGGGTTGTTACACAAAATATTGATTTCTCTTGTGTTTATTCACTTTCCATTTTGTTAATTGATCAATTCGATTTTTGAAAAATTATAATTTGAGAGTCCTCAGTGATTGATACCTTTTAATGGCTACATGAAAAGATAATAAATCGCAAGCTTTCGAGACTACTCAGGTCTCTTCATCAGGCATAGTATAACACAAAATCTGAAGAGTCACATATTTATGCACAACAGTACACAGAAATAGTGCAGTAAACAACATAAGTGATGTGAAGCAGAACTATCAATGTGGGACAGGGAGAAACAGTTGTGGCAGTAAATATTGGAGGAGTTCATAGATAAGGAGTGTGAAAGTTTTGTTATCCTCTGATTGAGGTCTGGTCCAGGGTAGTGATGCCCCCAAATGGTCTGATGAACACATTCCTTAATTGATGTAAAAAGACATAGATCCATGTGACACATTTATTTCTGTGTCAAAGGTCATCATAAGCTTGTACTCTCAGGCTCTTCGGTCTCTCTGGGATGTGAACTTCCTTTTCAATACCAGCAATTTCATGTCCATGCTGCCGTGATCAGGGCTACAAAAAATGTTTGGCCACAGGTAGATCTTTTCTTTTTTCTTTAATTGTGTGATGATGAGAATTCATTCTTGTTTTAACTTTTTGTATGTATGTCTGTATGTCTGTATGTATGTTCCTTACATACAGATTCCCAGTTGGACATCTGGCACATATAATTAAGTACGCTACATTAGTTGTGGTGCAGCTGAAAGAACCACAATCTTGCAGTCCTGATGTGAGTTGGGAATCTCTATCTTTTCCATTGTCATTATAAATGGACAGGTTTTAATTTTTTTCTGCTTGCAGGTAAATGTTCCCGTTGGAGAGGATATAGAGCTTCTGACTATGATGCTTTTTAGATTGGGGGCTGCCTAAAACACAGAAGTGGGGGGTCTGGGAATATATTTAAAATCGGGCATCTTTTTGTAATAGAGGTTGTAGTTTTCAGTGCACCTCCCATTAACACCTCCAGATTTGGATTGTAGGCGATTACGAGAGCCACCCGGTTGCTTTATTCTTTAGTTTTGTAATTTAGGAGATGATGACAAGATATTCTGGTAGCTCTTGCAATCTGATTTTCAACTGTTCTTGGGTGGTAGCCCTGATTCAAAAAGGGCTTTCTGAGGACACCAAGGAGTTTGTTCCATATCTCCCCTCTCTTGGCAATATGACATAGGAACAAGGGGAGGATGGAATCAACCTTTGTTACCATTCTATTAGGCAGGAGGGGAGACGTTTGTCAAAAATATATAAGCAATTTCAAAATGATATGAAACTAGATAGCACATTAAAATAAAACGCATCTTGAAGTGTAGGCCAAGGAACAGTTCATGCATCTGCAAGGATTACTTATATGATTCTAATTTCATATACATTACTATATGTATTACAGAACCACTCTGGATTTTTTTTTATCTTTGCATCTCATCACCCACGTTTGTCAACCACATTCTGCACTTCTCGAATATATAGTGTACTTATTTCCTTTTACTTCAAACCTGTTTTATTCCTTTCTGCCTCCATCTTGAATTTCACATTTCATCCTGCATTTTTTCCTCTGTGTTCTGCTATCAATCTCATGTGGCATCACGTAACAAGCTAGAGCCATCTCTGCTGTGGCAGCAGTGCGATTATCCTTTCCTCCACAGTCTCCTATGTGCACTAATGGAATTATCAGTATACAGTAGGGAGGCAGAACTGTGGCCTCCTACATTATAACTGTTTGATAATAGCTGTGCAATCATCTTCATCAACTGTGATATTTGTTTTTCTACCACTTGCAGAGAAAGTGTGTAGTACATTCCAAGCAATTGCATCATATAGGTAACTTTTATGAACTGAGATGGTGAACCCCTTCAGGCAACATACAGCCATGGAATTCTCAGGGTGTCACCGTCTCGCATGACCTAACCGAAGAGAGTGTACTATGAATTTTTCTGATAGAAAGAAACAACAACAGTAAGGTAATACTCATTCATATAAAGAGGGATTCGTGACAATGGAATAACAAAAGAAAAAAGCCGAGTGCTACTTTAAGCAAGCTTATGATGGCTCTCTGGCTGGCTGGGGAATAGAGGCTGCAATTTCAACCCTGGCCTCTGAGACTGAGGGGTCCCAAAAGCCCCTTATTACACATAAGAATACACCAGCATTATACATTAGATTTTGCATTGGGGCCCAGGAGCTGTGTTTGATTACTCAAAGACAGTATTTGCTCTCTCATACTGTATACAGTAATGCAATGAACAAAGCTGCAGTAATACTGTGTCAAAATCATTATTACAATGTGCTGTTGTCTGTGTCGCTCCCCCTCCCCCACACATTGATGTCAGGTAGACTGCAGATGGCAGCAAGGAGGAGGAGTATTCCTAGAGCCCACCCCACTCATTGTTGCCCTATTTCATCCTAGCAGAGATGCTTCTGCGGAAAGTAGGTTTTAGAGCACAAGCGGATTTCTCGGAGGGCTTAACTACTGTTAACCCATTCTTAGCAAGTGTAATGATGAGAAAAGCATTGTAAAATGTCTTTAATGATACTGTGTTACAATGATTTATACTAAGTATTAACATTCTAATCAACCAATATGTTTGAATATATAATAATTAGAAAGATGTTAAACTATCTTAACAAATAGTCTCAAGTCCCTTACTACTTAACTGCGGGGAACCAGTTCTTGCCTTTGCTCTACGCCTGGCTGATCCTCCTATTCCTAGCTACCTTGCACTAACTTTTATGCCAGGGTTCCTCATACAGATAGATTTTTTTTTTTCTTTCTTAATGCATTTTTTTTCTCAGACCTTTCAACTGTACACCCTCCCCCCCAAAACAAAATAGGGGGGAGCAGGGCTACATAACCAGAGAGAAGAGAAAACTCACACCACAATTAGGGAAGGTGCTAAAATGATTTTTGTTATAAGAGAAGACGATGCAGGATCTGAAGACGGAGAAGAGAGATGGACAGGACATTGCTGGCAAGAACAATGAGAGAGGAGGAAGAGAGGTAAGGAATGAAGGAAAATAAAAATCACAAAGATTCAGAATGAAAAAAATACATAAGGGGGAGGGAGTTTGCTAGTGTAGGGAAAGCTGCAAAGGAAACTGTATATATGTGAATTGTTTCTGAAAGACTGGCTATGTAGTAGGCTGGATGTGTACAGAATGACTGATGCATCCAGCCCTGTGCACCCCCATACCCTGCTGTATGCAAAGATACATGACAGACTGGCTCTTAGGACTACATATCCAGGCATTTGTTCAACACGCTACCACAAGGTATGCATGTTTTTTCCTCTTGATTTGGACAGTCTCGCTGCGTATGTATATATGGTATATTATTATAATTTTTTTTTCAGAAATGCCTGCAGTGATAATCTTATTAAAGTCAGATTCACAGACACAATAACCAAGGGCTCCTACTGATTTCACATACTATACTGTAGAAATTCACAAAACTGTATTTTCTAGAATGACAACAAAAACAAAGAGCCTCATTGAGACAAGATCAGGCTCTGCCCCATAAAGTTACATTTCTTCATGACACTTAAACATATGAAATATGAATAAAGTCAATCAGGTTGTGTAGCGTCCACAGCTGTTTTCACAAGCCGCAGTAGACTACTCTGGATTCATGCTGTGTGTGTCATTGTGCATTGTGTGCAGGCTGTATTTCACATAGCTCCAACTTTCCCTCTGTCCTCTATATTTCAATAAAGCTCTATTTACACAGACAATGAAGTCTTACACTGTGGTTCCATTGTGACGATGCGTTTTGCGTGGTACTAGGCTGTGACTTGCACTATGGGATCTAAGAAAATGTCATTAAAGTGTTAAAGACCGCTTTAATTTACTATCATTTACATGGTGCTTGTGCTGTCTGCGTTTTTAGCATATCACACATTTTCAATGTAAAAGCTTTAGAATTCATTTGTTGTAAGGAAATTAAGATAATGCCTGCTTAAAATCTGCTTGTGTAACCCTTAAAACTAGCCTAAGTGAAGAGGGCGGTGATGTAATGGAGGATCGCCATCAAGTGTGACATCTGCAAGCTATAATATGGCTGTACAGTCCATCTGTGCAGAGATTTGCAAGGGGGAGTCTTACTGTGGGAGTGCACTGGCCCTAATTGGCAGGGTGAACATACTAGAATCACAGTCTTACTTCTTTAATGGTAAATACTTTTATAGTCAAGATTCAGTGCACGCCAAAGGTACGCAAATAAATGTATAGCGTATAAACATGTGACGTGCACTAATTACACTAATGGAGGTGTGAACATTTATTAACTTTCTCATGTTGTCTCCAATAAGCTTGTTCCTTTTAGGACGTTTAATAAATTTGAATGTGACACATTAATCTTTCAGCTAAGGGAAGAGCTAGCAGCCTGGCTCACAGATATGCATGGGTTGGTATTCCCATGAGAAGCAAACCTCTAGAAGACCATTTGTGCACTGAACTGTAAGTGTCCATGTTAACATGCATGGGAATAAGCAGCTGGCATGGCGTGAATCCCCTCTCCCACAAGGTGGCTGCTTGCTTGCTGAAATATATTGATGTAACTTCCAGGTAAGTTAGATCTGAAACCTTCATGTGCAGTTTTGTAAAAAAGAATAAAAAAAAGCTTAAAAACACAGATCTACACATAAAGGAATTTTCTTTTGCTGCGATATTGTTAAGGAACACATTTGCTTCACATGGACATTCAACATAACACTACAGGCCTATTCTTCATGTAATACACAATAAAAGCTGCACTAAGAACTGCTTTCCCACATTTACTTTTAATGGACTTCTATTAGATTATTTATCAATAAATTACATTTCCCCAGAATAATGTACAGATGTTGGGATCTATGCTCGGTGGATATAGTGTCTGTTCTCATTCATATCATAGTTTTTTTTTATGGTCGAGCAAAGTACATTCTTGTCTATGTCAGTGAACCTTGCAGTTCTGCAAATAAGAGCTGTTATTTTAGGGTGGAAGCGCCAGAGTTTTTCAGCAGATTATGGAAATTTTGCATGCCTAAATTGACCTCCCGTACTGAGTTACTGAGTAACATCTGCAGCGTGGCAGTTCTTTCAATGTACAGGGATGAAATTCATGGCAGAATATGTTTAGTACACATGAAAATTTTGAAGCTGTTTCGCTGAGAAATTAGTAGAAATTTCACCCCATGTGCATTTACCTTGACAGTATGGTTAGCAAATTTATTTCAGCCTGCACAGAGGTGTCCGCCTTGGAGACATGCAAAGCAGGTAACAATTGCTTGTCAGAATCTAGTTTACTGTACCGGCCCCTACACCAAGCTTCTTTGGGACAAGAACAAACTATCGAGGTCTCCTCCATGGCACAGGTCTATGTATGTGACTTGTCCTGAGAATCACTGCAGGAACGTTTCTGCAATAACACACACAAGACTAGCTCAGGAATCGCACCGACGGCTGCTCTTATTTCACAAATGTAAATGACAGACGCTTCTTATGCTAGAGAGGATTTCACATATAGAGCTAATGAAAGGAATCAATGCTGAATAAGCAACACAGAACTACCAAGCCATCTCATTGTGCTATGTCATCATTTCATATGTTGCTCAGTGCAGACTGTCATGCATGAGCAAGTCATGTTTTGTTAAGGATATAGTTGAATGAGTTTACGATGGATTTGTAGCACTAAGCAATGTATACAAGATCATTTTCTTTTCTAAAAACCCAGGAAGGAGAAAAACACAGCAAGTACAGGTCAGCACCAGTAGGAGGCGCCATACTTTTTTCTATCTTTTAGTTATCATCCATCCTTTATAGAACACAGATTCAGATCACACATTGTAATGCACAGTATAGCAGATTCATCAACAATGGCGCAGGGGCAAGTTCTTCACTAAAGTAGATTGTTGCATAGAATCTGCGCATAACAAGCACCGATCGATGATATTGCAAGTCAATTGCTTCTCATGTGCTGCTGTATGGTCACAGACATATGGTTTCATTGTTGGCAATACAACAACCATTTACACAAGGGATTATTTTCATGTCTGCATAAAATATGTAATTAAATGAGTTAGTTGTCATGAGGCAATGATCCGGCACAAACGTTTTTCATGTCAAATACCTGCTGTCACTGTTTATACAACATGCATACAGAAAGCAGTAAGACCAAATCACATGGCACTGACTTTTCCCACTGCATAGATGACTGTAAATCCACAATAAAGCCTCATTCAGACTCCAGGCCTCATCTATGCCTATGAGGCTGTCAAGCTCAGGTTAGGAGACCTGAGCCCAATCCATACATCACAGCCTGTACACAAACCATGTTTTACTGATGTCTGAATGAAGCTGAAACCATTGTGAAATCCACATTAACCCTTACCGCCAAAGCCAGTTTTGACCTTCCTGACAAAGTTCCATTTTTCAAATCTGACCAGTGTCACTTTATGTGATAAGAACTTTGCAATGCTTCTTCCGATCCCAGTGATTGTAACACATTGTACTTTATGTTAGTTGTAAATTTGGGTCAATAAAGTTTGCTTTTATGAAAATACAGTGCATTGTGAAAGTATTGGCCCCTTGAACTTTTCTACCTTTTGCTACATTTCTGGCTTCAAACATAAAGATATAAAATTCTAATTTTTTGGGGAAGAATCAACAACAAGTGGGATTCAATCGTGCAGTGGAACTAAATTTATAGGATATTTTAAACTTTTTTAACAAATTCAAAACTGAAAAGTGGGGCGTGCAATATTATTTGGCCCCTTTACTTTCAGTGCAGCAAACTCACTCCAGAAGATCAGTGAGGATCTCTGAATGATCCAATGTTGTCCTAAATGACTGGTAATGATAAATAGAATCCACCTGTGTGTAATCAAGTCTCCGTATAAATGCACTTGCTCTGTGATAGTCTCATGGTTCTGTTTCAAGTGCAGAGAGCATCATGAAGACCAAGGAACACACCAGGCAGGTCCGAGATACTGTTGTGGCAAAGTTTAAAGCCGGATTTGGATACAAAAAGATTTCCCAAGTTTTAATCATCTCAAGGAGCAATGTGCAAGCGATCATATTCTACCAAGATCTACCAAGACCAGGCCATTCCTCTAAACTTTCATCTCGAACAAGGAGAAGACTGATCAGAGATGCAGCAAAAAGGCCCATGATCACTCTGGATGAACTGCAGAGATCTACAGCTGAGGTGGGAGAGTCTGTCCATAGGACAACAAACAGTCATACACTGCATTAATCTGGCCTTTATGGAAGAGTGGCAAGAAGAAAGCCATTTCTCAAAGATATCCATAAAACGTCTCGTTTGAAGTTTGCCACAAGCCACCTGGGAGACACACCAAACATGTGGAATAAGGTGCTCTGGTCAGATGAAACCAAAATCGAACTTTTTGGCCACAATGCAAAACTATATGTTTGGCGCAAAAGCAACACAGCTCATCACCCTCAAAACACCATCCCCACTGTCAAACATGGTGGTGGCAGCATCATGGTTTGGGCCTGCTTTTCTTCAGCAGGGACAGGGAAGATGGTTAAAATTGATGGGAAGATGGACGAAGCCAAATAAAGGACCATTCTGGAAGAAAACCTGTTGGAGTCTGCAAAAGACCTGAGACTGGGACGCAGATTTATCTTCCAACAAGACAATGATCTCAAACATAAAGGAATATCTACAATGGAATGGTTAAAAAATAAACGTATCCAGGTGTTAGAATGGCCAAGTCAAAGTCCAGACCTGAATCCAATCGAGAATCTGTGGAAAGAGCTGAAAACTGCTGTTCACAAACACCCTCCACCCAACCTCAATGAGCTTGAGCTGTTTTGCAAGGAAGAATGGGCAAGAATTTCAGCCTCTCAATGTGCAAAACTGATAGAGACATACCCCAAGAGACTTGCAGCTGTAATCACCGCAAAAGGTGGCGCTACAAAGTATTAACTCAAGGGGGCCGAATAATATTGCAAGCCCCACTTTTCAGTTTTTAATTTGTTAAAAAAGTTTAAAATATCCAATAAATTTTGTTCCACTTCACGATTGTGTCCCACTTGTTGTTGATTCTTCCCCAAAAAATAGAATTTTATATCTTTATGTTTGAAGCCAGAAATGTGGCAAAAGGTAGAAAAAGTTCAAAGGGGCCAAATACTTTCACAATGCACTGTATCTGAAATTTGGTGAAAAATTAGAAATTTTGTAACTTTGAATTTTTATGCACTAAAATTGGATTTCCATTTTTTTAAAAAGTGATCCCCAAAAGCTAGAACTTGTGTAAAATTACAAAATCAGATAGTACTCACCCTCTCCAAATCCAGGGCCAGTTCTCAGCCACTTCTTATGTCTCAGTAATTTATCTCATATCACCGCTGCAAATAATCACTGAGCTCATCAGCTTTGCCGATGTAGATGACACAAGTCACTGAGCTCAGTGATTGTCTGCAGCAGTGTTGTGAGCAGTTGATGTGATGTTACCGCTGCAGTCAAAACACTAAGACAGAAACAGTGGTGGAGAGCTGGACCTGGGGAAGGGAGGGGGGGGGTATCCGATTTTGTTATTTTACACAAGTTCTATCATGTTGAGACCACTTTCTTTTTTTTTGGAAAACCCCTTTAAAACCGAGTCACACTCCACAAAATAGTCAATAAATAATATTTCACATATGTCTACTTTCCATTGCCATTTTGAAATATCCTTTCATTTTGTTAGGATGTTAGAAGACTTAAAAGTTAAGCAGCAATTTTTCATTCCTTCAAAGAAATTTTAAAAATCTATTTTTTAGGGATCACCACTTTTTGGGCATGTGCACATAACGTCTTTTTCAGGCGGAAAACGCTCAAAAGAATGAACTTATAATATGCCTTTCTATGTAAAAACGACTTGTTGTTCAGGCTTTTGAACATCTTTATGTTTCTAAAAATGTTAAGTGGTTAAAAAAAGTGAACTGTCTAATCTGTTAACCCTTCAGGTGCTGTTCAGGAATTAAAGCAACAATGAAAAATTATTTATTTTTCTGCTATTTTCCACAATTGGAAATAACCCATATGTGGTCACAAACTATTGGTTAGGTACAAAGCAGGGCTTGGTGTGGAGGGGGATAGAAGTGCTATTTTTATTTTTGAAGCCCAAATTTGGCTGGAATATTTGTGGATGCCATGTAGGGCCGGCTCCAGGTTTTTGTGGGCCCCGGGCGAAAGAGTCTCAGTGGGCCCCTTTAACATATACCACGATTCATGATGCACAGATATGGCAGAGGAATATATATATAGTACAATGCCAAAGATTTCACTTACTTATTACATTACATGAGCGATATCTATTGTAAATTCTACAACAGCTCAGAAACCGGCGAATCCTCGCAGCGTACAGTGCAGACCGGACAATATAGTCCTCCATACAGTATTATGGGCCCCATATATTGCTCCATACAGAATAATGAGCCCCATATATTATTCCATACAGAATATTGGACCCCATATAATGCTCCATACAAAATAATGGACCCCATATAATGCTCTATACAGAATAATGGACCTCATATAATGCTTCATACAGAATAACAAACCCCATATAATGCTCAATACAGAATAATGGACCCATATAATGCTTCATACAGAATAATAGACCCCATATATTGCTCCATACAGAATAATAAACCCCATATAATGCTCCATGCAGAATACTGGCCCCCATATAATGCTCCATGCAGAATACTGGCCCCCATATAATGCTCCATGCAGAATATTGGCCCCCATATATTGCTCCATTCAGAATAATGGACCCCATATAATGCTCCATAAAGAATACTGGCCCCCATATAATGCTCCATGCAGAATACTGGCCCCCATATAATGCTCCATACAGAATACTGGCACTCATATAATGTTTTATACAGTATACTGGCCCCCATATAATGCTCCATGCTGTATGGGCCCCATATAAATGCTCCATGCTGTATAGGCCTTATATAAATGCACCATGTTGTATGGGCCCCATATAGTGCTCCATGCCTCCACTCAAAAAAATGAAAAAAATCAAATACTCACCTCTCCTCGCTGCCGCTGATCAGCTCCGGACTTCTCAGCGCCAAGGTCTTCCCGCTCTCTGCACTGTAACTGCTCAGCAGAGGGCGCACTGGAAAGACGTCATCGCGCCCTCTGACCTGAGACGTCACAGTCAGGAGATACGGAAGACACAGGACCTGTGGAGGAACGGGGAGAGGTAAGTATTGCGCCGGGGCCTCAGATGACGAGTGCCCCCTCCCCCCCCCCGCCTGACGCCAGCCCTGATGCCATGTCACATTTGCTTGAGTTGCCAAAACAGCAGAAAATTCTCAAAAGTCATGTAATATTAGAAACTACACCCCTCGGGAAATTCATCTAGTGGTGTTGAAGATTTTGGACCTAAGGTGCTTCACAGAATTTTATGACATTGGCCTGTGAAAAATCTATTTTTCCCACTTAAACGTTGCTGTAGCCCCACATTTTTAAGTTTTATAAGGGGCAATAGAACACCACAATTTGTATTGAAATTTCTCATGCAGGCAGCAATTCCCCATATATGGTTGGAAACTACTGTTTGGGCTCGAAAGGGAAGGGTTGCCATTTGGCTTTTAGAGTGCAAAAGTGGCTGGAACAGATTGTTGCATTTGCAGAGCCCATGAAGTACTGAAAACCCTAAAAAGTAACCCCATTTTGGAAACTACACCCCTTAAGAAAATCATTTCTCCTAAGTACCGCAAAACCTTATGTGTGGTGAAACACTACTGTTTGGCCTTATATCAGCAATGGTGCTACCTCCTTCAGAAGGGAAGAATTGCCACTGCTTATGGCAGTGCCTAACAGGCCATTGAAATTAGCAGTCCCAGAATTCATTGGTTGGAATCAGGTTGTAAAAGCGACCTACGGTCACACCATGCAGGGGTGAGCGTGATGGGGTAACAGAGGGAGCCCCTTCCTTTCACCTCACAATCATCTAGATATCATGGTTGCTATTGATAATGGCATCTAGTGTGTTAGAAGGCCATAATCAGGGTTTGCACTGCAGCAGGGTACCAGTTACAATATACAACTGACACCGGCAGCTGATGGCGTTGGCTCTGCTCCATCACCATGCTTTACACGTATGAAGTTTTGGGGCGCTCATTACCGGATGCATCATACATGATTGGCAGATGTTGGGAAGGGATACAAAATTGAAAGTCTGCCGCATGCTGTTAATTCCACACAAATTTTCTCCACTACCTATAGATGTGTTTTTTAATATTTATCCATGTACATTGTATTGTACGTTGTTGGAGATATTCAGTGCACAAGGCTCCGTGTTCTATTATGCCTCTGTATAAAAGACCACAGCAGTCTTAAATAAATGGCTGGGTGTCAGATAGTGTATGTTTCTGGACACAGTGACACAATGGCAGGGAGTCGACAACAGAGTCTTCACTTGATAGGTTGTACACTCCATGTGCCGACTTCCTGATTACCGTAAAACACTTTAAGCAGACAGCTATAGCAACAGTATATATATTAATATTTTTAGTTTTTATATACATATGTTTATTTAGGATTTTTGGCCAAATCTGATGTGATCAGACCCTTGGTGGTTAACCTACTGCAGCATAAGGTCCTCTAATACATTTTATGTCCCCTGCACCACATTAACAGTAGAAAGGAGGACAAACATGCAGGGTCATTCACTATTATACTCTGGGAGATTAAAAGACAACTCGGCACCCACAGCTAATTTCTTATGTGCTATAAGGGTATATTTACAAGATGTGTAAAAATTTCCCATGTAGACTGTCACTTCACCTGATTGAGGCTTGAAGAAATTTGTGTGATTTCCATTCATATGTGTGAAACTGAACTTCAGTAATAAAATTTCTGCAACAAATCTGCTGCATGTGAATATAGTCTGACAGAGGTTGACTGAATATGTGTGGCTACCGTTAGTCTACAATCATGGACCTCTCTTCTCAGGATTTGTGGGGGTATCATTGATTTTACTTTTAGTCATAAAATATAATAATAATATAATCACATTCTATTATTAAAGGGGTTTTCCTGGCTTTTATTTTTTCAACTAACATTTTCGTTCATGAGGAATCCCCCCCCCCCCCACTTAACTGACCATAGAATATAATCATTGCAGCCGTGCTGCAGTCTGTACATGACCAACTCCTTCCAACCAGTTTGTACAATATATGACTTTTTGATGTTCGGGACTAAAGAGTCCATACATATTTTACTATACAAACAGTGCACAGCGGAATTTATTGTAGTAACTATACAAGTTAAACAGATTCTGGCTTAAATTTTTCAAAAGCACTTAAAAAAAATGATTACTAAAACCTGATATTTAGCTGTGGGCAAATACTTCAATTTTTCATTAGTGTGGTGTAAATAAGCTATTGCTGGTTTTCTTTTTTCAAAAATAACAGTACAAGTGAAGATTTTCTAATAGACCTTATTAAAGAAAAATACCCTTTTACCTCACTTATCGCTTATCTACTGACCATTCTCTCAAAAAAATGCTCATAATTGTCTTCAGCGAGGCGTCATATTACACCTGCTGCCTATACAAGTCTATAGACAGGGGTGGGGGAAAAGAACTGGGGGGGACACACAAGTAGAAAGAAACAATATGAAAAGGTCATTTAATTACCAGAAATAATATTATCCATCGGCATGTACACACGACAGCTTATCCTGAAAACTTACCTGAAAGTATGGTTACACTATAAGCAACTTCAACAGAACATGTTTATTTGGCTCTCCTGTAGATGAAATACCTGTGGCAATGACTAAACATATCTTAAATATATCTTATGCAGTATTAAAGGGATTTTTCATCACTTTCTTTAAAGGGAATTAGTCACCAGTTTTTTGCTCAGAGCAGCATTTTGTAAGGGCTGAGACTCTGATTCCAGCGATGTATCACTTACTCGGCTGCTTGCTGTCATTTTGATAAAGTCACTGTTAAATCTATTGCTGATCTATAAGTTCTCTGAATGCAGTTCTGTATAACCTCGCCCACACCACTGATTGACAGCTTTCTGTGTGCACTGTAAATGAACAAAAAGCTGCCAGTCAGTGAGGGGTTGGGGTTATACAGAGCTCATGAATACGACGGACTACCTGGTAGCAGGTTTACTAGTCCTCTAGTGATAATCTCCTGCTATAAAAACAGAGATTTTATCAAAACTACATTTAGCAGCCCAGTAAGTGATTCATTGCTCGAATCAGGGTCTCTACCACTACGTTATGCTGCTCTCAGATTAGGTGACAGATTCCCTTTAACCCTAGAACGCATACCTGGGGCCTCGCAGACCCGCCCTGTTAATTGTTTTCTATTTTCTGCAAGATTTCTTTAGTTAGAATTTTGAAACTCTAGGTATTCCTCAGGTATATAGTTGTTTGTCATTTCCAGTTGGTCATTTATTTATTATTTGCACACGGGCCTAAAAGGCCCCAGGTATGTGAAAATGTAGATTTTTATGGTCATGCATTCTAGGGTTAAACTTACATAATGGCCCCAGTTTGGAAGAAAAATAAAAAACGACATATATTCACCTATCAATTCCCCGCTGCTCCTCCATCCTACTGACTGTGTTCCAAGCTGGACCCCTCTCCTCAACTGGCATGGTTGGCACTTGACTTTTGCAACCAATGGCTGCGGTCAAATGGCAAAATAAAAGGAGACTAGTGAGGTAAACAGCCAGCTTGACGAAAAAGTGGAGGGTATAGATAGACAAGTATATATTATTTCCTATTTTTTCACCACAGTGGGGCCATATGCAAATTTAAGTGGAATCTGTCAGCATGAAATGACTGTTCAAACCATGCAAAGGCGCTCAGTCCAGCCTTGGCATGGGTAAACAGTTCCGTGAACCTTGTCACCTACTGGTTCTGCATCTAGAGAGGTGGAGATAGAATACAAGTAGGTGGGAAGGTGCTCCGACCTTCCTGGCCACACCAAGGGTGCCCTGAACATCTGTTATTGGTTTGGACAATCATTTTGTGCTGACAGACTAGCTTTAAAAAAAAAAAAAGAGAAGATATTCTCAGATCTTAATTTATTTAAGTTCCTTGAGAACTGGAATTGTTAAAAACAGAATTGACTCCCCACACAACAAAGCAGGGAAACCTTTCCAAAAGGTTTCTCTGATTTGTTCTGATGAGATCAGATCTTGTTCTTAGCAAATTAAACAGCTTCCGTATGGTGCCTTACCGAGGCTGTCTGAATATGGCCTAAGCTTCTTACAAGCTTATAGCAGGCATTGGTGGCTTCTGGGTCGTTAATATAACTGCTTTCTTTTCCTTTGTTGGTACATTTAAAGTGTGTAGGTAACATGCACGTTACTCTTATAAAACCTATATTCTCTGTATTAGCTGTGCAAGGGAATGCAATCTATATTTTGTACACAGCCTTTTTAGATTAGGAAAAACGGAATACATTGTTTTTCAAAGAAATGACCAATAATATGCCACTTTTCTTTTCTTAAGAAATAAAGGTTATTAAAAAAACAACTTATTTTCACCACTGACCCCCTTGAAAATGAAAAGAGGAAACATTTGAAACAGGAAGTCAATGAGAAATACCCCAAATCTTATAGTAGTTGTTCAGAGAAAAACAGTTCTTGTGTCATACATAAGGCCTAAAATGGGAAAAAAAAAAGGAAGTATGCACTTCAAACATCTCAGATGGTTCTGTCTGTTTGGGATCATATTCTCTCCAGCCCGGTCGCACCATTGCACACACTGCAAGGCTACAATAAATGCAATGAGCATTCACAAAGCAAAGGTAGGAAACAAGCTTTAGAGGAAAAAGGTATAGTGTAAAAATGTAAAAAGGAAATAAATTGTATGAGAATGTATATTTATGCATGACGCACATTACAAAAAAGTATATATCAATTGTATTTTTGTGCTGTTATGAGAAGCTTAGCAGCCTTAACTTCAGTACTGTAAAACAATGTAAACCTGTCACACGTATGTCAAAAGAAAAAATATCTGCCCTATAGAAGCCTGTGGGTACTGTGCAATAAATGTCTTCATGTGTACTGTCATCTGTAGGGCCCGATGACATTTGAACCGAACCTAAGAGGCAATGTGTAATGGAATACTCCTTTGAGAATATGTTGTAATATAACTCCGAAAACTGTGACAGATGCTCCATAGAGAAAGCGTCAGTGAGATACATCTCTGAAGAAGGTAGGCTGGAACAAGAGAAAGCCTATATCAGTACTGTGCTGGTGCTATACATAGCCAGCAGCTTCTAAGCACATCTTCTGTAGGAGAAGGATATATAATCCACAGCTTACTCATGGAGAACGAGTGGTAATGAAGAGCAACCTGGTTATAGTGGAAAAACCAAACACAGGTTTTGGGAAAATGAAGAAAGGAAAATGTTGGCTGATGTTACCATATTTCTCATTAACAATTCCTTAGGCAATGTTAGAAAGATGATTTTGTCAGCCTTGTTGCACAACCAGAACTACTAAACAGTGAAATTGAAAAAATAAAGTAAAACAGAAAACCCAAAAAAACTATAGTTAAAAAAAAAGTCCTGTACACTAAAGCCAGATTCAGACATAGCAGAATTTACATGGATTTTCACAATGGATTCCACCATAAAAGTCACAACAAAGTAGAACAAATCAGTGTATGTTACAGATTTAAAATCTTCAGCATGTCCATTGTGTTGCAGAAATGTAGACGATTTTATCTTTTGCAAAAATTAACAAGAAATGTGCAGAACAAATTATTATGAAAAGTTTCTTCAATGTCTAGACATACCTATAAAGTGTAAAGGGTCATTTTATAAATGTTTTTTCTATATTACAGTTGCTGCATAGTGTTATTGAGTGGGGAAATGGATCCTGAGACCCCCACCGATCGGTAAAACACAGCTCTGAATTATGCAGCTCCTCCATGAACTACGCACAGAGCAGTGTATGGGCTCAACAGTAAGCCCAAGGCCACAGCCCCACTATCAGTATTTGGTCAGTATTCGGTCAGTATTTTTCCTCAGGAGTGGGAACGAAAACCAGGTGAGGAGGAACAATCAGAGAAAAGGTATAATAGAAACAAGTCCCCAATTCTGCATTTATCACCCACTCCTGGTTTTGGCTCCCACTCCTGAGAAAAAATACTGACTGAATACTGAACAAATACTGATAGTGGGGCCGTGGCCTAAGGGTCCGTACACAGCTCTGTGTGAGTGAATGTATGGACCCATAAACTTTTTATTGAGCCTGTACACCACTATGTATGAACAACACATACAGGAGCTGTGGACTTCAGTGATTTTGGTATGAGTCTCAGGACTTGAACCCGGACTGATCAGCAACACAATGCATAACCTCTAATATATAAAAATGAGAGTTACACTTTAAAATTCTGTTTTTTTTTTCTTTTCAAAAGAGCTACCTTTTTTGCTATATCAGCTCTTTAAGCTCAGATGTTTTTAGGTGCACAGTAACACTGCATGTCATGGACTGTGAACTCTGTTAGGTATTAATCCACTAACATGATTTTTGCACCCAACTATTTTCTTCTGCAGTGCCTCCACCTCTCCAAAGTATATGTTAACACTTTAGTTGACTGTGGCCTTAGGCTAGCATGCCGCCTTGTTTCAGATTCTTGTCCACATTACCTCCTGCAGTCAACTGCGACCATGACTATATTTCCAGTCGGAGAGGACTTCCATCCTATGATTACAGAGTGGCCATGTGTCATGTGGAAGCTGAGCTCCGAAGAAATATCTCACACACAGCACTGCTACTGTAACGTGCATATATACCTAATGTGTACATACCCTGAACAAAAATAAATTTTTGGTCATTAAATGCTCAATATGGCAGCACGGTGGCTCAGTGGTTAGCACTGTGGCCCTGCAGTGCTGGGGTCCTGGGTGCAAATCCCACCAAGGTCAACATCTGCAAGCAGTTTGTTCTCCGTGGGTTTGCAGAATATGTTGGCGCTATATAAAAATAACAATTATTAATATAGACTGATCATTAGGGGATTATATCTATATATTTATATAGTATGTTTTGTAGTTTTAAGGTCCAAAGAAAACACAAATCCATTGAGTTCAACCTCACCTGTCGATTCAGAGGAAGGCAAGAACCCCATGACACAGAGGCTCTGTCTCATATTTGGGGAAAAATTCCTCTCCGACTCCACATATGGTAGTCAGACTAGCTCCCTGGATCTATGTAAAGGTTGTTCAATGGAAAGCCTGTGCTTAAAAGTAAATGAAAATATCGATGTTGATATGCTTTTTGTTTTTTACAGTGATTGCCACCTTTGCACTTCCTGAGGGTGTGGACGAAACTCCCGAAGGACTACTATGTCCTAGGCGAAAGATGGCGAACCTTTTAGAGACAGAGTGCACAAACTGCAACCCATAACCCATTTATTTATCTCAAAGTGCCAACACGGCAATTTAACCTGAATACTGAGGTTTTAGTTTAGAAAAACAACTCCTACATTAACATCTTTTTTTTTTGTCTTAAATGACAAACATAATAACAGAACTTTCAATGATACAAACAACTTTTTCTTGAAAGGTAAAAGTCTGTATTTGGCATGCTTCTCTGAAAAGTCATAAGTACTGTTCGGAAAGCACTGTGTTATGGGTACCCTTCAGAAGGCAATGTGTACTGGCTCCTTGGCAAGTCAATCTGGTGGTCTCCGGCTAGACAGGGAGCAATAATATCTCATTTTTTGGCCACTTGACTACTAGGCCTGTTACATGGCATCAACAGAAGCACATCTGATGATGTTTTGTTCCAGTCACGTGAAGTCTTAGCAGTCACTGCTCACTCACTCCTCATATTGTGTCAGCACCCATCCCCCTCTTGCTCACCATACTGTTTCTGCACCCATCCCCTCCCTCACTTCACATACTGTGTCCTCACCCATCCCTTCCCTCACTCTCCATACTGTGCCCTGAAAATTTTCCCTCCCTCTTCATACTGTGTCTGCACCCACCCATACATGCTTCCCACCCCGCTCCACATACTGTATCTGCACCCAACCCTTCCTTGCTTCCCAAACTGTGTCCTCAAATTTCTCCACCCCTTTGCTCCCCAGAATTCGAAGTGCAATCTACCAGTAAAAGACATTGGGCACACATACCCTTAGGCCACACTCACACGTTCAGCATTTGGTCAGTATTTTACCTCAGTATTTGTAAGCCAAAACCAGGAGTGGATGAAAAATGCAGAAGTGATGCACGTCTGATTCTTCCACTTGTGATTTTGGCTTACAAATCCTGGAGGTAAAAAAACGGACCAAATACTGAACATGTGAATGTGGCTTTATGCTGGTTTCAGACATCTGTCTGTGATGTCCGGACCAGCTGCAGGTCTCCCAGCACCCTCTCTCTCAACACCCTTATGCATGTTTATGAGGTGGTTGCGTTTGGGTCAGGAGACCTGCCATCATTCCGGACATCTTAATTTGTACACAGACCTTGAAAGTCGATATCTGAAACTGGCCATAGATAACATTAGTAAATGTGCCTCGTTGCTTTTGTTGCCTATAGCAACCAATCACAGCACAGATTTAATTTTTCAAACTGTGCTGATAATACAAAAGTTGCACTGTGATTGGTTGCTATGGGCAATGTGAGAAGTTTTCATTTAGACTCAGTATCCCACTGATTATGGACTGAATTGCAGTCACATACCAGAATGCCATTCACAGCAGTGCTACGGCGAAGCTCCAGGATAGGAAGATGGCTCACCGCAGCCTCTTGGGAATTGCAGTTCCTGCTCCTGCCATGCCTTATAAAGCAGTGCTCCCAAAAGACTACAGGACCTGGCAAATCATGTCAGCGGCGTGATCACATGACCTGATCATGCTGCTGACATCGCCCTGACCCGGTGGTCAGGGCTTCAATTGTATTCGCACCTGAAAGACGCGAGTGCAATTGATTGCTGGGAACCGATGAACTGCACCTACTCTGTGCCGGCTGTCAGCTTGACAGCTGACAGAGAATGGCCAGCTCCTAGAAAAGGTCATAGTGCTCGGGCGATGGCGCATGCCGACAAATAGGGCTCACAGTGCCACCTATGGCACGCGTGCCATAGGTTCGCCATCACTGTCCTAGGCCATTCTCTATTCTAATGAATACTATATTTATTATCTACTGTAGGTTTGCTATATTTTAATAAAAAGCTAAATTTGGATAACAAATCACAACATTAATCTTCTACACACAACTGAGCAAACAAAAGAAAGTCCAAGTCCCTGATGTCAAACTAAAGACAAATGATCTGTTATATTGCTATATTGATATATTGCTACAACATTTGGGGGAGATTTAGTAATATTGGTACATTATTTTATGTAAATTTGTGGGCTGTATTTTGTAGTAATTTATATTTTATTGCACATTCAGTTTAAATTATTCTATTTACTTACCATATGGTGCTGTGCAATTGGTAAGTAGCTTTCATTTTAACCCCTCCCCCATCCATGCATGCTGGGCCTTACTTGGCTACTTTTATATTAATAACCCTTCCTTAGAATAGGTCACCAGTATAAAATCATTGAGGCTCCATTTTTCAAGCTTCTCCTCTGAAACAAACATGAAAAAAAAAGAGCGCTAGGAAGATATCAGTGTGCTGTCTGAGTTTTTCAAGGATCCATAGACTTGAAAACACAATCTTGATCCATGACTTGCATAAAAATTGGAGATATCTACATATTTTTTTCAGTGAAAAACAAGAATAGGACATAGGTGATACGTGGTCATCTTCATGAGGTCTTAGGCCTTATGAAGGCACCTTCCTTCTGAGTATTATTGAAAAATATATGTAATGCCACTTTTCAACTTATGCTAAAAGGTCATAATTTTCAATTCATCAAAATTACCTTAAGACATAAAATCACTTAATTAAAGTGCACGTGTCAGCAGGATTGTGCGCAGTAAACCACATACACTGTCAGGTGGGCGACATTACACTGATTAATAGGATACCTTTGTTGATGAAATCCGTGCTGTGGTTCTTTTTTAATCTTTAATTGCACAAACGTGGCCAGCTGTGCTATATTGCTGCAAGCAATTTCTTTTTCCTCCAGCAAAAAGGCTCGGCGCTTGCGCAGTAGCATCTATGCTACTGCGCACGCGCCATTTTGCCGGAGTAAAAAAAAATTGTCTGCAGCAATATGGCGCCGCGGCCGCACTTGCGCATTACCATTTCTCGGCAAACGAGAAATGTTACTGCGCATGCGGGGCCATTTTGCTACATGTAAATTTCTTGATTTCTACCACAATTACATAGGCAGTATTTAAAATAGGAGGCAGGTCACTGAAGGCACAGTGATCTATCAGAAGCCATACAGAGGTATACATAAGCAGAGCACCAGTTACAGCCACTACCCAAAGGCCGCCCCGAAGCACAGACATATCATTAACTCAAAACTGAAAATAAAGATTAAAAAAGAACCACAGGACAGATTTCATCAACAAAGGTATCATATTAATCAGTGTAATGGTGCCCACCTGACAGTGTATGTGGTTTACTGAGCACAATCCTGCTGCCAGGTGCGCTTTAAGTCACCATTATCAATTCTCTTTTAACTGAAATCATAAAACAGCAAAACAAATGCAAATAAGTAAAGGATTTGCCCATAAGAACGAATCAGATCCAAGCCCATATTTTTCTGAAGCCTTTGGCAAATGAAAACAATTACTTGATTTGTTGCTTTCAACAATACTTCTACTTTTTCTTTGCATTAGGCCGCTTTCACACATCCTTTTTTTTTTTTACTCATGTGAAAAACGGTTTGTGATTTTTTTTCAGTGCGCTGGACGAGTTTTTGCAATCTTTATTGCATCAATTTTTCATAAATGAAAAGAATTTCACTTCTACCATCCATCAAACAATTAAATAAGCGCATATCTGATATCTGTTTGCTATCCTTATTTTTCACAGGACCATTAACTTGCATTTTTGAGTTAAAGTAGGACTTCAGCTTTTTTTTTTTTTTGCAATCAGTCCGTAAAAAAGGACGGGTGAAATGGCACATTCATTGTAACTGGTTCATGTTCTATCTACAAAAACAGAGGTTCCCTGTTTGCATGAGGGATGAGGGAAACTATGGCCCTTTTCAGACCATGTCCCTTTCTACAGACCATACCTTCTTACACGGCCCTCTCTCACCCATAGAAGAAGGGTAATGATAACCAAAATGAAAGGGGTTGTCCACTACTGGACAACCATGATTAATGGATTCAGGGCCCCATAGAGAATAAAAACAATGTATACTTACTATTATAGCGGTGATGGTGCTGCTGTTCTCAGCAGATAAAATGACATTATTGCATCATGTGGGCACTGATTGTCTGCAGCTTACCAATATTCCATCAGTTTGGACATCTGCTTTGACGAAATAGGAAAAGGCTGTAAACAGTCGGTGGCTGCTAATTGACTCTAGAGATCACGTGATCCAACAATGTCACGTCACCCAATAGGAACAGCAGCGCTGACATTACTGGAACAACACTGCTGCGGGAGACTAGTACACATTATTTGGATTTTCTATTCGACCCTGAATTAATTAAGCAATAGTTGTCCAGTGGTAGTACTTAGTACTAATAATGTAGTAGATGTTATACCAGTATTTCATGAGATTACAGGATCTACACAGATTACATAGCACTCCGAGGTCAGACTCCCATCTTTCGTCCCCCACCAAATACAAAGGTTCCAATTCATTAAAGCTTTTACACCAGAAGTCTGGTGTAAAAAAAAAATCTTTGAAAAGTTGCAAAATTTTGGCACAATGCGAGGCTGTGCTAAAGTTTTGTGACTTTTGGAGTTTTCACGACCAGTTCTGACAAAGTGGGCGGAGATGGGAAGAAAAGGGGTGTGGTAACCCCTGCTTGTCAAATGCATGACAAATGGTGACATTCCTTACACCACAAATCTTACTTCAGTCCCAGACCGGAGTAAGATTTGTGGTGTGGTGCACAGAGGCGCATGCCACTTAATTGACATGCTGGATTCAGTAAAAGGCATATGCCTCTTAATGAATCAAAAGAGTCTGACCAACACACACCCTCATCAAAACTATCAAAAAAATTGCAGTATTGATGAGCTGGGGCCAAAGTTTTAACGTTTCTATCATAAATACAGAAATTGTAATCCGTAACTTGTCAGATGGCACACCACTTTATTAACATATAAATGAGCATATCATCTGACAAGTTATTTATTACTACATCTGTTTAAGACTAGAACCAACATCAGTATATAAATACAACACCAGAAGCACAATCAGTACATGAATACAGCACCAGAACCATCATCAGTACATGAATAAAACAGCAGAACCATCATCAGTACATAAATAAAACACCACAACCGTTATCAGTACATGAATGCAGCAGTAGAACTATTATCAGTACATGAATACAGCACCATAATCATAACAAGTACATGAATGTAGAGGAGAACCACCCTTAGTATCTGAATGCAGCACCAAACCCTTCATCAGAACATGGATACATAACCAACCTTAACACAGTGATCAATTGCAATGTCAAGTCAGTCCCACTGAATGCAATATCATCACAGGGGTTGTCCAGTACTTTTATATTGATAGCGATACCTAGCACACTTACCGATTAGTTGTTCCCGGATGTGATCAGTTGCCGATCTGCACAGCTCCGTCAACTGTATAGTGGTTGCAGCAAGGTACTGCACATCAGCCGCTCTTCAATGCTGTGCTGTTGCACAACTGATCACAATCAACCGCCGCCAGCAGGAAGAACAACTGTCCGGAGCCGCAACCCAAATGATCAGATATTAATGACCTCTCCTAAGGATAGGCCATATAAAAAAGTGGAAGACACCTTTAGTTTACAACTCCCAGCATGTCCTTAACAGTGGTAAGGAGATGCTTTGAGATGTTGATACCAGATGTCATCAGACTGCGGAACATGCAAAAGCCACAGTATTGATTAGATGTAGTCAGTATAACAAATAAACATTTACATCCAGGTACCGGTGGCTTCTGCTCTTATTGGAGTCATTCTCATCCCTATTTGCATGACTTTTCACATTCATCGTTTGTCTCCAATTCCCTCTTCTCCTTGTATCTGCAGAACATCCCAATATGGGTGGTATGGCAGGTCTTAAAAATAATAATGTCATTATAGTGCTGTGAATAAAAATATCTGCCCATACACATTGCCCCCTCCCAAAAATAATTTCTCTTGCTGTGCTTCTTGCACAAAATATGACCCATACACTGTCTTTTATATGGTACATTGCCTCCACACTGCCTTCCTGTAAAATGCCTCCAAATCCTGCCCCCTTATGATCTACAACCGCCAAACTGTCACCCCTATGAACTATAACCGCTACATTGTCAGCCCTAATAAACTATAACCGTCACATTGTCCACCCTTACAAAATATGCCACATCGTCCCTCCTTTTGAGCTCTAACCATCACACTGGCTACTGTTATGAATTATAACTGCCACAATGTCCACTCCTATCAAATATTGCCTGTACACCGTCCCCCCTTATGAACTATAATCTCCATGCTGACCCTCAAGACATTGTCCCCATCTTCAGATTTCCCCCATGCTGACTACTTCTTCAGTGTGTCCTCCCACTGTCCCTCCCCACGCTGCCCTCTCTTCGTAATGCCTCCCCTATGCTACCCCTCTTTACACTGTCCTCTTCCCATCGACACCTTCCTCCATGCAGTGCTCTTTTTTCACAAAGTGCCATCACACTGTAATCCTAAACTCTCCACTTCTATCCTGTTCCGCTTTTCACACTGTCCGCTTCACATACTGTGCCCACTTTTTCCCCTTGCATAATTATAATACCCCCCTCCCCTGACTGCAATAAAATCCCTTGAATCTTTGCTCTATTATGGCACACTTACCATCCCCCACTTCTTCACTAATTCTGTGACGCTGCAGTGACATCAGTAGTGTGATGAGGTGACCTCATCATGCTGCTGAGAGTCAAGGTAGGGAGCTGACTAGTGCTCCTCTGCCCCTGCAGTGCCAGCGATGTGTCATTTACTGGGCTGCTTGTTGTAGTTTTGATAAACTCATTGTTTTATCTGCTGCAGATCTACGAGTTCTCTGAATGCTGACCTGTGCATAGGCAGAAAGTCAATGTCAGTCAATGGTGGGGGCAGGTTACACAGAGGTTATGACTATGGAGGACAACAGTGGGTTTATGAAAACTACAGCAAGCAGCCGAGTAAGTGATACATCAATGGAATCAGGTTCTCTGCTCTTACATCATGCCGCTCTCCGATTAGTTGGCAAATACCTGGTGACAGAATCAATTTAAAGGGACTCTGTAAGCAAAGAATGACTGTTCAAACCAAGTCCCAACGCTCGGTGCACGATGGCGTGGCCAATCATTTAACTGCACCTTCCCACTTTCTTGTTTTCTCTCATTCGCCAACCCCCATTCCCTCTTTAATTGACAGCTCAGGCTTCACAGAGCCAGAGAAGAGAGGACATATTCGAAAACAAGCGGTGGGAAGGTGTATATAAATGATTGGCCCCGCCATGGAGCATCGAGCGGCGGTGCTTGCTGTGAGCAGCCATTCTGTGCTGACAGAGTCCATTTAAGTTTAGACCAACATTAACAGTTGGGATCAGTTTCAGATGTGGTATGTTCGCTGCAGATTTTCAGTGAGGATTTCCCACTAAAATCTGTAGCAAATTACAGTACATGTGCATAGGGTTTTCAAAACCTCATCCATATGTAGTGGAAAAATAAGCATGTTGCAGATTTTGGACCCCTGCATGACCAGGAGATTTATCATATTTGCGTGTGAATTTTTTCCTCAAGAGCCATAATTTGTTTTTATATTCCCACTGACATAGCCATATGAAGGTTGTTGTGTTTTTTTACGGGCCGAGTTGTAGTTTTGAATGACACCAATTATTCTACAATATAATTGAAAAACAGGAAAAAGTGAGGTGAAAAAAATGAAATTCTGACATTTTTTTTTACAGCATTGTGCGGTAAAAATCACCTGATTTACCAGATTAGTATGAACACAGTGATACAAAACTCAATGTTTTCTTTATAGCTTAATGTTAAAAAAAAATAATCGGAACTTATTTTTCCCATCAATCGATCTGGGTGATGCCATTGTCTGTGTTAGAGCCCACAAAATACACGTGCACCCTGACTAGGTGCAAAAAGGGGTTAAAATCTACATGCTTGTTACGCTGTGGAAATGCTGCAAATCTTCACATATTACACCTTTTTAGGCTAGTAGGATCACACGACTGTATTTTCTCTTATCTGAGAGAATTGGGCCAGTTATGCAAATCACACTGTGATCAGAGTTTTATCAGAGTGTGATTTGATTCTCTCGGATGAGGAGAAGATGGAGAAAAAAAAATTCTCCATTGTCTCCATTCTGTCAGTCCGTAGAAATTGGACTGCAGTCAGATGTCAACTGAGTGCAGTCTGATGTTTTCTACGGACTCATTGACTTGCATGTCTGAGTGTGATCCGATAAACCACTGGACGGATTTCATGAACAAAGGTATCATTTTACTCAGTGTAATGGTGCCCACCTGACAGTGTATGTGCTTTACTAAGCACAATCCTGCTGCCAGGTGCTCTTTAAAGAGTAGCTAAATTATTTTTTTTCAGATTTCATTGCCCAATTATCATCAGATCGGGGGGGTTCGGGGTCAGGTTCTGAGACCGATCATTCAGAGCCCCCACACACCCCAAGAGGTGCGCAGCTCCTGTTTGATACGCTCACAGATTCAATAGAAAGCCTCAGCTAAGCTGTGTGCCCCTGTCTGCTGCGCACCTCTCATAGGGGCATCAGGACACGGACCCCCACAGATTTGCTTGTAATTATAAGGAATGAATATTTATGAATGGGTTATAGATAAATTAGGGTATGCCGTACACACGGCTCCCACCAATGGGCCGGAGATGTGCGTTGCTGTCGGTGGAGACGTTCCCATTCATCTATATGGGAATTCTGACACCTAGGGTCTTACTGTAATGATATTGGTAAGACCCGCTTCTACTATACACTTATTGTGTAGCCTGTGGACGTGTGATAAATGTGAGATGAGAATACGCCTTAGTGGCTTAAAAAAACGTGATTTAACAAGGTAGCAAAAACCAGGCACACTATAAAGGTTTAAAAACATGTGCCTCAATGACAGCAGCCAAACAGCCAGGCCTGCACTAATCAGGACGCTCCCTCCCCCTGAGGCACAACGAGGAGCACTGGCTTCTCCTGCCACCAAACAACTCCGAATCGTGCTCCACTTCCAGGATTTACCATGTGCCGAAACCAGTGACACCCCCATCCGCACACATTACAGTGGTACAGTCTGCGTGTCTTTACCATATTGGGAGAATTTCTTCACAGTCGCCCTAGTGGGATTGTACCATTTCTCACACGCGGGGGGGATTTGACTATGGCAAAGTCCAGCTTGCTGAGGGAGAATAAGCGTCGTATCGGCACTGAGTGCAGGATGTGATATAACTGCGCGCTATAGAATGGCAGCCCGCGTGTGACTGCTGTACAGGACGCCACAACCAGCAGCTGAGGAGACGAGCGGCGGCCATTGTGTGTGTGCGTGCAGCAGGAAGCGTGCAGGGTCACACTGCTCTCAAGTCTTTTCACACGCTGGATTATGACTTGTAGCTGAGAGAATTACCGCAGCGGTTATGTGGCAGCACGCGCAGAGCGGGAATATATGTATTCGGTGTGTGACCGTATGTGCCGTTACCTAATAAGGGACAATTAGAGAGGCGGGGCTTGTGTCCGGGGGCGGGGCTTCACGGACGTGATGGATGGCGCCTGGTGCGGCCTATGGCTGCCTGACAGAACACAGGTACTGGAGAAAGCGGCCCATTGTTTGTGTTAGCCGAGGAGAGACCCCGCTCCTGCCGGTGTTCACAAGCAATAAGCTCACAGTTATATTCCGCCACATACAATGCGACTTGTATCACTGCTTTAGTGAGAATATTAGAGGGCGTGTCCAGGAGTCCTGCATTGCTGACCTGTCCTCCGTGTCTGATGGGCACAGGCATGAGGCCGCTGTACACTGTGTAGTGGCTGTTCTTGGGTACTGCAGCTCAGCTCTCATCTACTTCGCAAGGAGCTGATAAAACCTGACAGGAACAAAAAGAAAATATACCCGGCTGTAAGTAAAAGCAATAGTGCGTATACATAACATGGGGCACTTAGTAAACACTGCCACCACCAGAGTCAAGGTGTACCAAAATCAGGATGGTCATAACCTCTAGTACAGAGGCGTAGCTAGGGTTTTGGTTCTGGGGGGGCGAAACGTCTGATGGGCCCCTAACCAGGTAACCCTGATTACAACTATGGTGGTGCACCCTAATAGTGAATGTAGGAGACCCTCAGCAGATGACCGCGCTGTTACTGAGAATAATCTCTATACAAAGACCAACACTGATATTACTGGTATATGGTGACCATACATATTGATATATGTTCTGCAGAACATATAAGAGATCACAACACAGTTATATATAGTAACTTACAGCTGACATTCTTTCTGTTTAAATTTGTTCACTTTTCCATCTGGCCCAGACCGACACAACAACTTCCCCAGCCAGGACTGAGAGTCTCAGGTCTGCAGAGATCACAACAAAGACACATTTGACTCCTTACATTTCAGGCACCGTTCACATATATTCCCAACCTGCACAAACTCCTCATCCTGCTGATACCCCAATACTGAGCCGCTGCTGCTGTATGTGTCCCTATTACTGCACCTACTGTGTGCTCTCTAGATGGTAAAACAAACCTCTAGAATATAGTAATGGAGTGTGCAAGTGCCCTAGAAAACAGTCCCCTTATTGTGCCCCCTAGAAAGTAATAATGCCCTCTGTGTGCCCCTTTGACAGTCACAATAACCTGAGTTCCCCCTATAACAATAAGTGCGCACTTAACATTTAATAATGTCCTGAGTCTCCCCCCATGTACAGCCCCTCTCTACACAGTATGATGCTCTCCTGTACATAGTATAATGCCCCCTCACTGTATAGTACCCCACACAGTATACTGACCCATTAGTAGCCTCCAAACTGATGGCTCCAACACTGTATGATGGCCTCCATACTATAGAAAGATCCCACATTATCTCCCACACTGTGCAAAGACCCCATATTATCTCCCACACTGTATGATCAACCCCACATTATCCTCCACACTGTATGATGGCCCCCACACTGTGTTAAGACCCCACATTATCGGCGACACTGTATGATGGCCCCCACCCTGTGCAAAGACCCCACATTATCTGCCACACTGTATGATGGCCCCCACCCTGTGCAAAGACCCCACATTATCTGCCACACTGTATGATGGCCCCCACCCTGTGCAAAGACCCCACATTATCTGCCACACTGTATGATGGCCCCCACACTGTGCAAAGACCCCACATTATCTCCCACACTGTATAAATAGCCTACATATAGTATAATGCACCAGATAGTCCTTCATATAGTATAATCCCCCCACCATAGGCAAAGTCTGTAGTATAATCCCCCCCCATTGGCAGAGTATATAGTATAATTCCTCCCCCCCATAGGCAGAGTATATAGTATAATATCCCCCCATAGGCAGAGTATATAGCATACCCCCCCCCATAGGCAGAGTATATGGTATAATCCCCCCCCCATAGGCAGAGTATATGGTATAATCCCCCCCCATAGGCAGAGTATATGGTATAATCCCCCCCCCCATAGGCAGAGTATATGGTATAATCCCCCCCATAGGCAGAGTATATAGTATAACCCCCCATAGGCAGAGTATATAGTACAACCCCCCCATAGGCAGAGTATATAGTACAATCCCCCCGATAGGCAGAGTATATAGTATAATCCCCCCCATAGGCGGAGTATACAGTGGGTACAGAAAGTATTCAGACCCCTTTAAATTTTTCATTCTTTGTTTTATTGCAGCCATTTGGAACATTCTAAAAAGTTCATTTTTTCCCATTAAAGTACACTCTGCACCCCATCTTGACTAAAAAAAACAAATCTAGAAATTTTTGCAAATTTATTAAAAAACAAAAACTGAAATATCACATGGTCATAAGTATTCAGACCCTTTGCTCAGACACTCATATTTAAGTCACATGCTGTCCATTTCCTTGTGATCCTCCTTGAGATGGTTCTACTTCATCGGAGTCCAGCTGTGTTTAATTGAACTGATAGGACTTGATTTGGAAAGGCACACACCTGTCTATATAAGACCTCACAGCTCACAGTGCATGTCAGACCAAATGAGAATCATGAGCTCAACGGAACTGCCCAAGGAGCTCAGAGACAGAATTGCGGCAAGTCACAGATCTGGCCAAGGTTATAAAAGAATTTCTGCATTACTCAAGGTTCCTAAGAGCACAGTGGCCTCCATAATCTTTAAATGGAAGACGTTTGGGACCACCAGAAGTCTTCCTAGACCTGGCCTTACAGCCAAACTGAGCAATCGTGGGAGAAGAGCCTTGGTGAGAGAGGTAAAGAAGAATCTCAAGATCACTGTGGCTGAGCTACAGAGATGCTGTGGAGAGATGGGAGAAAGTTCCTCAAAGTCAGCTATCACTGCAGTCCTCCACCAGTTGGGCCTTTATAGCAGAGTGGCCCGATGGAAGTCTCTCCTCAGTGCAAGACATATGAAAGCCCGCATAGAGTTTGCTCAAAAACACATGAAGTACTCCCAGACTATGAGAAATAAGATTCTCTGGTCTGATGAGACGATCGAACTTTTTGGTGATAATTCTAAGTGGTATGTGTGGAGAAAACCAGGCGCTGCTCATCACCTGCCCAATATAATCCCAGCAGTGAAACGTGGTGGTGGCAGCATCATGCTTTGGGGGTGTTTTTCAGCTGCAGGGACAGGATGACTGGTTACAATTGAAGGAAACATGAATGCGGCCAAGTACAGAGATATCCTGGATGAAAACCTCTTCCAGAGTGCTCTGGACCTCAGACTTGTCTTGTTGGAAGATGAACCTTCGGCCAATGACCCTAAGCACAGCTAGAATAACAAAGGAGTGGCTTCAGAACAACTCTGTGACCATTCTTGACTGGCCCAGCCAGAGCCCTGACCTAAACCCAATTGAGCATCTCTGGAGAGACCTGAAAATGGCTGTCCACCAACGTTCACCATCCAACCTGACGGAACTGGAGAGGCTCTGCAAGGAAGAGTGGCAGAGGATCCCCAAAGCCAGGTGTGAAAAACTTGTTGCATTATTCCCAAGAAGACTCATGGCTATACTAGCTCAAAAGGGTGCTTCTACTCAATACTGAGCAAAGGGTCTGAATACTTATGACCATGTGATATTTCAGTTTTTCTTTTTTAATAAATTTGCAAAAATTTCTGCATTTGTTTTTTTTCAGTCATGATGGGATGCAGAGTGTACTTTAATGAGAAAAAAATGAACCTTTTAGAATTTACCAAATGGCTGCAATGAAACAAAAAGTGAAAAATTTACAGGGGTCTGACTACTCTCCGTACCCGCCGTATAGCATAATCCCCCCCCCTTCCCACTGGCAGAGTATATAGTATAATCTCCCCTATAGGCAGAGTATATAGAATAATCCCCCATAGGCAGAGTATATAGTACAACCCCCGCCCCCATAGGCAGAGTATATAGTACAACCCCCGCCCCCATAGGCAGAGTATATAGTACAACCCCCGCCCCCATAGGCAGAGTATATAGTAAAACCCCCGCCCCCATAGGCAGAGTCTGTAGCATACTCCCACCCCCCAAATAAATAAATACAATACTCACCTCTCCTCCTCGTTCCCTCGCTGCTCCAAGCGCCGGAACATATTCAGCACAGCGGGCCGGGTGCTAAGTCATGACGTCAGTGACGTCAGACGCGGAGGGTGACTGATGGGAGAGGGAGCGTCGCGCTCCCTCTCTCATCACTGAGCTTGCGATGACGGGCAGGGGGCCCCAATGCTGGCACCGGGGGCCCCCCTCCCACTCAAGGGCCCAATGGCGGTCGCCGAGCAGGGCAGGGCCATCGAGTCTCTCTGCGCACGCCCATACAGTTGCAATAGCGTAGCTCCGGGTGGGCCCCCTCAGAGTGCCCCTCTGCCCCCTGGTAGCTAACCTACTGCTCTAGTATGAAAACCTTACTATGTGTCATAGTGATGTCAGTGTGAATAAGGGCCGAGCAGGACCGAGACCCCGACTATTGGACACCCAGCCAACTTCATTGGCTAGGATTTGTAACAAATAAAAAACCTGATTCCTGCCGGTACGCACCTGGATCCAGCACGCGTGATTCCCGCCGGCACGCACCTGGATCGAGCACGCACCTGGATCCTGCACGCGTGATTCCCGCCGGCACGCACCTGGATCCAGCACGTGTGATTCCCGCCGGCACGCCCCTGGATCCAGCACGCGAGATACACCCCCCCCGGCACGCCCCTGGATCCAGCAGCGCGTGATACCCCCCCCCCCGGCACGCACCTGGATCCCACACGCGTGATACCCCCCCGGCATGCACCTGGATCTGGCACGCGTGATAACCCCCCTCCCCGGCACGCACCTGGATCCGGCACGCGTGATACCCCCCCCCCCCCCGGCACGCACCTGGATCCGGCACGCGTGCTACCCCCCCCCGGCACGCACCTGGATCCGGTACGCGTGATACCCCCTCCGGCACGCACCTGGATCCGGCACGCGTGATACTCCCTCCTGCACGCACCTGGATCCGGCACGCGTGATACCCCCCCCGGCACGCACCTGGATCCAGCACGCGTGATACCCCCCCCGGCACGCACCTGGATCCAGCACGCGTGATACCCCCCCCCGGCACACACCTGGATACAGCACACGCCGCTCCGTGGGCACAGGTAGTGGAGACGTCACCAGTCTAACAGCAGCATAACTACTGTGGCATGTGATTGGCTGCAGCGGTCAGATGACATTTATCATCAGAAAAGCATCACATGATGCGCTGCTCAACTGAAGACAGAGATTTTTTCCTGTAAGTGCAGTGCAACTAATGAACACACTGCCAGAGGAAGTGGTCTAGTGAATTCTCCAAAGGATTGACATATTGAAGATGGGAAAGAACATTTTCCCATAGATGAGGATATTTTGCTTTTACCTCATTGTTTTTTTGCCTTCCCTATCTAGAGCAATAATATGGGTTAAAGGTCAGGAATCATCAGTTCAGCAGGAAGTACTGTGTCCGGCACCTACTGGCAATAATTGGGAGAGCTGTCCATATAGTGATACCGGGTGTTATAGGTGCAGATTGGTATCTGCAGCAACCAACTGCTGGTAAGCCACATGGGGATAAACAGAATCTGATCTGGCTCCCGAAGCGCATATTAGGGAATTCTGCTACAGGCCTTTCACGTCTGTCAGGATTTCAGTCTATGTGCCTGGCCTGCATCCTGATAAAATCCAGATATTCCACATCCAATGCAAATGAGTTGGGGTATAATATTCCTTGTTAATATGCAGCAGAATTAATAGCATAGAAAAGGCACTGCAGCCTTGCATCGCTGCGGTCTTGAGTTCCAATCCCACCAAGGACAACATCTGCCAGGAGTTTGTACGTTCTCCCGGTGTTTGCGTGGATTTCCTCCGGGTTCTCCAGTTTCCTGCCACACTCCGAAGACATACTGACAGGGAATTTAGATTATGAGCCCCAACAAGGGACAGTGATGATCCTGTAAAGCGCTGTGAAAAATAAATAATAATTTTTATTTATATAGCGCCAACATATTCCGCAACACTTTACAATTAAGCGGGGACATGTACAGACAATAAATTCAATACAAGGTAAGACCGTTTAAACAGTTACAAGTCACAAATTTGCCCCATTGACGAACGTTGACATCTGCTGCAAAATGGGTCCCGGAGTACTGTGGGTGATAAAAAGTCAATCACTCCCTTTTTCCTCCATTACAAATCAAAAAATAAAAATAAACATAATTTGGTATCGCCGCATCCATAAAAGTTCAATCTATCAAAATGTAAAATTAATTAACCTGATTGCTAATTGCTGCAACGAAAAAAAAAGTTGCATTTTTTTTTATCACTGCTCTTCCTCCACTCCAAAAAAGAAATACAATAAAATCTAATCAAAACATCACATGTACCCCTAATTGATATCAATAAAACCATCAGATCGCATGCAAAAGACAAGTTCTTACACAGTTCAATCAATGAAAAAATAAAAATACAGGTTTTGAAAAAATGGTGACACAAACCTCATTTTTTAATTAATTAATTTTATTTATTTATTTTAATTTATTTATTTTACAAATTTCTGTTTTTTTTTCTCTCTACTTAAATCAAAATAAAATTATGTAAGTTTGATATCACCATAGCCATTCTGACCTGGACAATTTTCACTACAGAAAAAACTCTGTAAAAACAAAGGAAAAAAAAAACCATGGCGTAATTGCATTTTTTTGGATATTATTGGATATTGGGTATTATTTTTCTTTTTCCATTATCTTGAATGTTAAAATTAATGCTGTCAGTCAAAATTACAACTCATCAAGCAAATATTAAGTACTCATATAGCTATGTGTAAAGTAAAGATGAACTTCTGACTCTTGAAAGCGTGGAGTTGGGGGACAAAAGGGCAAAAACAAAAAGTTGCCTAGTCTTTAAGCGGTTAACCTACAACTCATCCCAAAAAAATACAAATCTTAATATAGTTAGAATGCTATGTCTGCTAAAAAAAAAAATCTGTTGCTCTTGGAAGAAGGGGTGGAAAAATAAACACTTACTGGTTTATACTGTTAATGCCGGAGTCACACGAGCGTATGTTCTTTCATGTAAAACAATTGGGCCGATTATGCGAATGTCACTCGGATCAAACTCTGTCAGACTCTGATCCGAGTGTCATCTTACTGTGACCCGATTCACAGCACAGGTGTGGAGAAGACCGAGAACTTAATTTCTTCATCTTCTGCATTCTATGAAATCCGAGCACAGTCCGATCTTTCACATGCACCCATAGACTTGTATGGGTGCTTGTGATCCGATCATCGGATGCACTTGCAGCAGCTGCGATTGTTTTCTCATGCCGAATCAGCATGAGAAAAAACTTGCAGATCAGCACTGCCCCATTGTATAATATTGGTCAAGTGCTATCTGATAAAACATCGGCCATGTTGTACGCTCGTGTGAGCGAGCCCTAAAGATGAGAATTTTTACTTAGTTTAAATGGAACAAAAATAGAAATGAGGAGAAGGAACAAAATGCTGGTTTTATTGTGCTAGGCCCGTCGCCGATTCTCTTGATCAAAATTCAGTCTCTATTGTTATGAGTGGAAAACTGTCTAAATAAATTGCATCAGGGGTCCGTCAAATATATTCTCTGGTGGTTCAAATTGTTCCAATTTTTCGTATATTACAATCCAAAGTCTAACACTGCAATTCATTTACTCTCCTCGCTCCAGAGTTGCGCGTTGTCAGCTCAGGGCACCGCTGCACTAGGTCCTGACTGATCATTGTCAGGATGCTGTGTGCACTGGACATACAATGTTCTCACCCCGAATGATGTAAGGACTCGGTGCTATGTCCAAAGCCAAAAAGGACCAAACTAAAGCCGGCCATACACATTAGATGGCTGCCAAATGATACACAGGAGTACCCTATACACAGGGGAACTCGCTTGGCCGAGAAGTCGTACATTCAAAAAATGCCACCAACATACATATCTGCTGGTGGTTTATCTCCTGGAGAACAAAGCGATCGGTATTTCGACATCGGACATGCGGGATTAACATTTACCCCGACAATCAGTCGGCCGGTGCCCCCATACGCACTAGAGTATTGTCAGCCGAACACACCAATATCAACCGGTTCAGATATCAGTCTAATGTGTATGAGGGTCTTAAGAAGCAAGGAGCGTAAGTATCTGGTTGTATTACTGTAGTAAAAAGCCTTGAATAATTTTTCAGAGTTGGTCAAATGTAATTACAGCTTTTGTAATGAAAGCCCCAATTACTACAATAAACATGTTCACAAGTGTGGTGCAGGGGAGTCATGAGATCAACCAGTTTCAAGGCGTGGTTCAGACTGCAATCACCGAGACCACTTTAGCTATTGATTGGCACATACTTTTGCACAGATCCAAGATCAAACATTGGAATTCTGCTGCAGATTCCATGAAAAATACATGACGGATTTGCCATAGGCAAATCCTGAACGTGTAAGCATAAGGCCACAAGCAGCTGTTCTACAGAAAAAAGCATGATCAATCATGTCTCAGCTCTGAAACCTAGAGTCAATACTACAGCTCTGAAGCAGGATCTTGGTGCAATTCTCAATAAACAAATTACCATCTCTTAAGAAATTACATCATTTTATGGGGTTCTCACCTAAAGGACCACTCCAACATCACTATTTTATATTGCCCCCTCCATTAGCTACCAGTAATGTGGGGGCATTAAAATACTTACCCATCTCTCGTTACTTCCTGCTAATACCAGGCGTACAGTGGCTTGTATAAGTATTCACTCCCTTGGCTTTTTACCTATTTTGTTACATTACAACCTGTGTTTATATATTTTTGTAATCCGATTTGTGTGTGATCTATCAGCACTAAATAGTCTAAGTTAGTGAAGTGAGAAAAATTTAGGCATAAATTAAATATATGGGATCAAATAACTAAAAATTGGCATGTGCATATGTATTCATCCCTTTTGCTATGAAGCCCCTAAAAATTTCTGGTTCAAGCAACACAGCTTCATGAGTCACATGCTTAGTGAAAGGAAGTCCACCTGTGTGCACTCTGTGTCACTTGGTCTGTCAGTATATACACACCTTTTCTGAAATTCCACAGAGGCTGCAGCACCATTAAAGGGGTATTCCCATTTCCAAGATCCTATCACAATATGTAGTAGGTGTAATAATAATAATATTAGCAAATACCTACAATTAGAAATGTAGTATAGTTTTTCTGATTCGCTATGTCTCTTTCCTCATGTAGGGCATTGCAGAACCTTGGGTATCCATTTTTACGGCCACTAGCAACTAGCTAACTGTCACTATATCAGTGGTCGTAACCATGGATACCTAAGGTCCTGCAATGGGATAGGAATACTCCTTTAAGCAAGAGTCACTACTAACCAAACAAAACCATGAAGACCAAGGGGGTAGTCAAACAAGTCAGGGACAAAGTTGTTGAGAAGTACAAGTCAGGCTTGATTTATAAAAAAAAAAAAAAAAAATGTCCCAATTTCTAATGATCCCTCGGAGCACCATTAAATCCATTATCATCAAAAGGAAAGAACATGGTACCATAACAAACCTGCTAAGAGAGGACTGTCCACCAAAACTCGCAGCCCGGGCAAGGAGGGCATTAATCAGAGACAGCACAGAGACCAAAGGTATACTTGAAGGAGCTGCAGAGTTCCCAAGCAGAGACTGGAGTATCTGTCCATACGACCACAATAAACCATACACTCTATAGAGGTGGCCTTTATGGAATAGTGGACAGAAAAAAGCCTTTACTTACACACAAAAATTGTAAGGCTCGTTTTGAGTTTGCCAAAAGACATGTGGGAGACTCCCCAAATGTATGGAGGAAGGTGCTGTGGTCAGATAAGTCCAAAATTGAACTTATTGATCACCAAGGTAAACGCTATGTCTGGCGCCAAACCAACACAGCTCACCACCCCAAGTACACCAAACGTGGTGGCAGCATCATGCTGTGGGAATGTTTTTCGGCAGCAGGGACAATGAAAATGGTCCGAGTCGAGGGGAAGATGGATAGTGCGAAATACAGAGATATTCTTGAGCAAAACCTGTTTCAGTCAGTGATTTGAGACTTAGACAGAGGTTCACCTTCCAACAAGACAATGACCAAAAGCATACTGCTAAAGTAACACTTGAGTGGTTTAAGGGGAAACGTGTAAATGTTTTGGAGTGGCCTAGTCAAAGCCCAGACCTTAATCCAACTGAGAATCTGTGGTCGGACTTGAAGATTGCTGTTCACCAGAGGAAACCAGTAAGTTGAAGTAGCTGGAACAGTTTTACCTTGAGGAATGGGTAAAAATCCCAGTGGCAAGATGTGGAAAGCTCAGACACTTATCCAAAGCGACTTGCAGCTGTAATTGCTGCAAAAGGAGGCTCTACAAAGTCCTGACTTTAGAGGGGTAAATAGTTATGCACCCTGAACTTTTCAGGAATTGTGTCCTATTTATTGTTTGCTTCACAATAAAAAGAAAACCAAATGTTCACAGTTGTAGGCATGTTCTTTACATGAACTAATGGAAAGCCTTAAAAAAAACAATGAAATTTCAGGTTGTGAGGTAGCAAAACATGAAAAATGCCAAGGGGGTGAATACTTTAGCAAGCAGCTGTATTCCAGCCAAAGCATTCTTCACCTACTGTATAGCTGATAAATGCTACATCTTTTGGAGTGCTCACTGCAACCCCATCAATTGCTAAAACGGTGAACATAGTATTGGGGAGGACACCTGCTGTACTACTTCCACTAGGAGGAGTTTAAGTGGAGCATGTACCTTTACACTTTTACATTCTATTCAAAGTGCATGGCACTGATGAAAACAACCACTGCATTTACACTTAGGCCTCGCTCCCACTTGCATATAAAATCGGTGTGTGCAATTCGAGAAAACATTGCATTGCACTCATACCAATGTTATTAAACGAGTCAGTGCACATCTGCAAGTTTTTTCTCAGCTCTAATCGGACAGTGGGGGAAAAAAAATCGCAGCATGCTGCGTATGGCCACGTATATCGGAAGGGACTCGCCAATGCAAGACTATGGGTGCAAGAAAAAAATCAGATTTACCATTCGTATGCCGTCCAATTTTTAAGCACACCTCAAAGAAAACCCAAAATTTCATCAGGCGAGTATAGTAAATTCACAGCCAGAACCGTTAGAACAGAGAGATAGAATACTGTATATATGTATATAGAATAACTAGATGTCCTGCAGATATATAATGTCACTAGCCCTCATTTAATAAGCTTGCACCCTTTAGTGCCTTTCATGTGGCACTAAAGAGTGTTTAGCCTTATTTAACGTATTAAATAAATTAATAATTTAAAAAAAAAACGACGTGGGGTCCCCCTTATTTTTGATAACCAGCAAGTGTAAAGCAGACAGCTGTGGGCTTATATTATCAGGCTGGGAAGGTCCCTGGTTATTGGGCCCTTTCCAGCCTAAAAACACCAGCCTGCAGCCACCCCAGAATTGGCGCATCACATTACATGAGCCAATTCTGGTGCTTTGCCCGGCTCTTACCGATTGTCCTGGTGCGGTGGCAATCGGAATAATGGTATTTGCGTTTGATCTCAGCTATGATTTGTCAAACATCACAGCTGCTATCAAGCCGTCGGGTTAGTAATGGAGAGGTGTCTATCAGACACCCCCTTTACTAACACAGTAATTAAAAATAAAAACACAGAAAAAAAAAACTTTATTTGAATAAAGTCTCCCCCACCAATTGAAAAAAAAAAAATTCCATGCAGGTCCACCGTAGTCAACCAAATCTGACGTAGTCCAGAAATGGATACCTGAAAAACATAAAAAGACTGAAAGAAACACAAGAGATTGTCCCTCATTCACCAATTTATTTGAAGATATGTTCCCACGAAGCTCCGATGTAGTCCATGTTCCTTGGATCCGGCTCTGGCGTCTCTGAATAGCAGTAAAGTTCCTGCTATTCACAACATCGGGTAATGCAGACAATACTCATCAGCGTCACAGGCTCATGCTGCGCTCAGCGAGGGATTATTCAAATAAAGTTTTTTTTTTCTGTGTGTGGTTTTATTTTTTAATACTGGGTTAGTAATGGGGGTGTCTGATAGACACCTCTGCATTACTAACTCCAGGGCTTGATGGCAGCTGTGATATTTGACAAATCACAGCTGTCATCAACCCCAACTACCGTTACCCCGATTGCCACCGCACCAGGGCAATCGGGATGAATTGGACAAAGTTCCAGAATTGGCACATCTAAATGTGCAAAAAAAAAGATGAAAAGTAGTGTATAAAATAAATACACCACATGAGGTATTGGTCGATATTTTGGCCAAAATACGCAAGCTCGCAACCCGCGTCAAGGGCGAGTCCTAACACTAAGCTTAAAAATGGCGAACATGGGACAAACTTTCAAAAAACATCACAGAAAAAGCTACAGCCTGACCAACACCAGGTCAGATTACCAATGCACTAGCAGGATGCAGCAGGCCTCCATGATAAAGTCGGGGGCAGCACATGTGCAAAATACTGATGCGACAGCCACTCACTAATTCATGGAGGGAGTGGCTGTGTAGTATTATACATACACACAGATGGAGTGTGCATAGGACGCTAGTCACACAGATATGTGTGATGCACAGTGTTTGGCTTACAGCCTATTGATGACGCCCATACTATTAGATCAGGCGTGCTAGTGCTGGCCAGCACTATATAACCGCACCCCACAGGACAGACGCCCCAAATTCACCCAGCCAGCACTAAAGGGGCCTGGCCGCATCCTGAATAAAAATTTGCAAAATAGAATAGTGTATAAAATAAATACACCACATGAGGTATTGGTCGATATTTTGGCCAAAATACGCAAGCTCACAACCTGCATCAAGGGGTTAATACATCATGTGGTGTGAGTGTAGTGAGTGGCTGTCCCATCAGTATTTTGCACATGTGCTGCCCCCGACTTTATCATGGAGGCCTGCAGTATCCTGCTAGTGCATTGGTAATCTGACCTGGTGTTGGTAAGGCTGTATCTTTTTCTGTGACGTTTTTTGAAAGTTTGTCCCATGTTCGCCATTTTTAAGCTTCCTGTTTATGACGGGTACGTTTCTGACTCTGGCACATGGCAGCTGAAAGATGAGCCAAATTCATTAAGAGGCACACCCCTTTGGTGCATTTTACTCAACTACCCTTCATCAAGACTGGAAGAGCGGTGTATACAGACCTCATATAGTTCCATTCAGCGCAGAGGTTTTATAAAGCCAAAATATCGTTGTGTGCATGAGCCCTATGGCAGCTGAGTGCATAAAGCCAGTCTTGATGAATTGGCCCCAAAGTGCTCAGATGAAAATGAGAAGGTTATTTTCAGTGATATTTCTATAACCTGTTTATGATAATGTGTTTTATCATAGTAATTCAATTATTTTTTTTACTTGAAAGCTTGACATTGTACTTTCTTCACCTAAAATGAAACAAATGTGTAGCATGTATCTCATTTTACCAAAGGAGCTAGAGCAGAGCAGACGATGATGAGCTGGTTGGATTCTATTATAGGATGCAGGAATTCCCCCTCCCATGCAGCATTATTGTATGAGGAGCAGCTGCGTCCGGCAGACATTGCTAGGAACATTTCAGTCAGAAGGCATCATTGGAATCCCATTTCAAGCCATATTCACACATCCGTGTTTTTGTGGTCTTAGGACTGCGATTCACAGACCAGTTGAAGTTCTCCTGACCCGAACTTGACAACTTCAAAGGCATATATGAGGTTCTTAAGTTTGGGTCACGGGACCCACAGCCATTTTACGGCCCGTGAAACATGGCTGTAGGTATGTGGCCTAATCCACACAACCAGACTCCAGTCCCATGGTTTGTACAGTCAAAAAACTGAAGTGGAAAACTAGAAGTGTCTGATCTCTGTCTGACATGCACTGGCCACAGGCCAACTGACTGAGGTTTCCAGTCTGAATAATGAGCCATGAAATCAGTGTACAAACATTGCAGGGGATTCCCAGTTCAGATGGTGAGTTGTAAGTTATCAAAATGGAATTAGAAAAGCCTATGATTTGTAAGCCAGCAATGGAGGCTGTCCTGGGAATACTCCGCAAATTCTCCTTCCACGTTTTGTTTGGGCCACGTCTGACATATATGTTTGTATAAGAAAGTGTACAAATTAGCCATTAAAACTAAAAACATGAAATGCATACATTTTGTCACAATGGAATCTGTCAAGTGTACAGTGGATCTTAAAGGGAACCTCTTGTGTAAAAAAAAAAAACAAAAAACACTTATTAATCTGCACACTGGCGTACACAGACAGAAAAGGGCCCCTGTGCAACAACAATATATGGGCCCTTAGCATCCCAAGAGCTCCTAAAATTAAAAATTGCACCTACTTTGGAGATAGAAATGGGCCCCCTTACCTCTTGGGCGGTTGCACCAATGATTTGTCCGTCCCTGAACTTGCAGGTTATTAGCGTTCTGATGCCGTGCGGCTGCCGCCCTGAGAGTCCCTCTGCTGGGAGGAAATGAACTTTATTCCTCCCGGCAGCCTCTGGCTTTCAGTCATAGAGGCATGGCCAGTGTGGCTTCAGTCTCCACTCAGTACAGTACTCAGGTGACAGCTTTACACCTTGGCATTCTCATAACCAGCTTCATCAGATAGTCACTTGGCATGGCTTCCAACAGTCTTGAGCGGGTTCCCAGGGGTGCTGTGCCCTTTTTGGCTGCTTTGTCTTCACTCTGCAGCCTAACTAATCCCGAATCATCTGATTGGGTTCTCATAAGAACAAGAAAAACTGCTGCATAAACAGGTGTGTCCAAACTTTTGACTGGTACTGTATGTACATAAACATACATATTCAGAGATTAATTATCACTGCGTTCTGTAATATGTAAAGGCAGAAACGAACGCTCTCTTTATTACTTTCTGGGATCATGTGACTAATCACTTGATATCAAGTGAAAAGAAAAACTTTAGAATATGATATGAACACAATTCACTAAAAGGCTAGGTGTAGACGACCGTCTATTGTCTCATCCAAGAGAATTGTGCCAATTATGCTAATCACACTCTGATCACACTGAGAATATCGTGTGCTCCTATTCTCTCGGATGAGAAGATGGAGAAAAAAAATTCTCCATCTTCTCCATTCTGTCAGTCTGTGGATATTGGACTGTACTCAGATGTCATCCGAGTGCAGCTCAATGTCTCAATATGATTCAAGATTTATCCCAGAATCTCTAAAACACAGGTGCTATACCACAAGAAAAATAACAAGGTGATTAGATTTTAAACTGTTTCACTCACTCAACATGATCAAAATAAAGTGAGAATAATGTGAAACTTTAAGATGAAAAAAAAATGCTGAACATTGTCTTTGATGGCGTAATAGCTAAAAATAGATCCATTCAAAGCATAATGTACTTTTTTATGTATATTTCCTAATGATAAACCTCAATGATTACACAAATGCACAAACAATATGCTACAGTTTCTTTTACATCTACATGAATGCAAACTTTTTTGCTGCCACCAGGTGGCACTATTATCTAGGTAATGAAAATATATAAAAAGGATTTGCAATGTTCTATGGGTTTCCTTGATCTGATCTTTGAAAGACAGTTCGTTAGGTTACATACGTGAAATTGTATATCCACTATTGTATACATTTCATACTATAGATCTAGGATTATATTGTAGCTTATATTTAAACAGCTCTTTGTCTACTTTCCTTTATTTTTTTGCCAGTACAAGAATAAGCTACTGTATTTTCACAACTAAGGCCGCACTTTCCAGATTTCTTGCTTTTTTCTGCACCATTGTGGAATTGCACTTTTTTTTGCAATTTCTCAACACTTGGAATTTTTTCCCATTTCCCAGTGCACTATGTGGCAGACGGAATGGTGGCATTCAAAAGTACAACTGGTACCGATGCAGACATGATGTCATCTCACTATGCACAAAATATCACTGCTGCCTTGTCACCATTGTGGATATAATAAATAATATCAAAGACTTTTTTTCCAATTCTACTGGTTTCCTAAAACTAGGAAAGTTCTGGAAAACTAATTAAATGGAAAAAGACCATGCAATATAAACAATCATATTTAGTTTGTAGTTACAGTAATTATAAAATAAAAATCTGTAAATTGCAAGGTAAGGGGCCTTTTGACTCATTATTGCCCTAGGGCCCAGACAATCCACAGCTTGTCTCTGCTTTACCTCAGATTAGGTTTACACCAGCGTTAAGAATTGTTACAGTCACATCACGGACACAAACTGTGCCAAATGGATGTCATTCACTATAATAAGGTATGTTGTGTTTTTACTGGAAAACATAGCGCAGTGAAAATTAAAGAACTTGAAGCATAGCCTTGTGACAGAGGCTTAAAGGGGTACGCCCAGGAGATAAAAAAAATTTGTACTGTCCTTACCATCATAAAATATAAAGATGAGATGCCCAGTGCAGTCTTTATAATTATACAGTACAGACCAAAAGTTTGGACACACCTTCTCATTTAAAGATTTTTCTGTATTTTCCTGACTATGAAAATTGTACATTCACACTGAAGGCATCAAAACTATGAATTAACACATGTGGAATTATATACTTAACAAAAAAGTGTGAAACAACTGAAAATATGTCTTATATTCTAGGTTCTTCAAAGTAGCCACCTTTTGCTTTGATGACTGCTTTGCACACTCTTGGCATTCTCTTGATGAGCTTCAAGAGGTAGTCACCGGAAATGGTTTTCATTTCACAGGTGTGCCCTGTCAGGTTTAATAAGTGGGATTTCTTGCCTTATAAATGGGGTTGGGACCATCAGTTGTGTTATGCAGAAGTCAGGTGGATACACAGCTGATAGTCCTACTGAATAGACTGTTAGCAGCTTTTTTCTTGCCATAATACAAATTCTAAGTAAAGAAAAACGAGTGGCCATCTTTACTTTAACCCCTTAAGCCCCGCGGGTGGTTTGCACGTTAATGACCGGGCCAATTTTTACAATTCTGACCACTGTCACTTTATGAGGTAATTACTCTGGAACGCTTCAAGGGATCCCCCTGATTCTGAGATTGTTTTTTCGTGACATATTGTACTTCATGATTGTGGAAAAATTTCTTCGATATCACTTGCGTTTATTTGTGGAAAAAATGGAAATTTGGCGAAAATTTTGAAAATTTTGCAATTTTCAAAATTTGAATTTTTAAGCCCTGAAATCAGAGCGATATGTCACACAAAAGAGTTAATAAATAACATTTCCCACATGTCTACTTTACATCAGCACAATTTTGGAACCAAATTTTTTTTTTGTTAGGGAGCTATAAGGGTTAAAAGTTGACGAGCGATTTCTCATTTTTCCAACAAAATTTACAAAACCATTTTTTTAGGGATCACATCACATTTGAAGTCACTTTGAGAGGTCTTTATGACAGAAAATACCCAAAGTGACATCATTCTAAAAACTGCACCCCTCATGGTGCTCAAAACCACATTCAAGAACTTTATTAACCCTTCAGGTGCTTCACAGGAATTTTTTGAATGTGGAAGAAAAAAATGAACATTTAACTTTTTTCACAAAAATGTTACTTTAGACCCAATTTTTTTTATTTTCACAGGGGTAACAAGAAAAAATGGACCCCAAAATTTGTTGTGCAATTTCCCCTGGGCACGCAGATACCCAATATTTGGGGAAAAAATACTGTTTGGGCGCACGGCAGGGCTCGGAAGGGAAGGAGCGCCATTTGACTTTTTGATTGTAAAATTTGCTTGAATAATTAGCGGACGCCATGTTGTGTTTGGAGAGCCCATGTGTGCCCAAACTTTGGAGCTCCCCCACAAGTGACCCCATTTTGGAAACTAGACCCCCCAAGGCACCTTTCTAGATGCATAGTGAGCACTTGGAACCCCCAGGTGCTTCACAAATTGATTCGTAACAATGAAAAAGTGAAAAAAAAAAACACTTTTTCATTTTTATGAATCAATTTGTGAAGCACCTGAGGGTTCCAAGTGCTCACAATGCATCTAGATAGGTGCCTTGGGGGGTCTAGTTTCCAAAATGGGGTCACTTGTGGGGGAGCTCCAATGTTTGGGCACACAGCGGCTCTCCAAACGCAACATGGTGTCGCTAACAATTTGAGCCGATTTTCCGTTAAATTTGTTAGAGGACACCATGTTGCATTTAGAGAGTCCCTGTGTGCCCAAACATTGGAGCTCCCCCACAAGTGACCCCATTTTGGAAACTAGACCCCCCAAGGCACCTATCTAGATGCATAGTGAGCACTTGGAACCCCCAGGTGCTTCACAAATTGATTCGTAACAATGAAAAAGTGAAAAAAAAAAACACTTTTTCATTTGTATGAATCAATTTGTGAAGCACCTGAGGGTTCCAAGTGCTCACTATGCATCTAGATAGGTGCCTTGGGTGGTCTAGTTTCCAAAATGGGGTCACTTGTGGGGGAGCTCCAATATTTGGGCACACAGCGGCTCTCTAAATGCAACATGGTGTCCGCTAACAAATTTAACGCAAAATTGTCTCAAATTGTTAGCGACACCATGTTGCGTTTGGAGAGCTGCTGTGTGCCCAAACATTGGAGCTCCCCCACAAGTGACCCCATTTTGGAAACTAGACCCCCCAAGGCACCTATCTAGATGCATAGTGAGCACTTGGAACCCCCAGGTGCTTCACAAATTGATTCGTAACAATGAAAAAGTGAAAAAAAAACACTTTTTCATTTTTACGAATCAATTTGTGAAGCACCTAGGGGTTCCAAGTGCTCACTATGCATCTAGATAGGTGCCTTGGGGGGTCTAGTTTCCAAAATGGGGTCAGTTGTGGGGGAGCTCCAATGTTTGGGCACACAGGGGCTCTCCAAACGCAACATGGCGTCCGCTAACAATTTGAGCCGATTTTCCATTCAATTTGTTAGCGGACACCATGTCGCGTTTGGAGAGCCCGTGATGTGCCTAAACAGTGGAGCTCCCCCACAAGTGTCCCCATTTTGGAAACTATACCCCTCAAGGATTTTATTAAGGTGTATAGTGAACATTTTGAACCCAGAGGTACGGCACATTATTTGTTTACATTAGGTCATCATATTGAATAAGTTGTCATTATTCTTGAGCGCAAGTGCTCGCTACTTGAGTTTGCATCGGGTACTCAGGTATGCACCATGTACAGCGTGTGCTCGAGTGACATGCTCGAGTCCCTGCTCCGCATGTTTCACGGTTATTAGACACCCAAAAAAAAACATGCGGGGATCGCTCGTGCATGGCAGGCAATCCCCGTAAAGTTTTTTGGCCGCGAAGCATATGGGGCAGAGACTCGAGCATGTCACTCAAATACCCACGATACTCAATGCATACCAGAGCACCCGATGCAAACTCAAGTAGCGAGCACTTGCTCTCAACACTAGTCGCCATATCGTCATCTTTTTTTCTTACTTTTGAAAAAAATCCCAACCCCAGCCCTAGCCCCAGCACAACCCTAGCCCCAGCACAACCCTAGCCCCAAACCCAGCCCTAACCCTAGCCCAATCCTAACCCAAGAGTTTATTTTTGACGCCGTTCCTTGTGCGGTATAAGTGATTAGACGACTTTATTCTTCGGGTCGGTGTGATTACAGCAATGCCAGAATCATATGGGGTTTTTATGACTGACAGCTGTCACACACTAAAAGACGCATTTCTTGTAAAATCTAGTTTTTGCATCGCCATATTTTGAGAGCTATAATTTTTCCAGATTTTGGCAGACAGTCATGTGACGGCTCGTTTTTTGCGGGATGACTTGACGTTGTTATTGGTGCCATTTTCAGGCACGTGACATTTTTTGATCGCTTTCTATTCCGATTTTTGGGAGGCAGAATAAACAAAAACCAACAATTCAGGAATTGTTTTTTTTTTTTTTTTTTTATTCTGTTCCGCGTGTGGTAAAATTGATGAGGCAGCTTTACTCTTCGGGTCAGTATGTTTACAGCGGTACCACATTTGTATCATTTTTCTATGTTTTGGCGCTTATACACAATAAAAGCTATTTTATAGAAAAAAATATTTTTTAGTATCGCTTTATTCTGAGAGCTATAACTTTTTTATTTTTCGGCTGATGGAGCTATATGGCGGCTTGTTTTTTGCGGGACGAGATGACGTTTTCAGCGGTATCATTTTTATTTATATGCGTCTTTTTGATCGCGTGTTATTCCACTTTTTGTTTGGCGGTATGGTGATAAAGCATTGTTTTTTGCTTGGTTTTTTTTTTTTTTTTTTTTACCGTGTTCACTGAAGGGGTTAACTAGTTGGACAGTTTTATAGGTCAGGTTGTTCCGGACGCGGCGATACCAAATATGTGTACTTTTATTGTTTTTTTTTTATTTTTTTTATAATAATATTTATTGATGGGTACATTATATTTTTATTTTTGGTGTATTATTTTTTTTATTTTTTTATAATATTTTTGCACATTTTTTTTTTTTTTTTTTTTCACTTTCACACAGTTTATCCACTTTATTACTTTGTCCCACTCTGGGACTTTCACTTTTTTTTTCTGATCGCCTGCATGGCACAGGAATGGAGCACCATCCCTATGCCATGAAGGCTGTCAGAAGTGCACAGTGTGAAGATTGCTTGGAGATGCACTGCGCATGTCCAAGCAATCTTCCTGCTCTCTGGTGACCCGGATGTTGTCATGACGACATCGGGTCGTCATGGCAACACCCGGGAAGCCTTTGCAGACTGCGCTGGAAGCCGGAAGAGGAGGTGAGTATCGCCGATCACCTCCCCTTGCCCCCGCAATGCCGCGATCGACTTCGATCGCAGCATCGCGGGGGTTAATGTGCTGGGAGCGGTGCGTGACCGCTCCCTGCACATAGTACCGGGTGTCAGCTGTGACAATCAGCTGACACCCGGCGGCGATCGCGCCCGCACAGCCTGTGTGCGCGCGCGATCGCGATGACGTACTAATACGGGTCTGGCTCTTAAGTCCCAGGGCACAGACGCGTATTAGTACGTCAGATGTTATTAAGGGGTTAAGAAATGAAGGTCAGTCAGTCCGAAAAATTGGGAAAACTTTGAAAGTGTCCCCAAGTGCAGTTGCAAAACCATCAAGCGCTACAAAGAAACTGGCTCACATCAGGAAAGGAAGACCAAGAGTCACCTCTGCTTCTGAGGATAAGTTTATCCGAGTCACCAGCCTCCGAAATCGCAGGTTAACAGCAGCTCAGATTAGAGACCAGGTCAATGCTACACAGAGTTCTAGCAGCAGACACATCTCTACAACAACTGTTAAGAGGAGACTTTGTGCAGCAGGCCTTCATGGTAAAATTAATTAACAAAATTTGGATATATAGATCCATTAATAATGCATAAGGAGTTACCCAAACAAATCCAAAACATCTATTGTTCCTCCCTTATTAAATTTATAAGTATCACATAGAGTAGTCATATAAATTAGTTTCATATAAATGCTTTATTTAGACACAGCAAGCAAAAAGGTAAATATTAAAAATTCATCATTCTTCCCCTAAAAACGCCTATTAAAAATTCCGGGCAGTGTGGTATACATATATCCTCATAGCACATAAGTTGTTATAGATGTCATTACTAGTGTTGAGCAAACATGCTCGACACTGCTCGGTACTCGCCAAAGCATCACGCTACTCGGGATGTTCGGCGAGCACCGAGCATTTCCGGGTTACTCGGGCGGGAGCTCGCGTCTCCGCCCTGCATGTTTGGCGCTCTTTACAGAGCCAATGAACATGCAGGGATTGCCAGCCAGTCACTGTAATGCTGCAGCCATGTTGGTTGTGGGCATTACAGTGATTGGCTGGCCACACAGCGTCACCTCGAGTATTTAAAACGGGGCGCCGCCATCTTGGACACAGTCGCTCCGGATTAGACAGTGTAGGGACAGCGCTGCTGATTTAGGGAGAGATATAAACTGCGAAATAGTTAGTGTAGGGTCTGTAAAGGCTGCAAGAACAAACAAACAGTCCTTTTCAGGACTAATATCCATCCCAGATACCAGGCAGGCAGGCTGTATAGGAGACACAGTGGTTATGCCAGCAAACGCTGCATTACAGTCCTGTGTGCTCCTGTTGCTGAAATTGCTGGACTTAGCACCAGGTGTCGGGGGCCAGGAAAAATCCTTTTTTTTTCATCTAAATCCTCCTTTTTTTTTCCTCCTTCACACTGTACAAATACTCGTCTTATTAACCTTTTGGTGTGTCCCCCCCACCCCCCCCCCCAAAAAAAAAAAAGCGTGTCTCTGATTTTTCAGACACAAATATAACTGTTGAAAATAGTCTGGTGTAGGCTAGAGAAACAGAAGTGTTGTTTTGCACTTCCACGGTTCAAACCTCTGTATTATCCATTTTGGGCCATTTGTATCTAAAAAAAAAAAAACTGTTTGAGTGTGTCGCTCACTGTTCAGCCGCAAATATCTCTATTTAAAAAAGTGTGGTATACCCCAGTAAACAATAACTGTGGTTTTGCCATCCCACGGTAAAAAATCTCTATTATTCAGCTTTTGGTAGTTTTTTCCGTGAAGAAAAACAGTAGTGTCTCCTGACTGTTGTGACACAAAAATATATCTGTTGAAAATAGTCTTGTGTAGGCCCGACATCCCAGTGTGGTTTCGCAGTTCCACGGGTCAAATCGCTGTACTATCCAGTTTTGGGCCTTTGGTATCTAAAAAAAAAAGCAGTTTGAGTGTGTCGCTCACTGTTCAGCCGCAAATATCTCTATTTAAAAAAGTGTGGTATACCCCAGTAAACAATAACTGTGGTTTTCCTCTTCCACGGTTCTAATCTACTCTTTATTACCCTTTTTCCATTGATAGTGCAAGTGTAAGCTATTTTACTTCATTTACAATGGGCAAGGCGCGTGGCAAGGGACGTGGAAGTCGACGTTCTGGTGATGGTTCGTGCAGAGGACGGGGCCGTGGCCAAGGTGAAAATGTGCCACAACCAACAGCCACATCTTCTCGCTCCCACTTCTTGACCGAATTACTAGGGAAGCACAGAACAACACCAGTATTGAGAACTGATCAGTGTGAACAGGTTATTAATTGGATAGCAGATAATACTTCCAGTTACCTGGGCACCACCACCTCCGGTCTGTCTTCCACACGGTCAACTCTTAGTAGCCGTGAGTCTCGACCGCATACTCCTCCTCACCCTGATGCTCCTTCCTCCCACCATGCCGAGTGTTGTCAGACAGCAAGTGATCCCACACTTGGACACTCTGAAGAGCTGTTCACTGGTCCATTTCCATATTTGGGCCCCTCGCCTGATACGCTTGAAGTAGTGGAAGAGGAGATCCCATGTTGCGATGCCCAAATATTTGAACAGCCACGGCCACAGGAAGTCGACGTTGGCAATCTGTCACAAGAGGTGGACGATGACGAGACACAATTGCCAGGAAGTGAGGAGGAGGATCGTGGTGCGCAAGTGGAAGAGGAGGAGGTGGTGGATGATCTAGTAACTGACCCAACGTGGAAGGAGGACATGCAGAGTGAGGCCAGCAGCACACAGAGGGAGGGAGGCAGAGTACCCCAACAGGCAGGAAGAAGCAGTGTGGTGGCCGCAGACAGAAGGCAGGCAGCCGTTCCCCGTAACACCAACACGAGGGACGTTGCCAGTACAAGCGGTAGGTCTTCCAGAGTCTGGAATTTTTTTAAAGACTCTGCTGATAACCCCAAAAAGGCCATATGTTCCACCTGCCATGCCAGCATCAGCAGGGGTGACAAAACTACCAGCCTGACCACCACCAGCATGATCAGGCAGATGGCAGCAAAGCACCCGACTTTGTGGGGCGAAACCCAGGGTCCACGACCAGTGTCAGCGGGTGTCACCACTGCTTCTTCCACTGTTGTGCGTGCAATAGAACCCCCTGTTGTGTGTGCAAGGCAATCCCCTGTCCATACTGCATGTAAAGATGCCCCCTCCTCTCAGTCTTCACTTGTTATGGCAGTTTCTCAAGAAACAGCATCAACGTCCACGTCCCACCGCAGCGTTCAATTATCCATATCCCAGACCTTTGAACGAAAGCGGAAATTCGCAGCTAACGTCCCACAGGCCACAGTCCTAAATTCGCACATTTCACGACTGCTTGCATTGGAAATGCTGCCTTTTAGGCTGGTGGAGATGGAATCCTTCCGCAATCTTATGGCGGTGGCCGTCCCTCGGTACTCGGTCCCCAGCTGACACTATTTTGCCCGGTGTGCCATCCCCGCACTACACAAGCACGTGTCCCAAAGCATCTGCCGTGCCCTCAACAATGCAGTTACTGGGAGAGTCAACCTGACAACGGACACGTGGACAAGTGCTTGTGGCCAGGGACGGTACATCTCTCTGACGGCACACTGGGTAAACATAGTGGAAGCCGGGACCCAGTCGGACCTTGGGACGGAACACATCCTCCCCACACCGAGGATTGCGGGCCCTATGTCAGTCAGAGTTGCCCCCACAGTGTACAGCTCCTGCGCATCCTCCTCCTCCTCATGTTCAGCCTCCATCTCAGATATCACCACATCAGTTACAAGCTGGAAGCATTGCAGTACTGCCTCCGCCAAGCGGCAACAGGCTGTGCTGAAACTCATAAGCTTAGGTGATAAACCTCACGCTGCTTGTGAGTTGTGGACAGCTGTGAAAGAACAGGCAGATCTGTGGCTGAGACCGCTGAACCTACATCCCGACATGGTCGTGTGTGACAATGGCCGTAACCTGGTGGCGGCTCTGAGGCGAGGTGAGATCACACACGTACCATGCCTGGCTCATGTGCTTAACCTCGTGGTTCAGCGGTTTCTTAAATCGTACCCCGAATTGCCAGATCTGCTCGTGAAAGTACGCCGCCTGTCAGCTCATTTTCGCAAGTCGGCTACAGCTTCCGCCGCCCTTGCTGTGTTGCAGCAGCGTTTGCAGCTTCCGGCACACCGACTGGTGTGTGATGTCCCCACACGTTGGAACTCTACCCTCCACATGTTGCAAAGGATTTGTGAGCAGAAGAGAGAAGTTGTGGAGTACCAGCTGCAACAAGGCCGTCGATATTCAGGTCAGACTCCACACATAAGACCTCAGGAGTGGACCTGGATGTCTGACATATGTACCATCCTGACAAACTTTGAGGAGGCCACCAAGATGGTGAGTGGCGATGACGCCATCATTAGTGTCAGCATCCCACTTGTCTGTCTTTTGCAACGCACTCTGCAGAGAATTAAAGAGGAGGCATTGCAGCCAGAGTATGATGAGATGGATCAAGAAGCCGTAGCGGGCGATTACACGCAGCCCAGCCTCATCTCATCCCAACGTTCATTGGGGGACAATGAGGGAGAGGAGGAGGAGGAGGAAGAACAGGAGCTGCTATCATGCGTTGTAGACGGTAGTACCTGTACAAGTGTCATACCGTCGGTTCAGCGTGGGTGGCCTGAGGACAGTGGGGAGGAGGAAGAGGAGGAGGAGGAGAGCCTGGTCAGTCGTCATCTTGGTGAGGACACGGAAATCTTGCCCGTTACCAGTCTGGCACGCATGGCTGACTTTATGTTACGCTGCCTTAACCGTGACCCTCGCGTTGTCAAAATGTTGGGTGACAGTCATTACTGGTTGGTGACACTTGTAGACCCCCGCTACAAGGAGAACTTTCACTCTCTTATTCCTGAGGTGGAGAGGTCTACAAAAATGGGGCAATACCAGAAGGCCCTTGCTGCAGAACTCTTAAAAAAATTCCCATCTGAACACGCTAGCGGCAGAGGTCACAGTTCGTTGCCCAACCAAGGCGTACTGGCGAGAGAGGTGCAACTCCAATCCAGCAGAGGCAGGGGAACACTGTCAGCGTTCTGGGACAGTTTTCTGACACCCGCCCGGCTTACAGGCCCTGAGGCGCGGGGTACTCTCACAAGGAGTGGAAAGTTTCAAAAGATGGTGAGGGAGTACCTTGCCGATCGTACCAGCGTCCTCCGTGATTCCTCTGTGCCTTTTAATTATTGGGTATCCAAGCTGGACACTTGGAATGAACTCGCTCTGTACGCCTTGGAGGTCCTGGCCTGCCCTGCCGCTAGCGTGTTATCGGAGCGTGTTTTTAGTGCCGCTGGGAGAATTATAACTGATAAGCGCACTCGCCTGTCAACTGACAATGCTGACAAGCTGACCCTTATCAAAATGAACAAGGGCTGGATTGGGCCAGACTTCTCATCACCACCAAATGACAGCAGAGTAACATAAAGTCAAATCCACTGTGTTATTTCGGGAGGTGTATTCATATGCACCGCTTCACACCCACACATGGGTATACGCTTCCTAGTTTCGGCTGTTTAATCTTCTTCTCCTTATCCTCAGCCTCCACCACCACTATACCACCAGGGTGCCAGCATTGCAAGTTCCTCCGTCCTTATTTTTGGCAGCTTTTGCTTGCAAGGCATAAGCAAATACTATGGGACACCCACTCCCCAATAATGGGACTTATGTTTGTAATATGCTGTACTGCATGGCTCTTGTAAGGGGCATTGCAAGTTGCTCCGTCCTAATTTTTGGCAGCTTTTGCTGGGAAAGCATAAGCAAATACTATGGGACACCCACTCCCCAATAATGGGACTTATGTTTGTAATATGCTGTACTGCATGGCTCTTGTAAGGGGCATTGCAAGTTGCTCCGTCCTAATTTTTGGCAGCTTTTGCTGGGAAAGCATAAGCAAATACTATGGGACACCCACTCCCCAATAATGGGACTTATGTTTGTAATATGCTGTACTGCATGGCTCTTGTAAGGGGCATTGCAAGTTGCTCCGTCCTAATTTTTGGCAGCTTTTGCTGGGAAAGCATAAGCAAATACTATGGGACACCCACTCCCCAATAATGGGACTTATGTTTGTAATATGCTGTACTGCATGGCTCTTGTAAGGGGCATTGCAAGTTGCTCCGTCCTCATTTTTGGCAGCTTTTGCTGGGAAAGCATAAGCAAATACTATGGGACACCCACTCCCCAATAATGGGACTTATGTTTGTAATATGCTGTACTGCATGGCTCTTGTAAGGGGCATTGCAAGTTGCTCCGTCCTAATTTTTGGCAGCTTTTGCTGGGAAAGCATAAGCAAATACTATGGGACACCCACTCCCCAATAATGGGACTTATGTTTGTAATATGCTGTACTGCATGGCTCTTGTAAGGGGCATTGCAAGTTGCTCCGTCCTAATTTTTGGCAGCTTTTGCTGGGAAAGCATAAGCAAATACTATGGGACACCCACTCCCCAATAATGGGACTTATGTTTGTAATATGCTGTACTGCATGGCTCTTGTAAGGGGCATTGCAAGTTGCTCCGTCCTAATTTTTGGCAGCTTTTGCTGGGAAAGCATAAGCAAATACTATGGGACACCCACTCCCCAATAATGGGACTTATGTTTGTAATATGCTGTACTGCATGGCTCTTGTAAGGGGCATTGCAAGTTGCTCCGTCCTAATTTTTGGCAGCTTTTGCTGGGAAAGCATAAGCAAATACTATGGGACACCCACTACCCAATAATGGGACTTATGTTTGTAATATGCTGTACTGCATGGCTCTTGTAAGGGGCATTGCAAGTTGCTCCGTCCTAATTTTTGGCAGCTTTTGCTGGGAAAGCATAAGCAAATACTATGGGACACCCACTCCCCAATAATGGGACTTATGTTTGTAATATGCTGTACTGCATGGCTCTTGTAAGGGGCATTGCAAGTTGCTCCGTCCTAATTTTTGGCAGCTTTTGCTTGGAAAGCATAAGCAAATACCGTGGGACACCCACTCCCCATTAATGGGACTTATGTTTGTAATATGCTGTACTGCATGTGACGCGCCCCCTGGGCCGTGTGTACACGTGTGTGGGATACCCGGTGCCGGGTCTCTGGGGTCTGTAGTCTCCGTGGCGGTGACCCGGTCCTGTGGCTCAGGCTGGTCAAACCAGTGGCAGTCTTTCTTAGGTTTTGAGGTTAATTGTCCGACTGCGCCACCCGTGGATTGCGGTCAGGGAGTACCACCGCTGCGAGGCAGACCGCTGAGGCTGGTGTTGTGTGCGCAGCATAGAATGGGATAACTCCCCTCGGGAGGAGTATAGCCTCAGGGCAGTGAGTGTGGATGATGGGAGTGATGGTGCACGAGCGCAGCAGGAATGAATCAGAGTCTTTTCAGTGCAGTTCAGGGTCTTTACTGATGATTATAAGGTAGACCCTCCCGGGAGTACTGGCTAGCATAAGAGGCCTGGTCAGTCTGTGAGCAAGCAGGAGTTCCCCTGGCCAGGTGGAGTTGTAGGCCTCCCCGTCTGTCTGCACTCTTCCTGGCTACCTTGCTGTAAGCGGGTAGAAGTAGCCCACGTCCCTGAGTGTACCGTGTAGTGCTCACCCGTATGGCTGGTGACTTGGGGCCTTCTGTTAGCCTCCGCTCGACGACGGCGGTGCTGGTCCCTTGCTTGTGACTGAGCCTCCAGGCTTCTATGGCCAGAGGACCTGAAATCCCCTGCCGGCTGGTTTCTGCTGCTGGATATATAAGTCCTCACAGCTTCGGACTCCTGTGTCCGGTTCCTATTGTCTTCTGCCAGGGCGAGCTCTGCTCAGCTTCCAGCCCCTGGTCTTTAGCTCCTAGCTCCTATAGAGCTCCTTGCTGTTACTTTCCCTTGCTCTCACTCTGACTCTGACTGTTCTCTGTTCTCTGACTCACTCAACCTCGCCCCAGATCCAGTTTATAAGGGCAGAATTCTCCCCTCCCAGGATTGGGGCAGGAGGATGTTGCATGTTTAAGGGATCCTGACCAGGAAACCTCCCACTTGCTCTCCGACGTAATATCTCTATTACTGTGGTGACCAGACCCCTGGGGTGCCACACATGGCTCTTGTAAGGGGCATTGCAGTTCCTCATAATTTTTGGAAAGCCTTCCATTCACTGCTTAGGCCAACAGTGCACGGGAGACCCAGTTGCTATAAATGGAAAAAAAGGTTTAGTTAACGCCCTCTGACCTCCATGTCATTTCCAAGGGGCATTGGAGTGGCTCGAAATTTTTGGTAGGCATTGCACTCACTGTATGCCCTATAACTGTGTAGCCGAACCGCTCCTTTTGTTACAGAAACATATCCTACAAGACATATCTGGTTGACTGGCCTGATATTGATGTGAATGGTCCCTGTTCCTCCTGCTCTTTCTCCTTTGCCACTACCTCATCCATCATTTATCACCTGAAGCTTTGTTTTAACGGGAGTCATAGAACTTGGATAGTAGCAGGAAAACATCCAGCAATCCTCGGAGGAGGTAGGATATGCGCCAAAACGCTGACCACCTCAGGCCTAGCCGCTACTACATACATGCGCTTGCATTACAACAAAACAAAGCAGATGCTAACTTCTATCATCCTCATCATGCTCCTCACCTTGGCACTCTCAACTCCCCTGATGGAGATGCCAGGGCCCACCGGAGGAGTCTGATAGTCCGGTGGGCTCGGCCAATGCTGCCCTAAAGCAGGCCAGGCTAAGAAAAGTGTGGGAAAGGTTACCGGGACAAATAGGGGTGGCTGGGGACCGAGTATGGACACCCGGCCACCCCCTGGAGGCTGGGGAGCAAGCGGGGACACCCGGCCACCAGGCGGCTGGGGACTGAGTATGGATACCAGGCCGCCGACACAGCCATGGCGTGGTGGCCAGATTCCGCCTCCACATGCCTAAAAGGCCCAATTTAAAGTGCAAGCAAGCAAGCAGTATGGTATTGCAGCCTGGGGGTGGGTGGGTGGCAGGCTGCATACTTGCGCTTGCATTGCAAGGAATGGGAGAGGTACAATTGAACACTGCCCTGGGACAAGGACTTGAATGGGGATAGTTGCAAGTCTGCAATGACAGGTGCAAGGTGGGAGGCATCTTCGCATGTACCATGAACAGGGGTTTGGCATGCACACACTACAGCGGAATAGGCTCTCCTTCCCACTAAATGCACTGGGGAGGGCACAGGTAATGTTTTGGTATACGCGCTTAATCTTATGTATAAGGCACACCAGGACAAATAGGGGCGGCTGGGGACTGAGTATGGATACCTCGCTGCCGAAGCAGCCATGAGGTAGTGGCCAGCTTCGGCCTCCTCCAAACTAAAAGGCCCCATTTCAAGTGCAAGCTAGCAGTATGGAATTGCAGTCTGGGGGTGGGTGGGTGGCAGGCTGCACACTTACAGTTGCATTAAAAGAAAACATAGCAGATGCTAACTTCTGTCATCATCATCATGCTCCTCACCTTGGCACTCTCAACTTCACCGATGGAGAAGTCAGGGCCCACCGGAGGAGTCTGGTTCTCTGGTGGGCTCGTCCAATGCTGCCTAAAGCAGGCCGGGCTAAGAAAAGTGTGTGGGGGGATGTTCCAAGGAGAAATAGGGGCGGCTGGGGACCGTGTGTGGACACCCGGCCGTGGGGCGGCTGGGGACCGAGTATGGACACCCGGCCGTCGGGCGGCTGGGGACTGAGTATGGATTCCAGGCCGCCAACACAGCCATGACGTGGTGGCCAGATTCCGCCTCCACATGCCTAAACGGCCCAATTTCAAGTTCAAGCAAGCAAGCAGTATGGTATTGCAGCCTGGGGGTGGGTGGGTGGCAGGCTGCATACTTGAGCTTGTATTGCAAGGAATGGGGGAGGTACAATTGAACACTGCCCTGGGACTAGAACTTGCATGGGGATAGTTGCAAGTCTGCATCTTCTGATGCGGTAAGGATCACTTATGATGGGCACACTTTTAGACAGTGACCTGGGAGTCAGAGATGCTTCCAGGGGTCTTCCCCATGCTGTTCCCTTGTCTTTTCAGCACTTTATGCATGTGTCACACAGCACATGGCCAGATACGGTTGTAAAATGTTAAAATGACATTTCACGGTGAATGCATTTGTCATAGTTGAAAGCAATACAAAAGTGCAAAAACGCATAAAAAATGCTACTTGTGAACATAGCCGAAGGTGTGGAGGAGTATTTTTGTTTTTGGTTTTGGTTTTGGAGCTCGCCGTGATACTCGGGTGCTCGACCCGAGCAACGAGCCCAATGTTAGTCTATGGGAGACTCGAGCATTTTTGCGGTGGCACCCCCGGCAGTCTTTTAAAAGTGCCCAAAACGATAGTGACAGTGCTCAAATGACATGGGGACAGCATGGGGATCGCCCCAGGAAGCATTTCTGACCCCCAGGTCACTGCTGTCAACAAGTGGCATTAAGCCACTTTTACGGGCTCACAATAAAATGTTCAAAAATGAAAGTGAAACTTTTTTCCTGTGAAATATGTTAAGGAAGTTCCTTTCCAGGGAAAAGACTTGTGTATAAGTTAAAATAAATCACCAAAAACAAAAATACTCCTCCACACCTTCGGCTATGTTCACAAGTAGCATTCACCAGGAAATGTCATTTTAACATTTTACAACCTTATCTGGCCATGTGCTGTGTGACGCATGCATAAAGTGCTGAAAAGACATGGGAACAGCATGGGGAAGACCCCTGGAAGCATCTCTGACTCCCAGGTCACTGTCTAAAAGTGTGCCCATCATAAGTGATCCTTGCCGCATCAGAAGATGCAGACTTGCAACTATCCCCATGCAAGTTCTAGGCCCAGGGCAGTGTTCAATTGTACCTCCCCCATTCCTAGCAACACAAGCGCAAGTATGCAGCCTGCCACCCACCCACCCCCAGGCTGCAATACCATACTGCTTGCTTGCTTGAACTTGAAATTGGGCCTTTTAGGCATGTGGAGGCGGAATCTGGCCACCACGTCATGGCTGTGTTGGCGGCCTGGAATCCATACTCAGCCCCCAGCCGCCCGGCGGCCGGGTGTCCATACTCGGTCCCCAGCCGCCCCGCAGCCGGGTGTCCACACACGGTCCCCAGCCGCCTGGGGGCAGCCGGGTGTCCATAAACGGTCCCCAGCCGCCCCTATTTCTCCTTGGAACATCCCCCCACAAACTTTTTTTAGCTCGGGCTGCTTTAGGCAGCATTGGACGAGCCCACCAGAGAACCAGACTCCTCCGGTGGGCCCTGACTTTTCCATCGGTGGAGTTGAGAGTGCCAAGGTGAGGAGCATGATGATGATGACAGAAGTTAGCATCTGCTATGTTTTCATTTAATGCAAGTATAAGTGTGCAGCCTGCCACCCACCCACCCCCAGACTGCAATTCCATACTGCTAGCTTGCACTTGAAATGGGGCCTTTTAGTTTGGAGGAGGCCGAAGCTGGCCACTACCTCATGGCTGCTTCGGCAGCGAGGTATCCATACTCAGTCCCCAGCTGCCCCTATTTGTCCTGGTGTGCCTTATACATAAGATTAAGCGCGTATACCAAAACATTACCTGTGCCCTCCCCAGTGCATTTAGTGGGAAGGAGAGCCTATTCCGCTGTAGTGTGTGCATGCCAAACCCCTGTTCATGGTACATGCGAAGATGCCTCCCACCTTGCACCTGTCGTTGCAGACTTGCAACTATCCCCATTCAAGTCCTTGTCCCAGGGCAGTGTTGAATTGTACCTCTCCCATTCCTTGCAATGCAAGCGCAAGTATGCAGCCTGCCACCCACCCACCCCCAGGCTGCAATACCATACTGCTTGCATGCTTGCACTTTAAATTGGGCCTTTTAGGCATGTGGAGGCGGAATCTGGCCACCACGCCATGGCTGTGTCGGCGGCCTGGTATCCATACTCAGTCCCCAGCCGCCTGGTGGCCGGGTGTCCCCGCTTGCTCCCCAGCCTCCAGGGGGTGGCCGGGTGTCCATACTCGGTCCCCAGCCACCCCTATTTGTCCCGGTAACCTTTCCCACACTTTTCTTAGCCTGGCCTGCTTTAGGGCAGCATTGGCCGAGCCCACCGGACTATCAGACTCCTCCGGTGGGCCCTGGCATCTCCATCAGGGGAGTTGAGAGTGCCAAGGTGAGGAGCATGATGAGGATGATAGAAGTTAGCATCTGCTTTGTTTTGTTGTAATGCAAGCGCATGTATGTAGTAGCGGCTAGGCCTGAGGTGGTCAGCGTTTTGGCGCATATCTTACCTCCTCCGAGGATTGCTGGATGTTTTCCTGCTACTATCCAAGTTCTATGACTCCCGTTAAAACAAAGCTTCAGGTGATAAATGATGGATGAGGTAGTGGCAAAGGAGAAAGAGCAGGAGGAACAGGGACCATTCACATCAATATCAGGCCAGTCAACCAGATATGTCTTGTAGGATATGTTTCTGTAACAAAAGGAGCGGTTCGGCTACACAGTTATAGGGCATACAGTGAGTGCAATGCCTACCAAAAATTTCGAGGCACTCCAATGCCCCTTGGAAATGACATGGAGGTCAGAGGGCGTTAACTAAACCTTTTTTTCCATTTATAGCAACTGGGTCTCCTGTGCACTGTTGGCCTAAGCAGTGAATGCAAGACGTTCCAAAAATTATGAGGAACTGCAATGTCCCTTACAAGAGCCATGTGTGGCACCCCAGGGGTCTGGTCACCAGAGTAATAGAGATATGACGTCGGAGAGCAAGTGGGAGGTTTCCTGGTCAGGATCCCTTAAACATGCAACATCCTCCTGCCCCAGTCCTGGGAGGGGAGAATTCTGCCCTTATAAACTGGATCTGGGGCGAGGTTGAGTGAGTCAGAGAACAGAGAACAGTCAGAGTCAGAGTGAGAGCAAGGGAAAGTAACAGCAAGGAGCTCTGTAGGAGCTAGGAGCTAAAGACCAGGGGCTGGAAGCTGAGCAGAGCTCGCCCTGGCAGAAGACAATAGGAACCGGACACAGGAGTCCGAGGCTGTGAGGACTTATATATCCAGCAGCAGAAACCAGCCGGCAGGGGATTTCAGGTCCTCTGGCCATAGAAGCCTGGAGGCTCAGTCATAAGTAAGGGACCAGCACCGCCGTCGTGGAGCGGAGGCTAACAGAAGGCCCCAAGTCACCAGCCATACGGGTGAGCACTACACGGTACATTCAGGGACGTGGGCTACTTCTACCCGCTTACAGCAAGGTAGCCAGGAAGAGTGCAGACAGACGGGGAGGCCTACAACTCCACCTGGCCAGGGGAACTCCTGCTTGCTCACAGACTGACCAGGCCTCTTATGCTAGCCAGTACTCCCGGGAGGGTCTACCTTATAATCATCAGTAAAGACCCTGAACTGCACTGAAAAGACTCTGATTCATTCCTGCTGCGCTCGTGCACCATCACCCCCATCATCCACACTCACTGCCCTGAGGCTATACTCCTCCCGTGGGGAGTTATCCCATTCTCTGCTGCGCACACAACACCAGCCTCAGCGGTCTGCCTCGCAGCGGTGGTACTCCCTGACCGCAATCCACGGGTGGCGCAGTCGGACAATTAACCTCAAAACCTAAGAAAGACTGCCACTGGTTTGACCAGCCTGAGCCACGGGACCGGGTCACCGCCACGGAGACTACAGACCCCAGAGACCCGGCACCGGGTATCCCACACACGTGTACACACGGCCCAGGGGGCGCGTCACATGCAGTACAGCATATTACAAACATAAGTCCCATTATTGGGGAGTGGGTCTCCCATGGTATTTGCTTATGCCTTGCAAGCAAAAGCTGCCAAAAATTAGGACGGAGCAACTTGCAATGCCCCTTACAAGAGCCATGCAGTACAGCATATTACAAACATAAGTCCCATTATTGGGGAGTGGGTCTCCCATAGTATTTGCTTATGCCTTGCAAGCAAAAGCTGCCAAAAATTAGGACGGAGCAACTTGCAATGCCCCTTACAAGAGCCATGCAGTACAGCATATTACAAACATAAGTCCCATTATTGGGGAGTGGATCTCCCATAGTATTTGCTTATGCTTTCCAAGCAAAAGCTGCCAAAAATTAGGACGGAGCAACTTGCAATGCCCCTTACAAGAGCCATGCAGTACAGCATATTACAAACATAAGTCCCATTATTGGGGAGTGGGTGTCCCATAGTATTTGCTTATGCCTTGCAAGCAAAAGCTGCCAAAAATAAGGACGGAGGAACTTGCAATGCTGGCACCCTGGTGGTATAGTGGTGGTGGAGGCTGAGGATAAGGAGAAGAAGATTAAACAGCCGAAACGGGGTAGCGTATACCCATGTGTGGGTGTGAAGCGGTGCATGTGAATACACCTCCCGAAATAACACAGTGGATTTGACTTTATGTTACTCTGCTGTCATTTGGTGGTGATGAGAAGTCTGGCCCAATCCAGCCCTTGTTCATTTTGATAAGGGTCAGCTTGTCAGCATTGTCAGTTGACAGGCGAGTGCGCTTATCAGTTATAATTCCCCCAGCGGCACTAGAAACACGCTCCGATAACACGCTAGCGGCAGGGCAGGCCAGGACCTCCAAGGCGTACAGAGAGAGTTCATTCCAAGTGTCCAGCTTGGATACCCAATAATTAAAAGGCACAGAGGAATCACAGAGGACGCTGGTACGGTCGGCAAGGTACTCCCTCACCATCTTTTGAAACTTTCCACTCCTTGTGAGAGTACCCCGCGCCTCAGGGCCTGTAAGCTGGGCGGGTGTCAGAAAACTGTCCCAGAACGTTGACAGTGTTCCCCTGCCAATGCTGGATTGGAGTTGCATCTCTCTCACCTGTACGCCTTGGTTGGGCAACGAACTGTGACCTCTGCCGCTAGCGTGTTCAGATGGGAATTTTTTTAAGAGTTCTGCAGCAAGGGCCTTCTGGTACTGCCCCATTTTTGTAGACCTCTCGACCTCAGGAATAAGAGAGTGAAAGTTCTCCTTGTAGCGGGGGTCTACAAGTGTCACCAACCAGTAATGACTGTCACCCAACATTTTGACAACGCGAGGGTCACGGTTAAGGCAGCGTAACATAAAGTCAGCCATGCGTGCCAGACTGGTAAAGGGCAAGATTTCCGTGTCCTCACCAAGAAGATGACTGACCATGCTCTCCTCCTCCGCTTCCTCCTCCCCCCTGTCCTCAGGCCACCCACGCTGAACCGACGGTATGACACTTGTACAGGTACTACCGTCTACAACGTATGATAGCAGCTCCTGTTCTTCCTCCTCCTCCTCCTCCTCTCCCTCATTGTCCCCCAATGCACGTTGGGATGAGATGAGGCTGGGCTGTGTGTAATCGCCCGCTACGGCTTCTTGATCCATCTCATCATACTCTGGCTGCAATGCCTCCTCTTTAATTCTCTGCAGAGAGCGTTGCAAAAGACAGACAAGTGGGATGCTGACACTAATGATGGCGTCATCGCCACTCACCATCTTGGTGGCCTCCTCAAAGTTTGTCAGGATGGTACATATGTCAGACATCCAGGTCCACTCCTGAGGTCTTATGTGTGGAGTCTGACCTGAATATCGACGGCCTTGTTGCAGCTGGTACTCCACAACTGCTCTCTTCTGCTCACAAATCCTTTGCAACATGTGGAGGGTAGAGTTCCAACGTGTGGGGACATCACACACCAGTCGGTGTGCCGGAAGCTGCAAACGTTGCTGCAACACAGCAAGGGCGGCGGAAGCTGTAGCCGACTTGCGAAAATGAGCTGACAGGCGGCGTACTTTCACGAGCAGATCTGGCAATTCGGGGTACGATTTAAGAAACCGCTGAACCACGAGGTTAAGCACATGAGCCAGGCATGGTACGTGTGTGATCTCACCTCGCCTCAGAGCCGCCACCAGGTTACGGCCATTATCACACACGACCATGCCGGGATGTAGGTTCAGCGGTCTCAGCCACAGATCTGCCTGCTCTTTCACAGCTGTCCACAACTCACAAGCAGCGTGAGGTTTATCACCTAAGCTTATGAGTTTCAGCACAGCCTGTTGCCGCTTGGCGGAGGCAGTACTGCAATGCTTCCAGCTTGTAACTGATGTGGTGATATCTGAGATGGAGGCTGAACATGAGGAGGAGGAGGAGGAGGAGGATGCGCAGGAGCTGTACACTGTGGGGGCAACTCTGACTGACATAGGGCCCGCAATCCTCAGTGTGGGGAGGATGTGTTCCGTCCCAAGGTCCGACTGGGTCCCGGCTTCCACTATGTTTACCCAGTGTGCCGTCAGAGAGATGTACCGTCCCTGGCCACAAGCACTTGTCCACGTGTCCGTTGTCAGGTGGACTCTCCCAGTAACTGCGTTGTTGAGAGCTCGGCAGATGCTTTGGGACACGTGCTTGTGTAGTGCGGGGATGGCACACCGGGCAAAATAGTGTCAGCTGGGGACCGAGTACCGAGGGACGGCCACTTCCAAAAGATTGCGGAAGGATTCCGTCTCCACCAGCCTAAAAGGCAGCATTTCCAACGCAAGCAGTCGTGAAATGTGCGAATTTAGGACTGTGGCCTGTGGGGCGTTAGCTGCGAATTTCCGCTTTCGTTCAAAGGTCTGGGATATGGACAATTGAACGCTGCGGTGGGACGTGGACGTGGACGTTGATGCTGTTTCTTGAGAAACTGCCATAACAAGTGAAGACTGAGAGGAGGGGGCATCTTTACATGCAGTATGGACAGGGGATTGCCTTGCACACACAACAAGGGGTTCTATTGCATGCACAACAGTGGAAGAAGCAGTGGTGACACCCGCTGACACTGGTCGTGGACCCTGGGTTTCGCCCCACAAAGTCGGGTGCTTTGCTGCCATGTGCCTGATCATGCTGGTGGTGGTCAGGCTGGTAGTTTTGTCACCCCTGCTGATGCTGGCATGGCAGGTGGAACATATGGCCTTTTTGGGGTTATCAGCAGAGTCTTTAAAAAAATTCCAGACTCTGGAAGACCTACCGCTTGTACTGGCAACGTCCCTCGTGTTGGTGTTACGGGGAACGGTTGCCTGCCTTCTGTCTGCGGCCACCACACTGCTTCTTCCTGCTTGTTGGGGTACTCTGCCTCCCTCCCCCTGTGTGCTGCTGGCCTCACTCTGCATGTCCTCCTTCCACGTTGGGTCAGTTACTAGATCATCCACCACCTCCTCCTCTTCCACTTGCGCACCACGATCCTCCTCCTCACTTCCTGGCAATTGTGTCTCGTCATCGTCCACCTCTTGTGACAGATTGCCAACGTCGACCTCCTGTGGCCGTGGCTGTTCAAATATTTGGGCATCGCAACATGGGATCTCCTCTTCCACCACTTCAAGCGTATCAGGCGAGGGGCCCAAATATGGAAATGGACCAGTGAACAGCTCTTCAGAGTGTCCAAGTGTGGGATCACTTGCTGTCTGACGACACTCGGCATGGTGGGAGGAAGGAGCATCAGGGTGAGGAGGAGTATGCGGTCGAGACTCACGGCTACTAAGAGTTGACCGTGTGGAAGACAGACCGGAGGTGGTGGTGCTCAGGTAACTGGAAGTATTATCTGCTATCCAATTAATAACCTGTTCACACTGATCAGTTCTCAATACTGGTGTTGTTCTGTGCTTCCCTAGTAATTCGGTCAAGAAGTGGGAGCGAGAAGATGTGGCTGTTGGTTGTGGCACATTTTCACCTTGGCCACGGCCCCGTCCTCTGCACGAACCATCACCAGAACGTCCACTTCCACGTCCCTTACCACGCGCCTTGCCCATTGTAAATTAAATAAAATAGCTTACACTTGCACTATCAATGGAAAAATGGTAATAAAGAGTAGATTAGAACCGTGGAAGAGGAAAACCACAGTTATTGTTTACTGGCGTATACCACACTTTTTTAAATAGAGATATTTGCGGCTGAACAGTGAGCGACACATTCAAACTGCAGGGCGGAGACCCGAGCTCCCGCCCGAGTAACCCGGAAATGCTCGGTGCTCGCCGAACATCCCGAGTAGCGTGATGCTCGGGCGAGTACCGAGCAGTGTCGAGCATGTTCGCTCAACACTAATCCTTAACGTGTTACAATATTCTCACCCTGAATTCACATGATGTCAGTCCTACATAAATTAATTCACATGGGCAAATTGCCCAGTAAATTATTCCTGATGATATACAGTTAATAAATTCAAAGATTTTGAATATTTTCTTTTTTGTAGAATCAAAAAATTCCTTAGATCTATCAATTTGAGGGCAGGCTCCACATGAGCCACAGGAGAAACATCCCGGTCTTTGGATAGTACCGGCAGCAAGTGTATTCTGTGGTTTTGGAGGAATATAATGACTTCTCACTAAAATGTCTGTTAGTGTTTTTGACTGTTTTGGTGTTATTGAAGGTTTTGGTGAAATAAATCGACTTAAAACAGGGTCAGAGCGGAGAATAGGCCAGTATTTATTAATAATGTCATACATCTCCCTCCATTGACCATGATAGGGAGTAATGAATCTCACGCTCTGATCCTGTTTTTTAATTCTGGGTTTCAGGAGTTTATCCCTAGTAGTCATTTTAGCTCTCTGATAACCATTTTGAATAACGTCATTCCTATAATTACGAGCATTGAATCGTTTTTTCAAATCCGCAGCCTGTTTTTCAAATAAAACATCGGTTGAACAGATGCGTCGAGCCCTGAGGAACTGACCAGTGGGTATTGATCTAATGACTTGAGGAGGGTGAGATGATTTAGCATTTAGAATAGCATTAACAGCCGTGTTTTTTCTGTAGATATCCGTAGATATTGTTCCACTTTCATCTTTTCTGATTTTTAGATCCAAGAAGTCAATTTCCTCAGGACTCGAGGCATAGGTCAACCTAATGTTGTGTGTATTGGTATTTAGGTTCTGAAAAAATTCCTCCAAAAGTACTTTTTCCCCTTGCCATATAATAAATAAATCGTCGATGAATCTCACCCACATGTGGACCGCATCATTTTCTTCTGCTGGGAAAGTAATATTATGTTCCCAATACCCAAGGAAGAGACGCCCCCATTGCGGTACCTCTCTCCTGTAAGTATATTCTATCTTTGAATAAGAAAAAGTTGTGTCTTAACACAAAGTCAAGTAGATGCAGGATCAATTGAATTAGGTGAAGGTCCAGATGTGTTGTTTTTAGGAAAAACTCTACTGCCCTAAGTCCATCCTCATGTTTAATTGAGGTATAAAGAGACTTGATGTCTGCAGTAGCCATGATGATGTTTTGATCAAAGGAAATATCCTGAAGTCTTATCAATAGGTCAGTAGAATCCCTAATGTAAGATGGTAAATTTTGCATAAGGGGTTTCAAATAGTAGTCCAAGAATTTGCATGTTGGTTCACAGAGACTATTGTTGCCTGAGACAGTGGGTCTGCCAGGTGGGTCAGCAATGTCTTTGTGAACTTTAGGTAAAGAGTATAGGGTTGGTATTACCAGATTTGAAATAATAAGGCCATCATATACTGATTTAGGGATAATGTTTTTTTGCAATGCATCATCCAAAGTCCTCATCAGTTCTTTACTGAAAGCTAATGTAGGGTTTTTATCCAATTTTCGATAACACAGCTTATCATTTAATTGTCTATGAGCCTCCCTTTCATATTTTATAGTAGGCCAGACAACAACGTTGCCTCCCTTGTCCGCTCTTTTTATAACTATGTCTTTCATCTTTTTTAATTCATTTAATGCGGTTCTCTGACCAAAGCTCAAATTGTCATGAGATCTTTTACTAGGAAGATGTCTCAGCTCTTCAGTGGATAGTTTTGTAAACATTTCTATTACTGGACAAGCAGACAAGGGAGGAAACATTGTTGATCTTTTTTTGGTGTATGGAGGGAATTTTAAAATCTCCTCGATAGTCCCATCCTGTTCATTGAGGAGTGATTCCAATATTTGGACTGCTTCTCTTTCTTCGGCTGATGCTTCTCTAAGAAAGACATCTTCCGATTTGGAAAAATGTTTCTTAAGAAGCAGTTTCCGACTAAATAGATTAATATCTTGTATGGCTGATCGAAGTTTGAAACAGGGGAGAAGGTAAGTCCTCTGCCTAAAACCTCGATCTGTTCATCTGTTAATATTTTATCAGATAAGTTAATTACCTTCAATTCATCTTTTGCTGCCGTTCCCTCCATGGTGCTCCTGTCTTTTTTTTGGTATTGGTGAAATTTCTGGTTTCCATTCGCCTTCCCTTTTCTGGACCTGGAAAAATTTTCGTACACCATCATTATCTAGAAGTGACTCTATCTCATCAAGTGAAAGCAACCCTGCGGTTCATTTTTTAGCCAAATGCCTAGACGCTGAGGACGATCCAGGTCCAGAAAAGGGAAGGCGAATGGAAACCAGAAATTTCACCAAAAGATGAAGAACCTAGAATATAAGACATATTTTCAGTTGTTTCACTTTTTTGTTAACTATATAATTCCACATGTGTTAATTCATAGTTTTGATGCCTTCAGTGTGAATGTACAATTTTCATAGTCAGGAAAATACAGAAAAATCTTTAAATGAGAAGGTGTGTCCAAACTTGTGGTCTGTACTGTATATAAATAAATAATAAGATTATCTTTAGAACACTTGTAATCCAGTGTGACAGCAGCTGCTCCTCACTGCTTTCCCTTCCCGTCTGAGACATTACATCACACACCAGTGTTCAGCTCCCACCTGTGAATAATAGCCAGTCCCGAGAAGAGGGGTTGTGGCCAAGCCCCCTGTACTTTTCAGAGAAACAGTAATTATCAGGAGACTGGCTGATAGTAACATCATGGAGCTGCATATTGCTGTAACGTACCAGAAGGGAGGGGTGGGTACTGAAGAGCAGCTCCTGTCACGCCAGCCCCCCTGATAATGTCTCCCTGTCTACAGTCTGAGGTGAGGGAGCGTGGCGGGGTTGTGGCCTGCTCTTGGCTTTTAGTAGCAGCCAGCCCCCTAATAATGTGTCTGTCACCGTAGGGATTAGGCCACGTTCCCGCCACACCCCCTCTTCTCAGCCTGGTTGTTACAAGGGTTATACAAATAATAGAACTGCACTGGGCATCTCATCTTTATAGTGTATGAGGGCAGGGACAGTACAATTTTTATCTCCCCGGTGTACCCCTTTAAATGCAGGTGTGAATGAAATCTTAGAGACAAAATGTGTTAAATATTACAAACCAATGGCATAAGTTATTTCAAGCATTCTTTTACTATATAGGGTGATTAAAAAAGGATGGTATTCATAACTGAGAGAACATAAAACAAATTAATTGATATGAAAAGACACACTATCTAGCCAGGTTTTACCTATAGCCTACAAAGGGATTTCCACTGGTGACATGGCAGATGTATGGCAGTTATGTCCAGATGTGTGGCAGCATATCCTCAGATATGGACACCATGTTCCAGTCATGCATTGTCTCAGTTCGACTTACCAATGCTGCACTGGCCTCCAGGATCGTCAGCTCTAACACCCTGCAACATGTTTGTGTCGGGCTACATCAAGAACTCAGGTTCTGATTCATAAAAGTATTTGCACTACAAATCTGATGTAAAACACTTTGTTTAGTTGCAAAAAAAATTTGCACAAAATGACGTTGAGCAAAAATGTAGCAACTTTTGGCATTTTAATGTTAGTTTCGCCCATATCCGGCAAAGTGAACGTAGGGGGGGATTTAGGGTCATGACGCCACAGCTCATTTAATTCATGATGAACTATGGCATGCCTTACGTCAGAAATCTTACCCCAGTCTCTTAATGAATCAAGAGCGTCTGACTCCAACACGCCCCTCGTCAACACCAGCATTATTCACACCGGTTTTGATAAATCGGGGTCTAAGAGTATTTGCACCCGCCAGCTACAGGATCTGAACGACTGGAGACAACACATCACTGAAACACTGGAGTCCATATTTGAGGACATTCTGGCAAGTATCTGGACAGAACCGGACTATCGCCTAGAGATTCGCCTTGTCACCGATGGGAATCATGTGTAGTATGTAGATGAAATTTGGATAGTGTGTAATTTGGATAGTGTGTCTTTTCCTCTCGGTTATGAATACCGAACTATCATTTTGCCCCATCCTTTTGCAATCTCCCTGTATTTAAGGTTAGAATGTTCCATTCTCCCAATGTTTTCCTTGTAGAAATCTCAATTATTTATTGCCATGTCTTGGTGGACTGATCATTACATTATATGATTCCTTATAAGGAGTAAAAGTAAAACTTTCAATTAACTGGATGTCACATTTTAATAGTAAAAGCAAACTATCAGTGTAAGGGTTTATTGCTACTCAAGTCTGATGCTACAATTTTTTTATATTTGAGAAATATTTTGGTTTTGAGAGTAAAGGTGCTGTACTTACTACTATCAGAGCAACTTTTTAAGAAAATATCTGAGTGATGTACTATGGAGGCAGGAGAAGAGACGGACCAGCCTAAAAGACAGACATAGAGCATGTAGTCCTCATAAGGCAAAACACAAACACTTCATGAATACAACATCCTCTATAAATAAACTCCATCTCCATTTCGGATCCCCTTTCCTGCAGACCATTGTACAGGATCTTGCTGCTTGGATTGGTTGAGTGGGCATGTTTATTCCAAAAGGAACAATAAATTAACTCCAAAGACATACTGATAGGGAATTTAGATTGTGAGCCCCAATGGGGACAGTGCCGATAATGTCTGTAAAGTGCTGCGGAATTAATGGCGCTATATAAGTGAGTAAAATAAATAAAAAATAAATAAAAAAATGAAGCAGCTTCTGAAAATATTTGGCCTCCACTTATTTCCCAGGGAACAGAGGATTGAGGTTGAAATCCACCCTCTCAGATCCTTCCCTAGGAGTCCGTCAGGCCGGCACCAGAAACATTTTATTGTTGACTCCTGCTGGCAAAAATATTGTATGGCTAGTGTTTGGTAAATTAGGTGGTCTAGTGAGGCTAGTCTATGGTAAACTAGGTAGTCTAGTAAGGCTAGTCCATGGTAAACAAGGAGGTCTAGTGAGGCTAGTCTATGGTAAACCAGATAGTCTAGTGAGTGTATATGCTAAATTAGGTGGTCTAGTGAGTCTATTTTGTGGTAAACTAGGTAGTCCAGGTAGGCTAGTCTTTGGTAAACTAGGTGATCTAGTGAGGCTAGTCTGGTAAGCTATGTGGTCTAGTGTGGCTAGGCTATGGTAAACTAGGTGGTTTGGTGAGGCTAGTCTATGGTAAATTAGATGGTCTAGTGAGGCTTGTCTATGGTAAACTAGGTGGTCCAGTGAGGCTAGTCTGGTAAGCTAGTTGGTCTAGTGAAGCTAGGCTATGGTAAACTAGATGGTCTACTGAGGCTAGTCTATGGTAAACTAGGTGGTCCGGTGAGGCTAGTCTATGGTAAACTAGATGGTCTAGTGAGGCTAGGCTATGGTAAATTAGGTGGTCTGGTAGACTAGTCTTTGGAAAACTAGTATCAAAGCTGAGGCCATGTGCCTAAAGGAATCATGACAGCGGTACAAGAAATAGCACAAGAGGGTTTCTGGGCACCAGAACTGCTTTTGCAGTGGGCCTTAGACTATCAATCTACATCTTTATTTTCATGTCAGAGTCCTATTCTATAGGTATAATGGTAAAAGTTCTCAGATCTCATGCTACGACACAATAGGTTTACAGAATTTGCATTTCATTGTGTTGAAGTCATTCTCGAACAAAAATGCCTTTATATCTGATGTGAGCCTGCGCTTCTGTCTAATGGGATAATGTGCTAATCTCTCTGTACAAGAGTGTGACCTACATTTGGGCACTATTACTGCTGGCATGTGGATTCCAAGTATCTGGCAGTCTGTGTACATCACATTGATCATTGATGCAGTGTGGTACCATGGCCTACACTTCTAGCTTTAACCACAGAGGGGCAGTATACTGTTGATGCTTCCTTTACACTTGTAACTGCATACCAGCCACAGCACTAATTTCACAACGTGTCACACATACTGTATAAAGATTGCAAATCTCATTGTTTTAGTGAGGACTCTGCGGATTTACACACTACACAGGGATTATAGCTGTCACAGTAAGAATAAACTCTCATTGAGGTGAAACGGTCGCAGCGACAGGTAAAACCGAAGTAATCGGTGTATTGTAATCTGCATTCCTAAATTTCCATGAAAACCCAGGAGACTAAAATTACAACTGAAGATTTGTGAACAGCAAGTGGAGAGAGATGCCACTGAGATGTGATCTGGTAACAGTGATCTCATGGACAGCTGTCAATCCGTTGTATAAATAGATAGTAAGTGCAGTAGATATGAAGTATGTCTGTTAAATCCATGCTGTAACATCTGAGTCAAGGGGTGAAAGCCACAGATCAGAGCCAAAAATAAGTAAACTGGCAGACACTGGAATCCGTCACTTTGGAGCAGTGCATCAGATTCCTGGATTTAGGGGGCATACTTTGACTTTAAGGTGTTTGAACAAAAAATACTTCTAGATAGATTTGTAGCTTAACCCTGAGCTTTCCAGATTTAATGAGATGTAGAACTTCTATTGTACAGCAGGTGATAAAATGTTCACTTTACTAATATACTATTTTCTTTTGTTTCCTGCTTTCCTTCTGTCTTACTTACATAGTAACTACTGCAAACATGCATGACAATAAAGACACACCCATAGGAACACACCTGGGTGCACATATGCCCAGATTATGTTTCACCTGCGATATTTCAGGAAACACATTGCATGCTGCTGACATATCTGTACAGATGAGATGGCAATAACTATTATTTTAATACATAGAAAGCTAAACTTTACAGCGAATCAAAAACTTCTATCATCTTGTTTTTAAAATGTTACATTCTGTGCTGATTAATTTCTTAATATATCTTTATAGAGGTTGGAGTTCTGGTTTTGTGAACACCAAAAATCCAACATAGACATAGATTTGAAAGATATGATGTTGGTGGTTTGAAGTCACCACTAGTGGGACCACAGGAGCTCACTGCATACTGTCTTTCATGGATGTCAATGTAATTGTCACATTGAGCACCCGCGCTCCCACTAGTGGTGGCTGTGAGTAGCCTGTGTTTTATCTTATTAAATCTCTATCGAAGTTCTAAATGGCCTCTAAAATGTATTAATTTTGAACATCTTGTAGAGTGCACATTCACTTTCAAATACATTTTATGCTATTACGTTTTTAACAGGTACAGTGTCGCACACTAGCTGTTCAAAGGTTGTATGGAGTGGTGATACAGATATGTGCACAAGGCCTAAGCCTGGCCACAGACCGTTACAATACCTGGTTGATGCATGACTGTATCTTTGAATTACTAGCATGTACAATGCTGTCAGGGGCGACCAGGCCCGGCAGGTGAGGGGCCCGCCAATGCCAGCCCCTACTTCAGCTGGATGTGTGTCCTCAGATACACATTCAGCTGGAGTGTATTTCAGCACACAGACCCATCGGGTCCATGCACCGCAATACATGCTGCCGGCCAATCAGAGGCCAGCAGCTGATGTTGGTGTGCACGTGATATGGGGCTCATGGCAGTGACGTTATGCACTTGCGTCGCCTGCGCACAAGAAGACGCCACGCAGAGGGAAGGTGAGTATAATCGTTCATTTTTTTTTAAATCAGTGAGTACACAGTGCCTGTGGCCATACTACTACATGTATGACTATGGGGTGTGCATTATACTACATGAATGACTATGGGCTATGCATCATACTACACGTATGACTATGGGCTGTGCATTATACTACACGTATGACCATGGGCTCCGCTGTGCATTATACTGCATGTATGATTATGGGCTGTGCATTATACAGTGGTTTGAAAAAGTGTTTGCCCCCTTCCTGATTTCTTATTCTTTTGCATGTTTGTCACACTTAAATGTTTCAGATCACAAAACAAATTTAAATATAAGACAAAGATAACACAAGTAACAGAAAATGCAGTTTTTCAATGAAGGTCTTTATTATTAAGTGAAAAAGAAATCCAATCCTACAGGGCCCTGTGTGAAAAAGTGATTGCCCCCCTTAAAACATAAATTAACTGTGGTTTATCACATCTTTGGTAAGCTGAGTACAATTTCCTTAGCCACACACAGGCCTAATTACTGCCACACCTGTTCTCAATCAAGAAATCACTTAAATATGACCTGCCTGACAAAGTGAAGTAGACCAACAGATCCTCAAAAGCTAGACATCATGCTGCGATCCAAAGAAATTCAGGAACAAATGAGAAGCAAAGTAATTGAGATCTATCAGTCTGGAAAAGGTTATAAAGCCATTTCTAAAGCTTTGGGACTCCAACGAACCACGCTGAGAGCCATTATCCACAAATGGCAAAAACAGAGAACATTGGTGAACCTTCCCAGGAGTGGCCAACCGACCAAAATTACCCCAAGAGCACAGTGACGACTCATCCAAGAAGTCACGAAAGACCCCACAACATCCAAAGAAATGCAGGCCTCACTTGCCTCAGTTAAGTTCAGTGTTCATGACTCCACCATAAGAAAGAAACTGCGCCAACATGGCATGCATGGCAGAGTTCCAAGGCGAAAACCATTTCTGAGCAAAAAAACCCATAAAGGCTCGTCTCAGTTTTGCCAGAAAATATCTTGATGATCGCCAGGACTTTTGGGAGAATACTCTGTAGACTGACGAGACAAAAGTTTTTGGAAGGTGTATGTCCCATTACATCTGGCGTAGAAGTAACACATCATTTCAGAAAAGGAACATCATTCCAACAGTAAAATGTGGTGGTAGTGTGATGGTCTGGGGCTGTATTGTCGCTTCAGGACCTGGAAGACTTGCTGTGGTAAATGGAACCATGAATTGTGCTGTCTACCAAAAAATCCTGAAGGAGAATGTCCAACCATCTGTTTGCTCTCAAGCTAAAGTGCACTTGGGTTATGCAGCTATTATCCAAAAACACACCAGCAAGTCCACCTCTGAATGGCTTAAGAAAAATAAAATTAAGACTTTGGAGTGGCCTAGTCAAAGTGCTGGCCTTAATCCGATTGAGATGCTGTGGCATGACCTTAAAAAGGTGGTTCATGCTCAGAAACCCTCCAATGTGGCAGAATTACAACAATTTTGCAAAGATGAGTGGGCCAAAATTCCTCCAGAGCGTCGTAAAAGACTCATTGCCAGTTATCACAAACGATTGATTGCAGTTGTTACTGCTAAGGGTGGCCCAACCAGTTATTAGGTTTAGGGGGCAATCACATTTTCACACAGAGCCCTGTAGGTTTGGATTTGTTTTTCCCTTAATTATAAAGACCTTCATTTAAAAACAGCATTTTGTGTTTACTTGTGTTATCTTTGTCTAATATTTAAATTTGTTTTGTGATCTGAAACATTTAAGTGTGACAAACATGCAAAAGAATAAGAAATCAGGAAGGGGGCAAACACTTTTTCACACCACTGTATTACATGGCTGACTATAGGCTGTAAATTATACTACATGGAGGACTATGGGGTGCATTATTATGCTACAGAGAGGACTAGGGAGTGCATTATACTGTATGGAGGACCATGGCTAGTGCATTATACTTCTGCTATGGGGCCACATGACTGCTATGTTCGCCTCTGGTGAGTATAATGTTTTTTTTTTTTTATATACGTTAAAGAACAGCGGCAGAATGGGGGACATATACCTGGATGGGGCCCAGGATGAGGGACATAAATACAAGGATGGAGGGCATATTTATAAATAAAGTGTGTATATATATATATTGGGGGGGGGGGGGGCCCTGTCCAAATCTTGCGCCCCGGCCCATCAGACTCTAGTTAGGCCACTGCATACTGTATATAAAAGATGACAACTAATGGCCAATAACAGAAAAACATTTCTGTAGTCACTATTTCTCAAGACTATGGTCAACTTTAGCTAGAGATCTACTTTGCTCTCTAACTTAGGGGATTGAAGGTGTTCAATGAAAAGAAGCAATAATTATAAAACGAAGACTCTGACAGTGAGAAATCCTTCCCCAGGCTGAAACCTCCTGCGGCACATTGTGTTTCGCCTGCAGGGCATAACCGGATGTCCCAAAAAAACAGTAAAGCAAAATAATTGTTCGGTAAGAGAGTTGGAAGAAAATTAAAATCAATTTTAATAATGATTACAAAAGAATTTCAAGGTTCCTTCAACAAATGCAAGAGCCCTTTATATTGGAAGTTGTGTAAATTAAACTTGGCCTGTGAAATCTGACGTCTTTAAAGGGAATCTGTCCGTAGGATCAACCCTCCTAAGCTGTCTATAGTGCATGTAGGTCATAGCTAAATATAATGATATCTTGATATCTGATGTCTTATTCCAGAGAAATCCATGCTTTTCTATTGTTCTGTGCGCATCTGAGATGCAGTATGCCTTTCTAAACAGGCTATTAAATCAGCTTCTTTGTAGCTAATTGGCCTTGCTTACAGCCTTTGGTTGGCCAGTGTAAATGAGCCTTAAAGCACCGCTGGCTGACTCCCAGCAGGTCTTAAGGTGGTATTCTCAAGTTCTTAAATTGCTTTAATTAGACAGCATGAAAATAAGCAAGTTTGCATTGGACTTGCTCTTTCTTTCTAGAGCTTTTATAGTGTACAGTTTGTTTCCATGGAGCTCCGCCTCAAGACCCTGGCCAAGTGTGCACAGAAGTTACATTTCAGGAGAGGACTTAACTCTTAACATACCTGTCAGTTCTCTCCAGCCCATTGATTTTTAAACAGCAGTTAGCTGCTCATTACTGCCCCCTCCCTCTCATCGTCTGAAAAGATGCTGTTATAAATCTTGCAAAATCACCTGCCTGCAGGTTTCACAGCAAGTCTCCTAATCACTGCTCTCAGTTGTCTGTAGTTGTGTGATTGATGAAATGCCCTGTTATCTCTATGTGTAAATACAGTGTTAACAGTGCACACTCCAGAGCAAAGCACTGATGGATGAATGTGTTATAGTGGAACTTATGCTAAGCTTTATAGTTTCACTAATACTACAGTTCTGCTACTCACCAGAACTGTCACTAAAGGAAGAGAGTCCGCCCTGCTAGAAACCAGGAAATGATGAAACTAAGGAGACTGCATTGGTCTGAGCTGATCAACATACAACTTGAGAGTACCCCTTTAAGTGCTGGGTTAGGGATAAAGGCTCTGATTCATCAGAGTGTTTTTGCCAGAATTCTGTAGTAATACACTTTGAAAAGTCAAAACATTTTTGCAGAACTCAACGCTGTGTAAAGGTTTTATGACTTTTGGCGGTTTCATGCATGTCCCTGCAGGTCCACCAAAGTGAGCGGATCATGGATAGGATGAGGCATGGAAAAACCAGCCTGACAAATTCTTCAAAGGTTATACCAGAGATGTACTCCGGTCCCCGACTGGAGTAACATCTCTGGTGAGGCGCACAGAGGCGTACGCCAGTGATCACGCCAGTGATAAGATGTGCCTCTTAATGAATTAGTTCCATCTTGCTCTACCACACTCCTTCATTAAAACTGGCATATACAATGCCAGTCTTAATGAATAGAGCTCGAAGTGTCTGCTGGGTTGCTGCCCTCCAGTTTTTCCCCAACCTGCTAAGCTTGATTGACAGGACTGTCCATGTTTGTATATAACTGGACACCTGTCAACTAAGTTGAATCAGGTACAAAGGAGCCGGAGAAGAGCAGCTCAGCAGATGCTATCTTTCTTGAATCTGGCTTTTTTAAAAGTATGATTTCTCTAAAACTGTTAAGATCACTTTGTTTATAAGATAGAAATGATTTTACAGTACTCTGCTGCATTCAGGTGCCAAATTTGTTAATTTCTGGAACACTGAATGTCAGGTTAAAGGAATTTTCTTTTGTTTCTAAATATAATTAACCTGCACCCAGAAGTGGAAAACAGTGAGTAAAGAATTGAGATATATGCAGGAAGATACTCTGCTTGCCAACTTGCCGTCTATAATTATCCAAACCTTCAATGCTGCGGGCGTTAAGTAAAGGGGATTTTTTTCCCTTGATGATAAACTATGTAGCTTTGTTTTGTCTCTATTGCAAATATTTTTAGCTTCTACTGCAATATAAGAAGAGACTGTAAGGTTTCCCCCTACTGGAAATGGCTAAGTATTACACAGATCAAATGAAGATACAACTGCTGTAGCTGTACTCTGGGGAAAGCACTCCGCACCCAATGCCCCATCATTCCTGCTAATAAATATGCAAAAAGGAGTGACCAACAATATCTTTTTTTTATTTCAAATCAGCATTGCCTAATGTGGTTGATTGTCAGTGTTCAAAGGCAAACGTGAAACATAAAATGCTAAACCAGGAAATGAGCAGCAGTGTCTTTCTGGTGTTTAGTACCCTGAAAAACAAATTTTCTTAAACATTTAAAGAAAAATGAATGCCCTCATCTTCTCTGCACAGCTCTAAGGAATTGGTGGCAGAGGGGCATAGCATTCTCTTTTAAGTAGTGCTAATGGCCAATTACCTACAAAAAATTAGTTTAAATGTAATGGTAGTACAAATCAAGGAGACACATTGATTGCCGAGGACAGCGCTGTACATTTAGTTATACAGTAGCTTTGATAAGAGTCAGATTATAGGCAGGATTCACACAGGTTTCCAACATTCCTAAAGGGCTTTTCTGATGCTGTAATATAGATGGGATATAGAATAGACCATCAATTTCTGATCAGTAGGGATCTCATTCTTCTTCATTGTTTACCCAGGCACAGCGCCATACAATTAGTTTTGCTGGCACTGCAGCTGCTGAGGTCGGTTTCACACGTCTGAAACATGAACCGTGCTCAAATCTGAATTCACTGCCCGACTAGTAGGTCTCCCGACTTGACCTAACTGCCTCATCATAGGCATGTATGATCATGTTAGCTCAGCTCAGGATACCCAGTAGTTGGGCCAGGTTTTACGATGTGAGCACGGTTCGTGTTTCGCTTCCGTGAATAACCAACATTAGCTGCTGCAGTACCAGGCACAGCCGCAACTGATTGTGTGAAGATGTGCCTGGGTTAACAATGAAGAATCAGATCCTCACTGATCAGATATTACAGTTTATTCTATATGCCATCAATAATCCAGTCTAGGAAAAGTCCTTTAGGAATCTATCTACAGTCAGTACATACTGTATATTAATTCTTAACATTTTTTCTCATAAAAACAAGAATGGTTTGAAAGTGACAAACTGAACATCAAACACTTTATTTAAGAAATGTATAAAACTGGTTATTGATGGAAAGGAGAAAAGAAAGAGTTCTTTGAGCACCATATTCTGTTAGGAATATCAGACACTAGCCAAATAGTGTACTGAATAGTAGGAAGAACCCTAAGCCTTGTCTGCTCTCATGGTGCAATATAGAAGATAATACCGATCCAACATATCTAAAATATAATCTGTTTAATGAGCAGATCCATAAAACATGTTGCAGAGATGGAACTTAGAAGTCCACTTTATGCTTAATGATAGCATAAACTTTCTCGCCTGTGCTATGACTAAGAAGTATTAGTCCTCTCATTGCCATTTTTGCAACATAACTGATTGAAAGATTTGCCCACAATGTGATAAGCATTCCTTTTAAAAAATAAAAAAAATCAGAACTCATCAAAAGAGCTCCCCAATGTTTGTGGCTGGATCATAGAAAATGGACGGAACACATATTTATTAGGGATCTATTTAGGATCCAAAAGAGCTGACTCTTTTTGGTGAACGGAGCCAAAGTGATCTTCTAGATCAGTGTTCCCCAACTCCAGTCCTCAAGGCCCACCAACAGGTCATGTTTTCAGGATTTCCTTAGCATCACACAGGTGATGGAATTATTGCCTGTGCAGGTGATGGAATTATTGCCTGTGCAGGTGATGGAATTATCACCCATGCAATACTAAGGAAATCCTGAAAACATGACCTGTTGTTGGGCCTTGAGGACTCAAGTTAGGGAACCCTGTTCTAGATCACCAAAAAGGGTCGGACTGCTCATTACTAAAATGGGACAGGGCTTTATTGTTAGGCCTCCATCCGAAAGACACAGAAACTCTCTTTAGCAAGACATGGAACAATGTAGAACTGTTACTATCTAAAGGGTTTTTAAAGTGGCAGAAGATTTTTTTTGCAGTTTTAAGCAAATATTTATTACTTAGGCTACGGTCACACTATCAGTATTTGGTCAGTAATTCACATCAGTATGTGTAAGCCAAACCCAAGTGAGGAACAATCAGAGAAAAAGTATAATAGAAACAAGTCCCCAATTCTGCATTTTTGACCCACTCCTGGTTTTGGCTTACTAATACGGATGTGAAATACTGACCAAATACTGATAGTGTGACCGTAGCCTTAGAACTATAAAGAAAAGCTGTGGTGGTTGTGGCCATAAAAAGTGATGGATAGGCAGCTGTCACTTGCAGCTAAACAAAGGTTCAGTTATGTTACTATCCGACATGCTTGTTGTATCCTTGTTTCCTCCCACAACGCATACTAGGGGCAGTTGGTTGTCTCCATATACATTACATTGGCATCAGATGGCATGCTTAAGTTGCCACATAATTTATGACATTGCTACTGGAAAGGGGTCTTTCACCGAATTGTATCTAGACTAATATTTTGCATACAGATAAAATAGTTGTAGAATAGAAAAACATGCCTTGCTTTGCTTTAGAAGAAGTGGCACTGCTCTTCTTAGGCTGTGTGCCCACGTAGCATTTTTCAAGCGTATATGCTGCGGAATTTCCGCAGCGTAAACGCTTGAAAAACGCATGTATATCCGCACCCCATGGTCCCCAATGGGATTCCGCAAGTTCTATGCACATGCTGCGGATTTTTCGCGTTCAAAAATCCACAGCATGTCATTTAATTTTGCGTTTCCGCAAGCGGAATTGCCTTTGTCCAATGCATAAAAAACGCAAGGCAATTCCGCATGTGGAAAACGCGTGATAAACGCGCGAAAAATGCCCGATAAACGCGTGTGGAATTCCGCATGCGTTTTTCCGGGAGAGGACTTGCATTTATGCAGCAGAAATTTTCTGCTTCATAAATGCAACGTGGGCACATAGCCTTAGGCCATGTTCATACGTTCAGTATTTAGCCCGTTTTTTACCTCAGTATTTGTAAGCCAAAATTAAGAGTGGAACAATCAGAGGAAAAGTATAATAGAAACACGTCACCACTTCTGTATTTATCACCCACTCCTGGTTTTGGCTTACAAATACTGAGGTAAAATACTGACCAAATACTGAATGTGTGAACATGGTCTTAGACTGTGTCTTGTATTATTGCTATTTGGCTATAATGACATAAACAGAGTTTAGCTGCAATACCACATACAACCTATAGCCATGTTCACACTTTCAGTATTTGTTCAGTATTTTACCTTAGTATATGTAAGCCAAAACCAGAAGTGGGTGATAAATACAGAAGTGGTGACGTGTTTCTATTATACTTTTCCTCTGATTGTTCCACTCTTAATTTTGGCTTACAAATACTGAGGTAAAAAACTGAACGTGTGAATGTGGCCTATGAACAAGTGTGGCACTAACTTTGGAAAAAACAGCTATGTTTTAACTAATTCTGAATAGTTTCTTGAATAGATATGAACATTTTCATTGCAAAGCTTTGGACATTAAAGGGCTTGTTCCCTTTCAGAATTTTTTTTCCTGTGAGCTTCGTTAGTAGCAAAAGAACAAACAGTTTCACTCACCCTCCCTGTTCCAATGCTGAGCCTACGCTTCTGCTACCGGTGTCTGTTGTCTGCAGCGTTGTCCTCCCGTAGACGGCACTGCAGCCAATCGGTGAACTCAACAGCCTGTGCCATGTACATAGGCAGAGCTGCTGATACCGGGAGCAGTGGCAGATACTCAGCGTTGGACCTGGGGAGGGTGAGTAAAGGTTTTTTGATTATTATTATTATTGACAGGGCCCATGAGAAAATATTTTCTGAAAAGAAACAACCCCTCTGTTAAATCCATTAAACAGCATCTTCTGAGCATGGTTTTGCTAAGTCTGTCCCTTTTGCGGTCCAGTTCTGAAGATTTTCCTGACAAAATCGGGATTTGGCAAGTGTACTCTAAATGTAAGGCTTTTGTGAATGCTTTTCTTGTCATGATTTGGCACAGTTATTCAGGCATAACATTACATTTAGAATTTTTCAGACTTTCTGTAACCCAAGAGCAGTGCATTGTGTGAGCTCATGTGACATACACTATTCACATTGTGTCTGAACTTTTCGTTGGGGGAATATGTCAAACCCCAAACATCAGACTTATCATATTCATGCGGTCTATAAGAAAACTCTTCATTGCACAGTCACAGCAACCACTCAAAGCTCAGATATTATTTCTTAAACACCTCTGGTAAAATGAAAGCTGCACTGTGATTGGTTACTATGGACAACAAAGAAAGTTTTTTTTTTAGATGGTTTTGATAAACCTGCCCATTTATGTAGTTTGAACACAGCCCTACTCAAAGGTAAGTTGTTAGGTCATAGCGATATGTGTGGAAAACACCTAAGAAAGAGGAAGAATCTGAATTTTTACTTTCACTTAAGATATAAAGGATGAAGTAAACAACATGTCGACCAGAAGCAGCGCAGGATGTATAAAGGGAAGTATATGCAGCATTTCAGGTGTTTCTCAATTGCCATATGGTCAAAAGGGGACATTTTCTTTCACATATTTTACCCAAAAAGATGGTCCTCCAACAGAATATTGCTCTCTACCTCAATGGGCACACTACGAGAAATCTAGCACACAAACACCATATAAATATTCCTGTCCTATAGCCTGTATTGAGCGCCCAGACCTTCATGTGTAGTGTACTGTGTTATAGGCCTCGTTCAGAAGGCCATACTGGGCCCCTTTTTATTAGCATATAATAGGAGTCAGTCCTGTAAGAGGTCAGGGGTTATATTTACAGTGCAAAGTGTACACCTTGTATAAATGAGAGCATACAGTGGGTACGGAAAGTATTCAGACCCCTTTAAATTTTTCACTCTGTTTCATTGCGGCCATTTGGTAAATTCTAAAAAGTTCATTTTTTTTCTCATTAAAGTACACTCTGCACCCCATCTTGACTGAAAAAAACAGAAATGTAGAAATTTTTGCAAATTTATTAAAAAAGAAAAACTGAAATATCACATGATCATAAGTATTCAGACCCTTTGCTAAGACACTCATATTTAAGTCACATGCTGTCCATTTCCTTGTGATCCTCCTTGAGATGGTTCTACTCCTTCATTGGAGTCCAGCTGTGTTTAATTAAACTGATAGGACTTGATTTGGAAAGGCTTACACCTGTCTATATAAGACCTCACAGCGCACAGTGCATGTCAGACCAAATGAGAATCATGAGCTCAAAGGAACTGCCCAAGGATCTCAGAGACAGAATTGTGGCAAGGCACAGATCAGGCCAAGATTCCAAAAGAATTTCTGCATTACTCAAGGTTCCTTATTGCACAGTGGCCTTCATAATCCTTAAATGGAAGAAGTTTGGGACCACCAGAAGTCTTCCTTGCTCAAAAACACATGAAGGACTCCCAGACTATGAGAAACAAAATTCTCTGGTCTGATGAGATGAAGATAGAACTTTTTGGTGATAATTCTAAGCGGTATGTGTGGAGAAAACCCAGGCACTGCTCATCACCTGCCTAATACAATCCCAACAGTGAAACGTGGTGGCAGCATCATGCCATGGGGGTGTTTATCAGCTGCAGGGACAAGACGACTGATTGCAATTGAAGGAAACATGAATGCGGCCAAGTACAGAAATATCCTGGATGAAAACCTCTTCCAGAGAACTCTGGATCTCAGACTTGGCCGAAGGTTCACCTTCCAACAAGACAATGACCCTAAGCACACAGCTAAAATAACAAAGGAGTGGCTTCAGAACAACTCTGTGACCATTGAAAACCTCTTCCAGAGTGCTCTGGACCTCAGACTTGTCTTGTTGGAAGGTGAACCTTCGGCCAATGACCCTAAGCACAGCTAGAATAACAAAGGAGTGGCTTCAGAACAACTCTGTGACCATTCTTGACTGGCCCAGCCAGAGCCCTGACCTAAACCCAATTGAGCATCTCTGGAGAGACCTGAAAATGGCTGTCCACCAACGTTCACCATCCAACCTGACGGAACTGGAGAGGATCTGCAATGGCAGAGGATCCCCAAATCCAGGTGTTAAAAACTTGTTGCATCATTCCCAAGAAGACTCATGGCTGTACTAGCTCAAAAGGGTGCTTCTACTCAATACTGAGCAAAGGGTCGGAATACTTATGACCATGTGATATTTCAGTTTTTCTTTTTGAATTTACCAAATGGCTGCAATGAAACAAAGAGTAAAAAATTAAAGGGGTCTGAATACTTTCTGTACCCACTGTATATAATATACTGCGGAGTCTCTGATTATGTAATGATAACCATACTGATTTTTCTCAGCTGTGCAATACATGAATTAAAGGGAACCTGTCAGTTCAGAGAACACTATTTACCTGAAGATATAGGGTTAATCTGCAGGGAAATAGTGTTACAATGGTGCCCAGCCACCTTACTGAAAGTGCAGCTACTGGGAGAAAATTAATTTAATTTCACCAGGGAGCAGTCAGCTTTCAGCCATAGGGGCGTGCAAGGAGCGGCTAGTACCTCTTAGACTTATAGCATACTCACTGTACTAAGCGCTGCAGCTCTAAGCACACCCCACCACTTTTATTGATAGCTTGCTCTGTACATAAATGCTGCATAGCTGACTGTCAATCAAAGTACTGGGATGTGCTTACAGCAGCCTTCATACCCCCATGACTGAAAAGCGGCGGCTCCTGGAAGGAAAAAAGTTTCTCCCGGTAGCTGCGCTTTCAGTATGGAGATGAAGAATTATAACGCTATATACCTGGAGATTAACCCCAAATCTGTAGGAACAGTGGGATAAAAGAGTATTTGATACACTGCGTAGGTATACTTAACCTGTGAGAGGCAGAATCTAAAAAAAATTCAGAAAATTGGATTGTATTATTTTTACATAATTAATTAGCATTTTATTGCATGAAATAAGTATTTGATACAAAGAAAAACAGAACTTAATCTTTGGTACAGAAACCTTTGCACACACTGCAGCAGGGATTTTGACATCCTCCTCCATACAGATCTTCTCCAGATCTTTCGTGTTTCGAGGCAGTTGCTGGGCAACATTGAGTTTCAGCTCCCTCCAAAGATTTTTTATTGGGTTCAGGTCTGGAGACTGGCTAGGCCACTCCTGGACCTTGTAGTGCTTCTCACGGAGCCACTACTTAGTTGCCCTGGCTGTGTGTTTCGAGTCATCATGCTGGAAGACCCAGGCACGACCCATCTTCAGTGCTCTTACTGAGGGAAGAATGTTGTTGGACAAAATCTCGTGATATATGACCCCATCCATCCTCCCTTCAATACGATGCAGTCGTCCTGTCCCCTTTGCAGAAAAGCGGCCCCAAAGTATGATGTTTGGGACAGTGTTCTTGGGGTTGTACTCATCATTTTTCTTCCTCCAAACAAGGCGACTGGAGTTGATACCAAAAAGTTCTATTTTGGTCTCATCTGACTACATGACCTTCTCCCATGCCCTTGGATCATCCAGATTGTCATTGGTGAACTTCAGACGGGGCTGGACATGTGCTGGTGTGCAGGGGGGACCTTGCGTAACCTGCAGGATTTTAATCCATGATGGCATAGTGTGTTACTAATGGTAATGTTTGAGACTGTGGTCCCAGCTCTCTTCAGGTCATTGACCAGGTCCTCCTGTGTAGTTCTGGGCTGATTCCTGACCTTTCTCAGAATCATCCTTACCCCACGAGGTGAGTACTTGTAAGGAGCCCCAGACCGAGAAAGATTGACAGTCATCTTCTGTTTCTTACATTTTCTAATAATTGTGCCAACAGTTGCTGCCTTCTCACCAAGCTCTTGCCTTTTGTTCTGTAGCCCATCCCATTCTTGTGCAGATCTACAATTATGTCCCTGGTGTCCTTAGACATCTCTTTGGTCTTGGCCATGGTGGAGAGTTTGGAGTGTGATTGATTGAGTGTGTGGACAGGTGTCTTTTATAGAGGTAATAAGTTCAAACAGGTGCAATCAATACAGGTAATGAGTGCAGAGTAGGAGGGCTTCTTAAAGAAAAACTAACAGGTCTGTGAAAGCCAGAATTCTTGCTGGTTGGTAAGTGATCAAATACAAATTTCATGCAATAAAATGCATTGTAATTATTTAAAAATGATACAAGATCTGTATGTAGTGGGTCAAAATCCCTGCTGCAGTGTGTGCAAACTTGGTCAAGAACTACAGGAAACGTCTGACCTCTGTAAATGTAAACAAAGGTTTCTGTACCAAATACTAAGTTCTGCTTTTCTATTGTATCAAATACGTATTTCATGCAATAAAATGCTAATTAATTATGTAAAAATCCTATAATGTGATTTTCTGTTTTTTTTTATTTTTAGATTCTGTCTCACAGTTGACATGTACCTACCATACAAATTACAGACTTCTCCATTTTTTGTAGATGGGAAAACTTGCAAAATCGGCAGTGTATCAAATACTTACTTTCCCCACTGTACATAACGTTTTCCAAGGTGACAGTTTCCCTTGAAATATCTTACAATGTAGAGAACACTTGTGATACAGTCATCACTCCCGTCATTGTACACCAGGGTTACCAACCTAATTCTTTCTTTTTTTTTTTCTTGACAACTTATCAAAACAATCACGGACAGATGATTTTTACAGACTTATTTGAGAAACCATGATAAATCATAAAGATTGTAACGTCTACAGCTTAGAATACTGATATGAACACAGCCGCAGTCTCTGTTGACTGTAAAATGGGGACATTTATAATCATAGGCTCCTCCTGCTAACAAAAGAAAAGTCACAGATGCTTCGATTTGTTTACATCACTGGAAAAAAAGCTTTATATTTTTATAACCTGTACAGTAATTCAGACCGTTGCTATTCTGCTGTACATTGCTGTGGAATATGTCAGTTATATAAGCAACAGAGAGAAATAACCAAACTTGTTTAAAGCTTATACCTTATAGCAAAGAAAAGATGCACAGTCAGCGGCTGTATAATGTGGTCGGCATTGCAATATCCTAAGTTACCAGCAGAGTGTAGTAGTAGACAGCAGAATGTCATTTGCCTTTTTGTAAAGCGGTAGACTATAGACCATTCTATTTCTATGGCTTAACACATATTACACATGACACGGAAAGTGCCCGGTCACTTCACACCACGCAACCTATCAACAAGCCCGACAGTACAGTATGCAGGGAAACATGAACTTCTGGCATTGTCAGATAACTTTGCATCTTTAATGTGAATTTATGCTTTGGATGGAAGCAGTATAATACAGAAAGTTAAAAGGGACCCATCAGTGATTCATGCTGCCCAAAACACACGCAGCAGCAATCAGTGGCCAGCTTCTTCATCCTAAACATAGTGATCTAATTTCTCTTGCGGAGACTAGCGACTCCGCAAAAGAAATTGACATGCTGCTGTCTGGAAAGACGCACCACATGTCCGTGTCCGCGGATGATCCGCAGGTGCACAGAGACGCATAGTGGACATGGGATTTCTACAGATCCCATCCACTATGTTGTAACAGCTGGCCGCTGCGGGTTTAACACTGCATAACACGCAGCGTAAAACCCGCAGCGGCTCCTGACCGTGTGCACATGCCCTAAATGCACTTGAACACAAATCATCATGTTCCGATTCTGGCAGCTCCCTTTGCAATGACGTCTCAGATGAGCTTGATGGGAGACAAGTCCAGAGACGCTGTAGGCCATGATTGCATTTTTAGGCCGTGCAGGCTACTCAGAGTAACACCAGCAACATGCGGCCCAGTGTTGTGTTAAACAAGATTGACCACAAGTTACCATACATGTCCTGAAACTATTCATTTACACCTTTGCAACATAGAGATTTAAAAGGGTTTTGCGGTGTTACTTGCTTCCAAATCATGAGGTAAGCAGAGCTGACGACATTGGCGCCTATTCATTAAGGGATCATGCAGACGTTGGTGGATCTTGGTCCCATCACTGACCGCAACGCACAGTCAGTTTGTGGGTTTCCCAACTCGAGCGTGACAGCCTCGTAGAAATATAGTAAACTGTCATGCTCCAGTTGGGAGACCTGCTGTCAGTCCGTACATTGCGGTCCGTAATCAGACAGATCCATGGACGTCTGCATGAGCCATAAGACTGGTATTTCATACATCAGTCTTAATGATGGTTTTGCAGTAATAAGATGTACACAATGTATTAAGAGGTGCACTCCAAATAATGAATTTGGCACATCTTATCACTCGTGTGAGCCTCCGTGCACCTCCGTTACTAGTCAGTCAGGGACTGCAGTAACATTTCTAGGATAAGGTACGTTGCAACTTTTAATGAATTTAAGGTCGGGCGTTGCCAAGCCCCGTCCAAGTTCCAAAAGATTTGGTGAAACTGGCCGAAACTGGTATGAAAAAGCCCAAAGTCTCAAAATTTCTGTGCAACTTTGTTCTGATTGAAAAATCTGCAACATTTGAAGGTGTTTTATATAAGAATTCTGGTGAAAACACCTTGATGAATCCGGGCCATTGTGTTCTGCATGATTGGCAGGTATTGTGCACCTCTCCTATTTATTAGATGAGGATATGTGCATGATACCTGCCAAACATTCAGACAATCTCTTTAATGTTGGATGCTTCCTGAGACAAATTCTTACTGACTTTTCTCTTGTTCAGATGCTGCAAAGCGGTACAAAAACTTACTCTCAGCAAAAACAAAGATAAGAGTAGAATTGTGTCCTGTTTTCCCCAGGTTCTTAACAATTGTTTACCCCGAGAGGTACACATATCTATGGTGATGGGCCAGGGGAAGGCTGCTACTCCCTCTGTGCTCATGTATTTCTAATATGAAGCATTGTGTATAATCATATACTTGGAGTTTGATGTTGAGTACAGAGGTTTCTTGATTTAAAAAGATTCAGAAACACAGGTCTACACAAAGCTCGGTGACAGTGGCTTACCGCCAATGACCACAAGGACCCTATGATTTCTGTAACAACCTTTGCCTATATTGTAGATAAAATGCCAGTCTAAAGAAATAACATGCACCATGTAATGTAACATGTAATCACAAAAAATAGAGGAATTTACATAAAGGTAAAAAAAGAAAAAGCTTTATTAATTTAAAATGGTTATATGTAAAATTTAGGGACTCCAATTTTTGTAAGATTTTCTGACACCTCCCCCACACCACAAAAAAACTATCAAAGTCATAGCAGATACATACAATTTGTAACATACAGAACAGACCAAAAGTTTGGACACACCTTCTCATTTAAAGATTTTTCTGCATTTTCATGACTATGAAAATTGTACATTCACACTGAAGGCATCAAAACTATGAATTAACACATGTGGCATTATATACTTAACAAAAAAGTGTGAAACAACTGAAAATATGTCTTATATTCTAGGTTCTTCAAAGTAGCCACCTTTTGCTTTGATGACTGCTTTGCACACTCTTGGCATTCTCTTGATGAGCTTCAAGTGGTAGTCACCGGAAATGGTCTTCCAACAATCTTGAAGGAGTTCCCAGAGATGCTTAGCACTTGTTGGCCCTTTTGCCTTCACTCTGCGGTCCAGCTCACCCCAAACCATCTCGATTGGGTTCAGGTCTGGTGACTGTGGAGGCCAGGTCATCTGGCGTAGCACCCCATCACTCTCCATCTTGGTCAAATAGCCCTGACACAGCCTGGAGGTGTGTTTGGGTCATTGTCCTGTTGAAACATAAATGATGGTCCAACTAAACGCAAACCGGATGGAAGAGCATGCCGCTGCAAGATGCTGTGGTAGCCATGCTGGTTCAGTATGCCTTCAATTTTGAATAAATCCCCAACAGTGTCACCAGCAAAGCACCCCCACACCATCACACCTCCTCCTCCATGCTTCACGGTGGGAACCAGGCATGTAGAGACCTCTGGTATGACAGGAGGGAAAGAATAGAAAACATCCAACTTTTCTTCCATCATACCCAGAAAAAAACTATAAATACCAATCCAGAAACCATAAAATCAATAAAAGATTCACTCAGAACTTTAGAACAATTATTACTAAAAGAAATGAGGGATCTATGGGAAGTCGCCACCCTCGAACACTACCTGGCCTTCAATATTATACCCTCTGGCCTAGTAGTGACCAAAGCTCTATCGGGAGACATAGGAGATCCAACCACCCTGGAGGAATGGAACTCCATGTTCCATAATTTCTCTACACAAGCTGTTCGGTTCATAATCAATAAAAGGAAAAGACAGCTGATGGAAAATAAAAATAAAATTAACCTACTATTCAATGAAATAAAACCACACCAGAACCACCCTGAAATCCTAAGTCTAACCAACAGCATTAAAAGCAGAATCAATCAGAAGGAACATGACATAGTCGAAAAGAAAAGAGCCAAATTTGGCAGAGACGCAGTCCCCCTCCCTACCCAACACCCTGATAGGGAACCACTAAACTTTTTTGAAACCCTGGATGAGGTAGTCGGAAGCCCGAACAACTCCCTCAATTCCATTGACAGAATCTCTATCCACCCCACTTCGGACATAGAATCCCCCCCTATTCTTAACGAACCAGGTTCAAGCCAGACTAACCCTACCTCACAGGATATCATTACCCCAATTAGCACACACAATAGGTTCTCGCCTCTGCTTACCACTATCGATGAAACTCCACACCAAACTACTTCCCCACCCCTAGCCCATGGACAACCTACCCACATAGAAGCAACCCCTCCCCAAGTGTCTGCAACCTCAGTTTCTAACGTCACCGCCATCGCCACCTCACGTCCACTAATACGAAAACATACCAGCAATGTTGATTTTTTTCGGATGGCCACAAGAAAAAATGCAAAAGAGGCACGAGGGGAGGGAAACTCGCCCAAAAGAAAAAGAACAAACCAAAGGAAATAAATAACCAAACATCCATTTTCAATCTAAGCAAACACAAATTAACTAATAACGAAAATGCATTACTAAAAAAAGGCCTAAAATATGCTCCATCTACACAATTTGATAAATTCCAAGCATATATAGGCATTAAAAAGTTTTTACGACAGCTAGCTATTAAAAAATATTACACCAAAAAGAAAGATATTCCTGAAACATCAGAGCATGGGGAACCACCCAAATTCCAACACACCTCCCTAAAAAACAAATCCAACTTCCACCCTCTTCAAGAATATTCAGAGGCAATCAAGACCTTTGAAAAAAATGTCACAGATGACATTCGCAAAATTAACAACAAAAAATGCCAAAAATTTAAGAATAACCTTACTAAACCAGAGATCCGTGCTATGAAACAACTACAAAAAAACTATGAGATAGTAATCAGACCAGCCGATAAAGGTGGGGGCATAGTCATTCTTGACCAAGACTATTACCACAAGGAATCACTAAGACTCCTAGGAGACCATAGAACCTATCAAATACTCCCCTCCGACCCAACTAGCAAGTACCAAAAAGAACTACGAGATCTAACTATAAAAGGACTTCGGGAAGGTTACCTAAATAAAAATGAATTTGAATATGTGAACATCCAACATCCAAGACTAGCTGCCTTTTATCATCTACCAAAAATTCACAAGGATAATATAAACCCACCAGGAAGGCCTATCATCTCTGGCATCCAGTGCCTGACATCCAACCTCTCCAGACTGGTGGACCATCACCTACAGGACTTAGTCCCAACCCTTCCATCACATCTAAAAGACAGCACACATGCTATTCGTATACTGAATAATACTCCATGGGAAAGCCACTACATTTTAGGAACATTGGATATAACATCATTATATACGAACATCCAACATACCAAAGGATGCGAAGCCTCTTCCCACTTTCTCAACCAAAAGATGCCCCCAGAACAAAGCCAATTCATTATAGACTGTATGCTTTTCATCCTAACACACAATTACTTTCTCTATCAGGGGGACTACTACTCCCAGCAGTGGGGCACCGCCATGGGAACCAGGTTCGCACCCAGCTATGCCAACCTCTATGTTGGCTGGTGGGAATCCCTAGCCATCCACCCGGGAGGTCTCCCCCATGCGAACCTGGTCCTATGGCGGAGATTTATAGATGATATATTGTTTATCTGGTCAGGAGACCAAGCATCTCTTGATCTATTCATACAAGAACTCAACAATAATGAATTCTTTTTGAAATTCACTTCAACCACTAGCACCACTACTATCAATTTCCTAGACCTCAATATCTTTGTGGAAAATAACTCTATACGGACTCGTACACACCATAAACCCACTGATGCTAATAGCTATATTCCACTAGATAGCTGTCATCTTCCTAATTGGCTGCTTAATGTCCCCCGCAGCCAATATCTGCGCCTCCACAGAAATTGCTCTGAATATCAAGATTTTAATAATGAAGCAAAATTACTCACTAATAAATTCCTGGAAAAAGGATACAATGCAGATTTCCTAAAAAATACAAAGGAAAAAATAGCCGTAATACCTAGACAAAATCTCCTAACCGAGAAAAACACTGAGAAACCAGGACCAACCAATCACAATATGATCATTCCCATTATCACTCCCTACTCCGCTAACACCCATATCTTTAGGAGAATCGTACAAAAACATTGGTATACACTTAAAGACGATAAAATAATTGGTGACCAGATGCCTAACAGACCAAGATTCATATTCAGAAAAGCACGGAACCTGGGGTCAATCATAGCTCCCACCATAAAACACAATATTGCCAATAAACAAACAGTTACCCCATTTAAACAAAAAATAACAGGTTTTTTTCCTTGTAAAAAATGTAAAATATGTAAAACCTTGAAACCATCTAAACAACAAACAGTTAGTCACTACAAGGAGTCATACCCCATCACAGATTTCATCACATGTACCACCACGGGAGTCATTTATGGACTAGTATGCCCATGCGATAAAATGTACATAGGTAGAACCAAGAGAGCCATGAGCACCAGAATCAATGAACATCTAAGGAATATTAAGAACAAATTCACAGGCCACCCTCTCTCCAAGCACTTTTTAGAAAAACACAAAGGATCCACCCAAGGAATCCAAGTGGTGGGCATAGAAATAGTTCATAAACACTGGAGACAAGGTGACTTTATAAAAAGTATGTCAAAAAAAGAAAGTGAATGGATTTTTAAATTAAACACGTTAAGACCACGGGGACTCAACAGTGAAATAGAATTGTTTGCTTTTAATGATTGACAGCGACTATGACGTCAGCACTCTCAGGTATATAAAGTACACCTCCCACTGGGCCAGACTATCCCTGATGAAGACAGCCGCAGCTGTCGAAACGCGTTGGAAAAGTCTCTGACCCAGCTGATCAGGCCCCCTCAGGCCTCCGTACTGAGTGCACGCTGCTGATCACGTGACAGCGCGTCACTCTGCCCTTCTCGCGCACTTTCAACGAAAGCGCGCCTCCTCCCTCTCTCTCCCCCCCTCTCTCTCTCCCGCTCTACCTACCCGGAAGCACGTGAGCTGCGGCGGTCACCGGCCGGGACTCCGCTCTCGCCCCGGGCTCCATTGCCTATCGATAACCGCGGGACTGCAGACTGTAAGTAACCTCGGGCCTCGGCCCCCACCGCCTGTCATCATACTACTGACAGGAATAGATACCCTAACTTTCGGCATTATATCCTAGGCAGACCCATAGACCACACGGTCTGCCCTATATTTATCCTGCTACCACAGCCTTCTGCTACATCGTGACAGCACCTCCTGACCACTGCCTGACTGTCTGATCCCCCAGTCAGAACCCCCTACCGCACCTTTTTGGTATCCAGGACCAGAGCCTGCTACCATAGAACCATTGCTGCAGAAATTCATCCAGAGCTACCTGCTGCACCCTCCGTACCACTGGAATACTCGACGCACCTGTCCTCCTATGTCTGCAATACATGATATAAGGTATACAACATAATTGCAGACTAATTCCATTATACCTCCAACATTAACCCTTCATTAATTTCCCAAACAGGATAAGGGGTACTACATAGACGCCACATCGTCAGTACCACCAGTGGCACCTTGCTGCACCTCTCTCACCAAGACAGGGATATAACCAGACCCACCTGTCGCATCTCCAATAAGGACTACTACGACTACTCAACTTCACATAAAACACATCTACCTTAGGGTAAGTCCTAATTTTGTCATATTTACTGAGAACCTAGTGCCTGCAGTATCCGACCTATATCTTCTACGATCTTAGGATCATATCCATCCCGGACTAGTCCACCACCAGAGGTGGCTCCCTACAGACCTCGGTCCAAGAAATACAAACACCGCACGCCTCTGTCCTTGTTGTTCACCAACAGCAGGTAAAATACCACTTCCACTAATAACGTCTAGTCTATTACTCTCAAGTTCTTATGCACTTCTCTTGCACCCCAGGTATCCAGAATATGTGAAGCTTCCTACTGACACTAGAGTCCGCCGCCTAAAGGGCCTCAGGGCTACTACAAGGACACCCAGTCTAATCCTAACAGGTAACTTACACTTATACCATATTTATTTAGAACCGATATTTTAGTACAACGACACCACACCATATTACCATATTGTAATACGATTCCTCTTTTATTAGGTCCACCTTTTTACTACCCCAGCATCGACTACCCCAAGACTTTATGGAAAGCTGTTTTATCCTTTAACTCAGAACCATATTTATTTATTTATTAATTTTTTATCTACCTCTCATATCGTCTATTTTAACCCTCTTTTTGTTTTTAAATAACTGTATCAATAAAAATACTTTTTAGCCATTCCTTCTCCCGTATCCTTCTTCTACTACCATTAGCGCGAATTTTAAACCATAGGTTATTTTATTTTATTTTATGTAGAGTCCATCCGTTCACCTTTTCTGCGTCGCACAAAGACACGGTGGTTAGAACCAAAGATCTCAAATTTGGACTCATCAAACCAAAGCACAGATTTCCACTGGTCTAATGTCCATTCCTTGTGTTCTTTAGCCCAAGCAAGTCTCTTCTGCTTGTTGCCTGTTCTTAGCAGTGTTTTCCTAGCAGCTATTTTACCATGAAGGCCTGCTGCACAAAGTCTCCTCTTAACAGTTGTTGAAGAGATGTGTCTGCTGCTAGAACTCTGTGTGGCATTGACCTGGTCTCTAATCTGAGCTGCTGATAACCTGTGATTTCTGAGGCTGGTGACTCGGATAAACTTATCCTCAGAAGCAGAGGTGACTCTTGGTCTTCCTTTCCTGCAGCGGTGCTCATGTGAGCCAGTTTCTTTATAGCGCTTGATGGTTTTTGCAACTGCACTTGGGGACACATTCAAAGTTTGCCCAATTTTTCGGATTGACTGACCTTCATTTCTTAAAGTAATGATGACCACTCGTTTTTCTTTACTTAGCTGCTTTTTTCTTGCCATAATACAAATTCTAACAGTCTATTCAGTAGGACTATCAGCTGTGTATCCACCAGACTTCTGGCACAACACAACTGATGGTCCCAACCCCATTTATAAGGAAAGAAATCCCACTTATTAAACCTGACAGGGCACACCTTTGAAGTGAAAACCATTTCCGGTGACTACCTCTTGAAGCTCATCAAGAGAATGCCAAGAGTGTGCAAAGCAGTCATCAAAGCAAAAGGTGGCTACTTTGAAGAACCTAGAATATAAGACATATTTTCAGTTGTTTCACACTTTTTCGCTAAGTATATAATGCCACATGTGTTAATTCATAGTTTTGATGCCTTCAGTGTGAATGTACAATTTTCATAGTCAGGAAAATTCAGAAAAATCTTTAAATGAGAAGGTGTGTCCAAACTTTTGGTCTGTACTGTATAATTTATACAAAGTTATAACCTGTTAAATAAAGGCACAAGAACATTGCTAAATTTTCTTTGGTCATTAAAGGGAACCTGTTACCAAGTTTGTCTCATATGAGGCTGGATTGGGGGTATATATGCAGCATATTAAAATGCTGTATATCAGGGCTGAAAGGTGATGGCCTTATCTCACATGGGACAAACCCGGTGACAGGTTGCCTTAAAGGGCTCACTCACACTTGTGAATAAATCGGACAAATGCAATTGAATAAAACATCAGATTGCATTCGGTCCAGTGTTATTCTATGATTCTGTGCTCCTTTGCGTTTTTTTTTTCAGCTCCTATCGGATCGAGATCGGACTGAAAAAAAAACGCAGCATGCTGTGATTGCTTGCGAAATTTCGATCTCACGCACCCATACTAGTCTATAGGTGCATGTGAAACAGTGCACTGCACTCGGATGTTATCCAAGTGCAGTGCGATTCCTGCAGACGCCGGCAACAGAGGAGATGGAGAAATTACTTTTTCCGTCCCCTCCGCAGCTGTGCTGCGATCCTCTGATGTGAGAAGATCGGAGTACAGAGCAGTGACATTCGGTTCCCGCTCGCAGCAGAGCAGGAACCGAGTGTCATTAGCATATTGCATTAGATGCTCTCGCATCGGATGCCATACTCTAGTGTGAGTCCAGCCTAAGACCCCGATTCCATACAGGAAGAAGGACTTAATCTGCTGTATAGCAATTTGTTTTATTGCTATAAGAAATATGCTAAAAACGTACAATGCGCAAAGTAAGACCACGTTCACTATTTGGTCAAATTTTACATCAGTATGTGTAAGCCAAAACCAGGAGTGGGTGATAAATACAGAAGTGGTGACGTGTTTCCATTATACTTTTCCTCTGATTTTTCCTCTCCTGATTTTGGCTTATAAATACTGATGTAAAATACTGACCAAATACTGAACGTGTGATCGTGGCCTTTTTGGGTATGTGTACACGATGTGTACAGTGCCCTAAAATGCTCAAAAGATTGCACATATGCATTTCTAGTTCAAAACAACATACTGTGCATATGGCAGTCTTTTAATTATCCTTTAACTGCTTCACGTTTCAAAAGACGCGAAGCAGTAAAATGAGGTGACCTGACTTCTTCAGACACTTTCAGCTTGGAAGACCCTGCAAGCTAAATAAAGAAGCCCATGGAGAGCTTAAAAAGACAGATGGAAAACGCCTGGCATCCTCTGTAGCGGACGCTTGCATTGCCTGAAACGGGTTTACGGTTAAAAAAACTCCTTGGGGTCAGACTCACCTGAGTTTAAAACGCTCTGTGTGCATATAGCCAAAATCAGATTTTTGGAAATCTCATTGACAAATGGACAGCTGAGATCACCTGCTATATATCATTTTCTGGAGCAAATTTTCACCTCTGACTGCACTATTTGCAAAGCAATTACCATCTGCAGTATATCTGGAGCATGCGAGTTCTTTCATACGTCAGTTTTTTGGTATATGTGCTATGTTATTTTTTAAAAAATAGAAGGGAGACAAGAGCACATAGGGTAATAATGTATTTAAAGGTGAAATTGGGGGTGAGTGGTTTGCTCACCTGATTGGGTTGTATATGTCACAACTCCAATACATGCCCATAGGTTATCCAGGTGCTGCAGTCACTTCTGCAGATAAAATATCTTTTTCTGCATGTAGATTGAAGAGAAGTAGGAGATAGACATTCTGGTAGACAGCGCTTCTGTGAGAAAGGGCTATTTCCATGTGTGGCAATACTTCAAGTAGCTTTTATTAATGCGTTTCAGGTTCGTACCGAACCCTTTCTCAAAACTGAACTGCATATGAAGATCAATACAACAAAAGGGGGTTTAAATACACAAAAAGGGGCTTCAATATTAAAAGAAATGCCTGCTTGGGAGTGAGTAAGGTGTAGTTTGTAGTAACATAAAATAAAATGTCGAACTTCTCCATCTTCTCCATTGTCTCTGTGCGCATACATGACATCCAGATCTGAGTGCAGTCCGATGTTTCAGTCGCACTCATAGACTTGTATGGGTGTGCGTGATCCGAATATCGGAGCCACATGCAGCATGCTGCAATTGTTTTCTCATGCCGAATCGGAAAATAATTGCAGTTGTGCACTGCCCCATAGTATAACATTGGGCCAAGTGCTATCCAATAAAACATCAGATAGCACTCGTCCAAGTTAGGCTGCATGCCCACTATGTGTTTTTCAAGCGTTTTTGCCGTGGAATTTCTGCAGTGAAAACGCTTAAAAAACGCTTGGTAATACGTGCCCTATGGTCCCCAATGATAGTCCGCATGTGCTATGCACATGCTGCGGAAATTTCCGCTGCGGATTATCATTGCGGAAAAATCCGCAGCATGTCCATTAATTTTGCCGCCATTGACTTGCATTGAAACTCTTCATATCCGCATCACTACATGTGCACACGTGGATATGAAGCGATTCAATATGCGGATGGTACTCAGGCCTGGAGAAGAGGAGACTCTCATCCAGACCTGGGTGCCATAGATACTGTAAAAAAAATTATGTAAAATAAAGATTATATTTACCTTCCGATGTCCCCCGGCCTCCTCAGCGATGCTGCGGTATGTTGGGCGGCTTGCGGTGGTGTGAGGACCTGACATGACGTCATTGAGTCATGTGACAAGTCACGCGACCGCTGATGTTGGCGGTCGCGTGACCTATCATATGACTCAATGACGTCATCGCAGGTCCTTCACACCACCGCGAGACACCGGGGAGACCAGACGGAGCGGAGAAAATACCGGGGGCCATCAGAAGGTAAGTATAATCTTTATTTTTTATTTTTCACCATTCTTATTCTATTTTTTTAACTATTACTTGGTCACACTATATAAATCCATGCCGGTTGGATGGATTTATATAGTGTGACCAAGTTGTCAAGGACTTTCCAAGTGATGCTAAAATTGCTTGGAAAAGCGCTTGATAACCCGCATGCAGAAATGCTTGACAAACACTTCTACCTGGCGGGAAAAATGCATGTAAAATCTGCATGCGTTTTTCCTGCCAGGGAGAAGCGGAAAAAATATGCAGCATAGCCTTATGCACCAGTGTGAGCGAACCTTAATGGTGAGTGCTCCACTTTTTTCCTTTGATTCAAAGGTTGCATTCACACTTCTATTTTTCATATGTATAGTTCACTGATCCATAGAGTTTAATGGAACCATTCCCATGTTCTATTCTTTAATGGATCTGTGTGTACGTTTCCTAAGGCTATTTTGACAGGAGTTTTTGAGGAGTTGTTTGGAACAGATCCTCTCCAAAATCTTCCTCAAAAAACACTTCATAAATGCTTGGAAAATTTCCCATTCATTTTTACGGAAAATCCACTTTACAATTTATATGTGTTTTGAACTTCTCTTGGTAGAAAAGAAAAGCTCACTATCAAATCAAAAGTCACTTCAATAAAAAAAACTCATTCAAAACTATTCAAAATCTCTCCAGCAAATATTTCAGAAGAAACTCATCCAAAAGCTCCCCCCAAAAAAGGAACATTTCCTGAAGCAGCTTTTGCTTGAAAGACTCATGGTTTTATAAATGCCTCAAAAATCTCAATGTGAACATAGCCTTAGCCAATTCTCATCAGTTTTTATGGATCAGACTCAAAGATTGCAGATTTGAAACACGCATTGCAGGTCAGGTTGGGTCATTATGCTGCATTGAGATGGGTAGCAAAATCTGGTGACAGATTCCCTCTAGGCTACATGCCCACGATGAGTTTTTGGTGAGTTTTTTTTACGGTGTATATTTTCGAAGAAATACAAGTAACCTATTTTACTTAATGTGTGCAGAAATCTGCATTAAGTAAAACAGATTACTTGTGTTTTTCAAAAATACGCAGTGTAAAAACTCATCAAAAACTCATTGTGGGAATGCAGCCTAAAGGCACAAGGTCTAGGTCTGTAAGTGCTTTTTTGTGAATGGGAGTTTCATGAACTTACTCCATAGTATAGCCAGTCAGAGTTTTCACTGTCCTGAAGTTCCACGTACCAGTCTATAGATGGAGCTCTTTACCGATTACAAAGTTACAGCTTTTCCACACATATGTATTTGTATTGAACATATTCATTGTTTGGAAACAGATTATAAAGGTGGCTTTATATTACAACAGGACATATCTAGCAAATCTGACATTATGTTATTGAATATTCATAATATCTTCAATTACATACTAAAAAGTTGAAATGACTGCCTTGGAGATAACAGATGAACTCATTAAGAACGAACAAAGCCAATTTTTTTTTTTTTTGGGGGGGGGGAGGTGAGTTCTATCATTTAGGAGCACATTTCAGGATACATAGTGTTTAAAGTTTATTCATTTCACTGCTGTGTAATGTACAAGAAAACAATTCTGACTTTGTTTTTAGCAGATTTTTTATGCCAGTTGCCATGTAAAATAAATACAGTATTAAAGGGAATCTGTCACCCCTGGGAGTTATCAGGCCTCTAGTATGGGCATACAGGTGATAGAAATGTAAATCTATACTTACCTGTATGGCCCATATTAGAGGTTTGCTTGCTTTGAAATTGTTTTTTATTAATTCAGTTTTGATACGCTTCCCGTCCGGGGAAATCTTCGCTTATTAACTTAATTTCCATACCCCCCACCTCCCCTGCAAGTCACAGGGCCCGCAGAGTCACAGTGACTCACCCAGCACCTGCGCACTGGATCACTGCAGGGAAAAATGGGTCCGGGAGCAAAAAAGCTTGCCTCGCGTTATAGGTGCTTTGCGCATGAGCGGGATGTGAACAAGAAGAGTGCAGGGGAGGGGAGGAATATGGAAATTAAGTAGATAAGCGGGGATTTCTTAGCGTCCCCTGGACGGGAAGCATGTCAAAACTAATTAATAAAAACTAATTTTAAAGCAAGCAAACCTATAATATGGGCCATACGGGCATGTATAGATTTACATTTCTATAACCTGTATGCCCATAGTAGAGGTCTGAGAACCCCCAGGGGGTCACAGATTCCCTTTAACTGTACACTTTGAGCTGCACATAGAAAAACATTTGAATATAAAGGGCCACATTCTTTGCGGGTGAAGATGACGTTTTCAGTGATACCATTCTTTTTCTATATGACTTTTTTGTCATTTTTTTTTTATTTTTTGCCATGTTTTTTATTTTTTCAATGGTGTTTATTATATGGGTTATGGTACAGGTCTTTTTTTACTTCAGTTTTTACATAAAGTAGCCAAATACACTGCTCAAAAAAATAAAGGGAACACTTAAACAACACAATGTAACTCCAAGTCAATAACACTTCTGTGAAATCTACCTGTCCAGTTATGAAGCAACTGTGAAGCCCAGCTGTGCTTGGTATCACAAATCCTAGAAGGGTGTATTGAAGGATTCCTCCACAAGAGGCCCCCATAACCATTCACACATCTCCACCTTCCACCTCAGACCACCAGAGGGAGCTCCTTAGGGAGATATAAAAGGGAAGGTGGAGCCTGGCAGTTAGTCAGTTGGAGTCTTGAGACTACAGTCTGTGTGAGCAGTCAGTCTATTCTGGTTTAGCAATGAGTCCAGTGCAGTCTGAGAGGAGTTACCTCAGAGGACAAAAGCCTGTTCAGCTCCTGCAATTGCTATCCTGCAGTGGAGCTTATCCAGATCGAGACTCGGTGCAGCTCAGTGAGGTGAGCTTTAGGTGTGCCGGCGCCATAAGATCGGTGAATCGCGGCCCGCTGCCGTTAGTGTGAGTAGCCTATTGAGGGTCCGAGTAGGCCGAAGGCGAAGGAGTAGAGAGTTAGCTCATAGGGGGCAGAGGAGCTTAATTAGCTCACCCCAAAGAAGTAGTTACCGGACACCGGGTCCGAAGCTTGCCGGGATCTCCACGACCCAGTAAGATAAACCGGAATCCCTGGAGAACTACAGGTCCCAGGATCGCTAAAGTGCTGATACGTACCAGAGCCAGGAGACACATAGGCCCCGTAGGTCGGGAGCGTGCACTCCAAGAGAAGGCCCTACCGCAAGGTCAGCCAGCACAGGACAGAGACAAAGTTAGGCCTAGCTCCAGGCAGGTCAGAAACGTACTACGCAGAAGCCAGAACCAGGAGGCCCAAAACCTGCTCATTGGGGAGGATCCGGACATACACCCTTCACCCTACAGTGCTCCGGGGAGTGCCTGAATTTCCATCAGTAAAAGGTACTGAAGTGACTGTTGTGTCCGTCCCTGTTCTTGCTCTGGCCCGGCGTAGTCTCTTTGTCCTGCATCCCCGTTCCTATACTGCCCTGAGGCCCAGCTCTACCTGTGGAGAGCAATACTATCAAGCTGCCCTATCATCAGCCTCAGTGGACTGCGCAGCACTGGTGATCCTCACCAGAAACCACAGGTGGCGTCACAAACTCTTTCTTTTATAAACTTAACATCGATTAACGCCCTTTTAAAGAGAGACCCCAGAGTACGGGCCCGGGAGCCGACCACCACGACCTCCTTAAGGCTAAAGGCCCGGGTAACCGAGTCATCCCCCATCCCCTGGGCTTGTCATTCTCTTTCTGGCATCACGAACAGGATTGCGTGCCCGCTGAAACGACGCCGTGTTTTGCTCTTTGCCACCGGGTACTGTGCGCCTTTATTTTGAACTGTGTACGTAAAGTTGTGGTGAAGATAGCCGCCATTGTTGGGCCGTTGAGCGAAAAGAAGGGCGTAACCGCGGGAAAATAAGGGGCGTACCTGCAAAAGAGCGCGAAGTCCCGGACACGCCCCACGCCTTGACGTCAAATCAGGAAGCGCCAGGTCCTTTACGGAGAATCGCTGAACGCTCTGACGTAGGACGCAAGCGACGCAAGGTCCTGAAGACAACCGTCACCTGCGGAGCTGCGGCCTACCGGAAGAAAAACCAGAAGGTAGGCCACGGTTAACTAGGGGGGCGCTAAGATGTCCGTCGAGCAGCAGAACTCCGACCTACCGGTCCACGTCCCTGAAGTTCAGCCCGCGCCCGATAATGGGCAGGCCGAAGCCGCCGCTCCACCAGCAGCGCCTGTAACACCTGTGATTCCTATGACTTTACCGTACATTCCTGGAGCAAAGTGGCTCCCCCAGTACAACGGCAAACCAGATACTCTGTCTGGATTCAAGCGGAAGATATGTGGTATCTTAGACATGTACTCTATGACCGGCAAACAAAGAGCTGCCGTTGTATTAGGACAACTGACCGGTGCTGCAGAACGGGAAGTGGAAACATGGTCAGCCGCAGACCAGGAGTCAGTGTCCGCAATATTCCAAAAACTACAGACTGTATTTGAGGACCTTACTGAGGCGGACCTCCGGATGAGGTTTTACAGCTGCTCCCAACAACCAGAGGACAATGTTCGGGACTACGCCTGGCGTCTCCAAGGGGCCCTGCTGGCTCTGAACCAGGTTAGTCCAACCAGCATTGAGAATGAGAACAAAATGCTGAAGGAACAGTTTGTCCGGGGACTGAGGTCTCCAGAGGAGAGCAGGACTGTGCGTTTGTGGTCCCTGGATCATCCGGATGCCACCTTTGACAATCTTAAGGACATGGCTATAAAAGGACTGCAGCCCCTGGAAACAAATGCCATCCAACGTTACCAGGGTGGGGCTACTCCAGCGCCTGCTTCACCCACATTATCCCCAGTGGCTGCTGAAGTTAAAGTCCCAGCAACGTCCCCTAAAGAACTGGACAGTTTGCGCTCTGAGGTGCGTCAGTTGAGCAAAACCCTGACCACCGTGCTGAGTGCCCTGCAGCTGCGGACGGAGCCCGAGGAAGGAGGGAAGATCCTGCTAGCCGACAGCCCTGAGGATGTCCCCTGGATGCGCAGGAGGAGGAGGCCAACACCGCCCTCACCAAGGACCAGTGACCAGCGCCTCCCACCAAAGGATCCGACCTGCTACTACTGCCGCAAGACAGGACACATCGCTCAGAATTGTCCTTTAAACGGGAAAACCCTGGGTCCGAGGGCCGCCACCCAGGAGTAGACTCACCAGGCCCATCAGACTTGGTATAACAGGTTCGTCGGAGGAAGACCTTTCCTGTCCATTGTGTTGGACGGGATCCCGATGCATGCCCTGCTGGACACAGGATCTCAGGTAACCATCATGCCTGAAGTCCTTTACAAGAGGTTCTGGTCCAAGGACGATCTACGTCCGCCAGCTCCAAGTTTGTCTGTATATGCTTCAAATGGACTCCCCCTTAACCTACTCGGGGTTAAGAATGTGACTGTAAAAGTGGGGAGAGTGGAGCTGAAGGACCAGGGACTAATTGTAGTGGAGACTAACCCTGATGACAGCAACCCATATATGGTACTTGGCACTAACATTGTTGGTAACTGTTTGGGAGAGGTTGTGTTCTTACTCCAACAGATCGCTGACACTGCCAGACCGAGACAAAGGAGGGCGCTACAGAAGGAGATCAGTGTCCTGATGTATCAACAGCAAGTAAGGTTGACAGATGGTGAAATCGGTAACTTGAGGGTAACAGACCCCATACCCATTGTCATCCCCCCAATGAGTGAAATGCTCATCTGGTGTAGAGCTGCCATAGGTCTTAGAGGACAGAGCTACCAGGCGGTGGTAGAACCCCTTTGCTCTGAGCATAGACCCACGCTCTTAACCGCCAGGGGAGTGGTAGATGTACGTAATGGGAGGGTGCCTGTCCATCTTCTCAACCTAGGGGAAGATGAGGTCAAACTGCCACGTTATGCCACTGTTGCCAAATTACATGCTGTCAATAACAACTGCATCCATGAGGCGGAGTCCTTAACCTTACCAGATGAAGTAGAGGATAATGACCCTGCAACCCAGGTGGAGGATTGGTGTCAACAGCTCCATGTTGGGACAGACACCACTCCTGCCCATCAAAAACAGGGAGTACACCGGGTGGTACAAGAATACTCGCAGGTGTTCAGTAAACATTCACTAGACTTCGGGAGGATTAAGGGGGTTCAACATCATATCCCCACAGGCAGCCATTCCCCAATCAAAGAACGCTATAGGCCTATACCCCCAGCTCACTACCAGAAGGCAAAAGAAATGCTGCATGACATGAGGAAGGCGGGAGTAATTAGCGATAGTTGTAGTCCCTGGGCGGCTCCCCTAGTGCTGGTTAGGAAAAAGGACGGGAGCATGAGAATGTGTGTAGATTACTGTCAAGTAAATCGCATTACACATAAAGATGCATACCCTTTACCATGCATAGAGGAGTCCCTAGCTGCCTTAAAGTCTGCAAATTACTTTTCCACACTTGACCTCACTAGTGGATACTGGCAAGTAGCTGTGGCTGAGGAGGATCGGGAGAAGACGGCCTTCACCACCCCGATGGGACTCTGCGAGTTCAACAGCATGCCGTTTGGACTCGGCAATGCCCCCGGAATGTTCCAGAGATTGATGGAGTGCTGCCTGGGACACCGCAACTTCGAGACTGTGTTACTTTACCTGGATGACGTAATTGTGTACTCCAGAACGTACGAGGACCACTTGAAACACCTGGCAGAGGTATTTGAGTCACTGTCCCTGTACGGGATGAAGTTGAAGCCCTTAAAGTGCCACCTGCTCAAGAAGAAGGTACAGTACCTGGGGCACATTGTCAGTCCGGAAGGCGTAGCACCAGACCCAGAGAAAGTCACAGCTATCCAGAAGTGGCCGGAGCCAAAGAACCTCAAGGAGGTGCGTCAGTTCTTGGGACTAGTAGGATACTACCGGAGGTTCGTAAAGGACTACACAAAGAAAGCAGCTCCTCTGCAAGACCTCCTGGTAGGGCAGTCCCCCAAAGGCAAAAACCCTCCATTCCACTGGGGTAAGGAGCAAGCAGAGTCGTTTCAGGAGATGAAGGAGATCCTGACAGGTGATGAGATCCTAGCCTACCCTGACTACAGCCAACCATTCCTGCTGTATACGGATGCCAGCAACGAAGGACTGGGAGCTGTCTTGAGTCAGAAGCAGAATGGGCAAGAGAAAGTCATCGCATACGCAAGCAGGAAGCTCCGTCCGACTGAGAGGAACCAAGAGAACTATAGCAGCTTCAAGTTGGAGTTCCAGGTCTTAGTCTGGGCCATCACTGAAAGATTCAAGCACTATCTGGCTTCCAGCAAGTTCACTGCCTTTACTGATAACAACCCCTTGACCCATCTTGAAACAGCTAAGTTGGGGGCTCTGGAACAACGATGGATGGCTCGGCTCTCAAACTACCAATTTACAATCAAATACCGGGCGGGCCGCAAGAACGCCAACGCTGATGCCCTGTCTAGGATGCCTCACCAGTCAACACAGAAGAAGAAGTGGATGACCTGGAAGAGATAGAGCTACCTGCCTTTCACCGGAGTGGGATGATCCATGAGCAACGAGCCTCCAGGAAGCCGCGTGAAAAGACGTTAAACCCCCTTCCTCACCATAGCTGGAAAGAGACCCAGGACAGCGACCCGGTTGTCGGCCCCATCAAACAGCTGATAACCCAAGAAGGTGCCTCCCTGGAGAAAGATGCGTCTCTGCAAGCAAAGCAGCTGTGGAACGAGAGAAGCCGGCTGTTTATCTACCGTGAGAAGCTGTGCCGGAGGTACGTTAATCCAAGAACCCATGAGATGGTATGGCAGATAGTGGTCCCGAAGACAGACATCCAGATGGTATTGGAAGCTTACCACGATCAAGCAGGGCACTTTGGCTGGAAAAAGCTAGAGACCCTGCTGAAATGTCGATTCTACTGGGTAGGAATGCGCAGCTCCATTGAAAGGTGGTGCCGGGACTGTGGACCCTGCGGCCTAAGAAGGAAGGACTTCAGCAGTCAGAAGGCACCCCTGCAACCCATCAAGACGACTCGGCCCCTGGAGATCGTGGCCCTGGACCATGTCAAGCTCTCCCCCAGCAGGTCAGGGTACTCCTATGCTCTGACCATTGTAGATCACTACTCACGTTTCCTGGTGGTCGCCCCTGTCAAAGACCTGACTGCAGAGACAGCAGCAAAAACATTCCAAGCGTATTTCTGCAGACCCCATGGCTACCCTGAGCAGGTGCTGACGGACCAAGGCCGGCCTTTGAGGCTGAGTTGTTCAAGGAGTTCTGCCATCTCTACGAGTGTAAAAAGATCAGGACTACACCGTACCATCCACAAACCAACGGTCTCTGCGAAAAGATGAACAACATTATCATCGACCTGCTAAAGACCATACCACTTGAGGAGAGAAACCAGTGGCCAGACCTAGTGGATCTGCACAATCATATACCAGTCAGTTCCACCAATTTCACTCCGTCATATCTCATGCGGGCAAGGCCAGGAAAGCTGCCCATGGATCTGGAGCTTGGTGTTGTAGAACCTGAAGCTGAGGTTCTGAGGACTGGGTTCTGAGGACTGGGTCACCACCAGACAAGAGCAGTACAGAAGGGTACAAGCTTGTGTCAAGGACAGTCTTACTCGGGTGAGAGAAAAGCAGGAAATGCACTACAACAAAAACGCACCAGCAGAACCTTTCACACCTGGTGAAACAGTCCTAAAAAGGAAAAGACGCAACCACAAACTCGACGACCAGTGGGAAAAAGACCCCTACACTGTGTTACCGTCCAAGGTTTGACAACAAAAAGACCTGTATAATTAGTCGTGATGGAGGAAGAACATCTGCTACAGTGTCCAGGGACCATCTAAAATTGTGTCCACATCTACTAAAGACTCAGGAAGAGGTGTCTTTCACAACCCAGGAAGAACCTAAAGAAACAGTGATCCACACTGACCTAGGAAACTTCCCAGCTGATTGGCCTCAGATAGGAGGTGCAGTAATCATTCCAGTACTCCAATTCTATGCAAAGCCAGAAAACCCTCCACAGCAAGTTGAACCTGTAAGTGCTGCAGCAGAGCCAGCTCAAGAAGTGTCCCCGGATGAAGGATCCCCGGCAGGAGCAGAGCAAGAGGGCCCAGCCAATGGTAGACTTGCCAGTCCAAGAGAGGTTAAGGCAGTTTTACAACATGGTCACACGTAGAACTGATAGAGTAACTGAGGATACAGACACTGACACTCCACCAACCACAGCACTACGCAGATCAGTACGCAGCACAAGAGGTAAACCTCCTGCTAGGTACACACAGTAGATGATCAAAATTTCTGAGAGTGTAGATAGTTACCCCTGGGGTATTGTATGTTAAATAGTAATGTACTGCATAATTGTGTATTTCCCATGCAAATGTACATTATTTTGTGTTTTGCTTATTTTTGAACAGTTTAAGTGATATGGACACTTTGCCTATTTACTTCTTTATTTACCAAAGAACTGCGTGGCTGAGGACTGTGTGCAGCCCAAAAACTGCTTATGTATATAATTGCGCTCTCTGGAGTGCCCTTTTAGGTGACCTCAGAAGGAAAACCTGTCTGGAGTGGCTCTCTTGGAGGTCCAACTCGGGATCTTCATGTCCTGCAGCCACCCCAGGGCCTACGTAGAGGGTTTAGGACAGGTCCCTCAAAACTACCAAAGTACTCTACCTTGTGAGATGGACATCCTTCTTGGGAACCTCACCACAGGAGACTTGGATTCTGAGGACACTCTGCTTTGTTATAGTTATGCAACGTTTTAAGATTCGTGCCTCCCATAAAGGGAAGAATGTTCTAGTATTGCTTACGTTTACTATTGTTACTGTTTTTATGAAATGTTCTTCAGCTCGGGAGGGCTGAGTTTAACTAGGGGGGAATGTGAAGCCCAGCTGTGCTTGGTATCACAAATCCTAGAAGGGTGTATTGAAGGATTCCTCCACAAGAGGCCCCCATAACCATTCACACATCTCCACCTTCCACCTCAGACCACCAGAGGGAGCTCCTTAGGGAGATATAAAAGGGAAGGTGGAGCCTGGCAGTTAGTCAGTTGGAGTCTTGAGACTACAGTCTGTGTGAGCAGTCAGTCTATTCTGGTTTAGCAGTGAGTCCAGTGCAGTCTGAGAGGAGTTACCTCAGAGGACAAAAGCCTGTTCAGCTCCTGCAATTGCTATCCTGCAGTGGAGCTTATCCAGATCGAAACTCGGTGCAGCTCAGTGAGGTGAGGTTTAGGTGTGTCGGCGTCATAAGATCGGTGAATCGCGGCCCGCTGCTGTTAGTGTGAATAGCCTATTGAGGGTCCGAGTAGGCCGAAGGCGAAGGAGTAGAGAGTTAGCTCACCCCGAAGAAGTAGTTACCGGACACCGGGTCCGAAGCTTGCCGGGATCTCCACGACCCAGTAAGATAACCCGGAATCCCTGGAGAACTACAGGTCCCAGGATCGCTAAAGTGCTGATACGTACCAGAGTCAGGAGACACATAGGTCCCGTAGGTCGGGAGCGTGCACTCCAAGAGAAGGCCCTACCACAAGGTCAGCCAGCACAGGACAGAGACAAAGTTAGGCCTAGCTCCAGGCAGGTCAGAAACTTACTACGCAGCAGCAAGAACCAGGAGGCCCAAAACCTGCTCAATGGGGAGGATCCGGACATACACCCTTCACCCTACAGTGCTCCACGGAGTGCCTGAATTTCCATCAGTAAAAGGTACTGAAGTGACTTTTGTGTCCGTCCCTGTTCTTGCTCTGGCCCGGCGTAGTCTCTTTGTCCTGCATCCCCGTTCCTATACTGCCCTGAGGCCCAGCTCTACCTGTGGAGAGCAATACTATTAAGCTGCCCTATCATCAGCCTCAGTGGACTGCGCAGCGCTGGTGATCCTCACCAGAAACCACAGGTGGCGTCACGAACTCTTTCTTTTATAAACTTAACATCGATTTACGCCCTTTTAAAGAGCGACCCCAGAGTACGGGCCCGGGAGCCGACCACCGCGACCTCCTTAAGGCTAAAGGCCCGGGTAACCGAGTCATCCCCCATTCCCTGGGCTTGTCACAACACTGATTGCAAATCAATTTCTCCTGCTGTTGTGTAACTGGAACAGACAACTGGTGGAAATGATAGGCAATTAGCAAGATACCCCCTATAAAGGAGTGCAGGTGGTGACCACAGACCATTTCTCTGTTCTCATCCTTTTTGGCTGTTGTTTTGGTCACTTTTTCATTTTACCATTGCTCTCACCCCTAGAGGTACAGTACCACGAGGCAGAGTCTACAGTACAACCCACAGAAATTGCTCAGGTAGTGCAGTTCATCCAGGATGGCACATCAGTGCAAGCTGTGGGAAGAAGGGTAGCTGTGTCTGTCAGCACAGTGTCCAGAGCATGGAGCAGATACCAGGGGATGTGGGGGGAGCCACAGGAGGGCAACAACCCAGCAGCAGAACCGTTACCTCCTCCTTTGTGCAAGGAGGAACAGGAGGAGCACTGCCAGAGCCCTGCAAAATGACCTCCAGCAGGCCACAAATGTGCATGTGTCTGCACAAACGGTTAGAAACTGACTCCATGAGGGTGGTATGAGGGCCCGACGTCCACAGATGGGAGTTTTGCTCACAGCCCAACACCGTGCAGGACGCTTTGCATTTGCCACAGAACACCAGGATTGGCAAAGTCGCCACTGGCGCCCTGTGCTCTTCACAGATGAAAGCAGGTTCACACTGAGCACAAGTGACAGACGTGATAGAGTCTGGAGACGCCGTGGAGAGAGATCTGTTGCCTGCAACATCCTTCAGCATGAATGGTTTGTCAGTGGGGTGGCATTTCTTTGGAGGGCCGCACAGCCCTCCATGTGCTCGCCAGAGGTAGCCTGACTGCCATTAGGTACCGAGATGAGATCCTCAGACCCCTTGTGAGACCATATGCTGGTGCGGTTGGCCCTGGGTTCCTCCTAATGCAGGACAATGCCAGACCTCATGTGGCTGGAGTGTGTCAGCAGTTCCTGCAAGATGAAGGCATTGAAGCTATGGACTGGCCCGCCCATTCCCCAGACCTGAATCCGATTGAACACATCTGGGACATCATGTCTCGCTCCATCCACCAACGTCACGTTGCACCACAGATTGTCCAGGAGTTGGCGGATGCTTTAGTCCAGGTCTGGGAGGAGATCCCACAGAAGACCATCCGCAACCTCATCAGGAGCATGCCCAGGCGTTGTAGGGAGGTCATACAGGCACGTGGAGGCCATACACAATACTGAGCCTCATTTTGACTTGTTTTAAGGACATTACATCAAAGTTAGATCAGACTGTAGTGTGTTTTTCCACTTTAATTTTGGGGGTAACTCCAAATCCAGGCCTCCATTGGTTAATAAATTTGATTTCCATTGATAATTTTTGTGTGATTTTGTTGTCAGCACATTCAACTTTGTACAGAACAAAGTATTCAATAAGAATATTTCATTCATTCAGACCTAGGATGTGTTATTTGAGTGTTCCCTTTATTTTTTTGAGCAGTGTATTCTTCCGTTATTATTTCATACATTATTTAGAATATTTAAAAAAAATATTTTCCTTTTCTTTGTCCCCCAATCGGCCCCATACAGTATTATTGTTCTACAATTAGCCCCTTATAGTGATTATGTCCCCAATCCTGTAATAATGTCTCCTGTCCTGTAATAATGTCCCTCAGCCTCTCTAGAGAGTTGATATTGACTTTTAGGATTGCTACTTCCTATAGGTGGCACTAGAGTTCTACTCCTCTTCCTCTCTGAAGAGACAATTTGCATATTTCCCAGAGGAGCAGTGTGGCTTAAAAGTCTCCTCACCTTGACATGCTTAACATGTCACTCACCGCAAGGAGAAACGTTACCCCTTGGATACCGGTCAGGCGCCTCTCACCTAGCCAAACCAGATCTCACACTTTGCACTGACGAGGGGCAGTACCCTGAAACACAGTGTCTGCAAATTGAGATTTTGGTTTTGTTTATTATCCTTAGACTTGTGACAAGGCTCGTTAGAGAGTCGATATTGAATATTAGGATTGCTACTTCCTATAGGTGGCACTAGAGTTCTAGTTCTCTTCCTCTCTTAAGAGACAATTTGCATATTTCCCAGAGGAGCATTGCGACTTAAAATTCTCCTCACTTTGACCTGCTTAACATGTCACTGTTACCTGTGGATTTTCTGCATCTAATGCAAATCTATGGGGAAAATTGGCACATAAAGCTCAGCGTACTCGCAAGAGAAATTTACATGTTGCGGATTTAAAACACACCATGGGTCAGTTTACACCGTGTTAAAAAAGCACAGCAGTCATGAAACTTCTATAAATCCCATCTTCTTTGCTAGAACTGTAAGACGCTGCAATTTTTGCTCAATGAAAATACACAGCGTCGAAAATTCACCAAAAACTCTTTGTGGGAACTTAACCTAATTCTTTGTTTTTCCTTTATTCAGCTTTTTTTGTCGGACAAGAAGGTTTCGTCTTTTAACAAATAGGGCATTAGAACACTTTTGTATTTCAATCCATCTCTGCCTGTAAGTAATAAAAGGAATTGTTGAGACTCACTCATGTGAAAGTTACTGAAAAATAGCACCTAGAAACGCTATGAAGTAAAAAATATATTATTTATCTACATGTACACAAGGGAATGTATGGTATACATTTACTTCTCAGGATAGTTTCAGTTGCCTCATAGAGGACTGTTAAGATCTATGCGCTGGGCGTAAATGTCCTCCTAAAATTTGCCTCCAGAGCTTATTTTAAATTAAAGTGGGCAATGCCAGTGTGAGACATGTAATGACTGACAGTCTGCTCTCCTGATCTACCTGTCCCACCCTGGTTACACACCCTCTACTTTAAAATAAGCTCTGGAGGCAGATTCTCGGGGAGATTTACACCCAGCCCATAGATCTTAACAACTCATTTACATATTAAGAAAAACATGGTTTTCGCGAGAATAAGACATCAGATCGCAGATATCAAGGTATCCTTTTATTCAACTTTCTATGTCCTACTTGCCCATGTAGACGGCTTAGGAGGGTTGATATTGCTGAAAGATATTCTTTAAGTTGTTTCATATAGTTTTTTTCTCATCTATTTTCACGTTGTATGTCCATGTTTCTTTATGGAAGTCTTGGAATATAAATGTGTGTTTTATTCTGCTTCTATGACTATAGACCATTATACATTAAGTTGCCATTTCCTTTTAAATACAAGATAAATCCATATTAAATATATTATTTACACATCAGAAATTGGTGAAAGCTATACTTTTAGGAAGTTAAGGGGGTCCAATTCTCATATATAATATTAATTATTTTTTCAATTTTTTTGCTGTGCGTGTGGGGAACAAAAAAACTCCCAACAATCCGTCATTGTTTTTTTGCGCCTTTTTATTGTGTGAAAAAAATAACAATTTTACTTTTTTCTACAGCCATTACAATTGTGATGTTTATTTTTTTTTTCAGATGAACTAATACGAAAAATAAAAAAATATTAGTGGAGAGAGCCATGCATGTGCAGCAACCTTTCCATTCCTGACAACTTAAGCTTTGGGACACAAATGTATTCAAAATTACTGGCATGTCCTATCGATAAGCTGTCCCTTGACTTTGTTATTCAATTGGGAGAGGGGGCTAATAAGGCTTCAGACCAACGCGATCGCACTGCACGGAGCTGATGGGCTGATGTTGTTCTTTTTATAAACTTAGTATCTAAGCATCTAAGGGTATAAAGTGCAGACTAACTTTAATAGTGTTCCGTAATGTCAGCAGCCCGGGCATCAGGATAGTGCAGCACATATTGTAGGAATCTTCTTTTGAAGTGTTGCTATAAAAATAGAAAATAAGTTACCTTAAGGCTATGTGCCCACAATGCAGAAATGAAGCAGAAATTTTCCTGAGCATTCCAGCATCACCTTGGCAGAAAAAATGCATGCGGATTTTACATGCGTTTTTTCTGCCAGGGATAAGCGTTTTTCAAGCATTTTTGCATGCATTTCTGCATGCGTTTTTTCAAGCACTTTTCCAAGCAATTTTGAGCATCACTTGGAAAAGTGCTTGACAAGTTGGTCACACAATATAAATCCATGCAACTGGCATGGATTTATAGTGTATGACCAACTTATGCTGCTTTTAAATGCAGCATCAATAGTAAAAAAAAGAATTAAAACTAAAAAAAAATAAAAATAAACATTATACTTACCTCTCCGGCGGCCCCCGGTCTCCTTCTCCGGTGGCGTGCTCTGTCCTCGGCGTCCCCCGGTGTTCAGAAATGACCTGCGCTGACATCATTTAGTCAGCTGACAGGTCACGCGACCGCCGACGTCAGCGGTTGCGTGACCATCACATGACTAAATGACGTCACCGCAGGTCCTTTCAGAACACCGGGGGACGCCGATGACACGATGACAGAGGAAGCCACCGGAGAGGAGACTGGGGGCCACCGGAGAGGTAAGTATAATGTTTTTTTCTTATTTTTTACGTTTTAATTCTTTTTTTAACTAATGGTACCCGAGTTGGAGGAGAGTGTCCTCTTTTTCAGACCCGGCTACCATACGTGTATGTATGCATGCGGATGTTATGCGGCTCAATGCTAGTCAATGGCGGCGATTTTGCAGCGATTACGCACAAGAAATGGTTGTGCTGCGGATTTTTCTGCAATGATAATCCGCAGCGGAAATTTCAGCAGCATGTGCACAGCACATGCGGATAATCATTGGGAAACATGGCAGACAACTTAACATGCATTTTTAATGCGTTTTCGCGGCGGAAATGGCGCTGCGGAAACGCATTAAATCCGCATCGTGGGCACACAGCCTAAAGGGATGTTCTCATCATACTAAATTATTAACATTGCAAATCACATGTAATTTTAAATCCTCTCGGTTCTTAAAAATGGAGGGACTTTTAATTCAATTGTTTCCTGCTTGCTTTTTTCAATAGAACTTGTAAGCAGTGCACTGAAGCACGCTGTGTCTGGCCATGTTCAGTGCCACTGCTCTCCTATGATGCTGCAGAGGCAATGCTACCTGAGAGCATGTAGTTTGGGCCAGCAGTGTGAAGATTGCTGCCGGATTGAATGGTCAATGAAGCAGGAGCAAACAGCCAGCCGCAAGCAGGGAAACAATGGCACAGTGTGCGCCAGAAGACAAGATGTGTAAAAACACAAGGAAGGTCAGAGTTAAACATAAGATTTATTTCCAATAACTGTTTTTGGCAAAAACACATTAATTGATACGGTAGGTGTGAACATGGCCTCAGAGAAATAAATAACGGTTCTGACATTATGAAAAGCAGTAAGGTTATCAGGTTTAATCTAAAAATCTAATTTTTGCATTCCCTGCTGGATACCAATATGAGAGACTTGGCCATAAGACAATCCTTTTATAAGATACATCCTCTGAAAGTTTTCACATCATCAGTCCTTTGTACTTACCAAAGTATAATATGAGGCATGTAACTGTATACGTGGGTGAACTGAATGTTCATGAAATGAATTCTTAATTTATTTCAACTGTGCCTGGATTAAACCAAGATAGATGTGTGCTAAGGCAGACCGTGATGGAAAAATAAATAAAAACAGGTGCAGAATATATTTATATATTTGCTATGCAAGTCCTGCTGGAAGGAACGTAGCCATAAAACACTCATATGGTATAGAGAAGTGGCATCTGCTACCTCCGTCGAACCTAGTAAGAAACTGGAACATGCACTTGATGTGATATACACTGATGAAATAGGATGAAAAACAGAAATATTCATAATTAACAACAAAGGGAAATACATCCCAGATAAAAAAGTAATTTTCTATATGCACTGGTCTCACAAGGTAGGGCACAGGAAGGCAAATTCTAATTGCAAACAATTTAATTTAAAGGGGATTTCCTAAACCACCTATTTTTAGCCCACTTATGTGTAAAATAACAAAATGAGCTTTACTTACTCTCCCCGGCTCCAGTGCTACCTCATTGCTGCTGCCCGATCCCTGCTGCAGTGGTGACGTCAAATTGACAGAGTCGCAGCAAATCACTGAGCTCAGCGGCTCTTGCTGTTTACAATAGCTAAACGGCTGATTTCAGTGATTGGCTGTTCGTATAACATCACCGCTGCAGCCAGTCAACACAGAACAGGCTGCAGTGGATAGTCTGGATTTGGGGACGGTTAATAAAGCTCAGTTTTTTTTTATTTAGACATAATTGAGCCTATTGGCTAAAAATAGGTGGAAGAGGACAACCCTTTTAAGGCTGTGTGCCCACGATGCGTTTTTTGAGCGTTTCCGCAGCAGCAAAAACGCTGCAGAAACGCTTAAAAAATGCATGGTAGAAGGCCTGCCATGTCCCCTAATGATAATCCGCATGTGCTGAGCACATGCTGCGGAAATTTCCGCTGCGGATTATCATTGCGGGAAAAAAAACGCAGCACTACCAATTATTTAGCGGAAGTGCTGCATTTTCGCCGCCATTGACTTGCATTAGAACGCGCCAATTCCGCAAGACTGCATCTGTACATGCGTAATTGGCGAGTTCTAATGTGCGGATGGTACCCGGGTGTAAAGGAGAGGATAGTCTCATCCACACCCAGGTACCATTAAAAAAGCTGTAAAAAAAGAATAAAATAAAAAATAAATGTATACTTACCTTCTGGCAGCCCGCGCTACGCTCCTCCTTGCTTCCCGGCACTTCGCGATGGAATGAAGGACCTGCGCTGACGTCAGAGTCATGTGACGGGTCACGCGACGCTGACGTCGGCAGGTCCTTCACTCTACCGCTGCCGGCAGCCAGGACCGAGCGAAGCAAGACAGCATGGTCCACCGGATGGTAAGTATATTTTTATTTTTTTATTTTTTGACATTCTCTCGGGTCACACTATATAAATCCATGCTGTTTGCATGGATTTATATAGTGTGACCAAGTTGTCAAGCACTTTCCAAGTGATGCTAAAATCGCTTGGAAAGCGCTTGTCAACCCGCATGCGGAAATGCAAGTGAAGAACGCTTCACATCCGCAAGTCCCTGGCAGGAAAACGCATGTACAATCCGCATGCGTTTTTTTCTGCCAGGGAGATGCAGAAACGCTCAGGAAAAAATCCGGAGCATTTCTGCATCGTGGGCACATAGCCTAAATGTTTATTTCGGCCAGACACGTGCACATAAGGAGAAAGCTGTAAATCACTGAGAGGGACCATAGCTCATGACTCCTAGGTCCTCTCTCATGTCAGCTGCCCCCAATATATATGTTTATGTGTCTATTTTTGTTTGGTCCTATTGAGATAGAATGTAGGCTTCTGACTACAGTCCTATGGATACAATTTACATATACACAGAATGTTTTTCCTAGAATACCAAATTTTGTGCTCAGACACTCCACACTTAGCCTAAGCAGTATCAGCCATGCTTGAAGAGATGTTTGGATGCAGCAATAGGAAAGCACTGTTTATTAGTGGCTCCCTACTGCTCAATAGATCAAAGAAACTTGAATTCTGGCTCAAATAGCTGTACAGCAGACCCTCCTAGAGAGCTTGCTTTAAATTATGTACATTATTATTATTATTTATTATTATAGCGCCATTTATTCCATGGCGCTTTACATGTGATAGGGATATACATAGCAAAAACATTTACATAATCTTAACAAAACGAGTCAGCGACTGGTACAGGAGGAGCGAGGACCCTGCCCGTGAGGGTTCACAGTCTACAAGGGATGGGTGAGGATACAGTAGGTGAGGGTAGAGGAGGTCATGCAGTAATGTGGTGGATCGGTGGTTACTGCAGGTTGTAGGCTTGTCGGAAGAGGTAGGTCTTCAGGTTTCTTTTGAAGGCTTCCATGGTAGGCGAGAGTCTGATATGTTGGGGTAGAGAGTTCCAGAGTAGGGGGGATGCACAGGAGAAATCTTGTATGCGATTGTGGGAAGAGGAGATAAGAGGGGAGTAGAGAAGGAGATCTTGTGAGGATCGGAGGTTGCGTGCAGGTAAATACAGGGAGACTAGGTCACAGATGTATGAAGGAGACAGGTTGTGGATGGCTTTGTATGCCGTGGTTAGGATTTTGAACTGGATTCTCTGGGCAATGGGGAGCCAGTGAAGGTATTGACAGAGGGGGGAGACTGGGGAATAGCGGGTGGACAGGTGGATTAGTCGAGCAGCATAGTTTAGGATAGATTGGAGGGTCGCAAGAGTGTTGGAAGGGAGGCCACAGAGCAGGAGGTTGCAGTAGTCAAGGCAGGAGATGATGAGGACATGCACTAGTGTTTTTGCAGAGTCTTTGCTGAGGAATGAACGGATCCGGGAGATATTTTTGAGTTGGAGTCGGCAGGAAGTGGAAAGGGCTTGGATATGTGGTTTGAAGGAGAGATCAGAGTTCAGGGTTACCCTAAGGCAGCGAGCTTGTGGGACTGGGGAGAGTGAACAGCCATTGACGTTGATGGAAAGGTCAGATGGGGGATATGAATGAGAGGGTGGAAAGATGATGAACTCTCTTTTATCCATGTTGAGTTTTAGAAATCTGGCAGAGAAGAAGGATGAGATGGCGGACAGACATGCGCCTAGGTAAAATGCCTATTTACTGGAGACCTGTATATAGTCTTTACATATTTCCCATAGATTGCATTAGTGAGGTTCTGTTCATGCAAGGTCACTTTTCTGCTAGGAATTAGGGCCAATTCTGGCTCATGCCAAAGCTGTGGACTTCAGAGTGGTATTTTGATTGTTTGGTGGGGGTCTCAGGACCCAGACCCCCACCAATCATCAGCAGGGTGCAATGGCTTTCATATAGTGGTGTGAAAAAGTTTTTGCCCCCTTCCTGATTTCTTATTCTTTTGCATGTTTGTCACACTTAAATGTTTCAGATCACAAAACAAATTTAAATATTAGACAAAGATAACACAAGTAAACACAAAATGCAGTTTTTAAATTAAGGTCTTTATTATTAAGGGAAAAGGAACCCCAAACCTACAGGGCCCTGTGTGAAAAAGTTATTTCAGAAACATTTAAATGTGACAAACATGCAAAAGAATAAGAAATCCGGAAGGGGAACACTTTTGCACACCACTGTATATAAAATCTTTTATATAATGACAGTTAAACTTATAGTTAGGTTAGGTTAGGTTAGGTTAGGTTAGGTTACAGTTAGGCTTATAGACTGCACAATATATTTTGACTTCCTGAAGAGTTGATATTAAATAACACTTCTCAAATCATATTCAGCATTTATCAGCCTGGATACCAAACATTTTAGAGATCACGCTCTTTGCTAATAAAGAAAATGTCATCTGAAATCTGAAATTACTGCATGAACAATTGGTGGCAAAATTAATTTTCAATTCTTTGAAAACTTTCAAATTCACATTTTAAGAAAAATAAATATCAACTCTGAATTGGTGCATAATTTTAGGATTAAGCATTATTAAGACACATTTATATATAAAGGCTATCACTTCCTTTATAATATTCTATCTAATAAACAGATGCCTAATATCATTAGTAAGTTATTTTCTCATAGCCTCGCTGATATTATGAGTAAGCAAAGTACAAAGGAAAATAGCATTAAAAAAGCCAGCAGGGACTTGTTGAGAAAGGAAACCTCTGCCGTTAGCAATATATTCTGACATAACTTCTAGTGAGTATAAAACCTGTAAATCTGCTTGGTATCTGCGACAAAAACTGAATGAGATTCTATAATGTAAAATGTATGAGATGTTACTTGCTCAAGCCCTACAAAAAAAACATTGACAAAAGAAAAAATTTAAAAACAATTGTTACCTGATGGGTTGTTTTTAATTCCCTTTGAGAAAAGTTAAAGGGGTTGTCTGTTTAAAAAAATACTATGTTGCGGGTAGGTAATAATTTAAAATATCAGTAATATTTATTTTCTTATTTTTAAACATCATCTACCAGTGTCCCAAAGGAAATAGACAATCCATTTATAGTGCCTTGAAAAAGTATTCATTCCCTGTGAAATTTTCCACATTTTTTCACGTTACACCAACAACTTCAATGTATTTTATTGGGATTTTATGTGATATACCAACACAAAGTAGCAAGTATTTGTGAAGTGTAAAGGAAATGATACATGGTTTTTAAATTATTTTAAAAATATAAGTCTGAAAATTGCGATGTGAATTTGTATTCAGTCCCCTGTAATCTGATGACCCTAAATAAAATCCTGAGTGCCCAATTGCCCCCAGAAGTCACTTAATTAGTAAATTGAGTCGACCTGTCTGTAATTTATTGTTAGTATAACTACAGTTGCTCTGTGAAGGCCTCAGAGATTTGTCTAAGAATATATACAACCCCTGGCAAAAATTATGGAATCACCAGGCTCGGAGGATGTTCATTCAATTGTTTAATGTTGTTGAAAAAAAGCAGATCACAGACAAGGCACAAAACTAAAGTCATTTCAAATGGCAACTTTAGGGCTTTAAGAAACACTAAAAGAAATCAAGATTAAAAATGTGGTACTCAGTAAGGGTAATTTTTTCAGACCAAGCAGAGGGAAAAAATTATGGAATCACTGAATTCTGAGGAAAAACTTATGGGATCATGAAAAACAAACACACGAAAGAACACTCCAATACATCACTAGTATTTTGTTGCACCACCTCTGGCTTTAATAACAGCTTGCAGTCTCTGAGGCATGGAGTTAATGAGTGACAAACAGTACTCTTCATCAATCTGGCTCCAACTTTCTCTGATTGCTGTTGCCAGATCAGCTTTGCAGGTTGGAGCCTTGTCATGGACCATTTTCTTCAACTTCCACCAAAGATTTTCAATTGGATTGAGATCCGGACTATTTGCAGGCCATGACCTTGACCTTATGTGTCTTCTTTCAAGGAATGTTTTCAAAGTTTTTGCTCTATGGCAGGATGCGTTATCATCTTGAAAAATGATGTCATCATCCCCAAACATCCTTTCAATTGATGGGATAAGAAAACTGTCCAAAATATCAATGTAAACTTGGGCATTTATTGAAGATGTAATGACAGCCATCTCCCCAGTGCCTTTACCTGACATGCAGCCCCATATCATCAATGACTGAGGAAATTTGCATGTTCTCTTAATGCAGTCATCTTTATAAATCTCATTGGAACGGCACCAAACAAAAGTTCCAGCATCATCACCTTGCCCAATGCAGATTCGCGATTCATCACTGAATATGACTTTCATCCACAGTCCACGATTGCTTTTCCTTAGCCCATTGTAAACTTGTTTTTTTCCTGTTTAGGTGTTAATGATGGCTTATGTTTAGCTTTTCTGTATGTAAATCCCATTTCCTTTAGGCGGTTTCTTACAGTTCGGTCACAGACATTGACTCTAGTTTCCTCCCATTCATTTCTCATTTGTTTTGTTGTGCATTACCTGTTTTGGAGACATATTGCTTTAAGTTTCCGGTCTTGACGCTTTGATGTCTTCCTTGGTCTACCAGTATGTTTGCCTTTAACAACCTTCCCATGTTGTTTGTATTTTGTCCAGATTTTAGACACAGCTGTGAACAACCAACATCTTTTGCAACATTGCGTGATGATTTACCTTCTTTTAAGAGTTTGATAATTCTCTCTTTTGTTTCAATTGACATCTCTCGTGTTGGAGCCATGATTCATGTAAGTCCAACTGGGTGCAACAGCTCTCCATGGTATGGTCACTCCTTTTTAGATGCAAATTAATGAGCAGATCTAATTTGATGCAGGTGTTAGTTTTGGAAATGAAAATTTACAGGGTGATTCCATAATTTTTTCCTCAGAATTGAGTGATTCCATAACTTTTTCCATCTGCTTGGTCTGAAAAAAATTACCCTTACTGAGTACCACATTTTTTATCTTGATTTCTTTTAGTGTTTCTTAAAGCCCTAAAGTTGCCATTTGAAATGACTTTAGTTTTGTGCCATGTCTGTGATCTGCTTTTTTTCAACAACATTAAACAACTGAATGAACATCCTCCGAGCCTGGTGATTCCATAATTTTTGCCAGAGGTTGTATATATATGTACATATACAGGGTGAGCCATTTATATGAATACACCTAAATTAAATGGGAATGGTTGGTGATATCAACTTCCTGTTTGTGGCACATTAATATATGGGAGGGGGAAAACTTTTCCAGATGGGTGGTGACCATGGCGGCCATTTTGAAGTCAGCCATTTTGGATCCAACTTTATTTTTTTCAATGGGAAGAGGGTCATGTGACACATCAAACTTATTGAGAATTTCATAAGAAAAACAATGGTGTGCTTGGTTTTAACATAACTTTATTCTTTCATTAATTTTTTATAAGTTTATGACCACTTATAAAATGTGTTCAAAGTGCTGCTCATTGTGTTGGATTGTCAATGCAACCCTCTTCTCCCACTCTTGACACACTGATAGCAACACCGCAGAATAAATGTTAGCACAGGCTTCCAGTATCCATTGTTTCGGATGCTGCACATCTCGTATCTTCACAGCATAGACAGTTGCCTTCAGATGACCCCAAAGATAAAAGTCTAAGGGGGTCAGATCGGGAGACCTTGGTGGCCATTCAAATGGCCCACGACGACCAATCCACTTTCCAGGAAACTGTTCATGTAGGAATGCTCGGACCTGACACCCATAATGTGGTGGTGCACTATCTTATTGGAAAAACTCAGGGAACGTGCCATCTTCAGTGCATAAAGAGGGCAACACATCATCATGTAGCAATTTCAGATATCCAGTGGCATTGAGGTTTCCATTGATGAAGAATGGCCACACTATCTTTGTACCCCATATACCACACAATACCATCAAGATACGAGATGTGCAGCATCTGAAACAATGGATAATGGAAGTCTGTGCTAGCATTTCTTCTGCGGTGTTGCTATCAGTGTGTCAAGAGTGGGAGAAGAGGGTTGCATTGCCAATCCAACACAATGGGCAGCACTTTGAACACATTTTATAAGTGGTCATAAACTTGTAAAAAACTAATGAAAGAATAAATTTACGTTAAAACCAAGCACACCATTGTTTTTCTTATGAAATTCTCAATAAGTTTCATGTGTCACATGACCCTCTTCCCATTGAAAAAAAAAAAGTTGGATCCAAAATGGCTGACTTCAAAATGGCCACCATGGTCACCACCCATCTGGAAAAGTTTTCCCCCTCCCATATACTAATGTGCCACAAACAGGAAGTTGATATCACCAACCATTCTCATTTAATTTAGGTGTATCCATATAAATGGCCGACCCTGTATAATAAAGCATAACCAGTCTATTTTACCTTCCCACTAAGCAGTCCTCTAGTAACTAAATACAAGATTTTCTTTCTATTGGTTTTTGTCCGGTCCATGGAGCCGCAGTTGGTTGTGCATATTTGCTTCTTCCGCATCCCTTCTGACCTCCTGGAGTGCGTTATCATGTGACCGATATGCGTTCTAGCATGCGGCCCAACTCGCATTATACAGGAAGTCCCTTTAGCATTAAGAGACAGGGCGGATGCGCCATGTGTCGTCCACACCAACACATGGCTAATCCCTAAATGGTGTTGCAACACCCTATTGATAGATGAGTAATATATGTAGTACTGGGTCCCCTAAGGTTAGACACCCCCCGGAAGAAGCGTAGGCGAAACGGCATCAGGGTGGGGAGACACAGTATCCGTTATTCCCTCTGGTGGCTTCTGGATTTAGATAATATACCTTCCACTGTTTATAATCTGATTTGTTGCTACCTGGGGTCAGTTATTGATGTGGAAACCATGCAGAAATATTATATAAGTAGGAAGGCATTCTTGATATAACTGTAATTGCACTAGCACTTTGGATGATAAGGCTATGCTATTGTGGCGAGATCTCAGGAGCCGAGATCTCAATCTGTGCATGCGCCGTCTCCGGCGGCCATTTTAATGAAACCCACTGCAGGGAAATTAATGGGAAAGTGCGGGGACTCCGCTCAACGCCGACATTTTCTGTCAGCCCAGGGCCTGCAGCCTCGCAGCGCTGTGACACCCTTTCCTCCCAGCCTGGGGCCCGCAGCATCACCCCACTCCAGCCACCATCCCCCGGTAAGCTACATTCAAATTCTAAGCACCCACATATTCCTCCCAAATTTGAGGGGAAAAAAGTGCATCTTATAATCCAAAAAATATGGTAGTTTTTATTGAGCAAAAGCATCAAAACAAAAAAATGATATAAATGTGGTATCGCTGCAATCATATTGACCCGAAGAATAAAGCTGATTTATTAATTTTACCACACATGGAACGGCATAAAAGAACTCCAAAAAATTATTCCTGAATTACTGTTTTTTGTTCATTCTGCCTCCCAAAAATTGGAATAGCATGCAATCAAAAAACGTTATGTGACAGGAAATGGTACCAATAAAAACGTCAACTCGTTCTGCAAAAAAACAAGGACTCACAATATGTCAGCAGCTATACAGGAAAATTATAGCTCTCAGAATATGGCAGTGCATAATAATAATATATAATCTTTATTTTTTTATTTTTATATAGCGCTAACATATTCCGCAGCGCTTTACATACATTATCGTCGCTGTCCCCATCGGGGCTCACAATCTAGATTCCCTATCAGTATGTCTTTAAAGAATAGCATTGTTTAGTGTGTGACAGCAGTCAAACATAAAAAAAGATTTAAATCTGGTATCGCTGTAATCGCACTGACACGAAGAATAAAGTCTCCTCATCACTTATACCTCACGAGGAACAGCGTAAAAAATAAGTACAACCAATTTTTCACCTGCTGTTGATTTGTTTATTCTGCCTCCCAAAGATCGCAGTAAGGCTCGGCTGACATTTATCCTGTGCTCTATGCTGAGCGCTTACACTGGGGTTTCCATGTAAATCTCTGAAATACGTGATTCAGATAGAGCCCCTGACAGAAGATTCCCTACAATGAGGTAGATGAGGACACTGTGGATGCGGTCTGGTCTATGGTCTGTCTTTGTAGGCATGCATAAAAGCGCAGTCGACCACACTTTTGTACACTTCTGAAAAGAAGGACACCGCTGAACAGAGGCCAGACTGACTATAGAGTAACTCTGCTGCCTCATTATAGTGAAAACAAAATTTTTGTGGAAAAAAGAAAACAAAAACAAATTTTGGGGTCCATTTTCTCTTGTTACGATTGTAAAAATAAAAAAATTGGGGCTAAAGTAAATTATTTATGAAAAAGTAAAATGTTAATTTTTTATTTGCACATTGTTTTAATTCCTGTGAAGCACCTGAGGAGTTAATAAACTTCTTGAATGTGGTTTTGTGGACAGGGGTGCAGTTTTTTGACTATTGTCACTTTTGGGTATTTTGTGTCATATAGAACCCCCCAAAGTCAATTCAAATGGGATGTGGTCCCAAAATAAAATGATTTTGTAAATTTTGTTGGAAAAATGAGAAATGACTGATCAACTTTGAACCCTTCTAACTTCCTAACACAAATGATGCAGATGTAAAGTAGACATATGGGAAATGTTATTTATTAACTATTTTGTGTGACATAACTCTCTGGTTTAAGGGCATAAGAATTAAAAGTTTGAAAATTGCAAAATTTTCATCAAATGTGCAATATTTTCACAAATAAACACCAGTCATATTGAACAAATTTTACCACAATCATGAAGTACAATATGTCACAAAAAAACATTCTCAGAATCATTGGGATCCTTTGAAGCGTTCCAGACTTATTACCTCATAAAGTGACAGTGGTCAGAATTGTAAAATATGGCCTGGTCATGAAGGTAAAAACAGGCTTGGGGGGTGAAGGGGTTAATACTGTCAATGTCACGGTGAACAATAGCATCCCGTGCCATTAACACCTTAATGCTATATAACATCTATATCTGTCCTCAGCACTTGTTAATCACTGCTCCATGACAGATATATACAGCATAGAGGTTGCACAGATACTGCCTCTGCACCCTTGAAATCAGCTGCAGGAGCCCTGGTGATGTATGCTGAGAACACTTATTCCTGCAGTTTAACCTTTCAGATACTGTGGTTAAAGCGACCATGGTCTCTCTTTGAGCCCATCACCTCCTGCACAATGTGCATTCTGCAAAGGGTTTTCATAGCAACCAAAGGCAGCCATGGTGTCTACCGTATACCCATGCCTATAAGAGCTTGCTTAGGCAGAATCTAATAAGCTGACTTTCGGTATAATGTAGACAAGCTGGGATAATGCACTGCATTACATAATTAGAGCAGTATATTATCAAGACAATCAAATAACCACTTCTTCAAATGCCCAGGTGGGACATGTAAATATTGTGAAAAAAAATGTTTCTAAATATTTAAAGAAAATGTAATAGAAATCCCCAAAATCCCAGTTTTCCCAATAAAAAATTACCTAATTTTGAAAAAACAAACCCAAATGATACCAAGATAGATGCATATTTCGAATCACTGTGTCTGTAAGAACTGGTATTTTAAAACTATATTAATATTTAGCACGCATTCGGGAATGGCATCAAAAAATATGCTAGAGTTGGTGTTTTTTGTCTTCTTGGCTTACAAAATATAAAGTTAAAAAGTGATCAAAAAATTGTATATGTTCAAAGACAAACAGCATCTAGCTATGCAAAAAACATGGCCTCACATAAGCTTTGGAAACGGAAAAATGAAAGTTATGGCACTCAGAATGTGACCAAAGGGAAAAAATATATATACATTATATGTAATATATATATATATATATATATACAGTACAGACCAAAAGTTTGGACACACCTTCTCATTTAAAGATTTTTCTGTATTTTCATGACTGAAAATTGTACATTCACACTGAAGGCATCAAAACTATGAATTAACACATGTGGAATTATATACTTAACAAAAAAGTGTGAAACAACTGAAAATTTGTCTTATATTCTAGGTTCTTCAAAGTAGCCACCTTTGCTTTGATGACTGCTTTGCACACTCTTGGCATTCTCTTGATCAGCTTCAAGTGGTAGTCACCAGAAATGGTCTTCCAACAATCTTGAAGGAGTTCCCAGAAATGCTTAGCACTTGTTGGCCCTTTTGCCTTCACTCTGCGGTCCAGCTCACCCCAAACCATCTCGATTGGGTTCAGGTCTGGTGACTGTGGAGGCCAGGTCATCTGCCGTAGCACCCCTTCACTCTCCTTCTTGGTCAAATAGCCCTTACACAGCCTGGAGGTGTGTTTGGGGTCATTGTCCTGTTGAAAAATAAATGATGGTCCAACTAAACGCAAACCGGATGGAATAGCATGCCGCTGCAAGATGCTGTGGTAGCCATGCTGGTTCAGTATGCCTTCAATTTTGAATAAATGCCCAACAGTGTCACCAGCAAAGCACCATCACACCTCCTCCTCCATGCTTCACGGTGGGAACCAGGCATGTAGAGTCCATCCGTTCACCTTTTTTGCGTCGCACAAAGACACAATGGTTGGAACCAAAGATCTCAAATTTGGACTCATCAGACCAAAGCACAGATTTCCACTGGTCTAATGTCCATTCCTTGTGTTCTTTAGCCCAAACAAGTCTCTTCTGCTTGTTGCCTGTCCTTAGCAGTGGTTTCCTATCAGCTATTTTACCATGAAGGCCTGCTGCACAAAGTCTCCTCTTAACAGTAGTTGTAGAGATGTGTCTGCTGCTAGAACTCTGTGTGGCATTGACCTGGTCTCTAATCTGAGCTGCTGTTAACCTGCGATTTCTGAGGCTGGTGACTCGGATAAACTTATCCTCAGAAGCAGAAGTGACTCTTGGTCTTCCTTTCCTGGGGCGGTCCTCATGTGAGCCAGTTTCTTTGTAGCGCTTGATGGTTTTTGCAACTGCACTTGGGGACACTATCAAAGTTTGCCCATTTTTTCGGACTGACTGACCTTAATTTCTTAAAGTAATGATGGCCACTCATTTTTCTTTACTTAGCTGCTTTTTTCTTTCTATAATACAAATTCTAACAGTCTATTCAGTAGGACTATCAGCTGTGTATCCGCCAGACTTCTGCACAACACAACTGATGGTCCCAACCCCATTTATAAGGCAAGAAATCCCACTTATTAAACCTGACAGGGCACACCTGTGAAGTGAAAACCATTTCTGGTGACTACTACTTGAAGCTCATCAAGAGAATGCCAAGAGTGTGCAAAGCAGTCATCAAAGCAAAAGGTGGCTACTTTGAAGAACCTAGAATATAAGACATATTTTCAGTTGTTTCACACTTTTTTGTTAAGTATATAATTCCACATGTGTTAATTCATAGTTTTGATGCCTTCAGTGTGAATGTACAATTTTCATAGTCATGAAAATACAGAAAAATCTTAAAATGAGAAGGTGTGTCCAAACTTTTGGTCTGTACTGTGTATATATATATATATATATATATATACTGTATATTTATAAATACACACATGGTCAAAATTGTTGGTACCCCTCGTTTAATGAAAGAAAAACCCACAATGGTCACAGATATAACTTGAATCTGACAAAAGTAATAATAAATTAAAAATCTATGAAAATGAACAATGAATGAACAAATGAAAGTCAGACATTGCTTTTCAACCCTGCTTCCACAGAAGTAAAAAAAAAAAAAATAAACTCATGAAATCGGCCTGGACAGAAATGATGGTACTCTTAACTTAATATTTTGTTGAACAACCTTTTGAGGCAATCCCTGCAATCAAACGATTCCTGTAACTGTCAATGAGACTTCTGCACCTCTCGACAGGTATTTTGGCCCACTCCTCATGAGCAAACTGCTCCAGTTGTCTTGTGTTTGAAGGTTGCCTTTTCCAGACGGCATGTTTCAGCTCTTTCCAAACATGTTCAATAGGATTTAGGTAAGGGCTCATAGAAGGCCACTTCAGAATAGTCCAATGTTTTCCTCTTAGCCATTCTTGGGTGTTTTTAGCTGTGTGTTTTGAGTCATTATCCTGTTGCAAGACCCATAACCTATGACTGAGACCAAGCTTTCGGACACTGGGCAGCACATTTCTCTCTAGAATCCCTTGATTGTCTTGAGAATTTATTGTACCCTGCACAGATTCAAGACACCCTGTGCCAGATGCAGCAAAGCAGCCCCAGAACATAACAGCGCCTCCTCCATGTTTCACAGTAAGGGCAGTGTTCTTTTCTTGATATGCTTCATTTTTCCGACTGTGAACATAGAGCTGATGTGTCTTGCCAAAAAGTTCCATTTTTGTCTCATCTGTCCATAGGACATTCTCCCAGAAGCTTTGTGGCTTGTCAACATGTAGTTTGGCAAATTCCAGTCTGGCTTTTTTATGATTTTTTTTTTCAACAATGGTGTTCTCCTTGGTCGTCTCCCATGAAGTCCACTTTGGATCAAATAACGACGGATGGTGCGATCTGACACTGATGTTCCTTGAGCTTGAAGTTCACCTTTAATCTCTTTAGAAGTTATCCTGGGCTCTTTTGTTACCATTCGTATTATCCATCTCTTTAATTTATCATAAATTTTCCTCCTGCGGCCACGTACGTCCAGGGAGGTTGGCTACAGTCCAATGGATCTTACATTTCTGAATAATATGAGCAACTGTAGTCACAGGAACATCAAGCTGTTTGAAGATGGTCTTATAACCTTTACCTTTAACATGCTTGTCTATAATTTTCATTCTAATCTCCTGAGACAACTCTTTTCCTTTGCTTCCTCTGGTCCATGTTGAGTGTGGTACACACCATGTCACCAAACAGCACTGTATCTGTAGCCCTATATACAGGCCCACTGACTGATTACAAGATTTTAGACACCTGTGACGCTAATTAGTGGACACAACTTGATTAAACATATCCCTTTTGTCACATTATTTTCAGGGGTACCATCATTTCTGTCCAGGACTATTTCATGAGTTTTACATTTTAAAAAATTCTGTGGAAGCAGGGTGGAAAAGCAATGTTTGACTTTTATTTGTTAATTTTCATAGATTTTTAATTTATTATTCATTTTGTCAGATTCAAGTTATTTCTGTGACCATTGTGGGTTTTTCTTTCAGTAAACAAGGGGTACCAACAATTTTGACCACCCGTGTGTATGTATGCATATATATTTTCTTTTCTTGTGCAAAAGTGGTAAAACATAAAAAAAAAGAAAATCTCTATGAATTGGGTATGACCATGGTCATATCAAACCACACAGTAAAGTTAAATTGTACATTATACTGCATGATGAATCCTAAAAAAAATCATTCCTACCAAAACTGGTATAAAATGTGATCAAAAGTATGTACCCCAAAGTAGCTCCAGTCAAAATTACAGCTCATCTTGCAAAATACGAGCCCTCACATAGCAATTTCTAAGGAAAGTTATGGGTCTCAGAAAATGGCTACCAATATTTTTTTGTCTAAGAAGACAAAAATATAAGAATTGACATGAAAATGTTAAATTTACAGCTCTTAACATGATCACACAAAGTTTATTTATTGTACAATAATAAAAGTATATAATTATATTGCCGCAATTGTATCGAGCCACTGAATACAGTCCTGCAGCACGTGACTGAGTAAAATTTAAAATGTAAATAACAGCGGCAGAATTGCTACTTTGTTTATTAATTTTGTTTCTCTCCATAAAGAGTTAATCAAAGTAAATAAAGTCTAGGCACTCCAAAATGGTTCCAGTGACAAATAAAACAAGCCCTCATATGGCTACATTGATACAAAAAATAGCTCCTGCATTTGAAAAAAAGAAAAACAATTGTTTGCCTTTAAGCCCTGGAGGTTGAAGCCTATTTTGAGGCTTTATCCCCAAGGGTTTAATGGCAACTCATAGATTGATAGGCTAACTGCACAGGGACAATTTATTTTGCCCACTTATTTACATGAAAAGGATCAATGGCAGAACCATGTGCATGGGTCCTGTATTGAAGGCATACTGAACTGTTCTAGGGAGCCGTCGGCACTACATATACTGAAGAGCAAAAGGGTAACAATTAGTGCTGTGCAAACGTGCTCGGGTAAGGCATTCACAAACATGCAACCCCCAACATGCAGCCGCGGCGACGCGAACATATTTTGCGAGAACGCCGAAGATACTCGGTTAGGACTCGAGCATACTCGGACAACGCCTTTGTGAAGATACAGCTTCTAATCTTAATTACCCAGACATCTAGATTTATTAAGCCAAGAGAAATACACTATTATGTTTGTGTTGACTTGTAAATGTATGTGTATTTCTGTGGCTGGTCAAGAAGGACATACTATTTGTATAACCCTGATTGTTGTCTTCTCTTGGGTCTGTGAACAATGATGTTTGTTAATATGCTAATTACATATTATACTAAAGCCAGCTGAATGTTGATTTAAAGAGCCCCCTGCTATACCAACTATGTAAATTGATTAGCTCAAACAATGAGACCTGAGTGAGCCCTGCACCTTTACCTATGACCTGTGACATGACCTTAGCTACATATGTAAATATAAAAAAAGGTTTTTCTATCCTGTTAAAAAGAGATTTGAAACAAGAGAATAGAAAGAGACTTTACAAGGAGAATCAAAGATCAGACTCTCGTGAGACCATCAGCTTGGTAGCATAGCTTTATCCAAAGACACACAGATTTGGATTCCACACGATTCCAGCCTAAGGGTATGTGGCCCTGACTGGAAAAATACAGATGTGCTCCATTGACCATCAGATAACCCATGGATACATTTGAGGAGACCAGGTTGGGATGATGAAGTCACCTGGCCCCATGGATATGTTGTTTGGGGTTGCCAGGTGGGACCCTCTGGTCGCCTGGAACCCATGGAGACATTCGGAGAAGCTAGATGGAGACATTCGGAGAAGCCAGATTGAGACCAGCCATTCATCTGGTCCCATGGAAACTCTCGGAGAGGCAATGGTGGGACCCTCGGGTCTCCTGGCCTTGTACCTCGATGGACTGCTAGCTTCCTAAGCTTGCCGCTACCTTCTCTCTGTAAGGTCCCGCCAGAAACAGGGGGATACTGATTGAGGTAGTTGGCCCTGGAAGTCCCAAAGTGTAATGTTGTACCATCTTGTGTATTAGCTGGGACGGTTTTATGTGTTTATTGTCCATTTGGTGGTTTAATAAAATATTGCCATGCTGTTTTACCCTCACCCTGTGTTGTCTGAGTAGTATTACGCCCACAAAAGACCCCGTGTCTTCACAGCCTTATACGAGCACGTTCGCGCAACACTAGTAACAATTTTTTGAACTTTTGACTTTCAGGCTCCATATCTCACCATCCACTACTGCTTCAAACATTAGACTACCATTATTTTACAGACAATCATCTTGGCTATCTCATACATAAATTTGACTTGCAACTATTTAGCATATGATTAGTTATGCAGATTCTTGTCATGTCACTGCATTGTTACTGCTTTGCTCCTGGTGGTGTGAAAATCTTTTTCTTCCTGTATACTAAAAATGACAACCCGTTCTCACATTCCCTAATAGCTCAGTTTGTTATTAGGAGCACCCATGAAGAAGATTTCCCAAGAAAAGAGAAACAGCTCCATCCAGCTCAGTGATAGCGGTCTCTCGGCCAAGAAAATTGCCAAACTACATCATATGGGGCCAGGGCATTGGACCAGGGGCATAGGGCCAGGGGTATTGGACCAGGCGAATGGGGCCAACACAAGGGACATAAGGGCCAGCACAAGGGACATAAGAGCCAGCACAAAGGAAATAGGGGCCAGCACCAGGGACATAGGGGCCCAAGATGTGGGACATTATAAATTAAAGGGACCAGGTTGAGGGACTTAATTACTGTATGGAGGCCAAAATAAGGAATCTACATTATTAGCTTATGGTGGCAAGTGGACAAACATAATTACTGTAGGTGCTAATTATGGAAAATTATTGCTGTAACAATTTATTTTTTAGAATACTGTTTTCAATGGGAGGAACAAAAGGGAGGTAGTGTTAATGTGCAGGGTGCCACTATGTCACCTTTTTTCTTCATCTTGCGTAGTCAATAAGTTAGAGAATAAGTGTAGAATGTGCTTTAGAAGTGATCAGCAATTGATAACTGGTATTTTCTGCAGAGAGGAGTCCTGGCTGGAAGAAATGATGGTGGTCTGTGCCAGATGAAGAAGAAAAGTGAAAATGAAGAACTTAAAATAGAGACGTCACTGGTAAGTCAATGTGTGACCTGTACACTTACATTGTACACTATATACTATATACAGAGCTCCTGTGTATATTGTAATTGGTGAGTCACTGTATTACCTGCACACTTACACTATACACTGTATACTATACACAGAACTCCTGTGTATAATGTAACCATTGGTAATAACAGTGTTGTTAGTTTTGTGTTTTTTATGTATGATCAGTATTGTAATATTCGGTCACTATGTTGTAATATGTGGTCCGGTCATGGTGTGGCAGTATTTATCCCCGTATGTGTTATTATTTGGTCTCTATGTGGTCTAGTCACAGTGTGGTGGTATTTCTCCCTTGTATGTGGAAATTTTTGGTTGCTATATGCTGGTAAAATGTAGTCCAGTCATGATGTGGTGGTATTCCTCCCTTGTATGTGGAATTGTTTGTCACTATATGCTGGTAACATCTGGTCTGGTCACGGTGTGGCGGTATTTCTGCATTGTTCAGTATGTGGTATTATTTGTCACTATGTGGTGGTAATATGTGGTCTAGTCACGGTGTGGCTGTAGTTATCCCTAGTATGTGGAATTAATTGATCGCTTTATGCTGGTAATATCTGGTCTGGTCATGGTGTGGCGGTATTTCTCCCTTGTATGTGGTAGTATTGGTCTTGGAACAGTGGATTGTGTTGTGTATGGTGGTCAATTGTTCTCGCTGATATTAATTAGGAGATGATTCTTTATTTCCTTTAGAGATTAAATACTTGGAAGAAGATGCACTTACAGGGGTTCTCCGGTGAAAACAAGTAATCGCCTCTCCACTGGATAAGTGATAACTTGTTGATTGGTGGTTGTCTGACTGCTGGGACCTGCACCTATCGGCAGAATGTGGAGCTTTTATCCCCATTAGACTGGAGTAGCATGTGCAACTTGACCCTTGATCCATTCATTCCTTCAGTGGCTTCAAGCGATGCACTTGTTTTTTCGGGAAGCCTCAAAGAGAATGAATGAAGCTGTGGTCAGATGTACCACCTGCTGCTGCATTTTAAAATAGGGATAAAGTGTCATGTCAGGCATATGCAAATTGCCTCTTCAGAAAAAAAGAGGAATTGAACTCTATAGCGTCACCTATTGGAAGCAGCAATCCTACAAGTCACAATCAACCCTTTAATGAGTCGTGCAATATGACTTAGGATAATAGCCAAATCAGAATCTCAATTTGCAGACACGGAGTTTTGGGCTTTGGGTCCTCATCAGTGCAAAGTAAGAGAACTGATTAGGCTAGATGACAGGCTCTGGACTGAGGTCTAAGGGTAACGTTTCTCCTTGTGGAGAGTGACATACCAGCTCTGGCATGTCAAGGTAAGGAGGCTTATTCGCCGTGCAATGCTCCACTGGGAAAATTAATATACAAATTGCCTTTTCAGAGAAAAAGAGGACTTGAACTCTTATGTCAGGCATAAAACTTTGTCATTCTTCTGATTGGTGCGATTTCCAATGGTTGGACCCAACCGATCAATAAGTTATCACCTATCCTGTGGAGCCCATGGATCGGTGTGTTTTAACAAAAGAACCTCTTTAATGCAAACTACCATAATTGTACATCCCAGTAATAGTGGCATACAGTAGATGTGCAGGAGCCACCTGTGTTTTACAGTCAATGCTCTACCATAACAGTGATACCAGAGAACAGGTATTTGCTGTAGGGTAGGCCCCTAGAGTCAATTCCTCCTGTGGACTCCAGACACCCCAGTCTGAAGCTGGTAGTCTCACATTCGAAGCAGTAGTGGATAGTAACATACGGACCCTGAAAGTCAAAAGTTCAAAACATTGTTACCCTTTTGCTCGCCATACTACAAAATAAGTATTACAGTGAACCATGTTAAAAATTTTACATACTATGTGTTCATGTGGAATTAAACAGAAAAACCTCTACGAAAATGGAGACATACAGTATAGAGCTATAGTAGAAAACAAAAGCAAGTTGTAGGCTGCACACAGCCATAACACTGTTGTATGTAAAAGAATAATGCTTACAATGCAAGACAATAAGAATATTGTTGTATATATACATATAATGGACTCCGACATACAGTAGTGCTTTAAAGTTTGTAAACCCTCCAGAATATTCTATATTTCTGCATAAATTTTACCTAAAACTACATTAGGTGTTCACACAAGTTCTAACAGTGGATATAGAGAACAAAATCAAACAAGCTAGTAAAAAAATATGACCTATGATTCAGTGGGAATTAATGTACTGCTATACTAGAGTTACTACCTCTATGTCGATAACTTCTACACTGGCATACCACTCTTAGTTTCTCTCTGTTTGAGGTACTGCAACATGCAGTGGCTTCCCTAGGTCACTAACTGGGCAACTACTTAAAAAGGGTGACAGCAGGTCCCGATGTACAGTAGCGACAACCTACTGGTGGTCAACTATAAGTACAGTGGCATGTAAAAGTTTGGACTCCTCTGGTCAAAATGACTGTGTTTGTGAACAGTTAAGTAAGTTGAAGATGAAATGATCTCTAAAAGGCCTAAAGTTAAAGATGACACATTTCCTCTGTATTTTAGGCAAACAAATGTATATGGTCTTTTCTTTTTCATTTTAAAAATTAGAAAAAGTAAAATGGGCTGATGCAAAAGTTTGGGCACCCTTGGAGATGAAGATCCCAGCTTTAAAAAAACCCAGCCTCCTCTAACCTTGTGCCAAAAAACAGCAGCCATGGGTTCTTCTAAGCAGCTGCCTAGCACTCTGAAAATTAAAATGGTGGAGGTCCACAAAGCAGTAGGCTATAAGAAGATAGCAAAGCCTTTTCAACTTGCCCTGTCCTCAGTTCAAAATGTAATTAAGAAATGGCAGTTAAAAAGAACAGTGGAGGTCAAGATAAGGTCTGAAAGACCAAGCACAATTGCAGTGAGAGCTGCTAATAGGATTGCTAGAGGGACAAATCAGAATCCCCACTTGACTGCAAAAGACCTTCAGAAAGATTTAGCAGACTCTGTTGTGGTACATTGTTCTACTGTTCAGAGACACCTGCACAAATATTACCTTCATGGAAAGTCATCAAAAGAAAACCTCTCCTGCGTCCTGATCATAAAATTCAGCGTCAGAAGTATGCAAACGAACATCTAAATAAGCCTGATGCATTTTGGAAACAAGTCCTTTGGACCGATGAGATTAAAATAAAAAATTTTTGGCCAAAATGATCAAAGGTATGTGTGGAGAAGAAAAAGTACAGAATTTCTGGAAAAGAACACCTTGCCAACTATTAAGCATAGGGGTGGATCAATCATGCTTTGGGATTGTGTTGCGGCCAATGGCACGGGGAACATTTCATGGGTAAAGGGAAGATTGGATTCAATTAAATTTCAACAAATTCTTGATGCAAACATAAGACCATCTGTAAAAAAGCTAAAGTTGAAAACAGGATGGCTTCTACAAATGGATAATGATCCTAAAGACAAGTCAAAATCCACAATAGACTACCTCAAAAGGCATGAGCTAAAGGTTTTACAATGGCCCTCGCAGTCCCCTGATCTGAAAATCATTTAAAATCTGTGGCTAGACCTCAAAATAGCAGTGCATGCAAGACGACCCAGGAATCTCACAGAACTGGAAGATGACTTTTCCAAGGAAGAATGGATGAAAATCCCTCAAAGAAGAATTAGAAGACTCTTGGCTGGCTACAAAAACGTTCACAGGCTGTGATACTTTCTAAAGGTAGTGCTACTAGGCACTAACCATTGCATCGGCCCATTTTCCTTTTTGTAATTTTTAAAATGTAAAAGATGAAAATATATACCTTTCTTTGCCTAAAATACAAAGGAAATGTGTCATGTTTAACTTTAGGCCTTTTAGAGATCATTTCATCTTCAACTTGCTTAACTGTTCACAATAACAGTAATTTTGACCCGGGGTGCCCAAACCTTTACATGCACAAGAGAGATATCCTTATATTAATCACAATACGTGGAAAATGGAAGCATTCCCACCATTGTGGGACGTGCCTCTATATGGTCCTCCAAACCAGATTTCACCCTAAGATACAATAAGAACATAGGACAAGTTGATATCTCAGAACAAGTCCTCAAGCCTGACAGTACCATGCAAAAAGAACAAAAGTATGCTACAAAAGCTGGCCCTGAATATCTTACAGATGGCTCTCTAAAAGGGAAGAGTCAGAAGGCCGTATAACTCAGACAAGGATCGCAACACAATGGACTTGGACTGGCCGTCAGCTCTCCTGACCCGATGTGACAGCTGCATAGAAATACATGACGCTATGATGCTCGGTTCGAGAGAGCCGATGGCCAGTAAAAGCACTGCATTGTGATCCTCATCAGAGTTATACTGCCATCCGACTCTTCCCTTACACCTACCTGTTATCCCAATATGCAGGCCAGACTGACACATTCCTTTAGTTTCAAGGGGTAGTAATCAAGGCCCTAGTATTTCGAAGTAAAGAAGGTGTGGGGACAATACTTATGGAACTAAATGTGCCTGTATTGTACCATTGCAACATTTCCACAGTGAGGTCTTTCAAACTGCAAGGAGAGGAGAGGGTGCAAAAAAAGTGTAGTCTGTTTCAAAAAGGGGAATAAGGACATCATTTATCAGTATGACTCCTACCCCTATAGACCTGTGTCCCACACATGCATGAATTATGAATTTTATTTAGTCTGTCATTACACCTCCTTATTATACCCTGATGTATTCAACACATCTTACTTATGCCATCACAAAAAATTAGAATTTCTCATGTTCAAAGCCAATGTTATAAACTTTTGTGAAGCACCTGTGGGTTCAAAAAGGTATCTATACCCCTATATAAATGACATGAGGGGTATAGTTTCTAAAATGGGGTCACTCGTGGGGCAGTTTCTGCTGTTTTGGCAATGCAAAATTGTGTCCCCAACCTATTCTAGCCAAAAATGCACTCCAAAAGTTAAATAGCTCTCTAGCCCTTCCAAGCTTTGCCGTGTACCCAAATGGTAGTTTTCGACCATATGTGGCGTATCAGCGTACTCATGAGAAAGTGCACAACAAACTGAGGAAACCAATTACTCCCATTACCCTGTGAAAATTAAAAATTTGGGAGTAAAGTAACATTTTTGTGGAAAAAATGTAATTTTAATTTTTTCATCCTATTTGTGTTAATTCCCGTGAGGCACCTCAAAGGTTAACAAACTTCCTGAATGTGGTTGTGAATATTTTGAGGGTGTCATTTTTAAAATGGGGGTTTTCTACAATATACCGTAGATCCCTCAAAGTCATTTAAAAAATGAAGTGATCCCTAAAAAACAAGTTTTGTAAATTCCATTGAAAAAATGAAAAATTGCTGTAAAACTTTAACTCTTATAACATCCTAACCAAAAAAAATTGTGTTTTTAAAAAGATGCTTACATAAACTTGACATATGGGAAATGGTATTTATTAACAGCTTTGTGCAGTATGGCTATTTGTTTTAAGGGCATAAAAATTAAAAGTTTGAAAATTGCAATATTTTTTTTTACATTTTTCCTGTAAGAATGATTGGAGAAGAAAAAGTGAGCGCTACCATATGCCTGTATACTGCCTGCAGTAAAGCATCCTGAGACCATTCAAGTGTGAGGTTGCATTTCATGCAAGGGAGTGCACTCATAATTTTGCCTAAGAAAACTGCCAAGAATAAAGAATGGTACCTAAACATCCTCAAAGAGCAAATTGATGAGGTGCAATGATTTTCCAGCATGATGGAGCACCATCTCGCAAGGCAAAAGTGCTAAGTAAGTGGCTTGGTAAACAAAACATTGATATTTTGGGTCCATGCCTGGAATACTCCTTAGATCTCAATCCCATTGAAAACCTGTGGTCAATCCTCAAAAATTGGGTGAAAAAACAAAAAAACAGAAATTGTGATAAACTCCAAGCACTGATTACGTAAGAATGGGCTGTCATCAGTCAAGATTTGGCCCAGAAGCTGATATCCAGAAAGCCAGGGAAAATTGCAGAAATCTTGCATCAACTTGATGTATTTGTCAAAAATTTAAAAACTTGAAATGTTTATAATTGTACTTTAGCAACCAAAGAAACATATGACTAATAGATCTAAAAACAATGAAGCAGCAAACTACCGTATGTGAAAATCAAAATATGTGTCAGTCACCAAACTATTTGGCCCCCACTGTATAGGCTGATATCTGTACTCCAGGCACCCCACACAGTCTAACTGCTTTCTCCCTTCTGAAACCAAAACACTCCCTTGTATACAACCTCCTTTGTTCCCTCCTACCAGCATTGTGGAACAGTGAGTGCTTGGGCGCCACAACACACATTAGCATCTAGCTCTTCCTGAGTCTGGCCCTCTTGTTAGTTTGCAGCCAGATAACTTTCATACACACACACCCATACACTTACAGCAATATGAACACACGTTAATATGTTATTAAAGTGATAAACTTACGGTTATTTTGTATAAGTGGAAAGGATGATACAACCCTGTTCAAAACAAGGGTCTAAGTGGTAGCGTTTCTTCTTATGGAGAGTGACACACCAGCTCTGGCACGTCAAGGTAAGGAGGCTTATTCGCCGTGCAATGCTCCTCTGGGAAATTTAATATACAAATTGCCTCTTCGGAGAAAAAAAGAGGACTTGTACTCTATAGCGCCACCTATTGGAAGTAGGATTGCTACTTCCAATAGGTGGCGCTATAGAGTTCAAGTCCTCTTTTTCTCCGAAGAGGCAATTTGTGTTCAAAACAAGAGAGAGGTGCTGTAGTGCACACAAAAAAAAACATTGTCTTAACTTTATGACCTCTCAAAAGTTAGACTCTTATTCATCTTCTCAAAATAAATAAACTTTCAGAGTTGAGATTCACATTCCTAAAAAGTGAAGTGGCAATGCATCACATACTTAAGACCCCCATACACAGTAGACTAATGTCAGTCGAACCCACTAATATCGGTGGGTTTGGCTGACATTCTAATATATATGAGGGCGTCCGCCGACTGGTGGTCAGGGGAATAGTCGATCGGGCATGTCCGATTAAAGGCTACCAATCATTTTGTACTCCCATAGGTAAGCCCCCTCATGGCTGCCTCATAGAGAGCACAGGTGACAGGTTGAACGAGTGCTCCTGTGTATGGGAGAGTCAACTGAGATGGCTGTTGCAAAACCTACAAAAGACAAAAAATATATCACATACCCTACCATCATTATATATAAACTAGATGGTGGCCCGATTCTAACGCATCGGGTATTCTAGAATATGTATGCGGCCGACCGGGCGAAATCAGCAGAACGTTGTTTAAATTTGCCGCCAAAATTGCTGATTGGTCACGGCCGGCAACCGCGACCAAGCAGCAAAACGGTGTTTAAATTTGGAGGCAATATCGGTGATTGATCGCGGGTGGCGGCCGCGACCAATCAGCGAACTGTGTTAGTGAGAACCGGAGAGCTTGTTTAAATTTGGCGATAAAATCGCTGATTAGTCGCGACCGCGACCAATCAGCAAAATGGTGTTTAAATTTGGCGCCAATATCGCTGATTGGTCGCGGCCGGCCACCGTGACCAATCAGCAGAGCGGTGTTTAAATTTGGCGCCAATGTCGCTGATTGGTCCAATCAGCAGAGCTTGTTTAAATTTGGCGTCAATCTCGCTGATTGGTTGCAGCTGGCGGCCGCCACCAATCAGCAGAGCGTTGTTTAAATTTGGCGAAAATCCCGCTGATTGGTCGCGGTCGGCTGGCGGCTGCAACCAATCAGCAGAGCGTGGTTTAAATTTGGCGCCAACAATGCTGATTGGTCGCGGCCAGCGACCAATCAGCAGAGCGGGGTTTAAATTTTCCGTCCATATCGCTGATTGGTCGCGGGCGTCGACCGCGACCAATCAGCGTCGTATTAGTGAGGACCGGGGAGCGGCGCTGCCTGTGCGGCTACTTCCGCTGCGAGAAGCTGGGAGATGAACGGCTACTCGCAGCAGAAGCATCCCGACCGGCGGCGCCGCTCCCCGGTCCTCCGTTCACACTTGCCCTCCGGAGATCAGCGGGCCAAGCCGCTGACCTCCGTCCGGCAGATGAGCCGCTAACGGCCGCCATCTTTTTCTTAAATCCCGCGTCGCTGATTGGCCGCGGCCGGACCAATCAGCGACGCGGGATTTCCTGGACAGACAGACAGACGGGATAAGACGATTATATATATATATAGATGTAAAGCAAAGTTGCATATGAAATATAGGGTACTTAGTGAACTATTTTTGATCAAAAAAAGTATACAAGCAGTCCCACCAGCGACAAGGTGACCCTAATTGGGACGGTCCTACACTGTCTATATTAAAAACCTTACTGTATATCAAAGTTGAAGTAATGCATATAAAAGGGTAGACAAATAGAACTGGGTCCCAAAATTAGACCACCTAAGCCCGTGGTAAGCTACATATATACTGACCAACTCAACAAGGGGGATGCCACACCCCTAATTTGCACAGAATGCAAACAAGACAAAAAGCCAAGCAATGTGAACTGAGGTCTAAGATGGTACACATGCAAGAAATAAAAGCATGTTCACACTAGCAAAAAGATACAAAACCTACAAAAGACAAAAAATATATCACATACCCTATCATCATTATATATAAATGTAAAGCAAAGTTGCATATGAAATATAGGGTACTTAGTGAACTATTTTTGATCAAAAAAAGTAGTCTACCCTTTTATATGCATTACTTCAACTTCATATGCAACTTTGCTTTACATTTATATTTAATGATGGTAGGGTATGTGATATATTTTTTGTCTTTTGTAGGTTTTGTATCTTTTTGCTAGTGTGAACATGCTCTTATTTCTTGCATGTGTACCATCTTAGACCTCAGTTCACATTGCTTGGTTTTTTGAGATGGCTGTTGGTCGAACAATCGCCAAAGCATTGTTCAGTCCACAGCCATCTAATGTGTATGTCGGGCTGGAACCTGGACTGTATAAATCTAATCTTGGCACGCTTATCAGTGTTAGGCTTAGGGTTCATTTAGACAATCGTATTTTTGGTCCATATACTTTCCCCATGCCAAGAAGACCACACATGGACCAATGCAAGTGATCGGGCTAGTTCACATATGGGGTTTAAACCTGGACCAATAATCTGTATGTAAAATTTAAAAAAAAAAAAAGTGGTATGCTCTGTTCTGATTTGTTTTTATGGATCAGGCTCAACCACTAACTCCATGGGCATGTAAGAAAACTCCGAATGCCATACAGACACCATTAATATGGCATTTGTTTTAAGGTATACATTGCAATGATTACATAGGTAATTGTGGATGTATAAAACGGATGTCATATGGTCGTCAAATTCAGACATATAAATGTAAAAAACCTGACATATAAAACACCATGGGGATAAGTTGACTCTGTTCACACTGTGTCCTCAGTGCACGTTCACCATATACACTGAAATGTCAAACAAGTGTTTACCTCTGCCACTGGCATGGTAAAAAAAATGTATCTTTGTTGGATTCATTAGTGTTGAAGAGTGCAGTGGACTAACACAAATATGTCAATGCGTCAAAAGAACCCGTTCTCCGACATGATGTCAATAGAATATTATGGATCCATACGGCAGCTTGAAAATAGCCTCACCTTCTTCCACCTTTCAGACAAAAAAGGCTGACGAGGCTGGCTTTCTTTCCAGAATGTCTGCGTACAAAACAAGCCTATTTCCCTGAGGTTGGTTTGTCTAGTTTAACTGCTTTCAGCGGTTGGTTATGAAATTGGAGTAGGAGGACCAAAAGCCACTGAATCACTGCGATGACTGGTTTTATAACTGCATTTCCTTCTTCGCTTAATTAGGGCTGCAATGGAACAGCCAGGTTACTTGCGTAGAACGCATGGAAGTAGAGTTTATGATAATATTATTTAGCACAGGATGGATGTCAACATTTTTATTGTAAGTACAAATGTAGTTGAAGTGGATGCATCACTTTTGGTAGTTTTTTTATTATTAAAACAAAATAGTAAAATGTATTTTTTTTCCTAATCGGTTTTCTGACTGTAGAATGTTCTCTTCTGTTTTCTGTACATGATTTTGAGGGAGATCATCTCGCCTGAGCTTCTGCTAACTGCATTCAGAGACATGCTTTACAGCAACTACATGGACCATAAGGATCCACAGATTGGAGATGTACATTGACTTCTATGAGAGTGTTGTGGGCATGCTCTGTGGTCTGTCCAGAGAGTGGGAGGAGGTGAGCTGTGACTATCACCTACTATGAATAGTGAAATCCTTTGTTATCTTTATATAGGTGTTATACTTCATCATAATCCTGCCTGTGATGATGAGATGACTACTGAAAAGTGATCTGTACAGAACATGAAGTACAAGTCAAATTGTAGGCGTAGTGCCAGTGTGAAAATCATCAGTTTTTAACCCTTTCTCGCAGCTGCTAATTTTATTTTTTGGATTTTTTCCTTCCTCTTTTTCAGAGTTCTGGTTTTCTTTAAATGATATGGCAGAATGACGGCTTGTTTTTTTGCTAGACTAGTAGTTTGAATGACATTACTAAATTTACAATGTAATGTAGTGAAAAACTTGAAAACATTCTAAGTGAGGTGAAATGAAGAAAAAAACGTTGCCATTGTTTTTTGGGTTTAATTTTTATGGCTTTCACTGTACAATGAAGATGACCTTTTAACTTGATTCTGCAGGTCAGAACGAACATGGCGATACCAAATTTATAGTTTTGTTTTTAGATTTTACGGCTTTTAAATATGTAAAACTTTTCTTTAATGGTTTGGAATCTGTGGAGCTATTGTTTTCTGTTATCACGATATTAGGTTTCAGTATGAGATATTGTGAATAGTGTTGAGCCACCCCGTAGTGTTCGGGTTCGGTTCGGTTCGTTGAACACCGGGATGTTCGAGGAACTGTTCGTCGAACTGTTCGTCGAACACCTTAGAACACCGTCGAACACCGTTAAAACCAATGGCAGGCAAACAAAAACACATAGAAACACATAGAAAACACCTTCAAAGGTGTCCAAAAGCTGACAAACTGCTCAGAAGACGCTTTCTTTAAAAAAGCCGGCCGGCAATTCAGCAGCGGCATACACCGGTACCCGACAATTTAGACAAGAAGGAATAGAGCCTCACACATAGATTAGATAGATAGAAACATGTCAGTCACATATATATGAAGTACAGTGACAGTGTTGCTTACTGTACTTGTCATTTAGTGTAAAGGATTTATTAAAAAATATAATAGTGTTTTCATGCACTGTCTCTTTAAAAAAGCCGGCCGACAATTCAGCATCTGTACCCGACAATTTATAACAGACAGAATAGAGCATCACACATAGATTAGATAGATAGAAACATGTCAGTCACATATATATGAAGTACAGTGATAGTGTTGGTTACTGTACTTGTCATTTAGTATTAAAATAAAGGATTTATTATTAAAAAAAATTGGCGTGGGGTTCCCCTTAATTTTAGTCTCTAGCGGAGGTTAAGCAGACAGCTGGGGCAGATGTTTGAAGCCTGGGAAGGGGGTAATACCCACGGAGCTTCCCAGGCTACTAATATGAGCCCCCAGCTGAATACATAGCCTTTACTAGCTATTAAAATGGGGGACCCCCCCAAAAAAATGACGTGGGGTCCCCCCTAATTTAATAGCTAGCAAAGGCTAGGCAGACAGCTGGGGGCTGATATTAATAGCCCAGGAAGGGAGCCATGAATATTGGCCCCCTCCCAGGCTAGAAACACCAGCCGTCAGCCGCCCCAGAAATGGCGCATTCATAGGATGCGCCAATTCTGGCACTTAGCCTCGCTCTTCCACGCTGCCCTGTAGCGGTGGCAGGGGTTAATAGGGCTGGGGTTGATGTCAGCTTATAATGCCAGCTGACATCAAGCCCAGGTTAGTAATGGAGAGGCGTCTATAAGACACCCCCATTACTAACCCCATAGTCAAAGTTAAAAGAAAACACAAACACCCAGAATAAAGTCCTTTAATTGAAATAAAGACACAATCCTTTATTGTTCTAAATTAAACCATACTTACCATCACGCCCATTCCAGCTGAAGCCAACGATCTCCTGCAATAAAAGAAAAATAATAAAGCAACCTCATCCTTACCTTTCCATGGTTCCCACGACAGCTTCAGCTCTACTACATCGAGATGACAGGCTGGACCGCAGCAGAACGCTGCCATCCAGCCTGTCATCCCGCAGACACTGAGAAGCGCAGGCATGCTTGCGCTCTGCAGTGTCTGGCTGTGACGGCATAAAGATGAGACGAGTTCATGTCCAATGAACTCGGCGCACCTCATGCACGTCACTGACAGCGTGGGAAAATTCTCACGCTGAAGCGCTGAGTGCAGGAGAATTCTCCCACGCTGTCAGTGACGTGCATAAGGTGAGCTCATGTCCAATGAACTCAGCTCACCTCCTGCACGTCACTGACAGCGTGGGAGAATTCTCCTGCACTCAGCGCTTCAGCGTGAGAATTCTCCCACGCTGAAGCGCTGAGTGCAGGAGAATTTTCCCACGCTGTCAGTGACGTGCATAAGGTGAGCTCATGTCCAATGAACTCAGCTCACCTCCTGCACGTCACTGACAGCGTGGGAGAATTCTCCTGCACTCAGCGCTTCAGTGTGAGAATTCTCCCACGCTGAAGCGCTGAGTGCAGGAGAATTTTCCCACGCTGTCAGTGACGTGCATGAGGTGAGCCGAGTTCATTGGACATTAACTCGGCTCATCTGGATGCCCTCACAGAGAGACACTGTGGAGCGCAAGCAAGCCTGCGCTTCTCAGTGTCTGCGGGATGACAGGCTGGATGGCAGCGTTCTGCTGCGGTCCAGCCTGTCATCTCGATGTAGCAGAGCTGAAGCTGTCATGGGAACCATGGAAAGATAAGGATGATGTTGCTTTATTATTTTTCTTTTATTTCAGGAGATCGTTGGCTTCAGCTGGAATGGGCGTGACGGTAAGTATGGTTTAATTTAGAACAATAAAGAATTGTGTGTTTATTTCAATTAAAGGACTTTTTTCTGGGTGTTGTGTTTTTTTTAAATACTTTACTAGAAATTCATGGTGGTCATGTCTAATATTGGCGTGACCCCATGAATTTTGGGATTAGGGCCAGCTGATAATGCCAAGCTGGCCCTAACCCCTTTATTACCCAGTGAGCCACCGCATCAGGGCCCTGGATGAGTTGGGTACAGCGCCAGAAGATGGCGCTTCTATGAACGCGCCATTTTCCGGGGTGGCTGCGGACTGCAATTTGCAGCGGGGGTGGCCCAGAAAGCTTGGGCCTCCCTGCGCTGCGGATTCCAGCCCCCAGCTGCATAGTTGTACCTGGCTGGACACAAAAACAGGGCGAAGCCCCACGTCAATTTTCTTTAAATTATTTCATGAAATAATTAAGAAAAAAGGGCTTCCCTATATTGTTGTGTCCGGCCAGGTACAAATAGGCAGCTGGTGGTTGGGGGCAGCCCGTTCCTGCCTGCTGCACCTGACTGGACACAAATATAGTGCGAAGCCCCACGTCAATTTTTTTTTAATTATTTCATGAATTTCCTGAAATAATTTAAAAAAATTGAAGTGGGGCTTCGCACTATATTTGTGTCCAGCCAGGTACAGCAGGCAGGAATGGGCTGCCCCCAACCACCAGCTGCCTATTTGTACCTGGCCGGGCACAACAATATAGGGAAGGCCTTTTTTTCTTAATTATTTCATGAATTTCATGAAATAATTAAAAAAAATTGAAGTGGGGCTTCGCACTATATTTGTGTCCAGCCAGGTACAGCAGGCAGGAACGGGCTGCCCCCAACCACCAGCTGACTATTTGTACCTGGCCGGACACAACAATATAGGGAAGACCTTTTTTTCTTAATTATTTCATGAATTTCATGAAATAATTAAAAAAAAAATACGTGGGGCTTCGCCCTATTTTTGTGTCCAGCCAGGTACAACTAGGCAGCTGGGGGCTGGAATCTGCAGCGCAGGGAGGCCCAAGCTTTCTGGGCCCCCCCCACTGCAAATTGCAGTCCGCAGCCACCCCGGAAAATGACGCGTTCATAGAAGCGCCATCTTCTGGCGCTGTACCCAACTCATCCAGGGCCCTGGTGCGGTGGCTCACTGGGTAATAAAGGGGTTAGGGCCAGCTTGGTATTATCAGCTGGCCCCAAGCCCAAAATTCATGGGGTCACGCCAGTATTAGACATGACCGCCATGAATTTCTAGTAAAGTATTTAAAAAAAACACAACACCCAGAATAAAGTCCTTTAATTGAAATAAAGACACAATCCTTTATTGTTCTAAATTAAACCATACTTACCGTCACGCCCATTCCAGCTGAAGCCAACGATCTCCTGCAATAAAAGAAAAATAATAAAGCAACCTCATCCTTACCTTTCCATGGTTCCCACGACAGCTTCAGCTCTGCTACATCGAGATGACAGGCTGGACCGCAGCAGAACGCTGCCATCCAGCCTGTCATCCCGCAGACACTGAGAAGCGCAGGCATGCTTGCGCTGTGCAGTGTCTGGCTGTGACGGCATAAAGATGAGACGAGTTCATGTCCAATGAACTCGGCGCACCTCATGCACGTCACTGACAGCGTGGGAAAATTCTCACGCTGAAGCGCTGAGTGCAGGAGAATTCTCCCACGCTGTCAGTGACGTGCATAAGGTGAGCTCATGTCCAATGAACTCAGCTCACCTCCTGCACGTCACTGACAGCGTGGGAGAATTCTCCTGCACTCAGCGCTTCAGCGTGAGAATTCTCCCACGCTGAAGCGCTGAGTGCAGGAGAATTTTCCCACGCTGTCAGTGACGTGCATAAGGTGAGCTCATGTCCAATGAACTCAGCTCACCTCCTGCACGTCACTGACAGCGTGGGAGAATTCTCCTGCACTCAGCGCTTCAGTGTGAGAATTCTCCCACGCTGAAGCGCTGAGTGCAGGAGAATTTTCCCACGCTGTCAGTGACGTGCATGAGGTGAGCCGAGTTCATTGGACATTAACTCGGCTCATCTGGATGCCCTCACAGAGAGACACTGTGGAGCGCAAGCAAGCCTGCGCTTCTCAGTGTCTGCGGGATGACAGGCTGGATGGCAGCGTTCTGCTGCGGTCCAGCCTGTCATCTCGATGTAGCAGAGCTGAAGCTGTCATGGGAACCATGGAAAGGTAAGGATGATGTTGCTTTATTATTTTTCTTTTATTTCAGGAGATCGTTGGCTTCAGCTGGAATGGGCGTGACGGTAAGTATGGTTTAATTTAGAACAATAAAGAATTGTGTGTTTATTTCAATTAAAGGACTTTTTTCTGGGTGTTGTGTTTTTTTTAAATACTTTACTAGAAATTCATGGTGGTCATGTCTAATATTGGCGTGACCCCATGAATTTTGGGCTTAAGGCCAGCTGATAATGCCAAGCTGGCCCTAACCCCTTTATTACCCAGTGAGCCACCGCATCAGGGCCCTGGATGAGTTGGGTACAGCGCCAGAAGATGGCGCTTCTATGAACGCGCCATTTTCCGGGGTGGCTGCGGACTGCAATTTGCAGCGGGGGTGGCCCAGAAAGCTTGGGCCTCCCTGCGCTGCGGATTCCAGCCCCCAGCTGCATAGTTGTACCTGGCTGGACACAAAAACAGGGCGAAGCCCCACGTCAATTTTCTTTAAATTATTTCATGAAATAATTAAGAAAAAAGGGCTTCCCTATATTGTTGTGTCCGGCCAGGTACAAATAGGCAGCTGGTGGTTGGGGGCAGCCCGTTCCTGCCTGCTGCACCTGACTGGACACAAATATAGTGCGAAGCCCCACGTGAATTTTTTTTTAATTATTTCATGAATTTCCTGAAATAATTTAAAAAAATTGAAGTGGGGCTTCGCACTATATTTGTGTCCAGCCAGGTACAGCAGGCAGGAACGGGCTGCCCCCAACCACCAGCTGCCTATTTGTACCTTGCCGGACACAACAATATAGGGAAGGCCTTTTTTTCTTAATTATTTCATGAATTTCATGAAATAATTAAAAAAAATTGAAGTGGGGCTTCGCACTATATTTGTGTCCAGCCAGGTACAGCAGGCAGGAACGGGCTGCCCCCAACCACCAGCTGACTATTTGTACCTGGCCGGACACAACAATATAGGGAAGGCCTTTTTTTCTTAATTATTTCATGAATTTCATGAAATAATTAAAAAAAAAATACGTGGGGCTTCGCCCTATTTTTGTGTCCAGCCAGGTACAACTAGGCAGCTGGGGGCTGGAATCTGCAGCGCAGGGAGGCCCAAGCTTTCTGGGCCCCCCCCGCTGCAAATTGCAGTCCGCAGCCACCCCGGAAAATGGCGCGTTCATAGAAGCGCCATCTTCTGGCGCTGTACCCAACTCATCCAGGGCCCTGGTGCGGTGGCTCACTGGGTAATAAAGGGGTTAGGGCCAGCTTGGTATTATCAGCTGGCCCCAAGCCCAAAATTCATGGGGTCACGCCAGTATTAGACATGACCGCCATGAATTTCTAGTAAAGTATTTAAAAAAAACACAACACCCAGAATAAAGTCCTTTAATTGAAATAAACACACAATTCTTTATTGTTCTAAATTAAACCATACTTACCATCACGCCCATTCCAGCTGAAGCCAACGATCTCCTGCAATAAAAGAAAAATAATAAACCAACCTCATCCTTACCTTTCCATGGTTCCCACGACAGCTTCAGCTCTGCTACATCGAGATGACAGGCTGGACCGCAGCAGAACGCTGCCATCCAGCCTGTCATCCCGCAGACACTGAGAAGAGCAGGCATGCTTGCGCTCCTCAGTGTCTCGCTGTGACGGCATCCAGATGAGCCGAGGTCATGTCCAATGAACTCGGCTCACCTCATGCACGTCACTGACAGCGTGGGAGAATTCTCACGCTGAAGCGCTGAGTGCAGGAGAATTCTCCCACGCTGTCAGTGACGTGCATGAGGTGAGCTCATGTCCAATGAACTCAGCTCACCTCATGCACCTCACTGACAGCGTGGGAAAATTCTCCTGCACTCAGCGCTTCAGCGTGAGAATTCTCCCACGCTGTAAGTGACGTGCATGAGGTGAGCCGAGTTCATTGGACATGACCTCGGCTCATCTTTATGCCGTCACAGAGAGACAATGTGGAGCGCAAGCAAGCCTGCGCTTCTCTGTGTCTGCGGGATGACAGGCTGGATGGCGGCGTTCTGCTGCGGTCCAGCCTGTCATCTCGATGTAGCAGAGCTGAAGCTGTCGTGGGAACCATGGAAAGGTAAGGATGAGGTTGCTTTATTATTTTATTTTTATTACAGGAGATCGTTGGCTTCAGCTGGAATGGGCGTGACGGTAAGTATGGTTTAATTTAGAACAATAAAGAATTGTGTCTTTATTTCAATTAAAGGACTTTATTCTGGGTGTTTGTGTTTTTTTTAACTTTGACTATGGGGTTAGTAATGGGGGTGTCTTATAGAAGCCTCTCCATTACTAACCTGGGCTTGATGTCAGCTGGCATTATAAGCTGACATCAACCCCAGCCCTATTACCCCCTGCCACCGCTACAGGGCAGCGTGGAAGAGCGAGGCTAAGTGCCAGAATTGGCGCATCCTATGAATGCGCCATTTCTGGGGCGGCTGACGGCTGGTGTTTCTAGCCTGGGAGGGGGCCAATATTCATGGCTCCCTTCCTGGGCTATTAATATCAGCCCCCAGCTGTCTGCCTAGCCTTTGCTAGCTATTAAATTAGGGGGGACCCCACGTCATTTTTTTGGGGGGGTCCCCCATTTTAATAGCTAGTAAAGGCTATGTATTCAGCTGGGGGCTGATATTAGTAGCCTGGGAAGCTCCGTGGGTATTACCCCCTTCCCAGGCTTCAAACATCTGCCCCAGCTGTCTGCTTAACCTCCGCTAGAGACTAAAATTAAGGGGAACCCCACGCCAATTTTTTTAATAATAAATCCTTTATTTTAATACTAAATGACAAGTACAGTAACCAACACTATCACTGTACTTCATATATATGTGACTGACATGTTTCTATCTATCTAATCTATGTGTGAAGCTCTATTCTGTCTGTTATAAATTGTCGGGTACAGATGCTGAATTGCCGGCCGGCTTTCTTAAAGAGACGGTGCATGAAAACACTATTATTTTTTTTAATAAATCCTTTACACTAAATGACAAGTACAGTAATCAACACTGTCACTGTACTTCTTATATATGTGACTGACATGTTTCTATCTATCTAATCTATGTGTGATGCTCTATTCTTTCTATTCTAAATTGTCGGGTACCGCTGCTGAATTGCCGGCCGGCTTTTTTAAAGAGACGGTGCATGAAAACACTATTATTTTTTTTGATAAATCCTTTACGCTAAATGACAAGTACAGTAAGCAGCACTTTCACTGTACTTCGTATATATGTGGCTGACATGTTTATATCTATCTAATCTATGTGTGAAGCTCTATTCTTTCGGTTCTAAATTGTCGGGTACCGGTGTATGCCGCTGCTGAATTGCCGGCTTTTCATGTTTCACTGTTGGCACTGTTCCCATCGATTTGGGCAATCACTGTAATGCCACAACCTCCATGGCTGTGGCATTACAGTGAGTGGCAGACAATCCCTGCATGATTGGTGCTCTAAATAGCGCCAGACATGCAGGACACGCTTTTGGTGCACGAACAGTTATCGAACATAACCTCGAACAGCCGAATTTTTTGCAAATCGTTCGGGTTCGTCGAACAACTCGAACACCGCCCAAAACAGCTCGAATTTGAGATTGGCGAACAGTTCTAGCCGAACACCGCTCATCTCTAATTGTGAATTCTTCTGGGGTGGCCTCCTTGTGGCCAGTTTTTAAACTGCAACTAAGCATGTTAATCTCAGTAATTCATTAGGTGAATAATTAATTAGTTTTTTTTAAGAAAAAATAAAGCCTGGTAGATACCAAATAATATGCCTGAGACATGTTTTTACATGTGTGTTAATAATAACAATTATCATTGCTGCCTAGGAACGTAAAGAGACAAAACATAAGACAGTAATAAAATGAACATATACCCTGCTGTAAGTAAAAGCAATAGTGCCTATAAATAATACTGGGTACTTTGTAAACACCGTTTTTGATCAAAAAAAGCATAAAAACCATCCCACCAGCGACAAGGTGTATCTAAATTGGGATGGTCCTAACCTCTAATATTAAAACCTTACCATGTGTCAACGTGACGTCAATTTGAACAAGGGCCGAGCAGGACCGGGTCCTGAATTTGAATACCCAGCAATGGGAAGCTATATAAATGTAATGCCGAGCTCAAAGAAAGGGAGGCCACATCCTTACCTGCACTAAGTGCAGAAACTGAAGCTTAACCCAAAAAAATGAACTGAGTATAAATTGGTATGCATGCAAAATATGGAGCCTTTGAAGTGGATGATACCTTGTCACCTCTGATGTCTACAATATCTTGTCTAAGGACTTGAATACAATCCATAAGATGACTAGACAAACCACCCTAGAGGCCAAAGGCCTTCAACATGTATGATAGCCTTTCAGCTATGATTCTAACTCAATTGAAGAACATTTAGAGGGTGAGTAGAAACACCACATCAGCAGCCAAGAGCCTTCAGTCTGAATACCTTTTCAGCTCTGATGGCTACTAAATCAATTTTAAGAACTTGGAGGCAGTCCATAAAGTGAATAAAGACACCATAGGAGCCAAGGGCCTTCAGCACAAGCTGTGATGTCTACTAAATCTGGTCAGAAATGTTGTTGACAACCCAGAAGCTGAATAGACACCACCATAGGAGCCAAGGACCTTCAATTTGGATGTTACCTTCTCAGCACTGATGTCTACTAAAATAAGTCAGAGTTCTTGGCGAATAGAGACACCACCATAGAGTCCAAGGGCCTTCACTATGGATGATACCCTATTAGGTCTATGGTCTACTTAATATGACTCGCCCCCTGGGCCGTGGGGCACTCGGAACCGGGCAATAGGGAGACGATGGGGGTAGTAGTGGCGACCCGGTCCCGTGGCTCAGGGTGGTCAGACCAGTGGCAGCCTTTTAGATAATGTCCGACTACGCCACCCGTGGATTGCGGTTATTAGGAACCGACACTGCAGGGCAGACCGTGGGGCCGATGATGTATGCAGCAGGGATGGTGTGACTCCCCACGGGAAGAGTGCGGCCCCAGGGCAGTGTAGTGGATGGTGGGAGTGATGGTGGTGGGAGTCCCAGTACCGTTAGTGCTGGAGGAGCGAAAGAGCACACAGACAACGTACTGCAGTCCAATGTCTTTTACTCACAGTTCAGGTACTCCGGGTCACCTCTGTACACGTAGTGACCGCCCGAGCCGTGCTGCGTCCACCAGGTGAGGGGCTCGGTCAACTCCCAGGCAGCTCTGGAATATGGCACAGGACCCCCTTCTTTCCTTTCTCTGGCCTGCCTCACCAGGGACCCACTTTTGTCCAGCTGCCGCGGACTTGTGCGGGTGAACGTGGGCCCCGTTCTCCGCTGTCCTATATGGTGCCTTCCTAGCAGGTTTGATGAGGTGTCGCACCAATAAATGATCACGACGTCCGGTCTTTGGCTGAGGGTAGTTTCTCCTCCACCAACTTGGGATCCGGCACCCTTAATCTGCCTGACCCTTCACCCTGTATTCTCGTGGGTTCTTAGGGTCCCTTCCACCTTCTTGTTCCTGAGCCGTTCTGTTTCTCTGTCTCTTCTTCTCCTTTCTGTTCCTTTCTCGTGGAGTTGGGATGAGACTTAATCACAGCTCCCTTTCACCTCCTCTCTCCCTCTCTTCCACTCTCCTCCTTGGCCTCTCTCTAGGCCCACTCTGGAGTAGAGCTCCTACAGAGCCTCTACTCCCTGTCTTCTCCTCAGTCTGCACAGACTGAACTTCACCCAGAGCTAAGATGGTGCCCACCTTTTATACCTCCCTCTGACCATGAGCCCAGGTGACCAGCAACCAATGGGCTCCTTCCTACGCTCAGGAACCAACCCCTATCTGCCCCTACAGCACTGGGTATTCCACCCCCCTCCCCACTCCAGCCAGGGACATAGTCGGTCGTGCCTGCACTTCTGTCTAGTGGGAGCACCGTTGAGCTGTCCCTCGGAAACGAGGTGTGTGTGCTGTATGCAGCTAACTGAGCCCTGGTCCATACTCCATCCTTACCTGGGAGTGGAATATCACACCTCTGGCAGAGGTGCAATACCCCTGTAGCAGCCGAACCCTCGGGGCGCTACAAATATAGTACCCTGAACAAGTAACAGGAATTTCACTGGCTGGTGCTTCTCGCTTGAATTTGGCTATAGTTAATTTTTTTTATTCAGATCTTTGTACCATCAGAGGATAGTTATAATTTAAAAGAGTTAATTAAATTCTCATGTAAACTGTAGCCTCAGATTTGGCAACTACTTTGATTGACCCAGTTAAAATGACATTGACTTCCTATACTAGTAAATCTCGGTGAGCATGTTCCTCACATTGGGGAGGCCTGCATTATTACCCTGAGAGAGCAGGATGGGATGAGTATGGCTATACACTTCATCCAATAAAATAATACTAACCATTGACTTAGTTAGAATTTGCTAGAAGTAGATGTTATCCAATGTAGATTGCTTACATATTTTACTTTTGTTATGGCAACACATATGACATACAGTCTGTATGGTTTTATATGTGGCCTTTTTTCTGTTCAGAGGTGACTGACCATTATGAAAGTAATATAAATGTTAGCTTAGCCTCCTTGGAGACGCAGCTTTAGTAAGAGTTCTGACAGTAAAGTCAGAAGCGTCCTCCAGAACCTATTACATCAGACTGCGAGACTCCTCTGAGAGCCAGTCAGACATCTCCCAGGCAGTCTAGAGAGCATATCTAGACACCATTAGTGTTCAAGGATCATCCTAAAAACATGCAGAGTCTTTCAGTCTCAATATCCTGAAGGTAAGTTGCCTAACTTTCTGCATTCTTTTCCCATTGATTTGTGGATGGTGAATGTATTGTCAGTACCATGGGTTTATTCAATCCAGAAGGTAAAGTATGGCAGGGTCATATCTCTCTTAGCCATAATTCTATATTGGCTGAATAGAGTGTTTTTTTCACGTATTCATGCACCTAAATTATGGGAAAATCTATTGTCTCAAGGAGGCCAAACTTGTCAACTTCCTGAAAGATCAAACTGCTCTACTGACATCCCAAGGACTGTTTTAACCTGATTAATTATTAGTTTGTAGGCTTCCTAGTAATGAGGCTACCTTCAGAAACAAAGGGTTAATTTCTGTATGATGTTGTTCTCACATTGAGACCTTGAGGGAAACCACTTTAGCTAAACCACTGCAAAAACGACAAACTGAGTTATTCAGAACCTTTTATTCCATCCAGAATAAATCGTGCTGAGGTTTTATCACTATTTTACCCAGAGGTTTCCTTCCTTTGCAAGTATCCTTGTTCTCTTTTCCATTTCTCCAGCAAGACTATGCATCTGAAGAATATTAATAAAAACAATAATAATAATTTTTATTTTTATAGCGCCAACATATTCCGCAGCACTTTACAATTTTAGGGGGGACTTATACAGACAACACAGAATAAGCATCTCATATTGAAAGGAATGAGGGCCCTGCTCGCAAGCTTACAGTCTATGAGGAAATGGGGGAGACACAAAAGGTAAAATGTACATATATTGTATAATGCAGCCTTGATATACTAAATAGGATAAATAATAATACATGGACTGGTCTCCAGCAAGTATGTGTACAGTCCTGACCAAGGCTATTAAGTGCATGGATGGTATGAACCTGAAATTGAAGAAGATTTTAATATGGGCCAAAACTGGGATGGACAGATAGTGTGTTGAGGCGATATGCCAGTCTAAAGAAATGGGTTTTTAAGGTCCGCTTGAAACTGTGGGTATTGGGAATTAATCGAACTGTCATGGGTAGTGCATTCAAAAGAATTGGCGCAGCATGCGAGAAATCTTGGGAGACGGGAGTGGGAAGTTCAGATTATGGAGGATTTTAGTTTTAAGTCATTGGCAGAACGGAGGGCACATGTAGGGTGCTAGACTGAGACAAGGGAGGAGATGCAGGGGGATACTGAAGCATGGAGCGCTTTGTGGGTAAGCGTGATAAGTTTAAATTTAATTCTATATTGGATGGGCAACCAATGCAATGACTGGCACAGGGAAGAGGCATCGGTGTAGCGGTTGGCGAGGAATATGATCCTGGCTGCTGCGTTAAGGACAGATTGGAGAGGGGAGAGTTTAGTAAGAGGGAGACCGATTAGTAGAGAGTTGCAGTAGTCGGTACGAGAATGAATAAGAGCTACAGTAAGAGTTTTTGCTGAGTCAAAGGTGAGAAAAGTCCTGATTCTTGAGATGTTTTTGAGGTGTAGATGACATGAACGAGCGAGTGATTTGATATGAGGAGTGAAGGAAAGATCTGAATCAAAAATGACCCCAAGATAGTGGGCTTGTTGCTGGGGAGTAATTGTTGAGCCACAAATGGAAATGGCAATATCGGGCACAGGTAGGTTAGTGGAGGGAGGAAAGACGAGTAGTTCAGTTTTTGACAGATTCAGTTTTAGACAGAGGGAGGACATAATGTTAGACACAGCAGAAAGACAATCACTGGTCTTTTGTAGTAATGCAGGGGTGATGTCCGGAGCAGAGGTGTATAATTGGGTGTCATCAGCATAAAGATGGTACTGAAAACCGAATCTGCTGATTGTTTGTCCAATAGGAGCAGTTTATAAGGAGAAAAGAAGGGGGCCTAGGACTGATCCTTGAGGAACCCCGACAGTAATGGGAAGGAGAGAGGAGGAGCCGCCAAAAGACACAAAGAAGGAGCGGTCAGAGAGATAGGAGGAGAACCAGGAGAGAACAGTGTCCTTGAGGCCAATAGTGCGGAGCATAGTGAGGAGAAGCTGGTGATCCACAGTGTCGAATCCTGCAGAGAGATCCTGGAGAATCAGCAAGGAGTAATGACCATTAGATTTAGCTGTTAGCAGATCATTAGAGACTTTAGTGAGGGCAGTTTCAGTAGAATGTAAAGAGCGGAAACCAGATTGTAAAGGGTCAAGAAGAGAGTTGTCTGAGAGATAGCGGATTAGACTGGAATGGACCAGGCGTTCCAGGAGTTTAGAGATAAAGGGGAAGATTGGAAACAGGTCTGTAGTTGCCTGTGCTGTTCTGGTCAAGGGATGTTTTTTTAAGTAATGGATGTATGCTGGCGTGTTTAAAAGAAGAGGGAAAGATATCAGATGAGAGGGAGAGGTTGAAAATTTTAGTTAGGTGAGTGGTGACAGCTGGAGAAAGGGACTGAAGGAGATGTGAGGGAATAGGGTCACTGGTGCAGGTGGTAGGTCGAGAAGATGTAAGGAGCCTGATCACTTCATCTTCCGTGACTGGTTCGAAGTCAGAAAGTGAGCAAGATACAATGTGGGGGGGGGGTGGACATGCATAACGTTTGGGGATTGGGAGAAAATTTCCTGTCGCTATGGTCAATTTTTTCTTTGAAATAGTTGGCCAGATCGTCAGCGCTCAGATCAGTGGTCGGGGCCTGTGCTGTTTGATTGAGGAGAGAGTGAAACGTGTCAAAGAGGCGTTTAGGATTATTGGAAAGTGAGATGATGAGGTTGTTAAAGTAGGTTTGTTTGGAGAGGTGAAGGGCAGAGTTATATGTTTTCAGCATAAATTTATAATGGAGGGAATCTTCGGGCAGATTAGATTTTCTCCACAGCCGTTCAGCGCACCTGGCGCACCGCTGGAGAAGACGTGTTTGAGGCGTGTGCCACGGTTGTCGCCGTCTATGCCGAATTGTTCTTTGTGTAGGAGGTGCGGCTTCATCCAGGGCTCATAGCAATATTTCGTTGTAATGCTTCAATGCAGGGTCGAGACATGAGAGGGAGGAGATTGGGGCCAATGATGATTGCAACTTTTTCATAAATTTCTGGGTGTTAATGGCGCGTATATTTCTATAAGTGTGGAAAGTGGGGGTTTCTTGAGTACAGTCACAGTTCTTGACAAAGAATGAAACAAGATTATGGTCAGAGAGTGGAAGGGGAGAGTTTGTAAAGTCATGTAATAAGCAAAGCAGGGAGAAGATCAGGTCCAATGTGTTCCCGTCTTCATGTGTAGGAGAATTAGCAAGCTGTGAAAGGCCGAAGGAGGAGGTTAGGGATAAAAGATGAGCGGCAGATGGGGAAAGAGATTCGCCAATTGGGATGTTAAAATCTCCCATGAATATTCTCAGTTGGCAATACCCTTGTCCTTTCTGGACACTCTAGCTTGGAAGAAAATACATTTCTACAAAAAAAGGAGAAAACCTCCTAAAATATCTATTGGCCTCCGCTTAAAAATAAAGCGTTTTTCAGGCCTAGATTTCAACAATTCCGTAAGATTCTTCAGGACTAGTCACATCTTTAAGTATTGCATTATGCTCCTTGTGTCAGTGGAGCAAATATGTAATGTGGCCTCTCGGCCACTCCTAATAATTTTCTTTGCTGAGCGTAAGACTTTGCCAAAGGCAATCATTTCTATAGATCTTTACACAGTCAATTTTGAGAAATGTGCCACTCCCTAGGGATCTTCTTGCTATATCTCTATCTGTTGTGCTGCTGTAAGGGACATAAGGGAAATGATGATTTAGAATCTAAATCTGTTTTCCCTTAGCCCCATCAGCAGCACCAGACTCCTTCTTTATAATATTCTTAGTCAATCTGCTAATAAAAGTTTAGAATACACAAAGGAGGTGGAGTTTCGGGCACCTTATATAGTGTTCAGGTATCAATTAAAATTTTCACCTACTATATCAGCTCACAGGGCGGAAAATATCCCCATCTGTTGTGCTGTCGATGGGGATTAGTTAAAATGTAAATCATCACTTTTCTGTAAACGAAGAGTTGTTTTTCCCTGGCGAGCTGTAGGTTTTTTTTGTACCATTTGGGGACAAATATGATTTTTTAGTTACCTTTTTATTGTTTTTTTGGTAAACGATGAGCAAAACAAGCTACAGTTTTATAAATTTTTTGGGGGTAGGGCAAGGAGACTAAAAAACTGCATTTTTAACAGCATTTATTTCACGCCCGCAGGTGGCGCCCGTTGTTTGTGGACTCACTGTGCCACGGGGCTGGGCTTGCCTAGGAGGGGCATAGCAAAGGGCCAATGTGGTGTTCACTGGAGCTCCTGATGTTGGAGTCAGACTTGAGCTGCAGGTAGCCAATGAGGTACCACTCCTAGGCAATCCCTGGTACCGCAGCTGACGACCCCAGAGGTCATGTTCACTGGACGGGGACACGGGAGCGGAGTCACTGACAAGCAGGATACGGAGACTGATAGAAAGTCCGGACAACGTGGAATTTGGGAAAAAGTTCTCATTCAGACACCCGGGTCTTGGGAAGCGGTTCAGGTACCGCCATAGCGGCTTTAGGGACATGCATACACTACACAAGACTACAGGAATGATACAGGATAAGGGCATAACTATAACCGAGGGTGGGAGACCTGGCAACATATAGTTGCACACCACCATTAAGAAACTATAGGGGTTGCTCAGGCACCTCCCTATTGGGGAGGGTGCCTTTTATACAAGACGCCTCTCAGCTATTGGCTGGGGGCATCTTTGCAGGTGCGCGCTGCCCCTTTAAGAGCAGAGGCGCACACGTGAACTGGGCACGCCACTGTAAGCCTGTGCGGCATGTACAAAGGAAGGAGAAGGAGGAAGAGGAACGCGACGACGTGGCCGGGGCGATGAGAATGATGGCGTCCCTGCATGGAGAGAGCAGGGGGAACCATGCGGGGGTGCAGGCAATGGATGTTACAGTTTATGGATTTAACAATTTTAAATACTGAAAGATTGCACTTTTTTTCAGATGCAGTAATACCAAATATTGTTTTTTCCCCTACAATGGAAAATGGGAAATTAGAACTTTAATGTTTTTTTTGGCTTTTTTCATACTTATTTACATATATATATATATATATATATATATATATATATATATATATATATATATATATATATATATATATATATATACATACAAGGTATATGTTTAATATAATAATGCATTGAATAATGTATAATAATGTATTGAAAGCAATGTCATTTTCTGACGACACATTACCATAAGCATCAAAATAATGGCAAACACCAAGATTATTTTACATATAGAATTAGTCAGCATAAAACACTACAAAAGCTACGTAACACCCCTTATTTTAGCCCAGTGATGTGTTCATATTTCTGAGGGCTTCAATGCTGAATTCACCCAACATGCCTTGCTGACTGCTCTGTACATAAAGGTCTCTGCTGATTTGCATTTCAGTAAGTATAGTCTTTATATAAGGCACTGTATAGTACTCTCATGTAGCGCAAAAAAAACTGTCCCCAAATTACTAGATATGGGACTGTTAATAAGCTTGTTAACATTTCTAATAGCAGCGAAGTTAGCGATCTGGCTAGCTTCCGAGTGACGTGAGCAGGCTCTAAAGCAGGGATGTCAAACGCAAACACACAGAGGGCCAAAATAAAAAATTTAGAGAAAGTCGAGGGTCAACCAGTATACAGTATAATGGGCCCCACAATGTCCTCCATACAGAATAATGGGGCCCACATAGTCCTCCATACAGAATAATGGGCCCCACATAGTCCTCCATACAGAATAATGGCACCACATAGTCATCCATACAGAATAATGAGCCCCACATATCATCCATACAGAATAATGGGCCCTACATAGTCCTCCATACAGTATAATAGGCCCCACATAGTCCTCCATACAGTATAATGGGCCTCACATAGTCCTCCATAAAGATGGGCCTTCATACAGAAGAATGGCATTATGCGCTCCTTACCTAGATAACCGGCCACTCTGATACTGCAGGGTGATCAGTAATCTAGGCCAGGGTTGCCCAACTCCAGTCCTCAAAGCCCACCCACCCATTTCTTATCATAAAGAATTTATAAAAGTTTGTTAATAGTTTATTTGTATCCAAAAATGATGCTGCTGATAATGTTTTCAGGATTTCCATAGTATTGCTCAGGTGATAATTCTATCACCTGTGTAATACTAAGGAAATCCTGAAAACATGATCTGTTGGTGGGCCTTGAGGACTGGAGTTAGTGAACACTGATCTAGGCAACGAACTGTACGCTAAAAAACTAAAAATCCCTCTGTTCTTGAGAACTGATATGATGTTTAACCCCTTTTTTCACTTTTCTATTGTCATGTTCTAGGAGTCATAACTTTTTTATGTTTTTGATGACATAGTTATGTGAGGGCTTGTTTTTTTCGGCATACGTTGTCTTTATCAGCAGCATCATTTTGGGATACAAATAAACTATTAACAAACTTTTATAAATTCTTTATGATAAGCAATATGAACAAAACAACAGTTCTGCTACTGTTTTTTGTGTTTTAAATATTACACTATTTGTTGTGCTGAGCAAATTAAGTGTTAACTTTATTCTGCAGGTTAATACGAATATGGGAATACCAAATTTGTATAAATGTATTGTTTTTGTACAGATTATACACTCTTTGGAAAAAAATCAATTGCTTTGGGGTCTCCATATTGTGCGATCCATAAGTTTCACTTTCATTTTCCTAGAGCTGAGTTATGTGAGGGCTTACTGTTTGTGTGACAAGTTATAGTTTTTATTGGTATTTTATGTAGAACATGTGACTTTTTGATCACTTTTTATTAACTCTTTGGTGGGCAAAAAGAATAAAAATACAGCAATTTTATATTTTATTTATGCTGTGGATTATTACGATCACACCATAGTTTTTTCACGTTTTGCAGCTTTTGAAAGGAAAGGCCACGTGCACACGTTGAGTATTTGGTGAGTTTTTTACCTCAGTATTTGTAAGCCAAAACCAGGAGAGGAACAGTCAGAGGAAACGTATAAGAGAAACACGTTTGGATTGGGGGATAAGTGGGCAATACTTATCAGTATGGGGAAATTTAACAGTAGCTGATGCATTTCCCACCCTAGGCTTATACTTGAGTCAATAAGTTTTCCCAGTTTTTTGGGTAAAATTAGGTGCCGCGGCTTATACTTGGGTTGACTTATATTCGAGTATATACGGTAACTTAATTTATGGAAATCTATGGTTTGATTTCTTTGCATGTGTGGATAGGATGGGTTATTACTGACTTCTGGTTATAATTTCATGTCAGTAACACCTTTAGAAATATATTTACTTAAAAAATTGGTGACGTATTAAAAAGTTATTTCACCTGCTGTAATTGGCAAGAGGTAGGGGAGTCTTATTATTGATTGACAGCTATAATAAAAGGTGAGGCAGTACTTGCTGCAGTGAACTTCATTATTAGAGAGCGCTGTGTATCTTAATTATACACTGCAGCCAGCTCATTGTATAACACACACTGCAGAGACACTGACAATAGATTTTATTACTTCCCTACTCTACCCTAGTACAGTAGCATGTAAAAGTTTGGGCACCCCTGGTCAAAATTACTTTTAAGCAAGTAGAAGATGAAGTGATCTTTAAAAGGCCTAAAGTAAAAGATGACACATTTTCTTTGAATTTTAGGCAAAAAATAAATAAATAAAAAAAATTTAAAAAAATTATATATATATATATATATATATATATATATATATATATATATATATATATATATATATATATACACTGCTCAACAAAATAAAGGGAAGACTCAAATAACACATCCTAGATCTGAATGAATGAATGAAATATTCTCATTGAATACTTTGTTCTGTGCAAAGTTGAATGTGCTGACAACAAAATCACACAAAAATCATCAATGGAAATCAAATTTATTAACCAATGGAGGCCTGGATTTGGAGTCACCCCCAAAATTAAAGTGGAAAAACACACTACAGGCTGATCCAACTTTGATGTAATGTCCATAAAACAAGTCAAAATGAGGCTCAGTATTGTGTGTGGCCTCCACGTGCCTGTATGACCTCCCTACAATGCCTGGGCATGCTCCTTATGAGGTTGTGGATGGTCTCCTGTGGGATCTCCTCCCAGACCTGGACTAAAGCATCCGCCAGCTCCTGGACAGTCTGTAGTGCAACATGACGTTCATGGATGGAGCGAGACATGATGTCCCAGATGTGCTCAATCGGATTCAAGTCTGGGGAACGGGCGGGCCAGTCCATAGCTTCAATGCCTTCATCTTGCAGGAACTGCTGACACACTCCAGCCATATGAGGTCTGGCATTGTCCTGCATTAGGAGGAACCCAGGGCCAACCACACCAGCATATGGTCTCAAAAGGGGTCTGAGGATCTCATCTCGGTACCTAATGGCAGTCAGGCTACCTCTGGCGAGCACATGGAGGGCTGTGCGGCCCTCCAAAGAAATGCCACCCCACACCATTACTTACCCACTGCCAAACCGGTCCTGCTGAAGGATGTTGCAGGCCGCAGATCGCTCTCCACGGCGTCTCCAGACTCTGTCACGCCTGTCACATGTGCTCAGTGTGAACCTGCTTTCTGTTATGATCTGCAACAAATACTAAGGAAAGATAGGGGAAAGCTGTCCCTACAGTAAGACTAAGCTGAATCCCTACGATGTAGCGGGCTGCCTGTTCCTAGCGAACAGACCCGCCTTAGTCCTTGGCTAGTCTGAACGAAGACCTATAGCATAAAGGGAGGGGTCCCTAAAACAACTAAGGACTGGAACAAAAAATGGGACACCTCCTAAACAGAGAAGTTGTTGCAGAACACAAAAAGACAAACAGACAAAAAGGTACTAGAGGTCCCAGAAGGACCAAGCGAACTGACAGAGATAGGCACCGAAGCACCTGGCTAGAAAAACAGTCATCAACACTGAAATCCAGCACAGCCAGGAGGGCGGAGCTGGAATATAAAGGCAGGTGGTCACGTGACCGCAAAACACAAGATGGAAAAAACAAACAGGAGGCTTCTAACACTTTCATCTGTGAAGAGCACAGGGCGCCAGTGGCAACTTTGCCAATCCTGGTGCTCTGTGGCAAATGCCAAGCATCCTGCATGGTGTTGGGCTGTGAGCACAACCCCCATGTGTGGACGTCGGGCCCTCATACCACCTTTATTGAGGCGGTTTCTAACCGTTTCTGTTGACACATGCACATTTGTGGCCTGCTGGAGGTCATTTTGCAGGGCTCTGGCAGTGCTCCTCCTGTTCCTCCTTGCACAAAGGCTGAGGTAGTGGTCCTGCTGCTGGGTTGTTGCCCTCCTACGGCCTCCTCCCTGTCTCCTGGTGTACTGGCCTGTCTGCTGGTACAGCTTCCAGCCTCTGGACACTACGATGACACACACAGCAAACCTTCTTGCCACAGCTCGTATTGATGTGCCATCCTGGATGAGCTGCACTACCTGAGCAACTTCTGTGGGTTGTAGAGTCCGTCTCATGCTACCACAAGTGTGAAAGCATGACCAAAATTCAAAAGTGACCAAAACATTAGCCAGAAAGCATTGGTACTGAGATGTGGTCTGTGGTCCCCACCTGCAGAACCACTCCTTTATTGAGGGTGTCTTGATAATTGTCAATAATTTCCATCCATTGTCCATTCCATTTGCATAACCGCATGTGAAATTGATTGTCAATCAGTGTTGCTTCCTAAGTGGACAGTTTGATTTCACAGAAGTCGCCAGAGGTAGCCTGACTGCCATTAGGTACCGAGATGAGATCCTCAGACCCCTTTTGAGACCATATGCTGGTGCGGTTGGCCCTGGGTTCCTCCTAATGCAGGACAATGCCAGACCTCATGTGGCTGGAATGTGTCAGCAGTTCCTGCAAGATGAAGGCATTGAAGCAATGGACTGGCCAGCCCGTTCCCCAGACCTGAATCCGATTGAACGCATCTGGGACATCATGTCTCGCTCCATCCACCAACATTACGTTGCACCACAGACTGTCCAGGAGTTGGCGGATGCTTTAGTCCAGGTCTGGGAAGAGATCCCACAGGAGACCATCCGCAACCTCATCAGGAGCATGCCCAGGAGCTGTAGGGAGGTCATACAGGCACATGGAGGCCACACACAATACTGAGTCTAATTTTGACTTGTTTTAAGGACATTACATCAAAGTTGGATCAGCCTGTAGTGTGTTTTTCCACTTTAATTTTGGGGGTGACTCCAAATCCAGGCCTCCATTGGTTAATAAATTTGATTTCCATTGATGATTTTTGTGTGATTTTGTTGTCAGCACATTCAACTTTGTACAGAACAAAGTATTGAGTGAGAATGTTTCATTCTTTCAGATCTAGGATGTGTTATTTGAGTGCTCCCTTTATTTTTTTGAGCAGTATATATATATATATATATATATATATATAAAACTTATACAGTACAGACCAAAAGTTTGGACACACCTTCTCATTTAAAGATTTTTCTTTATTTTCATGACTATGGAAATTGTACATTAACACTGAAGGCATCAAAACTATGAATTAACACATGTGGAATTATATACTTAATAAAAAAGTGTGAAACAACTGAAAATATGTCTTATATTCTAGGTTCTTCAAAGTAGCCACCTTTTGCTTTGATGACTGCTTTGCACACACTTGGCATTCTCTTGATGAGCTTCAAGAGGTAGTCACCGGAAATGGTCTTCCAACAATCTTGAAGGAGTTCCCAGAGATGCTTAGCACTTGTTAGCCCTTTTGCCTTCACTCTGCGGTCCAGCTCACCCCAAACCATCTCGATTGGGTTCAGGTCTGGTGACTGTGGAGGAATCACTCTCCTTCTTGGTCAAACAGCCCTTACACAGCCTGGAGGTGTGTTTGGGGTCATTGTCCTGTTGAAAAATAAATGATGGTCCAACTAAACGCAAACCGGATGGAATAGCATACCGCTGTAAGATGCTGTGGCAGCCATGCTGGTTCAGTATGCCTTCAATTTTGAATAAATCCCTAACAGTATCACCAGCAAAGCCACAGTGATTGGAACCAAAGATCTCAAATTTGAACTCATCAGACCAAAGCACAGATTTCCACTGGTCTAATGTCCATTCCTTGTGTTCTTTATCCCAAACAAGTCTCTTCTGCTTGTTGCCTGTCCTTAGCAGTGGTTTCCTAGCAGCTATTTTACCATGAAGACCTGCTGCACAAAGTCTCCTCTTAACAGTTGTTGAAGAGATGTGTCTGCTGCTAGAACTCTGTGTGGCATTGACCTGGTCTCTAATCTGAGCTGCTGGTAACCTGCGATTTCTGAGGCTGGTGACTCGGACAAACTTATCCTCAGAATCAGAGGTGACTCTTGGTCTTCCTTTCCTGGGGCGGTCCTCATGTGAGCCAGTTTCTTTGTAGCGCTCGACGGTTTTTGCAACTGCACTTGGGGACACTTTCAAAGTTTTCTCAATTTTTTGCACTGACTGACCTTCATTTCTTAAAGTAATGATGGCCACTCATTTTTCTTTACTTAGCTGCTTTTTTCTTGCCATAATACAAATTCTAACAGTCTATTCAGTAAGACTATCAGCTGTGTATCCACCAGACTTCTGCACAACACAACTGATGGTCCCAACCCCTTTTATAAGGCAAGAAATCCGACTTATTAAACCTGACAGGGCACACCTGTGAAGTGAAAACCATTTCCGGTGACTACCTCTTGAAGCTCATCAAGAGAATGCCAAGAGTGTGCAAAGCAATCATCAAAGCAAAAGGTGGCTACTTTGAAGAACCTATAATATAAGACATATTTTCAGTTGTTTCACACTTTTTTGTTAAGTATATAATTCATAGTTACATAGCTACATAGTTACATAGTTTATAAGGCCGAAAAAAGACAAGCGTCCATCCAGTTCAGCCTATTTCTTGTGCACTGCAGCTATTCCGCAGCGTTGATCCAGGGGAAGGCAAAAAAATACCCATGCGGTATAGGCCAATTTACATCATTGAGGACAAATTCAGTGAGTTGGACGTCACCACTTCCTCTCCCAGAGAGTTCCAGAGTCTCGCGTCTCTGACCGTAAAGAATCCCCTTCTATGCTGGTGCAGGAACCTCCTGTCCTCCAGGCGCATAGTGTGCCCCCTCGTCTTTGTCACCATCCTTGGTATAAACAGGTCATGGGAGAGATCTCTGTACTGCCCCCTGATGTATTTATACATGTTTATGAGGTCTCCCCTAAGCCTTCTCTTTTCCAACGTAAATAGGCCTAATTTTGACAACCTCTCTGGGTATTCTAGTCCCTCCATTCCCTTTATTACCTTAGTCGCCCTCCTTTGTACCCTCATATGCCCCTATTCCTCTTCTGATGCATGCCATGACTCTATTTGCCTTCGCAGCTGCTGCCTGACACTGGGCACTCCAATTTAATTTGCTATTAATCAAGACGCCCAGGTCCTTCTCCATGTCAGATTTCCCCAACGGTTTCCCATTTAATATGTATGAGTGACTGCTGTTTTTCTTTCCCATGTGCATGACCTTACATTTATCGGCATTGAACCCCATTTGCCATTTTTTTGCCCAACTCCCCAATTTATCTAAATCCTCCTGTAGCTGTGCCCTATCCTCATCTGTATTAACTACTTTACAAAGTTTAGTATCATCTGCAAATATTGCTATTTTACTATGCAACCCTTCCACTAGATCATTAATAAATATATTAAACAACACAGGGCCCAAGACAGACCACTGAGGCACCCCGCTAGTAACCCTGACACACCCTGAGCTTACTCCATTGATAACCACCCTCTGCTTTCTATCACTCAGCCAGCTATTTACCCACTTGCACACATTATCCCCCAGACCAAGCATTCTCATTTTATATACCAACCTTTTGTGTGGCACGGTATCAAACGCTTTGGAGAAGTCAAGGTATACAACATCCAGTGACTCTCCCCGGTCCAGCTGTGAGCTCACCTCCTCGTAGAAGGCGATCAGGTTTGTTTGGCAGGAGCGATCCCTCATGAATCCATGTTGATATGGAGTTAGACAGTTATTATCATTAAGATATTCTACAATAGCATCTGTAAGAAATCCTTCAAACAATTTACCCACAACAGACGTTAAGCTGACTGGTCTATAGTTCCCAGGGTCACTTTTAGACCCCTTTTTGAATATTGGTACCACATTTGCTTGACGCCAGTCTAGTGGGACAGTCCCTGTCCATAAAGAGTGCTTGAATATAAGATACAGCGGTCTGTCTATCACATTACTTAATTCTTTTAGTACCCGGGGGTGTATGCCATCTGGGCCTGGTGACTTATCTATTTTGATATTATTTAGGCGTTTCTGAACTTCCTCCTGGGTTAGGTGGGTGATATTTAGCGGAGGGTTTACTTTATCACTCTGCATTTCCTCCGATAAATTGTTTTCTTTTCTGAAAACAGTGGAGAAAAAGCTATTGAGTAGGTTTGCTTTACCCTCATCGCCCTCTATGATTTTACCCAGGTTATTTTTCAATGGGCCAACTCCATCAGTTTTAATCCTTTTACTGTTTATATAAAGAACAGTTTGGGATTCGTTTTACTTTCCTTGGCAATTAGTCTCTCTGTCTCCTCTTTTGCTATTCTTATCTGTTTCTTACAGATTTTGTTTTTTTCCCTATAAGATATTAGCGCTTCCTCGCTGCCTTCTTGTTTAAGTTTACCGAAAGCCCTTTTTTTGTTTTTCATTGCCCTCTTGACTTCCTTATTTAGCCACATTGGCTTCCTCCTATTCCTAGCCCTTTTATTCCCATAAGGTATGTACCCTCTACAGTGACTATGTAGGACTGTTTTGAAAATTTCCCATTTTCTATCCGTGCTCCTATTACTGAAGATACTATCCCAGTCTATAAGGTGAAGGGCATCTCTTAGCTGATCAAACTTTGTCCTCCTGAAGTTCAGTGTTTTTGTGACTCCCTTGCTGGGCACCCTACTGAAGCACATGTGGAATTGTATAATGTTGTGGTCACTATTTCCCAGGTGCCCCCCGACCTGCACCTCAGTTATTCTGTCTGGCCTGTTAGTTAATATTAAGTCTAAAAGGATCGTCCCTCTAGTTGGTTCCTGCACAAGTTGTGACAAATAATTGTCTTTGATAATTGACAGAAACCTGTTTCCTTTCTGAGATCTACAGCTTTCGGTTTCCCAGTCTATATCGGGGTAGTTGAAGTCCCCCATAATAATCACCTTGTTATTTTTTGCTACTTCGTCTATTTGTCTCAATAATAGACTTTCCGTGGCTTCTGCTATATTTGGTGGTTTATAACAGACTCCTATGATAATTTTATTATTGTTTTTTGCCCCATGTATCTCCACCCATAAGGACTCGACCTCCTCAATTCCCTCCCATACATCCTCCCGTATTGTAGGCTTTAGACACGTCTTTACATATAGACAGACTCCACCCCCTTTCCGATTTCTTCGATCCCTTCTAAACAGACTGTAACCCTGTAAGTTAACTGCCCAGTCATAGCTTTCATCTAACCATGTCTCGGTTATTCCCACTATGTCATAGTTACCTGTAGATATTTCTGCTTCCAGTTCATCTACCTTGTTTGTCAGGCTTCTGGCATTTTCTAGCACGCAGTTTACACGATTTTGTTTTGTTCCAATCTTCTCCCTGTGGATTGTATTAGAAATTTTCTTACCTCCCATCCAAGTATCTTGTCTTGGACCTTCTTTGTCGCACTTCATATCTTTCATTCCACATGTGTTAATTCATAGTTTTGATGCCTTCGGTGTGAATGTACAATCTTCATAGTCATGAAAAGACAGAAAAATATTTAAATGAGAAGGTGTGTCCAAACTTTTGGTCTGTACTATATACTGCTCAAAAAAATAGAGGGAGCACTCAAATAACACATCCTAGATCTGAAAGAATGAAACATTCTCACTGAATACTTTGTTCTGTACAAAGTTGAATGTGCTGACAACAAAATCACACAAAAATCATCAATGGAAATCAATATATATATGTGTGTGTATATATATATATATATATATATATATATATACAGTACAGACCAAAAGTTTGGACACACCTCATTTAAAGATTTTTCTGTCTTTTCATGACTATGAAAATTGTACACTGAAGGCATCAAAACTATGAATTAACACATGTGGAATTATATACTTAACAAAAAAGTGTGAAACAACTGAAAATATATCTTATATTATAGGTTCTTCAAAGTAGCCACCTTTTGCTTTGATGACTGCTTTGCACACTCTTGGCATTCTCTTGATAAGCTTCAAGAGGTAGACACCGGAAATGGTTTTCACTTCACAGGTGTGCCCTGTCAGGTTTAATAAGTCGGATTTCTTGCCTTATAAATGGGGTTGGGACCATCAGTTGTTGTGCAGAAGTCTGGTGGATACACAGCTGATAGTCTTACTGAATAGACTGTTAGCTGCTTTTTTCTTGCCATAATACAAATTCTAAGTAAAGAAAAACTAGTGGCCATCATTACTTTAAGAAATGAAGGTCAGTCAGTCCGACAAATTGGGCAAACTTTGAATGCGTCCCCAAGTGCAGTTGCAAAAACCATCAAGCGCTACAAAGAAACTGGCTCACATGAGGACCGCCCCAGGAAAGGAAGACCAAGAGTCACCTCTGCTTCTGAGGATAAGTTTATCCGAGTCACCAGCCTCAGAAATCGCAGGTTAACAGCAGCTCAGATTAGAGACCAGGTCAATGCCACACAGTGTCACGATACTAGTGGATACAACTGGACACCAGTAGCTAGGTCAAAGAGACTGCAGACACAAGGGTTTAACAAGCGATATTGTATTGATGATTTGAATGCAATACAGCATAGAAGTTCAGACGAGTCTTTAGCCAATCCAACAGACAATAGCGGCAGAGCTCACACTCGGCAATATAGCATACAAAGTCACAGAGCAATAAGAGCACCAAGATGTCCGGCACTGACAGACTCTCTTGCAGAGCAGAGGAACACAAGCTGGCGGGAGTTCTTACATAACCGCAGGTGTAGTCAGGTCGGAGATTTCTGAAGTCGGGTGTTAGCAATCACTCGGTCACCAGGCGGGGATCCAGACGTGCAGGTCGGCAGAGGACTCCGCCTTTAGGAAAGGACCAACAGGGATCGTAAGTCCAGGCTTGAGACTGCAGAGGAATAAGGTCCAAAACATAATACACAAGCAAGGAAACAGAACAGGTGCTGACTTTATATATAGCTTTGGCAGGAAGCAAGATGGCCGATGTGAAACATAAAGATCCATGTTAACTAAGGGCAAAAGAAACAACAGGTTCCAGGCCTAGATCCTGACATTACTCCCACCTCAAGAACGGCCTCAGGACGATCCCAGACCAGGCTTGCCAGGGTACCTTTGATGGAACTGCTCAATCAATCGGGATGCATTAATATTATCCACGGGTTCCCAGGAATTCTCCTCTGAAGAATAGCCTTGCCATTTAATCAAGTACTGCAATCGATTTCTGTAGATTCTCGAGTCCAGAATCCTCTCAACGATAAACTGTTCTTGACCATCCACGAGAATGGGATTGGGAGGAGGAGATGAACGTCCTGGAAAAGGATTTGGTACTACAGCCTTAAGTAAGGAAGTATGAAAGACAGGATGTATCCTCATAGTTCTTGGGAGTTTTAAGCGACATGCAACAGCACCTACCAACCCACTGATCCTATAGGGACCGATGTACTTCTGTCCCAACTTAGGGGAAGGGATCTTCATCTTTACATTTTTTGTAGACAACCAGACTAAATCTCCTACCTTGAATGTTGGTGTTGGTTTGCGAAATCTGTCACCTGCCTTCTTGTACCTATCTTGTGCGGAAACCAAAGTCTCTTTCAGAAGTTCAAGGTTCTGCTGAAGTGAAGAGATCCTGTCGGCAACTGCTGGTAACGATGTATCTACCGGTAATCTGGGAAGAATGCTAGGGTGATATCCCAAGTTAGCGTGAAATGGTGACTGCTTGGTGGAAGCACTCTGGGCATTATTATACGAAAATTCGGCCAATGGGAGTAGTCTTACCCAATCATCTTGTAAATGGCCAACGTAACAGCGAAGGTATTGCTCCAATGTTTGATTGGTACGTTCTGTTTGCCAATTGGACTGTGGGTGGAAAGCAGAAGATAAATTAACCTCAATGCCTAATGCCGAACAAAAGCTTCGCCAGAACTTTGAAGTAAATTGAACTCCACGGTCAGAAACAACTTCATCCGGAACCCCGTGTAAACGAAAGATGTTCTGGATGATTAGGTCAGCAGTGTCCTTCGCAGAGGGTAAGCCGGAGCAAGGGATGAAATGGGCAGCCTTGGTCAGGCGATCGACCACCACCAAAATCGTACTCTTTCCCTCGGAAGTGGGCAGTTCCACAATAAAGTCCATGGAAATGGGCCCCCACGGGCGAGACGACACCGGCAAAGGCTGTAGCAGACCTGTAGGGGAGGCACGTGGGATCTTGAATTTAGCACATACCTCACAAGACGAAACGTACTTCTGAATATCCTTCCGAAAACCTGGCCACCAGAAGAAGCGAGATAAGAATTCTTGAGTCTTCTGAATTCCTCTGAGACCCGCAACCTTAGAGTCATGAACCAATCTCAACACTCTTGGCCTCACGGTCTCAGGAATGTAGAGGCGCAGTTCCCGGGTCCAAACTCCATTCCTAAAAAGAAGGCTTACCTCATCAGACGGCTGAGACAGGAAAGAGTCTGAGTTGTAAGCCTCTTTGATGACCTGCAACAAATCTTGATTATGAATAACTCCTACAAAATTGCGATCAGAAAGTATGGTCTTAGGTGGAGCATCTGGAACAGCATCAGTGGAGTACATCCGAGATAAAGCATCTGCTTTTCCATTGCGAGAACCTGGTCTATAAGAGATTGTAAAATTGAATTGGTTAAGGAAAAGACTCCAGGGGGCCTGTCGTGGTGTCAGACATCTTGCTGACCTGATAAACTCGAGGTTGCGATGATCCGTGAGGACAATGATCGGCTGTGAAGCTCCTTGGAGAAGATGTCTCCACTCCTTGAAGGCGGTGATGATAGCCAGTAATTCTTTATTTCCTGCATCATAGTTCTTTTTGGCTGGAGACAGTCGCTTGGAAAGGAAAGCACAAGGATGAAGTAAGTTCTTCTCACCTGTTCTTTGGGACAGTATAGCCCCGACGGCACAGTTTGAGGCATCTACTTCAATAATGAAGGCGAGCTCCGGATCAGGGTGGATCAGTACTGGTGCCGATGTGAACTTGATCTTGAGCCGAGAGAATGCTTCTTGGGCTTGAGGGGACCAAATAAACGCTGTCTTCTTCTGTGTCAGTCGGGTGATGGGCGAGATGATGTCAGAGAAGTTCTTGATAAAGCGTCTGTAAAAGTTAGCAAACCCGATGAAACATTGGACCTCATTGACGTTCTTGGGGATCGGCCACTCCTGAATCGCCTTGATCTTACTGTTATCCACACTCAGACCCCGTGGAGAAATTACATATCCTAAGAACTGGACCTCAGTCTTGTAAAATTCACATTTCCCCAACTTGATGTATAGATGGTGTTCCCTCAAACGCTGCAGGACAGTCTTGACATGTTGCCGATGTTCCTCCATGGAGCTAGAAAAAATCAGAATGTCATCCAGATAGATTACGACAAAAAGGTCCAGAATATCTCTAAAGATATCGTTTACTAGATGTTGGAAGGTCGCTGGGGCATTAAAAAGTCCAAATGGCATGACCAGATACTCAAAGTGTCCATATCGAGACCTAAATGCGGTTTTCCATTCGTCTCCAGGTCTTATACGGGCTAGATTATATGCCCCGCGTAGGTCCAATTTTGAAAAGACCTTGGCCTGACGGAGTCTCTCGAAAAGCTCCGGAATTAATGGCAGGGGGTAGCGGTTCTTGATGGTCACTTTGTCAATTTCCCGGTAGTCAACACAAGGTCTGAGGGATCCATCCTTCTTTTTAACGAAAATAATGGGTGCGCCAGCTGGGAAGGATGAGGGGCGTATGAAACCTTTGGACAGATTCTCATCAATGTATTCTTTGAGGGTCTTGAGCTCAGGACCGGACAAAGGATAAATATTTCCAAAGGGAATGGCAGCAGCAGGTAGGAGCTCGATTGGACAATCATAAGGGCGATGTGGTGGCAACTTGTCTGCATTCTTTTTATTGCACACATCCGAAAATTCTTTATAAACTGCCGGTAACCTTAAATCCGAAGATGGATCGCCTAAAGATGGTCCACTCAAATCCCCAGAAATTACCTCCCTAGCTGGGAAGTGCAATCTTTTGGTCTCCCAGTCAATAATGGGATGCTGAGCCTGCAACCAGGGTAAACCCAAGATAATAGGGAAGTGTGGGGAGGAAATCAGAAGGAAGGGCAATTTCTCCTGGTAGTCATCTCCCATGAGAATCTTCAGGGGCTCAGTCTGCAGGTCCACTGGCCCCGAGGCCAAAGGAGAGCCATCCACAGTCTCCATCAGAATAGAAGATGCTCTTTTCTGTGATCGGATTCCATATTCATTAGCAAAGGAGGTGTCCATGAAGTTACCGCTGGCCCCAGAATCTATCATGGCGGAACTGTTCACCCAATGTGAGTCAATCCAGATCTTGATAGGGAGATAGCAATGTGAGTCTTTTTTCTTACTGTAGAGGTCTGAAACTGCAGAAGACAAAATAACAGCATTGATAGGTAGCACCGTTTCGGATGTAACAGAGTTCATGTCTGAAAAGTCATTGTTCGGAACAGCTGCTGCAATTCCGGGTGGCCCTGGTTCGGAAACCACGGAGCGTGAGTCTGAGAAGTCGCGTTCTACCACAGCTGCGGTTATTCTGCGAGAACGGCTGGGACAATTGATAATAAAATGTCCTGACTTTCCGCAGTAGAAACATAAATTCTCCTTTAAACAAAATTCCTTCCGTTCGTCACTTGCTCGACTTCGTAGGGAATTTATCTGCATCGGTTCGGGTGCGGACTCCTGTGGACCTGGATCCAGAATCTCCTTGGGAAGGAAAGGTAGAAGTGATTTATTGCTGCGGTTCATCTCAGACCATCTCTCTAGTCTTCGTACGGAGATGCGAGCATCTAGGCGAATACAATGATTGATGAAGTCGCCTAGAGCGGTGGGGGCTTCAAGGTGAGCGTGCAAGCTCATCCTTGATAGAACTGGACAACCCCTTCTTGAATATTGAGTACTTTCCTGCACTATTCCAGGGGGTATCCTGGGCCCACCTTCTAAAATCCATAGCATACTCAGTCACTGGGCATTTACCTTGACGCAAGTTCAGCAGGGCAGTCTCCATGGCGCCCCATGGCGGTGATAAACATATTGAAGTCATTCAGACATGCATCCTGCGATTCTATCAAGGGGTTTGCCCAGGCAAGAGCCTTGTTAGTCAGCAACATGATGATAGTCAATACTTTGGATCGATCCGTAGGAAACTGTGTGGCATATGCAGCAAAAAATAAACGACACTGGTTCAGAAATCCACGGTACTTATCTCGGTCGCCACCAAACCTGAATGGCGGTAGTTTGGGGATGGCAGGGACTGAAGTCTTGGGCTCTGCTTCCAGGGCCGCAACCCGGGCACGTAATTCCTGAATGGTCTGACTAAGTACTTGCACATCATGATTTGTTTGACCCTCTAGGCCTTCTATTCTGCTCTTCCATGTCTGCATCTCAGCATGTACAGTGGCAGTGACATTATTAAGCCTCTTAACACGCAAGTCCAACGTATCTGACCCAGCGGTATCCATTTTAGCAGGCTTGTGTATCCTGTCACGATACTAGTGGATACAACTGGACACCAGTAGCTAGGTCAAAGAGACTGCAGACACAAGGGTTTAACAAGCGATATTGTATTGATGATTTGAATGCAATACAGCATAGAAGTTCAGACGAGTCTTTAGCCAATCCAACAGACAATAGCGGCAGAGCTTACACTCGGCAATATAGCATACAAAGTCACTGAGCAATAAGAGCACCAAGATGTCCGGCACTGACAGACTCTCTTGCAGAGCAGAGGAACACAAGCTGGCGGGAGTTCTTACATAACCGCAGGTGTAGTCAGGTCGGAGATTTCTGAAGTCGGATGTTAGCAATCACTCGATCACCAGGCGAGGATCCAGACGTGCAGGTCGGCAGAGGACTCCGCCGTTAGGAAACGACTAACAGGGATCGTAAGTCCAGGCTTGAGACTGCAGAGGAATAAGGTCCAAAACATAATACACAAGCAAGGAAACAGAACAGGTGCTGACTTTATATATAGCTTTGGCAGGAAGCAAGATGGTCGATGTGAAACATAAATATCCATGTTAACTAAGGGCAAAAGAAGCAACAGGTTCCAGGCCTAGATCCTGACACACAGAGTTCTAGCAGCAGACACATCTCTACAACAACTGTTAAGAGAAGACTTTGTGCAGCAGGCCTTCATGGTAAAATAGCTGCTAGGAAACCACTGCTAAGGGCAGGCAACAAGCAGAAGAGACTTGTTTGGGCTAAAGAACACAAGGAATGGACATTAGACCAGTGGAAATCTGTGCTTTGGTCTGATGAGTCCAAATTTGAGATCTTTGGTTCCAACCACCGTGTCTTTGTGCGACGCACAAAAGGTGAACGGATGGACTCTACATGCCTGGTTCCCACCATGAAGCATGGAGGAGGTGTGATGGTGTGGGGGTGCTTTGCTGGTGACACTGTTGAGGATTTATTAAAAACTGAAGGCATACTGAACCAGCATGGCTACCACAGCATCTTTCAGCAGCATGCTATTCCATCTGGTTTGCGTTTAGTTGGACCATCATTTATTTTTCAACAGGACAATGACCCCAAACACACCTCCATGCTGTGTAAGGGCTATTTGACCAAGAAGGAGAGTGATGGGGTGCTACGCCAGATGACCTGGCCTCCACAGTCACCAGACCTGAACCCAATCGAGATGGTTTGGGGTGAGCTGGACCGCAGAGTCAGGGCAAAAGGGCCAACAAGTGCTAAGCATCTCTGGGAACTCCTTCAAGATTGTTGAAGACCATTTCCAGTGACTACCTCTTGAAGCTCATCAAGAGAATGCCAAGAGTGTGCAAAGCAGTCATCAAAGCAAAAGGTGGCTACTTGGAAGAACCTAGAATATAAGACATATTTTCAGTTGTTTCACACTTTTTGTTAAGTATATAATTCCACATGTGTTAATTCATAGTTCTGATGCCTTCAGTGTGAATGTACAATTCTCATAGTTATGAAAATACAGAAAAATCTTTAAATGAGGTGTGTCCAAACTTTTGGTCTGTACTGTATACAGTGTATGTATGTATATATATGTATATATATATATATATATATATATATATATATATATATATACAGTACAGACCAAAAGTTTGGACACACCTCATTTAAAGATATTTCTGTATTTTCATGACTATGAAAATTGTACATTCACCACACTGAAGGCATCAAAACTATGAATTAACACATGTGGAATTATATACTTAACAAAAAAGTGTGAAACAGCTGAAAATATGTCTTATATTCTAGGTTCTTCAGAGTAGCCACCTTTTGCTTTGATGACTGCTTTGCACACTCTTGGCATTCTCTTGATGAGCTTCAAGAGGTAGTCACCGGAAATGGTTTTCACTTCACAGGTGTGCCCTGTCAGGTTTAATAAGTGGGATTTCTTGCCTTATAAATGGGGTTGGGACCATCAGTTGTGTTGTGCTGAAGTCAGGTGGATACACAGCTGATAGTCCTACTGAATAGACCGTTCGATGCTTTTTTCTTGCCATAATACAAATTCTAAGTAAAGAAAAACGAGTGGCCATCATTACTTTAAGAAATGAAGGTCAGTCAGTCCGAAAAATTGGCCAAACTTTGAAAGTGTCCCCAAGTGCAGTTGCAAAAACCATCAAGCGCTACAAAGAAACTGGCTCACATGAGGACCACCCCAGGAAAGGAAGACCAAGAGTCACTTCTGCTTCTGAGGATAAGTTTATCCGAGTCACCAGTCTCAGAAACCGCAGGTTAACAGCAGCTCAGATTAGAGACAAGGTCAATGCCACACAGAGTTCTAGCAGCAGACACATCTCTACAACAACTGTTAAGAGGAGACTTTGTGCAGCAGGCCTTCGTGGTAAAACAGCTGCAAGGAAACCACTGCTAAGGACAGGCAACAAGCAGAAGAGACTTGTTTGGGCTAAAGAACACAAGGAATGGACATTAGACCAGTGGAAATCTGTGCTTTGGTCTGATGAGTCCAAATTTGAGATCTTTGGTTTCCAACCACCGTGTCTTTGTGCGACGCAGAAAAGGTGAACGGATGGACTCTACATACCTGGTTCCCACCGTGAAGCATGGAGGAGGAGGTGTGTTGGTGTGGGGGTGCTTTGCTGGTGACACTGTTTGGGATTTATTCGAAATTGAAGGCATACTGAACCAGCATGGCTACCACAGCATTTTGCAGCGGCATGCTATTCCATCCAATTTGCGTTTAGTTGGACCATCATTTATTTTTCAACAGGAAAATTACCCCAAACACACCTCCAGGCTGTGTAAGGGCTATTTGACCAAGAAGGAGAGTGATGGGGTGCTACGCCAGATGACCTGGCCTCCACAGTCACCAGACCTGAACCCAATCGAGATGGTTTGGGGTGAGCTGGACCGCAGAGTGAAGGCAAAAGGGCCAACAAGTGCTAAGCATCTCTGGGAACTCCTTCAAGATTGTTGGAAGACCATTTCCGGTGACTACCTCTTGAAGTTCATCAAGAGAATGCCAAGAGTGTGCAAAGGAGTCATCAAAGCAAAAAGTGGCTACTCTGAAGAACCTAGAATATAAGACATATTTTCAGCTGTTTCACACTTTTTTGTTTTGGGGTCATTTTCCTGTTGAAAAATAAATGATGGTCCAACTAAACGCAAATCTGATGGAATAGCATGCCGCTGCAAAATGTTGTGGTAGCCATGCTGGTTCAGTATGCCTTCAATTTTGAATAAATCCCAAACAGTGTCACCAGCAAAGCACCCCCACACCATCACACCTCCTCCTCCATGCTTCTCGGTGGGAACCAGGCATGTAGAGTTCATCCGTTCACCTTTTCTGCGTCGCACAAAGACACGGTGGTTGGAACCAAAGATCTCAAATTTGGACTCATCAGACCAAAGCACAGATTTCCACTGGTCTAATGTCCATTCCTTGTGTTCTTTAGCCCAAACAAGTCTCTTCTGTTTGTTGCCTGTCCTTAGCAGTGGTTTCCTAGCAGCTATTTTACCATGAAGGCCTGCTGCACAAAGTCTTCTCTTAACAGTTGTTGTAGAGATGTGTCTGCTGCTAGAACTCTGTGTGGCATTGACCTTGTCTCTAATCTGAGCTGCTGTTAACCTGCGGTTTCTGAGACTGGTGACTCGGATAAACTTATCCTCAGAAGCAGAAGTGACTCTTGGTCTTCCTTTCCTGGGGTGGTCCTCATGTGAGCCAGTTTCTTTGTAGCGCTTGATGGTTTTTGCAACTGCACTTGGGGACACTTTCAAAGTTTGGCCAATTTTTCAGACTGACTGACCTTCATTTCTTAAAGTAATGATGGCCACTCGTTTTTCTTTACTTAGATGCTTTTTTCTTGCCATAATACAAATTCTAACAGTCTATTCAGTAGGACGGTCCCATCCCCATTTATAAGGCAATAAATCCCACTTATTAAACCTGACAGGGCACACCTGTGAAGTGAAAACCATTTCCGGTGACTACCTCTTGAAGCTCATCAAGAGAATGCCAAGAGTGTGCAAAGCAGTCATCAAAGCAAAAGGTGGCTACTCTGAAGAACCTAGAATATAAGACATATTTTCAGTTGTTTCACACTTTTTTGTTAAGTATATAATTCCACATGTGTTAATTCATAGTTTTGATGCCTTCAGTGTGAATGTACAATTTTCATAGTCATGAAAATACAGAAAAATCTTTAAATGAGGTGTGTCCAACTTTTGGTCTGTACTGTATATATATATATATGAGCTGTATATGCAGATTTTTTCCGCATCTCCCTGGCAGGAAAAACGCATGCGGATTTTACATGCATTTTTCCTACCAGGTAGAAGCGTTTGTCAAGCGTTTTTGCATGCATTTCTGCAAGCGGGTTATCAAGCGCTTTTCCAAGCGATTTTAGCATCACTTGGAAAAGTGCTTGACAACTTGGTCACACTATATAAATCCATGCAACCGGCATGGGTTTATATAGTGTGACCAAGTTAATAGTTGAAAAAAAGAATAAAAATGGTTAAAATAAAAAATAAACATTATACTCACCTTCCGATGGCCCCCGGTCTTTTCTCCGGTGCATCCGGTCTCTCGTACGGCACGCGGTGGTCTAAAAGGACCTTTCATGACATCATTTAGTCATGTGACAGGTCACGCGACCGCAGACGTCAGCGGTTGCGTGTCCTGTCACATGACTAAATGACGTCATGGAAGGTCCTTTTAGATCATCGCGAGACGCCGGGGAGCCAGGACGCATCATACAGGAGACCGGGGGACATCGGAAGGTAAGTATAATGTTTATTTTTTATTTATTTATTTATTTAAATTTATTTTTTTAACAGTTACTATGGTACCCGGGTCTGGAGGAGAGTCTCCTCTTCTCCAGACCCGGGTACCATCTGCACATTGAATCGCTTAAAATCCGCATGTGCACATTTAGTTATGCAGATATTAAGCGATTCAACGCAAGTCAATGGCGGCAATTACGCTGCGTGTCTACAAAATTAATGGACATGCTGCGTATTTTTCCGCAATGATAATCCGAAGCGGAAATTTCCACGGCATGTGCAGAGCACATGCGGACTATCATTGGGGACCATGGGAAATTCCGCTGCAAAAACGCTTGAAAAACGCATAGTGGGCTCGCAGCCTAGGGGTGTAGTCAGATGGCTGTATAAATCTGACTGGCCGACACCTCTCCCGACCTGAGCTTGACAGTGTCATGTATTTCTATGCAACTGTCACATTTGGGTCGGTAGAGCCGCCAGCCAGTCCATGTACTGCATTCCAATCTCTGTTCGATTTATATAGCCGTCTGACTGCATCGCAACAGCCGGCTCCTGCTGAGGACAGCATAACTGCTGTGCCCATGCCATCCATCACCTGCAATCTGGATGTACAGTTGAAACCAGAAGTTTACATACACTATTGTAAGGCAGTGCTAGTCATCATGCTGAGGGGCACTCGCTTCACCGGGTCAATTAAAGCACACACGCAACGTCTTTCCAGTATTTCACAATCCAGCAGTTTATTATTTATCATAAACCGCTCATAACCGAGTCCATCTCAGGGGCTCGCCGACATACTACACATATAATGTCCAAGAGACTTTACAGTGACAGATAGGTCCACTTGGCTCCAGATACAGCCTTCAGCAAGGTAACAATATAAAGGTCCACATCAAGCAGCGTTTTTACCTTGCCGGGTTTTAGCTGCTTCTCTCAGCTCAGTTCTGCCACCGCTGTGGCTTCACGGCTTCCCAGATGGGCCTCCGGGCCTCGTACCTTCAAAGGCTACTGGTATCTCAAAACACAGGGGAGATCCAGCCTCTGCCTTCCAGGCTAGTGGAGTCCCACACAGGGACCAGGCCTCTCGCCCTCCAAGGCTACAGGCATCCTAAACACAGGGGAATCCAGCCTCTGCCTTCTAGGCTTCACCAGGCCTCTCTTTCTAGGCCTCACCAGGCCAACGGTGTCCCACACACAGGGAACAGGCCTCACGCCTTTCACACTGTCTCAAAAGCACCAAGATTTATATATCCTTCAGTGCATACAGGACCTGTGCTGATGTCACAGTCATGTGATCAGTCCTTCTGTGTGCACAGGACCTGTGCTGATGTCACAGTCATGTGATCAGTCACCTGAGGGAGAGGTACATGGTCAGCCAGAACACACCCTGGACCATTACAGTAATGCTGCAAGCCGCTGCATTACACTATATAAAAAGACACATATGCATGTTTTTCTCAATATCTGACATGAAATCAGAATAAACCTTTAACGTTTTAGGCCAATTAGGATTACCATCATTTTTAATATTTGCCAAATGGAGGAATAATGAGAGAGAATGTTTTAAGGCATTTTATTACTTACTGCAAAGTCAAAAGTTTACATACACTAAGATTACTATGCCTTTAAACAATTCTGGACTGCCCATATGATGTCATGTGTTTGGAAGCTTCTGATAGGTTTTTTGGCAACATCTGAGTTAATTAGAGACATCTGTGGATGTATTTTAATGCACACCTGAAACACATTGCTTCTTTGTGTAGCATCATGGGAAAGTCTAAAGAAATCAGCCAAGATATCAGGAAGAGAGTTGTGGACTAGCACAAGTCTGGCTCATCCTTGGGTACAATTTCAAGATACCTGAAGGTGTCTCGTTCATCTGTACAAACAAAAATACGCAAGTACAAACAAGATGGGAATGTCTAGCCATCATACTTCGCAGGAAGGAGACGGGTTCTGTGTCCCAGAGATGAACGTGCTTTGGTCCGGCATGTGCATATCAACCCAAGTACAAAAGCAAAAGACCTTGTAAAGATGATGGAGGAAGCTGGTAAGATTGTGTCAATATCCACAGTGAAAAGAGAACTGTATCAACATAGGCTGAAAGGCCACTCTGCCAGGAAGAAGCCATTACTCCAAAAGAAACAAAAAAAACAATTAATGTTTGCAAATGCACACAGGAACATAGTCCTTAATTTTTGGAGACATGTCCTGTGGTCTGATGAAACTAAAATTGAACTTTTTGGGCATAATGACCATCGTTACATTTGGAGGAAAAAGGGAGAAGCTTGGAAGCCTAAGAACACCATCCCAACTGTGAAACACGAGGGTGGCAGCATCATGTTGTGGGGTTGTTTTGCTGCTGGTGCACTTCACAAAATAGATGGCATCATGAGAAGCAACATCTCAAGACATCAGCCAGGAATTTAAAGCTTTGGCGGAAATGGGTCTTCCAAATGGACAATGACCCAAAGCATACTTCCAAAATGGTAACAAAGTAGCTTTAGGATAACAAAGTCAATGTTTTGGAGTGGCTAAAACAAAGCCCTGATCTCAATAATATTGAAAATTTATAGGCAAAGCTGAAAAGGCAGGTGTGAGCAAGGCGACCTACAAACCTGGATCAGTTACACCAGTTTTGTCAGGAGGAATGGGCCCAAATTCCGACCAACTATTTTGAGAAGCTTGTGGAAGGATATCCCAAACGTTTGACCCAAGTCATTCAGTTTAAGGGCAATGGTACCAAATACTAATGAAATGTATGTAAACTTTTGACTTTGCAATAAGTAATAAAAATGCCTTAAAACATTCTCTCTCATTATTCTGGCATTTGTCAAATATTAAAAATTATGGTAATCCTAATGGACCTAAAACGGGAAAGGTTTATTGTGATTTCATGTCAGATATTGAGAAAAAACATGCATATGTGTCTTTTTATATAGTGTATGTAAACTTCTGGTTTCAACTGTAGTTACGTCCATTTGTGGGAAGGGAATAAAAGGAGATAAATTGCAAAGTTGTTGTTTTTACAAGCATTTTGCAACAATACCTAATTAAGAACTTGAGAAAATAAAAAAAAACTGAAATCACAAGCAGATCCAATTTGTGTGAATTTCATCACAGCAACTCGTAATGTGACTCAGTAGTGTTTATTAGAGATGAGCGTTGTTCTACTCGAACTGTTCGCCAATCTCAAATTCGAGCTGTTTTGGGCGGTGTTCGAGTCGTTCGGCGAACACGAACAATTTGAGAAAAATTCGGCTGTTCGAGGTTATGTTCGATAACTGTTCGTGCACCAAAATCATAACTGGATTTTTTCTCAGTAATGATGAAAATTAATGTTAATACGCAGTTTGAGTGTACAGCGGGGTGGGGGGAGGGGCAGGGGATGGATCTCTGCAGGAACAATGAAGATCTCCATTTTTTTTTCTCTTTCCCGCATTTACAGTGGGGAGGTGCAATCTGTCAGCCTATCAGCAGCGCACACACGGAGCGAAGTGCTTTTTTTCACACAAGCAAGGGCATGTGTCATTGGCAGTGTGTCACATGTCCTTGCCCTATAAGACCAAGCCATTTTCCCCGTCGCCACCATTTTCTCACTGCTGCAGCTGCGTGTTAGACGGCACCGCTGTTGCTGTGTGCGCTATACCTTGTTAATTTCAAGCCAATTTTCGCACAAATATACAGATAGCTTGGGAGTAGGGAATAGTTGTGATTGCAGTCCTTTTAAGGACTAGGTTACAGCATTTCCTACGACTTTTATCAGGCAGGTCTGTGCTCTTAAATAGATAGGTTGTGGGAGTAAAGACTAATTGTAATTGGAGTCCTTTTCAGGACTAGGTTACATCAGTTCCTATCAGTTTTTGCCAGGCAGGTCTGTGCCAGTGATGTCCAAGTTTTTTTCACAGCATTTGGCTGAATCTAGCAAAGCTAATCCTTTTTGGCCTATTGCAGAGTGTGTTAGTCAGTGGAGTAGCCTATCTGTGTTGCAAGATATACCACCTGTGTATAGAATACCAATTTTTTTACTGCACCTAGTGAAGTAAAATCTTTTGGGCATAGCATCATTCTATTAGTCCATCTATACTGACCTCCATCAGGTTGCAAACTGAATCTATTTTTTTTCTGCATCTAGCTCTGAAAAAATATTTGGCCTTCTAGCAGTGTGTGGGACTTGTTCTATTAGTCCACCTATACTGACCTCCAGGTTGCAAACTGAATATATTTTTTTCTGCATCTACCTCTGAAAAAATATTGGGCTTCTAGCTGTGTGTGGGACTTGTTGTATTAGTCCATCTATACTGACCTCCATCAGGTTGCAAACTGAATATATTTTTTTCTGCATCTACCTCTGAAAAAATATTGGGCTTCTAGCTGTGTGTGGGTCTTGTTCTATTAATCCATCTATACAGACCTCCATCAGGTTGCAAACTGAATATAATTTTTTTCTGCATCTAGCTCTGAAAAAATATTTGGCCTTCTAGTAGTGTGTGGGACTTTCTCTGTTAGTCCATCTATACTGACCTCCATCAGGTTGCAAACTGAATATATTTTTTTCTGCATCTACCTCTGAAAAAATATTGGGCTTCTAGCTGTGTGTGGGTCTTGTTCTATTAATCCATCTATACTAACCTCCATCAGGTTGCAAACTGAATATAATTTTTTTCTGCATCTAGCTCTGAAAAAATATTTGGCCTTCTAGTAGTGTGTCGGACTTTCTCTATTAGTCCATCTATACTGACCTCCATCAGGTTGCAAATTAAAAATAATTTTTATCTGCATCTACAGTACCTCTGAAAAAATATTTGGGCTTCTAGCTGTGTGTGGGACTTGTTGTATTAGTCCATCTATACTGACCTCCATCAGGTTGCAAACTGAATATATTTTTTTCTGCATCTACCTCTGAAAAAATATTGGGCTTCTAGCTGTGTGTGGGTCTTGTTCTATTAATCCATCTATACAGACCTCCATCAGGTTGCAAACTGAATATAATTTTTTTCTGCATCTAGCTCTGAAAAAATATTTGGCCTTCTAGTAGTGCGTGGGACTTTCTCTGTTAGTCCATCTATACTGACCTCCATCAGGTTGCAAACTGAATATATTTTTTTCTGCATCTACCTCTGAAAAAATATTGGGCTTCTAGCTGTGTGTGGGTCTTGTTCTATTAATCCATCTATACTGACCTCCATCAGGTTGCAAACTGAATATAATTTTTTTCTGCATCTAGCTCTGAAAAAATATTTGGCCTTCTAGTAGTGTGTCGGACTTTCTCTATTAGTCCATCTATACTGACCTCCATCAGGTTGCAAATTAAAAATAATTTTTATCTGCATCTACAGTACCTCTGAAAAAATATTTGGGCTTCTAGCTGTGTGTGGGACTTGTTGTATTAGTCCATCTATACTGACCTCCATCAGGTTGCAAACTGAATATATTTTTTTCTGCATCTGCCTCTGAAAAAATATTGGGCTTCTAGCTGTGTGTGGGACTTGTTGTATTAGTCCATCTATACTGACCTCCATCAGGTTGCAAATTAAATATAATTTTTTTCTGCATCTAACCCAGCCAATAGTTTTGGCCTAATACCACAGTTTGGCCACTCAGCTCTGCTCGGTTACCATCCATTGTTTTTTTGTGCAAACAACTCCAGAGTTGTGAATTAGTTAACCACCAAAATGAGTGGAAAAAGGCCTGCTGCTGGTGGAAAGGGGAATAGGCGTGTTGGGAAGGGGAAAAAAGGTTGTGTCCGTGGGGTAGGTGTTAAAGCAACAGTAACATCTGCAGAAGAAAGACCATCTTCCAGCCAAACTAAAATGTCTACTTCTTTTAGCGGACAATGTGATAAGATCCCTTTCTTACGGCCACGCCAATCGCTACAAATTCCAGATGAGGCACAAAAACAGCAGGTGCTTCAACGGATATCAAGTGCTCCTTTAAGTGGGCTCTCCTCCACATCAACTTCAACATCACAAATACTCCAGTCCTCAAAGGTGTCACCCAAATCGCACTTGCTTCTCACAGCTCCCAAATCTCCAGCTGCCCGTCTGAGTATGAGGTAGAACAGATGGTTGAGTCTGCAGAGCTGTTTACTCATACTATAGCCTGGGAATCAGAGGTCGACTCCAGCGCTTCTGTGAATCCAGATGAGGAAATGATCTGCACTGATGCCCAGAATCTTTATGAGTCGGATCCAGGACCAGATCCAGGACCAGACGCAGAAGGTTCTGACCATAATGTAGACCCTCATTCCCAAACTGTAACTCCTGTTGGTGGAGACAATGAGGAAGACGATGATAAGACTCAAATACCTGATTGGAGCGACAACTTTAGTTTTTTGTCAGGGCAGGAACAGGTTGGCTCTGAGGACGACGGGTGTGATAACACACAGGGTGATGATGATGAGGTTGGAGATCCCACTTACTGTCAACCCACAGTCAGCCAAGAGATGAGGTCAGCAGAGGAGGTGGAGGAAGATGCTAGTGACGACGAGGTCAGGTTGCGCCTTCCTGGACAGAGACGTAGTACTGGAAGCACGTCAACAACTGCATCCTCAAACACAACTCTGCCTCTCACCACAAGTCGTGGTGGCTCTTCAGGTCGCATGGGTGCTAAGCCTTGCATAGCCTGGGCATTTTTTCAGATCGATAAAGATGACCCAACTCGTGTTATCTGTAACATTTGTCAGCAAAAGCTAAGTAGAGGCCAAAAAATACATAGTTTGAGTACTTCATGCATGAACCGGCACATGGACATGAAGCATAAGTTGCAGTGGGAAGCTCAGTGTGCTACAATGCGGCCTAGCCGGCCGGGCCAACCACCGTCTGCCATATCTTGTGCATCCGCGGCCTCTTCATCCTCTGTGACTGGGGGGACAGCAGTCACACCTGTTTTGGGGCACAGACCTGCCACCTCTTTACCCGCAACAGCCAGCGTGATTGGCAGGTCATCATTTTCTTTGGAGGTGGTAACACCAGCTGGTGTTGAGCGCTGTCCGACATCGATAGCACCACCTTTGGATCAAGGCAACCTAACATGTCCGCCTGCATCTTCCTCACAGACCGGCAGTTTGCCGGGGACACCCTTATCAACCCCGTCTAAGCACAATAGCCAGCCCTCGGTCCCTCAGATGTGGACAAGTAAAAGACCATTTCCTCCTAGCCATGAGAAAGCTAAGAGGTTGAATTTCACCATCTGCAAGCTCTTGGCTACAGAAATGCTGCCTTTCCGCCTGGTGGACACAGAGGATTTTCGAGACCTTATGTCCGTCGCAGTGCCCCAGTACCAGATGCCCAGTCGGCACTACTTCTCAAAGAAAGGTGTGCCTGCGCTCCACCAGCATGTCGCACACAACATCACCGCTTCTTTGAGAAACTCTGTGTGTGACAGGGTGCATTTCACCACAGACACTTGGACGAGTAGGCATGGACAGGGGCGTTACATGTCGCTGACTGGGCACTGGGTAACTATGGTGACAGCAGGACAAGGGGCTGCTGTCCAAGTCTTGCCGTCCCCACGAGTTGTGCGTCAATCCTCTTTATGTCAAAGTTCCTCCACTGCTTCTGCCTCCTCAACCTCCTCTCGGTCTTCCACCTGCACCCAAAGCCTGTCTGGTCATGCCACAAGCTTTCTAACTGCGCAGAAGGGATCCTGCACACCTCCTTACTATGCTGGCAGTAGGGCTCAACGTCATCAGGCGGTTTTTACTTTGAAATGTCTGGGAAATGTGAGTCACACAGCTGGGGAGTTGAGGTCAGCTCTGGAGAACCAATTTCATGAACGGCTGTCTCCACTGGACCTGAAACCAGGGAAGGCCGTGTGCGACAATGCTGCAAACCTGGGTGCGGCCCTTCGCCGGGGCAATGTCACACACGTGCCTTGTATGGCTCACGTGTTGAACCTGGTTGTCCAGCAATTTTTAGCCCACTATCCCAGACTAGATGGCCTTCTGCAGAGGGCACGGTCGCTGTGTGCTCACTTCCGCCGTTCGCATCCCGCAGCTCAGCGACTTACATCTCTACAGAAGTCGTTGGGCCTGCCACTTCACCGGCTAAAATGCGATGTGCCTACCCGGTGGAATTCAACTCTGCACATGTTGCAGCGACTGTGGCAGCACCGACAAGCCCTGGTGCAATACGTTCTGACGTATAGCCTGGGCCAACGAGATCCAGAGGTGGGGCAAATCACGCTGGAGGAGTGGTCTCAGATCAGGGACCTATGCACCCTTCTGCACAGTTTTGAAATGGCGACGAAGATGTTTAGTGCTGATGATGCCATTATCAGCATGACTATTCCGGTGATTTACATGCTGGAGCACATGTTAAACAGAATTCGGAGTCAGGTGGTGGCACAAGAGGAGGTGGAGGAAGTAGAGGAGGAGGAGTTGTATGCGGAAGGGCTAACATCTGCAAGGTCCAGACGGTCGGCAGCACCAAGGCGGCAGGCATGTGAGGGTGGGGGAGATGGTTTTACCAGGGCGCATGGTAGCAGCCAAACTAGTGAGGAAGGTGCAGGAGCCCAGGAAGAAGTGGAGGACGAACTGATGGAAGACTCATCAGATGAGGGAGACCTTGATCACATTTCTGTTGTGCGAGGTTGGGGGGAGAGGACAGAGGAAGGAAGCATGATTGTTACCTCGCCACCAACACAACAGGGACTTGATGCTCCTGGATGCGCAACACACATGAGTGCCTTCTTGCTGCACTACCTGCAACATGACCCTCGAATTGTGAGAATTAGAAATAATCCTGACTACTGGGTTGCCACACTGTTAGATCCCCGGTACAAAAGTAAATTTGCCGAAATTATTCCTGCCATAGAAAGGGATGCACGCATGCAGGAGTATCAGCAGAGACTGTTGCAGAATCTTACATGTGCTTTTCCACAAAACACCAGTGGTGCACGTAGTGAATCTCACAGTTCCAACTTGCCAACCGTGGGACCGTCAAGTGTTCAGCACTCAAACCGTAACAGAACCACAGTATCTGCTGGTAACATCAATTTTGCGGAATCATTTCACCACTTTTTTAGCCCATCCTTTGCAAGGCCACAGGAGACAAGAAGTCTGACACATAGTCAACGCCTAGAGACGATGGTACAGGAGTATCTCCAAGTAAACATTGAAGCCACGACTGTGTCACTGGACCCTTGCTCTTTTTGGGCTTCCAATCTGGATAAATGGCCGGAGCTAGCCACTTACGCCTTGGAGATCTTGTCATGCCCCGCAGCCAGCGTTCTGTCTGAACGTGTGTTCAGCGCTGCTGGTGGTGTGCTGACAGATAAGCGCACGCGGCTCTCCACTGATAATGTAGACAGACTCACGTTCATAAAGATGAACAAATCATGGATCCGAAACGACTTTTCTACCCCTGTGTCATCCTGGGGAGAGTAAAAGCTTGATGATTGGTTAAAATCACCCTACCAACCGTTTTAAGCTTTCAAATTACTAATCATGTTTATCTGTATCTTGACTGGAAAATAATTTGGGCTTTGTAGCAGTGTGCAGCACTGATCCTATTAGGCCATCTATAATAAGCTCCACCAGATTTAAAATTAAAAATAATTTTTAGCTGCATCTAGCCCGGAAAATAATTTTGGGGCTCCGAGATGCGCAAGACACATAAGTGCCTTCTTGCTGCACTACCTGCAGCATGACCCTCATATTGTCAGAATTCGAAGTAATCATGACTACTGGGTTGCCACACTCTTAGATCCCCCAAACTTTTCGATCAACCTTTTCATTTTAATAAAGACCAAAAAAATGGTCATTTTTGAAATTATAAGCATTAGCAGGTTGTTAGAAACTGAAATCAAACAGTTTTCAACTCAAAACTTTATTCTAGGTGATGTTACATTTTCACATAGGACCCCTTGTTCGAAAGGAGCTTCTGAACTCTCTCGTCCATTGAATTTGTCAGGTTTTGGATGGTTTCTGCTTCAATTGTTTTGCATGAGGACAGAATACCCTCCCAGAGCTGTTGCTTAGATGTGAACTGCCTCCCGCCATCATAGACACTCCTTTTAATGATGCTCCAAAGGTTCTGAATGGGGTAGAGGTCAGGGGAGCATGGGGGTCACACCATAAGTTTGTCCCCTTTTATGCCCATATCAGCCAGAGATGCAGATGTTTTATGTGCAGCATGAGATGGTGCATTATCATGCAGAAAAATGATCTTGCTGTGAAATACACGGTTCTTCTTCTTGAACCATGGCAGGAAGTGCTGTTTGAGAAAATCCACATACATTATGGAGTTCATCTTTAGCGCCTTCAGGGATCCTAAAGGGGCCGACAATCTCTCTCCCCATGATTCCAGCCCAAAACATTACTCCACCTCCTCCTTGTTGGCGCTGTAGCCGTGTTTGCGTGGGGTGTCCATCAACCAGCCATCCTCCACTCCATCCATCTGGACCATCGAGCGCTGCACGGCACTCATCCGTGAACAAAACAGTTTTGAAATCAGTCTTCATGTAATGTTTGGCCCACTGGAGCCGTTTCTGCTTGTGTGAAGTGGATAGAGGAGGTCGACAGGATGGCGTATGCACAGCTGCAAACCTCTGAAGGACCCTGCATCTTGTTGTTCGGGGGACGTTGGAGGCACAAGCAGCTTCAAAAACTTGTCTGCTGCTATGACAAGGCTTTTTTGCCGCTGCTCTTTCAACCTGACGTAATTGCCTATAGGAAAGAGTCCTCAATTTGCCCTTATCAGCACGCACACGTGTGTACTGTGAATCAGCTACATACTTCTTGATTGCCAAGACACTTCATCCTGATCATCGCACAATGTTGATTGTAGTCATGCCTTGACCTAAACACTCCACAATTTGTTGCTTCTCAGCAGCCGACACATCCTTTTTCTTTCCCATTTTGGCAGAAAATGTAGGCTGCTTAATAATGTGAGAGAGCCTTCTTAAGTAGTCTTGCCTTTCATTGGACACACCTGCCAAACTAATTAGCACAGGTGTCTGCAATTGCTTACAGTGATATAAAGAGCCCTGACACACATCACCATCAATGAGTTTAACTGACAAACAAACAAATTCTTCCCTTATCACTCCTAAACACTTTTTGCATAATAATTTGGAACGCAGTGTACATGTGCTTTTCCACAAAACACCAGTGGTTCACGTAGTGAATCTTACAGTTCTAACTTGCCAACCGTGGTCTGTATGGAATTGTTCAATAAAGGGCCCAAAATTAAGATAACATAGATGGGAGAGGTCTCTATGAATAGGAATTCCTAAGTATTTGATACCCTGTGAGGGCCAGGCAAAGGGAAAGTTGGACTGGATGGAATCCTATATGGATTTGGGGAGGGAGACATCGAGGGCCTCAGACTTCGCTGCATTGATTTTAAAATTTTACCAAAGTGATCTATTTCAGCCATAACAGCAGGGATGGATATATGTGATTGAGTGATATATACTAGGACATCACCAGCAAATAGAGAGCACTTGTACTCGGTGCCTCCCACCTCAATCCACCTAATATTGGGGTTATGGCGAATTGATGAGAGCAGGTGCTCCGTCACTAGGATGTATAAGAGAGGGGACAGAGGACATCCCTGCCTTGTCCCATTGGTGATTGTGAAAGGTGATGAAAATGTTCTGACGCACCCCCTGGGCCTTGGGACACCCGGAGCCGGACCCTTTTTGGTGGATGCTGGTGGTTGTAGTCTTCGTGGCGGCGACCCGGTTCCGTGGCTCAGGGCGGTCAAACCAGTGGCGGAACTATTTATGTGGTTTTGATGTTTAAATGTCCGACTACGCCACCCGTGGATTGCGGTCAGAGTGAACCGCCGCTACAGGGCAGACCGCTGAGGCTGGTGTTGTGGGTGCAGCAGAGCGTAGCATAACTCCCCACGGGAGGAGTATAGCCTCAGGGCAGTGTATGCGGAGGATGGGGGTGATGGTGCAGGGCAGCAGCAGTAACGACACGGAGTCAGTGATGCAGTCCAGGGCCTTTACTCACAGTTCTTATTATCCAGACCACGTCTGCAGGTAACGGCTGCCCACGTCGTACTGTGCTCACCAGGTGAGGGGCTCAGACAACTCCCAGATAACTTTGGAGCACTTCACAGGACCCCCTTTGTGTGTCCTTTGTCTGGCCTTTCTTACCAACACTTCTGTCCGGCTGCCTCGGGCCTCCTCTTGGTAAACTTGGCGCCAGTTTCCCTGACCCTATGTGGTGCCTTCCTAGCGGGTGTAGCGAGGGGCTGCGCCACATAAAATGTCAGAGCCTCCGGTTTCTAGCTGAGGGTCGTTTCCTGCCTCCACTAGTTCGGGGACCGGTCTCCCCCTTTGGCCTGACCCCTCCACGCAGGTGGATTCGGGCGTGCGGTGGCGACTCGCCCGTCCGCACCCCTGGGATCCCTTCATTCCTCGTTCCTGGAGCCTTCTCCGCTCCTCTTCCTTCCTTCTCCCTCTTCCAGGCCTGGGCCTCTGTTACTAGGCCCGCCTCCGGAGCAGAGCTCATGCAGAGCCCCTGCTCCCTGCCACTTCTGCTCAGACTTCTCTGCACTGAACTAAGATGGTGCCCACCTTTTATACTCCCTTCTCAATGCACCCAGGAACTGCTTCCTCCCTGTTCCTGCACTACAGGGTTCCCCTTCCTCAGTGTTCCCTCCCCCCACTCCAGCCAGGGACAGGGACTGTCGTGCCCATCTCAGGGGCATATTGGTCGCCCTGCCCCACGGCAATGTGGTGTAATGCATGCAGGTGTCGGGTCCTGATCCACACTCCATCCTTACCTGAGAGTGAGATATCACACCTCTGGGTGAGGTGCAATACGTCTGTAGCAACCGAGCCCTCAGGGTGCTACAGTTCCATTTATCTTCAGCCTAGGTGACGTATTGCGATACAGGGCCGTGATTTTGGCTATAAAAGGGTCCCCTAGACCCCTACCCCAAGCTTTTTAAGAGAATCATATATGGCGTGCCAGGAGACTCTATGGAATGCTTTCTCAGCATCCAACGAGAGTATCTAATTACAAATTTTTAACTGCATCTAGCCCAGGAAATACTTTGTGCCTAGTAGCAGTGTCTGCTAGTCAGCGGATTATCCCGGCTGTTAAGCAAGCTACACCACCTGTAGTTTAGACACTTAATTTTTTCAAAGGAAATGCTTCGGGACCATGGGATACTTAGTGAAGAGCATCAGGAGGCACCCCAAGGCATAGGGGCTGGGACTGGCAGTAGGATGCCTTGCGGTGGACAGCCGAGCTCGATCCTTATAAAAGCTTTTTAACTGCAGCAGCTTTAGTGGACGCTACTGGAGCTGGAATTACCGCGGCTGCTGGCATGAGACTTGCCCTCCAATAGATCCTTGTAAATGGATTTAAAGTGTATTCATTCAAATTAGAGAGACAATTTAAATTAAAAAGCTTAGAGCTGCCTCCACCACAGGGGGGCTCGCTCGACCCACCAGCGGACAGGCACCAGTATTGGGAGAGGGGGGCTGGCCGTCAGGGTTCACCGCGGCTCTGGCACAAACCCGGCGACACGGAGGTGGCACGGGCAGGAGCGGACTGGCCGTGTCGGCTTCTCACTTTTTGGATTTTAGAAGGGCATGACATGCCTATATCTGTGTCTCCCCCTCCTTTTACTCCTCCACCTCTTTTATTTTCGCATGACTATATGTACTTGTCACTTTTCCATGTGTTAGTTATGTCTTCTGAGCAGTTTGTCAGCTTTTGGACACCTTTGAAGGTGTTTTCTATGTGTTTCTATGTGTTTTTGTTTGCCTGCCATTGGTTTTAACGGTGTTCGAAGGTGTTCGACGAACAGTTCGGCGAACACACGGGTGTTCGACGAACCGAACCGAACTCGAACACTACGGGGGTGGCTCAACACTAGTGTTTATGGCAGCCACGTACTTGTATATACGTCCAACAACGCCTATGCAAGCCCCTGATAAAATGGTGTATGAAGTGCTGGGGGGATCTCTTAGCCAAGACCTGGATCAGGGCATGAGCTGGTTTTGTTGTCATATAAATTAGTTAATACTATTATTGTATTACCAAACCCCACAGAAATAAATGATTGCGGAATGGCTGCATTTTTGTTAAACTATATGTAGATTGTATAAATTATTTTTTGCTCACATCTATCAACTTACTGGCAGAAAAAAACATAATATTCTTAGGCCTCATTCAGATGTTATTATTTTTGCTTATGAGAGAAAATGCATTTTTTAATCCATGTGTGTATTTTTACCTTCAGTGTCATATTAGTTGTTTTCGTATGCAAAGTAAAAAAACAAAATAAAAAAATTCCAGGTTTTTCCTATTAAACATTAAGAAATGAACAGCACACAGATGAAACACAGATGCCATCCTTGAGCTGATCGTTTGATTTTTTCACGGACCCATTGCTGAATAAATGACTAGGATCCAAAAGGGATGTCTGTTTTATTTTTTTCGAGCAGGAGGTTTACTAAAAAAAACACAGACTTGTAAACAGCCATGTAAACTATAATGGGTAGTATGTGTCTTATCTGTGAATAACACAGATACAACACAAATATGTGAATAAGGCCGTACCTCTGAAATGAAGAAGTTTATAGCTGTAGAGCTGAAGCCAGAAAGATCTAGTTGGGTTCTGAAGCTAAAGCCTATGCAAGATCATGATCCCAATTGTCATCATTTGAAAAATTCCAATGTATCCATACAAATTCAAGTTCAGTTGAAGGATGTAAGGCCACGGCCCCACTATCAGTATTTGGTCAGTATTCGGTCAGTATTTTTTCTCAGTAGTGGGAGCCAAAACCATGAGGAACAATCAGAGAAAAGGTATAATAGAAACAAGTCACCAATTCTGCATTTATCACCCACTCCTGGTTTTGGCTTCCACTCCTGAGAAAAAATACTGACCAAATACTGATAGTGGGGCCGTGGCCTATTATGGAACATTCAGTGCCATCTGTATGAACAGACCCCTGATACAAAGATTTAAGAAATTGCTGAAATATGGACATAAATAAGGACATAGAATATAGATTGTGTTGTTTACATTTTACAGTGTATATTTCTACAGGTGCTTATAATTTTTTTTTTTGCCTGAGGCAAACCGTGAATTGGCAGGTAGAAATAAGAGGCAGCTAATATTTCCAGACTCCATTGACTCCTCCAGAGAAAATGTGGTTCCAGTCCTGAGAACGATATAACGTGCTGCTTAAAAATACAGCTATGTGAATGACTGCAGTGACTAACATTAGGCGAATATATGGGACCTTCCAAATACAGAACTAACCGTGAGATGAAATAAACTTCCTTCCTCTTCCTCAAAGCATTCTTGAAGAAAAAACTGAAAAATCCCACATGGTGTTGTACAGCTCACTCTCAGTCTACAGTTACTGATATCAAAATGTTTACTCTGGACCTATCAGAACTGAATTCGGATTATTGCACATTGTACAACCTGAAAGAACAAACCACAGCTCGTGACAAATTCTTACACGAAAAGTTACTTCCTCTTTAATCCCTAATTGCGGTGCAGCCTAGGTTCTAATCTTCTTACATAAAACCTGAATCTTTTTTAGTCTTTTGCCAGGTGACTACTGATTCAATTCACTGAAGCTGACCTTCTGAACCTCATCTGTATTTCTCAGTCATGTCTTATTCTAGTGCTGAACATGAAAAAAGGAAGTGCTAACTGGAATGTTAAAGAACATCTGTCTACATGATGCACATTTCATTCACACTGGTTTGCTGGTTTTTAGTTTTGGGATTCCCATAGCTCTAAAATGTTTTAAAACACATTTGGGCGTATTTACTAAAACTGTGTAATAGTTCATTTTAATAGTGTAAACTTAGGGTTCATTCAGGCGTCAGTGATTTTTTTCATACCCAAAAAAAAGGGTCCAAGTTTCTTCAGTGTTGCTGATCAGAGTTTGGTCAGTGTGCCAGTTTTTACCATTAGAGTTTGGTCAAAGTTTCATCAGTGTTTCTTGATTTAAAAGAGTACAAAACTGATGGAGGTTTTTCATGCTCCTCCTATTAAAGGGAATCTGTTAGCAGTTCTTTCCTACCTTATCTGAGAGCAGCATAATGTAGGCAAAGAGGAGCTGAATCCAACAATGTATCACTTAGATGACTGGGTGCAGTCGTTCTCACACAATCAGAGCTTTTAGATTTAGAATGAAGCAGAGCTGAGAAAGCTAATCCCTCTCCCCACCACAGCTAACCCCACCCACACCAGGCTCTCTGTGTACAAAGTCTATAGACAGGCACTTAGTCGCTAGACGAGTCCAGCAATGTTAATCTCTTAGTGATAAATCCTTCACAGTTAGTAAACAACAGCACACACTTTGACAAATGACCCATCCCTAAATTCTGTTTTTCAGCCTCTATCTCCTGCTGTCTTTAGATTACATAGCAAAAACCTGCTGACAGATTCCCTTTAAGGCGCAAACGTGCTATTAGATTTGTTCACAGACCCATGGGATTGGAGAGTATGATCTCAGACTTGGATCAAAAATTGGACATGTGTCCGTGATTTTGCATGGAACACTCAGTCTGCAAAAATACACAACATGTGAACATGAATAGAACTTGTGCAAAAAAAAAAACGATGTCTGAATGAGCCTCAAGACAAGATAGTATTAAAACTAACCACATTCATGACAGTGGCTCATGCTGGATGATAAATCTGGTACATTTTTTAAACTGTTTAAGGCTATGTGCCCACGATGCAGAAATGAAGCAGAAAATTTCTGCAGCATTTCTGCATCTCCCTGGCAGAAAAAAACGCATGCAGATTGTGCATGCGGTTTTCCTGCAGAATACATGCGGATCTACATGCGGGTTCACATGCGTTTCCGCATGCAGATTGACAAGCACTTTCCAGGCGATAGCATCACTTGGAAAGTGCTTGACAACTAGGTCACACTATATAAATCCATGCAAACAGCATGGCTTTATACAGTGTGAACCGTAAAAATTAAAACAAATAAAGCTATACTCACCCCCGAGGCCCCGGCGTGGCTGCAGCGCTGCTTCCTGGCTGGTTCCCGGCTGCCGGCATATCGCGAGACAGAGCGGTGAAGGGCCTGCGGTCACATGACTGTGACGTCACCGAAGGTCCTTCAGCGCTGCTGGCATTCAGAGAGAAGACGCCGGACAGGTGAGTATAAACTTTATTTGTTATTTTATTCTTTTTTTACAGGTACAATGGTACCCAGGTCTGGATGAGAGTCTCCTCTCCTCCAGAACTGGGTACCATCCGCACATAGAGACGCATAGAAGCCGCTTGTAAAAATGTACAGTCGCGGTTTCTGTGCGTCTCAATGCAAGTCAATGGCGGGAGTTCCGCTGCGCTTACGCAAAATTAAATGACATGCTGCGGATTTTTGTACGCAGCATAAACGCTGCGGAAAAATCCGCAGCATGTGCATAGAACATGCGGAATCCCCTTGGGGACCATGGGGTGCGGATTACCTAGCGTTTTACAAGCGTTTCCGCTGCGGAAATTCCGCAGCATAAACGCTTGAAAAACGCTACGTGGGCACACAGCCTAAGTCTAAGCTTACACCATCTATTTGTTGGCTACGTTTAAACCACTTTGTAGGCCAAAAATTTGAGCACACTTTCAGTAAATGTGGCCTGTTTATCCTGGGTCACAATAACTTTTGTAGCTTATAGCACATATTAAGTATGCCAGAATTCTGGTTTGTATATTTTTTAGTAAATCTTCCCCTATAATCTAAAAGGAGAAATTTACAGTTGTATACTAAAGACACCTATGGATATTTGGAATTTTGTCTTTCAGAAGGGGCAAAGTGAAGTGAAGTTCGACTTTTTAAAGTGTTTTTTTTTCCGGTTTCAGAAAACCCCTTTTCCCCAGCTGCAGATTGTTTGAAAAAAAACACGACAAACTGTTCTTTACTCACCCTCCATGGGTCCAGCGAAGAGTTTCCTACTCTGCTCCCCATGTCTGTTATTGTTTGTAGTGCTGATGTCACGCCGACAGCATTGTAGCTAATAACTAATTACACTGGCTCTGCTGGAATTGACAGCACAAGCCGCTCATCTCAGTTATTGACTGCAGTGCTCCCAACGTGACGTCAGCGCTGTAGACAACAACAGACAGCAGCAGCAGACGAGACTCGGCACTGGACTTGGAAAGGGTGTGTAAAGCCAGTTTGTTTTTTAAAACAAACAGCAGCTAGAGGAATGGTGTTTTCTGGAATTAAAAAATCCTTTTAATCACAGCTGTACAAAAATTTTTTTACTTTTTTTTTATAAAAAAGCTGAGTACATTTATTATGTACACATTGTTCTCTTATGAGTATAATTTTTAAATTGCAAATTAATTAATAGAAGTTTTAATTCTGATCACAATTGCTAGATCCATGGAAATGCATATATGTAACGACAATTTCTGCTCTTCTCTATACTAGATATACTAAGAGGGGTTAATATATTTACCACAATGCAATAAATATATGATTTGGACCCCAAACACGAAAAGATGGGCTCCCAAATCTCCAGTGTAGATGAAGCATTAGTTCGCTTGTGCATTTTGGACCCCCTTCTTGTGATTAGTGGGGGTTACAACATGGGGAATAACATTATTACTGGCCATTATATTACTTGTAGCCTACATTTTTCACCAGTTTTCCCCTTGCTTGCTCCATCTCTAAATTTCAGTTGTCTCTGAGCTTGTTGGTGGAGATTAGTGGGGGTCACAACATGGGGAATAACATTATTACTGGCCATTATATTACTTGTAGCCTACATTTTTCACCAGTTTTCCCCTTGCTTGCTCCATCTCTAAATTTCAGTTGTCTCTGAGCTTGTTGGTGGAGATTAATGGCTATAGATGTCCTCCCACAGTGCACATAGACATGAAGGATTCTTGCTTTCCTGTCTCTACATAACACACGTTGAAATATAGCAGTATCTTGGAGGACCTTTATAAGGCAGTACTGAGTAGCGTAGCTGTAAATACAACACTGGAGTGAGATAAAACACTAAAAACAGCAAAGCTAGTTCTCTGTGTGACTCCATAACTTTTCCTGAATTCTCCTCCCCCTTCCATAGACTGTAATAGGCATCTGCAAACTGACCCCTTAGTGAGCTGCGGTACATCATGTGTTGAGCAAAAATAATCTTAACAACACGAGGCAGAGAGCAGGAGACTAAGTGGCTCATGGAAGAAGAAACAAACATTCTTTATTTCTTAGATAAGATATATTACAAAGTTCCTTACATTTGTGTGTACAACTGCTTTATACAAAGTTTCCTGTTTTCGATTCACTTTACTAATGGTCACAGTTTTTATAGAAGATGGAGAAGAGATAAAAAATAGCTACAGTGAAGGAAATAATTATTTGATCCCTTGCTGTTTTTGTAAGTTTGTCCACTGACAAAGACATGAAGAGTCTATCATTTTAAGGGTAGGTTCATTTTAACATTGAGAGATAGAATATCCCCCCCAAAAACAAGAAAATCACATTGTATAAATTAGATACATGTATTTGCATTTTGCAGTGAGAATTAAGTATTTGATCCCATACAAACCATTATGAGTTCTGGCTCCTACTGACCAGTTAGACGCTCCTAATCAACTCGTTACCTGCATTAAAGACAGCTGTCTTACATAGTCACCTGTATAAAAGACTCCTGTCTCCCTGCCACAGTGTGAGACGCTGTGCTGGAATAGTCACTGCTCCCCACGCTGGGACATCTGTTCAATAGTCGGCACACTGGATATGGATATTCACTACAACCCATGGGATTGGGTTGTAGGGAATATTCATGAGCTTTAATAGCGGGCACACAGACCGCAGAACGGCAGCAGGAGCCGTGCTGCGGATCCAGTGTGCCGGCTGTTAAGAAAAATGAATATTCATTTCTCTCCACGCCCATGGGCGTGGGGAGCAGGGAATATTCATTTTCTTTAGCCTCCTGTGCCATGCTGATCCCCCACTGCTGCTCCCCCACACCCACCAACACGAACAGCAATGAATATAGTATTCGGACTATAAGACGCACCCCCCACTTTCCTCCAAAATTTTGGTGGAAAAAAGTGTGTCTTATAGTCTGAAAAATACGGTAATTTGATTTAGATTTCTCTTTTGTTCATTCATTTTGCTTTTTCTTAAAGTATAAAATTAAAAAAATTAACTCTTCTATTTTTTAAAGCATTCTTATTTTGGAACATTTTTTCCACAACTGCCTAAAACTTTTGCAAAATATTGTATAATGTATATTTAACACAGGTTTTGGCAGTACTTTTTTTCAGAAAATAATTTGTTACCATAATTATGAGGGTATTCACCTATGGCATAAATCTCATTAAGGCCCTCTTCACATGTCAGTGTGTCAGGTACATGAGGTGACAGTTTTCACACGTACTGGAGACACTGACACACATGGACTCAATAAACTCTATGGGGCTGTGCATATGTCCGTGTGTTCACATGGTCCGTGTGACCCACATGTGGACATGTCCGTTTTTTTCCAGCAGCGTGGCTGTCAATACCTCCTGCACACATCCACACACGTATGACATGTAGTGTGACATCCGTGTGCCCATCCGTGTTTCACATACCAGAATAGAATGCAGAATACAAATGACTGATAGATAGATAGCAAGATAGATATTCGTGAGAGATATAATTAGTGCCTTGTGTGTGTATTTTACACACCTCCCTTGTTCACCAATTTATTCGTAAAAATGTTGCCACGAAGCTCCGACGTAGTCCACGCTCCCCGATGTCTGTGAATAGCAGTAAAGTGAGCGCTATTCACAGGCGCTGGGTAGTGACTGCAACACTCATCAGAGCCGCTGAGTCTGGCTAAGTGGAGCGGGACCTGGTGACGAAGATCAGTGTCGTCACTATCCGGCGCCTGTGAATAGAGGTCATTTTACTGCTATTCACAGAAGCCGAATGCGAGGAACGTGTACTACGGCGGAACATAGGGGCAACATTTTTAAGATTAAGTTGGTTAACGAGGGAGGTGTGTAGTGTTTTTTATTTCTCTCTTTTTTTTGTCTTTCAGTTTTCCATTTCTGGACTACGTTGGATTCCTTGGATTACTTTGGAGATGCTCTTTTTCTTTAAATAAATTGGTGATTGAGGGATAGTGTGGGGGAGTCTTTATTCAAATAAAGTGTTTTTTTTTCTGTGTGTGTGTTTTTTATTTTTTATTACCGGGTTAGTAATGGGGGTGTGTCTGATTGACACCTCTCCATTACTAACATCAGTGCTTGATGGCAGCTGTGATTTCTGACAAATCACAGCTGTCATCAAGCCCAAATACCATTACCAAGATTGCCAAGGCAATGGGGAAGAGCAGGGCAAAGTGCCAGAATTGGCACATCTAATGTGATGTGCCAATTCTGGGGCAGCTGTGGGCTGGTATTTTTAGGCTGGGAAGGGCCCAATATCCATGGACCTTCCCAGCCTGATAATATAAGCCTCCAGCTGTCTGCTTTACCTTGGCCGGTTATCAAAAATAGCGGAGATCCCACGTCATTTTTTTCATTTATTTATTTGCTAAATACATGTACAATAAACTACACATGCAAGACACTAATTATATATATATATATATATATACAGTACAGACCAAAAGTTTGGACACACCTTCTCATTTAAAGATTTTTCTGTATTTTCATGACTATGAAAATTGTACATTCACACTGAAGGCATCAAAACTATGAATTAACACATGTGGAATTATATACTTAACAAAAAAGTGTGAAACAACTGAAAATATGTCTTATATTCTAGGTTCTTCAAAGTAGCCACCTTTTGCTTTGATGACTGCTTTGCACACTCTTGGCATTCTCTTGATGAGCTTCAAGAGGTAGTCACCGGAAATGGTCTTCCAACAATCTTGAAGGAATTCCCAGAGATGCTTAGCACTTGTTGGCCCTTTTGCCTTCACTCTGCGGTCCAGCTCACCCCAAACCATGTCGATTGGGTTCAGGTCTGGTGACTGTAGATGCCAGGTCATCTGGTGTAGCACCCCATCACTCTCCTCCTTGGTCAAATAGCCCTTACACAGCCTGGAGGTGTGTTTGGGGTCATTGTCCTGTTGAAAAATAAATGATGGTCCAACTAAACGCAAATAGCATGCCGCTGCAAGATGCTGTGGTAGCCATGCTGGTTCAGTATGCCTTCAATTTTGAATAAATCCCCAACAGTGTCACCAGCAAAGCACCCCCACACCATCACACCTCCTCCTCCATGCTTCACGGTGGGAACCAGGCATGTAGAGTCCATCCGTTCACCTTTTCTGCGTCGCACAAAGACACGGTGGTTGGAACCAAAGATCTCAAATTTGAACTCATCAGACCAAAGCACAGATTTCCACTGGTCTAATGTCCATTCCTTGTGTTCTTTAGCCGAAACAAGTCTCTTCTGCTTGTTGCCTGTCCTTAGCAGTGGTTTCCTAGCAGCTATTTTACCATGAAGGCCTGCTGCACAAAGTCTCCTCTTAACAGTTGTTGTAGAGATGTGTCTGCTGCTAGAACTCTGTGTGGCATTGACCTGGTCTCTAATCTGAGCTGCTGTTAACCTGCGATTTCTGAGGCTGGTGACTCGGATAAACTTATCCTCAGAAGCAGAGGTGACTCTTGGTCTTCCTTTCCTGGGGCGGTCCTCATGTGAGCCAGTTTCTTTGTAGCGCTTGATGTTTTTTTGCAACTGCACTTGGGGACACTTTCAAAGTTTGCCCAATTTTTCGGACTGACTGACCTTCATTTCTTAAAGTAATGATGGCCACTCATTTTTCTTTACTTAGCTGCTTTTTTCTTGCCATAATACAAATTCTAACAGTTTATTCAGTAGGACTATCAGCTGTGTATCCACCTGACTTCTGCACAACACAACTGATGGTCCCAACCCCATTTATAAGGCAAGAAATCACACTTATTAAACCTGACAGGACACACCTGTGAAGTGAAAAACATTTCCGGTGAATACCTCTTGAAGCTCATGAAGAGAATGCCAAGAGTGTGCAAAGCAGTCATCAAAGCAAAAGGTGGCTACTTTGAAGAACCTAGAATATAAGACATATTTTCAGTTGTTTCACACTTTTTTGTTAAGTATATAATTCCACATTTGTTAATTCATAGTTTTGATGCCTTCAGTGTGAATGTACAATTTTCATAGTCATGAAAATGCAGAAAAATCTTTAAATGAGAAGGTGTGTCCAAACTTTTGGTCTGTACTGTATATATCACGGAAATATATCTATCAATCTATCTATTTATCTCTATCTTTGCACATCTAACACCTAAAAATCTGTCATTTCTATTCCAGTATGTTTCACACAGATGGTGCACACGGACGGCACACAGATGCGACACGGATTGCACACACACGTACACGGATAGCACCAGTACTGTTTTTTCCAGTACCGGAAATATCAGGACATGTGAAGGAGGCCTTTATAGTGAGTTTGAATATTTTACAGCACTTCACTAATTTGAATCAAAAAGCCAAATTGCGTAAACTGTGGCTGTATTCTAGGCAAGTTTGAATTTCCTATACCTGTAAGCTCTCTACTGTTGGTTATATGACTGCTGTGTGTTAATGAAATATTTTGATATTTAACCCCTTAATAACATTTGACGTACTAATACGCGTCTGTGCCCTGGGACTTAAGAGCCAGACCCGTATTAGTACGTCATGGCGATCGCGCGCGCACACAGGCTGTGCGGGCGCGATCGCCGCCGGGTGTCAGCTGATTGTCACAGCTGACACCCGGTACTATGTGCAGGGAGCGGTCCTGCACCGCTCCCAGCACATTAACCCCCGCTATGCTGCGATCGAAGTCGATCGAAATCGATCGCGGCATTGCGGGGGCAAGGGGAGGTGATCGGCGATACTCACCTCCTCTTCCGGCTTCCAGCGCAGACTGCAGCGGCTTCCCGGGTGTTGCCATGACGACCCGATGTCGTCATGACAACATCCGGGTCACCAGAGAGCAGGAAGATTGCTTGGACATACGCAGTGCATCTCCAAGCAATCTTAACACTGTGCACTTCTGACAGCCTGCATGGCATAGGGATGGTGCTCCATTCCTATGCCATGCAGGCGATCAGAAAAAAAAAAGTGAAAGTCCCAGAGTGGGACAAAGTAATAAGGTGTACAAACTGTCTGAAAGTGGAAAAAAAAAAAAAAAAATGTGCAAAAATATTATAAAAAAATAAAAAAAATAATACACCAAAAATAAAAATATAATGTACCCATCAATAAATATTATTATAAAAAAAATAAAAAAAAAACAATAAAAGTACACAAATTTGGTATCGCCGCGTCCGGAACAGCCTGACCTATAAAACTGTCCCACTAGTTAACCCCTTCAGTAAACACGGTAAAAAAAAAAAAAAAAAAAAAAAAAACGCAGCAAAAAACAATGCTTTATCACCATACCGCCAAACAAAAAGTGGAATAACACGCGATCAAAAAGACGCATATAAATAAAAATGATACCGCTGAAAACGTCATCTCGTCCCACAAAAAACAAGCCGCCATACAGCTCCATCAGCCGAAAAATAAAAAAGTTTCAGCTCTCAGAATACAGCGATGCTAAAAAATATTTTTTTCTATAAAATAGCTTTTATTGTGTATAAGCGCCAAAACATAGAAAAATTATACAAATGTGGTACCGCTGTAAACGTACTGACCCGAAGAATAAAGCTACCTCATCAATTTTACCACACGCGGAACAGAATAAAAAAAAAAAAAAAAAAACAATTCCTGAATTGTTGGTTTTTGTTTATTCTGCCTCCCAAAAATCGGAATAGAAAGCGATCAAAAAATGGCACCAATAACAACGTCAAGTCATCCCGCAAAAAACGAGCCGTCACATGACTGTCTGCCAAAATCTGGAAAAATTATAGCTCTCAAAATATGGCGATGCAAAAACTAGATTTTACAAAAAATGAGTCTTTTAGTGTGTGACAGCTGTCAGTCATAAAAACCCCATATGATTCTGGCATTGCTGTAATCACACCGACCCGAAGAATAAAGTCGTCTAATCACTTATACCGCACAAGGAACGGCGTCAAAAATAAACTCTTGGGTTAGGATTGGGCTAGGGTTAGGGCTGGGTTTGGGGCTAGGGTTGTGCTGGGGCTAGGGTTGTGCTGGAGCTAGGGTTGTGCTGGGGCTAGGGTTGTGCTGGGGCTAGGGTTGTGCTGGGGCTAGGGTTGTGCTGGGGCTAGGGTTGTGCTAGGGCTAGGGTTGTGCTAGGGCTAGGGTTGTGCTAGGGCTGGGGTTGGGATTTTTTTCAAAAGTAAGAAAAAAAGATGATGATATGGTGACTAGTGTTGAGAGCAAGTGCTCGCTACTTGAGTTTGCATCGGGTGCTCTGGTATGCATTGAGTATCGTGGGTATTTGAGTGACATGCTCGAGTCTCTGCCCCATATGCTTCGCGGCCAAAAAACTTTACGGGGATTGCCTGCCATGCACGAGCGATCCCCGCATGTTTTTTTTTGGGTGCCTAATAACCGTGAAACATGCGGAGCAGGGACTCGAGCATGTCACTCAAGCACACGCTGTACATGGTGCATACCTGAGTACCCGATGCAAACTCAAGTAGCGAGCACTTGCGCTCAAGAATAATGACAACTTATTCAATATGATGACCTAATGTAAACAAATTCTGTGCCGTACCTCTGGGTTCAAAATGTTCACTATACACCTTAATAAAATCCTTGAGGGGTATAGTTTCCAAAATGGGGACACTTGTGGGGAAGCTCCACTGTTTAGGCACATCACGGGCTCTCCAAACGCGACATGGTGTCCGCTAACAAATTGAATGGAAAATCGTCTCAAATTGTTAGCGGACGCCATGTTGCGTTTGGAGAGCCCCTGTGTGCCCAAACATTGGAGCTCCCCCACAAGTGACCCCATTTTGGAAACTAGACCCCCCAAGGCACCTATCTAGATGCATAGTAAGCACTTGGAACCCCCAGGTGCTTCACAAATTGATTCGTAAAAATGAAAAAGTGTTTTTTTTTTCACTTTTTCATTTTTACGAATCAATTTGTGAAGCACCTGGGGGTTCCAAGTGCTCACTATGCATCTAGAAAGGTGCCTTGGGGGGTCTAGTTTCCAAAATGGGGTCACTTGTGGGGGAGCTCCAAAGTTTGGGCACAGAGGGGCTCTCCAAACGCAATGTGGTGTCCGCTAACAATTTGAGCCGATTTTCCATTCAATTTGTTAGCGGATACCATGTTGCATTTAGAGAGTCCCTGTGTGCCCAAACATTGGAGCTCCCGCACAAGTGACCCCATTTTGGAAACTAGACCCCCCAAGGCACCTATCTAGATGCATAGTGAGCACTTGGAACCCCTAGGTGCTTCACAAATTGATTCGTAAAAATGAAAAAGTGTTTTTTTTTTCACTTTTTCATTTTTACGAATCAATTTGTGAAGCACCTGGGGGTTCCAAGTGCTCACTATGCATCTAGAAAGGTGCCTTGGGGGGTCTAGTTTCCAAAATGGGGTCACATGTGGGGGAGCTCCAAAGTTTGGGCACACAGGGGCTCTCCAAACAGAACATGGTGTCCGCTAATTATTCAAGCAAATTTTACAATCAAAAAGTCAAATGGCGCTCCTTCCCTTCCGAGCCCTGCCATGCGCCCAAACAGTGTTTCTTCCCCAAATATTGGGTATCTGCGTGCCCAGGGGAAATTGCACAACAAATTTTGGGGTCCATTTTTTCTTGTTACCCCTGTGAAAATAAAAAAAATTGGGTCTAAACTAACATTTTTGTGAAAAAAGTTAAATGTTCATTTTTTTCTTCCACATTCAAAAAATTCCTGTGAAGCACCTGAAGGGTTAATAAAGTTCTTGAATGTGGTTTTGAGCACCTTGAGGGGTGCAGTTTTTAGAATGGTGTCACTTTTGGGTATTTTCTGTCATAAAGACCTCTCAAAGTGACTTCAAATGTGATGTGGTCCCTAAAAAAATGGTTTTATAAATTTTGTTGGAAAAATGAGAAATCGCTGGTCAACTTTTAACCCTTATAGCTCCCTAACAAAAAAAAATTTTGGTTCCAAAATTGTGCTGATGTAAAGTAGACATGTGGGAAATGTTATTTATTAACTCTTTTGTGTGACACATCGCTCTGATTTCAGGGCTTAAAAATTCAAATTTTGAAAATCGCAAAATTTTCAAAATTTTCGCCAAATTTCCGTTTTTTTCACAAATAAACGCAAGTGATATCAAAGAAATTTTTCCACAATCATGAAGTACAATATGTCACGAAAAAACAATCTCAGAATCAGGGGGATCCGTTGAAGCATTCCAGAGTAATTACCTCATAAAGTGACAGTGGTCAGAATTGTAAAAATTGGCCCGGTCATTAACGTGCAAACCACCTGCGGGGCTTAAGGGGTTAAAGAGTAACCGTCATTTTACTTTTTATTCATAAAATTAATAATACACAAGAATAAGAAACTTTGTAATATATCTTACCAGAGAAGTCTGTTTCTTTCTCCTCCTTGACTGATCATACATTTTCAAAATGGTTAATTCTCAGGTAAAATCAGGTAAAATCAGTATTCAGTGAAGACAGACTTTCCCATTACTGAGATAGGAGATGGCAGTTGGTACTGATAAGATTCTATGTAGACAGGAGGGGGAAGGAGGAGCTCTGCCTCTAGCTCCTCTCTACACAAAATCTAATTGGTAGCAGCTGCCATATCGTATCTCAGTAATGGGAAATTCTGTCTTCACTGAATACAGATATTACCCATGAACTGAGAATGAACAATCAGTCCTGGCAGGGTAAAAAGCAGATTTCTTTGATCGGTAATATGTATTTCAAAGCTTCTTATTTTCATGTGTGCTACACATTACATAAGAATATAAACTGCTACAAACTGTGCCTGCAGGATATCCATTTATTTTCTTGTGTGATATTGCAAAACAAGGAAGATTACTCCAACTAGTTACTGTCTTTTCATAAACTTTAGGTTCGTCTGTTTTGGTTAATAAAAAGTCTAATACATTTGCAAGACAATACGTTAATGCAAAATGGAGTTTTCAATTAAATGCATACAGGCATAGCAGAGAGGTGGTCTTTTAATTGAGGGCAGGCAAGCCACAGGACAATGGCAGAAACAATGCATACCTAGAAGTGAGAAAAAAACAAAAAAACAGAATGGCAAGAGGAGGATAATTGGGGAAGTTCCTTAACATATTAGGCTAGGTTCACATCTGTGTTTGAGATTTCATCCCAGAATTAGTCTAAGGCTGTGTGCCCACAATGCGTTTTTTAAGCGTTTCCGCAGCGACAAAAACGCTGCAGAAACGCTTAAAAAACGCTTGGTAGAAGGCCTGCCATGTTCCCCAATGATAATCCGCATGTGCTGTGCACATGCTGCGGAAATTTCCGCTGCGGATTATCATTGCGGAAAAAAATGCAGCACTACCAATTATTTTGCGGAAGCGCTGCGTTTTCGCCGCCATTGACTTGCATTAGAACGCATGGATTCCGCATCACTGTATATGTAGATGCGCATTCCATGCGTTCCAATGTGCGGATGGTACCCGGGTGTGGAGGAGAGGAGACTCCAGACCCAGGTACCATAGTACCTGTAAAAAAAAGAATAAAATAAAAAATATATGTTATATTTACCTTCTGGCGGCCCCCGCTGCGCTCTTCCTCCCATGCCGGCAGATCGCGGTGGACTGAATGACCTGCGCTGACGTCATAGTCATGTGACGGGTCACGCGATGCTGACGTCGGCAGGTCCTTCAGTGTACCGCGATCTGCCGGCAGCCAGGAAGGAGAAAAGCAAGACCGCGGGGGCCATCGGAAGGTAAGTATAGATTTTTTTTTTTTTTTTTAACCATTCTTTGAGGTACACTATATAAATCCATGCCGTTTGCATGGATTTATATAGTGTGACCAAGTTGACAAGTACTTTCCAAGTGATGCTAAAATCGCTTGGAAAGCGCTTGTCAACCCGAATGCGGAAATGCATGTGAAGAACGCTTCACATCCGCATGTCCCTGGCAGGAAAAACGCATGTACAATCCGCATGCGTTTTTTCTGCCAGGGGAGATGCAGAAACGCTCAGGAAAAATCCGGAGCATTTCTGCATCGTGGGCACATAGCTTTAAAAGAAGATCTTAGCAAAAGATCCAACAACCCCTTTAATCCAACAGTTGTCAGAATTAAAAAAAAAAAGATATATTAAAACGACCTCTTAGGCTCACTCTTACAAAAGCTGATTAATGCCTCAGATTATGTGCAGCAATATCCCGGTATTTTTATATCACAGGTGGTTTAGTAATCTGTACTTTATAACATAGAAATCCCCCATCCATGCACCAGTGAGCCTGTCATAGACTTGTGTTATACACAGCAGCCAATCCAAGGAAGCTGAGCTGCAGGGATCATGAAACAGCCTTAACCAATCATGAGATAGGGCGTGTGTCTCAGACTACTAATGTTTATTTATTATGCGTTTCTTATATAGCGGCCATCATAATCCGCAGCGCTTTACAGATATTATCATTGCTGTCCCTAATAGGGCTCCCAATCTAAATGACATATCAGTATGTCTTTGGCGTCTGGGAGGAAACCGGAGTACCCGGAGGAAACCCATGTCCTTGGTGGAGTTTGATCCCAGGACCCCAACGCTGCACAACAACAGCGCTAACCAGGGCTAGGAAAAAGTATTTTGGTGCCCTAGGCAGATGAAGCCAATGGCGCCCCCCCCCAAAGCAAAGGAATGGTTCAGAGACTAAGGTAACAAGACCCCTAATGCACCTCCCCCCTTCCCCTCCAATGGGTTAGGTCGCAAACTCTGATGACCACTTCCACTAGAACTGTTACCTTTTTCACAGAAAAATGTCATCAAAAGTAAAAAAAAAAGTGGTGTACTTTAGGGATGTGACTTAATATGGAGTGCAATTTCAAAGTTAGATACAGAATCAATAATTTTTTGTGGACCATTTACACAATACAGGGGAAAAAATAGCGATATTCATCCCTGTCCTATATTTTAAATGTAGAACCCAAGGATAGTTATGAAAACTAATAAAACGTAACTATAATCGGGGCCATTTGGGTTCAATGAAGGTGTTCTGCATTTGGAAAATACCCTAATGGAAAATAAACAGACCCTCATTATAAATAAAGGGATACGTCTGATGGTTTTTGCGTCCGTCATGAGACAAATACAGCTTACACAAAACTGATGGTGGTTCTGGTGACATATTCATATAGTGATGGTTGTTCTGGTGCTGTATTCATGTAGTGATGATGATTCTGGTGACATATTCATCTCCAGAACCATCATCAGTACATGAAGACGAAGCCAAATCATCATCAGTACATACAGTGGCATGTAAAAGTTTGGGCACCCCTGGTCAAAATTACTATTATTGTGAACAGTGAAGCAAGTTGAAGATGAAATGATCTCTAAAAGGCCTAAAGTTCAAGATGACACATTTCTTTTGTATTTTAGGCAAAAAATAAAAATAAATATATATATATTGTAAGGAGGCTAATGGTCATGTAGTCGATGGGAGGTATGTATCCCAGAGATGGCTGGTCTATGTGATGTAACCTGGTGTATTTTCTCTAGTGCACGCATGCACTAAGAGGGTTAATTAGTGCAGCTGGGAACCGGGGTACAGGTTGCTAGGAGAGATGGGCGGGTCCAGCAACCCACATACCTCACCTCTGGGTGTGGTTAACAGCCTATAAAATGGAGGCTGTTGTTTGCCACATGGTCTATGTGTGTGGAGGGAGAAGGCCTGCAGTGAATGCTTTGCCTTCAGACCAAGCCAGGACACTACACCAGCCTGTGTGACCACAGTGCTGGCCAGCCAGAGACTTTGCTATAAGGACTGTTATCTTTGTTTCTGTCAGCACTAAAGGCTGTTTTGTTTGCATTTTCCTTTTGAATGGTTTATGAAGCCAATAAACCACTATGGACATTTAGAAAAACATGCCTCCTGTTAGCCTCAAACCGCACCTGAGTGAGTACCATCCCTACAATTGGTGTTAGACTTACGGGGAGCGTTCCCAGCAGAGATGTGTGACTGCTACAGGAAGGAGTGCATGTCCTGGGTCAAGTCTTTTGCAAGCCAGCAAGCATCGCCAGACAAAATGGAGGACCTGCTGAAACACTTGGTTCAGTCACAGCAGCAGCAGCAGGAGACCAACTGGCTGTTGTTACAGCAAATACAGCAGCACCAGCAGGAACAACGGCAGCAGATGCAGCTTCTGGCAACCGCCATCCAGGGCAGGACGAGCGCCCCAACCCCGAGTCCGGCTGATGACTCCCACGTCCGGAAGGTGGTAAGACGGGCTTTGCAGAAAATGACCCCAGGGGATGACGTTGAGGCCTTCCTGACCATGTTTGAAAGGGTCGCCGAGTGGGCATAGCTATTGGCGCCGTACTTGACACGAGAGCCCCAGAAGGCGTACTATGATTTAGCTTTGCAGGACGCCAAAGAGTATGGCAAGCTAAAAACTGAGATTCTTGCATGTTTGGGGGTGACAATAGCTATCAGGGCGCAGCGAGTTCATTGCTGGGCGTATCACCGGGACAAACCGCCACGCTCCCAAATATTTGACCTGTTACACCTGGTCCAGAAGTGGCTGCCGCCAGAGTCCTCTATTCCTGCGCAGATGATAGAGAGGGTGGTGATGGACCGTTTAGTGCACTCCCTACCGAAGCCCATACAGACTTGGTTGCCCAGGGTGATCCCCGAAATGCAGATGAAGTAATTGGACTGGTCGAGAGATACCAGGGGGTTGAGGGTTCCTTGGGGAGGCAGCCCACTCCATACTGGGGGGCTCAAAAGGGGGTGGGGCGTCCAAGGTCCAAAGGGGCAGGGGAGGTGGTGCCCAAGGTCCCTACGGGTGATGTGATCTGCTGGAGGTGCCACGACCCAGGCCATATAACTGCCCGTTGTTCCCTGACCCCCGAGCAGATGGACTGCAGCATAGGACGCCGTTGTTCCTATTATGCGTATCTGGCCTGCAGTGTGAACTGTCCACCCAGCGAGGGGCCACAAGCATGTCCTGTGAAAGTGAACGGGCGGCGTGTAACAGCACTGCTAGACTCCGGGAGTCTGGTGACCCTTGTGAGGGCCACTCTTCCCCTCCAACTGATCCCGGGGAAAAAAGGTGGCATATGGTGCATTCCGGTGCTAAGGACTATCCGATGACTAGAGTGGACATTGAAACAGCGCACGGTGCCGAGTCTCACGAGGTTCGGCATCATTCAGGACTTGTTGCACCCTATCATTGTAGGCCGGAACTTTTGTTTGTTTTGGGATCAGTGGGGGAAGGGTTCAGGGTTCACTGGCGTGGTTGAGAAGCCAGGTAACCCTGAAGAGGTATCACCACACCCAGAATCAGACGGGTTTCCCTTTTGTGTTTTTTTGTGGGGGATGAGGAGGTAGCGTCCCCTGAGCCTGACATTCCAGAATTAGGGGTGACCAGCGAAAATTTTGGGTCTGCACAATATAGGAACCTAACTCTGAAAGAAAATGATAAAGTCCGCTCACCTATAAACTCCTTCCCGGTGTTTCCTCCTTTCTTCTCGGCTAGCAGCATGCTGCTGCATCGAACACAACTTCAGACCAAAATACAGCGAGTGAGGAGACTCCAGCGATGTGGTTTAATTAAAATTTCCATTTATTTGAAGGATGATATTTCCATAAAAAATGCACTGACAAAGACAGTCAATTCACACCATATGGGCAAACAGAGTAAAAAAACCGTCTGAAGTTGTAACTCTGAAGGAAGCCTTTAATAATGTCACTGTCATAAATGGGGGTTGCACAGGAGCCAGGGGCTGATACAAGGTTTCCCCATTTTATGATGAGTGGGTAGTTGTTGTACCGTGTCACGAAAGTGAGGGAGGAGCATGTGGAGCAGTTAATAGTGCCAGGACCCTATAGACGGAAGATGCTGGACATGGCCCATTCACATGTCTTGGGGGGACATCTGGGAGTGGAAAAAACGAAGGGACGGATCGTGGAAAGGTTCTATTGACCCGGGTGTCACTGGGAAATACTGAAGTATTGCAGGTCTTGCTCTACATGTCAGTTAACCGCACCCACCTCTCACTTTCGAAGTCCCCTCGAGCCATTGCCCATTATTGAAGTGCCGTTTGAGAGAATTGCTATGGACCTGGTTGGTCCCGTTTAAATCTGCCCGTGGGCATCAATATATATTGGTTATCCTCGACTATGCCAAACGCTATCCTGAAGCAATTCCACTGAGAAACTCCTCTGCAAAGAGGATAGCCCGCGAATTGGTCCACGTTTTTTTTCGAACAGGCTTACCAAAGGAGATACTGACTGACGAGGGAACTCCCTTTATGAGTAAAGTGATGAGAGAGCTGTGCAAAGTCCTGCAAATCTCCCAACTGAGGAGTTCAGTATACCATCCCCAGACAGATGGCCTTGTGGAAAGGTTTAACAAGACTCTGAAGAGTATGCTCAGGAAGGCCACAGAAAAGGACGGTAGAGACTGGGACTGTCTGCTTCCGTATTTATTGTTCTCCATCCGAGAGGTTCCACAGGCCTCTACGGGGTACTCCTGTATGGCCGACATCCACGGGATCTCCTGGATGTCGCAAAGGAAACCTGGGAAGTTGAGGTCACGCCCCACAGGAGCATCATCAAGCACGTCGCTCTGATGCAGGAGAGGATTGCGAAGGTGATGCCCATCGTAAAAGAACATCTCCTCCAGGCACAATGTCTACAACCGGTCAGCCAGGGTGAGTCAATTCAATCTGGGAGACCGAGTCCTCGTGCTAATACCTATGGTGGAGAGTAAGTTCTTGGCCAAATGGCAAAGGCAGTATGAAGTGGTGGAAAAAGTTGGTGAAGTGAACTACAAGGTTCATTAACCAGGACGACGTATGCTGTATCAGATATACCATGTCAACCTCATCAAGCTCTGGCAAGATAGAGAGGCGGTGGAGACTTCATGCTTGCTGGGAAAACCAGAAGGTGACGTTGGAGGAGTCGCAATAGTGGAAACGCTAACGAAGGCCCAGAAACAGCAGTGTCGGGAGTTGCTACAGAAAAACCAGGATCTGTTTTCGGAACTGCCAGGCTGCACAGGGGTCATAGAACATGAGATTCTGACGGAGCCACATGTGCGGGTGAACTTGAAGCCCTATCGGATACCTGAGGCCCGACGAGAGTTGATCTCCAAAGAGGTGGCTCGCATGCTGAAGCTTGGAGTTATTGAGGAATCCAAGAGTGGGTGGTCGAGCCAGACTGTCCTGGTCCCAAAGCCTGATGGGGAATGGAGGTTCTGCAATGACTATTGGAAGCTGAATGAGGTCTCCAAGTTCGATGCGTATTCGATGCCACGCATCGATGAGCTGATCGAGCGACTTGGGCAGCAAGGTACATAACCACCTTGGATTTGACGAAGGGATATTGGCAGATCCCCATTGCACAGGGAGCCAAAGAGAAGACTGCATTTTCTACGCCGGATGGATGCTTCCAGTATGTCCGGATGCCGTTTGGACTGCAGGGGGCCCTGCAACCTTCCAGAGAGCTATGGATCAAATTCTTGCACCCCATAAACAATATGCCGCGGCATACCTGGATGATATTGTTATCTTCAGCCCGGACTGGGAGAGTCATCTGGAAAAGGTCCAAGCGGTGTTTGATGCTCTCAGGAAGACAGCGTTTTCAATAAACCCGAAGAAATGTGCCATGGGGAAAGAAGAAGCCAAATACCTGGGTTATGTGGTCGGTAGAGGCGAGATCAAACCCCAAATCAGTAAAGTGGAGGCAATCCAAACCTGTCCGAGACCGCTGTGAAAAAAACAGGTTAGAGCCTTCCTGGGGATCGTGGGATACCACAGAAGGTTCATCCCAAACTTCGCCATGATGGCCACACCCCTTACTGACCTTCTTAAGGGGACAAAATCAGCCATGGCCAAGTGGACTGCAGAGGCAGAGACGGCCTTTCAAGAGATGAAAGTGGCTCTGTGTAGGCAACCGGTCTTGGTTGCCCCTGACTTCAAGACAGAGTTCATACTCCAGACAGATGCTTCAGATGTCGGTTTGGGAGCAGTCCTTTCCCAAGAGATACACAGGGAGGAGCACCCTGTCCTCTACCTGAGTAGGAAGCTGTCCTCCTGCGAGAAAAATTAAGCAGTCATAAAGAAGGAGTGCTTGGCCATAAAGTGGGCGGTGGACACGTTGAGGTACTATCTGCTAGGTCTAAAATTTAGGTTGGTATCCAACCATGCCCCACTCAGATGGATGAGGGAAACAAAGGGGAAAAATGCCAGCTGGTTTTTAGCCCTACAGGATTTCAACTTCCATGTAGAACATAGAGCAGGGAAGCTACATGGTAATGCTGATGCTCTCTCGAGAATCCCCTGTCTAGTGGTAGAAGGTGCCAATCCCCATGGCTTTATAAGGTGACTAACGGTCGTGTAGTCGATGGGAGGTATGTATCCCAGAGATGGCTGGTCTCTGTGATGTAACCCGGTGTATTTTCTCTAGCGCACGCATGCACTAAGAGGGTTAATTGGTGCAGCTGGGAGCCGGGTTACGTGTTGCTAGGAGAGATGGGCGGGTCAAGCAGCACACATACCTCACCTCTGGGTGTGGTTAACAGCCTATAAAATGGAGGCTGTTGTTGGCCACATGGTCTGTGTGTGTGGAGGGAGAAGGCCTCCAGTGTATGTTTTGCCTCCAGACCAAGCCAGGACACTGGACCCTACACCAGCCTGTGTGACCACAGCGCTGGCCAGCCAGAGACTTTCTAATAAGGACTGTTATCTTTGTTTTTGCCTGCACTAAAGGCTGTTTTGTTTGCATTTACCTTTTGAATGGTTTATGAAGCCACTAAACCACTATGGACATTTAAAGGAACATGCCTCCTGTTTGCCTCAAACCGCACCTGAGTACCATCCCTACAATATATACCGTATCTTTCGGACTATAAGATGCACGGACCATAATATGCACCCCAAATTTTGGGGTGGCAAATACTTTTTTTTTTTTAATCAAATGGGGGTCAGTTTTATAGTCTGAATAGGTATCTTACCTGGGGGGGCGATGGAGTGGGAGTCACAGGAGGCAGGGTCCCTCAGGAAGCTGGCGGTAGTGGAGGAATGCTGCGGACCCTAGGTGTGAGAAGCAACGGGGAGTTGCGGTAAAGCAAGATCGCAGGAAGCAGGGCCCTCTGTTCCCTCCCCCAGGAACCTGGCCGCAGCAGCAGAAGAGGTGAGATGCTGCGGAGCCGGTGTCTGTCTGGTCGCGGAGAGGCAGAACGGCGTGCGCTGCTTTTCTGGTGGCCGCGGCCATCTTCCGAAGTCGTGGGCTTCAGGGAAATGGCTGCCGAGCTCAGTCTGCGTATGCGCTGTAGATCACGGCTTCAGGAAGATGGCTGTGGCCACCGGAAATGCAGCCCAAGCCGCTCTGCCGACAGGCAGACAGACACTGGCCCCGCAGTATCTCACCTCTGCTGCTGCCAGGTTCCTGAGGGAGGGAACTGAGGGCCCTGCTTCCTGTGATCCCGCTCCACCACCGCCGCAACTCCCGGTAAGCTACGTTCGGACTATAAAACGCACCCCCCATTTTCCTCCCAAATTTTTGGGGAAAAAAGTGCGTATTATGGTCCGAAAAATACAGTATATATATATATATATATATATATATATATATATATATATATATATATATATATATATATATATATTCATATTTTACCTTTTAAAAATTACAAAAAGGAAAATGGGCTGATGCAAAAGTTTGGGCACCCTGCATGGTTAGTACCTTGTAGCACCCCCTTTTGAAAGTATCACAGCTTGTAAACGCTTTTTGTGGCCAGCCAAGAGTCTTTCAATTCTTGCTTGAGAGATTTTCATCCATTCTTCCTTGGTAAATTCTTCCAGTTCTGTGAGATTCCTGGGTTGTCTTGCATGCACTGCTATTTTGAGGTCTAGCCACAGATTTTCAATGATGTTTAGATTAGGGGACTGTTAGGCCATTGTAAAACCTTCAGTTCAATGATGTTTAGATCAGGGGACTGTTAGGCCATTGTAAAACCTTCAGCTTGCGCCTTTTGAGGTAGTCTATTTTGGATTTTTATGTATGTTTAGGATCATTATGCATTTGTAGAAGCCATCCTCTTTTCAACTTCAGCTTTTTTTTTACAGATGGTGTTATGTTTGCATCAATAATTTGTTGAAATTTAATTGAATCCATTCTTCCCTCTACCCGTGAAATGTTCCCTGTGCTATTGGCTGAAACACATCCTCAAAGCATGATTGATCAACCCCCGTGCATAATGGTCAGCGAGATGTTCTTTTCCTGAAATTCTGTGCCCTTTTTTCTCCACACATACCTTTGATCATTGTGGCCAAAGAATTATATTTTAACCTCATCGGTCCACAGGACTTGTTTCAAAAATGCATCAGGCTTGTTTAGATGTTCTTTTGCATACTTTTGGCTCTGAATTTTATGGTGAGGATGCAGGAGAGGTTTTCTTGTGATAACTCTTCCATGAAGGCCATATTTGTGCAGGTGTCTCTGAACAGTATAACAATATACCACAACTCCAGTGTCTGCTAAATCTTTCTGAAGGTCTTTTGCAGTCATGCGGGGGTTCGGATTTCCCCTCTAGCAATCCTATGATCAGCTTTCACTGCAATTTTGCTTGGTCTTTCAAACCTTATCTTGGCCTCCACTGTTCGTGTTAACAGTAATTTCTTAATTACATTTCAAACTGAGGAAAGGGCAACTTGAAAAGGCTTTGCTATCTTCTTATAGCCTTCTGCTTTGTGGGCCCCCACCATTTTCATTTTCAGAGTGCTATGCAGCTGCCTAGAAGAACCCATGGCTGCTGTTTTTTGGCACAAGGTTACAGGAGGCTGGGTTTTTTATAAAGCTGGGAAATTTGCATCACCTGGTCTTTCCTAATGATGATAGTGAACAAGCCATAACCCTAACATGCTAATTAAGGTCTGAAACCTTGGTCAAAGTTATCTGAGCACACACATCTCCAAGAGTGCCCAAACTTTTGCATCAGCCCATTTTCCTTTTTGTAATTGTAATTTTTTTATATTATAAAATTTTTTTTTTGCCTAAAATACTACTTTTGGAGGAAAAAGTGCATCTTATAGTCAAAAAAATATGGTGTACGTGTATATATATATATATATATATATATATATATATATATATATACACAGTGGTGGCCACTGAAAATGATTGCAATCACAAATTCTTCGGTCTTATTATCTTCATTTAATTTGCTTGCAAGGAAAAAACACAAAAGAGAATAAAGCAAAAATCAAATCATTGATCATTTCACACAAAACTCCAAAAATGGGCCAGACAAAAGTATTGGCACCCTCAGCCTAATACTTGGTTGCACAACCTTTAGCCAAAATAACTGCGAACAACCGCTTCCAGTAACCATCAAGGAGTTTCTTACAATGCTCTGCTGGAATTGTAGACCATTCTTCTTTGGCAAACTGCTCCAGGTCCCTGCTATTTAAAGGGTGCCTTCTCCAAACTGCCATTTTGAGATCTCTCCACAGGTGTTCTATGGGATTCAGGTCTGGACTCATTGCTGGTCACCTTAGAAGTCTCCAGTGCTTTTTCTCAAACCATTGTATTGTGCTTTTGGAAGTGTGTTTTGGGTCATTGTCCTGCTGGAAGACCCATGACCTCTGAGGGAGACCCAGCTTTCTCACACTGGGCCCTACATTATGCTGCAAAATTTGTTGGTAGTCTTCAGACTTCATAATGCCATGCACACGGTCAAGCAGTCCAGTGCCAGAGGCAGCAAAGCAACCCCAAAACATCAGGGAAGGTCCGCCATGTTTGACTGTAGGGACCGTGTTCTTTTCTTTGAATGCCTCTTTTTTTTCCTGTACACTCTATGTTGATGCTTTTTTCCCAAAAAGCTCTACTTTTGTCTCATCTGACCAGAGAACATTCTTCCAAAACGTTTTAGGCTTTCTCAGGTAAGTTTTGGCAAACTCCAGCCTGGCTTTTTTATGTCTCGGGGTAAGAAGTGGGGTCTTCCTGGGTATCCTACCATACAGTCCCTTTTCATTCAGACGCCGACGGATAGTACGGGTTGACACTGTTGTACCCTCGGATTGCAGGGCAGCTTGAACTTGTTTGGATGTTAGTCGAGGTTCTTTATCCACCATCCGCACAATCTTGCGTTGAAATCTCTCGTCAATTTTTCTTTTCCGTCCACATCTAGGGAGGTTAGCCACAGTGCCATGGGCTTTAAACTTCTTGATGACACTGCGCACGGAAGACACAGGAACATTCAGGTCTTTGGAGATGGACTTGTAGCCTTGAGATTGCTCATGCTTCCTCACAATTTGGTTTCTCAAGTCCTCAGACAGTTCTTTGGTCTTCTTTCTTTTCACCATGCTCAATGTGGTACACACAAGGACACAGGACAGAGGTTGAGTCAACTTTAATCCACGTTAACTGGCTGCAAGTGTGATTTAGTTATTGCCAACACCTGTTAGGTGCCACAGGTAAGTTACAGGTGCTGTTAATTACACGAATTAGAGAAGCATCACATGATTTTTCAAACAGTGCCAATACTTTTGTCCACCCCCTTTTTTAGGTTTGGTGTGGAATTATATCCAATTTGGCTTTAGGACAATCCTTTTTGTGTTTTTTTATTGAAGACAAATTAAATGAAGATAATAATAACAAAGAATTTGTGATTGCAATCATTTTCAGGAAGAAACTGAGTATTATCTGACAGAATTGCAGGGGTGCCAATACTTTTGGCCACCACTGTGTGTGTATGTATATATATATATATATATATATATATATATATATATATATATATATATATATATATATATATATATATATATATATATATATATATATATATATATATATAATTTTTTATTTATTTTTTTGCCTAAAATACAAAGGGAATGTGTCATCTTTAACTTTAGGCCTTTTAGAGATCATTTCATCTTCAACTTGCTTAACTGTTCATAATAACAGTAATTTTGATCATGGGTACCCAAACTTTTACATGCTACTATAATTAGAGCACCAGAGCCATCAATAGTACATGAATATGACACCAGTAACATCAACAGTAAATAAATACATCACCAGAACCTCCATCGGTACAGGAATATGTCACCAGAACCACCAGACGTACATTAAAACATGACCAGAACCAAGAGTACTTGAATACAAGAACCAAGCTTAGTACAACAATCAATTGTAATATCAATTCAGCCCCATAAACAATTGTATAGCATGAACCTACAACCCTACAACTCCCAGTAAGTCCTTAACAATGGAAAGAATGAAAAGGGAATACTGGGAGTTGTTATTAACACCCATCATCAGACTGCGGACCATACAGGAACCACAGTACTGATGAGAATTCGTCAGTATCACAAATAAACATTTATATCCAGGTACCTTATAGATTACATCTTCTCTGGAGTTGTCTCTTTATTTTCAGCTCCATCTTGTCTAGATGACATGATGACTTTTCACATCCACAGCTGGTCTCTGCAGACCTCCCTCTTCTCCCGTCTTTTGCAGAACATCCCAACACAGTGCCCTTAAAAATAAGAGTGTTATTAAAATGCCATCTGCATAAAAATATCAGTTCATATTATGACCTAAATAAGCCTCCTATGGTATATGACCTCCACACTTTCTACCATTTTCAGCTATAACCGCCACAACATATGCCCTTATGAACCACGGCCTATACCACTGCTGTCCCCTCTTTAATTTTCCATTACACTTTCTATATCTCCACACTGTCCCCCCGCCATGCTAACCCCTCTCCATATTGTCCCTCCATTTCACGCTGTCCCCTCTCAATATACATTCTGTGCCTTCTCTACATACTATGCCATCATACTGCTAACCACACTGCTGCCGTCTTCAAACTGTAACCACTCCTCACACTGTCCCCCTACACAGTATGATGGTCACCACAGCCGCCCTACGGTATGATATCCAAAACAAGCCACCAATATATAGTATGGTCACCACCACAGCCCCCCATATATACTAAGATGTCCACCACAGACCCCCATTAATAGTATGATGTCCAAAACAGCCCCCATGTATACTATGATGGCCCTACAGTATCCCATGCAGTATTATGTCCCACAAAAAGCACCCCAAACAGTATGATATTCACCACAGTCCTCTATCCACTATGGTCACCACAGCCCCATATACAGTACGGTCACCACAGCTCCTCATATACTTTGCTGTCCCACTGCACAGCCCCTCATTTCATGGCCCAAACGCACAGCCCCTCATTTCATGCCCCCCCCCATACTGCCTCTCATTTCATGCCCCCACTGCACAGCCCATTTTATGCCCCCATCTGCACAGCCCCTAATTTTATTCCCATCTGCACAGCCCCTCATTTTATTCCCACTTGCATAGCCCCTAATTTTATTCCCATTTGCACAGCCCCTCATTTTATCTCCCCCCTCAGCAGAGCCCAAGTTTATTCGCCACATCTGCACAGTTTCTCATTTTATTCCCCCCTCTACATAGACCCTCATTTTATTCCATCTGCACAGCCTATTTTATTCCCCCATCTGCACAGCCCATCATTTTATGCCCCCTGCACAGCCACTCAGTTTATTACCCCATCTACACAGCCCCTCAGTTTATTCCCATCTGCACAGGCCCTCATTTTATTCCCCCCTCTGCACAGCCCCTCATTAGCACAGGCCTTCATTTTATTCCCATCTGCACAACCCCTCAGTTTATCCCCCTTCATCAGCACAGACCCTCATTTTATCCCCCCATCAGCACAGGCCCCCTCACTTTATTACCCGCATCTGCACAGCCCTTCATTTTATTCCCTCTAGACAGTAATATAAGAATTAAAAAAAAAAAAAAGCTTATACTCACCTAATCCTGGCTCCCGTCAAAGGTCTCCTCTTCTGTGAAGTGCAGCAGTGAACGATAGATGGCGCGATGACATCAGTCCATCGCGCCATCCAACGTCCTCCTGCACAATCCTTAATTTTATGCTCCCCTGCACAGCCCATTTTATGCCTCCATCTCCACAGCCCCTCATTTTATTGCCATCTGCGCATCCCCTCATTGTCCCAGCCCTAGTGCTAGCCACTGAGCCATCGTGCTGTCCTACTAATAGACACTATAGGTAGACTGGAGTCACAGATCCCCACTCTCCTCGAACAAAGGTGAACTAAAAAACAGAACTAAGGAGTCGGTAAGCCAAACTTCCAACCCCAACCTTAACGTTACAATAGAATATGAGCAGATGGTTTTCACATTGACATAACAAGTATATTAAAAAGTCCTGATACAGCAGCACAAAAAGGTAGACAGGTTTAAAAACTGAATAATAAAAAAAGCAGTCCTCACAATCGATTATCTCGAATTTGACATTTCGGTTTTTCGAGTAAATGGGACCCATTAGATCTTATTCACACTTTCATCCCGAGTGTCAGAGAAAACAGGTGTGAAGTCCTTCATTCTTCTGCACACACAAGATCTGTTGGTGCCTGTGGTTTCATCTATTGTGAAATAAGATAGGAGGAGGACATGTCCTCCCAATAGTGGATTCCTGTTAATATGTTTTATCGCAAGGCTTTTATTATACCCAGAGTAAACACTTGTTATAATGTGCATAAAAACTTGTGGCCATACAGCCACATGACTCAAAGATTCACTATTATCGCTTCTTCCCAGGTTTGACAAACTACCAACTCAGGCTTCAGGCTCAGTTCACATGTCCAATCTGACATTCTGATTCATTTTAGGAACAGAAACAGAATAAGTAATCCATTGCATCAAATCTGCAAATGGAATTGGGTGTGTGTGTGTGTGTGGGGGGCCTCATTGATTAATATGGAGTTAGTCTGGAGTCTGTTTTTTAGAATGAAGAAAAAGTTCTACATGCCGGATTTTTTTTTCCGTTCCAAAAATGAACACTAAACGGAAAGCAGAAAATAGGGACCTGAGATTGATAGACTATAACATGTAGGTGCGACTGTAACAGCTCCCTGCACCGCCCAGACTGGAAGTGAGTACTGGAGGAAGAAGAAAACTTCATTTTCTCTTTAAACCAGCCAGCCATGATTAGAAATGCTATTACCTGCAGATTACCACTATAATATTACAGTCTCACACAGTCCCCTAACCTCAAAGGTAATCACTGTTGGTCTAGTAAATAAATTCCCATAATATACTATTACAGCACAAAAATGGTTAAGAGCGTCATAGAAATACTTAAAAGAAATATACCAGAAGGTGTGTTTCTAAAAGTCCTGTTTATGGAAAAAGCATTATATTTACCTAAATTAAAAACATCTAATAATCAAACGGTGCTAATCCAGCCTCTGCAGAAGAAAATCACATTCCAAAAAACCAGAATTGGCATAAAAAATATTTTAGAATGCAGAGCGGCGTACTAGCCACTGACTTACTTTACAAAGTGCAACCAAAAATAAAAATAGAACAACCCGTGACTAGATGTGACTTGAGGAGGACTCACAACCATGTCAGACTGTACTAGCTGAAGGAGTTTTCTTATGTTATGAAGTGATGCAAATCATTAGGATGTGGCATCACCCTATGATCAGTGGGGGTCTATCATCTTACTTATTGATCCTGAGAATGAAGGGGATGTCGAGCTGGTGGTTTCCTCAGCATAGTGGTCCGTTTACATCAGGTTGAGAAGGAGGCGGCAGCCAACAGTACTCAAGTGAGTGAGACCTTTGGGACACACACTGGCCATAAAATGTTCACTTTATGAAATGGGAATACCCCTTTAAATGAGTTATCCAGGTGTGGGACAAAAGTCTACAGACTGCTGAATCATGACAATGTGCAGTGTATAGCACAGGCGATCAGATGATCACAGCTTCTAGTCTCCTAAGGGGACTATTGAAGCAAGTGAAAATAAAAGTTTTTAAAAATATTAAGAAAAAAATAAATAAATAAAATAAATATATATATTTTTGTACCGTGTTAGCCAGTAGATAGAAAAATATTTAGATTTGAGAGTCCTCAGTGGAATACATAAATCCGTGTGACACATTCATTCCTGCTCTGAAGGTGTCAAAGGTCACCATTAGTTTATATTCCGAGACTCTTCTGTCTCTCTGAGATTTGAAGTTACCTTTTAATACCAATCGATTAAAGTGTTCATGGAACGTCTTCAGCTGTTGCTCAGACCCCGTCCAGATGATTAAAATACCGTCAATGAAACCTGTCCATTTATAATGACCACAGACCAGATAAAGATACCCAACTCACATCAGGAATACAAGATCCCAGGTACTTTCAGCTGCATCACATCTACTGTAGTGTACTTAATTATATGCACCAAATGTCCACCAGGAGGTCTGTATGTAGGGGAGACGGGGCAAAAACTTAGGACAAGGATGAATCATCATCGCCACACAATAAAAGAAGAAAAAATAGATCTACCTGTGGCCAAGCATTTTTGTTTACTTGATCACAACATCACAGACATGAAATTATTGGTATTAAAAGGTAACTTCAAATCTCAGAGAGACAGAAGAGTCTCGGAATATAAACTAATGGTGACCTTTGACACCTTCAGAGCAGGAATGAATGTGTCACACGGATTTATGTCATTCTACATCAACTAAGGAATGTGGTCCTCAGAGCTTTGGGGTCATCATAACAGTCCTTATCTATGAACCGATCCAATATTTACAGCCAAAAAGAACTGTTTATCTTTCTCCCACAGTAATAGCTCTGCTTAACGTTACCTGTCTCAGCTATTGCATTATTTCTGTGTCCAAATGTGTATAAATATGTGACTCTTCAGATTTTGTGTTATATTAGCCTGATGAAGAGGCCTGAGTAGCCTCGAAAGCTTGCAACCTGCTACCATCTTTTAAGTTAGCCATTAAAAGATATCAACCACTGAGGACTCTCAAATCTAAATATTTTTTAAAATATTAAAGTTAAAAAAATATAAAAGTTCAAATCACCCTCCTTTTTCCCCATTCAAAATAAAACAATAAACAAAAAATCAAATATACACATTGGGCAATTCTGAACGCGGCAATACCAAATCTATCAAAATATAAAAAGAATTAATCCGATCGGTAAACGACGTATCGAGAAAAAAAAAATCAAAACGCCAGAATTATATTGCAATAACAGGTGATCAAAACATTGTATCTACCCCAAAATGGTATCAATACAAACGTCAGATCGGCGCGCAAAAATAAGCCCTCACCCGGCCCCAGATCCTGAAAAATTGAGACGCTACGAGTCTCGGAAGATTGCACTCTTTTTTTTTTACAAATTTTGGATTTTTTTTCCATCACTTAAATAAAAAAGAACCTATACATGTTTGGTATCTGTGAGCTTGTAATGACCTGTAGAATAATAATGGCAGGTCAGTTTTAGCATTTAGTAAATATTGTAAAAAAACCAAAACAATTGTGGAATTGCACTTTTTTTGCAATTTCATCGCACTTTGAACTTTTTTCTGGTTTTCCAGTACACGACATGGTAAAACCAATGGTGCCTTCAAAAGTACAACTCATCCCCAAAAAAAAACAAGCCCTCACATGGCCATATTGACCGAAAAATAAAAAGTTATGGCTCTGGGAAGAAGGGGAGCAAAAAACGGAAGCGCAAAAAACGGAACATCCCAAGGTCGTGAAGGGGTTAAAGGAAATAGTTCTAGTTCAACAAGCTGTTCTGTTACAGAGCAGGAGAAGCTGAGTAAACCGATATATAGTTTTGTAGGATATAATTCAGTAATTGTAATTTACTGGTATAAATTGCTTCTCTCTTTGGGCCTATAAATTTAGTAGGTGATCTCTCTTAAAGTGAATCTGTCACCTCCAGAAATGCTACTGAGAAATGCTAATCCATAGGTAAATAGTATTTAAATCATGCCTAACTGGCCTAATGGAGCAGGCGCTATAAGGAGAAAATTAAGTTTTATTCTCCCTGCAGCCGCTTGATTTCAGTCATCAGGGCGGTGCTAGGAGCTGTAACAGTCAACGATCACTGAGCGCATGGTAATCACTCCCCAGCACAGCCTGCTCTGCAGCATGTGTGTGTGTGACGTGTGTACAGAGTAGGCCATCAATCAAGAGGTGGTATTGCAGTTTAACCCTATTTATTACAAAGGAGCTGAGCTGCAATACCAGATACAACCCACAAACTGATGTGGCGCTTTGACTTGAAAAAAAGTAGCTAAGGTTTTTCTAACCATTTTAAACCGAGATTAAGCAGGATTTAAAATCAATCATTTGTCACAAAGTTAGATATCAATCTGCTTCTGCTCTATAACATGCTGTCCGCACATTCGATAGTATATTTATCCTCAGATTCCTGCTAAATTCACTTTCCAGGAATATCAATTTAAATCCAAAGAAACATATTTAATCTAAGACATGCCTGTACAAATTGGTTTACACTAAGCTATAAAATGTATCAGTCGGAAAAGGAATATTTTTGGAACTTTATTTATACATCAAATGTTTTGATCATATCATGCTTAGGCTAGGGACACAATGCATGAATGGCCACTGTGGGCAACATATGCTCAGGAGGAATATGTCCAACACTGGACACAGTCAGGACAGATCTCTGGCATCCAGCCACCATTCACCCATTGTAAGAAAACACAAACAGCATGGTATGGTTTTCTTTCTGCAATGGCTGAATGTATAGGAAAGTGGTGCTCCTTACTATACAGGTAAAAAAAAAGAGTATGGCCCTTATCTGATAAATGGGTCCTATGAGAACTTTACTGGATATGTTGGTAAAAGTTCTTAAAATTAAGTGCCCAAACACCGTCCTCTGTTGTGCCTCCATTATTAATGCTTTCCACACAGATGATCATTATTATTTCAGTTCTCTTTCAATGGATCCAACTTTATGGATGAGTTTTTAAAAAGAGGCAGATTTTGGATTGCTGGTTGGAGAGAGGCACACCTTCCTGTCTGTGACCTGCTTTACAAAGAAGCATGTTGTGCTGGATTTGCTGTCCGCTACCTCACTTCCCACGACTGTAGCAAAAAGCATAACAATTACGTTTCTCCATTTATTAACACATGAAATTTGTTGTCACTTATTGCCAATTGCTGTCAGGACCATATTCTGTTTAGGCTTTTTTTTGCAGCAATTGCAGTTTTACTGCGATTTTCTAGTGATGGGTCGTTTGCGAATTCACTAAGATAAAGAGCCACCTCCCTGCTGTGAACAATGGAGACCGACACCCCATCGAGAGCCACTAAATTCTCTGAATGGCTCTCACTGGGCGTAAAATTCCGGTGTTCAGCAGACGTAACTGCTGAACCCGAACCAAACACCGCCCACTCACCAATTTAATTGGCTGACTGCAAGTAGGCGGGGTATTGGCCACGGATGGGTAGGGTTTTGGAAGCTTTAACATCATATTAAATATATGTTCACCTACAGTTTGTTTTTTTTTTACAGTGAACACATATTTAACCCCTTCATGACCGGAGCATTTTCCATTTTTGCATTTTCATTTTTTGCTCCCCTTCTTCCCAGAGCCAGAACTTTTTTATTTTTCATTCAATATGGCCGTGTGAGGGCTTATTTTTTGCGGGACTAGTTGTACTTTTAACCCCTGTACTTTTAACCCCTGTCACTAATAGTACGCACCAGGTCGGGAAGGCTGGTTCAGCGGGGGCTCCGGCGCTGAGCCCGCACTGAACTGAGCACATGTCAGCTGATTATTACAGCTGACGTGTGCCCGCAACAGCCGCGGGTGGAATTGCGATCCACCCGCGACTGTTAACATGTTAAATGCCGCTGTCAATCTCTGACAGCCACATTTAACTCGCGCTTCCTAAGCCCCGCCCATCGGTGACCCCGTCACGTGATCGCGGGTCACCAATGGATGGGCATGACAACCCAGGGTCTGCAGCAGACACCTGTAGTTGTCATGTCTCAATTGCTATGAGCGTCACCTAGTGGTCAGCGCTCATAGCAAGTGAGCATTTCTCCTGCATACAAGCGATCTGCTCATCGCTTGTATGCAGTAGAAGCAATGAGACAACTGCAGCTTCTAGTCTCGTATGGAGACTATAGAAGCAAGCAGAAAGTGTAAAAAAAAGTTTTTAAAAATATTAAAAAAATAAAAAAAAATGTAAAAGTTTAAATCACCCCCCTTTCGCCCCATTCAAAATAAAATATATATATATATATATATATATATAAAAAAACACATACACATATTTGGTATTGCTGGGTTCAGAATCGCCCGATCTATCAATATAAAAGAAGAACTAATCCGATCGGTAAACGGCGTAACGAGAAAAAAATTCTAAACGCCAGAATTACGTTTTTTTGGTCGCTGCAACATTGCAATAAAATGCAATAACGGGCGACCAAAACATCAGATCTACCCCAAAATGGTATCAATAAAAACTTCAGCCCGGCACGCAAAAATAAGCCCTCACCCAGCCCCAGATCCCGAAAAATGGAGACGCTACGGGTCTCGGAAAATGACGTCATTTTTTTTTTTTTTTTTTTAGCAAACTTTGGATTTTTTTCACCACTTAAATAAAAAAGCACCTATACATGTTTGGTGTCTACGAACTCCTAATGACCTGGAGAATAATGATGGCAGGTCAGTTTTAGCAATCAGTGAACATGGTAAAAAATGGACTCAAAAAACAACTGTGGAATTGCATTTTTTTTGCAGTTTCACCGCACTTGGATTTTTTTCCCCGTTTTCCAGCACACCATATGGTAAAACCAGAGATGGCGTTTAAAAGTACAACTCATCCCGCAAAAAATAAGCCCTCACACGGCCATATTGAACAAAAATTAAAAAAGTTCTGGCTCTGGGAAGAAGGGGAGCAAAAAATGAAAACACAAAAACAGAAAAACCCAAGGTCGTTAAGGGGTTAAACACCATCACTGGTTTTACCATATTGTGTACTGGAAAACGGGAAAAAAATTCCAAGTGGAGTGAAATTGCAAAAAAAATGCAATTCCACAGTTGATTTTTGTTTCGTTTTTTTACCACGTTCACTGAATGCTAAAACTGACCTGCCATTATTATTCTCCAGGTCATTACGAGTTTGTAGATACCGAACATGTATAGGTTCTCTTTTATTGAAGTGGTGAAAAAAAATTCAAAAGTTTGCTACAAAAAAAAAATGGTGCCATTTTGTGAGACCTATAGCATCTCAATTTTTTGGGATCTGGGGCCGGGTGAGAGCTTATTTTTTGCGCGCCAGACTGACATTTTTATTGATACCATTTTGGGGTAGATCCAATGTTTTGATTGCCCGTTATTGCATTTTATTTCAATGTTGCGGCGACCAAAAAAATTTAATTCTGGCGTTAGAATTTTTTTCTTGTTACGCCGTTTACTGATCAGATTAATTTTTTTCATATTGATAGATCGGGCGATTCTGAAAGTGGCGATACCAAATATGTGTATGTGGGGTGTATTTTTTATTTTATTTTGAATGGGGCAAAAGGGCGGTGATTTAAACTTTTATATTATTTTAATATTTTTAAAAACATTTTTTTAAACTTTTTGCTTGCTTCTATAGTCTCCATAGAAGACTAGAAGCAGCAATTATCTGATCGCCTCTGCTACATAGAGGTGATGAGCAGATCGCCTCTATGTAGTAGAAATGCTCCTGTGCTACGAGCGCCGACCACTAGGTGGCGCTCATAGCAATCTTTACATGACAACCACTGGGGTCTGCTGCAGACCCAGGGTTGTCATGCCCACGCATCTGTGACACGCGATCACGTGACAGGGCCGGCTCCAGGTTTTTCTGGGCCCCGGGCGAAAGAGTCTCAGTGGGCCCCTTTAACACATACCACGATTCATGATGCAGAGATACGGCGGAGAAATATATATATATATATAGTACAATGCAAAGATTTCACTTCTTACATTACATGAGTGATATCTATTGTAAATTCCACAATAGCTCAGAAACCGGTGAATCGCTCCACACAGAATACTGGCCCCCATAGAAGGCTCCATACGGAATACTGGCCCCCATATAAGGCTCCATACGGAATACTGGCCCCCATATAAGGCCCCATAAGGAATACTGGCCCCCATATAAGGCCCCATACGGAATACTGGCCCCCATATAAGGCCCCATACGGAATACTGGCCCCCATATAAGGCTCCATACAGAATACTGGCCCCCATATAAGGCTCCATACGGAATACTGGCCCCCATATAAGGCTCCATACGGAATACTGGCCCCCATATAAGGCTCCATACGGAATACTGGCCCCCATATAAGGCCCCATACGGAATACTGGCCCCCATATAAGGCCCCATACGGAATACTGGCCTCCATATAAGGCTCCATATGGAATACTGGCCCCCATATAAGGCTCCATACAGAATACTGGCCCCCATATAACGCTCCATACAGGATACTGGTCCCCTTATAATGCTCCATGCAGGCTGTTGCCCCATACAGCCCCCCCCCCTTTTACTGCTCCATGCAGGCTGTTACCCCCCACATAATGCCCCATACAGGCTGCCCCCCCCCTTTATAATGCCCCATGCAGGCTGTCCCCCCCCCCCCCACATAATGCACTATGCAGGCTGCCCCCCCCCTTTATAATGCCCCATGCAGGCTGTTCCCCACCTTATAATGCCCCATGCAGGATGTCACCCCCCCTCTTTATAATGCCCCATGCAGGATGTCCCCCCCTCTCTTTATAATGCCCCATGCAGGATGTCCCCCCCCCTCTCTTTATAATGCTCCATGCCTCCATACATTAAAAAAAAAAAATCAAATACTCACCTCCCTCCTCCTCACCTGCTACAGCTGCTCGGGTCGGGACTCCAGCGTTGGCGGCGTCTTTCCGCTCTGCGCTCCCTGTGACGGCTCAGGGGAGGGCGTGGTGTAAAGACGTCACCGCACCCTCTGACCTGAGACGTCAAAGGGAGAGCAGAGCAGGAAGACAGCGGATCTGCGGAGGCACGGGGAGAGGTAAGTATCCAGCTGCCGGGGCCCTGAGCAAGCGGCGGAGAAGGGCGGGCGCTGACACCGCTCTCCTCCGCCCATAGCCCAGCGGGGTGCGCGACCGCCAGTGGGCCCCTCTGCCTGCTCAGGGCCCCGGCATTTGCCCAGGTGCGCCGGGTGCTGACGCCGGCCCTGCGTGACAGGGTCACCGATGGGCAAGGTAAGTGACGTGCTTCCAGCGCGGCGCTGTTAAATGCCGTTGTCAGAGATTGACAGCGGCATTGAACTAGTTAACAGCAGCGATTCCACCCGCGGCTGTTGCGGGCACATGTCAGCTGTGTAAATCAGCTGACATGTGTCAGCTCAGAGCCGGAGCCCGTGCTGCACAGGGGGTGCCGACGTGGTGCATACTATTACGTACCACGTCGGAAAGGGGTTAATAGGGATCCATTTAGGATCCAAAAGAGCCAGTTCTTTTTGGTGAGTGGAGCCCCCCCCCAAAGAAAAACAGCACTGCAGCTGCCATGTGTAAAAGTAAGCCTAATTATTTGGTGCAGAAAAAACGCTGCGTAAAATAGGCGCGTTTTTGAGTGGAGATTTTTCCCCACTCATTAGGGTATGTGCCCACGACCAGGCTGTTGCTGCACTTTGAACGCAGTGTATTTTCGCTGCTTCCAAAGTGCTGTGTCCAATCCCGCAGGTACACATGCGGAGTTACCGCACCCTATCCATTCAATGGGTGGAATTTCTGTTGCAGAGACTAGTGTCTCTGCAACAGAAGTTGACATGCTGCGGCTCCTAAAGCTGCGCCACCTGTGATTTTACGCGGCGGCTAAGGGTATGTGTTCACTGTCCGGAGCCGCCTGCTGCCCCGACGCTCCGGAATAGCCGCGGCGGCTTCCGCTCATTATGCAAATGAGCGGTGCCATTTTTTTTACCTGCAGACTTTCCTCATAGAGGTTAGGTCTATGGAGGGAGCCCGCATGCAGACCTGCAAGAGAAACTGACATGCTGCGGTCTGGAAAGACGCGCCGCATGACAGTTTTCGTGGGTGATCCACAGGTGCCCAGATATGCATAGTCCCCTATGCTGTAACATTTGGCCGCTGCGGGTTTGCCGCTGCATAACACACAGCTTCAAACCCGCAGCGGCCCCTGACCGTGTGCACATACCCGAATAGAAGCACAGTGGACATGAGATTTCTATAAATCTCATCCATTTTGCTTCTACTGTACAACGCAGCAGTTTGGACACAGCGCAGGTGAGCTGCTTCAAAACCGGTGCTAGAACAGATCGTGGGCACATAGCCTTAGAATGACTGAAATCTGCAGCAAAAATGCTGAAAGAATTGACATGCTGCAGATTTAAATCTGCAAGGAAAAAAATAAGCAAAGTGTACAGACACTGTGTGCCGAATTATTAGGCAAATGAGTATTTTGATCACATGATACTTTTTATACATGTTGTCCTACTCCAAGCTGCATAGGCTTGAGAGCCAACTCCCAATTAAGTAAATCTGGTGATGTGCATCTCTGTAATGAGGAGGGGTGTTGACTAATGACATCAAAACCCTATATAAGGTGTGCTTAATTATTAGGCAACTTCCTTTCCTTTGGCAAAATGGGTCAGAAGAGAGATTTGACGGGCTCTGAAAAGACCAAAATTGTGAGATGACTTGCAGAGGGATGCAGCAGTCTTGAAATTTCCAAACTTTTGAAGTGTGATCACCGAACAATCAAGCGTTTCATGGAAATAGCCAATAGGGTCGCAAGAAGTGTGTTGGCCAAAAAAGGCGCAAAATAACTGCCCATGAATTGAGGAAAATCAAGCGTGAAGCTGCCAAGATGCCATTCGCCACCAGTTTTACCATATTTCATAGCTGCAACGTTACTGGAGTATCAAAAAGCACAAGGTGTGCGCTACTCAGGGACATGGCCAAGGTAAGGAAGGCTGAAAAACGACCACCTTTGAACAAGAAACATAAGGTAAAACGTCAAGAATGGGCCAAGAAATATCTTAAGACTGATTTTTCAAAGGTTTTATGGACTGATGAAATGAGAGTGACTCCTGATGGGCCAGAGGCTGGATCAGTAAAGGGCAGAGAGCTCCACTCCGACTCAGACGCCAGCAAGGTGGAGGTGGGGTACTGGTATGGGCTGGTATCATCAAAGATGAACTTGTGGGACCTTTTCGGGTTGAGGATGGAGTGAAGCTCCACTTCCAGACCTACTGCCAGTTGCTAGAAGACAACTTCTTAAAGCAGTGGTACAGGAAAAAGTCGGTATCGTTCAAGAAAAACATGATTTTCATGCAGGACAATGCTCCATCACATGCATCCAACTACTCCACAGCATGGCTGGCTAGTAAAGGTCTAAAAGAAGAAAAAATAATGATATGGACCCGTTGTTCACCTGATCTGAACCCCATAGAGAACCTGTGGTCCATCATAAAATGTGAGATCTACAGGGAGGGAAAACAGTACACCTCTCGGAACAGTGTCTGGGAGGCTGTGGTGGCTGCTGCACGCAATGTTGATCGAAAACAGATCAAGCAACTGACAGAATCTATGGATGGAAGGCTGTTGAGTGTCATCATAAAGAAAGGTGGCTATATTGATCAGTAATTTTTCTGGTTTTGGTTTTTGCATGTCAGAAATGTTTATTTCTAAATTTTGTGCACTGATATTGGTTTACCTGGTGAAAATAAACAAGTGAGATGCGATTATATTTGGTTTTCATTAAGTTGCCTAATAATTCGGCACAGTAATAGTTACCTGCACAAACAGATATCCTCCTAAGATAGCCAAATCTAAAAAAAAAAACACTCCAACTTCCAAAAATATTAAGCTTGGATAGTTAGGAGTCTTTTGGGTTGATTGAGAACATAGTTGTTCATCAATAATAAAAATAATCCTCTAAAATACAACTTGCCTAATAATTCTGCACACAGTGTAAGACTTCAGGATTCTCATTCACTTTGCTGAAACTAGGAAACCCTTCAGATTCTGTGACAAATCTGAGCAGAAACAAATGAGCCAAATCACCAACGTGTGCACAGGCCCTAAGGCTTTATGAAAACTGGTGTATTTATGATGTGTTTCACATATGCGACCTGTTTATACTGGTGAAAATAGCAAAAATTTGTTTGCTTTCATACATTTTCTGATAAGTACCGATTTTGTCTTGGGCACAAAATATGTGGCTTTCCAGATACATGGGTCGCGCGCAGTGGCGTACCGCCAATGGTGGCAGGCCAAGCGACTGCTATGGGGCCCGTGACGCGAGGGGGCCCCATAGCAGTCCAGGGGAGGACATACCGCCGCCGGTGCAGCTGCTCCCTGCACGTGGCAGGCATGGAGCGATCCTGCAGCTCTGCTGCTGACAGGAGGAAAATGGCAGCGGAGCTGGGGGGGATCCGTTCTCTGCTTCCTCCTTGACACAGACGCGCGCAGCTTGATGACCTCATTATGCAGCGCTCGCCTGGGTCAGGAAGAAAGTTGCCAGCAACTAGGAGGATGCTGCAGGAGAGCGTGATGAGAGGTAAGTTTTTTTTATTATTTTTTTTTACTTAAAACGCTGGGGAGAGGAACAGGAGAATGACGGGAGGTGGGGGAGAGCAATGGTGGGGCTGGGGAAAGCAATGGGGGGATGGGGAGAGCAATGATGGGGATGATGGGGCTGGGGAGAGCAATGATGGGGATGATGGGGCTGAGGAGAGCAATGTTGGGGCTGATGGAGCTGGGGAGATCAATGATGGGGATGGTGGAGCTGGGGAGAGCAATGATGGGGATGGTGGGGCTCGGGAGAGCAATGATGGGACTGGGGAGAGCAATGATGGGATGGTAGGACTGGGGAGAGCAATGATGGGAATGGTGGCAATGGGGAGAGGATTTATGGGGATGGTGAGGCTGGGGAGAGCAATGATGGGGCTGATGGAGCTGGGGAGAGCAATGATGGGGATGGTGGGGCTGGGGAAAGCAATGATGAGGCTTATGGGGCTGTGGAGAGCAATGATGGGGACGGTGGGGCTGGGGAGAGCAATGATGGGGCTGATGAAAGCAATGATGGGGATGGTGGGACTGGGGAGAGCAATGATGGGGATGGTGGCAATGGGGAGAGCAATGATGGGGGTGCTAGGCGAGAGCAATGATGGGGGTGCTGGGAGAGAGCAATGATGGGGGTTTCACTTTGCTTGTACTGCAAAGCCTTGTATATTTTCCGTGTGCACATAGCCTTACAGTTAATTAGGGAGAGTCACAGAGACTGAATAATTTATATTATTGGGCGGCAGAGATTATAGTTAATGGGGGGCACAGTGCTGCTGATCACTTTGTATTTTGATTACTAAGTGGCTAATAGTATATTAAAGGTGGGGTACATATCTGTATTCAGGGGCACAGTGAGGGGGAGACACAAGTATATATACAATATATGTGACCTTGTTATTTTTAGGGCTGTACTGATCATCGTGACAAGATGAGTCGTGGCTGGGAGATGTCGACATGAAGGTCTGATCAGATGGAGAAGAAGCAGCAGAAACTGACTCTGATCAGATGAGACTTCAGCGGTAAGTGCCTGGATGTAAATATTATTCTGTATCTGCACTGTGTGACTTGGAGTGATAATGTTATCTGTAAAATCCCTTTGGCTGCATTCTCACATTTGTGTGAAATGTCTGTGTATTGCCAGAATTTTTTATCGCATGGTCCACGGACTCGTAGAGTTTTATAGATACATAACACATCCATGAAAATCATGGATCTGAGAATGAGATCTGTGAGAGTCAGAGACTGTCCTGTTCTGATCCGATTATGAGGATCAGAATAGGAGATGCTCAATGCGTCTGTAAGTGTGGGCAGCACACCGACACTGCACACAGATGCAGGAATGTATTATGTATAGCATACTCAGTATATAGTGTACTCACTTATTATGTATAGCGCCGTCCTTAGTTATATAGTTTCACCTTTTTTTATGTATAACACCCTCCCTTATTACGTATCATCCTCTCTAGCTCTAAGGGGTCACAGTTGGGGGATCATACTGTGTTGGGGTCACCATACTTTGCCCTGGGAGTTGAGGTGGGGTACAGTAGGGACATTATACCGTGCATGTGGAGGAATTCACCATGGGGGTATCATACTGTGTTTGGGGGACACTTTTGTTGGCATGACACTTTATGGGGCAATGAAAGAGGGATCTAGGACTACAGCAGGGGGGAAATTACTATGTAACGGATGGAAAGTTGTGAGGTCCGCTCTTGTGTGACCACGACAATTATTTAAATTTTTTTTTGGGGGGGGGGGGGCAATTAGGACGTCTGCCATGGGGCCCCATGATTCCTATGTACGCCCCTGGTCGCGCGGCTCTTTGAATGAACCCATGGGTTACAGTAAGTCCACACAAAGCATACGGAAAATAAAGTCAGCATTGTCACCAGTGATTGGTCGATCTCAACAATCTTGCACAGAGAGACGATGGGAGCCAACACCCGGAGAGCCACTGGCAGATACAAATGGCTAGCACCGAGGGTAAAGTTATAGTCCTGCCGATGTGAACAGAACACTATCATTTCACCACGCTGTACTCATTTATCTGGGATTTGTTTGGGCTCCAAAAGAGACAACTTATTTTATTGACAGACGCCAAGTGATGCCGCTCACCCAACAGAGCCAGACTGCCTGTCTCAGGACCCCCGCTACACAGAAAGTGGGGAAATCTTTGGTGAAAAGCAGCAAAAAATCATATTCCTCAGCAGAAAAAATATGTGCAACTATCGGGTGAGATTTATACTGTAATCTACGGCACAAATCCGGATATTTCCATCCTGAGTCAGTTATAGTATCATAACAGGCCATAAAATGCAATGTTCTATATCCCCAGCAATGCTTCCCCCGGTACAGGCAGTGACAGCACTTGTACACAGTGGCTCCATGGTCCTGCACGTTACTAATCCGTCAGGTAGACAAATCCTCTCCCTGACCTAATACTTTCCACCCAGTTTCCTGACTCCAGGCTCCGTCTCCCGTCTCCGGGTTTTACCAGCGCCACGCTCTAGACATGACATATGATGGGCATTACCTCTGACCAATGGGCAGCCGCAAAGCGTCAGTTTTGTGTTCGTTCTAAAGCTCTAACCAATCACACAGCTTCTGGGCGTGTCTAACCGCAACCATCTTTAGTAGGACCAATCTTAGCGAAGATCGTAGCAGTGGCGTCACTCTGGGTGACATATACCTAGCGCCATGTTGTGTGTGGCACAAACGTAGTTGTTTTTACTTCGTGTTCGTCGACGTTTTTGAGGAAACGAGGGCTTTTGGGGCTTGTTTCTCTGCGGCTCACTGTTTGCCTGTATCTTTTCCATGCATTGTGGGAGAAGAGTCGGACTTTTAAGTGCAGAGTTGCGGATTATTTGAAGAAATGTGTGACACTGGTTGTCCGAGCGCCATATTAGTTGTGGCGATTTCTTTCTGCTTAGAAGGAGCCGCCTTACTTCGTGTGAATTGTATTATGAAATTGCTGTTTTCGGCCGCGTTATCGTTGGTGGCGGATTTGGAGCAGCTGCCTTGTATAAACGTCGTGTTTGGGCCGGTTTAGCGGGGTTTGTGAGAAGCGGAGCAGGGAGGGGCCGGGGCAATGGCTCCAGCAGCTCCGCTAATAGTCTGCGCAGTAGGTGTTATATAACGAGGTGACATGTGGAGCAGGCTGCAACGGTGACCGCTACGGTGCGTCAAACCCTTGCTAAGCCGGCCCCGTTGGCACGGCTGCTCATGGCGGGATTTTTTTTTTACCACCTCCATGACCAGAGCATGGACCCCGATGGCGCATACTGAAGGCAGCATACAGCCTCTGCTACTTTCCGACGCCATTGCCGAATTAAGCGCTTTTCTAGCTCAGAGACACTAGTATTCGGACACTGTAGGGAGGAGCAGCCGCTGTAATCGCGATAGTCTTTAGTGCTGTGTGAACTACACGCGCGCTCGCTGTGTGGAGTTTCCCGACGTTTGTTCCCTCACATTGGAGCGACTGTGAAGCGTCAAGAAACCGTCCCATTAGCGCTTCCTGAGGGACCTAGCGGCAGGGAGCGGTACTGCACCGGCGATCGGCAGGGAAAGGGTGTGTGGGAGGGGAGCGGAGGGCGGCGCGGGACGGAGAGATGACAGTTGAGGGAGGAAGGGTTAACGGCGAATGGAAAATTTCCACTCCGTCTGCCCTTCACCTGAAGGGTTAAAAGCGGGAAGTGAACCCCTTCCCTCGCAAACGGGTTAAAAGCGGGAAAAACCCCTTCCCTGCGCCTGGTGCGGGAAGGCTACTGGCATGCGCGTGTAATGGGCGCGTACGTGACGGCTGCTGGTCGGCCGATAATCTCCACAGCCGGCTCCACGTACAATTGTTATCGTGCAGATAAAAATCGTTGCTTTTCTATCTGACCACTAGGCTGTGCGTGCAGCGCCCCCCACTGGGCACATAATGTATATGCGTTGTCTGCGCTTACTCCTGTCATTTGCTTTGAGTCTAGGACAATACATGGCAGTGCGCATAGGGCAAGAAAATGCCCAGGGGGCATGTTTCACAATGTGGAGGGGCTGCTCAGGTTCTTGTGTGTAATTTTGCACACGCCACTATCCGCACCCCTCCTCCATCTCCAGGAGAAGGAAAAAAAATCCTGTTCATTTGCATTGGATTGCCAAAGCTAAGAGCTGCTAATGCCCAGCTACTGCGCATGCTCCGCGGACGAGGCAGGCGGCGCAGCGGTCACTGCAGGTACTGCAGCTTACAGAGGGAAGGCAAACAAGTCCCCCTCCCCCATTGTTTGTGCTCGGACGAATCCGGAGCCGGGCATGCCTCACCCCCCTTCTCACAGAGGACATTAACCAATGAGGTGGTAAGAAGCCGGTGCGTTGCTCCTCCCACTAATCTATATTAAAGTCCCTGGCGCCGCGTGAGTCCTTCACTGGCAGTCACTATAAAAAATAAAAAAAGCCATCTTTGCATTGTTCCCGCACCAGCCTCCCGCTCCTCAGCCCCGGGATCTACCTGCACTTTTCTTTTTTATTTTCTCCATCTCTAGACTAGCCTCTATTTTCTTCCATTCACCATGTCAGACACCGCAGTGGACGCCAGTGTAGAGAAGACAACCAAGGTAAGCGGAGTGTCAGCTTTGTGCCGGCGCTGTGCCCCATTGTGGCTGCACCTGCGCTCAGCACAAGTTTGGGCTCCGTGCTGGGACCATGATGCCCGTTAATAATTACTCGGAGATGAGGCTCCTGGGTACCAGATGTCTCCGCACACAGGCGGAGGCAGGAAAGTTACAGGCTCCAGTGTGCGTGTGCTGCCGAGGAGCGGCGTGTTCCCGGCCGGTGCCCACGCAACAGGGTGGGTGGACTGTCATCCCCCGCCACGGGAGCGATGCGCTGGGGAGAATGTCAGCGGCAGTGATGGCAGATCTGCCTCCTGATAAATGATGGTCCTAACCTTCTAGGACGTGCGCCCCCGGGCGGTGTGTGCTGATCGCTCATTGGCCCCTGTATGGGGAGATCGGTCACTAGACCCCTGTATATATGGCGTGATCGGTCATTACCCCCTGTATACACTGTTTATGCGCTGCATGGGGTGATCGGTCATTAGCCCACTATATGTATTGGGAGATCGGTCGGTAGTCCACTGTCTGACCAGTTATTGCCCACTGTATAGACGTTTAATGGGGTGATCAGCCATTAGCTCCTGTCTGGTAATCTGTCACTGGTCACCCTTTTATATATGGGGTGATCGGTCATTAGTCCCTTGTATAGACTGCAGTGTGATTGGTCACTAGCTCCTTGTATATGTGCGCTGTATGGGGTATTCTGTCACTGGCCCCCCTTTATCTATGAGGTGATCGGTCATTAGCCCCCTGTGTATGCTCTGTATGGGGAGATCGGTCACTAGCCCCCTGTCTCTGATATGATCGGTCACTAGCTGCCTGAATACATGCGCTGTATGGGGAGATCAGTCCCCCGTCTCGGTGGTGTGATCGGTCACTAGCCGTCTGTGCATATGGGATGATCGGTCATTAGTCCCCTGTCTCTGATGTGATCGGTAACTAGGCGCTTGTATACATGCGCTGTATGTTGTTATCTGTCACCAGCCCCATCTCTATGATGTGATCGGTCACTAGCCGCCTGTATTCAAGGGCTGCATGCTGTGATCGGTCATCAGCCCTGTCTCTGGTATAATCGGTCACTAGCCGCCTGCACATATGTGCGGTATTGGCCCCTGTGTAGCCTGTAGCCCGGATGCAGAGGCTTCTATCTATATCCCCGTCCGTGTCTGGTCAGTGATGTGCGATCGCCGTTCTGGTCAGTGATAGCAGAGGCGTCTACAGCTGGCAGTGCCCTCTGATCTCGCCGGGCGGCTTATGTGCTGGGGAGGGAGGAGAACACTCCGTTCAGATTGCTGCAGTCGGATCCGTCCACACATCAGCGGATGTCATAACCGATGTGTATCCCGGGTAGTGATCGCTGCGATTCCCCAGCGGAAAGCCTTTGTTGCTGTGCAGAAGTTAATAAGGTCCCAGCTGCGCGGATGAGTTATGATTGGGGGGAAGGGGGGGGGGCTCTGCCACTTGTTTGTGTTGTACACAGTTCACCACGTCCACCGGCTCAGTCCCGGGAGACGATGAATCTACGGGGAATCGGGGAGGGAGACAGATGGTAACAGGATTAAGACTTTAAAGGCAGAGCCTTTAATTAGAGGTGGGGGGAGGGCTAATTACTGTCTCCGCTCGTGGCACGATGGCTACCTGCGCTGTAAATTCATACAAGGGCAATGATAAATAGGGTCGCCTTTAACCCCTCCCGTGCCGGGTGGCTAGGAGGAGACTAAGGTGATCGGGCACATCACCTCCTATTCATGGCAGTTGCGATCATTTCCAGTGAGTGCGACTCCTCAATTACCATGTTACCTCGTTTATTCTATACATCATTGTTCACCCCCAGCGTGAAGCCTGTGCGTCACTCCCCAGAACTTGCTTTGAGCAGCCTACTGGGAGTTGTAGTTTCTCCGCCTTTCCTCTCCGGGCGTGTCTGCTTGAGGGAGTAAGGCGCGTCTAGTGGAAGCGCTCTACAAATCCCGTGAGTCTGTGCGCTACATGTGGGCAGGAACTAGGAGGCTGCAGCCAATCAGCGGCTCCGGAACCCTGCAGAAGGACAGGGGCGGGGACAGGGGCCCGGAGCCGGCCAATAGCGGCGGGGCATCGGGGGCTCTAAATTTGAAATTAGGTTTACAGCGTGGAGCATAGGAGCGGGCCCGTGTAATGCGCTGCCACAGTGTGTTCCCGGGCCCGTGTTATGCGCTGCCATAGTGTGTGCCCGGGCCGGAGGGCAGCTGGTGGCTACCAGCACTGCTAGCTACCTGGGGTTGGGAACCCCATTCTGCTATTGAGGGGGATTACACATTTTTCCCAGTTTTCTTTTATGGGCTTTGTTTTCCTACACATTGAAGTTTGATGAGGAGCTCGGAAAAAGACTGCTTCAAACTACAGTCAGATTGTAAGCGTGATCTCCCTGACTGATACGGAGTCTGTTAACTCATTCTGCCAACAGCCCCCTGTAGGGCTATAGAAGGCAATCAAGGCAACATTCATAATGATGTCTAATTTGTAAAACGGATTTTAGCTCAAATGCACACATTCAATTAATAAGTGTCCCAAAACAGCCCCTGTAATTTTATGATTAGCTCAGGCTGGCTGAGTTACTGTAAATAGGTGACCCCTCCCCAGGTTTCTCCATCAGAGCTGCTGTGCTCTCATGTCACATATAAGGACAGTTTAGTATCGGGATTTGTCGCTCTAGGCTGAGCAGCTCCCCCGTGTTGGAGGTTAGGCCTGCCCTTTTTGATCATTAGTGATGAACAGGAGCCATCGTCCTGATGCATGGACATCACAGGCTTCTCTGTTACAATAAAGTCACTAATGTAGAGCTCAAGGTTATTACAGCTGTACACTGACTTGTCACCCAGGTCGCATTTGCACTGCCTCTCGGGTTCATGTTCCCAATATTGAATCAATTGCCCGTATCAATCAATGAGATGCTTGTAAAGGGCGGCTGCTCAGACTACACAGGCACTAATCTGGTAGTCTGGATTGGGCTGTGTGATGGCAGATATCCAAAGTCTCCCATTTAGGAATCTTGCTACCCGGCTAACTATCACCAGGAAAACCACAAAATATTGGTTTATGTGGCGCTAACTGAAGCCAGAAATGCCCTGTAAATAGAACAATGGCTGACAAAGTGTTTGTGCCGTCTTCCACCTGGGAGTTAGTAGAAGTTGCGTTCTCACAGACTTCTCTCTACAGGACTTGAAGGCAAAAGAAAAGGAAGTTGTTGAAGAAGCAGAAAATGGAAAGGAGAAGCCAGCGAATGGAAAGGCAGTAAGTGCTCACTGTACGTCTATGCTGTTCCACTGTAGTGCTTGCACAGGCCTCTAGAGGGCTCTGTAGTGTAATCCGTGCTGCCGTTACGTACCAGCCGATTGACTTGTTTTCTTTCAGCTTATGTCACAAATGGGTTCTTGTATTTCTTTGAAATAATCTGTAGAGCGCTAAAAATGACCTGCTGTGATATAATGGGTTATCTGGGGCAGAATTAAACACTATTAACTGTAACATTTACCTTAGGAGAATGAAGAAAACGGAGATGATGGGGCAGACAATGATGAAGAGGACGAGGTTGATGAAGAAGACGAAGAGGATGAAGTAGAAGGTGCGGCTTCCTTGATATATGTCAATATAATTTATTTATTTTTTAAGGAAGAGAAGTGCCGTTAGATCGAATACTTCTCTACATTCAGCACTATCAAACCCTGATATAACAGATTGGGGAACTGAGCCTTATATTTTAACAACGCGCATTTTTTTTTTTTTTTTCTTTTTCCTGGAACAATTTTCTAGAAATGTCTTTCCTCTATGGCTGGACACTTAATAATAATCTTTATTTTTATATAGCGTTAACATATTCCGCAGCGCTTTACATGCATTATTTTTGCTGTCCCCATCGGGGCTCACAATCTAGATTCCTTATCAGTATGTCTTTGGAGTGTGGGAGGGAACCCGGAGGAAACCCGCGCAAAGGAGAATATACAAACTCCTTGCAGATGTTGTCCTTGGTGGGATTTGAACCCAGGACCCCAGCGCTGCAGTGCTAACCACTGCGCCACCGTGCCGCCCACTTCCGTTATAATTAAACTTCAACAACTAGCTAGTTTTATATTATCAATGTTGATTTTAACCTGGCATCCAGAATGCAGTCAAGTGTCGCAGGTGCCACCTGCTATGTGAACAGGGCAGTACATTGGCAGGAGTGCTGGGTCGGACAGTGGAATGTAGTAATGTGTAACTTACCTCACCTAAAAGTTCTCTTGGAGGGGAAAAAAAAAATTAGAATTCAGTAGCTTGGTTTAGCGTTGCTCCAGTATTTACTTTAGTTATATATTAAAATCTGATTTCTTTTTCTTAGGAGATGATGATGAGGGTGATGAAGATGATGATGCAGATGGACCCGCTGGTAAAAGAGCAGCAGAAGATGACGATGTAAGTGAAAAAAGAACAGAACATAGCCACAGCATGGTATTAGAGCATAAATGAATTGGCAGCCATATCATACAATTTGCCTCTTAGTAGCTGCTATTTTTTTCTGACTTCTAAAGGTGGCTTCCAAGTGAGGAGCCAAACTTAACTGTCATTGTGCCATTTAAAGGGAACCTGTCAAGAACAATTTCTCTGTAGCCCTTTCAAAAATGAGCAAATTGATCTCTGAGATCCTAAAGTGATGCCCCTGAAACAAACAAGAAAAAAAAAATCATATTTTGAAGTTCTTTCTAAATGTGCATGGTGGCGTGATGATGCACTTACAGCTCTGCGGCCTTCTGCTGTTTTCCCTGCCTAGCGCCACTCTTCTGTTTGACAGGTCTCTGGCTCCAATACATAGCAGGGATTACAGCGCGAGGTTAAGTTGTAAGTGCATTGTTGCGTCCCAATGCACTTGCAGATACATAGATGGAGATGTTCAAAATGTTGCAGGATTGTCGCTTTGGGGTCATAAAGGGATTAATTTGCTTATCTCTTAAAGGCTACACAACCATATAAATTGCTTGACAGGTTCTGTGTAACCTATATATAGAAAGTTGTTTTCCTATGAGGTTAAAATGCCAAAATATAATCCCTAATAAGGGATCAGATGAAATAAATGGTCAGACTTGGACGTACCATGCACCAGTGAAAAATGATGCCTTATTGGCTTCTTTTCAGTGAGGCAGACCATGTACATGTATATGTGTGTGTATATATATATATATATATATATATATATATATATATATATATATATATATATATATATATATATATATATATATATATATATATATATATATATATATATATATATATATATATATATATATATATATATATATATATATATATATATATATATATATATAAGCGCATTGCCATTTTCTTCCAAGAGTCTGTTGATACTGTTCTCTGAACTATTTTCACAGCCTGTTGATTTACATGAGCACTGGAATTAAACCCAGATTAGAAATGTGGGCTCTGAAATGGGACAACCTTTGACCAATTGTCAGGGGAACATTCTAACCTTAAAGGATTGTCTAAACCATAGGGGGGGAAATAAATGGGACTAAACCATAAAAACGTGAGGGGGATTTTTAATGCATGTACTATGTTAAAACTGATGTAATTGAAAAAAAATTGTTTTTTCTTCAAGGACGAAGATGACGTTGAAATAAAGAAGCAGAAAACGGATGAAGACGACTAGAGAGGGGCTATTCCCTGTCTCAAAATAAATTCTATATATAATCCTTCTCCACCGCCTCCCCACCCTTATCACACTCAGAATATGGTCACTGAAAGTGATGCATCCGTCCCACCCTACCTTCTCTCCGTCCAAGCGCATTACTGCGTCTGAGGCGCAAGTCAATGTGCCCTTGGTGCATTCTTTTTAAACAGCCCCTGGCCATCTTTTAGTTTAGTGGGCCAACCTTTTCACTGCCAGTTGGGGTGCATTCACTTGCTGTCCTCCCCAGTCCTGAGAGGAAAAATTTAAAAAGGGGGGTGAGGATCACAGCAGAAAAAAAAAAATAATTTTGCTTTTCCTTTTAAAAATTCTGATATGGGAAACTAAAAAGCACCCTTGGATGGGGTTCCTATGTTTGTATTTTTTATTTACATTTTATATTTTTGTACATATTGGTATACAGCTGTCCTTTTTCTGTACCGGGAATCCGGCTGACAGGGTGTGAGGCTTTTAAATTACAAATGTAATTTTATTTTAATTTTAAATTGCACCTATAGTTTTCTGCCAATTTAAACCCTGATGTATTTTTTTTTCTTTTCTGGGTGGGGTGGCGGCCAGGGTGGAGTAAGACCAGGGCTGTTTCTTCTCCAAGGGGAGCATATGGAGAAATCTTTACAAAAAAAAAAAATAAAGAAAAAAAGTTGTTACAAAAAAACCTAAATAAATAAGACAAAATTCCCATATAAGAAAAAATATTCTGATCATTCCAGTAACTTTATACTTTTTTTTTTTTTTTTTGAGCATATTTTTAGCTGTACTTTTAGATGGGTTTGGATGAGTTAAATGGCCAAAGATATAAAAAAAAAAAAAAAAAAATTTTTTTTTTTTTTTTTGTTCTGTCTGAAGTTGCTGTTTACTTTGTCATTTCTTGGCCTGGCTGGATGTGTGCGGCAGTATTGTCAATAAAACTGCAATTTTAATTTGCAGGCTTTCTTTTTGTTTTAACGGTGTGGTGTTTGAGTCTCGTGTTTATTCATTAAGACTTCAATTCATGGTAGTTTTGGCTTCAAAAACTGCATACGAATCACACTCAAAAGTAACCTTACAGTGGGCTATTCCCTGTACTAAGTAACTTGTAAACTATCTTACGAGACCAGATTAAATATAAGTTAAATGGCTAGTTAACTAGTTTTGAACACATTCTTAGGGTGCTGTCAGGTGGCCGTATAAATCAGAGCAAGATCTGAAGGCAGTGCACGGACTGGCCGTCGGCTCTCCTGATTGGAGTGTGACAGCTGCATAGAAATACATGCAGCTGTAATGCTTGGTTCGGGAGACCCACTGGCCAGTCCACTTACTGCGTTTCGATTTATACGGTCATCTGACTCTGCCCTAAGGGTGAATTCAGACATCCGTGAAACACATGGACTGGTCATGGGTCTCCTGACCTGACCTTGACAGCTTCATGGACCTATCTAAGGCTGTTGAGTTTGTGTCATGAGAATCGTGGCCAGTCTGTGCATCACGGTCTGTACATTGATATCGATGTATGGTAGAAGTTTCCTAGCCAATACATACTGTACTTTGCAAAACAATAGACTGCATTTATGATGTTGAGAATCATTGAAAGGGTTCGTATTGGCCTGTGTAAACAAGCCTGCAGTCAGATCATTTATACTGTTAAGTAAATGGTAATCAGCAGCACATTCCCAGTTTACATCATGATGCTGTTTGAGGACCAAATGATCACAGTAACAATTGTTCTGTTCCCATCGGTTTTTCTAAGGCTGAATTCACACGTCAGTTATGCTGCAGCTGAAAATTGCAACAGCTCTGTGCTGCGGTCTTTCCGTTGTTTCCCTGCACATGCACTTAAAGGGACTCTGTCAGCACGGAATGACTGCTCACACCAAGTCCTGCTGCTCGGTGCTTCGTGGGGGGGGGGGGGGGGTTGTGCAGGCATTCATTTATGTACAGTTTCCTACCTGCTTGTTTCACCTCACACTCCACACCCTCTTTTTTTTTTTTTTTTTTTTTTTTTTTTTTTAACCGCTCTGGCTTCATAGGGCTAGAGAAGGGTGGTTGTTGTTTGTGGCTGTACTGAAGAAGTCGTTGTGGTGACTCTGAAACGCGTTGACAACCAAACAATCTATTCTCCATCGTAGCTTGTCGTTTTTCCAGCAGAGCAGGATATTTCCATTGCCCGTGCCAAATTTCAAACAGGTGGGAAGGTGTATATAAATAATTGTGCCCTGCTGTGATGCACTGAGCGCCTGTACTTGGTGTGAACAGTCATTCTGTGCTGACAGTCCTTTTTAGTCTTGCAAAGGAACAGCTTTTTCACATGTAAAACTAGGGCCATTCCAATTGGATGTATGATCTTATAGGCCAAATTTAATAATGGTTTTCAGCTGCTGTGTGTGAACGCAGGTTAAACAGGACAGTAAGTGAGCTGTAATCAACCTGTCTATAGTCGATCAGCGCTTGTTAATGGGCTGAGATTGTCCTGTCTAAATGCATGTTAAATAGTGATGAGCGAGTATGTTTTATTAACACCTTTCGGCGAGTATGCTCAGGCAAGCACTGAGTATTTACAGCTGCTCGGTGATATGTTTGAATCGCTCCCGTGTGCATGATTTGCAACTGACAGCTTTAATACATGTGAGGAATGTGTAAGAAATAGACATTCCTCACATGTAATAAAACTGTCAAACAGTCGCAAATCAGGCACACGGGAGCGATTCAAACATATCACCGAGCAGCTGTAACTACTCAGTGCTTGCCTGAGCATACTCGGTGAAAGGGTTAATAGAACATACTCGCTCATCACTAATGTTAAAGGGACTTTGCAGCAGGGAATGACTGTTCAAACCAAGTATAGGTGTTCTGTATGTCAGGGCGGGGCCGATCATCTACATCCACCTTCCCACCTGCTTGGTTCCCCCCCTACCTCTGCCCTTCTCTGCCTATATGAAGCCAGAGCTGTCAATCAAGGAGGGGGGGTGGAGATTGAGGGAAAACAAGCAGGTGCGAAGGTGTATGTAGATGATCGACCCCGCCCTGATGTACAGAACACCTCTACTTGGTTTGAACAGTCATTCTGTGCCAACAGTCACCTTTTTAAGTCATTAATTAACACTGGTTTATCTAGGAACCTACAATACTAATCCTTTAAATTGTATAAAGTACTAAAATTTAGAGGAGCAGTGGAGATATCAGAAAAACAGGAATAAACATGCAGGTAAAATGTGGAATAATACAAACTGGGTAGCAGGAGGCCAAATGTTACATAACGTGGGCAGTTTGCATCCATAGTACAAGATACAAGTATAAGACCAGGCAGCAGGACACATGCAATCCTATACAGATTTTGAGAAGGAGTAACAATCATGCGTACGGATGTAAGCAATTGACGGAGCAGAGCACAGCAGCTCTGTATGGTGTTTAGTGCACTTGTCACCCATTCGCTTGAATATGAGCAGAGCTGCCGTACGTGCGGGTTTCCTCTGTACATTGCCTACATCCAGCTAGCATCTGCTCGGTTGGGATACTGGACATTGGATCCTGATCTCATATCGATGACCTATCTTACGGATAAGCTATTAATATTTTAGTTCTGAATAATCTCTTTAATTGGAGCCTGTACAGATTCCGTTTATGTGAAGCTAATAAATACCTCAGCGCTTCCTCTTATCCCTTCTTTCCTTCCTTTGATCTTAATTTGTCTGATAAAACATTAATATGTAAAGAAATAATTCCGGGGTGACCTATGAGATCAGCCAAACTCTGTTCTCTCTATACAACTGGCAGGACTCTCCACCCTCCCTGTCATCAGTGGGACGTAATGATGGTAAAGTCCATCCCTTAGCGAAGCACCACCCCTCAGACGATCCTCTGCCAAAAATGGAACAGATTAGCAGGAGATTAACCCCAATGTACATGCAGAAAATCCTGCAGACTAACAAACAGTATGGGCAACTTAATCTGCCCCATTTCTTTCTTGCTTTAGTGTTCTTTTAACATGCTGGATCACAAAATACGGCTTTTAATTGCTGACACGATGTGAAGCCACCTCAGGAAAGTGATGTCAGATTAGATGGAATGGTTTTGCTATAGGGCCATGTATATGTAGCTGTCTCTATCGTACATACTGATTGGGACATGGATTAAAGAACTATCAGCTATTGCACTTGCACAGTTTGATTGGATTCAAACATCATGTTTCTCCTGATCCAAGCTCGACAGCCTCATATCTTCTTCATATATGCCTATGAAAGTTTATGGTGGGCACTCCTGGTGGATGGTGGTGCTCAGTAGGAGGACGTATATCCAGATAATAATGTACAGATAATAATGTACAAAAGTCTTCAACACCCCTTAGTTGCAGTGAAGAAAATGTTGATTTGTTGGCATGCCATGTTAAAGGGTAGCACACTTTGTAAGATGGCCACTGTTTTGATCTTCCTAGACCTTAATCACAACCTGTTAGCAGCAATGTGGAGGGGCTTCCATTACACTTTTTCTAACAGGTTGTGACCAGGGTCCTGGATTACCGAAACATTGGCCACCTTGTAAAGTGTGAATATGACATGGTGACAGATCAACAAAATTAACTTCAATATCTCCCTGTAGCTGCTGCTTAGTTACTCTGCCAATCTTGATTACTAAGCTGTTTACCTGCATATACCACTACATCTGCAGGTAAATGGCATTTTTGTTGTGGTGGCAGGTTACCTTTAATGTTAAGTGAACTATATTCACCAACACAATCAAACATGTCTAGCATTTTTCTGTAACTGAGGGACCCTATCTGCTGTCATGGAATTTACACATAAGTACAGTTTGATACATTTTTTATTAAGCTAAAAGTCTGTTAAAGAGGAACGGTCTTTTTTTTCCGGGACTTTTTTCTAAGAACCTTTTCTAACACACTGTATTTAAAAATATTAAAGATAAACCGGTTTTATTTTTGTATAGAAGAATGAGCCAGCAGCAGCTCTTGACACCAATCTAAACATCAATGCTGGGCTTTAAACCAAGACTTTAGCAGTGTTGCCGTATTTCTCAGTCTGCACTGACTTAGGAGTGCTTTCGAGAAGAAGCTTAACAAGAAAAGTGTGTTGTGGCAGGAAAGAGGATTCGCTAGCGGCATCCCCTGAGCCTCTGATCAGCTCATCATCATGGTGCCCTTATTGAGCTAAGTGGTTGTCAAAGTCTGACATTCCGCATCATGAAAATGTGTATTGCTAAGATACCTATAATGTTATATTTCTACCAAAAATATGTACCTCTGTATCCATGGGCAGAAATATAAAGTAGTTTGTGTGGGCAGACCAACAAAGTTCTTCCATTCTAAATTTGGCAAACTATGTAGCTTTATGTTTTGAGACTTTGCTAGAACTCAAACAGGAAACGGCCTTCTCTAAAATGTTGCCACAAACTTGGAAACTCATAATTTTCTAGAAAGTCGCTGTATGCTACACATCCGCCGAAAAATAAATCCATAAACAAAACCAGTGGAAATTTTCTGCTTCGTCTGAGAGTCTCCTTAAGATTTCGATTCACTAAATTTTACAGGTCCAGCCAAAAGCATTGAAGTCAACCACACAGAATCATTCCCCATTCCAAACTTTAGATTCAGCTCTGTACGTTTAGGCTGAGAGCAGTATGCCCCAAAGTCAGACTTATCCAGAAAATGTCCAGGTTGTAATTTTTTTTATTGCTCCATGAGGTTCCACATCTTCAAAGTCCCATAGTGGTGTGAGTGACATAACTCCAGGCTACCCTGGCATTGCACTTGTGGAGCTCAGATTTCTTTGCAGCTGCTCAACCATAGTAACCCAATCTATTTAGTTTCTGACAAGCAGTCCTTGTGCTGATGTTGCTTCCAGAGGCAGTTTTGAACTTTGTGGTCTGTGCTGCGATGAAGGGCATATGATTTTTTTCATTTGCATTGTTCTGGGAGCTCGTATGGCTTACAACTTTGCAGCTGCTCCACACATTTCCACTTCACAAGAACACATAATTGATCATCCAAAAGTATCTGCTCAGGGGCGGCCACCAGGCCCAAGAGGTAAGGGGTCCACTTTTACCTCCAAAAAAGGTGAGATTATGCATTATAATAAGCTATCATAGATTCTATATATTGTTCTTCCTTCGGGCCCTCTTCTGTTTGTGTCCACTCCTGTTATATGTTTTGTTTCTTTGGTGGGTGATGGACCAAACCCATGAGAGACAATTGCAATTAAGACATTGGTGCTGTTCCACTTTGCATTTTTCATATTCCATACTGAATGACAAAAATCTGAGTATGAAACATTTTAACGAATATCTTTGCCTATAAAGATTGCACAGCTGCAAGCTTCAGTTTATATGCCTGTCAGTGGTAAAAGTGGGTCAAAATGTCTAAACCCAATAATTAGAAACAGTCAAATTTTATTTCCTTGTTGTTTATAAAGGAACATTTGGGAAAGGTTTTCAACTTTGTTTTGTAGGCATCTGAACACATTTTTGCCATAAAATACATGGCATTTAAACTGACCGTTAATTCACTTATTTTGATTTTAAGGGAATAATCAGAATAACCAGAGGGAAAAAAAAGTGTCAGAAAAAAACAGTTTGCTGCATTAAAAACATCAAGTTAGAATTTTTATATTTCCTGCTCATAATTGAAAAAACTATGACAATTATTTAGTGTTTTTAGATAAATTTACTTCAAATTACTACAATTCGCTTCTATGATGAAGCTGTACGGTTAGACTTGTCTACGTTGTAAAAATTATTTCCCAAACGAGCATAGAAGCATGAATTTGGAGTCTTATTTTTTCAGGGAAATGCATGTTGCATAGTAATTCTACCAACAATATAACATTTTAGCAATTATATGTGTATATATACACACACACACATATATATGCACACAATATATCACGGAAGTGAGTACACCCCTCACATTTTTGTAAATATATATTTTCATGGGACAACACTGAAGATATGACACTTTGATACACTGTAAAGTAGTGACTGTATAACAGCTTGTATAACAGTGTACATTTGGTGTGCCTTCTAAATAACTCAACACACAGCCATTAATGTCTAAACCGCTGGTAACAAAAGTGAGTACACCCCTAAGTGAAATGGCCAAATTGTGCCCAAAGTATCAATATTTTGAGTGGCCACCATTATTATCAAACACTGCCTTAACTCTCTTGTGGCATTTGCATTTGGAAGCTGTTGCTGTGAACCCACAACATATGGTAACAGAAGCTCTCAATGGAAGTGAAACAGACCATCATTAGACTGAAAAAAGAAGAAATCCATCAGAGAGATAGCAGAATTGTTAGCAGTGGTCAAATCAACAGTTTGGTACAGTCTGCAAAAAAAAAGTTCACTGCTGAGCTTGGGAATTCCAAAAGGCTTGGACGTCCATGGAAAACAACAGTGGTGGATGATCGCAGAATCCTTTCCATTGTGAAGAAAAACCTCTTCACAACATCCACCCAAGTGAAGAACACTCTCCAGGAAGTAGGTGTTTCACTATGTTAGTCTACCATAAAGAGAAGACTACATGAGACCAAATACAGAGGGTTCATCTCAAAGTGCAAACCATTAATCAGTCTTAAAAATAGAAAGGCCAAAATAGAATGTTCCAAAAAAAAAAAAAAAATCTAAAGAAGCCAGCCCAGCTCTGGAAAAGTATTTTTGGACAGAAGAAACAGATCAATCTCTACCAGAGTGATGGGACAGAAGAAAGTATGGAGAAGGCTTTGAAAGGCTTATGGTCCAAAACACAGCACATCCTCTGTAAAACATGGTGGAGGCAGTGTGATGACATGGGCATGCATAGCTTCCAATGGTACTGGGTCACTAGTGTTATTGATGATGTGACTGAAGACAGAAGCAGCTGGATGAATTTTGAAGTGTGCAGGGCGATACTTTCTGCTCAGATTCAACCAAATGCAGCAAGGTTGATTGGATGGTGCTTCACAGTACAGATGGACAATGACCCAAAACATACGAAAGCAACCCAGGAGATTTTAAGGCAAAGAAATGGAATATTCTGAAATGGCTGAGTCAGTTGTCAGATCTCATCCCCATGGAGCATGCATTTCCCATACTTAAGACAATTCTTAATACAGAAAGACCCACAAACAAGCAACAACTGAAATCATCTGCAGTAAAGGCCTGGCAAAGCATCACAATGGAGGAAACCCAGCGTTTTGTGACTATGATGGCTTCCAGACTTCAGGCAGTCATTGCCTGCAAAGCATTCTCTACAAAGTATTAAAAATGAGCATTTCATTTATGATTAAGTTAATTTGTCCAATTACTTTTGAGCCCCTGAAGTGAGGAGGCTTTGTAGAAAAATGGTTGCAATTCCTAAACGCTTCACAGGATATATTTGTTCAACCCCTTTAATTAAACCTGAAAGTCTACACTTCAATTGCATCTCAGTTGTTTCATTTTAGATAAAAGATAGTGGCATACAGAGGCCAAATTATGAAGATTCATTCACTGTCCAAATATCTCTGGATCTATATATATATATATATATATATATATATATATATATACTATATATACTATATGTATACATATTACATATATGTAGTTCAATGTTTACAATTATACTAGTTTCATAGTTAAAATTATTTATTTGATCTGACAACAGAAAATGTAATTCTATCTTTTTGCCTATTTTTTTTAAAAAAGGTTAACAGGGAACATTTATTCTTTCAGGAGATTTGACCTGTCGTGCCCATCACTTAAAAAAAACTTACATCAAGCGGGACTTAGAAACACTTAAACAGAAATGTAAAAAACATTTTATGTCTTTATTAATCATGGCTTGTTGTTATTTTAATAAGTCAAAATACTTTTTTCTTCCACAGTTTTACATGGATGTTGCATTTTTTAAACTATTTTTTCAAAAATCACAATGGAAAAAATATTTCCAGGACAACTGATAGTTTACAGTCACCATTGAAGTTACTGCAGAAAAATGACACATGGATTCCGCACCTAGTGCATGTTGAAGTGAAAGCAAAATTGCATCAGTAAATAATGTAAACTGTGATTTTGAAAATATATGGACCATCTTGTTATGATATGTCACAGTGGACCTTGCGATTAGCTAATTGGTAAGCCACTATTGTAATTTTTGTGACCCTTTTTTCTCTTTTTAATGATGGTGATATTCTACTGGGAGTATTTTAGGAACATTTGCTACCTGTATTAGGGGTAAGCTGTTCTAATATGTGGACACACATTACCAATCTCATTGTAGCCCACTTTGGTATGTATAAAGAGTGGGTATGATATTCCCAGTTATGATGACACGTATCTGGGGGAACAATTACTAACACACTTTGCATTACTCTATATTTCACAAATTTAGAATATTAGAAACCCCTTGTATGTGTCACTATACTGGTGTCTATCTGGTGGAACGCATTTTACGCACTTTGAATTATTATTAAACTGTAACACTATAATATCATTAATTTTGTTTACCTATTGCTTGGTATAATTTGGTTCTTTTGTACTGTGCTACCAAATGATATATACTGTAGATCTCGCAATCTTTGACTAGATTCATTACCCAGTGCTTATCCTTGAGGTAATCTTGCTTTTTATCTATGTATATTATTTCAGGTTCTAGAAATATCTAAATAAAAAGTGATTTTATTATTAGTGGCATGTTATTTTGTACCGGTCTTTTATCCCTATGACCAAGGTTTGTGGGATTGTGTTTATTGTTAATTTTGTAATGGCAGTTATTATTATTATTATTATTTACTATAATAGCGCCATTTATTCCATGGCACTTTACATGTGAAAAAGGGGGTATGCATAGCAAAATCACAATAATCTTAACAAAACGTGATGGCGACTGGTACAGGAGAAGGAGGAGGAGGACCCTGCCCGCGAGGGCTCACAATCTACAAGTTATGTGGAGGTTCCTTCTTTTTCCAAGTTGAGGATTATGGTGAAGTTTTATACATAGAAACATATAGTCAAATAACAGTTTTACAATATAGGGCGTAAAAATGAAGTTGCAGATCCTGATGCAAGTTTTTCTATTTAGTGGTGGTTCTGGGTAAACAGCAATACTTCAGAGAATAAAAGAGAAGCATCCAACATTGCCTCTTTGTGGCAGTGCAGCCACTCAATTTAAATCAAACTTGTGTCAGCAAAAATGGAAGGTGGAGAGATGATATGGATGGGACAGGTAGGACATGAGGACCTACAATCTTGTAGAGTTAAAGGGGTTGTCCACTACTTGACAACCCTTGATTAGCGGCCCCAGTGTGCTGCATACATTTTAAAAAAAAAGTATATTTATCTGCCTCAAGGACTGGCGCCATTCCTCCGCTTTAAGCCCTGTGTAACCCACCATAAACAATGTCACATTAGCGTGGAAGAATGAGAGAGTCATGAAAAAAGGCTAATAACTGTGAGTTCATAATTGAGGTGATTTTAGGTTCAAGGTAATTGCCACCTAAAAAGCAGTTGTTCATTGGTCAGATTCAAATTCCAATTTGGGGCAATAACTGAATAACTGATTTTATCTTCTGAGTTACAACAGAAAACTTTTTAACAACCTAATTGTGTTTTAAAGGAATCCTGTCACCTGATCGATGCTGTCCAAACCTAGGGAAGAAGGAATCAGATCCTGGCTGCACAATTGCAGCCAGGTATATATTTCTATGAAACGCTCCAGTGTTAGTTTGGTTCTGCCATCTCCGCCTCTTCCCAGCGCTGATAGAGGTGATTGACACATCTCCTTTTCTCTTGCTGTGGATCTTCAAAATACATTTTCCCTGTAACTTTGGAGCGTTTCAGAGAAATAAATACCTGGCTGCAATTGTGCAGCCAGGATCTGATTCATGTTGCAAACTGCTTGAATCAGGTGATGATAGGTTGCCTTTAAAGAGGTTGTCCAGGCTTATCACGAAAGTCTCTAGGCACTCTGTGACTGCAGACATGTGAATTCTCACATTACACACAGCATGCACTGTGAGGACTCTCCGGTGCCAGCGACGAGACCGAGCGATCATGTGACCACAAGTATGTGATATGCATACTCATGGCCACATTCCGACTAGTCATATGCAAAGTTGCTCAATTTACTTGTATTGATGTCTAGTTGAAATGTGGCCAGAAGTATGCATATCGTATACTTGCAGTCACATGACCACTCGGTCTCATCGCCAGCCCTGGAGAATCCTCACAACACACACTGTGCCTGTTGTGAGGATTCACATGTCTGCAGTCACATAGGGTGACTGCAGACCTTTGTGAAAAACCTGGACAACCCCTTTAATTTCTTGTCTTGTTAATTTCTTCTTAATTTTTGTAGAACAAGGGTGGAGAATCTTTTTTCTGCCAAGGGCCATTTGAATATTTATACCATCCTTCGGGGGCCGTACAAATTGCGATCTAACTCCTCCCACAAAGTACATCCTGACGCTGGCACTGATGTCAGGACATAAACTTTCACTATATGCACCTCCGCATTCAGTAATCAACACTGCGTGCACGTGCACGCAGAGCAAGAAGAAATTAATGGGAAGGTGGCCATCAAAATACAGCTGCCGGCCCGGATAAAAGGTCGTTGAGGGCCGTAAATGGCCCGCGGGCCTGAGGTTCCCTACCCCTGCTGTAGAAGGAGGAGAAAAGTCCCAATGGTGTCATTGCAAGGATTAAAAATATAATGTGGTATGTAATAATAATTCAATATATGTATAATATATAAATCTGCAGTCTCTAATATTGGTCATGTATAATGGGTTCTGTAGAAAGTACAGAAATGTCACATTAAAGCGGTGGTTTTAAATCTAAGCTTTCATGGCCACAGATTCTCATCCTGCTATACTACAGAGTTCAGATTCAGAGCGCAGGCAGAGAATTATTGATCTCTAGATCTAATTATTGGTTTTATGTTAGTCACTGAGTGAAAGGAAAGAAAATGAACAGGGATGGGTTTGTGTGCAACATTTCCCAAACCAAGGTTTCCTGCACATCTTTAGTATTGTTATATGGTGAAAAATGGCACAGTACACATTCTCTAACCAGACATAAAGATTCTGAGCCCTGGGTTATTCAGGGCCTTCTGTTTGGGAACCCTGACAAAAGATGTTAGAAATAATCAATTTTATAAGTGATTGGAGTAGGGGAATATAAATGTATCACCCACAGAACTCTAGGAAAGTGATATGTGCCCATCATAAAGTATGGAAATTCCATTGATTTAGTAACCTCTGAATTAAGAGCACATTAAATCAATGCAAAAAGTCACCAGCCATGTACAAAGGGTACTTTTAGTCACGCAAACAATGCAGACCAATGTCAATCTAAATTGCTGCGTATAAATGGCCAATTGCCAGAAAACTGGTCTGATGTGTGTAAAAAATTGATTGTAGCATGTATACAGCATCTGTATGCCTGTAAACTCAGCCTAATGGAGCAGGGATAATGTTTGCCAGAATAAGCACATAAAACGTTAATGCTAAATCATTAGATATCTCCCTTCATTATTTGTGATTTTTTTTACTACATCCCTAATTCATCTAAGGTTGGTTTCACATATTGGACATAGACAAATGTACGGAGCATGGTCCGAGAATAGTTAAGAACTCCCCTTTATTTTAAGGGATATTCTCATCTCCAAGATCCTAACCCAATATGTAGTAGGTGTAATAATAATAATATTAGCAAATATCTCCAATTAGAAATGTAGTATAGTTCTGATTCGCTATGTCGCTTACACCATGTGCTGGGCATTGTAGTAGCTTACGTATCTATAGTTATGACCTCTCATATAGTGACATTTAGTTAGTTGTTATTACACCTACTACATATTAGGAGATGGGAATACACCTTTAATACTTTAAATACCCTACTTCATGTCTCACAGTCTTGCAATAAATCATGGAATAAATGATACAATTCTGTCTGTGTACAGCCTCCACAAGTGAAGGCTCACTGTATATATAGTGCTTGGACAAAATTATTGGAACACCTACACCTATAATAATAATAATGATAATCTTTATTTTTATATAGCGCCAACATATTCCACAGCGCTTTACGTGCATTATCATGGCTGTCCCCATTGGGGCTCACAATTTACATTCCCTATCAGTATGTCTTTGGAGTGTGGGAGGAAACCGGAGAACCCGGAGGAAACCCACGCAAACACCTAGAGGTGTATAAATCATGCTACGCCCATAGGCATTAATCTGAAGTTGTTTTCCACCCTTTTCAGCTATAACAGCTCAGACTTTTTTCGGGGAGACTACAAAATTTTGTATTGTGCCTGTGGGAATTCAGACAGTGATGATGGATGAGATGGCCTGGCTCGCAATCTCCGTTCTAGTTCACCTCAAAAGTTCTGGATGGAGTTGAGGTCAGGGATCTGTGTGAGACAGTCTAGTTCTTCCCCACCAAATTCACACATCCTTGCCTTTATGGGCCTTGCGTTGTGCACTGGGTCATAGTCATGCTGGAATACAAAAGGGACATTTCCAAACTGTTCCCATAAAGTTGGAAGTATACAATTTTTAAAATATTTAGGCATGTTAAAGTATTAAAGGGGATGTCCACTACTAGGACAACCTCTTCTCATTACCCATTTTTGGCCCCGATAAAATAAAAACACTTATACTCACCTCCTGTGTCAGCGCTGTTCCAGCGGTGTCAGCACTCGTGGGCTCTCATGCGGTTGTTGATACATGAGCCCTGCGCCCAATCATTACTGGCGTCACTGTCCCCGCCTTCAGATGTATACGTAATCAAGAGGAAGTCAGGGCTGCAGCTGGCAGCTCACTTTCTCTTGATTACGAATACGTGTGAAGGTGGGAACAGTGACGCCAGTAGTGATTGGGCGCCGGGCTCACGTATCATAACAACTGTACGTGAGCCCTGGGACCTTGAGTGCCGATACCGCTGGAACACAGGAGGTGAGTGTTGGTGTTTTTATTTTATCAGGGCCAAACATAGGGAATTAGAAGGGGTTGTCCTAGTAGTGGACAACTCCTTTAAGATTTCCCTTCACTGAAACTAAAGGGTCTAGAACAACTCTTGAAAAACAACTCCATAGTATTGTCCCTCATCCACAAAACTTTACAGTTGACACAATTCAGTCACATAGGTAATGTTCCCCTGGCATTCACCATACACAGACTTGTCCATCAGACTGCCAGATATAGGAGCAGGCTTTGTTACCTGCATGCCGCAGCTCGGCTATGGAATCCCATGCCATAAGGATCCAAGCATATTGATTTTGTGCTGATGTTAAGGTCAGAGGAGGTTAGGAACTCTGTGACTATTGATTTAGTATAGCGTTAGACACTTTTATGCACCTCAGCACTTGGGGCCTTCCTTTGTAACTTTAAATGGCTTTGTGAATAAGTCATTGTGGTTTCTAAATGTTTCAACCTGTCTAGAATACCATTCACAGTTAATCATGGACTATTTAAAGACTTGCCCACACTCAGGCAACAGCTTCTCAAACCTCAAGTTTTCCCCTTGTAAAATAAAAACAGCCAGCGCTGATAGGCCGCAGGGATTGCGTGACATAATAATGTCACACGATCCCAGGGAGAGCCAGTGCTGATATAGCTGGAATGGCATCAGCATTGAAGGTGAATATAAGTGATATTATTATGTTATTACATGAGGATTGAGAAGGGGTTGTCTGAGTAGTGGACAACACCCTTTAAAAGGGAAGAACTTTCTTAAACTGACTTCTTACATCGGTGACTTCATATGACAGTACCACTGTTGAATTCAATGAGCTCCATAGAATGACCCCTTCACAAATGTTTCTTGATTCCGACTGCATGACCTGGGGGTGTATTTTATACATCTGTGGCCATGAGACCGACAAAAATACAGAATTCAGTAATTAATAGATGTGTCCCAATACTTTTGTCCATGTAGTATATATTTATATATTTCTCAATGTCAATAATAGGTCAATAATATATATTTTTTTAAATTGCTTACTAACTAGAACAATCCTATACATTAACAATAACAAAATATCCCTAACAACATTTCCCTACTATACTCAGCATACTATATAAAATTACCAATACATAAACTTGTAATTAAGAACACTAAACCTGATAATAATAATAATAATTTTATTTCTATAGCACCAACATATTCCGCAGCACTTTACAAATCAGAGGGGACATGTACAGACAATACACAGCAATACACAATTCAACAATTACCAAGAGGAGTGGGGGGTCCTGCTTGCAACCGTACAATCGAAATGGTACCTAACTTTGCTAACACAATTTTACTTAAAATACACATGCTAAATAATCTAATATTACTTAACAGGAACCTGTTAGAAGGAATTTCTACTCTAAACTAATGATATGGCTGTACAAATGTTGCTACCCAGATTAAATTGGTATCATTCTACACTGTGTGCAGAATTATTAGGCAAATGAGTATTTTGATCACATGATACTTTTTATACATGTTGTCCTACTCCAATTAAGTAAATCGAAAACAGATCAAGCAACTGACAGAATCTATGGATGGAAGGCTGTTGAGTGTCATCATAAAGAAAGGTGGCTATATTGATCACTAAATTTTTTGGTTTTTGTTTTTGCATGTCAGAAATGTTTATCTCTAAATTTTGTGCACTGATATTGGTTTACCTGGTGAAAATAAACAAGTGAGATGCGATTATATTTGGTTTTAATTAAGTTGCCTAATAATTCTGCACAATAATAGTTACCTGCACAAACAGATATCCTCCTAAGATAGCCAAATCTAAAAAAAAACCACTCCAACTTCCAAAAATATTAAGCTTGGATATTTATGAGTCTTTTGGGTTGATTGAGAACATAGTTGTTGATCAATAATAAAAATAATCCTCTAAAATACAACTTGCCTAATAATTCTGCACACAATGTAGTAGAAATTCTATCACTGATGAAAAATCCGACATTAAAGTTATATATAAATAATCTGTAAGTGCTCTGGGTGTGTCAGTGCATGTCCATCTCTGTGGCCCTTATTGTCTATTCCTTGTCTGATGCCTCTCTCCTGCCTGTAATTGATGTATTAGGCAAGGAGAAATTATCTGCCTACCCTTGCCAAGATTTGTTGCAATAGCTATCTCTGCCTGAAGTGGCGCTGTTCAGTCTCATCTATCTGCCAGCACCAGTCTACAGTACTGCCCCGCACCAGGCAGTGACAGCGCTTGCAAGGAGAAGCGGATGACAGCGCTGGGACTGATAAGTCATTCATAGGCAGGAAAAAGTCGCTGGGCTCGTAAGCAGTGACGCCTGGAAGTGCAGTGATACGTTCAGAGCACTTATGAACAACTTACATATAACTACAAAGTCTGATTTCTACAAAAAAGATACTGATTTACTCACAGGAACAGAGTCTACACAGCCATACCATTAGTTAGCGGTACAAATTATTCCAGATGTTCCCTTTAATTTCTAATTATTTTTTAATATGTATGCAGAAAAAAACTACTACAAAAATAATTTGGCAGTAAAAAATGTGACTGGGAAAAGACGTTGAGGTGTCTGTAGTAGCAGAGGTAATCACTGAGGAAGTGAAGGGGTTAACTTCATTTCTTTTCACACTGGGGGGCAATGTTCAGAAAGGCTTTCTCTGTAGGACAGTGTTTCCCAACCAAGGTGCTAAGGTGCACTGCATTTGGCTCTCTGGCTGATGTCAGTTCTGTTCCATAAACTCTTGTATAACAGAAATACTAAAACTTGGCAGCAGGGAGACAGCCTTATATACAGTATGTGAGTTGAATTGTTTTTGTTACATTTACATTTAATATCGTAATTCATATATTTCAAACATTTTATATATTTCAATATGGATTTCAACGTAGGAAAGGCCTTGCTGCAAGGAAGCGTTCCCATTGTGCAATTACTTTTCAAGAATGTGAAGCATGTTTGGTACTTGCATGACAAAGCTTGTTCCCCCTCAGTACCTGATAGTAAGTGCAGCCACAGCAGTGACACTACTACTTACATGCTGCTCTTTCAGAGTAGGTGACATCTGTCAATTGGTCAGAGACTTTATTAAAGTTTTGGGAAGAGACAATATCTGACCCATGTAAATAATCTAGAAATAATATAGGTCTGAGAACGTATTAGACAAGTGACATTCTACAAAATATCCTCCCAGAATTAGTTTTATGCTTTCTCTATGTGCGATTATTGTCTTGAAAAACAGGCACACTCCATTCAATAGTAAAAACTTGACATAAAAAAATTACATTAACCCCTTTGGGAACTGGGAATTTTTCTTTTTTTGAGTTATTGTTTTATTTTTCTCTGTTTCTGTCCAAACCCCAACATTTTTTTTTTCCTTTGCATCAACGTGAGGGTTTCTTTCTTGCGGGACGATATTGTACTGAAAAACAATTTTCATTGTGTGATAAAAATGGTCAGTCTGATTACGGTAATATCAAATGTACAGCGAATGAAAAAGTATTAAACATGTCGCCAATTTTTTAAGTACATATATTTCTAAAGATGCTATTGGCATGAAATTCTCACCAGATGTCGCTAACAACCCATGCAATCCACACAGGCAAAGAAATAGATGTCCATAAATTAAAGCTCACCTGTCAGCAGGATTGTGATCAGTAAACTACATACATTGTCAGGTGGGCGATATTACACTGATTAAAATGACACCTTGGTTGATGAAATCCGTACTGTGGTTCTTGTGTAAACTTTACTTTATTTTATTTTTGGAGATAATGATATGCTCGTGCTTTGGGGCAGCCTGTGGGGGGCGCTCTATCTTTTGCTCTGCTTACATATTCATCTGTATGCACTTATAACAGCTCACTTTGCCTTCACTGACCTGCCTCCTATTTTACATAATGCATCTATTACTGCGGGGCAAGGTAAAATAGGAGTTAATGTGTAAATTGTAATAATGAGAAATGACACAGGGAAGAAGTATTGAACACGCTTACTGAAATGTAATTAATATTTCGTACAAAAGCCTTTGTTGGTGATGACAGCTTCAAGACACCTCCTGTATGGAGAGAGTAGTCCCATGCATTGCTCAGGTGTGATTTTGGCCCATTCTTCCACGCAAACACTCTTCAAATCTTGATGGTTCCGTAGGCTCCTTTTATGAACTCTGAGCTTTAGTTCATTCCATAAATTTTCTATTGGATTCAGGTCCAGTCATTGGCTGGGCCATTCTAGCAGCTTTATTTTCTTTCTCTGAAACCAAATGATAGTTTCTTTGGCTGTGTGTTTGGGATCATCGTCTTGCTGAAATGTCCACCTTCGTTTCATCTTCATCATTCTGGTAGATGGCAGCAGATTTTTATCAAGAATGTCTCGGGACATGTGTCTATTCATCCTTACTTTGATCATATGAAGTTTGCCAGTGCCGTTTGCTGAAAAACAGCCCCACACCATGATGTTTCCACCTTCAAACTTCACTGTTGGTATGGTGTTTTGGGGTGATTTGCAGTGCCTTTTGGCCTCCAAACATGGTGTGTATTATGGTATCCAGAGAGTTCAATTTATGGTCTCATCTGACCAGACTATATTCTCCCAGTATTTCACAGGCTTGTCTAAATGTTGTTGAGCAAACTTTAAACACGCTTGAACATGTTTTTTGTTCAGCAATGAAGTTGTGCGTGGTGAGCATGCATACAGTCCATGGAGGTTGAGTGCATTACTTGTATCTGCTGATTCCAGGTCTTTCTGTAGCTCTCCACAGGTGGTCCTTGGCTCTTGGACAACTCTTCTGATAATTCTTTCCAAAATCTTGCGGGGAGCACCTGGTCGTTGCCGGTTTATGGTGAAATTATGTTCTTTCCACTTCCAGATTATGGCCCCAGCAGTGCACACTGGAACCTTAACTAGTTTAGAAATTCTTCTGTAACCAATACCATCAGTATGTTTTGCAACTATAAGGTTGCAAAGGTTTTGAGACAGCACACTGGTTTTAACCAACGTCATGAGATGTTTCTTGTGTTTCAACTTGGTAATGAGACACCTTTTTATAGGTCATCAGTTGAACCAGCTAATATTATTTTTCACTAAGTGGCAGGATTGCTTTCTAATTACTGATAGATTTCAGCTGGTGTCATGACTTTTCATGGCTTTTGCACCTCTCTTTCGTTATTTGTTCATTACTTTTTCCCTGTGTCATTTCTCATTATTACACATAACTTAATTTATGGGCATCTATGGATTGATTTCTTTACCTGTGTGGATTGGTTGGGTTGTTATCGACATCTGGTGAGCATTTCATGTCAATAGCACCTTTAGAAATATATTTACTTAGAAAATGAGTGACGTGTTCAATACTTATCTCGCCCGCTCTATATGGTTTTGTTTTACATTATATTTTAGTGGTTAAAAAATCAGAACTTAGTAAGAAGCATTTTATTTTTGTCGCTGTTTTGTGAGACTCATATTTTTTTAAATTTCTTTTGTCAATAGAGATGTATGAGGACTTGTTTTTTTGTGGCAAACTGTACTTTTCACTGGTACTATTTTGGGTTTATACAACATTTTGAGTACCTTTTCTGAAAATTTTTGGGGGGAGCTACATTGACTGGACAATAGCAATTTTAGATTATATTTTTTATGCTGCATATCATTTGAGTTAATTATCATTATACTTTCGTAGTTTGCACTTTCACAGATGCAGCAATCACATATGTTTATTTTTTTAATTTCTTTATTTATAAATGGGCAATAGTGAGGTAATTAAAATTTTTACATATATATATTTTTTTATATTTTTTCACTTATTTTTTAGTCCTTCTAGGGCAGAGGTCCCCAACCGCCGGTCCGCGGACCAGGACCGGGCCGTTGGGGTTTTTCAGCCGGTCCGCGGCGCCGCTGACAGCTAGCTCCGCGGCCCTGCGCCTGGTCAGAGCTCGCTCTGTGTGGATTTATAATGTTTTCTGCCATAGCCGTGACAGCTCGCAGCTCCCGGCAGAGAACATTATGCAGGACGGGGTGGGGCGTCGGGCGGGTCTTAGTGACGCAGCCCTCCACAGCACAGCATGGTACCTGTTGTACGTCACGGGGCGGGTCTTAGTGACGCGGCCCTCCTGCACAGCATGGTGTGTTCCTGACGGGGTGGGGCGGCAGGCTCTCCTCACTGACACGCCCCCGGCAGAACATGTTATGTGGGGCGTGCTGGGGCAGCAGACTGGCTTCAGTGACGCGGCTCCCGGTACAGGTGTTCAGTGTGTAGCGCTGCTAAGCAGCAGCGCTGTATACACTGACGCTCAATGTACAATGCTGCTACTTAGCAGCGCTGTACACCGAGGTCCCGCCAGCATCCTCCCCATACAGCTCCACCCCTCCATAACCCCACCCCCATATGACCAAAGCCCCGCCCCCACCCCTACCGGGCCATGGAAAACTGGTCTTGCTTAAAGCCGGTCCCTGGTGCAAAAAAGGTTGGGGACCTCTGTTCTAGGGGACTTGAACTTGTGACTTCAGTATTGCAGTATATAATCAAAATAACAATATGCTATGGGTCAATCACAGCACATGGCTAGGCTTCATAGGTGTATTAAGATGGAGGTGACGTTTTTTTGAGAAGTCTCCCAGCAGCTACGGTAACTAATTCGCTCTGCGCGATCTTGTTATGGGAGGTGGAGAAGGTTGCCCAAAACCGGCAGTGAGAAATGCTGCTGTGAATAATTGACAGCAGCATCTAAATTGTTAAAAAGCAGTGACTGGCGGTAATAGAGGCAGCTGCCAGCTGTACTGTGTAATACAGGCGGCACCTGACCAAAATGGCGTGTGCTTAATGGTCATTGGATTCGTTTTTATTTTTGCTTTTGGTGTTTTTCTTTATTAAAGGTGATTTGTCGGCCTAATATTCTATCCTTTGTAAGAACAGCATGCTGCAGCTATTGGTAGAAATTGTCTCCAGTGGTTTCTACACTGGTTCCCCTTGAATAAGTCTGTGATGACTGATAGGCTGGTATATTTGTATGGGAATATTCACAGCAACAAACTACCCAAGATGATTGCAATCCGGTGAGTACCCTCTTTGGATATAATTTATACCTGACTCAAACTTTCTTATACTTTACTTTATTTTTGTTGGATTTTTCCAAAAAAAGCGATTCATGCTATTCAATAAATCACAGAAGGTGGCTCACACTGTTTGTCTCAATGATTTCCTGATTAACTTCATGATAGATTATTTGATGATTCATGGAATGTGATATATAAATTATTATTCATATGTATAAGGAATAACCTTATAACTGATAAATCATTACCTATCGTTAGGTAGAATTAATATGTTATTAAATTTCATTAATAAAGAATGAGAAAAAACGAATGACATAAAAATATTTCTCTTTTTTAGAGATAACAGAACAAATTATGTTGGAAATTAGTATCATGCTGTATATATTATGATGAATTATTAAATTCACTACCATATAAGCTTTGTTATATGATTATATTTTTATTTTTTTCAATTTTGTGTCATATAATTTGAAAAAGGCCCAGATGTATAGGGCCGAAACGTCATGTTTGTTTTGGATTGCCTTATGAACAAATAAAAGGAACTTATTCTTCTTGCATAATTCTTGAGTGCCGAATATTTCATACAAATACTTTATTGATAGTCAGGTGATAACAAAAAAAAGTTTACAAACAAATAACCATAAAAACAAGGGGCGCACATCCAGAAAAGTAAGAACTAATGTCCAGAGGGAGTAGATCAACCATATAGAGTTATTAGATACACACTATTACCACAGCATTGCATAGTACACACGTTCAGTATTTGGTCAGTATTTTACCTCAGTATTTATAAGGCAAAACCAGGAGTGGGACAATCAGAGGAAAAGTATACTAGAAACACGTCACCACTTCTGTATTTATCACCCACTCCTGTTTTTTGGCTTACAAATACTGATGTACAATACTGACCAAACACTGAGCGTCTGAGAGTTGTCTAAGGTGCTAGTGCATCATCACACTGATATCCTATATGAATCCAGAAATTATGTAAAGTGCTAGTGCAATATCATGGATATAGTCTCAGGCAATGCTCATGGCATAATCTAATACACAACATCATGATGATGATGATACATGATCACACATATAAGTACAATCAACGTTCATTGTTCAATATAGTCGTCAAGATCTTGATGCTAATAGTATATATTCATGGCTATAAATGTAAGATTATTTGCTATTCAGTATGATGATTGACATCATGCTAGTATAATATATGAACTAAATTACAGATGCAAGTAATACTTACTTTTCACTATCAGATACTGGCTCCCTCTAGATTCTAGTAATGTCTAGATTCCCTTTGAACAGATTGTGTGCTCCACTAGCCAAACACCTGAGGCTCTAAAACAGCAGAAACCCCCACAAGTGACCCCAGTTTAGAAACAAGACTCCTCAAGGAATTGATCTAGGGGTGTACTGAGCATTTTTAACCTACAGGTGATTCACAAAACTTTATAAAATTTAGATATGAAAACAAAAAATTACTTTTCTACTAAAATTACTGTTTTAGCACCAAATGTATAATTTACCCGAGAGGTAAGAGGAGAAAAAGGACCCCATAATTTGTTTTGCAATTTTTACTGAATCTGGCAGTGTCCCATATATGGTTGTACACTACTGTTTGAGCACATGGCAGGGGTCGGATGGGAAGGAGCGCTACTTAGCTTTTAGAACGCAGATTCCGTTTGAGTAGATTGTGGGCTTCATTAGCTGAAACCCACCCAAGTCATACCATATTGGAAACCTCACTTCTTAAGGATTTCATCTAGGGGTGTAGTGAGCATTTTGAACCCACAGGTGCCTCACACAATTTTTTAACAATGTGATGTGGAAATACAACATTTTAGTGGTAAAAATTAAATTTTTTGTATTTACTACAAATTTGTCAGTTACACAAGGTTTAATAGATGAACTGGATCCCATAATTTATTGAGCAATTTCTCATGTCATGCCCCATATGTCATCAGAAACTACTATTAGGGCACACGTCAAGGCTGAGAAGGAAGGAGCACTATTTGGCTTTTGGAGCACAAATTTTGCTACAATAGTTTGCGGGCGACATTTGCAGAGCCCCAGAGGTGCCAGAACAGCAGAAAAACCCCAAAAGTGACTTGTGTAAGAGTGTGTGGACTGGACTGTCATGTTCCTACTCCAGCTGATACCAATCACATTTTATGGTGTATAGTGTGTATAGTGTCATGTGTCTTTTATATATATTTTTGTGGTTATGTGATATAATGTGAATTGCTATATGGTAAAGTTTAGTGTATAAGTAATGCATAGTGTTGATAGTGTACTGTGTAGGATAGCACAGGGTAAGACATAATTTAGGACTTGCAACATAAGATAGGTAGCATAGATAGTGGCTGTACTTAGTGACGTTATGATAAGGATAGTGTTAATGTTCGGGACTAGCCCATAGTTTGAGGGGCTTAGTGTTAGGGCAAGTGACTGCATCCTGTAGACAGTTAGATGTTGACAAGGTGAAGTTGATGTAGGAAGTCCTGGCTGGCCCACAACATCGGTCAGAGGCAGTCTGCACGGGAGCAAGGCCCCCACAGCACCAACACCCAGCCAGGGCCCATTCTTTCCTGTAAAGTGCCAGGGCGACATGGAACAGCAACTTGCCCACGAATACCGCACTCTGTCAACTTACAATTGTAGAAATTGCACCTCTTAATAAATAAACCTACTGCTGTAATGACTATTTTGTCACATCCACACCATGCTTTTTTTCTGGAGAATTGCAAATATGCCAGTTTAGTGCTCATACACTGTGCCGCCATATATTGTAGCGCCCCCATACATTGTGCCCAGCTTGCGCTTCTGGAGACACACACCCTGTAAGTTGTCATGTGATTTTCTGCGGTTTAGGCACAGTGGGGCTCAGAAGGAGGGGGGCATTTGGAATTGGGAACATAGAATTCACTGGATTTTATTTGAGGGTTTGGGATCCGTCGCTTTTCCAGAGTCTTTGTTATACAAGTTACGTGGGAACCCCTTTATTTCCAGGTGCAGATGACGGACCTTAGTGGGGGCTTTGTGCGGAATAAATTAGGGGTTTTACTGGTAACATTTTGGGGTACATAACATTTTTGATTGTTTTCAGTATAAGGCTGGATCACATTCTTGTGTTCTACGCTGAGCACTTACATCAGGGTTTCCGTGTAAATCCCACAAAAATGTGATTCAGACAAAACCCCCGACGGAACCACCCACCATAATGAGGCAGATGGTATCCATCTTTTTAGGCATTCACAGATCTGTGGTCGTCCACACATTTGCGTTAAAAAGACACCTAAAATAACGTGACATCACCGGAACAGAGACCAGATGGAGTCCAAAGTGACTCCATCTGTTTCATCACTTTTTTTTTTCTGAATTACAGTTTTTGGGATTTACACGGAAATCCCGAGGTAAGTGCTCAGCGGAGAGCGCAGAATAAATGTGATCCGAGACTTATTCTGATTTTTGGAGGGGTGGACAACAAATAGACAACAGTACAAGAACTTTTCTTAGTCTTATTTTAGCACGGTTCACCGTGCGGTGTGATAAGACAGATTTATATTGTTTTTTTTTTTTTAGCTTTTGCAGCTATCATACACCAAAATGCTTTTTTTATTTAAAAAAAATAGTTATTTCATTGCCATATTTGAAGAGCTGTAACTTCCTTATTGTTTGGGGAATAAAGCTGTATGAGGGCTTATTTTTTGTACAACAAGTTTTTTTTTGGCACAATTTTGGGGCACACAACGTTTATTGATTGTTTTGTATTCAGATTTTTCAGACACAGAATGAACAAAAACCAGCAACATCGTTATTGTTTTTATGTTTGGTTTTGCACTGTTCACCGTGCGGTAAAGGTGATAATTTATTCTTCCGGTCAATATGATTACAGCGATACCAGATTTATATTGTTTATTTTAAGCTTTGCTACTTTTACAGACTAAAAACAATATTTTACAAAAATGTATTTGTTTTTGCATCACCAAATTCTGAAAGCTGTAACTTTTTTTAAGTTTTTGCCGATTAAGCCATATTGGGGCTTATTTTTTGCAAGACGATTCAGCATTTTCAGTTATACCATTTTTATTACATATGACTTTTTGATCATTTTTTATTACATGTGTCAGTATGGAAAAAAGCAAATTTTTTAGTGTGTTTTTTATTATTTTTTTTTACAGTGTTCACTGTACTGAATAAATAACATAACAGTTTTATAGATCGGGTCGTTCCAGATGTCGCGATACCAATTATGTGTACTTTTTTTTGGTTATTTTTGCTATATCACAAAGGCTGCATTTTTAACTCCTTTCTGACATGAGGCGTATTAATACATATCTGTGCCCCGGGCCTCTTGGGCCAGATACAAAATAATACGCCCTGATGATTTCGCAGCCAAGTGTCAGCTGATACTCACAGCTGACACCCGGTGCTATGTGCTAGGAGTGATGCCGCACCGCTCCCAGCACATTAACCCCCGAAGCAAGGGGAGGTAAGCGCCGTTACTTACCTCCTTTCCGGCATCCAGCGCTGTCTCTGCCGGGTCCCGGTGGTTGTCATGGTGACCCGATGTCGTCATGACGACATCCGGGTTACCAGACAGCAGGAAGTTACTTTGCGCAGTGCGCGATCAAAGTAACTTCTGCCTGTGCAGCGCTGATAGATGGTATAGCATAGAGATGCTGCTGCATCTCTATGCTAAACAGGCGATCAGACTGCAAAAAATGAAAGTTCCATAGTGGAACAAAGTGTAAAAATAAGAAAAAGTGCCAGAAACTGGAAAAAAGAATTGTAAAAATAATCAAAAAAAAATAATGAAAAAAATAATAATAAAAAAAAATATGTATATACTGTAACCATAAATAAATATTATTCTGAAAAAAAAACCAATAACAAGCCGCCATACAGCTCCATCAGCCGAAAAATAAAAAAGTTATAGCTCTCCGAATAAAACGATGCAAAAAAAAATATTTTTTCTATAAAATAGTTTTTATTGTGCAAAAGCGCCAAAACATAAAACTATATAAATGTGGTACTGCTGTAAACATACTGACCCAAAGAATAAAGCTACCTTATCAATTTTACCACACGCGCAACGGCATAAAAAAAAACAAAAAAACAATTCCTGAATTGTTGGTTTTTGTTTATTCTGCCTACCAAAAATTGGGATAGAAAGCGATCAAAAAATGTCACCTGCCTGAAAATAGCACCAATAAAAACGTCAACTCGTCTCACAAAAAACATGCCGTCTCATGACTTTGTCAGCCGAAATATGGAAAAATTATAGCTTTCAAAATATGGCGATGCAAAAACTAGTCTTTGCAAAAAAGGCGTCTTTTAGTGTGTGACAGCTGTCAATTATAAGAACCCGATATGAATCTGGCATCGCTGTAATTGTACAGACCCGAAGAATAAAGTCGTCTAATCACACCGCACGAGGAAAGGCGTAAAAAATAAACTCTAGGGTTAGGGTTGTGCTAGGGTTAGGATTAGGGTTGTGCTAGGGTTAGGGTTGTACTAGGGTTAGGATTGTGCTAGGGTAAGGGTTGTGCTAAGATTAGGATTGGGGTTGTGCTAGCGTTAGGGTAGGGTTAGGGTTGTGCTAGGTTTAGGGTTATGCAAGGGTTAGAAATGTGCTAAGGTTAGGATTGTGCTACGGTTAGGGTTGTGCTAGGATTAGGGTTGTGCTAGGATTAGCGTTATGCTAGGGTTAAGGTTTTGCTAGGGTTAGGGTTGTGCTAGGGTTAGGGTTGTGGTAGGGTTAGGGGTGTGCTAGGATTAGGGTTGTGCTAGGGTTAAGGTTGTGCTAGGGTTGTGCTAGGGTTAGGGTTGTGTTAAGGCTAGGGTTGTACTAGGGTTAGGGTTGTGCTAGGGTTAGGGTTGTGTTGAGGTTGGCATTTTTAAAACAATAAAGAAAAAAAAAATGATGACGATATGACAACTAGTGTTGAGCGCAAGTGCTCGCTTCTTGAGTTTGCATCGGGTGCTCTGGTATGCACCGAGTATCGTGGGTGCTCGAGTGACATGCTCGAGTCTCCGTCTCATATGCTTCGCGGCCAAAAAAACCTTGCGGGGATTGTCTGCCATGCATGAGCGATCCCCGCATGTTTTTTTTGGCTGTCTAACAACAGTGAAACATACGGGGTGGGGATTCAAGCATGTCACTCGAGCACCCGCGATACATGGTGCATACCTGAGTACCCGATGCAAACTCATCTATCGAGCACTTGCTCTCAAGACTAATGACAGCTTATTAAATATGATGACCTAATGTTATCAATTTCTATGTTGTACCCCTGGGTTCAAAATGTTCACTATACTCCTTGATAAAATCTTTGAGGGGTCTAGTTTCAAAAATGGGGTCACTTGTGGGGGGTTTCCACTATTTAGGCGCATCAGGGGCTCTCCAAATGCGACATGGTGTCCGCTCTCAATTCCAGCCAATTTTGCGTTCAAAAAGTCACACGGTGCTCTTTCCCTTCTGAAGTATGCGGTGCGCCCAAACAGTGTATTTTCCTCACATATGGGGTATCGGCGTACTCAGGAGAAATTGCACAAAAGTTTTTGGGGTCCATTTTCTCCTCTTACCGTTGTGAAAATAAAAAATTTGCGGCTAAAACATCATTTTTGTGGAAAAAGTTAGTTTTTTTATTTTCACGGCTCCATGTTATAAACTTCTGTGAAGCACCTAGGGGTTCAAGGTACTCACCACACATCTAGATAAGTTCCCTGAGGGGTCTAGTTTCCAAAATGGTGTCACTTGGAGGTTTCTACTGTTAAGGCACATTAGGGGCTCTCCAAATGTAACATGGCATCTGCTAATTATTCAAGCAAATTTTACATTCAAAAAGTCAAATGGCGCTCCTTTCCTTCCGAATCGTGCTGTGCGCCCAATCAGTGATTTTCTTCCACATATGGGGTATTGGCTTACTCAGGAGAAATTGCACAACAAATGTTATAGCGCAATTTCTCTTGTTAGCCGTATGAAAATGCAAAATTGGCGGCTGAAAAACATTTTTGTGGGAAAAATGTGAAAATTTTATTTTTATGGCTGAATGTTATAAACTATTGTGAAGCACCTGGGGGTTCAAGGTGCTCACCACACATCTAGATAAGTTCCCTGGGTGGTCTAGTTTCTAAAATGGTGTCACTTGTGGGGGGTTTCCACTGTTTAGGCACATCAGGGGCTCTGCAAAAGCAACATGGCGTCTGCTAATTATTCAAGCAAATTTTACATTCAAAAAGTCAAATGGCGCTCCTTCCCTTTCGAGCCCTGCCATGCACCCAAACAATGGTTTGCTCTCACATATGGGGTATTGGCGTGCTCAGGAGAAATTGCACAATAAATTTTGGGGTCCATATTTTCCTGTTACCCTTGCAAAAATAAAAAAAAATTGCGGTCTAAAGTAACATTTTTGTGAAAAAAGTTAAATGTTCATTTTTTTCTTTCACATTCCAAAAATTCCTGTGAAGCACCTGAAGGGTTAATAAACTTCTTGAATGTGGTTTTGAGCACCTTGAGGGGTGCAGTTTTTAGAATAGTGTCATTTTTGGGTATTTTCTGTCATAACGGCCCCTCAAACTCACTTCAAATGTCATGTGGTCCCTAAAAAATGGTTTTGTAAATTTTGTTGTAAAAATTAGAAATTTCTGGTAAACTTTTAACCCTTATAACTTCCTAAGAAAAAAAAAATTTTGGTTCCAAAATTGTGCTGATGTAAAATGTTATGTATTAACTATTTTGTGTGACATATCTCTCTGATTAAGGGCTTGGAAATTCAAAGTTTGAAAAATGCGAAATTTTCAAAATTCCGCCAAATTTTTCACAAATAAACACAAGTCATATTGAACAAATTTTTACCACTATCATGAAGTACAATATGTCACAAAAAAACAGTCTCAGAATCAGGGGGATCCGTTGAAGCGTTCCAGAGTTATTACCTCATAAAGTGACAGTGGTCAGAATTGTAAAAATTGGCCTGGTCATTAACGTGCAAACCACCCTCGGGCGTAAAGGGGTTAATGGTAAATCAGATTTTAACAAAAGGAACTGATAGATTTTTTACTTTTGTTCAATAAATGATCCAAAGTTTGTGAGTTTGATTCATTAAAGGAAATCTGTCACCAGGTGTTTGCTAAGTAATCTGAGAGCGGCATGTAGGGACAAAAACCCTGTTTCCACCGAAGTATCAGTTACTGGGCTTCTGTAATTTTGATAAAATCACTTGAGTTATCACTAGAGAATTAGTAAACTTACTGCTATGTAGTCTGCCATATTCATGAGCTTTGTATATTCCCACCCCACCACTGATTGGCAGCTTTATGCCTATGCACAGTGTACACAGAAAGCTGCCAATCAGTGGTGTGGGCCGGGTTATACAGAGCTCAGCATTCCGAGAACTGGTAGATCTGCAGCAGAGAAAACTCGGATTTTATAAAAAAATAAACATGCAGCCCTTTAAGTGATACATAGCTGGAATCAGGGTCTCTGCCCCCACAGCGTCCTGCTCTCAGATAAGGCAGCTAAGTCTGATGACAGATTCCCTTTAAGATTGTCATTCTGCAAACCAGTACTAATGGAGTAAGATGCTGCTAATTCATTAAGACTCATCTTACAACTGGCTTGTGCCTCACTCAGAAACATTAGGAACATTTAGTACCCTTAGTACATTTCTGGTGTAATTTGCACCAATAAAGTGGTGTAAATTTTAATTAATTAATTAGACAGGTGGGCTTTGTGGTGGTCCATCCTGTCCTAGTTCCTCTCACTTTGGCTGCTGGCCAGGACTGGGTTAAAAACCTTGAGTTGTGCAAACATTTTTGAAAATTTTAAGGTGCTTTTCCCCAGAATCGGCATAAACACCTTGATGAATCGGGCCCTGTGTTTTTTCGTTCAATTACATCTTTACCTGTGTAATATTTGTATTAGGATTAAATATTGCTGCTTCCTCTCGTGCTAAAATATGTAGAACATCACAAGACTGAACTATAAAGCTTTCCAACATGGCTAGCGTTGCTAAATAACGTGTCTACAGCTTTACAGGGCTCTAGTGGTGTTGTTTTCCCTACCAACTTTTGATGCCAGTAAGGGACATCTGCATTGAGGATATACAGAGATAGATATATTTGTTTCAATGCTGAGTTGAAGTCCTGTGCTTTGAAGTAAAGTAGCACATTATTCCCTGGTTTATGCTATTACTGTAGTGCACACCACACAAATCATTAAAAAGGTTTTCCACTACTTTAACATTGGCCTATCTTTAGGTTGGGTCATCAATGTCTCATCGGTAGGGGTGCGACACCTGACACCTTCACCAATCTGCTGTTCTTGGTGTCAGTGTAACGTGGCACAAGGCGGTAGCCATGGGCGAGGTAATTGTGTGTTGCGCCCTGGCACGTTACATGTGGGGGTCCTGGCTGGGTGTGTGGACTTGTGCTGTGAAGGCGCTATTCCCGTTGCTGGTTTGCCAGAACCAGATGTTGGACAGTTCAATGAAAGAGACCACCATTTGAAAATAAACTTTTTACTAAATGGAAACTTGGTAGGGAATATATACAAGAGATAGTGGATACACAGTCTTATGAATGTCTCCTTTACAATTCGAAGCATTTTCCACACGATTTCCTTCCTTTGTTTCTCTATGGTTGTCCTTTGATTCCCTTTCCTCTTTACGTTCTCTACTGGTCCTCTGTCTCCACAGTTTCTCACTTCTTCACCACAACCCAGTTCAACTTTACAGTCCTGCTTAGCAAGAGTCCTTTACTCATCCCGCGGTTCCGCATCTTCTCTCCCCATAGGGTGCCAGTATGGCCAGATTTAGCTCCATGCTCTCTGACGCTCTGGAACTCCTGCTCAGGACAATCTATTCATCTCACAAACTCAGTCCTGTCTAGGCCCGTTACCTTGCGAGTTGTAAATTCTAGGCCTTTCTGCTAGGCTTCCTCTCCCTGGACCCGTCTACGAATGATCACTCTGTCCGGATTTCGCTATCTCTTCCTTTAGGTCTCTTCTAACTTAGGGACACCCCAGAATGTGACACTGCTCACTTTATAACTCAGGTCCTTTCACTATTCACTACAGGCCCTATCTGACTTCCTAACAGGTAATTGTCACTTTCCCTTCAACTTAGCTCCTCCCACTCTGGGCTAGTCCCAAACATTAACTCTAACTGTCCCTACAGTCAACCTAAACACATTATCAGTATTAACAATACCTTTAACGCAAATCACAAGTCAAACTATACATCACAGTTCACATTGTAGCTCATAACATTTTACAGCAATAAACTTGTTTCTTCAAGAGGGAAACATGGGCAGCACGTGTCCATCTCCTTACATTGGCGGCGGGCAGAACTTATCAGTTACGGAGCTCCACAGCTCTGTCCACGGAATAGTGGCCACGGTCGGGTACTGCACATTGGCCCCCTATGCAAATCAATAGGGGGCATACGTGCAGTACCTGGCGACAGCCACTATATAGTAGACAAAGCTGCACTGTGCAGCTCAGTAGCTGATCAATTCTGGCCAGCGCCAACTCCGAGAAAAGCTGATCGGCGGGGGTGCCAGGTGTCGCACCCCTACCGATCAGACAATGATGACCTAACCTAAGGATAAGCCATCAATGTTAAACTAGTGGACAACCTCTTAAACTGCTAGTAGTTGGTTTTAATGAATAATTTCTTTTCTTGTCATTATTTAGAATGGCTTAAACTCCTGCATTGATTCTGAGTAACATTTTGAGAGCTAAGCCAGCACCCTTCTCTATTCCTGATGATGCATAGACAATAAAGGAAGTTGGTTTAGCTATTTAAATGAATCAATCAAAAGACCATCCCTCTTCACACACATAGGAGTAGTCCACATATTATACCAGTATGCACCACCTATAGGGGAAATGTGCAATAATAAAAATGTTTTTAAATGTTAAAATGTTCCACAAAGGCCTGATGACCTTATGGTGGGCACAATGTGTGAAATAAATGAATAAAAAAAAACAACGTAATAAAAATAAAGCAGGAGAAAATTTTTTAAATTCAATAAAAAAGAAAGGCAGTCTGAATATCTGTTTCTAGTCCTGCCCCTTAAAAACCTCCCAAAATATGTGTCCAATGCATGAAAATAATTGCTACGAAGAGGATTTTAATGGTACTTGGTGGTTATAATTTTATATATTTTTTAAATATATAAATTACATAAAAATTAAGCCTCATGTATCTCAAAAGTAAGTAAAAAAATTGTTGAATATTCAAATGAGGAAAAAATTCTAAAGCTCTTAAAATCATGCATACTAAAATAAATGAGCCTGGTCATGAATGGGCTAAAATGGCTTGGTCTTGAACTTGTTAATATTGGGTTACCTTTGGAAATACAAGTGTATGAGTACCGTCTATATAAAGATATTATGAACACACCTAAAGGTATTTTTTAAGTGGACAATCCTCTCTAAAATGTCAAAGTCTAAAAAACAAACAAAAGGTGGCCCACCTTAATCTACTCGACGAACCATGATCCCTGGTCCCAAATACCAGGACATGGGTCGATTGTAGCCTACTCGGACAATGTATGCGTTGAAAAAGGAGAAAATATGAGTATTGCGGTAATAAAAGCATAATTTTATTCAGTAAAGGTTACATAATAAGACATAAAGGGCATAAATGGCAACGGCATTCCCTAAAGCTAATAAAGTCCAAGTGGACCAAAGTATATAGGAGCTCACATCTGATACACAGCTTATTATGTGGCCCCAGGCACTGTAGGTCTCAAGTGCCACTCACCCAAAAAGTTCAGAAGTATGAAGCCCTCTGGTGTGCAGATGGTGATGAAGCAGACGCGCCCCGACGCGCGTTTCGTCTGCCTTTCTCAAGTGGCGCGTATAATGAAGCACCACAAGGACCTTTTAAATGTATTCCCCTAAGTGGTCATGTGATCCCGGAAATCAGACACACGCACATCCCCTTCAAGGTGTGTGGCCATGGCAACACAGAGAAGCGCTGCCACAAGCCACAAACAAGAGAAAAGGTGAACACTGCGGAGGAAAAGAGAGCGGGAGGAAGTATCCCTAACATGGTATGGGGCACACACAGATCAAAAAGTGGTGCCATTTCACGGTGAATAAATGCACACATACACAATAGAAAGGGCACCCACACATTACAATGCCACATCCAAAGTATAAATAGAAATAATGGGGTGCCCCCATACCAACAGGAGATCTATACATATTGGACAGGAAAAACACATATAAATATACAGCACAGTAACTTTATGATGAAAAATCAATAGTGTCCAGTCCATCTCAGGCATGTCACAAGAGAAGGAGAGAAGTCTCCCAAACGTCCTCCGAGGTGGTCAGATAATATCCCAAAATGTTTGCTCGAAAGTTGATTTTAAAAAAACTTTATTCCAGGTCGGGTGGTGATTCCAGTTCCTTGACAGCAGCAGAGAGGGAGGCTTTACAGAACCTGGAGGATCTCCTCCAGGAGCAGACGTCCCCCCTCACAGGTGGGTTACCTCAATCTCGACTTCCAAAATCTACGAGGTTCCCTCCCTTGTCATTAAGCCCAGTGGTGGACATCTTTGTACACCTGGTTGCAGATGACTTTAAGAAACTCCCTACACCGAGACGCTTTGACAACCTGACTGGTGCACAGCGCATGGCGATACATCAATTGCAATCCCTCCGCGATACCGTAATTAAACCTGCTGACAAGGAGGGGAACATCGTTTTGTGGCCTTATCAGAAATATGAAAAGGAGGCTTTACGCCAACTTACAGATAAAGAGACTTACTCCAAATTATCCTATAATCCAACAGCCTCCTTCTCCGCTGCCCTTCAGGGAATACTGGCTCGCGCCTGCGAGCGGGGTACGATAGATAAGAGGACTGTTGAGGCCTTAACCGTGCGTTTTCTCAAAACAGCAACATTTTACCTGCTTCCAAAGATCCACAAGGACACCGTCAACCCACCAGGACGTCCGATCGTGTCAGGTCTGGGTGGTCTATGTAGCCCTGTTTGCCAATACATTGATAACCACCTGAGACCATTGGTGGAGACACTTCCATCATACACCAGAGACACGACGGACGTCCTGACTAGGGTTGACGGTGTCCTTATAGAGGCGGGTACTATCATGGTCACGGCCGATGTGGAAAGCCTCTATACGTGCATCAGTCATGATCTGGGCCTGGAAGCGGTTCGCCTCTTCCTGGGGACCTCCGGCCTGGACGGCCCTTCTCGTGAGTTTATCCTTGAGCTCCTCCACTTCGTCCTCTGCCACAATTATTTCCTATTTAAAGACACAGTGTATCTGCAGTGGCGCGGCACGGCCATGGGGGCAGCCTGTGCGCCCTCGTATGCCAACCTCTTCCTGGGAGCATGGGAGAGGGATATTTTTGGCGACGGGGGCGTGCGGGGCGCAGACCGGGTTGTGATGTGGCTCAGATACATTGATGATGTTTTGTTCTTTTGGCGGGGGACGGTGGAGGAGCTTGATGATTTCATGGGGCAGCTTAATATGAATACCTGGGGCATTAAATTAACATACTCCTAGCACCATCAACGCATGGACTTTCTGGACGTCAGCCTGGAAGTTGACTCGGGCTCCCGCATCCAGACGGACATCTATAGAAAGCCCACTGCAGTTAATTCTTTGGTTCATGCTGCCTCAGCACACAACTCATCAACGATTAGGGCTGTCCCGGTCGGACAGTTCCTAAGGGTGAGGCGTATATGCTCCATCGATTCCAATTTTGAAAAACAGGCCGCTGATCTGACTGACCGCTTTAGACAGAGGGGATACAGTAATAGGTGCATCGGCCGTGCCTATGGTAGGGCACGTAGTACACCCTGCAGTATTCTGCTATACCCCCCTCGTCGACATCGACCACAGACCCCAGAGAGGACCCGCTTCATCTCCACTTTTAACCATGAGTGGGGAACCATGAGGCGGATCCTCTCTCGACACTGGAACATGCTCAGCACGGAGTCCTCCCTTATGACAGCTAGACTTGCTAACAACCTGGGGATCTTCTTGTCTCTAGTCACTATGTCCCCCCACCTCTGAATCCCTTTGGCTCACGCGATCCCATGGTGGGCTCCTTTTCCTGTGGGCACTGCATGGCATGCGCCAATGTCCTCCGTTGCACTTCTTTTACTTCATCTGATGGTTCCCGCACTTTTAAGATCTCTAAATTCATCTCATGCAGTTCAACCCATGTGGTATATTACGCCACATGTGGCTGTCAAAAGATTTATATCGGACTAACTACTAGAGAGTTGAGAGTTAGAGTTCGGGAACATGTACGGGACATTGGCACAGCCAAGTCAGTGTCAGATCCCCCGGAGCTGAAAACCTTACCACGCCATTTTCGAGAGGTCCATAATTGTGATCCATGCACGTTGAAAATACGTGGCATAGATGTGGTACATTTGGGCTCCCGGGGAGGAAACGCCAAAAAATCTCTGGCTCAAAAGGAAGCCAGATGGATTACCATCTTAGATACCATGGCCCCGCGTGGCCTAAATGAAAATCTGGGATTCTCATCCTTCCTCTAGGGGTGATTTGTTCTTGCGATGCTCTCCTGCTCTTCCCTGCCCGGACTTAGACCCAATGTGGTGATGTTTTTAGCTTGTTGTTTTTATTGTTCTCTTTTTAATTTATTTGCTTGTTCTCTTTTTTTTCACACCCTATAACTAGTGCCATTATTTCAACAAGCTTTCTAGTGCCTGACCTTAACCCGGTGCTGCATTTTGGGATATTTTCTGACCACCTCGGAGGACGTTTGGGAGACGTCTCCCCTTCTCTTGTGACATGCCTGAGATGGACTGGACACTATTGATTTTTCATCATAAAGTTACTGTGGTGTATATTTATATTTGGTTTTCCTGTCCAATATGTATAGATCTCCTGTTGGTATGGGGGCACCCCAATATTTCTATTTATACTTTGGATGTGGCATTGTAATGTGTGGGTGCCCTGTCTATTGTGTATGTGTGCATTTATTCACCATGAAATCGCACCGCTTTTTGATCTGTGTGTGCCCCATACCATGTTAGGGATACTCCCTCCCGCTCTCTTTTCCTCCGCAGTGTTCACCTTTTCTCTTGTTTGTGGCTTGTGGCAGCGCTTCTCTGTGTTGCCATGGCCACACACCTTGAAGGGGATGTGCGCGTGCGTCACGGTCCTCTGCTCCCTCATGCCCGGGCCTGGCTGTCTCAATGCCCCCAGCGCGCTCCTGTGATGCGTCATCCGATGCACTCGCGGGCGCGCGCACGGGGGGCATGATGGCTAGGGCTCGTGCGGCGGGGGGTGGGGTTCCGGATGCACATGCCGCCAAACCTCCAATAGGTGTCTGATTTCCGGGATCACATGACCACTTAGGGGCATACATTTAGAAGGTCCTTGTGGTGCTTCATTATACGCGCCTCTTGAGAAAGGCAGACGAAACGCGCGTCGGGGCGCGTCTGCTTCATCACCATCTGCACACCAGAGGGCTTCATACTTCTGAACTTTTTGGGTGAGTGGCACTTGAGACCTACAGTGCTGGGGGCAGCATAATAAGCTGTGTATCAGATGGGAGTTCCTATATACTTTGGTCCACTTGGACTTTATTAGCTTTAGGGAATTCCGTTGCCATTTATGCCCTTATTTACCATCAACATTTCTGAGCCCAAAGCCCGTGTGTCCCTAGTGTGCTTTGCACCTTGCACTTTATACCTCCTGTTTTGTCCATATAAATTTCTTTAGGTATGTCTTATTATGTAACCTTTACTGAATAAAATTATGTTTTTATTGCCGCAATACTCATATTTTCTCCTTTTTCAAAGTCTAAAAAATGTAGTTACTTCAATACAACATGCAGCGTATCAGTTTGTCTTATTCATTTATTGTTGTATATCGCCACCTGGTGGTCAATAGTTTAATGTTCAGGCAAGTGTATTAATTCATGTAGTTTGCAGCATAGTTTAATTCTAATTTACTGCAAGCAAGAATCCTGTAAAGCAAATTAGTGTTATAAAGCTAAAGCATAAAATTGTGTGTAGTAGACATATTATTAAATAAAATTATTGTATATATATATTTTTATAATAGAATTAACATGTTTTTGATTCAATATCACACATAATATCAATGCCATAAATGTTTCTAATGTTTGTCCATTGATTAGTAAATACCAAAATAAAAAAAACAGCAACAAATCTAAGAAAAAGACCAATTACAGAACTGGAAACCTTAGGGTAGATTCTTTGTACTGTTACTGGAAGAGGTTCTGGGGCTATGTATAAACTAATTAATTGTCTGTAACATTTTAAAAATTTTCCATGGCTGACTACAGCAATATCTATGCATGTTTGGCCAATTTCGTTGCCGATATGGTATCTTCCTGGTGATTTTTGATGCAGATAGATCTGCCCTAAAACTCTTGAATTGTGGTGTAGATTTTGCATGCAGTTTTTGGAATTATGCAGTTTTAAGGTATTGTTCCCTCTATATTCACACAACGTTTTTTTTCCAGGCAGGAGAAACTGACAAGGTTTTCAAGCAAAAAATGTTTCAAGAAACACCAGTGTTTTTGCATTTTCCCCCCTGAAGTTTCTTTTTGCGCTCCCGTCCCCCTCCCCCGGTGTTTCCAGAAGCGGTTTGTTTATGTGTTTTGTAGACATTTTCGTAAGCATTTTTTTGGGGGAATTTTTTGAGCATTTTTGAGTGTTTCGGGGCGAATTGCGTGCATTTTTTAAGCATACTAAGCAATGAGGTAAACACAATTAGGCGAAAACACTATGAAAACATTCCTAAAGACGTCTCCCGGACGTTTTTTTAGCCTTCCCATTGACTCGTATTGTAAGCATAAACATGTGGAAAACGCCCGAAGAATGACCAAAACACTTCTTTTAATCATTTGATGTCTTTGGAAACCTGAAGCAGTTAAAAGATGCGCAAAGGTCTAAACATATGAACAGTAAGGCTATGTGCCCACGTTGCATTTATGAAGCAGAAAATTCCTGCTTCATAAATGCAAGTCCTCTCCCGGAAAAACGCATGCGGAATTCCGCACGCGTTTATCGCGCATTTTTCGCGCGTTTATCACGCGTTTTCCACATGCGGAATTGCCTTGCGTTTTTTATGCATTGGACAAAGGCAATTCCGCTTGCGGAAACGCAAAATTAAATGACATGCTGCGGATTTTTGAACGCGGCATAAACGCTGCGGAAAAATCCGCAGCATGTGCATAGAACTTGCGGAATCCCATTGGGGACCATGGGGTGCGGATATACATGCGTTTTTCAAGCGTTTACGCTGCGGAAATTCCGCAGCATATACGCTTGAAAAATGCTACGTGGGCACACAGCCTAAGTCATTCTCACATAGAAATGCACATGTTCATTCTGTTGAGAGTTTTATGAGTGCGGCTTTTTCAGGTGGTTTTCGAAATAGACCCTTTCCAAATCCACCTTAAAAAATGTTGTGTGAACATACCCATTGACTCCACGCTTACTTTAAATAAAAAGAGGACCTTTGCACACATTTTTTTTCTTTTTATTTCAATATCTTTAAAAAATCTGCTTTGATAAGTATATAATAATTATTCAGCAAGATTGTTTGTGTTAATTGTATTGTATTTTTGTCCAGATTACTTTCCTCCCCTTTCCATTTTCCGTTTTCCCTACAATCATAGGTTCTGATTTTCGTATTATTATTATCTGTACTACTTATATATTGTGTTTAAAATAATTAAAAACACTCCTGATAAAAAAAAAAAAAAATCTGCTCCAACTAATTTGTTAAGGGATCAGTCTGCCTTCTTTCTGAATCAGCAGCACAGTTTCTGTGTGGTATGGCAGCTCATCCCTATTCATTTCAATGCAATCCTATCACCTAATAGAGGTCAATGCTTCGTTTTTTGATTCTGCACTCCGAATTTTCTGCATAAATGTAAAACATAACATGTTGGCTGCCTATAGATGCTTACTACCACATCTGAAATGTAAGTGAACAATAAACTCCTAAGCTCCTTCTAGTGGCAAGTAACTAGCCCGCCATGGTTTAACTTCATGGGGGACTTTATCCAGACTGGTGTATCATACTCCAGTCATAAAGGTCCGCTGGAGTAACATGTGACAAATTTATATACCGGGTGCACAACTCTTAGTAAATTTGCCACAAATTAGGCCTTTTGCCATGAATTAGGCCTCTCTCACATGTCCGTGTTTCCAGTACATGTGGCATCTGTTTTTTTTCACAATGATGATGCCATCATGATGCCAATAATAATACCCATTATTATCTATGCTGCTATGCACGTCTGTGTTTTTGCAAAACACAATGAGACATTCGGCTTTTTTCCGGCAGCACGGATGACAAGGCCCAATGTAAGTCTGTGGGTCTGTGAAAAACACGTACCACACACAGATGGCATCCATGTGCCGTACATGTTTAACAGTGCAGAGTATAGGAGAAGCTTTGTAATTTAATTCTTTCTTTATCCATCCATGAAAAACACTGATGACACTGATGGTAAAAACGGACACAAGGATGACACACTGGTGGTAAAACCAGACACCTGAACGACACACTGATGACACAGGTGAAGGAGGCCTTAAAGGGATTTCCACTATCATTTAAATATAATTATTCACTTGGCAAATATCAAGAAGGTTGCAAAAGATGGTTTGTAAAAAAATGTGTCAACTTTTTTTTTTATGCTATAACATTTTTATTTTTTATTTCAATGTAGCATGAAGGCCTGTTTCTTTGTGGGTTAAGTTGTATTCTTTATTAGTGACATATTGGGGTTTATATAATCTATTGCTTTGCTTATTCATTTTTTGGGGAGTAGAAATGCAAAAAAAGCAAACTTCCATATTTAGGGGCTGTTTAGGTTTTAAAGCGTTTATTTAGGTATGAATAATATGTACCTATATTCTGTAGGAGAGGCATAGCTAGGGGTTTAGCTGGGGGGGCCCGAAACATCTAAGTGGGCCCCTAACCGGTAACCCTAATTACAACTCTGGTGTCACGCTGATATTATCGTAATATGGTGACATATAGTGGTAGATACCAGTCCTGCAGAACATACAAGTGATTACTGTACAATTATACAGTACAGACCAAAAGTTTGGACACACCTTCTCATTTAAAGATTTTTCTGTATTTTCATGACTGAAAAATTGTACATTCACACTGAAGGCATCAAAATTATGAATTAACACATGTGGAATTATATACTTAACAAAAAAGTGTGAAACAACTGAAAATATGTCTTATATTCTAGGTTCTTCAAAGTAGCCACCTTTTGCTTTGATGACTACTTTGCACACTGTTGCCATTCTCTTGATGAGCTTCAAGAGGTAGTCACCGGAAATGGTTTTCACTTCACAGGTGTGCCCTGTCAGGTTTAATAAGTGGGATTTCTTGCCTTATTAAATGGGTTTGGGACCATCAGTTGTGTTGTGCAGAAGTCTGGTGGATACACAGCTGATAGTCCTACTGAGTAGACTGTTAGAATTTGTATTATGGCAAAAAAAAGCAGCTAAGTAAAGAAAAACGAGTGGCCCTCATTACTTTAAGAAATGAAGGTCAGTCAGTGCGAAAAATTGGCCAAACTTTGAAAGTGTCCCCAAGTGCAGTTGCAAAAACCATCAAGCACTACAAAGAAACTGTCTCACATGAGGACCGCCCCAGGAAAGGAAGACCAAGAGTCACCTCTGCTTCTGAGGATAAGTTTATCCGAGTCACCAGCCTCAGAAATCGCAGGTTAACAGCAGCTCAGATTAGAGACCAGGTCAATGCCACACAGAGTTCTAGCAGCAGACACATCTCTACAACAACTGTTAAGAGGAGACTTTGTGCAGCAGGCCTTCATGGTAAAATAGCTGCTAGGAAACCACTGCTAAGGACAGGCAACAAGCAGAAGAGACTTGTTTGGGCTAAAGAACACAAGGAATGGACATTAGATCAGTGGAAATCTGTGCTTTGGTCTGATGAGTCCAAATTTGAGATCTTTGGTTTCAACCACCGTGTCTTTGTGCGACGCAGAAAAGGTGAACGGATGGACTCTACAAGCCTGGTTCCCACTGTGAAGCATGGAGGAGGAGGTGTGATGGTGTGGGGTGCTTTGCTGGTGACACTGTTGGGGATTTATTCAAAATTGAAGGCATACTGAACAAGCATGGCTACCACAGCATCTTGCAGCAGCATGCTATTCCATCCGGTTTGCGTTTAGTTTTAGCATCATTTATTTTTCAACAGGACAATGACCCCCAAACACACCTCCAGGCTGTGTAAGGGCTATTTGACCAAGAAGGAGAGTGATGGGGTGCTACGCCAGATGACCTGGCCTCCACAGTCACCAGACCTGAACCCAATTGAAATGGTTTGGGATGAGCTGGACCGCAGAGTGAAGGCAAAAGGGCCAACAAGTGCTAAGCATCTCTGGGAACTCCTTCAAGGTTGTTGGAAGACCATTTCCGGTGACTACCTCTTGAAGCTCATCAAGAGAATGCCAAGAGTGTGCAAAGTGGTCATCAAAGCAAAAGGTGGCTACTTTAAATAACCTAGAATATAAGACATATTTTCAGTTGTTTCACACTTTTTTGTTAAGTATATAATTCCACATGTGTTAATTCATAGTTTTGATGCCTTCAGTGTGAATGTACAATTTTCAAAGTCATGAAAATACAGAAAAATCTTTAAATGAGAAGGTGTGTCCAAACTTTTGGTCTGTACTGTATATAGTTATTTACAGATGACTTTCTTTCTGATGGAGTCTTTCATTTTTCCCTTCTTTTCCATCTGGCCCAGACCGAGATGATAAGTTCTTCCAGCAACGACTTATCTGCAGAGATTACAACAAAGACACATTTGACTTCTCACATTTCCAGCACCGTCCCCATCTATTTCCAACCTGCACAAATGCCTCATCCTACTGATACCCCAATACTGAGCCCCTGCTGCCAAATGTGTCCCTATTACTGCACCTGTTGTTTGGCACAATAACAGCAGTCCACTTAGTGCCCCACATAATAATGCCCGCTACTATGCCCCTTACATAATAATGCCTCCTTTCTGCCCTCTAGATGGTAAAATTGCCCCCTAGAAAATATTATTGCCCTGTGCAAATGCCCTAGAAAAAAGTGTCCACATTTTGCCCCTTTGACGGTCACAATATTCTGAGTTCCCTTATTAAGTGCCCACTTAACATTTATTAATGTCCACTGAGTCCCCCAATGTGCAGCTCCTCTATACATAGTATGGTGGGGCAACAGCTCCCTTATACAGAGTATGATGTCCCCATAGCTCCTCTATACATAGTATGATGTCCTCACAGCTCCTCCGTTAAATATGGTATAATGACCCCCGCAGAAGCCCTCACAATGTATAATGGCCCCCACAGTAGAACACACACTGTATAATGGCCCCCACACTGTATAATGGCCTCCACAGTGGTCCACACACTCGCCCTCCAACTGTATAATGGCTCCCACAGTAAGCCCGAAACTGTATAATGGCAGTCACATTAGCTACCATGCTGTATAATGGCTCCCACACTTTATGAGGACCCCCACAGATTTCCCTACAATGTATGAGAGCCCCCCATACAGTTTGAGGGCCCCCCACAATAGTCCCCACACTGTGTGATTGCACCCACGGTAGGCCCTAAACTATGTAATGGCCCTCACATTTGCCCAAGACTATATAATGGCCCCCACATTAGCCTCCAAACTGTATCATGGCCTCCCCATTAGCATTCACGCTGTATATTGGCCCCCACATTAGACCCTAAATTGTGTATTGGCCCTCACATTGGCCCCCCTAATTATATAATTGCCCCTGCATTAGCCTCCAAACTGTATAATTGCCTCTGCATTAGCCTCCAAATTGTATAATGGCCACTGCATTAGTCCCCAAACTGTATAATGGCTACCTCATTAGCCAACAAACTGTGTAATGGCTCTACATTAGCTCCTACGCTGTATAACAGCCCCTCGCATTAGCCCCCAAACTATATAATGCCCCACATTAGCTTTCACGCTGTATAATGTCCCCTGCATTAGCCCCCAAACTGTACAATGACCCCCGCATTAGCCCCCGAGCTGTATAATGGCCCCAGATTAGCTTCCACGCTGTATAATGTCCCCCGCATTAGTTCCCAAACTGTATTATGGCCTTCACATTAGCTCTCAAGCTGAATAATTGCTCCCGCATTAGCCCCCAAGCTGTATAATTGCCATCGCATTTGCCCCCAAACTGTATAATGGCCTCTGCATTAGCCACCAAACTATATACTGTATTTTTTCGGACTATAATACGCACTTTTTTCCTCTAAAAATTTGGAGGAAAGTGGGAGGTGTGTCTTATAGTCCGAATGTGGTGTGTGTGTGTATATATATATATATATATATATATATATATATATATATATATATATATATATATATATATATATAGATATATATAGATATATATAGATATATATAGATATATATAGATATATATAGATATATATAGATATATATAGATATAGATATATATATATACAGTACAGACCAAAAGTTTGGGCACACCTTCTCATTTAAAGATTTTTCTGTATTTTCATGACTAGGAAAATTGTACTTTAACACTGAAGGCATCAAAACTATGAATTAACACATGTGGAATTATATACTTAACAAAAAAGTGTGAAACAACTGAAAACATGTCTTATATTCTAGGTTCTTCAAAGTAGCCACTTTTTGCTTTGATAACTGCTTTGCACACTCTTGGCATTCTCTTGATGAGCTTCAAGAGGTAGTCACCAGAAATGGTCTTCCAACAATCTTGAAGGAGTTCCCAGAGATGCTTAGCACTTGTTGGTCCTTTTACCTTCACTCTGCGGTCCATCTCACCCCAAACCATCTCGATTGGGTTCAGGTCTTCAGGTCTGGTGACTGTGGAGGTCAGGTCATCTGACGTAGCACCCCATCTCTTTCCTTCTTGGTCAAATAGCCCTTACACAGCCTGGAGGTGTGTTTGGGGTCATTGTCCTGTTGAAAAATAAATGATGGTCCAAATAAACGCAAACCGTATGGAATAGCATGCCGCTGCAAGATGCTATGGTAGCCATGCTGGTTCAGTATGCCTTCAATTTTGAATAAATCCCCAACAGTGTCACCAGCAAAGCACCCCCACACCATCACACCTCCTCCTTCATGCTTCACGGTGGGAACCAGGCATGTAAAGTCCATCCGTTCACCTTTTCTGCGTCGCACAAAGACATGGTGGTTGGAACCAAAGATCTCAAATTTGGACTCATCAGACCAAAGCACAGATTTTCACTGGTCTAATGTCCATTCCTTGTGTTCTTTAGCCCAAACAAGTCTCTTCTGCTTGTTGCCTGTCCTTAGAAGTGGTTTCCTAGCAGCTATTTTACCATGAAGACCTCCTGCCCAAAGTCTAATCTTAACAGTTGTCGTAGAGATGTGTCTGCTGCTAGAACTCTGTGTGGCATTGACCTGGTCTCTAATCTGAGCTGCTGTTAACCTGCGATTTCTGAGGCTAGTGACTTGGATAAACTTATCCTCAGAAGCAGAGGTGACTCTTGGTCTTCCTTTCCTGGGGCGGTCCTCATGTGAGCCAGTTTCTTTGTAGCGCTTGATGGTTTTTGCAACTGCACTTGGGGACACTTTCAAAGTTTGCCCAATTTTTCGGACTGACTGACCTTCATTTCTTAAAGTAATGATGGCCACTCTTTTTTCTTTACTTAGATGCAAAATTACCTCCAGCAGGCCACAAATGTGCATGTGTCTGCACAAACGGTTAGAAACCGACTCCATGAGGGTGGTATGAGGGCCCGACGTCCACAGATGGGGGTTGTGCTCACAGCCCAACACCGTGCAGGACGCTTGGCATTTGCCACAGAACACCAGGATTGGGAAAGTCGCCACTGGCGCCCTGTGCTCTTCACAGATGAACGCAGGTTCACACTGAGCACATGTGACAGACGTGACAGAGTCTGGAGACGCCGTGGAGAGCGATCTGCTGCCTGCAACATCCTTCAGCATGATCGGTTTGGCAGTGGGTCAGTAATGGTGCGGGGTGGCATTTCTTTGGAGGGCCGCACAGCCCCCCATGTGCTCGCCAGGGGTAGTCTGACTGCCATTAGGTACCGAGATGAGATCCTCAGACCCCTTGTGAGACCATATGCTGGTGCGGTTGGCCCTGGGTTCCTCCTAATGCAGGACAATGCCAGACCTCATGTGGCTGGAGTGTGTCAGCATCAGCAGTTCCTGCAAAATGAAGCTATGGACTGGTCCGTCCGTTCCCCAGACCTGAATCCGATTGAGCACATCTGGGACATCATGTCTCGCTCTATCCACCAATGTCACATTGCACCACAGACTGTCCAGGAGTTAGCAGATGCTTTAGTCCAGGTCAGGGAAGAGATCCCACAGGAGACCATCCGCAACCTCATCAGGAGCATGCCCAGGCGTTGTAGGGAGGTCATACAGGCGCGTGGAGGCCACACACAATACTGAGCCTCATTTTGACTTGTTTTAAAGGACATTACATCAAAGTTGGATCAGCCTGTAGTGTGCTTTTCCACTTTAATTTTGGGGGTGACTCCAAATCCAGGCCTCCATTGGTTAATAAATTTGATTTCCATAGATGATTTTTGTGTGATTTTGTTGTCAGCACATTCAACTTTGTACAGAACAAAGTATTCAATGAGAATATTTCATTCATTCAGATCTAGGATGTGTTATTTGAGTGTTCCCTTTATTTTTTTGAGCAGTGTATATAGTATAACGTCCATTAAAACATCAAGTTATAGGAAGAAAAAGGAGGGAAGGGAACTTTTTAAGCCATCAGTATTACAATTATGAAGTTACAAAAATCCAATGGAAACCATACATAGTGCAGTCAGGCGCAGACCAACGCAGAGCATAATCAGTACAGAGAACAAACGCATCGGAGAAAAGGGTGGGTCACATCAATCTGATGAAAGACGGTAGGCATCGGATTCCTGAGATTCAATCCAGTCTCTCCAAGTCTCACAGTATCTATCACAGTCCGTGGGGGATTGGGCAATCAAATGTTAAATCCTATTTAGAAGAGCTATTTCAGAGAACCACTCCTCCAGAGTAGGTGAAGTACTATTCCAGTGACGAGGAATGATATTCTTAGCAGCCTGTATAAGGTAGCTTATTAACCCCTTAAAAGCCCAGGGCGTACTAATACGTACCTGCGCCCTGGGCTTTAAGAGCCAGGTATGTATTAGTACGCCCTGTTGATTTCACCCGCACACAGACTGTGTAAGCTGATTGTCACAGCTGACACCCGGTGCTATGTGCTGGGAGCGGTCCCGCACCGCTCCCTGCACATTAACCCCTGCAATGCTACGATCGAAGTCGATGGCAGCATTGCGGAGGTAAGCGCCGATACTCACCTCTTCCCAGTCGTCCTGCGCTGTCTGAGGCCGGGTCCCGTGGTTGTCATGGGGACCCGGATGTCGTCATGACAACATCCGGGTCACCAGACAGTAGGAATATACTTTGATAATGCGCAGTGCATGACCAAAGTATCTTCTGTATCTGCAGCGCTGACAGCCTGTATAGCACAGGGATGGTGCTCCATCCCTATGCTGTACAGGCGATCAGAGTAAAAAAAAGTGAAAGTCCCATAGTGGGACAAAGTATAAAAGTAAAATAAGTGCTAAAAATGAAGCAAAAAACTATGGTTTATCATCATAGCGCCAAACAAAAAATGGAATAAAACACGATCAAAAAGAGGAATATAAATAAAAATGGTCCCGCAAAAAACAAGCTGCCATACAGCTCCATCAGCCTAAAAATAAAAAAGTTATAGCTCTCAGAATAAAGCAATGCAAAAAAATATTTTTTTCTATAATATAGCTTTTATTGTGTTAAAGCGCCAAAACATAGAAAAATGCCATAAATGTGGTACCGGTGTAAACGTACTGACCCGAAGAATAAAGCTACCTTATCAATTTTACCACACGCGCAACAGCATAAAAAAAATAAAAGAAAACAATTCCTGAATTGTTGGTTTTTGTTTATTCTGCTTCCCAAAAATCGAATAGAAAGCGAGCAGAAAATGTCACGTGCCTGAAAATGGTACCAATAAAAATGTCAACTCATCACGCAAAAAACAAGCCATCACATGACTGTCGGCCAAACAATGGAAAAATTATAGTTCTCAAAATTTGGCGATGCAAAAACTAGATTTTGCAAAAAAATGCATCATTTAGTATGTGACAGCTGTCAATCATAAAAACCCGATATGATTCTGGTATCGCTGTAATTGCACAGACCCGAAGAATAAAGTCGTCTAATCACTTATACCGCACGAGGAACGGCATAAAAAATAAACTCTAGGGTTAGGGTTAGGGTTGTGCTAGGGTTAGGGTTAGGGTTGGGGTTAGGGTTGGGCTAGGGTTAAGGTTGGGCTAGAGTTGGGGTTGTATTAGGGTTGGGATTTTTTTCAAAAGTAAAAAAAAAAAAGATGACGATATGGCGACTAGTGTTGATCGCAAGTGCTCGCTTCTTTAGTTTTCATCGGGTGCTCGGGTATGCACTGAGTATCGCGGGTTCTTGAGTGACATGCTTGAGACTCCGCCCCATATGCTTTGCGGCCAAAAAAACCTTGCGGGGATTGCCTTCCACGCACGAGCGATCCCCGCATGATTTTTTTTGGGTGTCTAATAACCATGAAACATGCGGGCGGGGACTCGAGCATGTCACTCGAGCATGTCACTCGAGCACGCGCGATACATGATGCATACCTGAGTACCTGATGCAAACTCCAGTAGCGAGCACTTGTGCTCAAGACTAATGACAACTTATTCAATATGATGACCTAATGTTATCAAATTCTGTGTTGTACCTCTGGGTTCAAAATGTTTACTATACCCCTTGATAAAATCCTTGAGGGGTGTAGTTTCCAAAATGGGGTCACTTGTGGGGGGTTTCCACTATTTAGGCACATCAGGGGCTCTCCAAACGCGACATGGCGTCCGCTCTCAATTCCAGCCAATTTTGCATTCAAAAAGTCACACAGTGCTCCTTCCCTTCTGAACTCTGCCGTGCGCCCAAACACTGTGTTTTCCCCACATATGGGGTATTGGCGTACTCAGGAGACAAAAGTTTTTGTGGTCCATTTTCTCCTCTTACCCTTGTGAAATCCAAAAAATGGGGCTAAAACATAATTTTTGTGGAAAAAGTTAGATTTTTTTATTTTCACGGCTCCATGTTATAAACTTATGTAAAGCACTTGGGGGTTCAGGGTGCTCACCACACATCTAGATAAGTTCCCTGAGGGGTCTAGTTTCCAAAATGGTGTCACTTGTGGGGATTTTCCACTGTTTAGGCACATCAGGGGAACATCCGCTAATTATTCAAGCAAATTTTACATTCAAAAAGTCAAATGGTGCTCCTTCCCTTCCAAACCCTGCCGTATGCCCAAGCAGTGGTTTTCCTCCACATATGGGGTATCGGCTTACTCAGGAGAGATTGCACAACAAGCTGCATGGTGCAATTTCTCCTGTTACCCTTATGAAAATGCAAAACTGAGGTCTGTAAAACATTTTTGTGTTAAAAATGTGAAAATTTTATTTTTACGGCTCAATGTTATAAACTTCTGTGAAGCACCTGGAGGTTCAAGGTGCTCACCACACATCTAGATAAGTTCCCTGAGGGGTCTAATTTCCAAAATGGTGTTACTTGTGGGGAGTTTCCACTGTTTAGGCACATCAGGGGCTCTCCAAACTCAACATGGTGTTCGCTAATTATTCAAGCAAATTTTACAATCAAAAAGTCAAATGGCACTCCTTCCCTTCCGAACCCTGCCGTGCGCCCAAACAGTGTTTTTTCCCCACATATGGGGTATCTGCTTACTCAGAAGAAATAAACACAACAAACTGCATGGTGAAATTTCACCTGTTATCCTTATGAAAATGCAAATTTGGGGACTGAAAAACATTTTTGTGGGAAAAATGTGAAAATTTTATTTTTACGGCTCAATGTTATAAACTTCTGTGAAGCACCTGGGGGTTCAAGGTGCTCACCACACATCTAGATAAGTTCCCTGAGGGGTCTAGTTTCCAAAATGGTGTCACTTGTGGGGGGTTTCCACTCTTTAGGCACATCAGGGGCTCCCCAAATGCAACATGGCGTCCGCTAATTATTCAAGCAACTTTTACATTAAAAAAGTCAAATGGCGCACTGAATCATGCCGTGCGCCCAAACAGTGTTTTTTCCCCACATATGGGGTATCTGCGTGCTCAGGGGAAATTGCACAACAAATTTTGGGGTCCATTTTTCCTGTTACCCCTGCAAAAATAAAAAAAATTGGGTCTAAAGTAATATTTTTGTGAAAAAAGTTAAATGTTCATTTTTTTCTTCCACATTCCAAAAATTCCTGTGAAGCACCTGAAGGGTTAATAAACTTCTTGAATGTGGCTTTGAGCACCTTGAGGGGTGCAGTTTTTAGAATGGTGTCACTTTTGGGTATTTTCTGTCATAAAGACCCCTCAAAATGACTTCAAATGTGATGTGGTCCCTAAAAAAAGGGTTTTGTAAATTGCTTTGGAGAAAAGAGAAATGCTGGTCAACTTTTAACCCTTAACAAAATTGTGCTTATGTAAAGTAGACATGTGGGAAATGTTATTTATTAACTATTTAGTGTGACATATCTCTCTGATTTAAGGGCATAAAAATTCAAATTTTGAAAATTGCAAAATGTTCAAAATTTTTTCCAAATTTGTTTTTTTCACAAATAAACACAAGTGATGTCGAAGAAATTTTACCACATTCATGAAGTACAATATGTAACGAAAAAACTGTCTCAGAATCAGGGGGATCCGTTGAAGCGTTCCAGAGTAATTACCTCATAAAGTGACAGTGGTCAGAATTGTAAAAATTGGCCTGGTCATTAGCGTGCAAACCACCTTGGGGTGTAAAGGGGTTAAAGACCTTTTGTATCTGGTAAAACTAGTTGGGATCACAAAGAGCAAAAGAGATTCAGTACAGTCGGGTACAGAGAGACCAGTCATTTTTTGAATAGTCTGAATTACCTGAGTCCAGAAACCTGTTATTATGGGACAACTGTCACGGGTGTGTTGCCACGAAGATCGTCACGAGTACACAGCCTGACTTCTCGCAGCTGACTTGTTGGTGCTTTGTGTTTTTTCGGCAGTGAAGGAGTTAATTCTCTCTCTCTCTGGGCTAGCTGAGGTCCAGCCTCGCCCAGCTGCAATCAATGCTTCTTTAGTGAGACTCCTTCATATTCCTGCAGGTCTGTTTGGGAGGTGTCGGTGAAAGCTTTTCATTCAGACTTACAGAGCGGATCGTGGTGTTTGGAGTTGCTGAGATAAGTGTATTTGGAAGTGTATTTTCCCTTTCCTCGCTTTATCATTTATCTCCTTTCCCGTTGGTGTTCCCTCTGTTGTAGTTGTGTAGAAGTTGTATGCAAGGTGGTTTTGGTTTTTCCCTTGTACTGTCTCGTTCGTCTAAATACTGTGTGTGGGCATATTATTTCTGGTTCCCAATTGTTGTGATCGGGGTCCTTCTCAGGACTAGATTACTGAGGTGCAGGGATCCTCAGGAGGTAGGGGTTACGCTGGCGGCCTGGACCTCTGTACCTTTAACAGTACCTCCAGGTTGAGGGATTAGTCAGGGCCCCAGCTTAGGGTCAGCTTAGGCCCCCTACCTCCAGTATTCTGTGACAGTGTGACATTTTCACCGACCAACTTAGTTTTTCTCCAGCTACCATGGATCCAGTAGCCGGTCTAGCTCGGCAGTTGCAGAGTTTGTCCATGGGGCTGGCGGACGTTAGGTCCAAGGTTTTGCATCCTCTGGAGCAAGCCGGACCAGAACCTAAAGTAGCTCTCCCTGACAGGTTCACTGGGGGGCGGGACAAGTTTTTTGTTTTCCGGGAGGCATGCAAATTGTACTTTCGGCTGCGGCCTCGGTTATCGGGCAGCGAAGAACAAAGGGTGGGAATTGTCATCTCGCTCCTACAAGGGGACCCACAATCTTGGGCGTTCTCTCTTCCCCCAAGCTCCCCGGTTCTCCAGTCAGTGGATAGGTTTTTCGCTGCTCTGGGACTCTTATATGATGACCCAGATCGGATCTCCCTTGCTGAGTCTAAGTTACGTAGGATTCAGCAGGGAGATCGTCCGGCGGAGGAATTCTGTTCGGAGTTCCGTAGGTGGGCCACGGACACCCAGTGGAATGACCCGGCTCTTAGGAGCCAGTTTTGTCATGGTTTATCCGACAAATTACAGGATGTGTTGGCACAGTATGACTCTCCCGCGTCACTGGAAGCCGCTATGGCCCTTGCCATTCGCGTTGACAGACGGCTTCGGGAGAGGTGCGGGATAACTCTACCCCCTGTAATGTCTCCACCTCCTACAAGGTCCCCTCATATGGTGGTTCCCCTGGTCAGTCCGGAGGAGCCTATGCAATTAGGAGGGACATCATTTCGGGGAAGGGGACCGGTGGAGCGCCATAAGACAGGAAGGTGTTTCCTCTGCGGGAAAAAGGGACATTTTATTGGGGGGTGTCCATCCCGTCCCTTGCAGAGTAAAGAGTCGTCGAAAAAACTGTTGATCCCAGGTTGTGTGGTGGACGGCAATCTGGGAGTAGGTATTTCGTCCCTAGGTTCGTCTCAGTTTCTCGTACCGGCGGAGGTGGTGGTGGGTGCGAGAACTGAGAGGATATCTGTTCTTCTGGATAGTGGGGCCGGGGCTAATCTGGTTGATGCTCGGTTTGCCCGGGTTCAAGGTATGCGATTGAGTGAGTTGGCTAAACCCATCCCCATATTCTCGATCGATGCCAGGCCTCTCGGTCAGGGAAGTTTTTTGCAAGCTGTGCATGGCGTAAAACTTCAAGTGGGGGCAATACATAAAGAACTGTTGTCTTGCTACGTGTTGGAGGGTCTTCCCACTCCTATAGTGTTGGGCCTTCCTTGGTTAGCTAAGCATAACCCGGTTATTAATTGGCAAACCAGAGAGATAAGCCAATGGAGTAAATTCTGTAATAAAAACTGCATGAACACGGTCATCGGTGCGGTTACTCCTTGGGTCTTACCTCCATTTCTGGCGGACTTTGAGGATGTATTCTCGGAGAATGGGTGTCAGGAACTACCTCCTCATCGCGAGTATGACTGTTCTGTAAAACTGCTCCCTGAGGCCAAGTTACCTAAAGCTAGGTTGTATAACCTTTCTGGTCCTGAGAGGCAGGCCATGAAGGATTATATTTCTGAAAGTCTGGCTAAGGGGCATATTAGACCTTCATCTTCACCGGTGGCCGCGGGGTTCTTCTTTGTTAAGAAGAAAGATGGAGGCCTACGCCCTTGCCTGGATTTCCGTGAACTTAATCGGATTACGGTCCGAGATCCGTATCCGCTCCCACTTATTCCCGATCTCTTTAATCAGATCGTGGGCGCCAAATGGTTCTCTAAGTTGGATCTCAGGGGGGCGTACAATCTGATTAGGATGAAGGAGGGGGATGAGTGGAAGACGGCTTTTAACACTCCGGAGGGGCATTATGAGAACCTTGTCATGCCATTCGGTCTGACTAATGCCCCGGCGGTGTTTCAACACTTTGTTAATGATATTTTTCGCCAGCTGGTGGGACAGTTTGTTGTCATATATCTGGATGATATCTTAATTTACTCGCCGGATCTGGTGTCTCATCAGGAGCACGTTAGACAGGTGTTACAGATCTTGCGGGATAATAAACTGTATGCCAAGTGGGAAAAGTGTGTGTTCGCCGTACAGGAACTCCAGTTTTTAGGCTTCCTGGTTTCAGCGTCCGGTTTTCGTATGGACCCTGGGAAAGTGCGGGCAGTTCTTGAGTGGGATCGGCCAGAGAATCTTAAGGCACTACAACGTTTCCTGGGGTTTGCTAACTATTACCGGAAGTTCATTCGTAATTTCTCGTCCATGGTTAAGCCTCTCACAGACATGACTAAAAAGGGGACGGATTTTTCTAGGTGGTCTGACAAGGCTTGTCAAGCATTCTCCTCCTTGAAAAAATGTTTTGCCTCGGCACCCATACTCATTCAACCTGATGCGTCTCAGCCATTCTTTGTAGAGGTAGACGCTTCCGAGGTAGGGGTGGGAGCAGTATTGTCACAGGGTTCGTCCCCTGGTAAGTGGCATCCGTGCGCCTTTTTCTCTAAAAAATTGTCGTCCGCTGAGAGGAATTACGATGTCGGCAATAGGGAACTCTTGGCCATTAAGTTAGCTTTTGAGGAGTGGCGCCATTTTTTGGAGGGGGCAGTTCATCCGGTCACCGTCATCACCGATCACAAGAACCTGCTATATCTGGAGTCCGCTAAACGTCTGAATCCCAGACAAGCTAGGTGGTCATTGTTTTTTACCAGGTTTAATTTCGTCGTTACATATCGTCCTGGGTCTAAAAATGTAAAGGCGGATGCCTTATCTCGTAGTTTCCCTGGGGCCGGGAATACGGACGACCCGATTCCTATTCTTCAGGAGGGGGTGGTGGTTTCGGCAGTATGCTCTGAGCTGGAGGAGGAGATATTGGAGGCTCAGGGGGACGCCCCTGTTGGACCTCCGGGGAGACTGTTCGTTCCAGATCAGTTGCGACAAAAGGTGATCGAGGCACACCATAACTCAGTTTTTGCAGGACACCCGGGGAGTAAAGCAACTGTGGATCTCCTCTCGCGTCGGTTTTGGTGGCCTAACTTACATAAAGAGGTGGTAACTTTTGTCGCGTCCTGTGGGGTTTGTGCGCGCTCTAAGACCTCACATACCCGTCCGTCTGGGGCCCTTTTACCTTTGAAGATCCCGGAGCGTCCTTGGACTCATCTGTCTATGGACTTTATTACGGACCTCCCTCCGTCTTCGGGTAAAACGGTCATACTCGTTGTAGTGGACAGGTTCAGCAAGATGGCACATTTTATCGCTCTTCCGGCTCTCCCTAATGCTAAAACTCTTGCGCAGGTGTTCATTGGGGAGATTGTGAGGCTTCACGGGGTACCCTCCGAGGTGGTGTCTGATCGGGGGTCTCAGTTTGTGTCCAAGTTCTGGAAGGCGTTTTGTGCACGGCGGGGGATGCATTTGTCATTCTCGTCGGCTTTTCATCCTCAGACCAATGGTCAGACGGAACGTATGAACCAGAGCTTGGAGACATATCTTCGGTGTTTTGTGTCAGAGAACCAGGAGGACTGGGCTTCTTTCCTACCTCTGGCAGAGTTTGCTCTCAATAATAGGCGGAGCGAGTCCACTGGTAAGTCCCCGTTTTTTGGGGCATATGGTTTTCACCCCCAGTTTTGTACTTTCAGTAGGGGGGGCTCTTCGGGGGTTCCGGAGGAGGAACGATTTTCCTCATCTCTCGCTTCAGTATGGAGAGGGGTGCTGAAGAATCTGAATACTATGGGGAACCGATACAAACGTATGGCTGATAGGAGGAGAGTGTCTGGTCCGGACCTAAGTGTGAACGATCAGGTATGGTTGTCTACCAGGAATATTAAACTTAAGGTTCCCTCCTGGAAACTGGGTCCCAGGTTCATCGGGCCGTACAGAATCAGTTCTGTTATTAATCCGGTGGCATTCCGTCTTGACGTCCCCCCTACGTTTAAAATTCACAACGTGTTTCACAGATCATTGCTTAAGAGGTATGTGGCGCCGGTGGTACCGTCACCTTTACCTCCCCCTCCTGTGGTTGTCAATGGTAACTTGGAGTTCCAGGTATCGAGGGTCATTGATTCACGCTTTAATCGCCGGTCCCTTCAGTACTTGGTTCATTGGAAGGGGTATGGTCCTGAGGAGAGGATGTGGGTTCCTGCGTCGGATATTAACGCAGACCGATTAGTTCGGGCCTTCCACACGACTCACCCGAATAAACCTGGCCCTGAGGGTCCGGAGGCCCCTCGTAGAAGGGGGGGTACTGTCACGGGTGTGTTGCCACGAAGATCGTCACGAGTACACAGCCTGACTTCTCGCAGCTGACTTGTTGGTGCTTTGTGTTTTTTCGGCAGTGAAGGAGTTAATTCTCTCTCTCTCTGGGCTAGCTGAGGTCCAGCCTCGCCCAGCTGCAATCAATGCTTCTTTAGTGAGACTCCTTCATATTCCTGCAGGTCTGTTTGGGAGGTGTCGGTGAAAGCTTTTCATTCAGACTTACAGAGCGGATCGTGGTGTTTGGAGTTGCTGAGATAAGTGTATTTGGAAGTGTATTTTCCCTTTCCTCGCTTTATCATTTATCTCCTTTCCCGTTGGTGTTCCCTCTGTTGTAGTTGTGTAGAAGTTGTATGCAAGGTGGTTTTGGTTTTTCCCTTGTACTGTCTCGTTCGTCTAAATACTGTGTGTGGGCATATTATTTCTGGTTCCCAATTGTTGTGATCGGGGTCCTTCTCAGGACTAGATTACTGAGGTGCAGGGATCCTCAGGAGGTAGGGGTTACGCTGGCGGCCTGGACCTCTGTACCTTTAACAGTACCTCCAGGTTGAGGGATTAGTCAGGGCCCCAGCTTAGGGTCAGCTTAGGCCCCCTACCTCCAGTATTCTGTGACAGTGTGACAACAACTCCACCAAATGTGTGTCATCGTCCCCTCTTCCACTTCACATCTCCAGCATCTATCTGATACTGCGGGAAACCACTGATAAAGGTTTACGGGAACCCGGTACCATCTGGAGATGATCTTAAAGGAGGTCTCTTGAGCTTTGGTTGCAGTTAAAGTTTTGTGAGCAAATTGAAAACGTTTAGCCCATTGTGAGTCCTCAAAAGATTTGCCCAGATCTCTTTCCCATGCGCAATAGGGTGGTCTGACAGTAGTAGTATGGGCTATTAGTTTTTCAAAATTTGTAAGATCCCCATTGAGCCGTCTATCTTTTCTAACATGGGAATAGAAATGTTGCAATTGTCTATAGTCATAGTCGGCTCTTGGAGGCATAGAAGAGTCCTGAAATATCTCGTTGAGGGGTATTAAAGATGCGTTAGATAATACAAGAGCAAAGTGAAGAGGGTGATATTTACTTCTACCCAGAAATCGATTGGAAGATAGTCCCTGTAAAAAGGTGGGATTGCCTGAGATTGGGTATAATGGGCCCTGTGGGTCAATTAGAAAGATCTTCTTAATGTCTCGACGTAGGGTTAGGATTGTACAGTATGTGCTGTAGGATTGTTGAGAGTGTTTAACCGTAGAACGCATACCTGGGGCCTCGCAGGCCCGCCCTGTTAATTGTTTTCTATTTTCTGCAAGATTACTTTAGTTAGAATTTTGAAACTCTAGGTATTCCTCAGGTATATAGTTGTTTGTCATTTTTGTTTGAGTTATTCCATATTATTTGCACACGGGCCTAAAAGGCCCCAGGTATGTGAAAATGTAGATTTTTATGGTCATGCGTTCTAGGGTTAAGGACTGAGGGATGTGGGTTCCAGGGGAGCGTAGTTAATGCCCTTGGACATATAGTTTGTGCTATATGAACCCAAAGCTTCCCATGTTGATGGTGAAAATAATTGAGTATTCTGGCATGGACTGCCGCCATTTAGTATTTTCTTCAATCCTGAAGACCGAGGCCTCCCATTTGTTTAGACTTAACTAATATATCACCACAAATACGTGGACGACCAGTCGGCCAGATGAACTTACAAAAGCTACTGCGTAGATGTTTCCAAAAATTTAAAGGGATTCTGGTAGGGATAGTTTGAAAAAGGTAAAGCAGTCTAGGTAAAATATTAATTTTTACTATATTTACTCTGACAAACCATGAGAAATCCTTCACAGTCCAAGAATTAAGGTCCTTATGGATTTGACTAAGTAAGGGTTTGTAATTGAGGTCAAACAGTCGAGAAAGATCACTATGTATGCGTATCACTAAGTATTTTATACCCTGTGATGGCCAAGAAAAAGGAAAATTTGATTGGATGATAGCCTGAGTAGTAGTTGGCAAGGAAACGTGGGAGTGCTTCTTTAAAAGTTTAGTTACCCTTTAAAAAATCAGGACAGCGCATGTATTGTGGAGTTGAGGTGCAGGGTGAAGATTGAACTTTGTAATGGATTCTACAATGAATTTGACTGCGAAGAGAGGCCTGTTATCTCTTTCTCAACTGTTTTCTTTCAAATGTTCCTAAACTCATCGCAGTTGGCTGATTTCTGGCTCATACTAAACCCTCAAAACAGGGATTTCACTTACAGCTTATCAACCGTACAGTCTTAGACCTCAATCAGATGGCAGTGTTTTTCACGTATGCAAAAAATGATCCGTATCATCAGTGTTTTGAATCTCTGTGTCAGTAGTGTTTGGTCAGTGTTTCATCGGTGTTTTTCACATATACAGTACAGACCAAAAGTTTGGACACACCTTCTCATTTAAAGATTTTTCTGTATTTTCATGACTATGAAAATTGTACATTCACACTGAAGGCATCAAAACTATGAATTAACACATGTGGAATTATATACCGTATTTTTCGGACTATAACACGCACCGGACCATAAGACGCACCTAGGTTTTAGAGGCGGAAAATAATAAAAAAAAAAATGTAAGCAAAAAATGTGGTCATGATGCACTTTTAAGGGGGAGGGGGTCTTCTGCTGACACTGGTATAGGGGTAATGTCCCCCAATTCTGACAATATCCCCCATCCTGGTATATATGACCCCCCTTCCTTTAATACCTGGTCCCCATCCTGGTATGCCTGGCACCCCTCCATCCTGGTATGCATGGCACCCCTCATCCCCAATCCTGATATGCATGGCACCCCTCATCCCCAATCCTGGTATGCATGGCTCCCTCATCCTTATCCTGGTATGCATGGCACCCCTCATCCCAAATCCTGGTATGCATGGCACAGTAATCCCCATCCTGGTATGCATGGCACCCCTCATCCCTATCCTGGTATGCATGGCACCCCTCATCCCTATCCTGGTATGCATGGCACCCCTCATCCCTATCCTGGTATGCATGGCACCCCTCATCCCTATCCTGGTATGCATGGCACCCCTCATCCCTATCCTTGTATGCATGGCACCCCTCATCTTTATCCTGTTATGCATGGCACCCCTCATCCCTGTCCTGATATGCATGGCACCCCTCATCCCTGTCCTGGTATGCATGGCACCCCTCATCCTTATCCTGTTATGCATGGCACCCCTAATCCCTGTCCTGGTATGCATGGCACCCCTCATCTCTGTCCTAGTATGCATGGCTCCCTCATCTTTATCCTGTTATGCATGGCACCCCTAATCCCTGTCCTGGTATGCATGGCACCCCTAATCCCTGTCCTGGTATGCATGGCACCCCTAATCCCCATCAAGATGCACATACAAAAAAAAGTAAACACTCCTACTCACCTCTCTTCTCTCCTCCAGTGCTGCGTCCTGTCTGCCTGCACTGATCTCTCCATGTGAGCCCTGCATGACGTCACTGCCATGCGCGGCTCACGTGGAGAGATCAGCTGCCCGAAGTCACTGCCAGGACTGTGTGCGCGGGAGCAGTGACTTCACTCTCCTTCATAGCCGGTACACAGCGGAGCCTGCGGCTCCTGCTGCCGCCGGCTATCTCGTGTGCCCGCTCATTAAAGGGCATGAATATTCACCCCTCTCCACTCCCATATGCGTGGAGAGAGGTTGAATATTCATGCCCTTTAACAGCGGGCACACGCGATTCCGGCAGCAGCAGCCGTGCTTCGCTCCGCTGTGTGCCGCTATTAAGGAGCATGAATATTCAGTGCTCCCAACGCCCAATGGGCATGGGGAGCAGTGAATATTCATTTTCTTTAGCAGCGGCGACAGTGTAGGCTGCAGCGGGTAGCTGCTGCCTCCTGTGCCCCGCTCCTCCACCGCTACCGCTCCCCCACACCCCGTATATATATATACACCCCCCCCCAACATTCGGACTATAAGACGCACCCCCCATTTTCCTCCAAAATTTTGGAGGAAAAAAGTGCGTCTTATGGTCCGAAAAATACGGTACTTAGCAAAAAAGTTACTGAACTTGCGGTGACGGGCTGGGGGCCCGATGCTGGCACCAGGGCTCCCCCCTCCTGCTCAAGGGCCTGACAGCGGTCGCCGGGCAGGGCCGGGACATCGAGTCTCCCTGCTCTGCCCCGGAGTGTAACTGTATCGGTGTGCTGTGCAGCGTAGCTCCGGGTGGGCCCCTGAGAGCGTGGGGCCCGGGGCCACTGTCCTCTCTGCCCCCCCGGCAGCTACGCTACTGCCTCTGATTGTTCCACTCCTGGTTTTAACTTACAAATACTGATGTCAAATACTGACCACATACTGAAAGTGTGAATATGGCCTAACACAGACGTCTGAGGTATATCTGTCTAAAAAGCCACTATGCCTTGTCTTGGCACTCTCTGCTACATCGGTTCCATGTTATGTTCAGAGATCATGTTCCCATTTCCTTATTTCTGGAGACTCCAGGTATGATAAACTGACCATGTCCAAGGAAACCTAACGATAATCTGTTGAGGGATGTGGCATGTGTTGCAGACATATGATCAACTGTTGGCGAGTTTCTCCGAATGCATGCTTCTGACTTGACCCCTCTTGCTGTTCAATGACAAGAACTGAAGTGCATTATTTCAGGAACTTTTGACAAGCATGGTACACAATCGAAAAATGAGAGATCATTTGACATCTATTCCCTGCTTATAAACATTCAAATGTTGGAATCATCTTATAAAAATCACTGCTTTTCAGCTAACCTTAATAAGTTACTTAACTCTAGGGTGGAGCAAGAATCCCTTTTTGAACAGAAATAGCTTAGGTTTTGACACCAGAATAAAAATTCTTCTGTGAACACTCTAACATATGCAGCCTCTCACTGGCTAGACTGCTTCACCCCTGAGCATCTTAAATACACATTTGACAAAGCAAAACACCCTTGAGCGAAACAGAGCATAACACAGTTCAAATACTTGACGGGTTTAGGATTTACTACCAGCAATGGTATAATTTAAGAGAGAAGTATGCACACCTAGATCAGGAGACCCTACAGGCAAAACTGAATAGATATTTGAAACAGATTCACCAACTGTGAGGAGGACAGATCTTCTTTGGAAGAAGATATCACAGATACTGATATTACTGGAGCCATCAAACACGCCAAGGGAGGTAAGAGCTCTATACTCCACAATTCTGAAAAACCTTCTGTCACCCCGTTTCTGGCTAAAGTATTTAACCATGTGTCCGCCACCTCTCCATTTCCAAAGCAATCTTTTAATGGCTTATATGACAGGGATTCCGATACTAGGGAAGGATCATTCCCTTAGTGTTAATTACAGACCCATTTCGCTAACCATAGTTTTTAAACTTTAAATTCCTGACGAATAGATTGGGTCCTCTGTTACTGTTCCTGATACATAAAGATGAGGTTGGCATTGTCCCAGGAAAGAAGACCAAGTATAATACAAATAATACCATTTTGCTGTTATGCAGGGCCAAAACCCAGATGCCTCTAATGTGCCTACTTACAGTGGGTACTGAAAAGGTATTCGGGTGTGCACCCTATGGTCTTCTCTTACACAACATATCAGTGTAAGGCCTACCTTTAATGATAAAATTACCTCACTATATAATGAGCCAATGGAGCGGTCCTTACTAATTGCATACTCTGGAGAGCAGTCTCTATTAATAATGGAGCTCAAAAGGGGTGTCCATTGATTCCTTTATTTTACATTTTGGTGATGGAACACCTCTCTTTGTTTTTTTGGGAAACCCTAGTCTGGGTTCATCATTATAAGTTTGCTGATGACCTCCTTCTGTATATGTCATGAATATAACTCTCAATATCATTTCAATTCTGATTAAATTTAAAAGGATAGGATACTTCATCAGTTTTAAGGTGAATTTAACCAACAGACATCCTAAAGCCCCTTTGCACATTAGATTAATATCCTCCGCACCTGTTTATATGGATGGGTTCGGCCTATGGTTTAATGTATATGGGGTGCCGGGCCAACTGATAATCGAGAGAGATGTCGATCGCGCATATCAGATTTCGGACTGCCTATTGCATTGTTCTCCTGAAGATAAGCTGCCAGCCGACGTGTCAGCTAGCAATCTTCTCATAAGAAACACAAGAGTTCTCTGCCGAGCGAGCACTGCTGTATATGGGAGAGCAAGCTGAGATGGCTACAGATCATATAGCTGGCTTAAGTGTCTTGCTTTAACAGTGAAGTCATTTAGCTTGCCAGTTCCCTTTTAAAAGGAAATATAGGGCTATTAAGCACTTAGGATCCACACCCCATCAGACTGCTCCTTAATTTACTTGCTAAATTATTGCTTATTATAATACGGCTTCTGTCACCTTAAGCACGCCCCTAGACTTTGATTAACAGTTCGCTCTGCACAGATATGCTGCAGAGCGAACTGTTAATCAAAGTGTCGGGTCAAGCTTGCAGCCGCCATTCACTGTGTACTGAGTGGTGACGGAAGCCTTTTCAGACATGCCTATGTGATGCCCAGCTGCGCTTGGTATCACAGATCCTGGAAGAGTGCATTGATGGATTCCTCCACAAGAGGCCTCCATAAAGATTCACACATTTCCACCTTCCACCTCAGACCACCAGAGGGAGCCCGTTAGGAATAGATAAATAGGGAAGGTGGAGCCAGGCAGCAGTTGGTCTAGACTGGTGTCGACAGAGAGCCAAATCTGTTGAGAGAGTTCCTGCAGTCAAGAAGCCTGAGAGAGGTCAGTCTGCAGTGGAGCAGAGTCTAGACTCAGTGTAGCTCAGAGAAGTGAGCTTTAGGTGTGCCGGTGCCATAAGATCGGTGAAGCGCGGCAAGCTGCCGTTAGTGTGAGTAGCCTAGTGAGGGCCCGAGTAGGCCGAAGGTGAGTGGAGAGTTAGTACATAGGCGGCAGAGGAGCTTAACTTGCTCACCCTGAAGAATTTACCGGTCACCGGGTCCGAAGTTTACCGGGATCTCTATGACCCAATAAGGCATAACCGGAATCGCTAAAGTGCTGATACGTAACAGAGCCAGGAGACACATAGGCCCGCAGCTAAGGTGCGTGTACTCCAAGAGAAGGCCCTACCACAAAGTCAGCCAGCGCAGGACAGAGACAAAGTTAGGCCTAGCACCAGGCAGGTCAGAAACTTACTACGCAGAAGCAAGAAACAGGAGGCCCAAAACCCGCTCATTGGGGAGGATCCTGACATGCACCCTTCACCCTACAGTGCTCCGGGTAGTGCCTGAATTTCCATCAGTGAAAGGTACTGAAGTGACTGTCGTGTCTGACCCTGTTCTTGCTCTAACCCGGTTGGGTCTCTCTTCTGTCCTGCCTACCCCTTCATACACTGCCCTGAGGCCTAGCTCCACCTGTGGGGAGCTATACCATCAAGCTGCCTTATCATCGGCCTCAGTGGACTGCACAGCGCTGGTGATCCTCACCAGAAGCACGGGTGGCGTCACAAACTCTTTAATAAAATAAACAACCATAAACCCTTTTAAGGAGCAACCCCCAGGGTACGGGCCCGGGAGCCGACCACCGCGACATCCCTACAAGGCCAGGCTAAAGGCCCGGGTACCGAGTCATCCCCATTCCCCTGGGCGAGTCACCTACATGACTGAAAGCCGGTGGCACCCAGAAAGAATAAAGGTAATTTACTCCCAGTACTTTCAGTAAAGCGGCTGGACAGCATTCTAAGGCCAAAGCCCCACTATCAGTATTTGGTCAGTATTCGGTCGGTATTTTTGCTCAGGATCGGGAGCCAAAACCAGGTGAGGAACAAACAGAGAAAAGGTATAATAGAAACAAAAGCACCAATTCTGCATTTATCACCAACTCCTGGTTTTGGCTCCCACTCCTGAGAAAAAATACTGACCAAATACTCATAGTGGGGCCATGGCCAAACACTATTAATCTGCATATTATCCCTATAGCTGTAGGTTAATAACATTTGGTGACATGACAGGTTCCCTTTAAAGGATTTAGATTGGAATGATTGGAAGACTTTATCTTTATTTAGACATATAAATGTCCTTAAAGAGAACCCATCAGCAGCATTTTAGTGGGACAACCAGAAGATAGTGATCTATAAAGTCAGTGTTCAACATTTGAAACAATACCTATATGGTCTCTATCAATGCCTTCTTTGCCAAGATATCCGTACTTTTATCCATATTTAAATTAGACTGTAAGTGCAGAGAGCCTTGCAAGAGCACATGCTTTACATTGGAGAGAGAGACTGTTGTCTGAGGATAATGTCACAACAGCCTCTCTTGACAGTTAAGATCAAGTATGGATTTCTCAGCAATTGTTACCCACCTGTGTCAGCACAACCATCAGGCCCGCCGCCCTTCTCTTATAGCCGCCTTCCTTGGAAGTAGTCTATGTTGGGTTTCTCAGGTAACTAGCCAAAGCCGGTTTTAGCAGAGGCCAGGTGCTTGGGTATTAAGGAGCATTGTTTCAGCTGCTTTAACCTCTTTGTGACTGAGCTAATTTTGACCTAAATGACCAGGCCAAATTTTAGAAATCTGACCAGTGTCAATTTATGAGGTAATAACTCTGATTCAGAGATTTTTTTTTTCTTGACACATTGTACTTTATGTTAGTGGTAAATTTAGTTCGATATTTTTTGCATTCATTTGTGAAAATATCACAATTTTGGTGAAAAAATTAGCAATTTTCAAACTTTGAAGTTTTATATCCTTAGACCAATTAGTCATGGTGTACAAAATAATTAAAAAATAACAATTCTTATATGTCTACTTTACTTCTGCGTCATTTTTCAAACATCATTTCATTTTATTTTGTTAGGGTATTAGAGGGGATAAAAGCTTAGCAGCAATTTCTCCTTTTGTTTCAAGAAATTTACAAAACCTGTTTCTTTAGAGACCTATTCAGATTTAAATAGACTTTGAGGGGCTTATATATTGTAAACTTTCAAAAAGTGATACCATTTTAAAAACTGCACCCCTGAAATACTTCAAAACTGCTGTCAGGAAATTTTTGAACCCTTCAGGTGCTACACAGGAATTACAAAGTGGAATGAAAAAAAAAAAAAAATTTTACCTATAAAATGTTGTTTTAGCCCCAATTTTTTCACTTTTACAAGGGATAGCACGACAAAATTTACTGCAACATTTGTTACCCCTTTTCTTCTGACCAAGCTGATACCCAACATGTGGTCAGAAACCTCTGTTTGGACAAACAGCAGGACTCAGAAGGGAGGAAGCACCATTTGAATTTTGGAACAAAAATTTGGCTGAAAGAGATTGAAGGCACCATGTTTCAATTGCTGAGGCCCTAGGGTGCCTAAACATCAGAAACACCCCATAAGTGACCCCATTTTGAAAACTACACACCTCAAGGATTTTATCCAGAGATATAGTAAGCATTTTGAACTCACAAGTACTACATAGAATTTGATAACATTAAGTCGTCATATTGAAAATTTTATTTTTTTCACAAAAATGTTGCTTTAGGCTAAGTGCCCACGATGCAGAAATGCTGCATATTTTTTCCACTTCTCCCTGGCAGGAAAAATGCATGCGGATTTTACATGCATTTTTCCTGCCAGGTAGAAGCGTTTGTCAAGCGTTTTTGCATGTATTTCTGCATGCGGGTTATCAAGCGCTTTTCCAAGCGATTTTAGCATCACTTGGAAAAGTGCTTTACAACTTGGTCACACTATATAAATCCATGCAACCGGCATGGATTTATATAGTGTGACCAAGTAATAGTTAAAAAAAAAAGAATAAGAATGGTAAAAAATAAAAAATAAAGATTAAACTTACCTTCCGATGGCCCCCGGTGTTTTCTCCGCTACATCCGGTCTGTTGTATGGCTCGCGCTGGTGTGAAAGGGCCTGCCATGACGTCATTTAGTCATGTGACAGGTCACACGACCGCCGACGTCAGCGGTCGCATGACCTGTCACGTGACTAAATGACATCATGGCAGGTCCTTTCACACCACCGCGACCCATACAACAGACCGGACGCAGCGGAGAAAACACCGGAGGCCATCGGAAGGTAAGTATAATCTTTATTTTTTATTTTAAATTCTTTTTTAAACAGGTTCTATGGTACCCGAGTCTGGATGAGAGTCTCCTCTTCTCCAGACCTGGGTACCATCCGCACATTAAATCGCATAATATCTGCTTGTGCACATGTGCTCATACGGATATTATGGGATTCAATGCAAGTCGATGGCGGCAATTACGCTGCGTGTCCTCAAAATGAATGGACATGCTGCGGATTTTTCCGCAATGATAATTCGCAGCGCAAATTTCCGCAGCATGTGCATAGCACATGCGGATTATCATTGGGGACCATGGGGCACGTATTACCAAGAGTTTTTTAAGCGTTTTCGCTGCGGAAATTCCGCGGCAAAAACGCTTGAAAACGCATAGTGGGCACGCAGTCTTACCCTCAAATTTCTCACTTTTGCAAATGGTGGTAACACCAACAAGTGGACCCCATAGTTTATTAACTACTTTCTTATGAGTGCGGTAATACTACACATGTAGACAAAAAGTTCTGTTTGGACTAACAGTGGGGCGCGGAACGGAAAGAGAAATATTTGAATTTTGGAACTCAAATTTGGCTGAAAGTTAGTACAGGCAACATGTCATATTTGCAGGGCCCCTAATGTGACTAAACAGCAGGAGTCTCACAAGTGACCCCATTTTAGAAACTACAACCTTAAAGATTTTATCCAGGGGCCTTTGTTACATTCATAAGGCAAGGCAGGATCAGTTTCAATACTCTCTCTTAGGCCACGGCCCCACTATCAGTATTTGGTCAGTATTCGGGCAGTATTTTTTCTCAGGAGTGGGAGCCAAAACCAGGAGTGGGTGATAAATGCAGAATTGGTGACTTGTTTCAATTATAATTGTTCCTCACCTAGTTTTGGCTCTCACTCCTGAGAAAAAGTACTGACCGAGCATTGACCAGACACTGATAGTGGGGCCGTTGCCTAAGAGAGAGTATTAAAACTGATCCTGTGCAAATACCCTAGAAAAGTGTCCACATTTTGCCCCTTTGATGGGTACAATACTCTGAGTGCCCCTATAACAATAATGCTTCTTAAGTGCCCACTAGACATTTAATAATGTCCACTTGGTCTCCAATATACAGCTCCACTATATACAGTATGATGGGCCCATAGCTCCCCTATACACAATATAATGCCCCACAGCTTCCCTATACACAGTATGGTGGGCAATTCTGTGCTGATTTTTTTTTTTATGTGATATCGATTTTTATTGAGTTTTAAGCAAGATTCTAATAAATTAACAAGATACATTGTATATCATAATCCTTACTCAAAGAAAGTAGCGTAGCTCTGGGTGGGCGCCCCGTGGTGGGCCCCCCACTGAGCACGGGGCCCGGGGCGACCGCACCCTCTGCCTCCCGGTAGCTACGCTACTTTCTTTGAGTAAGGATTATGATATACAATGTATCTTGTTAACTTGTTATAATCTTGTTTAAAACTCAATAAAAAGCGATTGCACATAAAAAAAAATCAGCACAGAATTCTGGATTTCCAAATTACAAGATAAAAACATACAATACAATAGCATAAAAAAACTGCACAACAATTGAAAATGTCAATTTGACCTGAAGTTGTTTCATGGTAACAAGGCTTGTGCTTTCGCTATGATACTTTATTCTTTGTCATTTTAATATAGTACTAGTATAGACTGGTAAACTGATATAGATTGACCCGCAGTCAATTTATATCAGGGGAATAACAATAGACAGGTAAAATCTGAGCTGTATGATTTATGTTTACCTCAAAGAGATTTCACAAAGGTATCTGGCTACCCGTCATAAACAGTAGTCACCGGATAAAATGAGGTATATACTTGTACCTGAAGAAAATAATGTCTATAAATTTTGTAAATTATCAGAGGGTAGGTTGACGTTTTTGGATAATCCTATTGCTCTGTATAACAAAAGTCCAAGAACTTTTGTAGTTCTTAAAGGGGTTGTCTGGCACTTTAACATTGATAGCCTACCCTTAGGATAGGTCATTAATGTCTGATCGGTGAGAGTGCAACACCCGAAACCCCCACTGTTCAGTGGTTTACAGTGTCGGTTGGAGCTGCACATCTCCGTCGACTGAATAGTGGCCGTGGTGAGTACTGCACACCCACCCCCTATTGATTTGAATAGGTGGCGCATGTGCAGTGCCCGGCAGTGACCACTATAAAGTTGAAGGATGTGTGCTGTGCAGCTCCCTAACTGAGCAGTTCTGTCGGGGGTGCTGGGCAAGCTCGGACTGGCCCACAGGAGAACAGGAGAATCCTCTGGTAGGCCCATGTCAAGGAGTGCTAATGAGTAGTGATATTACACTTGATTCCCAATTTGCTGAAAAAAGTATATTCTAATCATTAATTAAACAAGCTAACTAAATTAATATTACATAGAAGCAAAAGTAAGTTTGTGTACTAGGGTCTGGTTATTTTTGCATGTAGCTGAATAGTGGGTCCCAAAAATTAATGGTACTGGTGGGCCTTTGCCAACCCAGTGCGACACTGGTGCCTGGTGTCGCACCCCCACCACCAGATATTGATGATCTATCCTGAGGATAGGCCATCAATGTTAAAGTCCTAGATATCCCCTTTACACCAACAATAAATTAAATTGCTAGGCTGAACTGGATATAAAGAGACATCATTACCATACTGTCAGCTAACAGTGTTATGGTTTTGATAGTGTATTTATTTTTACTACAAACAGGGAACCCTAGAGACAGATGTGGCTAATGAACCACTAGAAGGGGAACACCAAGATCCTGTTTAGGATCTAGACCCTATAAAAAGTATTGACTTAAAAGGCTCATGTGCAAGACAATATTACAGCTCAATGTATGAGCCGTATACACTCCTCAACATCGATAAGGAAAGTAATGGAATAATGGAAATCACAGGATTGATAGAAATGTTAATGACATGCAAATGATTAAAAAGTGGAAACATAATTTTCAAAACATCTTCATTTATTCAATATCGATTATGAGCACTATGTGCAGAAATGCACACACACACATACCATGGCATGCTGTCGATGAAGTTAATTAATGTTTGTCTGAGGAATATTCTGCCTTGCTGAATGCAAAGCTGCTCAATGTAGCACCTGCAACATGCGGCTTGATATTGTCATGTTGAAAAACGGCTCCTGAGACACTTTGGAGAAATGGTCATGCTATTGGTTCAACAACCAAATCAATGTAACCCAGAGTCGTAAGTGTACCTGGAATGAAGACTAGAGGGGTCCAGCTTCTGTACATTATGTCACCCACAACATAATCCCTGGAGTAGGAACGGTATGATGTTCCCTTGTGAAGGTCTCTTCATGGCGTTGCCCATGTGGTCTGCAGACTAGTGATGAGCGAGTATGTTTTGTTATCCCTTTCGCCGAGTATACTCGGGCGAACACTGAGTATTTACAGCGTGCTCGGTGATATGTTTGACAGCTTTAGTACATGTGAGGAATGTCTATTTCTTACACATTCCTCACATGTAATAAAACTGTCAAACAGTTGCAAATCATGCACACGGGAGCGATTCAAACATATCACCGAGCACGCTGTAAATACTCGGTGCTCGCCCGAGTATACTCGGCGAAAGGGTTAACAAAACATACTCGCTCATCACTACTCCAGACCAATCTATGGCTATCATTGCATCTAAGACAAAAATGGGACCCATCACTGAAGAGTATATACCTTCATTCAAGCCTCCATTGCCATCTTTTTTTGGACCATGATAGCCTTAGGGAACAACGGTATGAGGTTAATGGAATGCCTAAAGCTGGACATCTGGCTCGTAGCCCAATGTTGTGCAAACACCTTCTGATGGTTTGTGTAGACGCTGTTTAATGCCTTAGGCTTGGTATGTGGCGTTCACTTGCATTACAGAATGGAACAATCGTAGAACCAGTTGTATGCCTATTTCTCCAAAGTGTCCCAGGAACTGCATTGCTTCCATGATCTGTCTCCAGTCTTATCTTCCACTGAGAACATCTCAGACATCATTGGTCGGCAAATGTAAAGGGGGCTGCCAGCAGCGAATCTTGATGATTTTTGTGCCCAAGTGCATTTAGTGTGGCACAATATTCCTCAAACACCATTAATAACCTCATTGATAGCTGCCAAGGCGTATAAATGCATCTATTTCTACACTGAATAAATTGAGAAGTTTTGAAAATTGTATTTCAATTTTTTCATCATGCATATACAGTATCATTAAAGTGTCTATTGATCCAGTGATTTCCATAATTCCACAACTTTTCCTTGTTGTTGTAATTTCAATATTGAAGTGTATATTTAGCAGTTTGTGGGAAAGGCTTTCCTTTTGAAGAACCAAATATAACCTAAATAGGCACTTAAAGGGAACCTGACAGCTGATACATGCTGCCCGATCCATCCTGTACCATCCTGTCTGAACCTGTTCCTGCACTTGACCTGCCAGTACCTAGTCCCGAACCTGAAACTGCCTTCTCCAGTTCTGTCTTGTATACAGAAGCCGCAAAGTCTGAATCTGTACCAGTGGCTGCAGGGCTGGGACAAGGGGTAGGCACCTGCCTAGGGCACCACCTCAAGCCTACCCGAGGGGCGTGCACTTAAAAGAAAAAAATCGCTGAATGACTGCAGCCGCCCGGCACCTTCCTCCGGCCGCAGACATTCAGCGCAGCGATGACAGTGCTGATGTAGAACGAGCAAAAAAGCTTGTAAAAGAACTTCAACATGATGTTTCAAGGATGGAGCGAGACTGCCATCTACTGGCCAGAGACAGTCAAGCAGAACCAAAATATACAAAGGAAGTTGCAGGGAGGGCAGATTCAGAGGCTGGACCCGATCAGGTGACTTCCAGGAAGGAGTTCAGAGAGCTAAGAGGCCAGCGCGCCAAACCAGAGGGGTCTTTGGCGCCAAGCAGCAGAGAGGAGCAGACGAGCTCCCTGCGTCCTGAGAAACCCCGCGTGACAGGCCAAATCCAGAGGCCTGAGAGGTGCTCCAGCCGGGCACTGGTAAAAGAGCTCCGGATCCCTCACAGTTGTGACTCGAGTGCTGTGCCTGCTGAGGATACTAGGAACCTGATCGCGGTGCTGAGTGAGTTCGCGGAACCCGACATCGGCCGCCGACAGACGAGGCCTGGACCCCCCTATCCAAGGCTCGAGAGACTGCCCCCAACAGCCAAGCAGAGAGGAGCTGCATACGTGAGCAGGGCCGTCACTTCCACTGCTCACCCACGGTACCGGGGACAATTGGGTTTAAGTACTCAGGTTGGGAGGGGGACGGTTGGGGCTAAAGTAGCACAACGTGATTTAATTGAATTCATCCGGAAAGAGACTCACGGCCTAGCGGGAATAACCGGTGACCCCCGCTAGGGCCAAATTCACGGTTAAAGAACTTGTGTGGTGCTTCTCATGCTTGAGGGCATCACCTTACTTTAAGAGACTGCGCCTTATTTTAAGAGACTGCGCCTTATTTTAAGAGACTGCGCCTTACTTTGAGAAATTTCGTATTTTTCTGATGTTTCAAACCACTGTTCATTACCCTTGTTGCTAATCCCTTGTTTCAGTATACCTGTTGTATAAAACTGTTTACAAACATCTCTGACTGTTCTCGCCTTGTGTCTCTGTGCGTTGCATTCTGGTACCTGCATTACATTTGGCGTAGTTGGCAGGATGCAACATTCAGACGCAGAGATGGCGGATCAGTCTGTGGCTGGGTCCGGCCGGAGCCATATACCCCTGGGGGCTATGCTCAGCCATCTTCCCAAGTTTACAGGGGATGGCATGTCACTTTGGGACTGGGCAGAAAGACTGAGAAGTATGCTACGTATGTATCCCCTTGACCCTCTAGCCCAGGCGCAGCTGGCCCTCCTAACCCTTGATGGAGAGGCCCGACAGACTGTGATGTACTGCCCACCTGGGGACCGTGACACCATGGATAAAGTGATAAAAATTCTAGAGGACATGCACTGTGACACTACAGATTTGGGACACTTGCGCTTGTGGCTGGACCCACTGAAATGGTTGTTTCAGCAGGTCCAAGGGGAAAATGAGACAGTAAATCAGTATGTTAATGCATTACAGGAAGTGACGGCCCATATCACTAAGAAAACTCGAGATGGGAACCGAGGACTGGGACCATTGGATGAGGTGTTGCGTGACCAACTGATTGCTGGCTTGAAAGACCCTTCCCTGAGGCAGATCCTGAAGGAGCGGCTGCGATTGAGCCCTGATATGGGCTTCCTGGAGGAAGGGGCTGAAGCTAGAGTCCTGGAGAGAGAAGTTCCTGTTCTCAAAGCCACAGTTAGAAGTCATGAGGCAATTGCTCCTGGATTCACCAACCAAGAGCCTGATTGGGTACGGGAAATATGTCAGGAAATTCGAGACATTCAGGCTGAGCTGAATTCTATTAGGAAGACTCCTACTGCCCCCTTGCCGACCGACCGTACTGCTCAACGTGGACGGAGACCAGAACGAGAAAGACGTTCCTATCCGGCCCCAGCACGACATGTACCCGACCTATCGGCAGAACGAGGACCGGAGTGCTGGACCTGCGGAGGTAGGGGGCATATCTCCAAAGACTGTCCCAACCGAGAAAGGCAGAGGAGGGGACAGCCGTTAAACTAAAATGCCCCACGGTTGTGGAGCATACCGTGGGGTCTCGAGCTTCAGAGAGTAGAAGAGGGAGCTCTGAAGACATTGTCTCCGAGAGGCCCATTATCTGGGCTGAATTCAATGGGCAGCGGATCCGCTGTTTGATGGACACCGGGTCTCAAGTGACCACTATGCCTGAGACGTACTTCCAAAGTCACTTTCCTGAAGTCACTCGTTCCTGCCGGGAACCCACTGTCAAACTGGTGGCGGCTAATCAACTACCTATCCCAGTAGCGGGAGTAGTATGGATGTCCGTGCGGGCATGTGGAAAGGACCTCGGTCGAAAAGGGATTGTACTGACCACCGGGCCCGGAGGCGATGGGCCCATTGTAACCCTGGGCATGAATGTGCTGAAAGAAGTCGTACAGTTCCTGGCTGAGGGCTGTAGCAAAAACAACTGGACCCGCGCCACTCGAGACCCAGCTAACAAGAGAGTGTTCCAGCACCTCGTGCGGGTCAGTCAGATTCAAAAGTTGCCCACTACCTCCCAGTACCTTGGTAAGGTATCGATACTGCCCGAAGCCACAATGACACTGCCGGTGGGACAGACTGTACTCACTTTGCCGGTGCTGGCACATGTGTCCTTAGAGGGCGTGGACATTCAAGTTGAACCAATGGAGGGAGAAGAAGCGCCCTCTGGACTCCTGATTGCTCGAACTCTGGCCACCGTGCGGCACGGTCGAGTACCCGTGCGCTGCATCAATTTAAGTGGCACCAGTTTACAGTTGTTGCCCCGACAAGAGGTGGCGCGAGTGTGCGTAATGCCGGAGGCCCTTACTAGAGCTGACGCTATAGGGCTGGCACCTGTGGAAGGAAAACCATGGACCCTAGAGGTGTCCCTCAATAGCCAGGAACATGGAAGAGAACCGTTGGCTGGACGCCACCTCCTGGAAGAAATGGAAGCTAACCTGACTGAGTTTTCTGCTGGACAAGTAAGGCAGATCGAACAACTTCTACAGCGATATCAGGGAGTGTTTGCACAGGATGAAGATGATTTCGGGTGCACTCGGGACATTCAGCACGAAATACCCACCGGAAATACTGCTCCCATCCGAGAGAGATATCGGCAGATCCCGCCTCAAATGTACCAGGAGGTGAAAGAGCTGTTGGCCCACATGTTGCGGAACGGTGTGATCCGTGAAAGCCAGAGCCCCTGGGCCGCTCCGATCGTGCTGGTCCGAAAGAAGGACGGTACCCTGAGATTCTGCGTAGACTATCGGAAGCTGAATGCCTGTACAGTACGGAACTCCTATCCACTCCCCCGAATCGAAGAGTCTCTATCTGCACTAGGGAGCGCCAAATTCTTCTCCTCCCTCGACCTGGCCAGTGGCTATTGGCAGGTCCCAGTAGATGAGAAGGATCGTCCGAAGACAGCTTTTGTTCTCCCTATGGGCCTGTTTGAGTTCAATCGAATGCCGTTCGGACTAACAAATGCGGCAGGAACCTTCCAACGGCTGATGGAGAGATGCTTGGGGGACCTCAACTTTGAAGCCACTTTAATATATCTGGACGATATAATTATCTATTCCGCAACGTTTGAGGATCATCTCCGCCGATTGGAACAAGTGTTAGAACGGCTACAAAGGCACGGCCTGAAAATTAAGCCTCGTAAGTGTCGCCTCTTCAAACGAGAAATTGAATATCTGGGGCACACTGTGTCCAGTGCAGGGGTGCACCCCACTGCGGAGAAAGTAGCTGCCGTGCAGAAGTGGCCCACGCCCGCCAATCTAAGGGAACTAAGGGCATTCCTGGGGCTCGCTGGATACTACCGCAGATTCATTAAAGACTTCGCTAAGATTGCGAACCCGCTCAATGAATTGCTGAGAGGAACAGCCGGGGGAGCCAAGCGGCAGCCCATTCAGTGGGGCGCACGACAAGAAGAGGCATTCCAAGCATTGAAAATGGCGCTAACAGATGCCCCGATTCTGGCCTACGCTGACTTTTCGCAGCCGTTCATGTTGTACACTGATGGAAGCTTGTATGGGCTGGGAGCAGTGCTGGCTCAAGTACAAGGAGGGAAAGAGCGAGTGATCGCGTATGCCAGCAGGTCACTCCGAGATACGGAGAAGAATCCGGACAACTACAGTTCGTTTAAGCTGGAGCTACTGGCACTGGTGTGGGCCATGACCGAGAAGTTTGCTGAGTACCTGTCAGGGTCAGAAGTGCAAGTGCGGACAAATAACAACCCTTTGGCCCACTTGGAGAACGCCAAACTGGGCGCGTTAGAACAGCGGTGGGTCGCAAGGATGTCCAAATTCCAGTATAAAATCGCCTATCGGTCCAAGGCCCTGAACACACATGCAGATGCCCTGTCCCGGGTCACTCAGGCGGGGCCGAAGAAGGACAGAGATGAGGAGCTCGAAGGCGACGAGATCCCGGATTTCAGCCAGTTCGCCGCTGCTGTGGTCGACGCCCAAGAGACCAGAGGGGAGCCGAGGCCCACTCAGATTCTGGGCCGTTCAAGAGACGAATGGATACATCTGCAGCAATCCGACCCGGAGCTAGCAAAGTTGAGAGAATGGGTCGCCCTTAATCAGAGACCCGACCAGGAAACCAGAGCCGCTTCACTTCCAACTACCCTACAAATCCTAGGCCAGTGGGAGAGGCTCCTCCTGAAGGACGGCTTGCTATGCCGAAGAATCCAGCTGCCTCGAGAGTTTGATGTTACCTGGCAAGTGGTAGTTCCAGGAGCGCTAGTAACACAGCTAGCCCATGAAGCTCATAGAAGAGGTGCTCACTTCGGAGGAGAAAAGACCTTCCGGTGGTTGCAACGGCTGGTGTATTGGCCTCAACTGCGACAAGAAGTCGAGGGGGTCTGCCGAACATGTCGCCAGTGTGAGTTGAACAAGCCCCCGGAGCAAAGAGCTCCCATTCAGACCATCCGAACTTCTGCCCCCTTGGAAGTCTTGATGATTGACTACTTGATGGTAGGAACTTCATACAATGGTTATGGACACTGTTTAGTCATGACTGATCACTTCACCAAGTTTTCAGTAGTGACGCCCACTAAAGATCAGACGGCAGAAGCCGCAGCCAAGGCCATCTGTCAAGATTTCATCCGGATTTATGGGTGCCCGAAGCGAATACATTCTGACCAGGGGGCCTGCTTCCAAGGACGAGTGATGGATGAGCTATACCGCATCTATGGGATCGACCGTTCCTGGACAACGCCCTACCACCCGCAAGGGAACGGTGCTTGCGAGCGCTTTAACCGAACCCTGTTGCAAATGTTGCGAACACTGGAAGCGGACAAAAAGATGAAGTGGCCCGAATTCGTGTCCGAGCTGGTGTGGGTGTATAATAATCGAGTTCATGCAACCACCGGCTACACCCCCTACATGTTGCTGTTTGGAAGAAGTGGCCGAGAAATCACCGAACTGGAGCTAGACTCAGAAGACCCCGGTCCGGGCAGTAGCCCAAGTACCTGGATTCGAGAACACCAGCGTCGACTCCATACCGTTAGAAGACTGGTTGCTCAGAAGTTTCAGGAAGTAGAGCATGCAATTCAGCCCCCGACCACAGGTGGATCGCTTCAGCCAGGAGACCGAGTGCTGGTGAGGGCTAAACGATTTGGGAGTAAGCTGGACCATCGTTGGGAGGCAATACCATATCGGGTGGTGAAGAAGGTTCACCCAGACAACCCCGTCTACGAAGTTAGGCCCGAAGGGGATGACGCCGCAACATACAGGGTGTTGCACCGTAATATGTTGCGACCTTGCTCCTCTGAAGCAGAAGTCTGTAACAGGGCTGGGCCCTCAGACGTGTTGGCTGAAGTGCCACATACAGGAACCTCGGGGGATGAAGAAGGGTGGGCCACAATGCAGTTGGGCCCGTCAGAACCGTTGGTGCCACTCCCGAGTGGAAGTCAGAATGAGTCAGGAAATGATTTGCAATCCCCAGTAGTTGATTCCTCGGATCTCCCGGAGTCTCCTCCGCAAGAAGAGCCCCGCAGAACTGAGCGGGCTAATGCCGGAATTCCTCCTAACCGGTATGCTCAGGAAGAGTTTATCTGGTCTCGAATCCAACAGAAAATGCAGGAGTGTGCCCAACTCCTGTCTGAGCTTGCATTGCCTGGAAGGAGACATCAATTCTGCGAGGAGTCCACTCGCCCGAGGACTGGCGAGCAAAAACGAGGGAGGAATGTAGAACGAGCAAAAAAGCTTGTAAAAGAACTTCAACATGACGTTTCAAGGATGGAGTGAGACTGCCATCTACTGGCCAGAGACAGTCAAGCAGAACCAAAATATACAAAGGAAGTTGCAGGGAGGGCAGATTCAGAGGCTGGACCCGATCAGGTGACTTCCAGGAAGGAGTTCAGAGAGATAAGAGGCCAGCGCGCCAAACCTGAGGGGTCTTTGGCGCCAAGCAGCAGAGAGGAGCAGAAGAGCTCCCTGCGTCCTGAGAAACCCCGCGTGACAGGCCAAATCCAGAGGCCTGAGAGGTGCTCCAGCCGGGCACTGGTAAAAGAGCTCCGGATCCCTCACAGTTGTGACTCGAGTGCTGTGCCTGCTGAGGATACTAGGAACCTGATCGCGGTGCTGAGTGAGTTCGCGGAACCCGACATCGGCCGCCGACAGACGAGGCCTGGACCCCCCTATCCAAGGCTCGAGAGACTGCCCCCAACAGCCAAGCAGAGAGGAGCTGCATACGTGAGCAGGGCCGTCACTTCCACTGCTCACCCACGGTACCGGGGACAATTGGGTTTAAGTACTCAGGTTGGGAGGGGGACGGTTGGGGCTAAAGTAGCACAACGTGATTTAATTGAATTCATCCGGAAAGAGACTCACGGCCTAGCGGGAATAACCGGTGACCCCCGCTAGGGCCAAATTCACGGTTAAAGAACTTGTGTGGTGCTTCTCATGCTTGAGGGCATCACCTTACTTTAAGAGACTGCGCCTTATTTTAAGAGACTGCGCCTTATTTTAAGAGACTGCGCCTTATTTTAAGAGACTGCGCCTTACTTTGAGAAATTTCGTATTTTTCTGATGTTTCAAACCACTGTTCATTACCCTTGTTGCTAATCCCTTGTTTCAGTATACCTGTTGTATAAAACTGTTTACAAACATCTCTGACTGTTCTCGCCTTGTGTCTCTGTGCGTTGCATTCCGGTACCTGCATTACACTGATGAGGGTAATAAACTGAGGGGCTGTGCTGATAGTGGTGTAATAAAATGAGGGTCTGTGCTGATGGGGGGAATAAACTGAGATGCTGTGCAGATGGAATGGAATAAACTGAGGGGCTGTGCAGATGGGAGAATAAAATGAGGGGCTGTGCAGAGGGGGAGGATACACTGAGGGGCTGAAAATACTCCAGGATGCCAAAACAGTTGAACGTACGATGTGTGGGGATGGGGGTGGGGTGTGAGAGGGGAGTTCCCCAATTCACAGGCTCCATAGCGGCCGCGTGTTCTGCTGCTATTGGTGTTACGCATCAGAATAGAGGCATTATTACTATGCAGACCAATCTTCAGGAGTTTTCCACTCTATACTTTACTCTTTATACTTTTCAAAAAAAGTCAATGGGAAGGCTCGAAAGATGTCCATAAGATGTGAAAGCGTGTTTTTAAGTTTTCTGCCAGTGTTTTTGCTTCAAAAACTGCTAGCATTTTCATTATTGGATGGAGTTTAAAAAAACGCTGGCATTTCCTGAAACTGTTTATGGTTGAAAACCTTGTTGGGTTCAACCACTTGGAAAAGATATTGACCCTGACTCATCAAAGCTTCTATAGCAGAATTCTGGCATAAAGAGCTTTGAAAAGTCGCAAAATTTTGGCCCAACCCAAGGCTGCGTTAAAATTTTGCAACTTTTGTTGACTTCATGCCATTTTCAAATTCATTGCCACAAATTTTACTCCACTTCCCGACTGGAGTAATATTTATGGCGAGGCACACACAGAGGTGCGCGCCACTATACAGATGCATCGGATTCATAAAGAGGCGTGTACCTCTTAATAAATCATGAGAGTCTTATTCCAGCACAATCTCTTTCCAATACCGGCATGAAAAACACCATTCTTGTGTTCTTGTTGAATCAGGGCACTGTGTGCACATACCCCAACACTTGACTATTCCTTACAACTAAGAAGCTAGACCCAACTTGACATTATTTTCCCCACTCCTATGTATGTTAGAATCACAATTAATAATAACATGTTTCTGTTGTATTATATAAAACAAAACGCTTTTAGGTTAAGTTCCCTCAATGAGATTTTGGTGAGCTTAAAAAATGCAGAGTCTTACAGTTCCAGTAAATTAGATGGGATTTATAGAAATCTTACGCCCACTGTGCTGTATTTATTTTGTATAACGCTGGAAAGCGCACTAAAACAGATGTAATTCTCACATGACGGTATCAATAAAGTTTTGTCAAAGCCAAATACGAGGAAGTATTAAAAACAAAGCGGCTTTATTTAAAAGATGACATACTAAAAATAGGCAGAAATCGTAGCGTGAAAAAAGGCTATAAAAAAATCCCACACAAAACGCAATGAGAAAATGCAAGTAACCTAATATAGCTAATAGGGGCAGAAATGCTGCAGAAAATCTGAAACATCAAAACTCACCAAGAACTCATCGTGGGAACGTAGCTTAAGATGCTGTGTATTTTCGCTTCGCGGAAACGCAGTATCAAAAACTTGCCAAAAACTCATTGTGGGAACTTCACTTTAGGATTTCTCTCTACATTACAGATTATATACACTTACTATCGCCACCTAGTGCACATAAAAGGAATTATGTTTTCAGAAAATATATTTCCTTAGTTTAGCAAATTAGAGCCATGCTTAGGCAAGGTTCAGATTACACAGTGTATTCTGCTGGACGTATATGTCTTAAATGCTAAGTATTGCATCCAAATGTACATGGTATAAATATACTGTATTCAGACATATATAAAAAATATGTTCTTTTTATTACATTTTGTCAGGTTTATGTCACATAGCATTTTTTTGGGGGATGTACAAAAAAATGTAATTGACCATGTTTTCCTCCATTATTCGCAATAAGAAATATATTGAAATGTATACGTTTTCCTGTCTTTACCAGTAAAAGCTAGTTAAGAAAGGAATAAAAAATATATGGATACTTTAAAATAAAAGATATATAGTCATAGATGAATGTTAATAGACAAATACTTCTAAATTCAGACATACCGTACATAGTTTGATGTATGGCAGGCGCTTATATATGATTTTGTTGTGTACTTCCGATGCAGATATACAAGTGTCAATCTTACCTTAGAATTAATTTTTGTTTTGATAATTATACATTTTGTATGCTTATAATTTTTTGGGCAATTTTTCATATGCTCGACTGAACCCGGCCTTTGGCTACATTCACACATGCTTATGACACGTCTTAGTGCTGTCTTTTTTTTTCTCGGACTGCACACTGATCCATAGAGTGTCATTGATCCACACACACATCTGATCCATTCTCCAGTCTGTGAAGCTCAGAGCAGGTCATATTCTGAATTGTTTTGCAGATCAGACGCAGACCTTAAAATTGATGTGGATTCGTATAAAACGGATGAAACACATAAGACATCCTTTGCACTTTAGAGTCAATAAATAAGAAAATTTCAGTCAGCGCCTGCTTCAGTTTTAAACACAGATGAGAAAAAAAAATGGATGCAAAACGGATACAATACAACTAGGATGACACCTGAGAAAAATGGTCCATTTCTCACGGATAGTAACATTCACACAGAATTCATGTCATTTTTTTTCCACAAAAAACCTGACCATTTTCCATCAGTGTGCATACTGTCATCAGTTTTTAGCCCGAGCATTCATTTTTACCATCCATGTGTCATGTTTTTTTCATTCCCCCCCCCACCCCCCAAAAAAGTCAATGAAAAATGAACTTCACATAGATGCAACTCACAAGACATCAGGGTGCTGTCCATTTTTGTTGTGGACCCATACACAGTGTGACTCGGTGGTCGAGCCGTCATACCGTCCCTGAAGACATTTTGGTTAATATGGTTTCACATATGTCTTGCATTGGTGACCTGTGTTCATGCTTCTTTGTTGGAGACAAAGCTGAACTTTGGGATCCTGAAAAAGGCACCAAAAACCCAGCAAAAAACAAGGAAAAAAACAAGCTAAATCCTGAATAAACCTTCCTGGCAAGAGATCAGGTTTTGCTGCAGAAAAAAACGCTGAAAAAACTCAATGTGTGAACATAGCCAAAGTAATGGGTGGTGAAAAAATGCTTAGTCTGAACATAGCTATCAGGTTTTGTTGCGTTTTTAGTGAAAAAAAAGCAAGTACAACAGTATGTGAGACTCATTTATTTTTCTGATTTTACCATATTGTCTCACCTGGGATGGCAGCTTGGATTAGAACAGTTTAATTAAATTAGTGATGTGTGCACAGTAAATGTTGGCTCACCTAGGTGTGAGATTGAAGAATACCTTTTGCCCATGAAGGTGTGAAATTTAACAATGCCCTGAGCAACTGAATGGCAGACCGTAGTGTGAAAGTAAATAGTGTCCCACAAAAAATCAATGCACTGCCACTATTCACTATAACTGAACAATTCACCTCCTCAATTCACTCACCTGTTACATTTGAAATTCTGGTTAATTTGGTTTCACATATGTCTTGCATTGGTGGCCTGTGTTCACGCTTCTGTGGAAGAAGCAAAGCTGAACTTTGGGATCCTGAAAAACGTACCAAAAACGCACCAAATCCTGCGTTTTTGACGCAGCTTCTTTCCTGCCAAGAGATCAGGTTTTGCTGCAGAAAAAAACGCTGAAAAAACGCAATGTGTGAACATAGCCTAAATCTGCAAAAAAACAAAAACCTGACCAGCACCTCCATATAGTGTAAACAGGTGCACACTTCAATGACTGCATAACATACAAAAAGAGAACACAGCTGCACCCTGTATGGGCCAAGATATATGCAAACACTGGAAACATGAGACCTAAACTACGTTGTTGCCAAATAAAATGTGCTTACAAACAATGAAGTTTCTTAACTCACAAATTGGCCAATTCATGTATGCCCATCAACCATAATTAATACTAAAGGTGTGTGGGTCTTATTTTTTCTTTTTTGGAGTACATATTGAGGGGGGTGGCCCCCTCCAGGGTTCAGCACCCTTATCCACACAACTTTCCAACTCAAGGTCTCAAGGTTTTAATTGTGAGCTATGCCTGGTTTCCTTTTCACTTCCCAGTCAGATGAGACCTGGTTTGGCACATGGAAAGGTAACACATTTAGTGATTAGAGACAAACCATATTAAAAGGTACACCTTGACCTGGTTGGATGGCTTTTTGCCATCAAAAACCACTGAGTAAGTACCTTACATTTTTAACGTTTGCAGCAATATTGGAATTCTTGTATTCATTAATCACAGCATGCTGACGCATCGTATATGTATGTTAGTATATTGGCCACATAGCACAGTTGTGCACCTGTACATTAATTTAATACTAAAGGTGTGCCAGTCCTATTTTTTCTTCTTCTTTTTTTGCAGCTTGCTTGATAAGTCTCCCCTAATGTGTCAGTAAAAAACTGACACCACAGGAAGATAAAAACAGAAATTGAATGAGGCCTAACTGGGTTATAGCATCATAATACCACACAGGGATTTAAGTGAAAACTACAGCATGCTCAATAATCTATTAAACATTGCAACTTAAAAAAAAAGATAAACACTGTGAAGAAAAGCAAAATCACATGTTCCTATTAATTTATGGTTAACATCTAATCAATGCTTTTTATTATTAAAGGGTATCTGTCATTTCCAAAAATGCTGTATACCTGCAGACATAGTGGTAATCTGCAGGTATATAGTCTTTAAATCCCGTTAGACTGGTTTACTGGAAACGCATCTGCAGGGAGAAAAATGACATTTTATGAAATTATATTCTCCCTTGCAGCTGTAATAGTCACTGCTCCTTACACGGTGATCGCAGCTGTAATCACTCCCTCTGCACCCTGACTGACAGCTTGCACTGCAGCGTGTGTGGTAGGGGAGTATAACTGCTGGTAGGAGAGAATGTCTCCACTTTTATTTTAATGCATCAGTCGGGCGTTTTTTTTTAATTTGACTGTACTACATGTTTCCTGAATGTAGTAGAATACTTACCAGCTGCCGTCTTCTACTGTTCTTGACGATGCTCTGATTCTGTCCTGCTTGTTGTGACCTGCCGGATTCCTCCAGTGATTTCAAAGCGGAACGGAAGTGACTTCTCAGTGTAAGTCTATGAGAGCCAGAATGAAGCCAGAACAAGGCTCTCATAGACTTAGATTGAGAGCTTGTGACCGTTACCTCTGACTTTCAGTCAGTCAGCAGCTGTGGTCACAAGATGGCAGAGTAGGACCGTAGAGGCGCAGGAAAGAGCAGAAGACGGCAGCTGGTACCAGTAAGTATTTTTCTCGGAAACAGACATCATTCTGGTAGTGAAATAAAAAAATAACGCTGTAGTAGTGCTTTAAGAGCATCCATGCCTTTTTTTTATATATATCAGGCAAGCCCTTTAGTATCTTTTCACAACCCTACTAGATATCAACCAGAAGTAGGGTAAACACATGTCTGGTAGTAATATGGCCGGTCATATATTTCCCAGGAAGGTATTCTACTGTGAAGGTGCCATATGGTGGCGTATAGAGTGCTTATACTGTATATATAAGTTTGTAATCCTGACCAATATGGTCTCCGTGTGCTGCCATATTGGGTCCATGAATGTGGCTTTGCAGTGTGCATAAGATCTATTAGACAGTGGATCAGATTTTGGTATTTGACCCAAACTATAGCAACGACATACAAGGGTCCAAAATTAACATATTGCATGTAAGAGTGTAAGATGACTGACAGTGAACTGAACAGGCAGAATAAATACCTCCATGACTGTGCTAACAGAGATAAGAGGCTGGGAGGATCAAATGGTTCTTATCCGTTGTAACATTACATTTTGCAATCCACAAACTGTATCTTTGGTGCTGAGTGAAGCAATTGCTGCTGTGAATAGCTATTCAGGAGGTTGCACAAGTGAAGCATCAGTTTGGAGCTTCCGAATATATTACATTAAGAACAATTGCCCAGTATATGGCTATTATTAGAATAGCTACTTTTGCCAACGAGATATATTTTAATAATAAGCATGCAAAGCTACAAGGACTTTACATTCTTTATGCTTATGTGCCAGAGCCATACGTGCTGTCTGGGGAAATTGGAATTAGGCCTCATGATGTCAGTGATTTTTTAAGTACGCAAAAAAGTCAAATTTTCATTAGAGTTTTCCATCCAATTTTCATCAGTATTTAAATAGTCATTGTCTCAGTTTTTATTATCAGTTTTTTATCTATGATTTTCATGAATTAAAAAAAATTACAAACCTCCTCCTATCCATTACAATGTTAATCACGGACACACACAGACTGCACATTGATGACATCCGCGTGCTGTTTGTGATTTTCATGGGCTCATAAACTTGTATTGGTAATTTTGATCTGTGACTCTAATCAAAAACAGACATGAGAATAGCCCCATAGACTATAATGAATACATGTTCTATCTGTAAAAACACGATTAGAACATGTATGTGAAAAATGAACGACTGAATAAAACCTTTGGTACAGTAAGTGATCCATTCGCAAGTTTACAAGGTACCTTACTTTGGACAATCCTCATTTTCTGCTTCAAAGACTCCTTAAAAAACTCTGTATGCACATAGCCTTGGAGAATTTTTTTTTCCTGGCAAGTTTTTTGCAGCCTGTTAATTGATCAGTGTCTAGTTTGGAGCATTTTCCATTAGGTGACACTTCAAGGAAGTGACATTCACTTCCTTTTCTCACACCAAATCTTTTTAAAAACCTGAAGTGGAAGAAAGCACTCAAAAGACTCCATATATAGTCATGACCGAAAGTGTTGGCACCCTTGAAATTGTTCCAGAAAATAAAGTATTTCTGGCAGAAATTTATTGCAATTACACATGTTTTGTTACACACGTTTATTTCCTTTGTGTGTATTGGAAAAACAAAAAAAAAAACAGAGAAAAAAGGCAAATTGGACATAATTTCACACAAAACCCCAAAAATGTGCTGGAAAAAATTGATGGCACTTTTCCAAAATTGTGGGTAAACAACTTTGATTCACGCATGTGATGCTCGTTCAAACTCACCTGTGGCAAGTAACAGGTGTGGGCAATGTGAAAATCACACCTGAAACTAGATAAAAAGGGGAGATTATGATTATGTTGCGCACTGTGGACAAAGGAACATCAAGATCTCTGGAGATGGAATTGTAACCTTGAAATTGTTGTTATTGTTCAACAATTTTGGTTTTCAAGTCCTCACAGTTCTTTCTCCTCTTTCTGTTCTCCGTGCTTAGTGTGGCACACACAGACACACAATGTAAAGATTAAGTAAACTTCTCTTTTCATCTGGTTTCAAGTGTGATTTTCATATTACCCACACCTGTTACTTGCCACAGGTGAGTTTGAACTAGCATCACATGCTTGAAACAAAGTTGTTTACCCACAATTTTGGAAAGCTGCCAACATTTTGGGGGTTTTGTGTGAAATTATGTTCTATTTGCTTTTTCTTCTCTATTTTGTGGTGTTCCAATGCACACAAAGGAAACAACATGTGTATAACAAAACATGTGTAATTGCAATAATTATCTGGGAGAAATACTTCATTTTCTGGAACAATTTCAAGGGTGCCAATACTTTAGACTATAGCTGTATAAGAAGAAATGTAGGATGATGTTCCCCTTTAAATATAATAATAAATATAATGGGATTTAGTGGCCCTTGATGGTAGCATGGTTCCCCATTTAGGGATAGAAGACGGATGCAGGCATACACAGTAGCCAGGTGAAGAACTTTATTCACAAGGAGGCAGTTAGCTGGCACTCTCCTCTGTACACATTCCTAGTGTTGGTCACAACACCTCATGGTGAACCCTCTCTAACAGTAATCTCCTGCAGCAGCTTGTCTGGCACTTCACACCTTCTTGTGGTTTATCCTTCTCAAGTACCACTTCAAAGTCTTTCACATAAAGACATTCGTTTCCTAGTCATTTCTGGCATAGCAGTCTGTTTTAGGTATCAGCTTCCAGTCTCCTATAATGGGGCTATGACTCGCCCCCTGGGCCGTGGGGCACTCGGATCTGGGCAGTAGGGGAATGATGGGAGTAGTAGTGGCAACCCGGTTCCATGGCTCAGGGTGGTCAGGTCAGTGGTAGTCCATTATGTTGTGATGATTATGTCCGACTACGCCACCCGTGGATTTGCGGTCATTAGGAACCGCCGCTGCAAGGCAGACCGCTGGGGCTGATGATGTATGCAGCTGGGATGGTGTGACTCCCCACGGGAAGAGTGCGGCCCCAGGGCAGTGTAGTGGATGGTGGGAGTGATGGTAGTGAGAGTCCCAGTGCTGATAGTGCTGGAGGAGCAAAGGAGCACACAGACAACAGGTTGCAGTCCAGGGTCTTTACTAAAGCAGGTAAACTGACCCATAAACAGTCCCGGCTAGGAGGGGACCTGGATGTCTGAGAGCAATGGGGAAATTGGCCCTGGTCAGGGTGAGGGTGTAGGCCTACCGTGCTTTCTGCGCTCCTTCTGACTATCTCCTCCTTATAGGATAACAGCCCACGCTTCCGAGCTCTCCGTGTACTCTCGCCTGTATGGCCTGCGACGTGGGTTCCTTTCTGCTCCCAGCCTGGTACGGCTTTACTGGTCCCTTCTGTCGTGGCAGAGCCTCCAGGCTTCTTAGGCCAAGGAATATACAGTCCCCTGCGGACTGGTTATCTGCTGGAGAATGTGGAATCCTTCCAGCCTCAGACACCAAAGTCTGGTAAATTAAGTCCGTTATCTGCCAAGACAGGCTCTCTTCGCCTCTTGTCTCTGGCTTGTGGCTCTCCTACTGCCACACTTCCTCTTAGGGTGCAATACAACTGTCCCTCTCTGCTCTGGGACCTGAATCCTGAGACAGGTCGTCCAGCTCTCTCTAACCCTGCCCCCAGCACCAGCTTTTATAGGGGCAGCCTGCTCCCCCTACTGGCCTGAGACAGGAGGTACTGCATGCTAATGTTCCCCTGACTAGAGAACCTCCCCCTTGCTCTCAGACACAGCTTTATTACATTTTGTGGCATCCAGGCCAGGGTGACACAGCTACACCTTGCCCCTCTTAGGCTATCTACTTGCCCATTATAGACAGATGCACTATTCACAGCCAGGAATAAGCTTTTAAAGATGCACACCCACGAAATTTCCATTACCTATGTAAGGAGATGGACACATTGCCCACATTCCCCCATGAAGAATATGTAAATTGTTATAATATATAATGTGAACTGTGATGTATAATGTGAATCATAGGCGGATTATATTAAGGGCACGGCCAGATTGCCCTAATTGTAATATTTTTTGCCCCAACAATGGTGGCGCTTAGCTCCAGCAGGGAGCGCTCCTACTGCTCCACTGCTGGAGAGAGACGGAGTGTAGCTGCAACCCGTCGCCTTCTCTTCTCGTTTACCATGTATGCTCCGGCAAGAAGAGGAAGGAAGTGGAGCTGCAGGTGATCACTAGGAGAGGTATGTTATTCTTTTTTTTTTAAAGTGAATGAATTGGGGTGGGAGGATAGGTGAGAGCACTGCACAGTACCTTATAATGAATTGGGGTGGGGGAATGGGTGAGGCCACTGCACAGTACCTTATAATGAATTGGGATGAAGGGATGGGTGAGAACACTGCACAGTATGTTATAATGAATTGGGGTGGGAAGATAGGTGAGAGCACTGCACAGTATGTTATAATGAATTGGTGTGGGAGAATGGATGAGAGCACTGCACAGTACATTATAATGAATTGGGGTGAGAAGATGGATGAGAGCACAGCACAGTATGTTATAATGAATTAGGGTGGGAGGATGGGTGAGAGCACTGCACAGTATGTTATAATAAATTGGGGTTGGAGGATGGATGAGAGCATTGCACAGTATGTTCTGATAAATTGGGGTGGGAGGATGGGTGAGAGCACTGCACAGTGTGTTATAATGAATTGAGTTGGGAGGATGGGTGAGAGCACTAGCACAGTATGTTATAATGAATTGGGGTGGGAAGATGGGTGAGAGCACTGCACAGTATGTTATAATGAATTGGGGTGGGAAGATGGGTCAGAGCACTGCACAGTATGTTAGAATGAATTGGGTTGGAGGATGGGTGAGAGCACTGCACATTGTGTTATAATGAATTAGGTTGGAGGATGTGGCTATAATGAATTGGGGCATGTAACTATAATGAATTGGGGGGTATGTGGCTATACTGAATAGCGGTATGTAACTATAATGAATTAGAGATACAAGGAATCCAGCGTAGAAAAAACTTTTAAAAATAATTATTATTTTAATAGAATTTTTAAAAAAAAAACTTGACATTGAGAGACAATAATCTAGTATAGGAGCCAGTCGGGGGATGCTAAGACAGACGCGTTTCAGAATTACATTCCTTATTCATTGCTGTGAATGAATACTTACCTCGCTGCACTGCCAGTTTCCGTGTGGAGAATTACAACTTTCTACAAGAATGGGTGAGCTGATATTTTTTCTTTCCTTTTTTAATAATGAATTGGGGTATGTAATTATAATGAATTTAGGTATGTAATTAAAATGAATAGGGGGGTATGTGACTATAATGAATTCGGGATGTGTAATTTTAATTAGAATGGATTGGGGAGAGGACATGTAATGAATTGGGGGAGTGGGAGGAGCACATTGGGGGGTTGAGGACACAGGAGAGTGACTGGTATTGAATTGGGGGGAAAGAGCACAGGGGCTAATTGATTTATATTTTTATTGGATGGGAAAAAGTGACTAATTATAGTTAGTGGGGGTCAAAGTGGTGGTGCATTCATTTATATTTTGAATAGTGGATAGCACAATGTCTAATTATATATTAATGGTGGGTGCACGTCTATATTCAGCGGCGCAGTGTGGGGGATTCTTTTTTCAGGAAACAAATGTGTGTATATATATATATATACAGTGGTGGGCAAAAGTTTTGGCACCCCTGCAATTCTGTCAGATAATACTCAGTTTCTTCCTGAAAATGATTGCAATCACAAATTCTTTGGTATTATTATCTTCATTTAATTTGCTTGCAAGGAAAAAACACAAAAGAGAATGAAGCAAAAATCAAATCATTGATCATTTCACACAAAACTCCAAAAATGGGCCAGACAAAAGTATTGGCACCCTCAGCCTAATACTTGGTTGCAGAACCATTAGCCAAAATAACTGCGAACAACCGCTTCCGGTAACCATCAATGAGTTTCTTACAATGCACTGCTGGAATTGTAGACCATTCTTCTTTGGCAAACTGCTCCAGGTCCCTGATATTTGAAGGGTGCCTTCTCCAAACTGCCATTTTGAGATCTCTCCACAGGTGTTCTATGGGATTCAGGTCTGGACTCATTGCTGGCCACCTTAGAAGTCTCCAGTGCTTTCTCTCAAACCATTTTATAGTGCTTTTGGAAGTGTGTTTTGGGTCATTGTCCTGCTGGAAGACCCATGACCTCTGAGGGAGACCCAGCTTTCTCACACTGGGCCCTACATTATGCTGCAAAATTTGTTGGTAGTCTTTAGACTTCATAATGCCATGCACACGGTCAAGCAGTCCCGTGCCAGAGGCAGCAAAGCAACCCCAAAACATCAGGGAACCTCTGCCATGTTTGACTGTAGGGACCGTGTTCTTTTCTTTGAATGCCTCTTTTTTTTTCCTGTACACTCTATGTTGATGCTTTTTCCCAAAAAGCTCTACTTTTGTCTCATCTGACCAGAGAACATTCTTCCAAAACGTTTTAGGCTTTCTCAGGTAAGTTTTGGCAAACTCCAGCCTGCCTTTTTTATGTCTCGGGGAAAGAAGTGGGGTCTTCCTGGGTATCCTACCATACAGTCCCTTTTCATTCAGATGCCGACGGATAGTACGAGTTGACACTGTTGTACCCTCGGACTGCAGGGCAGCTTGAACTTGTTTGGATGTTAGTTGAGGTTCTTTATCCACCATCCGCACAATCTTGCGTTGAAATCTCTCGTCAATTTTTCTTTTCCGTCCACATCTAGGGCGGTTAGCCACAGTGCCATGGGCTTTAAACTTCTTGATGACACTGCGCACGGAAGACACAGGAACATTCAGGTCTTTGGAGATGGACTTGTAGCCTTGAGATTGCTCATGCTTCCTCACAATTTGGTTTCTCAAGTCCTCAGACAGTTCTTTGGTCTTCTTTCTTTTCTCCATGCTCAATGTGGTACACACAAGGACACAGGACAGAGGTTGAGTCAACTTTAATCCATGTTAACTGGCTGCAAGTGTGATTTAGTTATTGCCAACACCTGTTAGGTGCCACAGGTAAGTTACAGGTGCTGTTAATTACACGAATTAGAGAAGCATCACATGATTTTTCAAACAGTGCCAATACTTTTGTCCACCCCTTTTTTAGGGTTGGTGTGGAATTGTATCCAATTTGGCTTTAGGACAATTCTTTTTGTGTTTTTTCATTGAATACAAATTAAATGAAGATAATAATACCAAAAAATTTGTGATTGCAATCATTTTCAGGAAGAAACTGAGTATTATCTGACAGAATTGCAGGGGTGCCAATACTTTTGGCCACCACTGTATACTGTATATATATATATATACAACCCCTGGCAAAAATTATGGAATCACCGGGCTCGGAGGATATTCAGTTATTTAATGTTGTTGAAAAAAAGCAGATCACAGACATAGCACAAAACTAATGTAATTTCAAATGGCAACTTTAGGGCTTTAAGAAACACTAAAAGAAATCAAGATTAAAAATGTGGTACTCAGTAAGGGTATTTTTTTTCAGACCAAGCAGAGGGAAAAAAATTACAGAATCACTCAATTCTGAGAAAAAAATTATGGAATCATGAAAAACAAACACACAAAAGAACACTCCAATACATCACTAGTATTTTGTTGCACCACCTCTGGCTTTAATAACAGCTTGCAGTCTCTGAGGCATGGACTTAATGAGTGACAAACAGTACTCTTCATCAATCTGGCTCCAACTTTCTCTGATTGCTGTTGCCAGATCAACTTTGCAGGTTGGAGCCTTGTCATGGACCATTTTCTTCAACTTCCACCAAAGATTTTCAATTGGATTGAGATCCGGACTATTTGCAGGCCATGACATTGACCTTATGTGTCTTCTTTCAAGGAATGTTTTCACAGTTTCTGCTCTATGGCAGGATGCGTTATCATCTTGAAAAATTATGTCATCATCCCCAAACATCCTTTTAATTGATGGGATAAGAAAACCGTCCAAAATATCAATGTAAACTTGGGCATTTATTGAAGATGTAATGACAGCCATCTCCCCAGTGCCTTTACATGACATGCAGCCCCATATCATCAATGACTGTGGAAATTTGCATGTTCTCTTCATGCAGTCATCTTTATAAATCTCATTGGAACGGCACCAAACAAAAGTTCCAGCATCATCACATTGCCCAATGCAGATTCGCGATTCATCACTGAATATGACTTTCATCCAGTCATCCACAGTCCACAATTGCTTTCCCTTAGCCCATTGTAACCTTGTTTTTTTTCTGTTTAGGTGTTAATGATGGCTTATGTTCAGCTTTTCTGTATGTAAATCCCATTTCCTTTAGGTGGTTTCTTACAGTTCGGTCACAGACATTGACTCCAGTTTCCTCCCATTCGTTCCTCATTTGTTTTGTTGTGCATTTCCTGTTTTGGAGACATATTGCTTTAAGTTTCTGGTCTTGACGCTTTGATGTCTTCCTTGGTCTACCAGTATGTTTGCCTTTAACAACCTTCCCATGTTGTTTGTATTTGGTCCAGATTTTAGACACAGCTGTGAACAACCAACATCTTTTGCAACATTGCATGATGATTTACCTTCTTTTAAGAGTTTGATAATCCTCTCCTTTGTTTCAATTGACATCTCTCGTGTTGGAGCCATGATTCATGTCAGTCCACTGATAACTCCTTTTTAGATGCAGACTAACGAGCAGATCTAATATGATGCAGGTGTTAGTTTTGGTAATGAAAATTTACAGGGTGATTCCATATTTTTTTCCTCAGAATTGAGTGATTCCATAATTTTTTCCCTCTACTTGGTCTGAAAAAATTACCCTTACTGAGTACCACATTTATATTCTTGATTTCTTTTAGTGTTTCTTAAAACCCTAAAGTTGCCATTTGAAATGACTTTAGTTTTGTGCCATGTCTGTGATCTGCTTTTTTTCATTAACATTAAACAACTGAATGAACATCCTCCGAGCCCGGTGATTCCATCATTTTCGCCAGGGGTTGTGTATATATACGGGACATACATATGTAACGTTTTTATTTTCAGGGGCGCGGTGAACAGTGCGGCAAACTCTGCAGTGTCCACATCATGGCTTTAGGACATCGACAAGAAGGTTTGACAAGATGGAGAAGAAACAAAGAAAATAGCTGTAATCAGACAAGATGTCAGTGGTAAGTTAAATATTTATTCTCTATCTGCACCTTACAAAGGTTTAGACGGGTGATCAGTGGCAATAAGTGAACACTGATTGGTAACCATGATCATTGTTGTCGGCAGTGTGAGTTCTGTTTACAGAAGACGATGATCTTTTGTGCTTCACAAAAAGTCATTTCACCTGATAAAAGAACGCTTCTTCACTGATTATCTTTCAGTGTAAATGCTGTTTTATTTGCAGAGATTATTGGAATAATAATTTTGCTTTCAAATGAAACTCCCTTTTTATGTAAAGCACCGTTGCTTAGTATATAGGGTCTTCCCTTGTTATGTTCAGTGCGGTATATAAGGGACAAAATGTACCCATCTTCCATAGCATCCCCTCTTGTTATGTATAGCCCCGTCCCTTATTACATAGCATCCCCTCTGGTTATGTATAGCCCCATTCCTTATTACATAGCATCCCCTCTTGTTATGTATAGTCCCATCCGATATTACATAGCATCCCCTCTTGTTATGCATAGCCCCGTCCCTTATTACATGATATCCTCTATTGTTATGTTTAGTGCTGTACGTAAGGGAGAAAAATTGGCGTCTACAGATGTGCACCAGAGCACCAGTGAATTCATCACGTGACCTGTCTCATGACCTCCAAATAATATCATGTGGCATGTCAGGTGATACGTTGGGTACTGGGAGACCCATTCATCCTAAACTGCTCGGATACCCTTAATTCGCCCCTGATGTGAATTGTGATGTGCGTTAAAGATGTTAGTAACGTTGATAATGTGTGTAGTTTGACAGTAGGGATAAAGAGAGGTCATGTTACTATGTGTAGTGATCCGTGTTGTTGGTGATGAGGCTGTATTCTGCCCAGCAACAGATAGATAACAGGGACAGTTAGAGTTAACTTTGGGACTAGCTTAGAGTACGAATGGCAAAGCTGAAGGGACAGAGAAAGTGTTTCCTGTTGGGAGTGAGATAGGGCCAGGCTTGCATAGAAATACCATCTAAGGTTCAATGTAAGCAGTGCAGCATTCTAGGGTGCCCCTAAAATGAGAAGAGACCAAAGGAAAGAGATAACGAGATCCAGAGAAGAAGTGGCTGAGAGACAGAGTGATTTACTGAAGATGGGGAGAAGGACGCCTAGCCACAAGCCCTGAGTTTACAATTCTAGGAGGTAATGGGCCTAGACAGGACTAAGTACATGAGACGAGTAGAATTCCTTGGGCAGGAGTTACAGAGCATCAGAATTAGAAAAGATATGTATTGGCTATAATGGCACCATAGTTCCCCTGAGAGGAAAGTAGACGCAGAACCATGGGTCGAATAAAGGACTCTTGCTAAACAGGACTATAGTGTCGAGCTGGGTTGTGGTGAAGTAGTGAGAAACAGTGAAAAGAAAGGACAAGTAGGGAGGGAAAGGTGAAGATAGAGAACAGAAGGAAGGAAACTGTATGGAAAATGCTTCAAGTTGTAACGGAAATGTTCATAAGACTGTGTGCCCGGTATCTATTGTATATATTCCCTACCAAGTTCCCATTCAGTAAAAAGTTTATTTTTGCCTGGTGGTCTCTCTTTATCCAACTCCAGACTACCGAGAGTTAATCAAGTCTCCTTTTGTTTAGGAATTAAAGGACAGGTCCCCACAAAGTGTCCCTTTTTCCCACAAAAAAAACAAACAAACGCCTTTTTTCTTGTGAATCTCCGTGGAGATGTATAATGTAGAGACACCCCCTAAATGCATGGGTTCCTGCATCTCCCCCCAGTACTGGTGCACCCCAGATCGCTCACCTGGCAGAGGTACACAACCCCGGCAAGAAGGCCCCGAAGAAGGTGGTCGCAGTCGTCTATCCCGAAGGCATCTATCATGACGTGTGGCCAAAGACATGGCAGCCTTCAAGGACTGAGGAGTTTCATATACAGCCAAGGCATCTTTCAACCTTTCAGTAAGCCCCTCACAAAATTGACTTTTAAAGGCTGAGTCATTCCATTTGGAATCCATTTGTTTCCACTGACCGAATCCCCTGCTGAAGGTGATGTAGCCTAGACTCAGCCAAGGCGACTCTGTCAGGGTCATCATTGATGAGTGCCAGAGTTCCGAAAAACCCCTCCACAGATTGGAGATGAACCGAGTCCTGCAGTAACGAAAACGCCCATGACTGAGGATCGCCCTGCAATAGAGAGATCACAATACTAACCCATTGCTCATTACCGGAGGAGTAGGGACAAAGTTTAAAATACAATTTGCATGCCTCCTTAAACACAAAAAACTTGTCCCTACCTCCTGAAAACCTGTCCGGAAGGGCAACCTTGCGTTCAAACTGGACAGGCCTACCTGCAGAGACCTCCATATTGGCGACCTGTAACAGCTGCTGCTGCTGCTGAACCTCACAGCGGAGGTCATTCACCTCCAGAGACAGACAGCGGAACTGCTCTGTGAGCTCTGCGACTGAACCCATACCAAAGGTAGAAAGGAAAAAATAAAAAGGTGCACACTAGTGATGAGCGAGCAAACTCGCTACTGCTCGGTGCTCGCCCGAGCATCTCACTGCTCGAGATACTCGGCGCTCATTGAGTATTTTCGGGTTGCTGGGGCGGGAACTCGGGTCCCCTCCCTGCATGTTTGGCTCTCTTTAGAGAGCCAATGAACATGCAGGGATTGTCTGCCATTCACTGTAATGCCGTAGCCATGTTGGTTGTGGGCATTACAGTGATTGGCTGGCCGCACAGCGTCATCAGGTCTATATCAGACCTGGTGCCGCCATGCTCGTCACAGTCACTCCGGATCAGACAGTGTAGGGAGAGCTGCTGCTGCGTCAGGGACAGATTTGATTGTGTATTAGGCAGTGTAGGGAGAAAAACCGTACATTACACATATCCATCTTAACAAACAGTCCTTCTGAGGACTAATCCATCTGCACAGATATCAGGCAGGCAGGGTGTATAGGCAGGCAGTGTGTATAGCAGACTGCAGTGCATATAGCGCAAGAGGCTCCATTCCAATTCTGCCTTCTGCTACTGTTAGATATTTCTATACAAAGGCCCAGGTCTCAGGGGCCAGGAATACTTTTCTTTGGATCTTAATCCTCATTATTTGCTTAAAAAGCAATCCAGAGAGCACCATTTTTTCTGCTCCATTTGCTTGTTGGCACTGCAGAATACAGCCAGGTCCTTTCCATATTAGAACGCTAGAAATCCAGCTATTTAAAACCGTGTTTTCTCCATCAAACGGATCACATATACGTTGTCAGAAAATACTGCCATTTCTGGCCTACATTAAAAATTTCCTTTAGTGTGTCAGTGAAGCAATTCACAGCAGTTTGTTGATCAAACTACTTACCTACAGGCCAGGTATTTAAAACTCTGTTTTCTCCGTCACACGGATCACATATACGTTTTCAGAAAATATTGCCATTTCTGGCCTCCATTAAAAATTTCTTTCAGTGTGTCAGTGAAGCAATTCACAGCTGTTTGCTGGTCAAACTACTTACCTACAGGCCAGGTATTTAAAACTCTGTTTTCTCCATCACACGGATCACATATAAGTTCGCTCCAAACTCAGTCATTTGTAGTGAGCGTGGAAGATACTGTCCTCCATTTAAAATGGGCAAGGCACTAGGCAAGGGACGGGGAAGTGGACGTGATGGTAATGGTGCATGCAGAGGCCGAGGACAAGGCCGTGGGCAAGCCGAAATTGTGCCACAACAAACACTCACATCTTCTCGTCTGACCTTCCTGTCCCAATTTCTAGGGGACCGCAGCACACCACTATTGAACCCAGAGCAGTGTCAAAAGGTTGTTGGTTGGATAGTGGATAATGCTTCCAGTCACTTAGCCACCACCACCACCACCCTGTCTTCCACACGGTCAAGTCTCAGTAGCCGTGTGTCTGGACCGCATATTCCTCATCCTGATCATCCTTCCTCCTACCTTGCCGAGTACCCAGAGACAACTGATCCCACACTTGGACACTCTGAAGAGCTGTTCACTTTTCCATTTATAGGTTCGGACCTCTTGCCCGGTCCACTTGAAGCGGGGCAAGAGGAGATCGCGTGTAGCGATGCCCAAATATTTGAGCAGCCACGGTCATACGAAGGCGACGGTGGGAAAGTGTCACAAGAGGTGGACGATGATGAGACACAATTGCCAGAAAGTCAGGAGGAGGACCTGGGTGCGGAAGTGGAAGACGAGGTGGTGGATGATATAGTAACTGACCCAACCTGGCAGGAGGACATGCAGAGCGAGGACAGCAGCACACAGGGGGAGGGAGGCAAAGCACCCCAACAGGCAGGAAGAAGCAGTTTGGTGGACGCAGACAGAAGGCAGGCAACCGTTCCCCGTAACACCAACACGAAGGAAGTTGCCAGTACAACTGTTAGGTCTTCCTGAGTCTGATTGTTTTTTAAAGACTCTGCTGATAACCCCAAAAAGGCCATTTGCACCACCTGCCAAGCTAGCATCACCAGGGTTGGCAAAACGACCAGCCTGACCACCACCAGCATGATCAGGCACATGGCAGCAAAGCACCCGACTTTGTGGGCCGAACCCCAGGGTCCAGGAACAGTGTCTGCGCGTGGCACCATTGCTTCTTCCGCTGTTGTGCATGCAAGCCAATCCCCTGTCCATGGTGCATGCGAAGACGCCTCCTGCCCTGCACCTGTCGTTGCACACTCTCAAGTAGCAGCATCAGGAAGCACGTCCATGTCCTTGTCCCAGCACAGCGTTCAGTTGTCCATACCCCAGTCCTTGGAACGCTAGCGCAAATATGCAGCCAACGCCCCACAGGGCACACTACTAAATTCTCACATTTCACGACTGCTTGCGCTCGAAATGTTGCCTTTTAAGCTAATGGAGACGGAAGCATTCCGTAACCTGATGGCAGCGGCCGTCCCTCGGTACTCGGTCCCCAGCCGCCACTATTTCTCCCCGTGTGCCGTCCCCGCATTACACAAAACATTAGCCGTGCTCTCTACAACGCAGTTACCGGTAAAGTCCACCTAACCACGGACACGTGGACAAGTGCTTGTGGGCAGGGACAGTACATCTCGCTGACGGCACACTGGGTTAGCACAGTGGAAGCCGGGACCCAGTTGGACCTTGGGACGGAACACGTCTTCCCGACACCAAGGATTGCGGGCCCTAGGTCAATCAGGGTTGCCCCCACGGTCTACAGCTCCTGCACCTCATCCTCCTCAGCCTCCTCCTCCTCTTCAGCCTCCATCTCCGAAATGACCACATCAGTCACAAGCTGTAAGCACTGCAGCACTGCCTCGGCCAAGCGGCAACAGGCTGTGCTGAAGCTTATATGCTTAGCTGAAAAAACGCACAATGCTGAAGAGTTGTGGACAGCTCTGAAAGAGCAGGTAGATCTGTGGCTCACACCGCTGAACCTACAGCCAGGCATGGTCGTGTGTGACAATGGCCGGAACCTGGTGGCGGCTCTGAGGCTAGGCGAGCTCACACACGTACCATGCCTTGCCCATGTGCTTAACCTCGTGGTTCGGCGGTTTCTCAAATCCTATCCAGAGCTACCGGATCTGCTTGTTAAAGTACGCCGCCTGTGTGCCCATTTTAGAAAGTCAGCTACAGTTTCCGCCGCCCTTGCCGTGCTTCAGCAGCGTTTGCAGCTTCCGACTCACAGACTGGTGTGTGATGTCCCCACGCGTTGGAACTCTACACTGCAGATGTTGGGAAGGATTTGGGAGCAGAAGAGGGCAGTTGTTGAGTACCAGCATCAACAAGGCCGTCGGTATTCAGTTCAGACTCCACACATAAGACCTCAGGAGTGGACATGGATGTCAGACATATGTATCATCCTCCAAAACATTGAGGACTCCACCAAGATGGTGAGCGGCGATGACGCCATAATTAGCGTCACCATCCCGCTTCTCTGTCTTCTGAAACGCTCTCTGCTCACAATCAAAGAGGATGCATTGCAGATGGAGCACGATGAGATGGAGCAAGGAACCATACAGGGTGATTACACACAGCCAAGCCTCATCTCATCCCAACGTGGATTGGGTGACAATGCGGAACAGGAGGAGGAGGAGGAGGAAGGACAGAAGCTAGTTTCATGCACTATAGACAGTACTATCTGCACAGCTGTCATACCGTCTGTTCAGCATGGATGGCTTGAGGACAGTGAGGAGGAGGAGGAGAGCATGGTCAGTCATCTTCTTGGTGAGGACACGGAAGTCTTGCCTGTTAGTAGTCGTGTTCTCAAAATTTGGGTGACGGTCATTACTGGTTGGTGACACTTCTAGACCCACGCTACAAGGAGAACATTCTATCTCTTATTCCTGAGGCGAACAGGTCTACAAAAATGGGGCTGTACCAGAAGGCCCTTGTTGCGGAACTATTAAAGAAATTCCCATCTGAAAACGCTGGCGGCAGAGGGCACACTTCGTTGGACAACCAAGGAGTACAGGCGAGAGAGACACAACTTCAATCCAGGGGAGGCAGGGGAACACAGGCAAAGTTCTGGGAGAGTTTTTGCAGACCCTCCCATCACACAGGCCCTGAGGCGCGGGGTAGTCTCACAAGGAGTGCAAAGTTTGGGAAGATGCTGAGGGAGTACCATGCCGACCGTACCAACGTCCTCCGTGATTCCGCTGTGCCTTATAATTATTGGGTATCCAAGCTGGATACGTGGAATGAACTGGCTCTCTATGCCTTGGAGGTCCTGGCCTGCCCTAATGCCAGCGTTTTATCAGAGCGGGTTTTTAGTGCCGCTGGTGGAATTATAACTGATAAGCGCATCCGCCTGTCAACTGAAAATGCTGACAGGCTGACTCTTATAAAAATGAACAAGGGCTGGATTAGGCCAGACTTCTCAACTCCACCGAATGATAGCAGCATAACAAACTCAAATCCAGTGTCTTTTCTTGGGAGGTGTATTCCCATGCACCTCTTCACACCCACACATGGGTATACGCTTCCTGATTTTGGCTATTTGCTCTTGTCCTCCTCCTTCTCCTCATCCTCCACCACCATATCACCAGGGTGACCGTGGTCCGTGATGCAACACCCACATAATTTTTTTTAAACGGTGTTTATGATGCCAGTAAAAAAAATTTTTTATACAGTATGTTCATGTATACCCCCCAGGGGTAAATGTTTGTCAGCCCATACACTTAGTGCATGGGCATTACAAGTATAGGAGGCCCACTCCTTTCTAATGGGAACATTTTTTATGAGGCCCTCCTCCATGTCTCTTCCAAGGGTCATTGAAGTGCCTCCAAATTTTTGGCAGCCCTTGCATTCACTGCATAGGCCAACACTATGGGAGACTCTCTCCTTTCTAATGGGAACATGTTGTACTTGTTACTGTGGCCCTGCTCTGTGTGTCTTTAAATTCTTAGTGGGGTTTTTCGTAAAATTGGTCAGCCGTTGGACTCACTGCATACCCTATAACTGTATAGCAGACCCTCTCCTTTCTAATGGGAATTTGTCGTTACTGTGGCCCTGCTCTATGTGTCTTTAATTTCTTAGTGGGGTTTTTCCTAAAATTGGTCAGCCGTTGGACTCACTGCATACCCTATAACTGTATAGCAGACCCTCTCCTTTCTATTGGGAATATGTCTTACCTTGTTACTGTGGCCCAGCTATATGTGTCTTTAAATTCTTTGTGGGGTTTTTCCCAAATTTTGGCAGCCCTTGCAGTCACAGCATGGGCATTACCACTATAGGAGACCCGCTCCTTTATAATGGGAACATTTTTTTTACTGAGACCCTCCTCTATGTCTCTTCAAAGGGGTATTGGGTTGCGTCCAAATTTTTGGCAGCCCTTGCAGTCACTGGATACGCAATAACAGTATAGGAGACCCACTTGTTGGCTCTCTAACAATAGCGAGGGCCGACTGGTGGCCTTTTATGAATAGTAAGGGCCGTCTGATGGCCCTATAAAAATAGGATTTATGACTTTCAGAGTCCCTCCATCATAAATAAAACAGGATGTGTCTGGTGATGTGTCACACACCACATTGCCAGATAAGGTTGTAAAATGTTAAAATGACATTTCCCGATGAATGCATTTGTCTTAAAAAATAACGTAAAAAAAACAAAACAATAGGATCTTTCTTTAGTATAAAAAACAGTGCCACCAATTTAACCTCAATGTAATCACATTGTTCAGCTCATGCACCTCCTCCTCCATCTCTGAAATGACTACATCAATCACAAGCTGACAGCACTGCAGCTGCCTTGGCCAAGCGGCAACAGGCTGTGCTGAAGATAACATGCTTAATGCTTAATTGACAAACCGCCCAGCGCTGCAGAGTTGTTGAAAGCTGTAACACAGCAGCCTGATCTGTGTCTCTCACCACTGAACATACAGCCAGGCATGGTCTTGTGTGACAATGGGCGGAACCTGGTGACGGAGAAATGACAGCCGGGGTAGATACGGTTTCCCTCTATGCCAGTCCTTTCACCGAGCTAAAGAATATGGCTGTGGTGAAATACAACTCCCACTGAGAAGCTGTTTAAGATTAAAAAACATTGTGCCCACCAGAGGATTTGATTCGGAGGGGTAACCTTTCTCACCCGCTCAAGAGCCCCATAGCAGCTGCAAAGTTAGCGCTATCATGAACTCTCCTGAGCCAAGGCACACCAGAGGATTCTCTGGTGGGACCATTCAACCCTGCCGAGAAGCAGTCCTTGCTAGGAAAAGTGTGTGGGACGGTTCCCGGACACTCTATTTTTACTGAGGAGGAAACACACGCAAACACGGGGAGAACATACAAAGTCCTTGCAGATGTTGTCCTTGCTGGGATTTGAACCCAGGATCCTAGCGCTGCAAGGCTTCAGTGCTAACCACTGATCCAATGTGCTGCCGTTCACCCTCTAATATCTAACAGGCTGGAGAAATTTGCACCTACTGCCACTCTATCTTGAGCTCCTTTGTGAGAAAATTTATTTGGGCAGCCACTCAGTCTACCAAATAAAATTCCTGAGAAGGAAATTGGGGATGACTTCGCTACTGGTGCTGGGGGCAGTGCTAATACCATGGCGGTGTACCATAGTTTGCTGAAAATATTCCAGGCTGGTAGGAGGCAAGCAAATTCCCACAGAAAAGTACCATTGTAGTGCCGGCGTCCCTGCCCTCTGCTAGGCAGGGACGCTGTTCCCCTCACCGCTCTGCTCCGTGCCCGGCGTCCCTCTCCCGCTCTGCTGGCAGCGCGCGCTCCTTCCCGGCACTGTGCTTAGGGCGCGCGCGCGCGCGCCCTCCCTCCCTCTTAAAGGGGCCGCGCGCACCGTCCTAAGGAGTCCCCGGCCAATGGCCGGAGGACTTTACCATATATAAGGCACCTCCTCCAAAATGGAGGTGCCCGAGCAATGTTGTTGCACCGTTCTACTCTGCTTCAGCCCTCAGGTCCCGTTGCCAGTTACCTGCCAGTTACCTGCCAGATTCCTGCTAGCTTGCTGTCCTAATCCTGCCTGATTTCCTGTTACCTGCCTGCCTACCTGAGGTCCGACGGTCTGCCTTACAACTCCGGTCAGTCTGTCTAAGGACCAACTTGCCCGCTCACCTGGGAGCGCACATCAGCTACCTGCCTGCTTGCCTGAGGTCCGACGGTCTGCCTTACAACTCCGGTCAGTCTGTCTATGGACCAGCTTGCCCGCTCACCTGGGAGCGCTTCTCCGCTACCTGCCTGCTTGCCTGCCCGGAGGCTCCGCTGTCACGTGCTGTGACCACCAGCTATTCCAGACTCTTGCCCGCTCACCTGGGAGCGCTTCTCCACTACCTGCCTGCTTGCCTGCCCGGGGGTTCCGCTGTCACGTGCTGGGACCACCAGCTATTCCAGAGACTCTTGCCCGCTCACCTGGGAGCGCTTCTCCGCTACCTGCCTGCTTGCCTACCTGGAGGCTCCGCCGTCACGTGCTGTGACCACCTGCTATTCCAGAGACTCTCGCTTGCTCACCTGGGAGCACACATCCTCCATCTGCCTTGCTAGCCTACCTGGAGGTTCAGCCATCACAGGTCATACCTACCCTTTACCTAGAGACTGCCCCGGTCACTTGCCGTGACCTCCAGCCCGTTCTTCCAGAGACTGCCCCGGTCACTTGCCGTGACCTCCTGCCCGTACACCCAGAGACTGTCCCGGTCACCTGCTGTGACTGCCTGCCTGGTCGCCACCCGCTCCCTTACAAGGACCGCTCCCTTGTATAGTAGCCCAGAGGTTCCGCCTCCCAGACCCGTTACAACCATCAGTAATGTTTAGGCCACATTTCAAGTGCAAGCAGCTTTAGAGGACTTCCTGGGAGAAATTACACGCAGGGTAGATATGGTTTCCCTCTATGCCAGTCCTTTCACCAAGCTAAATACAACTCTCAGCAAAAAAAGTTGTGGACTGGCTCCATACCGTCTCTGGCCACATTCACCTGGCCACATTCACCTGTCCACGTGTTTGTGGTTAGGCAGTCCTTCCCAGTAAGTGCACTGGGGAGGGCACTGGTAATGTTGTGGGACCCGTGCTTGTGGAAGGCGGAGGCGATACCGGGAAATTTAGTGGCGGCTGGGGACTGAGTATGGACACCCGGCCGCCGGCGGCATGAGGTTATGAAAAGCTTCCGCCTCCACGAGCCTAAAAGGCCACATTTCAATTGCAAGCAGCTGTCAAAAATTTGGCAGTATAGTATTACAGCCTGTGTGTGGGTGGGTGGCTGCCTGCATACTTGCGCTTGCATTCCAAGGAACGGGGTAGGGACAACTGAACGCTGCAGTAGGACTAGGACGTGGACGGTGATTGTTGCAAGTCTGCAACGACAGGTGCATGGCGAGAGGCATCTTCGCATGCGCCAAGGATTACTTATGATGGGCACACTTTTAGGCAGTGACCTGCGAGTCAGAGAAGTACCAGAGGTCTTCCCCATGCTGTTCCCATGTCTTTTCAGCACTGTATGCATGTGTCTGATGATGTGTCACACACCACATGGCCAGATAAGGTTGTAAAATGTTAAAATGACATTTCCTGGGGAATGCATTTGTCTTTGTTGAAAGCAATGCAAAAGTGCAAAAACGCATCAAAAACGCTACGTGTGAACAAAGCCCAAGTTGTGGAGGAGTATTTTTGTTTTTGGTTATTTATTTTGCCTTATATACAAGTCATTACCCTGGAAAGCATGTTCCTTAACATATTTCCCAGGAAAATCCCTTTTGGTTTCTTTTTTGTATGTTTTATTGTGAGTCCGTAAAAGTGGCGTAATACTCTGACCACGTTGCTGACAGCAGTGATCTGGGAGTCAGAGATGCTTCCAGGGGTCTTCCCCATGCTGTTCCCATGTAATTTGAGCACTGTTCCCATCAATTTGGGCAATTTTTAGGCCCTCTGCAGACCGCCGGGGGGAGCCACCTGAAAAATGCTCAAGTTTCCCATAGACTTATATTGGGCTCGTTGCTCGGGTCGAGCACCCGAGTATTCCAATTTGCTCAACCCGAGCAACGAGTACCCGAGCATTTTAGTGCTCGCTCATCACTAGTGCACACCCAAAAACACAAAGAGAAACACAAAACAAAATGTCAGTTCCCTTTTTCTTCCATTTTCAAAACGTGCTCTGCCGGCCATAATGTCACACCAGGTGTGGGGGAGACGGAAGAAGGATGGTTGCCCATGATTAAAAACCTTCTTTAATTTGGACCGCCAGGTGCTATGCCTGGTTTTATAATCCATGGTGTTTGTGGGGAAGATCTGTGAAAAGACACAGCAAATTCATACATTTAATACATGCATGGCATCTTTTTGTATTAATCACTATATATACTCTATTAAAATGCCCAGAGTTCCACATGGATATATATAAAATGGTTCCATATACATAAATAGTCATATCATATAGAAGAATAAATGTACCGTAGAACCAACCCTATTTTATAGTGACACATAATACCCAGAGATAAATTTCTTGTAAACCATTAGTCTTTATTGAAAAAAAAGGAATTAAAAACACACATTTAAAAAATGGGAACAACCACCAGGTGGCAACATAACCCACATCGACCTTTCTAACCCAGGTCAATTACAAATATTATTAGCTATTTTTGTAGATACACAAGACTCTATATCAAAAGTTCCCCCACCTCAAATTAGAAGGGATGAAATACTCCAGTACAATAGTCACCCCATACCACGGAGGGATTTTATAACAAAACACAGTTACCTGATGTGGGTTAGAGGGCGTCTCACACACACACTACCCTATGTACGTTTCGGCTCACTTAGCTGTAATAATTATAATGGATACCACAGGAGTCTTTTTGCGTGGAACAAAGATACAACAGAACACAACTTATAGGTGTCAAAGTGTATATTATAAACACACGGTGTTTTAAACAAGTGCAGACGAAAACACAAAGTCCATAAACACTCAGGGGAAAATGCAATTAGCAGAGCAGTTTGTAAAGCACTGTTCACACTAGAGGATGCTAGAAAACAAGGAAGTATTTATCAAGTCCAATCAATATATATTATATAATCCAGGGAGGCCTGGGTAGGAAGTCCCAGATAATGCAGCACAGTCTCGTGCTCTAAATGTAACCAGCAAAGCAATCTGTAAAGCACAATTCACACTAGAGGATGCTAGAAAACAAGGAAGTCCTTATCAAGTCCATGCAAGGAAGTCCATACAATATTTAGATAATCCAGGGAGGCCTGGGTAGGAAGTCCCTGATAGTGCAGCACAGTCCCATGCTCTGCAGCTATCTAAAGCAGGTGAGTCAGAGAAGAAACCAGCTTACTTGTTAGCAGAATGCAGGTGAAGGCTGAGGCTCAGAGGTAGCAGCAGGAGCAGCCAGGAGAAGGAGGAATACTGGTAACAACTGAATGCAGCAGAGTCTCTGAGAGCAGGTAACAGAAGATCCAAAGAAGTCTGCAGGGCCGAGCAGGAAACTAGGAAACCACCTGGAGCAGATCACAGGCAGAATACTCTAGCACTGATTAGAGGCTGGGGTGGAGTTATAAAGCAGGAAGACAAGGGGCACATGAGACAAAAGACACCATCTTGAAAGAGGGCAAAAAGGGCCAAAATGTAATTAAAAATATTTGCAGTCCTGACATTAGCCTTCTTTCAAGGTATGGCCACCCTTTGGACTAGACCTCATTAAATGGTGCACTGTCACCAATCAAAACAGACACACACAGCGGGGAAGGGGAGAAGTGTTGCTGGAAGGAGGAGGGAGGGGACAGGGAAAACAAAAAAGCAAAAGTTGAATAGTCATAGTCCAAAGGGGATAGAACACCAAGCAGAGGGGGAGGCACCCACTCCAACTAGTATCACACGTCCCCACCCACACATACTCCCGCTCCATTCATCTACGACAGACACATTCTTCCTGTAATTTCACCCTTATGCCTGCTGGGGGGGAGGAAAGAAGAAATTGGGGAGGGGGAAAAGAATAATAGGATCTCCCCTTCATATATGCCTACTGTCCATAGTGGTGCACGGCAACCCATTTGCCCAGAGGGGCGCATCCAAAGGTCGCGTCAAGTGGGGAGGTCCGATGATGCGGCCCTGACAGACCCCGCTCGATGGGGTGTGATCCGGACAGCGTCACCAAGCATCGCCAATAGAGACACCCTTTGGATGCATGCATCGGAGCGACAGGAGACGCGCGTGCAGGGCACCAGCTTCAAGCGCACCACAGGTGTCAGCATGCCCCAGACCAGTATGCATCCCAGGTATGCTGTAAGAGCCAAGGTGCACACACACAACTCACTACTACGTATGAGTAGCCGCCTCCAGTAGGTGATTGAGGGTGGAGAGGATGGCGTTCCACCTCTCTGACAACTCCTGATGTTTTATATGTGTGAAAATGTACTGTGTTTTATTATCATCCTCCTGTTAGGCTGCAGTCCCTACTAGTCAGGTGCGACAAGGGTTAACTGTAGGGCCAGCCCAGGATTGCGGAGGAGCAATGGGGATCTATGAGTTAGTTTCAGTTTCTGTAGTCAGTTAGGAAAGAGAAAAAAAAAAAGAATTAGGACACCCTCAGAAAAGGTGATATTCACCGTGTGTGTGTGAGCCATGAGAGCAGGAAGCTCAAGAAACACCAAAGAGTGGCAGTTGTCTTCTGTCAGCAGATGAGTCTGGGAAATATTCAGCCAGTAGCTTTTGGGAAATCCCTAGGGGATTCTGGGGAACGTACTAGTGTCGGCCAGGTCTTGGAAGCTGGAGTCAGGGAGACAGACTGAACAAAGCTGGGGACACGCTGAATAAGGTGACAGCAAGTGGTGCACCGTTACTCGATTACCAAGAAGTGGACCTGAGGATAGTGGCCATAGGAACAAGCACAGCTTAAAGTGGCACTAACCTGGTAAAGAATAGAGGTTCCCGACTGGAACATGACAATGTTATCTCCGGTTACTCTCTGGGCGCAAGCCTGATTGCTAGTAAAAAGAAATTAGTTGTATTGTACTGGTCTGGTCTCCTTGTCATGGGATCTCAGGGAGCTGATGCCAAACTCTGCATGGCCGACCAGATCTGGGAGGTGTTCTTAACTGAAACATTACTGCACACACACACTGAAACTGGACCCCGCTTTTCTGTAGCGTACATACCCAAAAATAAGGCACGTCAGAGCGCATATTCGTTCGGCCGGCAACAGTATAGTCTAAGACCCTGTCAGCGCATATGTCCGGTGTGCGGTTCATCTTCTGCCTCTACAGGCAGACGAGGCTGATGTGACCAATTCGGTCACAGGTATAGCACCGGCAAGAGTCAGATGCAGGCCGGATGCTTAAAGATGGGGCCAGACTTCCTGAAGATCTCCTGGCAGGGGCACTGGGGGTGGTTGTTGGCTTACCCTCTTTCCAGTTGGCGATGGCTGACTTCCGCACCTCAGGTGTATGGTTGGCCTCTGCGATCTGTGCAACCTTGGCAGCCTCCTTTGGAGATTTTCCATGGAGCCCTGGGGTGAAGTATCGGGCCCACTGGTCTGTGGGGAGATGGTACTGTCTGCAGGCCTTTTCAAACTCCCGCAGAAATATGTCCAAGTCGCCATCCTTGTCCATTACAGGAAAATACTCAGGATGAGGTTTAAAGTGGTTGGCATTGGTGGACTCACAGCTCGATGGGGTGGATCTCTGCATCTGGATTTGGGCTAACTCCAGCTGGTACTGATATTCGGCTTGGGCCTGTTGCTCTTGCTCTGGACTTTCAGCCTCTCGGTCAGCTTGAGCCTGTTGCTCTACTCGCTCTTGGAATTCCAGAATCAGTTTCAGACGTCGCTCACGATCGTCTGCATCCAGTTGCTGCAATGCCATCTGCTGGTGGGGGACCACGCTACCCTCGTTGCGAGTGTGGCTGGCATTCACAGGTGGGACTTCTGCAGCAGTGCCGTCTACATCACTGCCCCAATTGTCAAGATAATCACACAGCCTGGGAGGTCACGCAGATCCACCCGCTGTGATTTTTCTGTCATAAACAGTTCTCTGCTTCCCTCTATTGTCCTGACAATTATGCGATTGACCGATGATTAAGGAGTCTGCAGGCTGTGATAGGCCAGTTATTGGGAAGCTAATAGTAAGCGTATGATATATACACCTCCGATTCCAACTCATGGAATATATGTATACACCCCCGGTATGGTCACTGCTAACTGCACAATAACCCAAGGCTGATTATTAGCTGCCACCACCAGTCATTTTTACAGGCTGACTGGATGCCTGACAGGTAGCATATGGCTTCGAAGCACGGTTTACAGAACAAAAGGAACAGAACTATTACATTTTGTATTTAATCCAGAATGATAGGCAGTGTTTATAAAAAATGTACAAACAATTTTACAAAGGGACAAAACAATGCAGCATATACAATTATATAAAATAAAACAGGATTAACAAAATAACTTACTACGCCAATCAAAAAGATGATTCAGCTAGTGAAGGAGAGCACTTTGATTGGAGACCTTCAGTGAATGGGATTCATGCATACACCATTGTGCATCTCTCTACAGGAACACAGATCAGAATTCAGCTTGACCTTTTATCAGCACCTGAGTTACACTCACACACCCCCCTTGATGACTACAAGTGGGCTCAGTTGTGGGATGTTCTCAGCCCTTCAGGATTTTATGAAATTACCAACTTATGACACATCTTCAATCCTGACAATTGCAGAAGTTCGCAGCCATATTTTTTATTGGAACTTTACCTTTCCCCAGAGACCAAACATAACATGGCTATTGTCAGCGATCTGGTCACTATGGATTTGGGGCTTATAGGCAGGTGTCACAGTTATGAAAAAATATGCATATTCTTCCCCTATTAGCCCTGAAGCTGAAAATGTATGTCTCATCACTATCGAATCAAAAAAGGTTCAATATTCATAACTCTCCTTTGGAGACATAAAGTCTGGAGTAAGAGTATAACATTTCGCCTGAAGAGAACAATGTATTTCCTGGGGACAAAAGACTCTTCCACCTCTCTATGTGTAAACACATGTCCCTATTGTTATCTGGCCTTCTGAAAAGACCTTTCCTGCCCAATTACCTGTCCATTCTAAATCTTAGTCTCCCTCACAAAAGACATCCTCTTTCAGTCACCTGGGGTTCAAAAGGTCTTTTAATTAGATTTGTCACTTCCCTATGTCCACTGTGCCATTTTAATTAGGATTCCTCACTACACCATATGTTAACTGTGTGGTATATTTGTAGCTCTCTTTCCTACTGCAATTCTGTGTGGAAGAGGAGGGGTTTCATCTTAATAATTTCTATGACACTATTATTTATAAGTATTACTTTAAAAATGCACTTGTTGCTGCTTTTATTGAGATATTTATGCATGTGTGTTATTTATTTATTTATTACTCTCTGTATGGACAAGTTTACTGAAAAAGTACTGGGGGATGCTATTTATTTGGGAGCGCTCTGTTTTGTTCAGCTTTCCAAAACTGAAGGGTAATCTTTAGTATATGCCATCAAAACTATATCTGTGGAGTCTGTTTGCACCTTGGCTGATCAAATGTTTGAAGAGACTGTGGCGCTCAGTGAGCATCACGCATAGTTAATGCTCACATTGGATGCAGGCTGGTATGTACTTTTCTAAGCAGGTATTACAGTGTTGTTCCTTTCACATCAATGAAACAACACTGTAATATCTTTGAAATCTATTATATAGTCAGCCAATAGTTGGACCCCCACTGATGTGATTTCGATGACCTATCCTAAGAATAAGCCATCAATTTTTAAAGGTTTGTTAACTCCTTTACATTTATGGCACAATTTGTTTGTAAGTATACATAGTAACATAGTAACGTAGGTTGAATAAAGACCTAGGTCCATCAAGTTCAACCTTTCTCCCCCAATTGTACTCCCTACACTAACACTACACTAACTTACTAACTTACTGGGACTAGGCCTCACAGTAGTATTATTATTACCATTTTTATTATTGCTGCTCTATTACAATTAAAAATGTACCCGTTTATAATTGTTTTAATTAGTTTTTATCTTTTGTATTACTTTTGTGATTCTAATAATGGTATTACTAAAATCTCTATGCCTAAATCTGTTGATCCAGAAGAAGGCAAAAACCCCAGTACACATTCAGCCAATTTGCATCACAGGGAAAAATTTCTTCTTGACCCCGAGAAAAGGCGATTGGTCCTAGAACCCTGGATCAAACCTAGTTATGTAATTACTATTACCGTACTAAATGTACTACTATAGGTGTAACATTTTGTCTAATTTAACTGTAACCCACAATGTTATGTGTATCGAGGAAGTCATCCAGCCCTTTTTTGAAATTTGTTATAGTGTCGGCCATTACTACCTCTTGCGGTAGAGCATTCCACAGTCTGACTGCTCTGACTGTAAAGAACCCTTTACTGTTTAGGTGCTGGAATCGCCTTTCTTCCATCCATAATGAGTGCCCCCTGGTCCTTAGTATGGACTTTGGAAGGAATAAGTCATGTGCTAGTCCTTTGTACTGACCAGTCATATATTTATACATGTAAATGAGATCTCCTCTGAGGCGTAGTTTTTCTAAGCTAAACAAACTCAACTTTTTCAACCTCTCATCATATGAGAGGCCTTCCATCCCTTGAAATAATCTAGTTGCCTGCCTTTGAACTGACTCTAACTTCTGAATATCCTTTTTAAAATGTGGAGCCCAAAATTGGATCCCATATTCTAGATGTGGCCTCACCAGTGATTTATAAAGGGGCAACAGTACGTTGGGATCGCGGGATTTAATTTATCTTTTTATACATCCTAAAATCTTGTTTGCTTTTGAGGCTGCTGCTTGACATTGAGTACTTCTGCTCAGCTTACTTGTAACCAGAATGCCCAAGTCCTTCTGTTTTGTAGTCCCGAGTATACTCCCATTTCATGTATATGCAGCAATAGGATTACTCCATCCTAGGTGCATTACTCTACATTTATCTACATTAAACCTCATTTGCCAAGTGTTTGCCCATTCAGTCATCTTATCCAGATCGTTCTGTAATATCGTAATGTCAAGATCAGATTTTAATATCCTACATAGTTTGGTGTCGTCAGCAAAAACTGACACTTTACTCTCAATCCCATCCCCAAGATCATTAATAAAAAGTTAAAAAGAATCTGTTCTAGCACAGATTCTTGTGGCACCCCACTGCTGACTATATCCCATTTAGGCTGCGTGCCCACGAAGCATTTTCCAAACGTTTATGCTGCGGAATTTACGCAGCGTAAACACTTGGGAAACGCTTGGTAATCCGTCCCCCATGGTCCCCAATGATAAGCCACAATGTCAATGCCCATGCTGCGGATTTTTCCGCAGCATTTATGCTGCGCTCAAAAATCCGCAGCATGTCCATTAATTTTGCGGACACGCAGCATAATCGCCCCCATTGACTTGCATTGGGCCGCGTGACATCCGCATCACTACATGTGCTCAAGCGGGTATCACACGGTTCAATGTGCGGATGATACCCAGGTCTGGAGGAGAGGAGACTCTCCTCCAGACCTGGGTACCATAGAAACTGAAAAAAAAATAATTTAAAATAAAAAATAAAGATTATACTTACCTTCCGATGTCCTCCCGGTGTTTTTTCCCCATTTGTCTGGTCTGCTCATGTGACCTGTCACATGACTCAATGACGTCACCGCAGGTCCTTCATACCACCGCGAGCAGTGCAAGAGACCGGACGCGGCGGAGAAAACAACGGGAGGACATCGGAAGGTGAGTATAATCTTTTTTTTTTATTTTTTACCATTCTTATTCTTTTTTTTTTAACTAACTTGGTCACACTACTATAAATCCATGCCAGTTGCATGGATTTATATAGTGTGAACTAGTTGTCAAGCACTTTTCCAAGTGATGCTAAAATCGCTTGGAAAAGCGCTTGATAACCCGCATGCAGAAATGCATGCAAAAACGCTTGACAAACGCTTCTACCTGGCGGGAAAAACACATGTAAAAACCGCATGCGTTTTTCATGCTAGGGAGAAGCGGAAAAAGTATGCAGCATTGCTGCATTGTGGGCACATAGCCTTAGAGATTGTACCATTTATGACATCTCTTTGTTTCCTATCATTTAGCCAATTCCATACCCATTTACAAATATTTCCCCCAAGTCCTTGCTTCTGTAGGTTCAGTATAAGTTATGTGGTACAGTATCAAATGACTTTGCAAAGTCCAGATAAATCACATCAGCCGCATTACCAACATCCAGATTTGCACTTACCTCCTCATAGAACCCCAACATGTTGATTAGACACAACCTATTTTTCATGAATCTGTGCTGATTATCATTTATTATAATATTCTCTGCGATATAACTCTGCAGGTCATCAATTATGATGCCCTCAAAAACTTTGCACACTACTGATGTCAGACTTACTGGACGGTAGTTACCTGGATCCACCTTTCTACCTTTCTTAAATATCCACCATATCCTCCACATCCACCATATCCTCCAATCCTGTGGCACTACCCCTGTTACATGAGAGTCTAAGAAAATGAGATTCAGCGGTTTGTCAATTACTGAGCTCAATTCCCTCAGTATCCGTGGAAGAATACCATCTGGGCCGGGGGATTGTCAATGTTTAATTTGCTCAGATGCAGGCGTACTTCTTTTTGTGCTAAACTAGCTATATCAGGTGGTGAACTTTGATTTTTGCCGTGTTGAAAGATCCCTGGAACAGATGGTTTGTTGGTGAACATGGAGGAAAAGTGCCTGTTTAATATCTCAGCCTTTTCTTTGTCCTCTATAATTATCTTGTTATTATCATCTTTTAACAGGTCGATACCATTTGATTTTTTCTTTTTAGCATTGATGCATGTATAAAATTTTTTGGCATTTATTTTAATATGGCTGGTGATTTGTTGCTCTGTAGATAATTTTGCTAGCTTGATTTCTATTTTTATGGAGTATAGCACACTATTGTTGGGGGCTTTTCCGTGTGCCATATTTTTGGAGGGCATTGTGTTTTTGGCACAGCATTTACAATATTAAAGACAACACTGCATTTTGCTTGCAGTTTCAAACTTTGTATTAATTGGGGCAGTAGTATTAAAAAGTATTCAAAATTCCTGGACGAATCATCAACAATCTTAAATACGCAGACAATACAACATTGATATCAACAAGTGTAGATGGAACGAAGGACTTATTTTGTAGTGTCAAGATGGAAAGCTCGAGCATGGGACATCTACTCAACACAAAGAAGACAAAGATATTGACTACTGCCAGGTATGACTAGGACACATTTGAGGTGGATGTCGACGAACTGGAAGTTGTAAAGGACTCCCACCTACTTGAATCAATAACTCAAGATGCAGATCCAGAATCTGTGCAGTCTTAACAGAGTCCTTATCCTGTCTTGCCAAGTTACTCTGAGCCCAGTTCGTGTCAGCGTACCTGACCCTTTATGGTCAGCAGCTGCAGTACTGGGGACTGCCTAAGAGTGGTACCTTGTGGCTACCTGTAGCTCAAGTCTCACTCCACCATCTGGTGCTCAAGTAAACACCAGGTAGCTGCTTAGCTATGCCCCTACTAGGTAAACCCAGCTCCGTGGCACTACGTTCGTCACCTGTGTGCTTGACACATGTCACTCGAAACAAGAATCATTAAGCTACAACTTGCCTACTTTGAACACATCACACAAAGAGAGAAATTACTGGAGAAGCACATCATGATCGGAAAAATAGAAGGAACCTTGGTGGATAATGGTGAAGAAGACCCTGGTGGACCTATCTAGGCTTGCACAAGATCAATCTTCCTATAGAGTGTTCATCCATCAAGTCACCATGGTTAGAGATCAAGCTGAAGGCTGTTAAATAATAGTGTTAAAAAGTTGTCCCATAAGCAACATTTATCACCTATCCACAGATCCAGCTACTGAGATCCATGAGAAATATACCATCAGTGGGGTCTGTCTAATGAGATTGCCATCGATCCCAAGAATGCGGGTCCCAAAGTATCTGTGAAAACAGAGAAGTAATATACATATGTGTAGGGGGGTGGAAGGGATGAAGAAGACATAGGATAACATGGGATTACATTATGTCCTTTGTAGTTTGTTATATTGATGTTGATGTGTGATTATTTGTGTGTGATAAAAAGGTTGTATTTTATCCCTAAGGTCGGTTTTGTGTCTCGGTTCTCCTCTAGGCTCTGTCTCAAGGCCATTCCTGGGAATGTGGGAAGTCTGTCAACTAGGGGAACCATACAGAACATAGGGATATAGTTTGCACTACACATGGAGCAGATACGTAACAGTTGTTATTAGCCCACAGTCTGTGAGGGGTTAGGCCAGTTTTTAAAGAAAAGGTTTTTCCGGGTTATTCAGTTCAAGTTTAAGGTGGAGTGTAGTCTAGTCAGTGAAGGAGAGTGTAGTGGAGAAGCAAAGCTAGACATCACAGAGGGAACAGGTTCTAGAAAGTGGATGCAGTAAAGTTTGAGGAATTCTATCAGTTCAAGTCTCCTAACAGTATGAGGGCAAATCCGAAGCTTAGTCTGGACACCGGGACAGTCATGGCCATGAGGCCCAGAAGAAGTACTGAGTGTTGTTATTTCTGTCTCCCCTGTGAGGAAGATGTTGGTCTGAAGAAGAGTCCCTAGGGTCAGCAGAAGCAGTTGGGCTAGGAATAGGTCAGGCAGAATGGAGGCGAGGACTGATGGGATATAGAACAAAGGGAACATCACTAGAAACTCTGTCTTAATCTGTATGCTGCAGCCATGTATAACCAAATTGAACAGTAAAGCTGAACCTGATAACCCGGACCCAAGTCTCGTGTCATGTCTGTAGCCAGAACCGGTCCCATGGATGGGGAGATAACAAGGACTCCTGTACAACAAGTAAATGAAGAACAAACTCTACAGCACAACACACTCCACTCAAATTCCTGTTTAGAAGAGGGGTTTCAGGGCAAAGAGAACTCAGTTCCGACCCACAGCAAACAAACCCTGTGTCCCCCTTCATATGCATCCATCACTCCTATAAATAGTGCATTAAGCAGTGGTCACCCATGTGCACGACTGCTGTATTCATACAGTGGACTATGGGACCCCATTCTCGGGATCAATGGTAGTGGTCTTTTTATCCAGACCCCCAATGATTGTACATTTAAAACTATTCCTGTGGATAGATAATATGTTGTTCAATGTAAAATTCCTTTAAAGGGAACCTGTCACCAGGCTTGATCGATATGAGATACGACCACCACCTTTCAGCCCTGATATACAGCATTCTATAATGCTGTATATAAGCCACTGATCCAACCTGCCAGACAATAAAAAGAGCTTTTATTATACTCACCTGGGAAGCGGTCCTGTCTGAGGGGTGTCGCTCATCTTGATCCGGCGCCTCCCTTCTTCTTGCGATGTCGATCTCATTCTTGCTTTGTGTGGATGACGCGTCCCGTATGTCATCTACACAGCCTCCAAGGCATCGCGCTCCTGTGCATGCCTACTTCTCTGCCCTGACGAGGGCAGAGCAAAGTACTGCAGTGTGCAGGTGCCGGGAAAGGTCAAAGAGCTCTGACGCATGCGCACTGCAGTACTTTACTATACCCTAGTCAGGGCAGAGAAGCAAGAAGGAGGACGGAATCGCAAGAAGAAGGGAGGCGCCGGACCAATACAAGTTACACCCTTCAGACTGAACCGCACCCCAGGTGAGTATAATAAAAGCTCTTTTTCTTGTCTTGTAAGTCGTATAGGGGGCATATATACAGCATTATAGAATGCTGTATATGAAGGCTGAAAGGTGATGGCCATATCTCATATCGGTCAATCCTGGTGACAGGTTCACTTTAAAGGATCAACAGGATAGAACTAGGTGCATATGTCACCATGGTGAAGAGTAATGTGTCTTTACAAATATGACAATAGTCATGAAAGTACCAGCAATTTTTTTATGTACCGTACTTTTCAGACTATAAGACGCACCTAGGTTTTCGAGGAGGAAAATAGAAAAAAAATTAAAGCAAAAAATGTGGTCATGATGCACTGTTATGGGGGAGTGGATATGCTTCTGACACCGTTATAGGGGTAATGTCCCCCAATTCTGTATCTATATCCCCTATACTGGCATATATACGTGCCCATCCTGGTATATATGGCCCCCCTTCTTGTTATACGTGGCTCCCATCCCCATCCTGGTATTCATGGTCCCCCATCCTGATAGGCATGGCACGATCATCCCCATCCTTGAATGCATGGCACCCCTATCCTGGCATGCATGACACCCCCATCCCCATCTTGGTATGCATGTCACCCCCATTCACATTCTCGTATGCATGGCCCCCTCATCCTGGTATGCATGGTACCCCCATCCCCATCCTGGTATGCATGGCACCCCCATTCCCATCCTCGTATGCATGGGCCCCTCATCTTGGTATGCATGGTACCCCCATCCCCATCCTGGTGTGCATGGCACCCCCATCTCCATCCTGGTGTGCATGGCACCCCCATCCCCATCCTGGTGTGCATGACACCTCCATCCCCATCCTGGTATGCATGGCACCCCCATCCTGTTATGCATGGCACCCCCATACCCTTCATGCTGCGCAAAAAAAATAAACATTTCTATTCACCTTCCTTCTCTCTGCTCCAGCTCTGCGTCCTGTTCTACTGTCAACAGCTGATCTCAGTGTAATAGTGGGGAAGGGCGTAGCCTTCCCTTGGTACCGAGGTAGTTAAAGGAAGTGTTCCTAAGTCAGACCTCCTCCAACTGTGGTAGACCAAGCTAAGGGGGTTGGCTTTGGTGGTCCAGTTAATAGAGTAAAGGGGGAACTTAGTGCCCTTATCAAGCCTAGAGGGATATAGAGCTTGTTCCTGGTATAGTTCCTTCTGGGCTGTAGTACCTGAAAACAGCCACAAGATGCCACTGTTCTGGTTGCAGACATCAGGTTGAGTCTCCCAGCAGAGTCATAGACAGTGATGGGTTAAAGTTCTGTGATGACAGCTCACTGAGGGTGGGCATATTAGGAAAGTCTCTATTTTAATTTCCAGAATCAGGAAGTGATTCAGGAGTACGAGTTGAGACCTCAAGTTGTTCAGACAGCCTGATTATAGTGGCTGCTAGGGTAGACGGGAGCTCCGTACCCTCAGACAGTGGGATCCCAGCGTGCAAGTCTCCCCACACAAGAGCACGAGTCCTGTCCACCCGCCGGAGAAACTCATCAAAGCGTAGTGAGGACACGGGGCACTTCTAGTCTGCAGGAAGCAGAGGAAGCTAAATAGGACTCCAGGCTAAGACGTGGGGGAGAGATATCGGATCCAGGTCACTGTCAATACAGAGGAGTCTCTTGGGCCAGGGATTATAGCCACAGAGATGCTCCGCTTAAAGAGGGAACCAGGGCTGAAGCAGTTAACAGCGCCTGTGAGAGAGATGATTGCCTGTCGGGCCTTATCCATTATATCTGCCTGTAAATATTGTATATATTCCTCTTCCCCAAGTAAAGTCCAAGTTCTGGTTAAGAACCTCGTGTCCTCTGAAATTATTGCTGCCCTGGTCCCAGAAGAAAATTGCCTGGAGACAGCCGCGATCGGATGGCTTGAAGTAAGTGAAGAGCACTACATACACAGCCGCACTTCAGAGGGAGGACACGTATTGTCTGTAGGGTGCCATAGCGAGAGGGGGCTACAGCTCGCCCACGACTACCTCGCTGGGGCACCTTACATCAGCATGGTAGCTGTACATGACGTCACTGCCATGCACCCTCAGACTCTGAGATCAGCTGCCAGAATAGTCATTGCTTCCCACGCCCGGGACTATGGACGTGGGGAGCAGTGACTATTCACTCTCCTTAATAGCGTGCACATTGTCAGCCGAAGACTGACTTCTGAAGCGACTCGGCGATCACATGTTCCTGCTACTAAAGAGAATGATTATTCATTACTCCCAGCGCCCATGGGACTGGGGAGTAGTGAATATTCATGCACTTTAATAGTGGACACACGTGATCGCTGAGCCACTGCAGGAAGCCAGTGGCTGGGCTGACACTGTGCGTGCTATTAAGGAGAATGAATATTCAGTGCTCCACACTCCCATGGGCGTGGGGAGCAGTGAATATTCATTTTCTTTTAACAGTGGGCACAGTGTAGGCTGCAGCAGACGGCTCCTGCCTCCTGTGCCCCACTCCGCTGCCGCTCCCCCAACACCCACCACCATCCACAGCCACATTAGGACTATAAGACACCCCCCCCACTTTCCTACAAAATTTTGGAGAAAATAAGTTTGTCTTATAGTCCGAAAAATACGGTAATTGCAAATTTAGTGTAAGTACATTGATACATAACAATATTAAAGAGGACCTGTCACCTTTCCTGACATGTCTGTTTTAGTAGAAACTGGTATTTCCCATTAAATAACAATTCTGAAGAATCTTTCTTCGTCGGCACTGATTGAATAGTGTAGTAATGCCCCTACATTTCTAGAGACAATAACAGTGGAACGGCATAACACAGAGTCTAAGAAAACATAGATTTATTTACAAAAAGAAACCCATTAGGAGAGCCAACAGGTCCTTTTTAACTAAAGAGGGGGGGGGGGTGTATTCAGTGTTAGTGCCTAAGGCAGCTTGAACTATAAATACAGCCCTGTTGTCAAACTGGATTTTTCATCATACCAATATCCCTGACACCTGGCACTTTTTACATGAACATTTAGTACTTCAAATGGATTCTTTGATTTTATTAGTGCTATGTCAAATAGTTAGGGTAATGTTCACAGGGGTTGTTTCAGGATGACTCTCGACAATTGCTATATGAATTGGCAACAGGGCTAGGAGCTTTTCAGTCTCCAGTTTGCTTTGTTGGAGCAGAACAAGATTATACATATAATAGATGTAATATAACCTATAATAATATACAACCCCTGGCAAAAATTATGGAATCACCGGGCTCGGAGGATGTTCATTCAGTTGTTTAATGTTGTTGAAAAAAAGCAGATCACAGAAATGGCATAAAACTAAAGTCATTTCAAATGGCAACTTTAGGGCTTTAAGAAACACTAAAAGAAATCAAGATTAAAAATGTGGTACTCAGAAAGGGTAATTTTTTTCAGACCAAGCAGAGGGAAAAAATGATGGAATCACTAAATTCTGAGGAAAAAATGATGGAATCACCCTGTAAATTTTCATTTCCAAAACTAACACCTGCATCAAATTAGATCTGCTCGTTAGTCTGCATCTAAAAAGGAGTGATCACACCTTGGAGACCTTGCACCAAGTGGACTGACATGAATCATGGCTCCAACACGAGAGATGTCAATTGAAACAAAGGAGAGGATTATCAAACTCTTAAAAGAAGGTAAATCATCACGCAATGTTGCAAAAGATGTTGGTTGTTCACAGTCAGCTGTGTCTAAAATCTGGACCAAATACAAACAACATGGGAAGGTTGTTAAAGGCAAACATACTGGCAGACTAAGGAAGACATCAAAGCGTCAAGACCGGAAACTTAAAGCAATATGTCTCCAAAACAGGAAATGCACAACAAAACAAATGAGGAACGAATGGGAGAAAACTGGAATCAATGTCTGTGACTGAACTGTAAGAAACCGCCTAAAGGAAATGGGATCTACATACTGAAAAGCTAATCATAAGCCATCATTAACACCTAAACAGAAAAAAACAAGGTTACAATGGGCTAAGGAAAAGCAATCATGGACTGTGGATGACTGGATGAAAGTCATATTCAGTGATGAATCGCGAATCTGCATTGGGCAAGGTGATGATGCTGGAACTTTTGTTTGGTGCCGTTCCAATGACATTTATTAAGATGACTGCATAAAGAGATCATGCAATTTTCCAGTCATTGATGATATGGGGCTGTGACTCACCCCCTGGGCCGTGGGGCACTCGGGACCGGGCTTCAGGGCAATGCTGGGAGTAGTAGTGGCGACCCGGTCCCATGGCTCAGGGTGGTCAGACCAGTGGCAGCCTTTTATATGTTTTAGGTAATGTCCGACTATGCCACCCGTGGATTGCGGCTATTATGAACCGCCGCTGCAAGGCAGTCCACTGAGGCTGATGGTGTGTGCAGCTGAGGTAGTATAACTCCCCACGGGAAGAGTGTAGCCTCAGGGCAGTGAGCGCAAATGGTGGGTATTGAAGTGCAGGGCGTCCCAGCACCGGTAGTGCTGGCGCGGCAAGAAATGCAAAGACAACGTGTTGCAGTCCAAGGTCTTTCACTCACAGTTCGTATACTCCAAGTCACTTCCGCCGGTAATGACTGCCCGAGCCGTGCTGCGTCCACCAGGTGAGGGTCTCGGTCAACCCCCAGGCAATTCAGGAGTATGGCACAGGACTCCCTTCTATCCTTCCTCTGGCTCGTGCCCCACCAGTGACCAAGCTTTTGTCCAGCTGCCGCCGATCTATGCGGGTAAACGTGGGCCCCGTTTCCCGCTATCCTATATGGTGCCTTCCTAGCAAGGTTTAGCAGGGGGTCGCACCAAGTGATGATCACGACCTCCGGTTCTTGGCTGAGGGATAGTTTACCTCCACCAATTTGGGATCCGGTACCCTTTTCTTGCCTGACCCGTCACCCGATTTCACGTTGGTCCTTAGGGTCCCTTCTGCCTCCTTGTTTCTGAGCCCTTCTGTTTCTCTGTCACTTCTCCTCCTTTCCTGTTCCTTCTTCTCCTCCTTCCCTCGGCCTCTTCTCCAGGCCTACTTCTCCTGCCAGGCTCCGGCCTTCACCCTAGTCCTGCCTTTGAGCAGAGCTCCTACAGAGCCTCCGCTCCCTGTCTTCTCCTCTCACTAACTGTCTGACCTCACTCCTGTCCTAAGATGGTGCCCACCTTTTATACCTCCCCTGAGTATGAGCTCAGGTGACCAGCACCCAATGAGCTCCTTCCTATGCTACAGAAACTGTCCCCTTCTGCTCCTACATCACTGGGTTTTCCTCCCCCCTCCCCACTCCAGCCAGGGACATGGTCTGTCGTGCCTGCATTACTGTATAAATGGGAGCACCGTTGAGCTGTCCCCCGGAAATGGTGTGTGTGTGATGCATGCAGCTAACTGAGCCCTGGTCCATACTCCATCCTTACCCGGGAGTGGAATATCACACCTCTGGCAGAGGTGCAATACTCCTGTAGCGGCCAAACCCTCGGGGCTCTACAGCTGCATGTCAAGTAAAGGCACTGGGGAGATGGCTGTCATTACATCTTCAATAAATGCCCAAGTTTACATTGATATTTTGAACAGTTTTCCTATCCCGTCAATTGAAATGATGTTTGGGGATGATGACATAATTTTTCAAGATGATAATGCATCCTGCCATAGAGCAAAAACTGTGAAAGCATTCCTTGAAAGAAGACACATGAGGTCAATGTCATGGCCTGCAAATAGTCCGGATCTCAATCCAATTGAAAATCTTTGGTGGAAGTTGGTGGAAGTTGAAGACAATGGTCCAAGACAAGGCTCCAACCTGCAAAGCTGATCTGGCAACAGCAATCAGAGAAAGTTGGAGCCAGATTGATGAAGAGTACTGTTTGTCACTCATTAAGTCCATGCCTCAGAGACTGCAAGCTGTTATTAAAGCCAGAAGTGGTGCAACAAAATACTAGTGATGTATTGGAGTTTTCTTTTGTGTTTGTTTTTCATGACTCCATAATTTTTTCCTCAGAATTGAGTGATTCCATAATTTTTGCCTGGGGTTGTAATAAAAATGATAATTGTATATATTTAGTGCTACTTATCTAAACAATATTGCATATTACAGACTAACACATGATTGATTAATTCAAAGAAGAAGATGAACCTGATGGCAACAACTTACAATCTATAAGGAAAAGGGTTGACACAAAAGATAAAATGTGCTTGCATTGTATAATCCAGCCATGTTTTATAATAAATTAGGGTATTCATTGGTGATGAGTAAATCCATTCAATGAAAATCAAATTTGTGTTGTAGTTTTAGGAAATCACTTACCCTGGCATATTTATATTATTATTAGTGATGAGTGAGCATACTCACAAGTACTCGGTACTCGCCTGAGCATCTCAGTACTCGAGATGCTCGGAGCTCGCCGAGTACTTGCGAGATGCTTGGGCAGATGTTCGGGTCCCCTCCCTCCTCTTTAGAGCGCCAATCAACATGCAAGGATTGTCTGCCACTCATTGCAATGCCGCAGCCATGGTGGTTGTGGTATTACAGTGATTGGCTGGCCGCACAGCGTCATCAGGTCTATATCAGACCTGGCGCCGCTGTGCTCGTCACAGTCACTCCGGAATCAGACAGAGTAGGGAGAGGTGCTGCTGAGCTAAAGAGAGATTTGCTTGTGTATTAGGTGGTGTAAGGAGAAAACACGTACATTACACATATTCATCTCAACAAACAGTCCTTCTGAGGACTAATCCATCTGCAGAGATATCAGGCAGGCAGTGTATATAGGCAGGCAGGCAGTGTATATAGCAGACTGCAGTGCATATAGCACAAGAGGCTCCATTCCAGTTCTGCCTTCTGTTGCTGTTAGATATTTCTAGACAAAGGTCCAGGTCTCAGGGGCCAGTAATAATTTTTTTTGGATCTTAATCCTCATTATTTGCTTAAAAAGCAATCCAGAGAACACCGTTTTTCTGCGCCATTTGCTTGTTGGCACTGCAGAATACAGCCAGGTCCTTTCCATATTACAGCGCTAAAAATCCAGCTATTTAAAACTGTGTTTTCTCTGTCACACGGATCACATATACGTTTTCAGAAAATACTGCCATTTTTGGCCTCCATTCAAATTTTTTTTCACTGTGTCAGCAAAGTTTTGGACACCGGTTTGCTGTTCAAAATACTTACCTACAGGCCAGGTATTTAAAACTGTGTTTTCTCCATCACACGGATCACATATACGTTTTCAGAAAATACTGTCTTTTCTGACCTCCATTAAAAAATTGTTTCACTGTGTCAGTGAAGCAATTGACACCAGATTGCTGTTCAAAATAGTTATCTACAGGCCAGGTATTTAAAACTGTGTTTTCTCTGTCACATGGATCACATATACGTTTTCAGAAAATAATGTCATTTCTGACCTCCATTAAAAATTTGTTTCAGTGTGTCAGTGAAGCAGTTGACACCAGATTGCTGTTCAAAATAGTTACCTACAGGCCAGGTATTTAAAACTGTGTTTTCTCCGTCACACGGATCACATATACGTTTTCAGAAAATATTGCCATTTTTGGCCTCCATTCAAATTTTTTTTCACTGTGTCAGCGAAGTTTTTGACACCGGTTTGCTCTTCAAATTCAGTCATTTGTAGTGAGTGTGGAAGATATTGTCCTCCATTTAAAATGGGCAAGGCACGTGGCAAGGGACGGGGAACTGGACGTGATGGTGATGGTGCATGCAGAGGCCGAGGCCAAGGCAGTGGGCAAGCTGAAATTGTGCCACAACAAACATCCACATCTTCTCTCCCGACCTTCCTGTCCTAATACCTAGGGGACCGCAGCACACCAATATTGAACCCAGAGCAGTGTCAAAAGGTTGTTGGTTGGATAGCAGATAATACTTCCAGTCACTTAGCCACCACCACCACCCTGTCTTCCACACGGTCAAGTCTCAGTAGCCTTGAGTCTGGACCGCATATTACTCACCCTTATCCTTCTTCCTTCCAACATGCCGAGTGCCCGGAGACAAATGATCCCACACTTAGACACTGTGAAGATCTGTTCACTTTTCCATTTATAGATTCTGGCCTCTCGCCCGGTCCACTTGAATCGAGGCAAGAGGAGATCGCATGTAGTGATGCCCAAATATTTGAGCAGCCCCCGTCACACGAAGCCGACGGTGGGAAAGCGTCACAAGAGGTGGACGATGATGAGACACAATTGCCAGAAAGTCAGGAGGAGGACCAGGGTGCGGAAGTGGAAGACGAGGTGGTGGATGATATAGTAACTGACCCAACCTGGCAGGAGGACAAGCAGAGCAAGTAGAGCAGCACACAGGGGAAGGGAGGCAGAGCACTCCAACAGGCAGGAAGAAGCGGTGTGGTGGCTGCAGACAGAAGGCAGGCAACCGTTCCCCATAACACCAACACAAAGGAAGTTGCAAGTACAACTGTTAGGTCTTCCCGAGTCTGGTTGTTTTTTAAAGACTCTGTTGATAGCTCCAAAAAGGCCATTTGCACCACCTGCCAGGCCAGCATCAGCAGGGGTGGCAAAACTAGCAGCCTGACCACCACCAGCATGATCAGGCACATGGCAGCAAAGCACCCGACTTTGTGGGCCTAACCCCATGGTCCAGGAACAGTGTCTGCCGGTGGCACCATTGCTTTTTCCGCTGTTGTGCATGCAAGCAAATCCCCTGTCCATGGTACATACGAAGATGCCTCCTGCCCTGCACCTGTCGTTGCACACTCTCAAGTAGCAGCATCAGGAAGCACGTCCATGTCCTTGTCCCAGCGCAGCATTCAGTTGTCCATACCCTAGTCCTTGGAACGCAAGCACAAATACGCAGCCAACGCCCCACAGGCCACACTAATAAATTCTCACATTTCACGACTACTTGCGCTCGAAATGTTGACTTTTAGGCTCGTGGAGGCAGAAGCATTCCGTAACCTGATGGCGGCGGCCATCCCTCGGTAATCGGTCCGCAGCCGCCACTATTTCTCCTGGTGTGCCGTCCCTGCATTACACAAGCACGTGTCCCAGAACATTAGTCGTGCCCTCAACAACGTAGTTACCGGGAAAGTCCACCTAACCACGGACATGTGGACAAGTGCTTGTGCGCAGGGACGGTACATCTCGCTGATGACACACTGGGTTAACACAGTGGAAGCCGGGACCCAGTTGGACCTTGGGACGGAACACGTCTTCCCGACGCCAAGGATTGCGGGCCCTAGGTCAATCAGGGTTGCCCCCACGGTCTACAGCTCCTGCACCTCATCCTCCTCAGCCTCCTCCTCCTCTTCAGCCTCCATCTCTGAAATTACCACATCAGTCACAAGCTGGAAGCACTGCAGCACTGCCTCGGCCAAGCGGTAACAGGCTGTGCTGAAGCTAATATGCTTAGGTGACAAGCCACACAATGCTGAAGAGTTGTGGACAGCTCTGAAAGAGCAGGTAGATCTGTGGCTCACACCGCTGAACCTACAGCCAGGCATGGTCGTGTGTGACAATGGCCGGAACCTGGTGGCGGCTGAGGCGAGGCGAGCTCACACACGTACCATGCCTGGCCCATGTGCTTAACCTCATGGTTCAGCGGTTTCTCAAATCCTTCCGGAGCTGCCGGATCTGCTTGTTAAAGTACGCCATCTGTGTGCCCATTTTAGAAAGTCACCTACAGCTTCTGCCGCCCTTGCAGTGTTTCAGCAGCGTTTGCAGCTTCCAGCTCACAGACTGGTGTGTGATGTCCCCACGCATTGGAACTCTACACTGCAGATGTTGGGAAGGATTTGTGAGCAGAAGAGGGCAGTTGTTGAGTACCAGCATCAACAAGGCCGTCGGTATTCAGACTCCACACATAAGACCTCAGGAGTGGACATGGATATCAGACATATGTACCATCCTCCAAAACTTTGAGGACTCCATCAAGATGGTGAGCGGCGATGACGCCATGATTAGAGTCACCATCCCACTTCTGAAATGCTCTCTGCTCACAATCAAAGAGCATGCATTGTAGGCGGAACACGATGAGATGGAGCAAGGAACCATACAGGGTGATTACACACAGCCCAGCCTCTTCTCCTCCCAACGTGGATTGGGAGATAATGAGGAAGAGGAGGAAGAACAGGAGCTAGTTTCATGCTCTATAGACGGTACTACCTGCACAGCTGTCATACCATCTGTTCAGCTTGGATGGCCAGAGGACAGAGAGGAGGAGGAGGAGGCGAGCATGGTCAGTCATCCTCTTGGTGAGGACCCACAAGTCTTGCCTGTTAGTAGTCTGGCACGTATGGCTGAGTTTATGTTACGCTGCCTTTCCCATGACCGTCGCGTTCTCAAAATTTTGGGTGACAGTCATTACTGGTTGGTGACACTTCTAGACCCACGCTACAAGGAGAACTTTATATCACTTATTCCTGAGGCGGACAGGTCTACAAAAATGGGGCTGTACCAGAAGGCCCTTGTTGCGGAACTATTAAAAAAATTCCCATCTGAAAACGCTGGCGGCATAGGTCACAGTTCATTGGACAACCAAGGAGTACAGGCAAGAGAGACCCAACTTCAATCCAGCAAAGGAAGGGGAACACTGTGAAAGTTCTGGGAGAATTTTCTCAGCTCCTCCCATCGCAGAAGCCTTGAGGCGCGGGGTACTCTCACAAGGAGTGCAAAGTTTGGGAAGATGCTGAGGGAGTACCTTGCCGACCGTACGAACATCCTCCGTGATTCCGCTGTGCCTTATAATTATTGGGTATCCAAGCTGGATACGTGGAATGAACTGGCTCTCTATGCCTTGGGGGTCCTGGCCTGCCCTGCTGCCAGCGTTTTATCAGAGCGGGTTTTTAGTGCCGCTGGTGGAATTATAACCGATAAGCTCATCCGCCTGTCAATTGAAAATGCTGACAGGCTGACTCTTATAAAAATGAACAAGGGCTGGATTGGGCCAGACTTCTAAACACCACCGAATGATAGCAGCGTAACATAACCTCAAATCCAGTGTCTTTTCTTGGGAGGTGTATTCCCATGCACCTTTTCACACCCAGACATGGGTATACGCTTTCTGATTTCGGCTATTTGCTCTTGTCCTCCTCCTTCTCCTCATCCTCCACCACTATATCACCAGGGTGACCGTGGTCCGTGATGTAACACCCACATAATTTTTTTAAAGGGTGTTTATGATGCCCGTGAAAATTTTTTTTTTATACAGTATGTTCATGTATACCCCCCAGGGGTAAATGTTTGTCAGCCCATACACTTAGTGCATGGGCATTACAAGTATAGGAGGCCCTCTCCTTTCTAGTGGGAATATTTTTTTATGAGGCCCTCCTCCACGTCTCTTCCAAGGGGCATTGGAGTGCCTCCAAATTTTTGGCAACCCTTGCATTCACTGCATAGGCAAACACACTGGAAGACCCACTTCCTAATAATGGGAACATTGTTTTCAGGAGGCCCTCTGACCTCCACGTCTCTTCCAAGGGGCATTGGAGTGCCTCCAAATTTTTGGCAACCCTTTCTTTTACTGCATAGGCAAATACAATGGGAGACCTACTTCCTAATAATGGAAACATTGTTTTCCAGAGGCCCTCCTCTATGTCTCTTTAAAGGGGTATTGGGGAGCATCCAAATTTTCAAAGTGGTATTGGGGTGCGTCCAAATTTTGGGCAGCCCTTCCACTCACTGCATACGCAATAACAGTATAGAAGACCCACTCTTTTTTAATGGGAACAATAAAACATAGCCAGCTGATGGCTCTCTAAGAATAGTGAGGGCCGACTGCTGGCCCCTTAAGAATAGTAAAGGCCACGTGATGGCCCTATAAAAATAGGCTTTGTGACTTTCAGAGTCCCTCCTTCATAAATGTGTCTGATGATATCTCACACACCACATGGCCAGATAAGGTTGTAAAATGTTAAAATGATATTTCCTGGTAAATGCATTTATCACGGTTGAAAGCAATGCAAAAGTGAAAAAACGCATCAAAAACGCTACGTGTGAACATAGCCCAAGGTGTGGAGGAGCATTTTTGTTTTTGGTTATTTATTTTGCTTTATATACAAGTCATTACCCTGGAAAGGATATACCTTAACATATTTCCCAGGAAAATCCATTTTGGTTTTCGTTTTGGCATGTTTTATTGTGAGTCCGTAAAAGTGGTGTAATACCTCTGACAACATTGTTGACAGAAGTGACCTGGGAGTCAGAAACGCTTCTAGGGGTGTTCCCCATGCTGTCCCCATGTCATTTGAGCACTGTTCTCATTGACTTGGGCAATTTTTAGGCCCTCTGCAGACCGCCGGTGGGAGCCGCCTGAAAAATGCTCAAATTTCCCATAGAGTTACATTGGGCTCATTGCTCGGGTCGAGCACCCGAGTATTCCAATGTGCTTGACCCGAGCATCGAGCACCCGAGAATTTTAGTGCTCGCTCATCACTACTTATTACTTATTATTTATATATTTATATTGTAATTTGCTTTGTGTGAATTGCCTAAAATGAACACTACTATTTTACACATTTCAGAAGACTGCTTTAGCCAGAGAAAGACCTCATGAATTCAAGCATGGCCAGGTTGGCTTCACGATAATGCCTCACAGCTATCGCAGCACATGGTATAACACAGCCAACCAAGATGAACTATCATTACATGTATAAAAGTACAGACAGGAAATGCTGCAGCCATTTTGCAGTAAATGTTGACAGTGAGAGCATGTAACAGCTAACAGTTTAGCCATATTAATAGAGAGAAAGCCATAAATCACTGAAAAAATTATACAGTTAGTATGTAATACAGATTTAATTGATAGGGGGAGATGGTGTGAGAGAGAGAAGAGTTGGCAGTAGGGATGGGCGACCCTGAACAGTAAAGTTTGGGGTCCGTACCGAACACCAAGTGTCCGTGCATGGACCCCGAATATGGACTTCTTCAGGAAGTCCGTGTTACTGTTCGAGTTCGGCTGCCCGAACAAAGCTTGTTGAAAGGCTATTGTCCAATCAACAAGCTTTGCTGTGTGGGCACTTCTGGCTCAATCTGTCACGGGTGTGTCAGATATGAGACAGTCGCCCTGCAGTTGGTTGGTTATTTAAATAAAAAATTAAAAAATATGGTGTGGGTTCCCCCCTTAATTGATGACCAGCTAAGCTAAAGCTGACAGCTGGGGACTGGTATTCTCAGCTTGATGTCAGCGGACATAAAACAGCTGACATCCACCCCAATACTATTACCCCACTTGCCACTGCACCAGGGCAAGTGGGAAGAGCCGAGGCTAAGTGCCAGATTCAGCGCATCTATTGGATGCGCCATTTCTGGGGTGGCTGAGGGCATGGCCCCTTCCCAGCCTATTAATATCAGCCCGCAGCTGTCTGTTTATCCTTTGCTGGTCAGTAATATTAGGGGGGACCCCGAGCCATTTTTTTACGTAACCGCTTAGCACTGGAGCTGTGTTCTCACGTGCAACAGGGAGATGGATGCAGGGCTGAGTGGTGACATCATGCCACCGCCCAGCAATGCATCCAGATGTAGTTGAGTTGGGCTCTTCGTGCAAAATATAGTTTATCAGCAGACCGGTGAGGAATAATGTGTTTTTTTACTTTTATTTCTAAAATAATAAATGGGTAAAAGAGGGTTAGGAAGTTTTTATTTCAACTAAAGGACTTTACTCTGTGTGTTTGTTTTTTAACTTAAATTTATGGGGTTAGTAATGGGGGCGTCTGACATATATCCCGATACTATTACCCCACTTGCCAGAGCACCAGGGCAATTGGGACGAGCCGATCAAAGCGCCCGAATTGGCGCATCTTATAGATGCGCCTTTTCTGGGGCGGCTGCGGGCTGCTATTTTTAGGTTGGGGAGGGCCAATATACATGGTCCTTTCCTAGTCTGAGAACACCAGCCCCCAGCTGTCTGCTTTAGCTTGGTTATCAAAAATTGGGGGACCCCATGCCGTTTTTTAAAATCATTGATTTAAATAATTTGAAAAAATGGTGTGTGGACCCTCTATTTTTTTCTTTTATTTATTTATTGCACAGGCGCCGGCTTGTGAATAATCTCATCAGCGTATGCCTGCTCTCGCTGCTATCAGCAAGACCAGGCGTACAATGATAAAAGTAGTACTCTCATCAGCCGACACCTGTGACCAACGGAAACCTTTTTACCACCGGTTTCAGCTGCTGGCTCACATGCTGTCATTTGTGTGACAGCGTGGGAACGGCAGCACTCTAACCGGCGGTAACGCATATACCGCCGATCATAGCCGATGTTTCCCATGCTGTCACATGGGTGACAGCGTGGGAAATGCCGGATGTTTGGGCTCTCAATTCTTTTGAATGGGTTCCGGGTTTGAGTTCTTTTTACCTTTCTAGTACTCAAACCAAACTTTATTTTAACGTTCGGCAGAACCCGACAGACCCGAACATCCACAATCACTAGTTAGCAGCTGCTCCTTGTTTGATCAGTGTTGTTATAGTACTTTTACATCAGTGTATGCTACACTATACTACAGCCTGTTGCTGCGGTTATTTTTTGGGGCTTACTTAACATTTCTTGGTCAGTCTTTTTTGGGGAAGTTGAGAAGTGAGTTAAATGCAAAACAGAGTTAGAAAATACAGACACTTATCTACCTCCAAAGTGTGAGTGTCAAAAACAGTACTAATGTTTTTTTTTTTTTGAACACACGTTTTATTAATCTAATTTGTTGTATTCACATGCTACAGCCATATTTAATCTTTTTGCAAGTGTTGCTTTTTTTGCATCTACCTAGCATTTCTTGTTTCGTTTGGTAAAGGAGGAATTGTGTTAAAAATACAAAAGAGAAGTAAGGAAAAATAATAATTTCACTCTGTGATTTCCTCACAGTCTGTCGCTGCTTTTATTTCTTGGAGCTTGCTTAACATTTTTTGGTCGGTCCTTCCTGGGAAGTGAGGAATTGTGTTAAACAAAAGAAAAAGAGAAGTAAAAAACACCTGCCTCACAAAGTGAGCATGTCACAAACAATACAATTTTTTTTTACACTGGTTTTAATATAGTCTTTCTCTGGTCAAAATCTGGTCAAAATACTAATGCACTACAGGATGCAGCAAGCTCCCATAGTAAAACCCAGAGGCCACACAGATGTAAAATACTGATAAAACTACTATTCACATGCCTACCAATCATGGGGTGGCTGCCTAGTATTATAAATACACAGTGATAAGGCTTATATAGGGCAAAAGTTGCACAGATATATGTAGTGCTCCATGCCGTCTCACAGCCTATTGGTTAGTCTCATACTGTGAGATTGGGTGGCCTGTCCAGCACTCTATAAGTCCACCCCACAAGAACAAACACCACAATTCCCACCGCCAGCACTGCAGGGCTTGCTGCATCCCGCAAAAAGATAAAAATAATATATCAGGTATTGGTTGATATTTTGGCCAAAATATGCAAGTAAGATAGGTCAAGGGTCCTCATTGTCTTGAAAGTCCCTATACTAAAAGTAAAAGCAATTCACTGAAAAGGACATCAAATCCAAAAATCATCATAGCCATACTTATCAAAATTTGGTCGCAATACTAATACACTGCGGGATGCAGCACCCCAGGTAGTGTTAGTGTGGGAAATTAGGGTGTCTGTCCTTGTGGGGTAAACTTATATAGTATTGGACAGCCCACCTGATCTAATAGTATCGGCGTGACCAATAGGCTGCAAGCTGACATGATGCACCACACATATTTGAGTAACTGGTGCCACATACAAGCCTTATCAGTGTGAATTTATAACACTAGTGTTACACACCTGTCCCAGGTATCCCGGGCTTTGCTTCTTTCACCTCGGTCTGCTGCTCTCTGTTGTGCTCCATTTCAGGTTTTGCAGATTGCCCAGTGTGGTTCAGTGACATCATCTCTCTAATCCTATTTAAGGCCCATTAGGACACACCTGTGTTTTAGGATTGAGACTCTAGTGTCCCATGTTTGGTTTACTCCATTACCCGAACTTGCTGTATTTTTAACATGCATTCACCACTGCTGGGTTCCGCTCCATTTGTCTTATTGCTCCAGATTCCAGATAGTCCAAGTCCTCCATTTCACACATACTGTGGGTAGCTGCATCAACGCCTGGAGTCTGTGTGCCTCCTGAAGAAAAAGCTTATGGGATCCACCTCACAAGGTGAGCCTAACAACTAGGCAACCAATATGATTGTTAGGTGTGTGAGTGGTTGTTTTATCAGTATTTTGCATCAGTCTCCTCCTTTTATCGTCCAAACTCACCTGTGGGAAGTAACAGATGCGGGCAATATGAAAATCACACCTGAAACCAGATAAAATTGGGAGAATTTAACTCAATCTTAGCATTGTGTGTCTGTGTGTACCACACTAAGCATGGAGAACAGAAAGAGGAGAAGAGAACTGTCTGAGGACTTGAGAATCAAAACTGTTGAAAAATATCAACAATCTCAAGGTTACTCCAGAGATCTCCTGAGATCTTGATGTTCCTTTGTCCACGGTACGCAACATACCGTATTTTTCGGATTATAAGATGCACGGGACCATAAGATGCACCTAGGTTTCAGAGGAGGAAAATATACAAAAAATGTAAGCAAAAAGTGTGGTCATGATGCACTGTTAAGGGGAAAGGGGTCTGCTGCTGACACTATTATATGGGTAATGTCTCCCAATTATGTTAATATCCTCCATCCTAGTATATATGGCCCCCTCCTTCCTATAATACTTGACCCTCATCCCAATCTTGATATGCATGGCACCCCAATACCCCGTCCTGGTATGCATGGCAGCTCTCATCCCCCATCCTGGTATGTATGCCCCCCTCATCCCTCTTCCTGGTATGTAGTGCACCCTTCATCCTGGTATGTATGGCCCCCCTCATCCCCATCCTGGTATGTATGCCCCCCCTCACCCACAACCTGGTATGTATGGCACCTTCATCCCTCTTCCTGGTATGTATGGCACCCTTCATCCCTGTATGTATGGCCCCCTTCATCCTGGTATGTATGGCACCCTTCATCCCTGCATATATGGCCCCCCTCATCCTGGTATGCTTGACACCCTTCATCCTTGTATGTATGGCCCCCCTCATCCCTCTTCCTGGTATGTATTGCACCCTTCATCCTGCTATGTATGGCCCCCCTCATCCCCAACCTGGTATGTTTGGCACCTTCATCCCTCTGCATCGCTGCAGGCACAGTGTGGCGACTATTATGGAAAATTAATATTCACTGCTCCCCACGTCCATGGGCGTGGGGAGCAGTGAATATTCATTTTCTTTAGTAGCGGGCACAGTGTAGGCTGCAGTAGGCGGCTGCTGCCTCCTGTGCCCCGCTACTCCGCTGCTGTCGGTCTCCCCACATTCCCCACCACCCACAGCCACAGTATTTATATATATCGGACTATAAGACGCACCCCCCACTTTCCTCCAAACTTTTGGAGGAAAAAAGTACATCTTATAGTCCGAAAAATACGGTAATCAAAAGGTTTACAACTCATGGCACTGTGGCTAATCTCCCTAACCTGAGCAACAGAGAAAAATTGATGAAAGGTTGCAACGCAGGATAGTCCAGAAGGTGGATAAGCAGCTCCAATCCAGTTACAAAGAAAATCAAGCTGTGCTGCAGGCTCAGGGTGTATCAGTGTCAGAGCAAACTATCCGTCGAAATTTGAATGAATTTAAATTTTATGGCAGGAGACTCAGGAGGAACACACTGCTGACACAGAGACATAAAAAAGCTAGACTGCAGTGTAATACCCCAGAGTTGGGTATTCCTAAAGAACTCTGTAAAGGTTAGATGTGTATTAATGTTATAGTGATTCAGCACTTTTCATGCTAGTTTGTACAGTAGCAGTTAGCATCCACACCAAGGCAGGTTGCCTAGTGAACAGTGGTGGGAGGAGCTAGTTACAACAGAAAGTTGCACTAAGTACAGTTTTAGTCAGATTAGATTGAGGAAGAGATGACGTAACATCGCAAAGAGAAGCACCATAGCACCCAGCCAGCATGTGAGGGAAGCTATTCCCCTGTTCCTACCGGACTGCTTTGGCAACGGCTAACTTGAGAACCCATCATGAGGGAACAAGACGTCTGCCGATGGAGTGAGTGATTGCCTGATCCTCACGTGTACACAATCGTCCACTGCCAAGTGCAGGTGTGCCCAGGATGCAGGAGCTACATTCGGCCATTGGTGGTTACTCATCGCCAGACCATGGGGATTTCCTCTAGCTATATTTGCCCCTTCAAGATACATGATGGTTAGGGAGGCTGGGACAGTGAGGCCTAATCTGGATGGAGACTCTGCAAGGAATCTCTTTAATGTTAGTAGCGGACACCAGACTTTAGACACCTGGAGGGACCTATTTGTAAGCTCATTTGTTCCAGCACTCTGTCTCCGTTTACCCAAATGCTGCTTGTGATAATGGAACTGTTTACAATCTGCACATACCATCTATGGTTGTGACCATCAAGGCTGTGTGTGAAAGTAAAGAGTTAAATGGTTCAACTTCAACCTGCCTCTGTGACTCTCTCTACCTCCTAATCTCCCTGTCTCTCTCCTGCACCTGAACACCATGGGGAACGTTGAGCACATCGTACACCACCACGAGGAGACAGAAGAACAGCGTTTAACTCCCACACATCCACAGCCGTGTGTCCCTTTAAATGTGACCTCCACAGCGCCAGGCTTCGGGCACAGCCACCACTGACCTTGTGACTAGGGGAGCGCGGAGAGGATCCGACCGATGCGCACTGGAGGGTGTCGGCCCTGCACTCCGGTGCCCGCTACAAAAGTGGTGTCACAAACAGGATCCCACCTCCGCACCCCTTGCCTGTAAAAGAAGAAAAAGTGCTTTAAAATGTTGTTTTCTACAGAAGAAAACTTAATCTGAAACGTGCTCTACAAAGTTAAAATGGCAGACTATCTGTACTCAAAATGGTGGACTGTCGTTTTACTGAAAAGAAGGACGTCCTATTGTGGGAGTGGACTACAAAGAGAGCCAAAGGAAAGCTCAGCCCACTACAAAAGAGCGCCAAGGTTAGCTCAACTCACTGCAAGGGTAGACGCCTGGCCAGAAGTACAGCCCCCTGGAAAACAAGTCCTGCCTACTTGCTACTAAACCGACTAGAATGTGAGTTACGCCCTCTGAAGGGAGGAGCCAAAGAAGAACAGCGCTGTTCTCTGAGAAGAAGCGCCATTGCTGATCCAGACTGAGAGGAAGCAGGAACTGTTATCATGGCTGCTCCCCTCATCACTACAGACGCTGCATAAGGCCCCGCTGAAGTGCATATGGACAGCGCTGAACCGGACTACTTCTACCTCCAGCTGCCGCCACTGCCGGTGGAAGACTTCTTCACCTCAACTCCGAAAGATCCACAAGTCATAGGCCCGGAACCGAATACCAACAAGGAGGGAGAGCATCCACCGCAACAGGCCGCAGAGCCTGATAGCAAGATGTCGCCGGACGATGTCGTAACAGTAGCATCGGAAGTCCAGGTCAGTGTGGACGTGACACCAGAGCCTCTGGTGATCACCTACGTCCCCGCCACTTCAAGGCCTATCCCCAATCCACCGGGAGGGTGCACCGTGGGCTCAGCCACCAGACCAAAATACACCCAATCCCATGCTAGCCTGAGAGGGATTAAACAAATAATCTACCACAAGGAACTGTTAAAGGCCATGGCCTTCTGGCAGGAGTTCCAGACCCTCTGCCTAAACTGGGATCCGGAGGATGTAGAGAGGGCATCCACCATGTCCACCCATTCCAGTACTACCGAGTGGGGCGATACCGAGTGGGAGGGCTCAGAACCGGAAGACGCTGCTGCTTTCCATGCCGCCGGGCCTACCTAGGCTTCAGCACCATCTTCCCGCCTCCCTCCACCGCCTTACCAGGAGGTTGTGACTGAAGCTCCGCCCACCGGGTCAGTCTCAGGTCTGTCGCCAGCTGCCCATACCTCTACTCCTCCTTGCCAGGCCGCAACCATCGCTTCATATGACGTCGAGCCGGTCGCAGGCCCAAACCAGAAGCCACGCTCCTTGTGTCGCATGGGGATGATGTAGCCACGCCTTCAGCCATTGGGCCAGTTACATATGACTTGCCAGTTTACAAGCTTTATCATCACTACCTGAGAGGCCTTACCAGGTCTAGCCAGGAGGCTACTCAAAGACGCCCTTGCGCCTCCTTGACGAAAGGTTCTATGAGGAAGCCAATGAGGAGAAGCAGAACACGGAACGCTTTGTCAGGGATTGGTTAGCTGGACCGTATGCCGACTCCCTTGAAAGAGACAAGACCACTGGGTGAGTACACTTGTTTTACAAGACCAAAGGATACGGGTTCATCATAGAGAAAGGTACCGGTCATTATGTCTATGTGAATCGCCTGTCTGTTAAGCAGGACTATCTTCCCCAGAGGCTGCACAACTATCATCCTGGAGAGGTTGTCCAGTTTCTAAAGTTGCCCAGCTGGAGTGGATGGTACGCCGTTGCAGTCACCAGGCCCTGCACTGCCTCTGATGTAGAAGCCTGGCGGAAGGAAAGTGATCAAGTAAAGGAAGCACGTCGTCTCTATCTGGAGTCAAGAGACAACAGGTACTCTGCACCTCAGCTGCAAAAAGCTGAGAGGCAAACACCATCTGCAATGCTGTCTCCAACTTCAGCCACCTTCAGAGAGACCGCCACCTCTACAACCACTGTCCATTTTCCTGCTACTCCTACCTTCCCGACTGTGCTAGGTACAGTGAATCATGTATCCATGGTTTACCTTTCTGCCTCTTCCCAGCCAAGTCCTGATTTGCTTGATGTGCCGCCCGTGTATCCGAAAGCTGCTGCTCACCTTCTAATGAGTGAGCCGTTGTACAGAATTTAAAGAGGAACTGCCCCTGAAAAGTTGGCAAAGCTGGTGAATTCGAATTTCAAAAGATTTGCTCATTTCTAGTAATCATGAAAATCTGCAGGAACAAGTCATCAACCTTTATACCTGTATCTCTATATGTACAGATACAAAGTCCTGATGATTGGATAGAGTGTGGAGATCACTGATGAAAAGGGCCAGGTTCTGAGAAGAAATGTAAAAAGAGTGGAACTTTGAAAAGTTTGATTAGTGAGTTGATGCTTGGGCCTGTCTAAAAGGATGTGATTTAGCATTGTTCCCACCCATCCTGGATCCAGCCCCAACATGGAGGAGATAGTCTCAACAGGTCAGAGATATGTCCCTAACTTCACTCTGTGTTTGCGATTTCTCCTCTGCGGAGTAGTTCCTCTTCTTCTGTCTCCCGACTTCTATAGACCAACTGGAGAAATGAAACAAAAAGCGGCGCCAGTTGACTGGAACAGAAATGAATCGTGGGTCATAGTAAAATGGTGACATCATTACTTACTTAGTACAGGGGAATGATGCCTCTGTCCCCCCCTTCCAAATTCACCTTTTTGATGGAAAAGCTTTGATTCTGCACTTAACGATATGGTCTAAGGGGTAATGTCTCTCCTTGTGGAGAGTGACATGCCTGACAAACCAGTTTAAGGAGACTTATATGTAATAGTGGGGAAGGATGTAGCCTTCCCTAGGCACTGAAGTAGTTAAGGAAAATGTTCCCTTAGTTAATCCTCTCTGAACTGTGGTAGGCCAAGCTAAGGGGTAGCTTCAGTGGTCCAGTCAGTAGAGAAGAGGGGGAACTTAGTGCTCGGATCAAGCCTTGAGTGATATAGAGCTTCTTCCTGGCATAATTCATTGTGGGCTGCAGTACCTGTAAACAGCCACAAGATGCCACTGTCCTGGGTGCAGATGTCAGGTTGAGTCTGCTAGCAGTGTTACAGACAGGGATGAGTTAATGTCATAGTAAAATGGTGACATCATTACTTACTTAGTACAGGGGAATGATGCCTCTGTCCCCCCCTTCCAAATTCACCTTTTTGATGGAAAAGCTTTGATTCTGCACTTAACGATATGGTCTAAGGGGTAATGTCTCTCCTTGTGGAGAGTGACATGCCTGACAAACCAGTTTAAGGAGACTTATATGTAATAGTGGGGAAGGATGTAGCCTTCCCTAGGCACTGAAGTAGTTAAGGAAAATGTTCCCTTAGTTAATCCTCTCTGAACTGTGGTAGGCCAAGCTAAGGGGTAGCTTCAGTGGTCCAGTCAGTAGAGAAGAGGGGGAACTTAGTGCTCGGATCAAGCCTTGAGTGATATAGAGCTTGTTCCTGGCATAATTTATTGTGGGCTGCAGTACCTGTAAACAGCCACAAGATGCCACTGTCCTGGGTGCAGATGTCAGGTTGAGTCTGCTAGCAGTGTTACAGACAGGGATGAGTTAATGTTGTGTGATGACAGCTCACTGAGGGTGGGCACATTAGGAAAATCTCTGTTTAGTTTCCAGAATCAGGAAGTGATTCTTCATTAAGAGACAGTACGGGGAATCGTGTGGGCAGCCTGAATATAAGTGGCTGCTAGGGTAGACGGGAGCTCCATACCCTCAGACAGTGGGATCACCAGTGTGAAAGCCTCCCTACGCAAGAGCAAGAGTCCTGTAAGCTGGCTGGAGAAACTCAACAGAGAAGTATTGAGGACCCGGGGGACTTCTAGTCTGCAGGAAGCAGAGGAAGTTAAATAGGACTCCAGGCTAAGACGTGGGGGAGATATCAGATCCAGATCACTGTTGGTGTTACAGAAGAGTCTCTGTCGGGCTAGAGATAGAGTCACGGAGATGCTTCGCTTAAAGAGGGAACCAGGGCTGAAGGAGTTACCAGCACCTGTGAGAGAGATGATAACCTGTCGGGCCTTATCCATTATATCTGCCTGTAAATATTGTACATATTCCTCTTCCCCAAGTAAAGTCCAAGTTCTGGTTAAGAACCTCGTGTCCTCTGAAATTATTGCTGCCCTGGTCTCAGAAGAAAAATGCCTGGAGACAGCCGCGATCGGATGGCTTGAAGTAAGTGAAGAGCACTACGTACACAGCCACACTTCAGAGGGAGGACACGTATTGTCTGTAGGGTGCCATAGCGAGAGGGAGCTACAGCTCGCCCACGACTACCTCGCTGGGGCACCTTACATTTGGCGTAGTCGGCAGGATGCGAGCTCCTCGCATGAAGAAAGCGGGGAAGAGCCAACACAGAACACTGAGGAGAAAGTGTTGGAAGGCATGCGGCCCAAGATGGCGGCTTGAAGCATAGATTCCAAGATGGTGATGACGGCAGTAAAGTCTGGGAGAAGAACCGCCTATCGTGGGAGTGGACGGCGCTGGAGAGCGCGAAAAGATGTCCAGCCCCTGCGAGTTCCGGCCCACAGAAGGATGGGCCCAGCGGTGAAGATGCGTCCCAGGATGGGATGTCCAGAGAGGAAGAGGGCGCGGCGTAAAGTGAAGCCCGGCCCCGTGAGTATCAGCGCGCACAGAGAGGGGGCGCGGCTGAAGGCGGAGCGGCCGAGAGTGACGAGTGACGCGGCAGTCGCGTCAGAAGGCCGGCCCAGGAAGAGGCAGAGTTGGACGCGCAGGACGCGCGTCACTGGTAAGCGACCAGCGCCATTTTCTGTCCAGCACACGAGAGGAAGGAGGTGCTGTGGTGTATGCTCTGCGAAGATGGCAACCGGAGGATCAAATGACCTGTCCGGAATGTGTGCCGAGGAAGAGATGCTAGAGCCGAGTACACCAGGGGCTGCAAGCGAGAGTCGTTCGCTCGCGGATGCCGCCCGTGAGTCTTTACCCCCAGTGGCTGTCCAGTGGTCTACTAGGCCCGATCCGGAGCTGGGCCCGCTTATCCATGAGTTCCGCATGTGGTGCTGGAGCCGGATGCCGGAAGACCCGTCCCCCTTGGCCGAGGGTGGAGAACATTCTGGTGGGGCCGGAGCAACAGCTGCAGCGGAGCCTGACGCAGGTGAGCAGCCTATACCCCAGCAGCCGGTTTCGCCTGCGGCGCCTGCCGCAACAGCTTCCACGGCAACAGGGGCCCCTAGGCCTGAAGGGGGTGGTGCGGAGGCGGAGGCAAGGCCTCCCAGGAAGAAGGCCCCGCAAGAGAGTTTTTTGCAGCTGGCGGTGGAGGCCATCAACACCCCTTCGGCGAAGCGTTACGCCGAGCTCGGGAGTCTGAAGTGGACTACCCGCAACCCCCCGATGACGCCACGAGAGCAGCGGCGATGGACCGACACCTTTCTCAGAGGCTGGCTGGAAGGGTCCAACGCGGCACGGAGAGAGTCGGTGGAGGCCTCCCAGACTCGGGGACGAGTCCTTGAGTTCCACATCCGTGAGGGGTACGGATTCCTGGAGGAAGAGTGGACCGGGCACGAGGTGTTCGTTACTCGCGAGGTAATTAAGCGAGATTATCTGCCTGATCACCTTCACAATCTGCGTGTGGGGGACATAGTGCACTTCGTTAAGTGCGAGTGTTCCGGAGGGTGGTACGCGGCTGCGCTCACCCGACCATATGAATGGAAAGATGTCCTGGAAAAGGACGAAGAGGTCTTAAGAAGGAGGGCCAAGAGGGAGGCTAAGCAGCGCTGGGCTAAGGAAGCCCCTAAAGGCTTTCTGCCCCCAACTAAGGCCAGTGCTCCGCCAGCAGAGGAGCCTAGGAGGCGGCAGTGGGGGAAGATTGTGAGCGAGGAAGAGGAAGATATCGCAAGTGGCAAGGAAGCTGATTTCCCTAGTGAGGTGCCAGAGGAGGAGTCGGCGCCACAATACCCAGGAGCAGCTGAGAGAGCTGTCGGGAAAATTCAAGCTGGCACCAGTAATGTCGTCCACAGCTTTACAGTGACCAGCTACGGCCCTACCCAGGTCGGCTGTGGCAGTGCTACATCCTCGGACGAGGACCCTGGGCCTACTAAGTACCCCGATCAGCCTTGGAGGTGGAAGAAGCCACCTTCCTCTGCAGCATGGGCCGCCTTCATGAAGGAACGGAAGGAGGCCCGGAAGAAGTGAGCTGGCTAAATGGTCTGTTGACCTTTCACCTTTTCTTCTACTAGAACCCACCAGCTGTGGTCCTGATTCTGTGACTGTTTCCCAATGGGGGCAGAGTGCCCCATGTTGAATTAGGTTAGAGAGAAAAATGGAGGACTGTTCCCCTACCTCCCAGGCCAGGAAGGCCTTAAGCAGCACCAAAGTTGTGTGCCCTGGAGAGCTGCTCATTTTGTTTTTACTTTCTATTTTTCTTTTGTTGCACTTGTTGCGCCTTTTTCTGCTGGAATTTAAAATGCTGAAGCACACCTTGAGGATGGATATCCTCCAAATCTAAGAGACTTGTGGCCTAGCGGGAAGAACCGGTGATGCCCGCTAGGGCCAAGAAGAAAGAGACTCATGGGTGTTACCTGTGACTGTGTGCCTCAGAATGCAGCCCTTGAAGGAGAATGGGAGCTATTGAGGTGTTGACCTGTCTTAAAAATATGGACATGGACACTGTGTTTCCAGGGTCCTTACCAAGATGGACCGGTACCTCTGAGAAGTTTTGAAAAGTTGATAATGGACTGTCCTGAATTGCTGTTCCGGGGCCCTTAACCGAGAAGGGCCGGTCTCCCATCTAAGAAGACGACTTCAGGACCAGTCGTATACTAAAGTGTTTTAGTAACTATAGTAATGTGATATGATGTCATAGCTGCTGATTTTTGTTGATTGTTTAGTGTGGTCGGGGACGACCAATATTAAAGTGTTGGTGAATGTGTGGCACCCCAGGGGTCTGGTTTCCACAGTAACGGCAATGTTATGTCTGAGAGCAGGTGGGAGGTCTCTTGGTCAGGGATCCTGTGCATGCCACACCTCCTGCCCAGTCCTGGGAGGGGAAGAACTTCCCCCTATATAAACCTAGGACTGAGGCAGGGTTAGGGAGTAGAGAAGAAGTAGAGACAGAGAAGAGAAGCAGCATAGGAAGAAACAACAGGAGCTCTGTGGGAGCAGTACTACAAAGAGTCAGGGGCTGGCAGCTGCAGAGCTCGCCCTGACTGAGAAGCTATCACCGGACCCAGAGTCCGAGGCTGTGGGGACTAACTCCTATCCAGCAGCAGAAACCGACCGGCAGGGGATTTCAGGTCCTCTGGCCAAGAAACCCGAAGGCACGGTCACACGCGTGGGACCAGCACCGCCGTCGTGGAGCGGAAGCTACTAGAAGGCCCCGAGTCACCGGCCATACTGGTGAGCACCACACGGTACACTCAGGGACGTGGGCTACTTATACCCGCCTCTAGCAAGGTAGCCAGAAGAGTACAGTTAGTTTGGGAGGCCTACAACTCCGCCTGGCTAGGGGAGATCCCATCTGCTCAAGGACTGACCAGGCCCCAATCGCTAGCCAGTACTCCGGGAGGGTCTATCTTTGTCACCAGTAAAGACCCTGAACTACACCGTACTGTCTCCGAGTGGTTCCTGCTACCCCCATCATCCACGTCGGCTGCCCTGAGGCCATACCCCTCCCGTTGGGGGTGATACTATCACGCTGCACAATCCTACCACCGGCCTCAGCGGTCTGCCCTGCAGCGGCAGCTCCTTCGCTGCATTCAACGGGTGGCGTAGTCGTACAACATCTACCACTAATACAGCGCCACTTAGTCTGACTCCCTGGGCACGGACCGGGTCACCGCCACGAGACTACAACCCTCAACAGATCCGGCTCCGGGTAAGCTCCCGCGTGCGCAACGCTGCACGACACAGGCCCAGGGGTGCGTCAACTTTTGCCGTAGTCGGCAGGATCACGTGCCCGCAACCACCGGGTACTGCGTGCCTGAAAAAGACTGTTCAAACTTACCAGTGGTGAAGATTCCCGCCATCCGGCGCCATCTTCAGCCTTCTTCCCGCCATCGGTGAAGATTCCCGCCATCCGGCGCCATTTTCAGCCTTCTTCCCGCCTTCCGTGGAGTTTTCCCGCCGTTGGACGCCATCTTGAAGACGCCGCGCGGGAAGAAGAGGGGCGTGGACTCCAAAAGCGCGCGAGAACTGAAGCCCCGCCTCACGTCCAGACGTCGCGTAAGGTCCTGGAAGGAGCCCAGCAGACGCTGACGTCACAGGAGCGCGACGGAAGGTCCTCAACCCTGACGATCCACTGCGGAGCCGCGGCCTACGGAAGAGGATCATCGCAAGGTAGGCCACGGTCCACTAGGGGGGAGAAGGATGTCGGATACGGAGGAGAGCTTCACCGCTTCAACCCCCGCCAGCGCCACCGCCGTTGCGGTCATGCCTTTCACCATGCCCTATATCCCGGGGGCAGCCTGGCTACCCCAGTACTCAGGGGAGTCACATACCCTGCATGACTTTAGAGAAAAGCTGGATAGCCTCTTCCAGGTGTATCCCCTCACAGAGGAGCAAAAAGTGAGCATCCTGGTGGCCCAATTAACCGGGGCAGCCCAAAGGGAGGTAAAGTCCTGGCCACCTGGGAGGAGGACTGTCGCAGAGATACTAACCCGGCTGAGGGACACCTTTGATACCCGCACCTCAGCCGAGATCAAGCTTAGATTCTACGGGTGCAAACAGCGGGCACATGAGAGTATAAGGGACTATGCCCTGAACCTACAAGAGGCCCTGAGAGCCATTGAGCAGACCGACCCTGACGGCGTGGGAGACGAGGACAGGCTGTTGACTGAACAATTTATAGAGGGTTTATATTGCAATGCCCACCGAACCCAGTTGCGGGCAATGGCCTTACAGGACCCTCATCTGGGATTTGCACAGTTCAAGGACAGAGCCATCCGGGTGCTCCGAGAACCGGCACCAGGTGGCGTTGTGACCCACAGACGCCCCACTACCACTTACCACCAGGAGGCGGCACCCTTGTCGGCAGGGCCTGTGGGAGCTGATGCGCAGGCTTTGAACAATGACCCGGCTCCAGACCTGCACCATCAGGTCCAAGAGCTAGCTAAAAGCGTTGCCGCGCTAACCCGAACTGTGCAGTCTTTACAGGTTTCCACTCCAGGGAAGATCCAGCTGGCATCCGGACCGGAGGACATCCCGTGGCGTCGACCAAGGAGGACCCCACCGGCCAGAGGAAGACCCAGCGACCGATACAACGAGGACGGACAACCCATCTGCCGCCGCTGCAATCAACCCGGACATATGGCAAGGTACTGTCCTTTAAACTGGCACAACCTGGGGTAGAGGGCCAAACCCCAGGAAAAAGATCATCAGGCCCATCGAACTGGCGCGACAGATATGTGGGAGGACGTCCAGTCTTGCCTGTGGTACTGGATGGCATCCCTATGAGTGCCCTATTGGACACCGGGTCACAGGTCACCACTATCCCGTACGTGCTCTTCAAGCAGTACTGGAATGACTCGGATATCACCCGCTACCCTGACGACGACTTGAGTATCATCGCCAGCAATGGTCAGCCCGTGCCACAGATTGGATTTAAAGAGGTGACCATTAAAATCGGTAGAGTCGAACTGGCAGCACAGGGACTGATCATTGTAGACATTGACAAACACGAGAGTCACCCAAAGATAACTCTAGGAACTAATGTAATTGAAAATTGTCTTGCAGAGGTGATTTTCCTTTTACAACAGGTTGCCAAGAACGCCAGCTCCGGCCAGCAGCGAGTGCTCCAGAAAGAGATCCGGGCACTGATGCGACGGCAACAGATAGAACTCTCCGGTGGTGAGATTGGTAGCGTAAGAATGTGTGACCCTTTCCCTATTGCCATGCCCCCAAAAAGTGAAATGATGATTTGGTGCCGGGCAGCTATTGGTCTGAGAGGTAGAGATTACCAGGCAATGGTAGAACCAGTTTACTCAGACAGTAGGCCCACCATTTTGACAGCACGGGGGGTGGTCAATGTACGCCATGGGAGGGTGCCCGTTCGCATAATAAATATCGGGAAGAGGGAAGTGTACCTGCCCCGGTATGCCACGCTAGCCAAATTGTATACCATCAATCAAAATTCCATACAGTCCGTAGAACCCTTGCCTCCATCTTCCCCGGAGGAAGGTAACGGCTCTAAAGAAACAATGGAGGACTGGTGTCAGCAACTACATTTGGGTACTGACTCCACTCCCTCACACCAGAAACAGGGAGTCTATCGGGTGGTTCAAGAGTACGAGAGAGTGTTTAGTAAACACCCGTTAGACTTCGGGCGAGTCAAGGGGGTAGAACACCACATCCCCACGGGAGACCATCTTCCCATAAAAGAGAGGTATCGACCCGTACCCCCTGCACACTACCAACACGCCAAGGGGATGCTTAGGGACATGAAGGAGGCTGGGGTGATCAGGGATAGCTGTAGCCCCTGGGCAGCTCCACTAGTCTTAGTCAAAAAGAAAGACAACACCATGAGGATGTGTGTAGATTACCGGAAAATTAACCGTATCACACACAAGGATGAGTACCCCTTACCAAGGATAGAGGAGTCTTTGGCTGCTTTAAGATCTGCTAACTTCTTCTCTACCTTGGATCTCACTAGCGGGTACTGGCAGGTTCCTGTAGCAGAGGCGGACCGGGAGAAGACCGCATTCACCACCCCGATGGGACTTAGCGAGTTTACCTGTATGCCGTTCGGACTCTGCAACGCACCGGGAACCTTCCAACGATTAATGGAGTGCTGTCTGGGCCACAGAAACTTCGAGACGGTCCTGTTGTACCTGGACGATGTCATCGTATATTCCAAGACTTATGAGGACCACCTGAAACACCTGGCGGAAGTGTTCGAAGCTCTGGCAAGCTACGGCTTAAAGGTAAAACCCTCCAAGTGTCACTTCTTGAAACCAAAGGTGCAGTACCTGGGACACGTGGTGAGCGCTGACGGAGTGGCTCCTGACCCTGATAAGATCACCGCAATTAAGGACTGGCCAAGTCCCTCCAGTGTAAAGGAAGTGCGGCAGTTCCTCGGGTTGGTAGGCTATTACCGCAGATTCATCCCCGGTTTCACCAAAAAGGCAGCTCCTATGCAGGACCTCCTGATAGGCCAGTCCCGGAAGGCCAAGAACCAGAAGCCGCCCTTCAAATGGGAGAAGTTAGAAGAAGAGTCCTTCCGCCAGCTGAAGATGGCCCTCACGGGGGATGAAATCCTGGCGTACCCTGATTACAGCCAGCCCTTTATCCTCTACACCGACGCAAGTAACATCGGGCTAGGAGCCGTACTGTCCCAGATCCAGCAGGGGAAAGAACGAGTAATCGCTTACGCTAGCCGAAAACTGCGACCCACCGAAAGAAACCCTGAGAATTACAGCTCATTTAAGCTAGAGTTCCTGGCAGTGGTGTGGGCAGTCACCGAACGCTTTAAGCACTACCTCGCTTCTTCCCGGTTCACCGTGTACACGGATAACAACCCGTTGACACACCTGGACACGGCAAGACTCGGTGCCCTAGAGCAGAGATGGATGGCCCGTCTGTCCAACTACGAGTTCACAATCAAATACCGGGCAGGACGCTCCAATACCAACGCGGACGCCCTGTCCAGGATGCCAAACCTACCGGACGTAGGAGAAGATCCAGAGGGACTGGAAGAAGTCGAACTCCCCGCGTTCCACCGTCATGGGACTATGCAGTATTCCCATCGGGTAAGGAGTAAGCAAGCCGCTACGTTTAACCCCTTGCCTCACTACAACTGGGAGGAAACGCAAGACAGTGACCCTGCCGTCCGGCTGGTGAAGGAGATGCTGACTCGGCCAGAGGCTCGCCTTGACCCAGACGCTCCGGAGGAAGCCAAGCAACTGTGGGCTGAGAAGAGTCGACTGTTCCTTTACAAGGGGAAGTTGTGCCGCAGAATGGTTAACTCCCGGATGCATGAACTAATCTGGCAAGTAGTGGTGCCACGGAGAGACGCAGCCATGGTGATGGAGGCATACCACGACGGGGCTGGACACTTCGGATGGAAGAAGCTGGAGTTCCAGCTGCGTGGGCGGTTCCACTGGGTAGGCATGAGGGGAACCATCGAGAGGTGGTGCAGAGACTGTGGCCCGTGCAACCTAAGAAGGAAGGACCGTGCCAGCCAGAAGACTCCCCTGCAGTCCATCGTCACCCGGCAGCCGTTGGAACTGGTAGCCTTGGATCATGTAAAACTGACCCCAAGCAGAAGTGGCTACGTCTACGCGTTAACCATTGTGGATCATTACTCCCGGTTCTTGGTTGTCGTCCCCGTTAAGGACTTAACGGCTCAAACAGCAGCTAGAGCCTTCCAGCAGCACTTCTGCCGTCCACACGGGTACCCGGACCAAGTGCTGACGGACCAGGGACCTGCCTTTGAAGCGGAGGTCTTCCAGGAATTCTGCAATCTGTATGGCTGCCGGAAGATAAGGACGACACCCTATCATCCGCAAACTAATGGACTTTGTGAGAAAATGAACCAGGTGGTAATGGATCTCCTGAAAACGTTGCCCCTGGAAGAACGCAGTCTGTGGCCTGAGAAGCTGCCCGATCTGGTGGACCTATACAACCACATCCCGGTAGGTTCCACCAACTGTACCCCGGCTTACCTAATGAGGGCGAGACCTGGTAAGTTACCTGTTGACCTGGAAATGGGAGTCCTGACACCCGAGGACACTTCACCAGAAGCAGACTGGGACACAGAGAGGCAGCAGCAGTACCGGAAAGTACAGGAGAGCGTGGAGCGAAGTCTCTGTCAGGCTAGGGAAAGACAAGAGAAAACTTACAACCAGTATGCTCCCGCTGTTCCCCTGGTACCCAGAGAGCAGGTCTTGAAGAGGAAAAGACGGCTCCACAAGTTGGACGACCAGTGGGAGAAGGACCCGTACACCGTACTGCCCTCAAGCCACGAGAACCCGAAAGTCTGTACCATCAGTAAAGACGGAGGGGAGACCATAGCCATTGTATCCCGGGATCACCTGAAGAAGTGTCCTGAACAGCTACGGAACCCTGAAGAGGAACAAGAAGATCATCGACCCGTAAAGGAAAGGGAGGATATGGTTAGTACTGTGCTCAGAGACTTCCCTCGGTCCTGGACTCAAGTCAATGGTGTAGTTGTGGTACCCATCCTCACGTTCCTCCAACCAGCATCCCAAGTGCCTACGGAGCAACAGGTAGAGCTGGAAGAGCAGCCGGTCCAGGAGGCAGAAGACTCCACACAAGCAGAACAGGAGGATCAACCCTCTGCTTATAGTGAGCCTGCCGTACCCCTAGTGAGCCAAAGAGCCGGTAGACAGCTGCCCAGTTTACCCTTGACAGCTCCTACACCCTGTAGTTCAGGGCTAGACAGTCAGCTCCGTAGGTCCACTAGGGCCACTAGAGGCCAGTTACCCACACGTTGGAGGATTTGAAGTGTATAAATTGTTTTATTTGTGGTTACCTGTTTTTCTTGTTGCTTGTGTATAATTATGTGTTTCTAGTTATTTATAGGAGTCCTTGGTGGATTTACCGGGAATCCTTGTACATGGTTGGAGCGTAACCTAGGAATGGACTAAAGACTGTTAAGGACTCGGGGCAGGACAGACCCCTACCTGGTTACGTCTCCCTGTTTTGGTGAAATGGACACCTTGCTTTTCTTCAAAGACTGCACCCAGTTGCGGACACGCCGTAACCATCTTTATGTGTTTTTCTTATTGTATTATTATTGTTTATACCTTGTTATGTTTTTCTAAAAATATGTTTAGTCCCGGAGTACTAAATTTCACTAGGGGGGAATGTGGCACCCCAGGGGTCTGGTTTCCACAGTAACGGCAATGTTATGTCTGAGAGCAGGTGGGAGGTCTCTTGGTCACGGATCCTGTGCATGCCACACCTCCTGCCCAGTCCTGGGAGGGGAAGAACTTCCCCTATATAAACCTAGGACTGAGGCAGGGTTAGGGAGTAGAGAAGAAGTAGAGACAGAGAAGAGAAGCAGCATAGGAAGAAACAACAGGAGCTCTGTGGGAGCAGTACTACAAAGAGTCAGGGGCTGGCAGCTGCAGAGCTCGCCCTGACTGAGAAGCTATCACCGGACCCGGAGTCCGAGGCTGTGGGGACTAACTCCTATCCAGCAGCAGAAACCGACCGGCAGGGGATTTCAGGTCCTCTGGCCAAGAAACCCGAAGGCACGGTCACACGCGTGGGACCAGCACCGCCGTCGTGGAGCGGAAGCTACTAGAAGGCCCCGAGTCACCGGCCATACGGGTGAGCACCACACGGTACACTCAGGGACGTGGGCTACTTATACCCGCCTCTAGCAAGGTAGCCAGAAGAGTACAGTTAGTTTGGGAGGCCTACAACTCCGCCTGGCTAGGGGAGATCCCATCTGCTCAAGGACTGACCAGGCCCCAATCGCTAGCCAGTACTCCGGGAGGGTCTATCTTTGTCACCAGTAAAGACCCTGAACTACACCGTACCGTCTCCGAGTGGTTCCTGCTACCCCCATCATCCACGTCGGCTGCCCTGAGGCCATACCCCTCCCGTTGGGGGTGATACTATCACGCTGCACAATCCTACCACCGGCCTCAGCGGTCTGCCCTGCAGCGGCAGCTCCTTCGCTGCATTCAACGGGTGGCGTAGTCGTACAACATCTACCACTAATACAGCGCCACTTAGTCTGACTCCCTGGGCACGGACCGGGTCACCGCCACGAGACTACAACCCTCAACAGATCCGGCTCTGGGTAAGCTCCCGCGTGCGCAACGCTGCGCGACACAGGCCCAGGGGTGCGTCAAATGTAATAGTGGGGAAGGATGTAGCCTTCCCTAGGCACTGAAGTAGTTAAGGAAAATGTTCCCTTAGTTAATCCTCTCTGAACTGTGGTAGGCCAAGCTAAGGGGTTAGCTTCAGTGGTCCAGTCAGTAGAGAAGAGGGGGAACTTAGTGCTCGGATCAAGCCTTGAGTGATATAGAGCTTGTTCCTGGCATAATTCATTGTGGGCTGCAGTACCTGTAAACAGCCACAAGATGCCACTGTCCTGGGTGCAGATGTCAGGTTGAGTCTGCTAGCAGTGTTACAGACAGGGATGAGTTAATGTTGTGTGATGACAGCTCACTGAGGGTGGGCACATTAGGAAAATCTCTGTTTAGTTTCCAGAATCAGGAAGTGATTCTTCATTAAGAGACAGTACGGGGAATCGTGCGGGCAGCCTGAATATAAGTGGCTGCTAGGGTAGACGGGAGCTCCATACCCTCAGACAGTGGGATCACCAGTGTGAAAGCCTCCCTACGCAAGAGCAAGAGTCCTGTAAGCTGGCCGGAGAAACTCAACAGAGAAGTATTGAGGACCCGGGGGACTTCTAGTCTGCAGGAAGCAGAGGAAGTTAAATAGGACTCCAGGCTAAGACGTGGGGGAGATATCAGATCCAGATCACTGTTGGTGTTACAGAAGAGTCTCTGTCGGGCTAGAGATAGAGTCACGGAGATGCTTCGCTTAAAGAGGGAACCAGGGCTGAAGGAGTTACCAGCACCTGTGAGAGAGATGATAACCTGTCGGGCCTTATCCATTATATCTGCCTGTAAATATTGTACATATTCCTCTTCCCCAAGTAAAGTCCAAGTTCTGGTTAAGAACCTCGTGTCCTCTGAAATTATTGCTGCTCTGGTCCCAGAAGAAAAATGCCTGGAGACAGCCGCGATCGGATGGCTTGAAGTAAGTGAAGAGCACTACGTACACAGCCACACTTCAGAGGGAGGACACGTATTGTCTGTAGGGTGCCATAGCGAGAGGGAGCTACAGCTCGCCCACGACTACCTCGCTGGGGCACCTTACATATAGGCCATGCAATACTCCTGCAAAATTAGATATTCTTATTGTCTCCAGGGAGGATTAGGACTTGAACTCTAGTCCCACCTATTTGAAGTAGCAATCCTAAAAGTCAATATCAACCCTTTTAACGGGGTTTGCCATATGACTTAGGATAAAAGCCAAGCCAGAATCTCAATTTGCTGACACGTGTTTCAGGGTGTTGCCCCTCTTCAGAATGAGATCTGATTTGGCTGTATAAGAGGCCTCGTTATTCTCGATATTGACTTTTAGGATTGCTACTTCCAAAAGGTGGCACTACAGTTCAAGTCCTCTTCCTCTCTGAAAAGGGAATGCTCACTTAAAGATGCAATTTCTTTTTTACAATTGTTTTTTTTCAGACCCCCCAGAAGAAGCTTATAAAGAAAAACACACCAAAAATGCACAATTCAACAACGTCTTTAGACACACAGCGCACAGGAGTTTTCATAAAATTACATCCCATTTGCTTGGAAGGTTAAACGCAGCAGACATTCTACATATAAAAATGCAGCAAAAAAAGTGCAGCATTTACGCTACATGTGAATACAGACTTATAGACGTATTTGGCAAAATGGCACTTAAAAAAAAACTTATCTCGCAAAAAAAGCAAGACTTCTTATAGTGAATCTGAAAAAGTTATGGCTGGTACAACTATGAATGAATTGACTAAAAATAAATCCATAGGTCCCAACCATCCCAGATACAATCGGACAGTCCTGGATTTAGGCTGCGTTCACACATTGCGTATTTTATTTTCGCGCGCTTTTTTGCGCGCGCTTTTTCAAAATACGCAATGTGCTTTGTGTCTGCCAGCAAAGTGAATGGGAAATTCACTTTGCCGTTCAGACACTGCGTGATTTTACGCAGCGGGAAAGCGCAGCTGCGTAAAGAATTGACATGTCAATTCTTTGCGCAGCTGCGTCCTGCGCTTTCTCCTATTGTGCCCGTTATAAGCAATGGAATTACGCAGCGGTGTTCACACACTGCGTAATTCCATAGCTTTTTGATGGAGGCGCAGGAGAAACTATGGATACTCGCCTATTCGATGGACGGGAGAGGCGTCTGCTCCGGTCCCACCGCTGCCAGCATCTTCAGTGAAGCGATGACAAGCCGGCGTCGGCTCCGGTCCCGCCGCTTGCAGCTTCCTGCCGTAAAGCGATCACAAGCCACCGGCTTGTGATCGCTTTACGGCAGGAAGCTGCAAGCGGCGGGACCGGTGCGAACGCCGGCTTGTAATCGCTTCACTGAAGATGCTGGCAGCGGTGGGACAGGACTCCTCTCCCATCCATCGGATAGGTGAGCATCCATAGTTTTTTTCTTTTAAAGCAGTGTATGTACTGCAGCCAAAAGCTGTCTGTACATACACTGCTAGGGGGACACTCACACACACGACACATAGACACAGACAGTACACACAGACACACAGACACATACATTACATTACATACATACACATACATTACATTACATACAGGTGTCCATCCTCACACTTCATTTCTCCTGCACCTCCATAAAAAAAACGCAGGAAAAAATGCAGTGTGTGAATGGAGGTGCTTTTTTTACCTGCGTAAAAAAACGCAGGTAAAAAAAGCAGGAAATACGCACGCGTAAAAATACGCAGGAAAAAAAGCAATGTGTGAACGCAGCCTTAGGTTCACACCCTACGGTCCCGGGCAGTCTGCTGAATGTCCTTGAGGGTATGTGCGCACGGTGTCTTTTTGCCGAGTTTTTGAAGTAGAAACTCTAGGTTTTTGAGGAGTTTTAAGTCTTTATATTCAATCTGTTTTGTTAACATCAATTAATCATCAATTAATCATTAATTATTAATCATTTTACATTTTGCAAATGAAGAAAAATATATTGTATTTGACTTTGAAGAAAATATAACAAAATAGAAATATAGAAAAATGTCCAAATTTCAAATGGTGTCACTTTTTTTTCAAATATCAATTCAAATGGTAGTACAGTATATTGAACCATATAATGTTTGTAAGATAACCGCCTATAAGAGAATCATATATGTTGAGGAAGATTACACATTGTATCTGAATATAAGAAGAAAAAAGAAAAGGATGTAGAAAAGAGAGAAGAAAACAAAAGGCAAAGGGTCAATGGGAGGGGTGGAGGTCCTTACGCCTGTGTGACTAATTATGATCACAATCACAGATATCTGTTGAGAATATTAGAATAGGTTATGAAAATCAGGTGAGTCCTGGAACAGAATCCATCCTCTCCAAACCCTTCTAAATTTATCATTGGTTCCATTACACTCTGCAGACAACTCTTCCATTCTACATAGATTCACCATTTCCTTGTACCAATCTAGTATGTTAGGGGGGTTCTTAAGTTTCCAAAACCATGGAATCACCGTACGTGCCGCTGTTAAACAAAATCAAAGTAAATCCTTCTTTTGTATACCTATTGAGGAAGGGAGGATTGACAGAAGGGTTATTTGAGGAGACCCCAATACTCTGATTCCAGTGATACATTGGTAATTGTCGAATACCTTCTCCCAAAATGGTTTAATTTTAGAACACTCCCACCATATATGAATCATAGAACCCACTTTACTTTCACATCTCCAACATATTTCTGAAACTATAGGGAACATTGCATGTAGTTTAGATGGGTAGTGATACCATCGTGTAAGTATTTTATAGCTCTTTTCTTGTGCAGTCCCGGCATTAGAAAGCTTATATGTGAAGAGGAACGCTTTTGCCCACTCAAGAGGGGATAAACTAACCCCAAATCCCTCTCCCATGCTCGCTGAAATGCCAGTTTCTCCGTTCCCTCCTCTCTGCCCAATCCCTCATATATCACAGGAAGGAACATGTTTTCAAAGAAGGTGTAGTTTGAGAATGAATTTGCGTTAGGGTTGTGTGCTGCTAGAAGGGATCGCATTTGCAGATATTGGAACCACTTGATTTTAACATTTGGGAATTTTGTTTGTAAAGATACAAAAGTAGGTATCATGTCATTTTTCCAAAATCTGAAACAATCGGGTGTCCTCCGCTGCCCTCCGACCAATGAAAGATCCGCGCAAATATCCGGGTAGAAAGGAAGGGTTATAAAATATTGATGTGAGTGGGCTAATAGTTCTACCTGGAAACATCTTTTTCCTCAGAGAGTGCCATGTTTTAAGTGTTTCCCTAGTTAGATTGCATTTGGCCAAGGTCACTGAGTCTTCTTGGCACCTTGGTAAATGTCGTAAAGGGACTTCTGAGCCTTCCTGTTTCACCCCTACCCATTGCTTAGAGTCTGCATAGAAGTGCCAATCTAAAATCCTCATCAAGGCAGAAGCCTGAAAGTACCTATGGAAATTCGGAAGGCCCGTTCCACCTAATGATTTGTGACGAGAGAGAACCCGTATGTTTATACGGGGTTTAATCTTTCCCCAAATGAATTTGATTAAAGCTGATCTTAGTTTACTAAAGAAGCTATGAGGTGGAGAGATCAGGACTGTTTGAAAAATATATAAAAAAACAAGGTAATATATCCATTTTGATAGCATTCATTCTTCCAAACCAAGATAGCTTCAGTTTGCCATATTTCAATAACTCTTCATATGTTCAGTGCAATAAAGCTTGATGATTAAGCTCAAATAATTTATTAGGGTCTGAGGGAATATGAACCCCTAAATATTTCAATGATTTTCTCTGCCATTTAAATGGAAATTTAGTTATAACTTGTGAGATTTGAGTCTGTGGAAGAGATACACTGCTCAAAAAAATAAAGGGAACACTTAAACAACAGAATATAACTCCAAGTAAATCAAACTTCTGTGAAATCAAACTGTCCACTTAGGAAGCAACACTGATTGACAATCAATTTCACATGCTGTTGTGCAAATGGAATAGACAATAGATGGAAATTATTGGCAATTATCAAGACACATCAATAAAGGAGTGGTTCTGCAGGTGGGGACCACAGACCACATCTCAGTACCAATGCTTTCTGGCTGATGTTTTGGTCACTTTTGAATGTTGGTTGTGCTTTCACACTCATGGTAGCATGAGACGGACTCTACAACCCACAGAAGTTGCTCCGGTAGTGCAGCTCATCCAGGGTGGCACATCAATGCGAGCTGTGGCAAGAAGGTTTGCTATGTCTGTCAGCGTAGTGTCCAGAGGCTGGAGGCGCTACCAGGAGACCGGCCAGTACAACAGGAGACATGGAGGGGGCCGTAGGAGGGCAACAACCCAGCAGCAGGACTGCTACCTCCACCTTTGTGCAAGGAGGAACAGGAGGAGCACTGCCAGAGCCCTGCAAAATGACCTCCAGCAGGCCATAAATGTGCATATGTCTGCACAAACGATTAGAAACCGACTCCATGAGGGTGATATGAGGGCCCGACGTCCACAGATGGGGGTTGTGCTCACAGCCCGACACCGTGCAGGACGCTTGGCATTTGCCACAGAACACTAGGATTGGCAAAGTCGCCACTGGCACCCTGTGCTCTTCACAGATGAAAGCAGGTTCACACTGAGCACATGTGACAGACGTGACAGAGTCTGGAGACGCCGTGGAGAGCGATCTGCTGCCAGCATGACCTGTTTGGCAGTGGGTCAGTAATGGTCTGGGGTGGCATTTTTTTGGAGGGCCGCACAGCCCTCCATGTGCTCGCCAGAGGTAGCCTGACTGCCATTAGGTACCGAGATGAGATCCTCAGACCCCTTGTGAGACCATATGCTGGTGCGGTTGGCCCTGGGTTCCTCCTAATGCAGGACAATGCCAGACCTCATGTGGCTGGAGTGTGTCAGCAGTTCCTGCAAGGTGAAGGCATTGAAGCTATGGACTGGCCCGCCCGTTCCCCAGACCTGAATGCGATTGAGCACATCTGGGACATCATGTCTCGCTCCATCCACCAACGTCACGTTGCACCACAGACTGTCCAGGAGTTGGCGGATGCTTTAAATTTGATTTCCATTGATGAATTTTGTGTGATTTTGTTGTCAGCACATTCAACTTTGTACAGAACAAAGTATTCAATGAGAATATTTCATTTATTCAGATCTAGGATGTGTTATTTGAGTGTTCCCTTTATTTTTTTGAGCAGTGTATATTCAAGGCCTCTGTTTTGGAGTGATTGACTTTAAAATTACTAACTGCTCCAAACCTCTCAAATTCTTTTAGGATCATTGAGAATGATATTTGCAGTTGGGATATGTAAAGAAGCAAATCGTCTGCATACAGAGCTGCTTTATAAGACTTAAATCCCACTTTGTATCCATGAATATTACTATTGTTTCTGAGGGCATTGGCCAGATGCTCCATTACCACCACATATAGCAATGGGGACAAGGTGCACCCTTGTCTGGTTCCATTGTTAATTGCAAATGGGGCAGAATGAGAATGATTTACTCTTACCTGTGCCAATGGGTTTTTATATAAGGCCATTATTTTCTGTAGGTAACAAGGGCCCAAGAATATCTGTTTTGTGACGCTCACTAGCCCTCCCTGAGCTTGGGGGTTACTCAGAGCCGGGTCAGTGTAGATGTTACGGGGGATGCAGTCGTGGCCTGGACCCGTTCCGTGCCCAGGGCCGTCACATTAAAAATATAATGGGCTTTCAAGTAAGAGTGGCATTTCGACTACGCCACCTGCGGTTTCCGGTGATGGGCACCAGCGCTGCTACAGTCCACTGAGGCTGGTGTTACGGGCAGCTAAGATGGAACGGCTCCCCGCAGGCGGAGCAGGCCTAAGGGCAGTGTTAGAAGAGAAGGTGGGTGCAGTGCCGCACAGGAAATAACAGGCTGAGGCGGTGTGTGAAGTCATCCGGGGCTTTACTCACTTTCAGATGAACTTTTAGCCGCAAAGCTTCTCTCTGCTACACACAGCGTACTGCGGCCACCGGGAAGGGGGTTCAACACTTTCCAGGCAGATCAGGAGCACCTGTCGAGACCCCTCTGGTGTGTGTTTCTCTCCTTGGTAGGTTCTCCCACTAAGTCTTCTCCTGACTGTGTATGGTACGAACGTGTTGTAAGGCCAGGTCCCACTGGATAAACGCAGTGTAAGAGATACAGGTGGCGTAGGCCGCTCCGTCCGTATCCCTCTGGGATCCACTAAGCCTCCGGGCTTTTCTGACTGAGACGTGAAGTAACAAAGTCAGATATCGGGGGCCGGTCACCCCTTTTGCAGCAGGAATCCCTCTGACTAGGCCAGAGTAAAGAATACAGGTGGCGACTCCGCTCCGTCCGTATCCCCCTGGGATCCAAGGCCTTCTTAGGTCAGGACCTTGACCGGGTAGAGACAGTGGTGTACTCTGACCCGCTTCTCGTCTCAAGGCCAGAGTACGAGGACTGTGTATCTTCAGTCAGCTGCAGCCTTTTATTCCCAAAAATTTTGACGTGGGCTTCGCCATAATTTTGTATGCCAGCCAGGTACAGCATCCAGGAACAGGCTGCCCCCAACCACCAGCTGCCTATTTGTACCTGGCCGGACACAACAATATAGGGAAGCCCTTTTTTTTTAAATTATTTCATGAAATAATTAAAAAAAAAAATACGTGGGGCTTCGCCCTATTTTTGTGTCCAGCCAGGTACAACTAGGCAGCTGGTGGCTGGAATCCGCAGCGCAGGGAGGCCCAAGCTTTCTGGCCCCCCCGCCGCTGCAAATTGCAGTCTGCAGCCACCCCAGAAAATGGCGCGTTCATAGAAGCGCCATCTTCTGGCGCTGTACCCAACTCATCCAGGGCCCTGGTGCGGTGGCTCACTGGGTAATAAAGGGGTTAGGGCCAGCTTGGCATTATCAGCTGGCCCTAAGCCCGAAATTCATGGGGTCACGCCAATATTAGACATGACCGCCATGAATTTCTAGTAAAGTATTTAAAAAAACACAACACCCAGAATAAAGTCCTTTAATTTAAATAAACACACAATTTTTTAATGTTCTAAATTAAACCATACTTACCGTCACGCCCATTCCAGCTGAAGCCAATGTCTTCTGCAATAAAAGTAAAATAATAAAGCAACATCATCCTTAGCTTTCCATGGTTCCCACGACAGCTTCAGCTCTGCTACATTCACATGATAGGCTGGATCGCAGCCGAAAGCTGCCATCCAGCTTGCCATGCCGCACACACTGAGAAGCGCAGGCATGCTTGCGCTCCTCAGTGTCTCGCTGTGACGGCATAAAGATGAGCCGAGGTCATGTCCAATGAACTCGGCTCACCTCATGCACGTCACTGACAGCGTGGGAAAATTCTCCTGCACTCAGCGCTTCAGCAGGAGAATTCTCCCACGCTGGGATGGCATTGAGATGACAGGCTGGATCGCAGCTGATGCCTGCGCTCTGCAGTGTCTCTGAAGGATGGCATGCTGGATGGCAGCGCTCAGCTGTGATCCAGCCTGTCATCTCAATGCCATCCAAGCGTGGGAGAATTCTCCTGCTGAAGCGCTGAGTGCAGGAGAATTTTCCCACGCTGTCAGTGATGTGCATGAGGTGAGCTGAGTTCACTGGACATAACCTCGGCTCATCTTTATGCCGTCACAGCCAGACACTGAGGAGCGCAAGCATGCCTGCGCTTCTCAGTGTGTGCGGCATGGCAAGCTGGATGGCAGCTTTCAGCTGCGATCCAGCCTGTCATGTGAATGTAGCAGAGCTGAAGCTGTCGTGGGAACCATGGAAAGGTAAGGATGATGTTGGTTTATTATTTTATTTTTATTGCAGAAGACATTGGCTTCAGCTGAAATGGGCGTGATGGTAAGTATGGTTTAATTTAGAACATTAAAGAATTGTGTGTTTATTTCAATTAAAGGACTTTATTCTGGGTGTTTGTGTTTTTTTTTTAACTTTGACTACGGGGTTAGTAATGGGGGTGTCTTATAGACGCCTCTCCCAGGGCAGTGGGAAGAGCGAGGCTAAGTGCCACAATTGGCGCATCCTATGGATGCGCCATTTCTGGGGCGGCTGACGGCTGCTATTTCTAGCCTGGGAGGGGGCCAATATTCATGGCACCCTTCCTGGGCTATTAATATCAGCCCCCAGCTGTCTGCCTAGCCTTTGCTAGCTATTAAAATAGGGGGGACCCCACGTCATTTTTTTTTGGGGTCCCCCATTTTAATAGCTAGTAAAGGCTAGGTATGCAGCTGGGGGCTGATATTAGTAGCCTGGGAAGCTCCGTGGGTATTACCCCCTTCCCAGGCTTCAAACATCTGCCCCAGCCGTCGGCTTAACCTCCGCTAGAGACTAAAATTACGGGGAACCCCACGCCAATTTTTTTTTTTTAATAAATCCTTTATTTTAACACTAAATGACAAGTACAGTAATCAACACTATCACTGTACTTATTATATATGTGACTGACATGTTTCTATCTATCTAATCTATGTGTGATGCTCTATTCTTTCTATTCTAAATTGTCGGGTACCGCTGCTGAATTGCCGGCCGGCTTTTTTAAAGAGACGGTGCATGAAAACACTATTATTTTTTTAAATAAATCCTTTAACACTAAATGACAAGTACAGTAAGCAACACTGTCACTGTACTTCTTATATATGTGACTGACATGTTTCTATCTATCTAATCTATGTGTGATGCTCTATTCTTTCTGTTGTAAATTGTCGGGTACTGGTGTATGCCGCTGAATTGCCGGCCGGCTTTTTTAAAGAGACGGTGCATGAAAACACTATTATTTTTTAAATAAATCCTTTAACACTAAATGACAAGTACAGTAAGCTGAGCACTACCATCCAGCTTGTCATCCTTCAGAGACACTGCAGAGCGCAGTCATTATGGGAACTTCCGATTCCAGTATTCGATATTCTAAAAGTATTGGAACTCAGTATCGGAACTCCGATACCGCGAATATCGGTCGATACCTGATATTTCAGTATCGGAATGCTCAACACTAGTTATCACTTAACCTTCAAGTCTAGGAGCGCTGCGCTAGGGATGGAAGAGATATTGCCAGAAAAACTGGAGCGTGGTCCGACCACAGAATATCTCCGATTGTGGTCTTGGGTTGCCAAGACAAAGCATGGTGGCTCAAAAGAAAGAGTTCTATGAGACTATATTAATTATGTATATGTGAAAAATATGTATAATCCTTACCCTGAGGGCTCATTATCAGCCACACGTCGGTCAGTCGGAGGGCGTAGAGGACCCTTTTGAGAGATCGAAGCCGTCTAACCGAGACTGTTCCCCTACCTGAGGAGGTGTCTACTTTTGGGTTCATGGTAAAGTTGAAGTCTCCCCCTGCAATCACTGTACCATCTGAGAAATTAAACGATGCGGTCAAAAATGCGTGGCATGCAAGAATCTGACCCTTATTAGGCGAATACCAATTAGCAATTGTGTATATTGAATCTACAATTTTTATTTTAAGAGATATGTATCTGCCTTGCGTATCAATAAGTGTGTCAAGTAAAGAGTATGCTAATGACTTATGGCCTGCGATGGAAACCCCTTTAGATTTTGATTCAGGGTTTGTACTATGAAACCAGTTGTTGTAATATCTATCTTTTATCTGATCAGATTTGAAATGGGTCTCTTGTAGCATGAGGATATGAACCCTCTGTTTGTGCATGGAGTATAGAATCTGAGAACGTTTCTGAGGGACATTAAGACCTCTAGCATTTAGTGAACAGAATTTGATTGTGCTCATTTTGAGGACCAAGGGATAGGACTGAGGGAGGGTTAGTAAAAAAGAAAAAGGAAGAAAACTTAAGAGAAAGGCAGTTACTTTATCTGAGTGATAATTGTTCCTTTCTTTCAGGAAAATATAGGAAAAGAAAGAAAAAACACAAGAAAGAAGAAGGAGAAAACAGTTGGGAACCTTTCCCAACCGCAAGAAAAAGGGTCCTCAATGAGGAGGACTATTAGGAAAAAAAGAAGAAAATTCCACACACATCCAGAGGGATGCAGATACCCTTAGTGGAAATGCGCTTTCTATGGAGGGTAGCTCCCCCCTAGGATTGGTCCGCAGACCCTAATGCTTTAAAACAATTACTTTTTTGAGAAACTTATGCTATTTAACCAAACTTGAATGCCCAACCTGAATATTACAATAGCTATGCAATATCTATGCATTTGAGCATATATGAATTTGTAAAGGCTTCCCTGATTTCTAAACATCAATCAGTATCAAAGAGAACAATGAGTGAAAGTAGTGAAGCTATTCAGTCTGGAGGTAACGCACCTCTTTCTTCCAAATTGCGGCCGCCATTTTTCATGCCAGAGTTGTGAGTCTTTCTTCTCTGGGGGCGAGGTGCGTCACTATTTCCAAGGCCTCTAGGAAGGCTTAGCCACTCTGATGGGAGCACCTGGACCGATGGAATTCCCAGTCCATTAGTGAATGTTGATAAGTCTCCCAGACTTCGCAAAACATGTATAGTTCCTGATTGTCTCACTTGAAGTCCAAAAAGAAAGCCCCAGGAATACAGGATTTTATGTTGTCTCAGAATGTTGAGCAAGGGTTTCAAGGCACATCTCTTCTGAAGTGTGCACCAGGACAGGTCATGCATAATCTGAATAATATGTTCATTAAAGATGATAGGCTCCAATGTACCGGATTTAGCAAGAATGTTCTCTTTCACTTTATATCTATGTATCTGGCATATGACATCTCTAGGTCTGTTTGTATCAGCAGATTTGGGACCCAAAGATCTATTAGCCCTGTCAAATTCTATGTCTAAATCTTGTGGTAGATCTAGTATTGGATTAAAGATACTGTGTAAGGATTCCTCCAACTTATTCTGTTCCACAGACTCTGGGAGGCCTCTAATTCTGATATTATTGCGTCTCCCTCTCTTTTCTATGTCGTCCACCAGGTCAGACACATATTCCAACTGTTGAGAGTGAGCTGCAGATGTCTGCTCCTGTATGTGTATTCTCTGAGAGATGGCTTCTGTATGGTTTTCATCATTAGCCACCCTTTCAGAAAGCTGCTGAAGTTCCCCTCTGATAGCAGCAGTCTCAGCCCTATAGATATAGTTCTCCATATCTTCTTTAGTGGGAATAGCACTTATATGAGCCTTTAGGTCTTCCTATACATTTTGTGTTTGAATAGATACATTGCCTGCCAGGTCCTCTGAATGCCACAGGATAAGTCTCTCAGCCTATATAAGAAGCTGCTCACTGCATGTGAGTAAGAAGCATGAGTCATCCTTTCTACCCCTGTATATCATCACTAGAGGCCTGTATCATGTAAGTCCCAACTATATTGTTTATGCAACTCACGCTCCCTGATGTGGATAATGCTGGTCATCCGTCCGCCATTTTCCTTTCAGCCAGAGAGTTTCTCGCTGCCTCCGCAGTTCCCCTGCCCACTGCAGCTCCTTGCCTTCCTCAAGCCTCCGCTGATGAGGTGAGTATGTCTCCTGGGGTCTCCTCCTCGCTCCTCTCCTCCAGCGTGAGCTCAGCAGCATGTGTCGCCACCATTTTGGATTTTGTTAGCTCTGGTGCAGGGCCCACAGAACTCCTCAGATAACGTGAAATACCGGTCACAGGTACGACCGCAGGACGTCTATTAGCTTGGCCAGAGCTGGTACGCTTCCTAGATGACATTTTGGGGGCAAACAGTGTTTCTTAAATGGGTCTGCAGACATCACCCAGGCAGGAGCTGTTGTGCTGTACGTCCTCACTCCTCCATAGCCAGGCCACGCCCCCAAGTTTTAAGTCTTTAAAAAAGGATTTTGAGAATTTCTGCTTAGATTCTACTCCAAAGCCTCCTTAAAAAAACTCTGTGTGCACATACCCTGTCACCATAGCTCTTGTGATTTCTCCTGCCAGGGTAGAAAGCAATAGTAAATGGCTGTGGTTAAGGGAGTCGCCAAAATTTTTTCCCAGTGCATGGTTTCACTCTTTTTCTGTTCTATGAAATTTTGGAGGTATGGTTTTAGGGCATGCTTAAAACTGTCAACATGAGGAATTAATAAGAACTTCTGGAGTGGTTCGGAGAACTAGAGCAGCATGAGAAAGATCCTAGAGATGGAATGAGAGGTTTGGATTTCATAGGATGTTGGTCTTAGATATTTAGCATAATGAAGAGCACAGTAAGGCTATGTGCCCACGATGCAGAAATGCTCCAGATTTTTCCTGAGCGTTTACGCATCTCCCTGGCAGAAAAAACGCATGCGGATTGTACATGCGTTTTTCCTGCCAGGGACAAGCGGATGTGAAGCGTTCTTCACATGCATTTCCGCATGCGGATTGACAAGCGCTTTCCAAGCGATTTTAGCATCACTTGGAAAGTGCTTGACAACTTGGTCACACTATATAAATCCATGCATCGGCATGGATTTATATAGTGTGACCCCAAAGAATGGTTAAAAATAAAAAAATAAATCTATACTTACCTTCCGATGGCCCCCGCAGTCTTGCTTCGCTCCGTCCTGGCTGCCGGCAGATCGCAGTACACTGAAGGACCTGCCGTCACATGACTATGACGTCAGCACAGATCCTTCAGTCCATCGCGAGCTGCCGGCATGGGAGGACAAGCGCACCGCGGGCCATCAGAAGGTAAATATAATATTTATTTTTTATTTTATTCTTTTTTTACAGGTTCTATGGTATCCGGGTCCAGAGGAGAGTCTCCTGTCCTCCACACCCGGGTACCATCCGCACATTGGAACGCATGGATTCCGCATCTACAGATGCAGTGATGCGGAATCCATGCGTTCCAATGCAAGTCAATGGCGGCGAAAACGCAGCACTTCCTCAAAATAATTGGTAGTGCTGCGTTTTTTTTCCGCAATGATAATCCACAGCGGAAATTTCCGCAGCATGTGCACAGCACATGCGGATTATCATTGGGGAACATGGCAGGCCTTCTACCATGCATTTTTAAGTGTTTCTGCTGCGTTTTTGTCGCTGCAGAAACGCTTAAAAAATGCATAGTGGGCACACAGCCTAAGTGGTGAACATAGATGGGGTAGAAAGAAAGGGTAGTGCAAAACTGTGGAGAACTTTGTAGGTGACAATCATAAAATTATATTGTATTCTATAGTGAAATAACTAACATAGGGTAGAGGCTTTGGTATAGCAGCTAGACAGAAATATGAGGTTGGCAGCTGCAGTAAGGATAGACTGGATATGGAAGAGTTTAGTGAGATATATCCAGATGAGAATGAATCATAGCACCAGTCAGACTTTTTGCAGTTTTGAAGGTAAGCAAAGGGCAAATTCTTTAGATGTTTTCGAGTCACAGGTGACATAAATGTCCATGTGATTGGCTATAGGGAGTGAGGGAAAGATTTGAGTCAATAATTACCCCAAGACAGCAGGCATGCTACCCAGGAGTTAAGGTTGTCCCATACACAGAAATTAAACTATCAGTGCTATTTAGGTTATTTAGAAGGAAGAAACACAAGAAGTTTGGTATTAGAAAGATTCAGATAGAGAGGACATAATGATGGACACAGTGGACAATCACCGGTATTTTGTAGTATTCCGAGGTGATGTCAGAAGAAAAACATTAGCTGTAATATGAAAACCCCGAAGTCTCTGGAGAAAGCCAAACAGTCCAACAAAAGATAAGAGTAACTAGTGTGAAATTACAATGTTATTTCATATATTTTATATACTTTTTTCTTTAATATTTAAATATCATATAAGTAACAAATTTGGATATAAATCTTGTGTTGGAAGTTGGAAATGTCTGCTGTAAAGCCACAAAATGTCCACAAGATGTCAGTGTTTAGTAAAGAACATTTACACTAAAGCAGTGTTGCCCAAATCCATTCCTCGGGGATCCTCAGCAGGTCAAATACTGAGGATTTCCTTAATATAGCATAGATGATTTAATTAGTCTCACTACATTTGTAATTGGGTTTTCTCAATAGGAAATCCTCACACATGACCTATTTGCATTCCCTTTTGCCAGGATTTGACAAACGGTGTACTAAATGAAAGCAAGTAAATGCATTAATGTGAATACAATCATAACCTTTTGTGCTTAGACAATAAACTAATAAATATTTTAGTGCTAAAAGAAATCAGCAGACTATTAGTAGTCTAATTAACAATATTATTTTCCATACTCTTTTATATATTCATTTTATATTTTTATATGCAGCTCAATACAAATAAATGGGGTCGACCCTGAGGGTACTTCGGCTTGAATAGCAAGTCGCAAAAAATCTCATGCGGTTGAAATTCTTGAGACTTGCTTGTTGCTTGACCCTATTCACTTGTATTGAGCTGCGATGAAGCAGCGACACCTAGCAAGACTTCATTGAGTGACAGGTGTCATGGCCAAAGTCTCCATGTACCTGGAGGTGCCTTATTCTGCACTGATGATTTAACAATTTAATTGATTTAAAACTTTTTTACCCACTCACTTCTATTGTGCTGGGATGCAGTAGTGACACCTATTGAACTTTGGTCGCAAAACAAGTGTAATCCCAGCCTTAGTTAGCTAAACTGCAGCTAAGGAAAACAGTCCATCCATATAAAAAACCCAATATGCCTGTGTAAAAAATGTAAGCGACCTGGAGGCCACAAGCACTTTCTGCTAATAAATGTGGGGCCCAAGGGTTTATAATACCTTCACTAGTGATGAGCGAGCATTAAAATGCTCGGGTACTCGTTGCTCGGGTCAAGCAAATTGGAATACTCGGGTGCTCGACCCGAGCAACGAGCTCAATGTAAGTCTATGGGAAACTCGAGCATTTTTCAGGCGGCTCCCCCTGGTGGTCTGCAGAGGGCCTAAAAATTTCCCAAATCGATGGGAACAGTGCTCAAATGACATGGGAACAACATGGGGAAGACCCCTGGAAGCATTTCTGACTCCCAGATCACTGCTGTCAGCAACGTTGTCAGAGGAATTATGCCACTTTTACGGACTCACAATAAAACATACCAAAACTAAACCAAAATGGATTTTTCCTGGGAAATATGTTAAGAAACATCCTTTCCATGACATGTACAATGTATATATATAAAGCAAAATAAATAACCAAAAACAAAAATACTCCTCCACACCTTGGGCTATGTTCACACGTAGTGTTTTTGATGCGTTTTTGCACTTTTGCATTGCTTTCAACAAAGATAAATGCATTCACCAGGAAATGTCATTTTAACATTTTACAACCTTATCTGGCCATGTGATGTGTGACACATCACCAGACACATGCATACAGTGCTCAAAAGACATGGGAACAACATGGGGAAGACCTCTGGAAGCATTTCTGACTCTAAGGTCACTGCCTAAAAGTGTGCCAATCATAAGTGATCCTTGGCGCATGCCAAGATGCCTCCCGCCATGCTCCTGTCGTTGCAGACTTGCAACAAACACCATCCACGTCCTTGTCCCAGTGCAGCGTTCAGTTGTCTCTACCCCATTCCTTGGAATGCAAGCGCAAGTATGCAGCCAGCCAGCCAGCCACCCACAGGCTGCAATACTATACTGCCAAATTTTTGACAGCTGCTTGCACTTGAAATGTAAACTTTTAGGCTCGTGGAGGCGTACGCTTTTCATAACCTCATGCCGGCGGCGGTCGGGTGTCCATACTCGGTCCCCAGCCGCAACTGTTTCTCCCGGTGTCGCCTCCGCCTTCCACAAGCACGGGTCCCACAACATTACTCGGGCCCACCCCAGTGCACTTACTGGTAAGGACCACCTAACCACAAACACGTAGACAGGTGAATGTGGCCAGGGACGGTACGGAGCCAGTCCACAACTTTATTTGCTGAGAGTTGTATTTAGCTCGGTGAAAGGACTGGCATAGAGGGAAACCGTATGTACCCTGCGTGTCATTTCTCCCAGGAAGTCCTGTAATTGAGCTTGTTGCAGAAGCAATGGCAGCCCGTCCAACATCAACTCGCACTTGTCGGTGGTGCTTTGATACACACACATCTTTCTTTGCGCATTTAATTTCTTGAATACAGAGTTGGACAATGGCCTGATCTGTAATGCGGTTTAAGAAATAACATGCATAAGCATGGCCGATCTACATTAAAAAAGCAGCCATAGAGTGTCCGGGAACCTTCCGCCACACTTTTCTTAGCCAGGGCTGCTTCTCGGCAGGGTTGGACGGGCCCACCAGAGAACCGGAGACTCCTCCCGCGGGCCCTGGCTTCGCCTTCAGGAGAGTTCATAGTGCCGAGGTGAGGCCATGATGATGATAGAGGCCACAATCTGCTTAGTTTTCTGTTACTTGGAATGCAAGTGCAAGTATGCAGCCAGTCACCCACCCACCCACCTACAGGCCGCAACACTAAACTGCCAGATTTCTGGGCAGCTGCTTGCACTTGAAATATGGCCTTTTAAGCTTGTGGAGGCGGAAGCTTTTCACAACCTCATGCCAGTGGCGGCCGGGTGTCCATACTCGGTCTCCAGCCGCCACTTTTTCTCCCGGTATCGTCTCCGCCTTCCACAAGCACGGGTACCACAACATTACCTGTGCCGTCCCCAGTGCACTTACTGGGAAGGACCACCTAACCACAAACAAGTGGACAGCTGAAAGTGACCAGGGATGGTACGGAGCCAGTCCACAACTTTTTTTGCTGACAGTTGTATTTAGCTCGGCGAAAATACTGGCATAGAGGGAAACCGTATCTACTCTGGCTGTCATTTCTCCGTCACCAGGTTCCGCCCATTGTCACACACGACCATGCCTGGCTGTATGCTCAGCGGTGAGAGCCACAGATCAGGCTGCTGTGTTACAGCTTTCAACAACTCTGCAGCGCTGGGCGGTTTGTCAATTAAGCATTAAGCATGTTATCTTCAGCACAGCCTGTTGCCGCTTGGCCAAGGCAGTTCTGCAGTGCTGTCAGCTTGTGACTGATGTGGTCATTTCGGAGATGGAGGAGGAGGTGCATGAGCTGAACAATGTGATTACATTGAGGTTAAATTGGTGATGCTGTTTTTTATACTAAAGAAAGATCCTATTGTTTTGTTTTTTTTTACGTTATTTTTTAAGACAAATGCATTGACCGTGAAATGTCATTTTAACATTTTACAACCTTATCTGGCAATGTGGTGTGTGACACATCATTAGACACATCCTGTTTTATTTATGATGGAGGGACTCTGAAAGTCATAAAGCCTATTTTTATAGGGCCATCAGACGGCCCTTACTATTCTTGAAAGGCCAGCAGTCGGCCCTCGCTATTGTTAGAGAGCCATCAGCCGGCTATGCTTTGTCATTCCCATTATTAACAAGTCGGTCTCCTATACTGTTATTGCGTATCCAGTGATTGCAAGGGCTGCCAAAAATTTGGACGCAACCCAATACCCCTTTGAAGAGACATAGAGGAGGGTCTCAGAAAAAAAATGTTCCCATTATAAAGGAGCGGGTCTCCTATAGTGGTAATGCCCATGCTGTGACTGCAAGGGCTGCCAAAATTTGGGAAAAACCCCACTAAGAATTTAAAGACACACAGAGCAGGACCACTGTAACGAGTATGACATGTTCCCATTAGAAAGGAGAGAGTCTGCTATACAGTTATAGGGTATGCAGTGAGTCCAACGGCTGACCAATTTTAGGAAAAACCCCACTAAGAATTTAAAGACACATAGAGCAGGGCCACAGTAACAAGTACGACATGTTCCCATTAGAAAGGAAAGAGTCTGCTATACAGTTATAGGGTATGCAGTGAGTCCAACAGCTGACCAATTTTAGGAAAAACTCCACTAAGAATTTAAAGACATATAGAGCAGGGCCACAGTAACAAGGTATAACATGTTCCCATTAGAAAGGAGAGAGTCTGCTATACAGTTATAGGGTATGCAGTGAGTCCAACAGCTGACCAATTTTAGGAAAAACCCCACTAAGAATTTAAAGACACACAGAGCAGGGCCACAGTAACGACAAATTCCCATAAGAAAGGAGAGAGTCTGCTATACAGTTATAAGGTATGCAGTGAGTCCAGCGGCTGACCAATTTTAGGAAAAACCCCACTAAGAATTTAAAGACACATAGAGCAGGGCCACAGTAACGACAGATTCCCATAAGAAAGGAGAGAGTCTGCTATACAGTTATAGGGTATGCAGTGAGTCCAACGGCTGACCAATTTTAGGAAAAACCCCACTAAGAATTTAAAGACACATAGAGCATGGCCACAGTAACGACAAATTCCCATAAGAAAGGAGAGAGTCTGATATACAGTTATAGCGTATGCAGTGAGTCCAACGGCTGACCAATTTTAGGAAAAACCCCATTAAGAATTTAAAGACACATAGAGCAGGGCCACAGTAACAACAAATTCCCATAAGAAAGGAGAGAGTCTGCTATACAGTTATAGGGTATGTAGTGAGTCCAACGGCTGACCAATTTTAGGAAAAACCTCCACTAAGAATTTATAGACACACAGAGCAGGGCCACAGTAACGAGTACGACATGTTCCCATTAGAAGGAGAGAGTCTGCTAAACAGTTATAGGGTATGCACTGAATCCAACGGCTGACCAATTTTAGGAAAAACCCCACTAAGAATTTAAAGACACACAGAGCAGGGCCACAGTAACAAGTACGACATGTTCCCATTAGAAAGGAGAGAGTCTGCTATACAGTTATAGGGTATGCAGTGAGTCCAACAGCTGACCAATTTTAGGAAAAACCCCACTAAGTATTTAAAGACACACAGAGCAGGGCCACAGTAACGACAAATTCCCATAAGAAAGGAGAGAGTCTGCTATACAGTTATAAGGTATGCAGTGAGTCCAGCGGCTGACCAATTTTAGGAAAAACCCCACTAAGAATTTAAAGACACATAGAGCAGGGCCACAGTAACGACAAATTCCCATAAGAAAGGAGAGAGTCTGCTATACAGTTATAGGGTATGCAGTGAGTCCAACGGCTGACCAATTTTAGGAAAAACCCCACTAAGAATTTAAAGACACATAGAGCATGGCCACAGTAACGACAAATTCCCATAAGAAAGGAGAGAGTCTGATATACAGTTATAGCGTATGCAGTGAGTCCAACGGCTGACCAATTTTAGGAAAAAACCCCATTAAGAATTTAAAGACACATAGAGCAGGGCCACAGTAACAACAAATTCCCATAAGAAAGGAGAGAGTCTGCTATACAGTTATAGGGTATGTAGTGAGTCCAACGGCTGACCAATTTTAGGAAAAACCTCCACTAAGAATTTATAGACACACAGAGCAGGGCCACAGTAACGAGTACGACATGTTCCCATTAGAAGGAGAGAGTCTGCTAAACAGTTATAGGGTATGCACTGAATCCAACGGCTGACCAATTTTAGGAAAAACCCCACTAAGAATTTAAAGACACACAGAGCAGGGCCACAGTAACAAGTACGACATGTTCCCATTAGAAAGGAGAGAGTCTGCTATACAGTTATAGGGTATGCAGTGAGTCCAACGGCTGACCAATTTTAGGAAAAACCCCACTAAGAATTTAAAGACACATAGAGCAGAGCCACAGTAACGACAAATTCCCATAAGAAAGGAGAGAATCTGCCATACAGTTATAGGATATTCAGTAAGTCCAACGGCTGACCAATTTTAGTAAAAACCCCACTAAGAATTTAAAGACACACAGAGCAGGGCCACAGTAACAAGTATGACATGTTCCCATTAGAAAGGAGAGAGTCTGCTAAACAGTTATAGGGTATGCAGTGAATCCAACGGCTGACCAATTTTAGGAAAAACCCCACTAAGAATTTAAAGACACACAGAGCAGGGCCACAGTAACGAGTACGACATGTTCCCATTAGAAAGGAGAGAGTCTGCTATACAGTTATAGGGTATGCAGTGAGTCCAATGGCTGACCAATTTTAGTAAAAACCCCACTAAGAATTTAAAGACACATAGAGCAGGGCCACAGTAACGACAAATACCCATTAGAAAGGAGAGAGTCTCCCATAGTGTTGGCCTATGCAGTGAATGCAAGGGCTGTCAATAATTTGGAGGCACTTCAATGCCCCTTGGAAGAGACGTGGAGGAGAGCCTCATAAAAAAATGTTCCCAATAGAAAGGAGCGGGCCTCCTATACTTGTAATGAGGGGTATACATTAACATACTGTATAATTTTTTTTTTTTACGGACATCATAAACACACTTTAAAAAAATTATGTGGGTGTTGCATCACGGACCACGGTCACCCTGGTGATATGGTGGTGGAGGATGAGGAGAAGGAGGAGGACAAGAGCAAATAGCCAAAATCAGGAAGCGTATACCCATGTCTGGGTGTGAAAATGTGCATGGGAATACACCTCCCAAGAAAAGACACTGGATTTCAGTTTATGTTACGCTGCTATCATTCGGTGGCGTTTAGAAGTCTGGCCCAACCAGCCCTTGTTCATTTTTATAAGAGTCAGCCTGTCAGCATTTTCAATTGACAGGCGGATGAGCTTATCGGTTATAATTCCACCAGCGGCACTAAAAACCCGCTCTGATAAAACGCTGGCGGCAGGGCAGGCCAGGACCTCCAAGGCATAGAGAGCCAGTTCATTCCACGTATCCAGCTTGGATACCCAATAATTCAATAATTATAAGGCACAGCGGAATCACGGAGGATATTGGTACGGTCGGCAAGGTACTCCCTCAGCATCTTCCCAAACTTTGCACTCCTTGTGAGAGTACCCCGCGCCTCAGGGCCTGTGCGATGGGAGGGTCTGAGAAAACTCTCCCAGAACTTTCACAGTGTTCCCCTGCCTCTGCTGGATTGAAGTTGTGTCTCTCTCGCCTGTACTCCTTGATTGTCCAATGAAGTGTGCCCTCTGCCGCCAGCGTTTTCAGATGAGAATTTCTTTAATAGTTCCGCAACAGGGGCCTACTGGTACAGCCCCATTTTTGTAGACCTGTCCGACTCAGGAATAAGAGATATAAAGTTCTCCTTGTGTAAGGTGCCCCAGCGAGGTAGTCGTGGGCAAGCTGTAGCCCCCTCTCGCTCTGGCACCCTACAGACAATACGTGTCCTCCCTCTGATGTGTGGCTGTGTATGTGGGGCTCTCCACTTACTTCAAACCATCCAATCGCGGCTGTCTCCAGGCATTTCTCTTCTGGGACCAGGGCAGCAATAAATTCAGAGGACACGAGGTTCTTAACCAGAACTTGAACTTTACTTGGGGAAGAGGAATGTGTACAATATTTACAGGCAGATACAATGGATAAGGCCCAACAGGTTATCATTTCTCTCACAGACACTCGTAACTCCTTCAGCCCTGGTTCCCTCTTTAAGTGAAGCATCTCTGTGACTTTAATCTCTGGCCCAAGAGACTCTTCTGAAATACCAACAGTGATCTGGATCCGATATCTCTCCCCCACGTCTTAGCCTGGGGTCCTATTTATCTTCCTTTGCTTCCTGTAGACTAGAAGTGCCCCGGGTCCTCACTACCTTTGATGAGCTTCTCCGGCCGGCTAACAGGACTCTTGCTCTTGCGTAGGGAGACTTTCACACTGGTGATCCCACTGTCTGAGGGTATGGAGCTCCCGTCTACCTTAGCAGCCAATATATATTCAGGCTGCCTGTATGTTTCTCTGTCCTATCTCTTACTAAAGAATCACTTCCTGATTCTGGAAACTAAACAGAGATTTTCCTAATGTGCCCACCCTCAGTGAGCTGTCATCACACAGAATTAACTCATCACTGTCTGTAACACTGCTAGCAGACTCAACCTGACATCTGCATCCAGGACAGTGGCATCTTGTGGCTGTGTTCAGGTACTGCAGCCCACAAGGAATTATGCCAGGAACAAGCTCTATGTCACTCAAGGCTTGATCAGGGCACTAAGTTCCCCCTCTACTCTACTGACTGGACCACTAAAGCTAACCCCTTAACTTGTTCTACCAAGAGTTCAGATAGGTCTGACTTCAGGAACACTTCCTTTAACTATCTCAGTGCCAAGGGAAGGCTACGCCCTTCCCCACTATTACATTCCCCGACACTTTAATGTTGGTCGTCCCCGACCACACTAAACAACCAACACAGATCAGCAGCTATGACATTATATCACATTACTAAATTTACTAAAACATTTTAGTATACGACTGGTCCTGAAAAACGTCTTCTTGAATGGGAGACCGGCCCTTCTCGGTTAAGGGCCCCGGAACAGCAGCTCAGGACAGTCCATTATCAACTTTTCAAAACTTTCTCAGGAGTACCGGTCCTTCTTGGTAAGGACCCTGGAAACACAGTGTCCATGTCCATATTTTTAAGACAGGCCAACACCTCAATAGCCTCCAATCTCCTTCAAGGGCTGCATTCTGAGGCACACAGTCACAGTTAACACCCTGTGAGTCTCTTTCTTCTTGGCCCTAGCGGGGGTCACCGGTTCTTCTCGCTAGGCCGCAAGTCTCTTAGATTTGGAGGATATCCATCCTCAAGGTGTGCCTCAGCATTTTAAATTCCAGCAGAAAAAGGTGCAACAAGCGCAACAAAAGAAAAATAAAAAGTAAAAACAAAAAGAGCAGCTCTCCTGGGCACACAACTTTGGTGCTGCTTAAGGCCTTCCTGGCCTGGGAGGTAGGGGAACAGTCCTCCATATATATATTCTTTTTAACTTATTTCAACATGGGGCACTCCGCCCCCATTGGGAAACAGTCCCAGGAACAGGACCACATTCCGATGGGTCCTAGTAGGAGAAGAGGTGAAAGGTCAATGGACCTTTTAGCCTACTCACTTCTTCCGGGCCTCCCGTCGCTCCTTCATGAAGGCGGCCCATGCTGCAGACGAAGGTGGCTTTCTCCATTTCCACGGCTGATCGGGGTATCTGCTAGGCCCGGGGTCCTCGTCCGAGGACGTAGCACTGCCACAGCCAACCTGGGTAGGGCCGTAGCTGGTCACAGAAAAATGATGGACCTCCTGACTGGCACCAGCCTGAGTCTCTCTGGCAGTCCCTTGCTCAACTGCCTCCGCCCCTCCTGGGTGTTGTGGTGCCGACTCCTTCTCTGGCACCTCACTAAGGAAATCAGCTTCCTTGTCGCTTGCGACATCCTCCTCCTCATCGCTTACAATTTCTCCCCACTGCCGCCTCCTAGGCTCCTCTGCTGGCGGAGCACTGGCCTTAGGTGGGGACAGAAAGTCTTTCGGGGCTTCCCTAGCCCAGCGCTGCTTAGCCTCCCACTTGGCCCTTCTCTGGAAGACTTCCCTGTCCTTCTCAAGGACATCCTCCCACTTGTATGGACGGGTGAGCGCAGCCACGTACCACCCCCTGGAACATTCGCATTTTACGAAGTGGACTATGTCCCCCACACGTAGTTTGTGGAGACGGTCAGGCAGGTAGTCGCGTTTGATAACCTCCCGAGTAACGAACACCTCGTGCCCGGTCCACTCTTCCTCCAGGAATCCGTACCCCTCACGGATGTGAAACTCAAGGACTCGTCCCCGAATCTGGGAGTCCTCCACCGACTCTCTCCGCGCCACATTGGACCCTTCCAGCCAGCCTCTGAGGAAGGTGTCGGTCCATCGCCGCTGCTCTCGTGGCATCATCGGGGGGTTGCGGGTAGTCCACCTCAGACTCCCGAGCTCGGCGTAACGTTTCGCCGAAGGGGTGTCAATGGCCTCCACCGCCAGCTGTCAGAAACTCTTTTGCGGGGCCCTCTTCCTGGGAGGCCTCGCCTCCGTACCACCCCCTTCAGGCCTAGGGGCCCCTGTCGCCGTGGAAGCTCTTGTGGCTGGTGCCGCAGGCGAAACCGGCTGCTGGGGTATAGTCTGCTCACCTCCATCAGGCTCCGCTGCAGCTGTTGCTCTGGCCCCACCAGAATGTTCTCCACCCTCGGCCGAGGGGGACGGGTCTTCCAGCATCGGCTCCAGCACCACATGCGGAACTGATGGATAAGCAGGCCCAGCTTCGGATCGGGCCTAGTAGACCACTGGACAGCCACTGGGGGTAAAGACTCACGGGCGGCATCCGCGAGCGAGCGACCCTCGCTTGCAGCCCCTGGGGTACTCAGCTCTAGCATCTCTTCCTCGGCGCGCATTCCGGACAGGTCATCCGATCCTCCGGTTGCCATCTTCGCAGAGCATCTGTTGCGCCCCGAGGGTTCGGTTGCTACAGGGGTATTGCACCTCAACCAGAGGTGTGATATTCCACTCCCAGGTAAGGATGGAGTGTGGACCAGGGCTCAGTTAGCTGCACACACACATACACACTCCCCATTTCCGGGGGACAGCTTGACGGTGCTCCCATATAATTGCAGGCACAACTGACCATGTCCCTGACTGGAGTGGGGAGGGGGGAGAGAACCCAGTGATGTAGGAGCAGGAGGGGACGATTTCTGGAGCATAGGAAGGAGCTCATTGGGTGCAGGTCACCTGAGCTCAGACACAGAGAAGCAGATAAAAAGGTGGGGACCGTCTTAGGAGGGAGTTCTGTGAGTGGAGAAGGCAGGGAGCAGAGCTGCTGCATGGGCTCTGCTCCCTGGGCAGGCCTAGCACAGAGGCCGGAGCCTGAGGGAAGAGAGAAGAAGGAGAAGGAAGGAAAGAGGACAGACAGAGGAGTAGAAAGGCTCCAGAAACAAGAAGGCAGAAGGGACCCTAAGAGAGCAGAACGGACAGCAACCGTGGCAAGCCTTCGTTATATCGGGTGAAGGGTCAGGCCGCAGAAGGGTACCGGATTCCCAAGTTGGTGGAGGTAAATCATCCCTCAGCCAAGAACCGGAGGACGTGATCATTTATTGGTGCGACCCCTTGCTACACCCGCTAGGAAGGCACCACATAGGGTCAGGGAAACTGGCGCCAAGTTTTACCAGAGAAGGCCCGAGGCAGCCGGACAGAAGCATGGTCACTGGTGGGGCACGAGAGGCCAGAGTAAGGATAGAAGGGGGTCCTGTGCCATACTCTTGAATTGCCTGGGGGTTGACCGAGCCCCTCACCTGGTGGACGCAGCACGGCTCAGGCAGTCCTTGTCGACGGAAGTGACTTGGATAACAACTGTGAGTAAAAGGCCTGAACTGTACCATTGGACTCTGTGTGATTTATGCTGCGCCTGCACCATCACCCCCAGCATCTACCTACATTGCCCTGAGGCTACACTCTTCCCGTGGGGAGTTATCCTATCCCTGTGCTGCACACCAACATCAGCCTCAGCGGTCTGCCTTGCAGCGACGGTCATCCCTGACCGCAATCCACGGGTGGCGTAGTCGGACATTCATAGCTCTACAAATAGACTGCCACAGCATTTGGTCTGACCACCCTGAGCCACGAGATCGGGTTGCCACTACTACCCCCATCATCGCACTGAAGCCCGGTTCCGGGTACCCCACGGCCCAGGGGGCGAGTCAGCTTTGGCGTAGTCGGCAGGATTGTAACCAACCCGCCACAAACGGGTATTGCGCGCCTGAAAAGACTGTATATTAACCTTAAAAAGAGATTTTCCGCCATTCGGGGCCATTTCCAGCAAAAGGGAGTCGTTTCCCGCCATCTTCAGCCGTTTTCCCGCCATCGGACGCCATCTTCGGGATGCCGCGCGGGAAGAAGAGGGGCGTGGACGTCAAAAACGCGTGAAGTCCGAAGCCCCGCCCCACGTGCTGACGCCGCACAAGGTCCTGGAAGGAGCCCAGCGAGCGCTGACGTCAGCAGCGCGCGACGCCGGGTCCTCAACGCAGACCATCGTCAGCGGAGCCGCGGCCTACAGAAGAGGATCGCCGGAAGGTAGGCCACGGTTAACCAGGGGGGAGGAAGACATCAGGAATGGAGGGCAATATGTCGGACCGGCAGCAGACTAAGCTGCTCAGCATCGGCAGTGCCCCAGCCGTCGCGGGCCCCGACCAGCGCCAGGAGAAGACGCGTGATGCAGGAGCGGTCGCGGGAGCAGGTAAGAGGAGTCTCCCTGTCCCAGACGCTGCCAGCCTCAGCCTGCTCCCCGGCCCCCTGGTGGAGCCGCCGATCCCGGCCGTTATCAACAGCGGCCCTCTCCAGGCCCCGCCGCAAGGCCTACTGCACCGCGGCGCAAGGGGCTGGTATGCTCTCAACATCCACCGGGTGGGCGCAGAGAGTCACCCTGCTGAGGACTCGAACGGGTCTGAAGAATATGATGAGGAGGAAGAAGGTGCGCAGGGAGGACACTGCTACTGAGGAGTGGCAGCGTACCAATGTACATAGTTGCCCGTTAGGGTGAAGGAACTGTTGCAGAGAGTTACCCGGTATCGGGTCAGTTAAAACCGCCTGAGGACTGGGAGTAGCCAAAGTAATGAACTATCCGGCCGAGGACTGGGAGCAGTCAATCTTGTACATAATTGCACTTCTTAAAGTGCCCCCTACTGGTTTTATGAGAAACCACAACAACAACTGACCTCAGAACAAAAACCTGTTAGAGGTGGCAGAAGACAAGGTCCAGCAGCTGAATCAGCTACGCCCTGCAGCCACCCCAGGGCCTACGTTGGGGGTTTACGAACGGGTCCCTCATGTTTGTGTTTATAAGTTTGCATTTTGTAGAAAGATGGACACCTGGTTGCAAAACGCACTGTGACCAGTTAACAAAAGTTTTACATGAAAAATGTTTACAAGAAAAGTGTTTTATATGTGATAGATGTGATTGTAAAAGTGAAGAGTTTTATAATGTTTTATATATGTGAAGAAAGTCTTAAAATAACTGCTGAAAGAGAAAATGTGCTAGTAACGTTAAAAGAGAAGAATTGCCTCCCATAAAGGGATGAGTTATAATGGTTTATAATCTTATATGTGAATGCATTCTAAAAAAACTTGCATGTTTTTGAATTGTCTTTTGCTTTGTTCCAGCCCGAGGACATGCTGTGGTTTGCCAGGGGGGAATGTAGTGCCCCGAGGGTTCGGTTGCTACAGGGGTATTGCACCTCAACCAGAGGTGTGATATTCCACTCCCAGGTAAGGATGGAGTGTGGACCAGGGCTCAGTTAGCTGCACACACACATACACACTCCCCATTTCCGGGGGACAGCTCAACGGTGCTCCCGTATAATTGCAGGCACAACTGACCATGTCCCTGATTGGAGTGGGGAGGGGGGAGAAAACCCAGTGATGTAGGAGCAGGAGGGGACGGTTTCTGGAGCATAGTAAGGAGCTCATTGGGTGCAGGTCACCTGAGCTCAGACACAGAGAAGCAGATAAAAAGGTGGGGGCCGTCTTAGGAGGGAGTTCTGTGAGTGGAGAAGGCAGGGAGCAGAGCTGCTGCATGGGCTCTGCTCCCTGGGCAGGCCTAGCACAGAGGCCGGAGCCTGAGGGAAGAGAGAAGAAGGAGAAGGAAGGAAAGAGGACAGACAGAGGAGTAGAATGGCTCCAGAAACAAGAAGGCAGAAGGGACCCTAAGAGAGCAGAACGGACAGCAACCGTTGCAAGCCCTCGTTATATCGGGTGAAGGGTCAGGCCGCAGAAGGGTACCGGATTCCCAAGTTGGTGGAGGTAAATCATCCCTCAGCCAAGAACCGGAGGTCGTGATCATTTATTGGTGCGACCCCTTGCTACACCCGCTAGGAAGGCACCACATAGGGTCAGGGAAACTGGCGCCAAGTTTTACCAGAGAAGGCCCGAGGCAGCCGGACAGAAGCATGGTCACTGGTGGGGCACGAGAGGCCAGAGAAAGGATAGAAGGGGGTCCTGTGCCATACTCCTGAATTGCCTGGGGGTTGACCGAGCCCCTCACCTGATGGACGCAGCACGGCTCAGGCAGTCCTTGCCGACGGAAGTGACTTGGTTAACAACTGTGAGTAAAAGGCCTGAACTGTACCATTGGACTCTGTGTGATTTATGCTGCGCCTGCACCATCACCCCCAGCATCTACCTACATTGCCCTGAGGCTACACTCTTCCCGTGGGGAGTTATCCTATCCCTGTGCTGCACACCAACATCAGCCTCAGCGGTCTGCCTTGCAGCGGTGGTCATCCCTGACCGCAATCCACGGGTGGCGTAGTCGGACATTCATAGCTCTACAAATAGACTGCCACAGCATTTGGTCTGACCACCCTGAGCCACGAGATCGGGTTGCCACTACTACCCCCATCATCGCACTGAAGCCCGGTTCCGGGTACCCCACGGCCCAGGGGGCGAGTCAGCTTTGGCGTAGTCGGCAGGATTGTAACCAACCCGCCACCAACGGGTATTGCGCGCCTGAAAAGACTGTATACGAACCTTAAAAAGAGATTTCCCGCCATTCGGGGCCATTTCCCGCCATCCGGAGCCGTTTCCCGCCATCTTCAGCCGTTTTCCCGCCACGGCCCAGGGGGCGAGTCACATCCACCGCAGCACCTCCTTCCTCTCGTGTGCTGGACAGAAAATGGCGCTGGTCGCTTACCAGTGACGCGTGTCCTGCGCGTCCAACTCCTCCTCTTCCTGGGCCGGCTTTCTGACGCGACCGCCGCGTCACTCGTCACTCTTGGCAGCTCCACCTTCAGTCGCGCCCCTTCTCTGTGCGCGCTGATACTCACGGGGCCGGACTTCACTTTACGCCGCGCCCTCTTCCTCACTAGACGTCCCATCCTGGGACGCATCTTCACTGCTGGGCCCATCCTTCTTTGGGCCGGAACTCGTAGGGGCTGGACATCTTTTCGCACTCTCCGGCGCCGTCCACTCCCACGATAGGTGGTTCTTCTCCCCAACTTTACCGCCATTGTCACCATCTTGGAATCCATGCTTTGGGCCGCCATCTTGGGCCGCATGCCTTCCAACACTTTCTCAGTGTTCTGCGTCAGCTCTTCCCCGCTTTCTTCATGCGAGGAGCTCACATCCTGCCGACTTAGCCAAATGTAAGGTGCCCCAGCGAGGCAGTCGTCGGCGAGCTGTAGCCCCCTCTCGCTCTGGCACCCTACAGACAATACGTGTCCTCCCTCTGATGTGTGGCTGTGTATGTGGGGCTCTCCACTTACTTCAAACCATCCGATCGCGGCTGTCTCCAGGCATTTCTCTTCTGGGACCAGGGCAGCAATAAATTCAGAGGACACGAGGTTCTTAACCAGAACTTGAACTTTACTTGGGGAAGAGGAATATGTACAATATTTACAGGCAGATATAATGGATAAGGCCCGACAGGTTATTATCTCTCTCACAGGCACTGGTAACTCCTTCAGCCCTGGTTCCCTCTTTAAGTGAAGCATCTCTGTGACTCTAATCTCTGGCCCAAGAGACTCTTCTGAAATACCAACAGTGATCTGGATCCGATATCTCTCCCCCATGTCTTAGCCTGGGGTCCTATTTATCTTCCTCTGCTTCCTGCAGACTAGAAGTGCCCCGGGTCCTCACTACCTTTGATGAGTTTCTCTGGCCGGCTAACAGGACTCTTGCTCTTGCGTAGGGAGACTTTCACACTGGTGATCCCACTGTCTGAGAGTATGGAGCTCCCATCTACCCTAGCAGCCAATATATATTCAGGCTGCCTGTATGGTCCTCTGTCCTATCTCTTACTGAAGAATCACTTCCTGATTCTGGAAACTAAACAGAGATTTTCCTAATGTGCCCACCCTCAGTGAGCTGTCATCACACAGAATTAACTCATCACTGTCTGTAACACTGCTAGCAGACTCAACCTGACATCTGCACCAAGGACAGTGGCATCTTGTGTCTGTTTTCAGGTACTGCAGCCCACAAGGAATTATGTCAGGAACAAGCTCTATGTCACTCAAGGCTTGATCAGGGCACTAAGTTCCCCCTCTACGCTACTGACTGGACCACTAAAGCTAACCCCTTAGCTTGGTCTACCAACAGTTCAGAGAGGTCTGACTTCAGGAACACTTCCTTTAACTATCTCAGTGCCAAGGGAAGGCTACGCCCTTCCCCACTATTACACTTGTAGCGTGGGTCTAGAAGTGTCACCAACCAGTAATGACTGTCACCCAAAATTTTGAGAATGCAAGGGTCATGGGAAAGGCAGCGTAACATAAACTCAGCCATGCGTGCCAGACTACTAACAGGCAAGACTTCCGTGTCCTCACCAAGAAGATGACTGACCATGCTCTCCTCCTCCTCCTCTCTGTCCTCTGGCCATCCACGCTGAACAGACAGTATGACAGCTGTGTCGGTAGTACCGTCTATAGTGCATGAAACTAGCTCCTGTCCTTCCTCCTCTTCCACATTGTCACCCAATCCACATTGGGATGAGATGAGGCTTGGATGTGTGTAATCACACCTGTATGGTTCCTTGCTCCATCTCATTGTGCTCCGCCTGCAATGTATCCTCTTTGATTGTGAGCAGAGAGCGTTTCAGAAGACAGAGAAGCGGGATGGTGACGCTAATTATGGTGTGATCACCGCTCACCATCTTGGTGGAGTCCTCAAAGTTTTGGAGGATGGTACATATGTCTGACATCTATGTCCACTCCTGAGGTCTTATGTGTGGAGTCTGAACTGAATACCGACGGCCTTGTTGATGATGGTACTCAACAACTGCCTTCTTCTGCTCACAAATCCTTCCCAACATCTGCAGTTTAGAGTTCCAATGTGTGGGGACATCACACACCAGTCTGTGAGCCGGAAGCTGCAAACGCTGCTGAAACACTGCAAGTGCGGTAGAAGCTGTAGCTAACTTTCTAAAATAAGCACACAGGTGGCATAATTTAACAATCAGATCCCGCAGCTCCAGGTAGGATTTGAGAAACTGCTGAACCATGAGGTTAAGCACATGGGCCAGGCATGGTACGTGTGTGAGCTCGCCTCACCTCAGAGCCGCCACCAGGTTCCAGCCATTGTTACACACAACCATGCCTGGCTGTAGGTTCAGCGGTGTGAGCCACAGATTTGCCTGCTCTTTCAGAGCTGTCCACAACTCTTCAGCATTGTGCGGTTTTTCACCTAAGCATATTAGCTTCAGCACATCCTGTTGCCCCTAGGCCGAGGTAGTGCTGCAGTGCTTCCAGCTTGTGACTGATGTGGTAATTTCGGAGATGGAGGCTGAAGAGGAGAAGGCTGAGGAGGATGAGGTGCAGGAGCTGTAGACCGTGTGGGCAACCCTGATTGACCTAGGGCCCGCAATCCTTGGCGTCGGGAGGACGTGTTCCGTCCCAAGGTCCGACTGGGTCCCGGCTACCATTATGTTAACCCAGTGTGCCGTCAGCGAGATGTACCGTCCCTGCCCACAAGCACTTGTCCACGTGTCCGTGGTTAGGTGGACTTTACCGGTAACTGCGTTGTTGAGGGCACGGTTAATATTTTGTGACACGTGCTTGTGCAATGTGGGGACGGCACACCGGGAGAAATAGTGGCAGCTGGGGACCGAGTACCGAGGTTGCGGAATGCTTCTGTCTCCACGAGCCTAAAAGGCAACATTTCAAGCGCAAGCAGTCGTGAAATGTGAGAATTTAGTAGTGTGCCCTGTGGGGCGTTGGCTGCATATTTGCGCTTGCGTTCCAAGGACTGGGGTATGGACAACTGAACGCTGCGCTGGGACAAGGACATGGATGTGCTTCCTGATGCTGCTACTTGAGAGTGTGCAACGACAGGTGCAGGGCAGGAGGCATCTTCGCATGCACCATGGACAGGGGATTGGCTTGCATGCACAACAGCGGAAGAAGCAATGGTGCAACCCACAGACACTGTTCCTGGACCCTGGGGTTCGGCCCACAAAGTCGGGTGCTTTGCTGCCATGTGCCTGATCATGCTGGTGGTGGTCAGGCTGGTAGTTTTGCCAACCCTGCTTATGCTGGCCTGGCAGGTGGTGCAAATGGCCTTTTTGGGGTTATCGGCAAAGTCTTTAAAAAACAACCAGACTCGGGAAGACCTAACAGTTGTACTGGCAACTTCCTTCGTGTTTGTGTTACGGGCAATGGTTGCCTGCCTTCTGTCTGCGGCCACCACACTGCTTCTTCCTGCCTGTTGGGGTGCTCTGCCTCCCTCCCCCTGTGTGCTGCTGTCCTCGCTCTGCATGTCCTCCTGCCAGGTTGGGTCAGTTACTATATCATCCACCACATCGTCTTCCACTTCCGCACCCTGGTCCTCCTTTTGACTTTCTGGCAATTGTGTCTCATCATCGTCCACCTCTTGTAACACTTTCCCACCGTCACCTTCGTGTGACTGTGGCTGCTCAAATATTTGGGCATCGCTACATGCGATCTCCTCTTGCCCCGCTTCAAGTGGACCGGGTGAGAGGCCCAAATCTATAAATGGAAAAGTGAACAGCTCTTCAGAGTGTCCAAGTGTGGGATCAGTTGTCTCTGGGTACTCGGCATGGTGGGAGGAAGGAGGATCAGGGTGAGGAATATACGGTCCAGACTCACAGCTACTGAGACTTGACCGTGTGGAAGACAGGGTGGTGGTGGTGGCTAAGTGACTGGAAGCATTATCCGCTATCCAACCAACAACCTTTTGACACTGCTCTGGGTTCAGTAGTGGTGTGCTGCGGTCCCCTAGAAATTGGGACAGGAAGGTCAGGCGAGAAGATGTAGGTGTTTGCTGTGGTACAATTTCAGCTTGCCCACGGCCTTGTCCTCGGCCTCTGCATGCACCATTACCATCACATCCAGTTTCCCATCCCTTGCCACGTGCCTTGCCCATTTTAAATGGAGGACAGTATCTTCCACGCTCACTACAAATGACTGAGTTTGGAGCGAACTTATATGTGATCCGTGTGATGGAGAAAACAGAGTTTTGAATACCTGGCCTGTAGGTAACTAGTTTGAACAGCAAACTGGTGTGAATTGCTTCACTGACACACTAAAGGAAATTTTTAATGGAGGCCTGAAATGGCAGTATTTTCTGACAACGTATATGTAATCTGTGTGACGGAGAAAACAGAGTTTTGAATACCTGGCCTGTAGGTAACTAGTTTGAACAGCAAACTGGTGTGAATTACTTCACTGACACACTAAAGGAAATGTTTAATGGAGGCCAGAAATGGCAGTATTTTCTGACAACATATATGTGATCTGTGTGATGGAGAAAACAGAGTTTTAAATACCTGCCCTGTAGGTAAGTAGCTTGAACAACAAACTGCTGTGAATTGCTTCACTGACACACTAAAGGAAATTTTTAATGGAGGCCAGAAATGGCAGTATTTTCTGACAACGTATATGTGATCCGTGTGATGGAGAAAACAGAGTTTTAGATACCTGGCCTGTAGGTAAGTAGTTTGAACAGCTAACTGCTGTGAATTGCTTCACGGACACACTGAAAGAAATTTTTAATGGAGGCCAGAAATGGCAGTATTTTCTGACAACGTATATGTGATCCGTGTGACGGAGAAAACAGAGTTTTAAATACCTGGCCTGTAGGTAAGTAGTTTGAACAGCAAACTGCTGTGAATTGCTTCACTGAAACACTAAAGAAAATTTTTAATGGAGGCCAGAAATGGCAGTATTTTCTGACAACGTATACGTGATCCGTGTGATGGAGAAAACAGAGTTTTAAATAGCTGGATTTCTAGCGCTCTAATATGTAAAGGACCTGGCTGTATTCTGCAGTGCCAACAAGCAAATGGCGCAGAAAAAATAGTGTTCACTGGATTGCTTTTTAAGCAAATAATGAGGATTAAGATCCAAAGAAAAGTATTCCTGACCCCTGAGACCTGGGCCTTTGTATAGAAATACTTAACAGCAGCAGAAGGCAGAATTGGAATGGAACCTCTTGTGCTATATGCACTGCAGTCTGCTTTATACACTGCCTGCCTATACACCCTGCCTGCCAGATATCTCTGCAGTTGTATTAGTCCTCAGAAGGACTGTTTGTTAAGATGGATATGTGTAATGTACGGTTTTTCTCCCTACTCTACCTAATGCACAAGCAAATCTCTCCCTGACGCAGCAGCAGCTCTCGCACTGTCTGATCCGGAGTGACTGTGACGAGCATGGCGGCGCCAGGTCTGATATAGACCTGATGACACTGTGCGGCCAGTCAATCACTGTAATGCCCACAACCATGGCTCCGGCATTACAGTGCATGGCAGGCAATCCCTGCATGTTCATTGGCTCTCTAAAGAGCGCCAAGCATGCAGGGAGGGGACCCGAGTTCCCGCCCGAGCAACCCGGAAATACTTGGCGAGCGCCGAGCATCTGCCCATGGGCACTGCTCTAAAAGAATTTGATAGCCTTACCCGCTCTGATAGCCCGACTCATGGGCACAGCTCTGAGAGCTCAACCCAGGAGCACAGCTGTGAGAGCTCTACCCAGGGGCACTGCTCTGAGAGTCCTACCCATAGGCACAGTTCTGAGAGCCCTACCAATGGGCACAGCTCTAAGAGCCATACCCATGGGCACTGCTCTGAGAGCCCTACCCATGGTCACGGCTCTGATGAGAGCCCTACCCATGGGCACTACTCTGAGAACCCTAATTAATCTAAACAAGAAAAAGCACAGATTATACAACACAGAGGCCAGAGTGAAAATTGCAAGATTTTTCATTTTCATTTTTTAAAATGACCATGGGAAAAAAACATTGCCAATATATACAGTTAGGTCTAGAAGTATTTGGATAGTGGCATAAGTTTTATCATTTTAGCTGCTGACCAAAACATATTCAAATACAGTTATATAATCAATATGGGCTTCAAGTGCAAACTCTTAATTTGAGGGTATTCACTACCTAATTGGAGTTAGGGTTTAGGAATTATGTTTCTGCTTCTTTTTAAAGGGACCAAAAGTAATTGGACAATTAGCTCAAAAGTTCTTTAATGGACTGCATGGACTATTTCCGCGTTAACCCATCATCAATTAAGCAGGTGCAAAGAGATGGACAAGTGAGGAGATTCACGCAGTTAATGCCTAACCCAGTGTCTGCAAGGGAGCACTGCCATCTGATAGGAAAAGAAAAAGCAGAGAGAATTACATTAGGAGGAACTGAAGAGTGAACTGCATGTTCCCTAAGGGAAGAGATTAGAGGAGACACCAGGTGAGTTGATAGCTGTGGCGCAGTTAATAATTATAAAAGGCCCAGGAGAACAGTGAAGGGGAGGAGTCGGCGCCTGGTCCTGTGGCAGGTCGGACATGCGGTTCAGCGGAGTTGGCTTACAGCCGCCATTACAAGTGAGGAACCGAGTGACCAGACCCAAGTGAGGAACCGAGGTACCAGACCTGAGTGAAGAACCAAGTAACCAGAGCCCCGGCCAAGTGACCAATCGGAGGCCAGCAGCTGACATCGGTGTGCACGTGACCTAGGGGGCAGATGGCAGTGACGTCATGTGCTCCCGTTGCTTGCACGCTGAAGTCAGCTTCCAACTTCAGAAGAAGACACTGCGCGACGTGGGAGCGGATGGGAGATGAGTATAATTGTTTATTTTTTTCAATGCATTGAAGAACAGCGGCAGAACAGGAGACATACTGTATACTACCATGGGGCCCAGGATAAGGGACATATAACCAGGATGGGGTACAAGATAATGGACATTTACCAGGATAAGGGACATATTACCAGCATGGGGCCCAGAATAAGGGACATATACCAGGATAAGGGACATATTACCTGGATAGGGGATATATATATCAGGATGGGGCCCAGGATAAGAGACATATATCAGGATAAGGGACATATTACCAGGATGGGGTCAAAGATAAGGGACATATACAAGGAAAATGGACATATTACCAGAATGGGGGATAGCTTGATATATCAGGATGGGGCCCAGGATAAGGGACATATATCAGATGGGGAATATATATACCAGTATGGGGGACTTATATACTAGGATGGGGGATATATATACCAGGATGCGGCTCAAGATAAGAGACATACATACCAGGATGGGGAATATATATACCAGGATGGAGGACAGCATGTAAAAGTTTGGGCACCCCTGGTCAAAATTACTGCTATTATGAACAGTTAAGCAAGCTGAAGATGAAATGATCTTTAAAAGGGCTAAAGTTAAAGATGACACATTTCCTTTGTATTTTAGGCAAAAAAATTGTCATTTTTTTATTTTAAAAATTAAAAAAATGAAATTGGACCAATGCAAAAGTTTGGGCACCCTTGGAGATGTGTGCTCAGATAACGTTCAAGTCTACACTCATTTCAGCAAGACAAACCTTCTCATCGCTCACATCCTCCCTGTCTCATAACCCTAAACAGCTATTCAGTACTTTCAGTTCTCTCCTCCATCCCCCAGCTCCCCCTCCCTCCCCACTCATCTCAGCTGAAGACTTTGCCTCATTCTTCAAGCAGAAGATTGACAACATAAGGTAAAGCTTTGGCCATAAGTCCCCACAACCCTTCTCAAACTACTCAACTTTCCTCTTCCAAAACCAGTTTCTCCACCATCACGGAACATTAACTTTCCTCTTTACTCTTCAAGTCACATCTCACCACCTGTGAACTTGACCCAATCTCGTCCCACCTCATCCTAAACAGCACCGCAGTCTTTATCCCAACCCTAACTCACCTCTTCAACCTGTCACTAACAACTGGCCTCTTCCCCTCATGCTTCAAACATGCCTCGATCACATCCATCCTCAAAAAGCCCTACCTTGACCAATCCTCTCTGTCTATCTATCGACCCATCTCACTTCTCCCCTATGCCTCAAAACTACTAGAACAACATGTCCATTTTGAACTGTCTTTCCACCTCTCCTCCTGCTCCCTCTTTGATTGCTTACAATCTGGCTTCCAACCTCGCCATTCCACTGAAACTGCCCTGACTAAAGTCATCAACAACCTACTGACCGCCAAATCCAAGTGACACTACTCTGTCCTTCTCCTTTCATCTGCTTTTGACACAGTGGACCATTCCCTCTTAATACAGACTCTCTCATCTTTTGGGAACTCAGACTTGGCCCTATCTTGGATCTCCTCATACCTACCAGACAGGACATTCAACGTCTCCCACTCACACATCACCTCCTCATCTCGTCCCCTATCTGTCGGTGTCCCCCAAGGTTCAGTTCTAGGACCCCTGCTCTTCTCCATCTACACCTTCAGCCTGGGACAGGTCATAGAGTCTCACTTCATTCAGTATCACCTCTATGCTGATGACACACAGATCTACCTCTCTGGACCTGATATCACTTCCTTACTAACCAGAATCCCACAATGTCTGTCCACTATTTCATCTTTCTTCTCTGCTAGATTCCTAAAACTTAATATGTATAAAACTGAATTCATCATTTTTCCACCATATCACTCAACCCCCCCACCCGACCTATCTATCAAAGTCAATGGCTGTCCACTCTCCCCAGTCCCGCAAGCTCGCTGCCTCGTGGTAACCCTTGACTCTGATCTCTCCTTCAAACCTCATATCCAAGCCCTTTCCACTTCATGCCGACTCCAACTTAAAAATATTTCCTGGATCCGTACATTCCTCAACCATAAATCTGCAAAAACACTAGTGCATGCCCTCATCATCTCTTACCTTGAGACTGCAACCTCCTGCTCTGTTGCCTCCCTTCTACCACTCTCACACCCCTGCAATCTATCCTAAACTCTGCTGCCCAACTAATCCACCTGTCCCCCCGCTATTCCCCTGCCTCTCCCCTCTGCCAATCCCTGCACTGGCTCCCCATTGCCCTGAAACTCAAGTTCAAGACCCTTGAACTTGATGGCATACAAAGCCATCCATAACCTGTCTCCTCCATACATCTGTAATCTAGTCTCCCGGTACCTACATGCACGCAACCTCCTATCCTCACAGGATCTCCTTCTCTACTCCCCTCATATCTCCTCTTTCCACAATCGCATACAAGATTTCTCCCGTGCATCCCCCTACTCTGGAACTGTCTACCCCAACATGTCAGACTCTCGCCTACCTTGGAAACCTTCAAAAAGAACCTGAAGACCTACCTCTTCCGACAAGCCTACAACCTGCAGTAACCCTCGCTGCACAACCAATTGTGCCCTCACCTACTGTATCCTTACCCCCCTTCTAGATTGTGAGCCCTCGCAGGCAGGATCCTCTCTTCTCCTATACCAGCCAGTGACTTGTTTTGTTCAAACTATTGTATTTGTTGTTTGCTACGTATACCCCTTTGTCACATGTAAAGCTTCATGGAATTATTGGCGCTATAATAATAAATAATAATAATAATAATAATAACTTTGACCAAGGTTTCAGACCTTAATTAGCCTGTTAGGATTATGGCTTGTTCACTAACACTGTCAGGAAAGGACAGGTGATGCAAATTTACCAACTTTATAAAAACCCAGCCTCCTCTAATTTTGTGCCAAAAAACAGCAGACATGGGTTTTTCTAAGCAGCTGCTTAGCACTTTGAAAATGGTGGAGGCCCGCAAAGCATGAGAAGGCTATATGAAGATAGCAAAGTGTTTCAAGTTGCCCTTTCTTCAGTTTGAAATGTAATTAAGAAATAGCAGTTAACAGGAACAGTGGAGGTCAAGATAAGGATTGGAAGACCAAGCAAAATTTCAGTGAGAACTGCTCATAGGATTGCTAGAGAGGCAAATCAGAACCCCCGCTTGACTGCAAAAGACCTTCAGAAAGATTTAGTAGACTCTGGAGTTGTGGTACATTGTTTTACTGTTCAGATACACCTACACAAATATGGCCTTCATGGAAGAGTCATCAGAAGAAAAACTCTCCTGTGTCCTCAACATAAAATTCAGCTTGAGAAGTATGCAAAAGAACATCTAAACAAGCCTGACGCATTTTGGAAGCAAGTCCTGTGGATCAATGAGGTTAAAATATAATTCTTTGGCCACAATGATCAAAGGTATGTGTGGAGAAAAAAGGGCACAGAATTTCAGGAAAAGAACATCTCACCATCCGTTAAGCATGGAGGTGAATCAAACATGCTTTGGGATTGTGTTGCAGCCAATGACACGGGGAATATTTCATGGGTAGAGGGAAGAATGGATTCAATGAGATTTAAACAAATTCTTGATGCAAACATAACACCATCTGTACAAGAGCTGAAGTTGAAAAGAGGGTGGCTTCTACAAATGGATAATGATCTTTACAAGCTGTGATACTTTCAAAAGAGGGTGCTACTAGGTACTAACCATGCAGGATGGCCAAACTTCTGCATCGACCCATTTTCCTTTTGTAATTTTTTAAAATGTAAAAGATGAATATATATACAGTGCCTACAAGTAGTATTCAACCCCCTGCAGATTTAGCTGGTTTGATAAGATGCAAATAAGTTAGAGCCTTCAAACTGCAAACGAGAGTAGATTTTATGAACAGAAGCATAAATCTTACAAACCAAAAAGTTATGTTGCTCAGTTGAATTTTATTAAATTTTAAACATAAAAGTGTGGGTCAATTATTATACAACCCCTATGTTTAATATTTTGTGGAATAACCCTTGTTTGCAATTACAGCTAATAATCGTCTTTTATAAGACCTGATCAGGCCGGCACAGGTCTGTGGAGTTATCTTGGCCCACTCCTCCATGCAGATCTTCTCCAAGTTATCTAGGTTCTTTGGGTGTCTCATGTGGACTTTATTCTTGAGCTCCTTCCACAAGTTTTCAATTGGGTTAAGGTCAGGAGATTGACTAGGCCACTCCAACACCTTGACTTTTTCCCTCTTGAACCAGGCCTTGGTTTTCTTGGCTGTGTGCTTTGGGTCGTTGTCTTGTTGGAAGATGAAATTACGACCCATCTTAAGATCCTTGATGGAGGAGCGGAGGTTCTTGGCCAAAATCTCCAGGTAGGCCGTGCTATCCATCTTCCCATGGATACGGACCAGATGGCCAGGCCCCTTGGCAGAGAAACAGCCCCACAGCATGATGCTGCCACCACCATGCTTGACTGTAGGGATGGTATTCTTGGGGTCGTATGCAGTGCCATCCAGTCTCCAAACGTCACGTGTGTGGTTGGCACCAAAGATCTCGATCTTGGTCTCATCAGAACATAGAACCTTGAACCAGTCTGTCTCAGAGTCCTCCAAGTGATCATGAGCAAACTGTAGACGAGCCTTGACATGACGCTTTGAAAGTAAAGGTACCTTACGGGCTCGTCTGGAACGGAGACCATTGCGGTGGAGTACGTTACTTATGGTATTGACTGAAACCAATGTCACCGCTGCCATGAGATCTTCCCGGAGCTCCTTCCTTGTTGTCCTTGGGTTAGCCTTGACTCTTCGGACAAGCCTGGCCTCGGCACGGGAGGACACTTTCAAAGGCTGTCCTGGCCGTGGAAGGCTAACAGTAGTTCCTTAAGCCTTCCACTTACGGATGATGCTCCCAACAGTGGAGACAGGTAGGCCCAACTCCTTGGAAAGGGTTTTGTACCCCTTGCCAGCCTTGTGACCCTCCACGATCTTGTCTCTGATGGCCTTGGAATGCTCCTTTGTCTTTCCCATGTTGACCATGTCTGAGTGCTGTTCACAAGTTTGGGGAGGGTCTTAAATAGTCAGAAAAGGCTGGCAAAAGAGATCTTTAATCCACACATGTGAAGCTCATTATTCTTGGTGCCTGAACTACTTCTTAATACTTTTGGGGGACCAAACAGAATTCTTGTGGTTTGAGGGGTTGAATAATAAATGACACTCTGAATTAACTTTTAACGTTTTTTAAAAAAAACAAAAAACAAAACAAAAACAAAATTTGCTGCAGTGCATTTCCCACTTCCAGGCTGATCTACAGTACAAATGTCACAATGCCAATTTAATTCCGCATGTGTCAACCAGCTAAATCTGCAGGGGGTTGAATACTACTTGTAGGCACTGTATATATATATTTTTTGGCCTAAAATACTAAGGAAATGCGTCATCTTTAACTTTAGGCCTTTTATAGATCATTTCATTTTCAACTTGCTTAACTGTTCACAATAACAGTAATCTTGACCAGGGGTGCCCAAACTTTTATATACCACTGTACATATATATGTATATATACAGTACAGACCAAAACTTGGGGACACTTCCAAAGTTTTCCCAATTTTTCGCACTGACTGACCTTCATTTCTTAAAGCAATGATGGCCACTTGTTTTTCTTTACTTAGCTGCTTTTTTCTTGCCATAATACAAATTCTAACAGTCTATTCAGTAGGACTATCAGCTGTGTATCCACCTGACTTCTGCACAACACAACTGATGGTCCCAACCCCATTTATAAGGCAAGAAATCCCACTTATTAAACCTGACAGGGCACACCTGCGAAGTGAAAATCATTTCCGGTGACTACCTCTTGAAGCTCATCAAGAGAATGCCAAGAGTGTGCAAAGCAGTCATCAAAGCAAAAGGCGACTACTTTGAAGAACCTAGAATATAAGACATATTTTCAGTTGTTTCACACTTTTTTGTTAAGTATATAATTCCACATGTGTTAATTCATAGTTTTGATGCCTTCAGTGTGAATGTACAATTTTCATAGTCATGAAAATACAAAAAAATCTTTAAATGAGAAGGTGTGCCCAAACTTTTAGTCTGTACTGTATATACACACACTGCTCAAACAAATAAACGGAACACTAAAATACCACATCCTAAATATCACTGAATGAAATATTTCAGTTGCAAATCTTTATTCATTACATAGTGAAATGCGTTGAGAACAATAAAACATAAAAATAATCAATGTAAATCAAAAGTAATATCCTATGGAGGTCTGGATTTGGAATGATACTCAAAATCAAAGTGTAAAATCAAATTACAGGCTGATCCAACTTCAGTGGAAATGCCTCAAGACAAGGAAATTTTGCTCAGTAGTGTGTGGCCTCCACGCTCCTGTATGACCCTCTATAATGTCTGGGCAAGCTCCTGATGAGGCGGTAGATGTTCTCCTGAGGGATCTCCTCCCAGACCTGGATTAAAGCATCAGTCAACTCCTGGACAGTCTGTTGTGCATTGTGGCGTTGGCAGATGGAACAAGATATAATATCCCAGGTGTGCTCGATTGGATTCAGGTCTTGGGAACGGGCAGGCCAGTCCAAAGCATCAATGCCTTCATCATGCAGGAATTGCTGACACACTTCTGCCACATGAGTCCTAGCATGATCATGCATCAGAAGGAACCCAGAGCCCACTTCACCTGCTATGGTCTCACAAAGGGTCTGAGGATCTCATCCCGGTACCTAATGACAGTCAGAGTACCTCTGGCTAGCACATGGAGGGCTGTGCGGCCCTCCAAAGAAATGCCTCCCCACACCATTACTGACCCACTGCCAAATCCGTCATGCTAGTGGATGTTGCAGGCAGCAGAACGTTCTCCACGGCATCTCCAGATTCTGTCATGTCTGTCACATGTGCTCAGTGTGAACCTGCTCTCATCCGTGAAGAGCACAGGGCGCCAATGTGGAATCTGCCAATCTTGGTGTTCTCTCGCTAATGCCAATCGCCATGCACGGTGTTGGGCTGTAAGCACAACATCCACTTGTGGACGTTAGACCCTCATACCACCCTCATGGCGTCTGTTTCTGACAGTTTGAGCAGACTCATGGATGTTAGTGGCCTGCTGGAGGTCATTTTGCAGGGCTCTGGCACTGCTCCTCTTGTTCCTCCTTGCACAAAGGAGGAGGTAGCGGTCCTGATGCTGGGTTGTTTCCCTTCTACAGCCCCCTCCACGTCTCCTGTGTACTGGCCTGTCTCCTGGTACAGTATCTGCTGCATGCTCTGAAAAATGTGCTGATAGACACAGCTACCTTTCTTGCCATAGCTCTCATTGATGTGCCATCCTGAGTGAGCTGCACTACCTCAGCAACTTCTGTGGGTTGTAGACACCGCCTCATGCTACTGTACCTCTAGAGTGAGGGCAATGACAAAATGCAAAAGTGACCAAAACAACAGCCAAAAAGGATAAAAACAGAGAAATGGTCTGTGGTCACCACCTGCAGAACCACTCCTTTATAGGGGGTGTCTTGCTAATTGCCTATCATTTCTACCTGTTGTCTGTTCCATTTGCACAAGAGCAGGAGAAATTGATTCACAATCAGTGTTGCTTCATAACTGGACAGGTAGATTTCACAGAAGTGTTATTGACTTGGAGTTACATTGTGTTGTTTCAGTGTTCCCTTTATTTTTTTGAGCAGTGTGTCTATATCAAGATGGGGGGCTCTCGTCCAAATATTACGCCGGGGCTCATCGGACTCTAGTTACGCCACTGTTCTGAAGTGTACAGGACTATACTTTCTGCTCAGATTCAACTAAATGCAGCAAGGCTGGTTGGACTGCTCTTCACAGTACAGATGTACAATTACCCAAAATATACTGCGAAAGCAGCCCGGGAGTATTTTAAGGAAAAGAAGTGGAATATTCTGCAATAACCAAGTCAATCACCAGATCTCAACCCCATCAAGCATGCATTTCACATGCTTAAAGAGGTTTTCCCACAAACAAAAGTTAATTATTTTATATAGCGCCAACATATACCACAGCTCTTTACAATTCAGACACATTATCAGCACTGTCCCCATTGGGGCTCACAGTCAAAATTCCCTATCAGTATGTCTTTGGAGTGTGGGAGGAAACCGGAGAACCCAGAGGAAGCCCAAGCAAACACAGGGAGACATACAAACTCCTTGCAGATGTCCTTGGTGGGATTTGAACCCAGGACTCCAGCGCTGCAAGCCTGCAGTGCTAACCACTGAGCCACCATGATGCCCAGTAATAAAAAAAAATTGTCTGTGTCTGACCATGTATGGAATATTCCACAGCTCCTGGACAAGGGAGGAAGCAAAAGACAACAGAGATATTACAGCAGGGGATCGCAGAGGAATCATTTTGTGAGGTAAAATATTGTTTAAAAACAGGCAATAAAATGTTTTACCTCACAAAATGAATCCTCTGCGATCCCCTGCTGTAATATCTGTATTGTCTTTTGCTTCCTCCACTGATCAGGAACTGTGGTATGTTGGGTACATGGTGAGACACAGACAATTTTTAAAATTAACTTTTGTTCGTGAGAAAACCCCTTTAAGACAGAACTTAAAGGGGTTGTCCACTACTATTAATAATCTATTTTTATGTTGAAAAGAAGTTTCTTTGTAAATACCTTGCGCTGCTGTTACTGCCTGTGAGTGGCGCTATCACTGGCCGATCACAGGCATCACGTGACCCCCGGCTGCAGCTGGATCTGACATCCGTTGATGTCACGTCAAGTTCCGGCTGACTCACTGCTGTGTTCCTCAGCGGATGCTGGGCTGTGGGCGGGGTTACCCCGCGCGTCACACCCTGCATCTACCGCGTGCTCTCCCTCCCCCCATTTATTGGGAAAGCATGCGGTGGATGCTGGGTGTGATGCGCGGTGTAACCCCGCCCACAGCCCAGCATCCACCGGGGAGACCGCGTCACTGATGTCACGCCTAACTTGATGTGACATCAGCGGGGGGGTCACGTGATGCCTGTGAGCGGCCAAGGATAGCTCCACTCACAGGCAATAACAGCAACGCAAGGTATTTACAAAGATACTTGTTTTCACCATAAAAATAGATTGGCCAATCATTAATAGCAGTGGACAACCCATTTAAGTTAGAAAAACCCACAAACGATCAACAACTGAAGTCAGCTGCAGTAAAGATCTGGCAAAGAATCACAAAGGAGGAAACCCAGCCTTTGATGATGTCCATGGCTTCCAGACTTCAGGCAGTCATTGCCTGCAAAGAATTCTCTACAAACTATTAAAAATGAACATTTTATCTATGATAAAGTTAATATATCCAATTACTGAAATGTGGAGGCTTTGTAGAAAAATGGTTGCAATTTCTAAATGTTTCACAGGATATTTTTGTTAATTAAACCTGAAAGTCTACACTTCAAAAGCATCATAGTTGTTTCATTTTAAATAAAAAATTGTGACATGCAGAGCCCAAATCATGAAGATTCAGTCATTGTCCAAATATTTCTGGACCTAACTATATACAGTGGGGGAAATAAATATTTGATACACTGCCGATTTTGCAAGTTTTCCCACCTACAAAGAATGGAGAGGTCTGTAATTTTTAGCGTAGGTACACTTCAACTATGGAAAACAGAATCTAAAAATAAAAAACAAAAAATAACATTGTATGATTTTTGAATAATTAAATAGCATTTTATTACATGAAATAAGTATTTGATACAATAGAAAAACAGAAGTTAATATTTGGTACAGAAACCTTTGTTTGCAATTACAGAGGTCGGACGTTTCCTGTAGTTCTTGATCAAGTTTGCACACACAGCAGTAGGTATTTTGGCCCACTCCTCCATACAGATCTTCTCCAGATCTTTCAGGTTTCAAGGCTGTCATAGCCAACATAGAGTTTCACCTCCCTCCAAAGATTTTCTATTGGGTTCAGGTCTGGAGACTGGCTAGGCCACTCCAGGACCTTGAAATGCTTCTTACAAAGACACTCCTTAGTTGCCTTGACTGTGTGTTTCGGGTCATTGCCATGCTGTAAGACCCAGCCACGACCCATCTTCAATGTTCTTACTAAGGGAAGGAGGTTGTTGGCCAAAATCTCGCGATACATGACCCCATCCATCCTCCCTTCAATATGGTGCAGTCGTCCTGTTCCCTTTGCAGAAAAGCACAGCCAAAGTATGATGTTTCCCCTACCATGCTTCACGTTTGCGACAGTGTTCTTGGGGTTGTACTCATCTTTCTTATTCCTCCAAACACGGTGAGTGGAGTTGATAATAAAAAGTTCTATTTTTGGTCTCATCTGACCATATGACCTTCTCCCATGCCTCCTCTGGATCATCCAGATGGTCATTGGTGAACTTCAAACGGGCCTGGGCATGTGCTGGCGTCAGCAGGGGGACCTTGTGTGCCCTGCAGGATTTTAATCCATGATGGCATAGTGTGTTACTAACAGTAATGTTTCAGACTGTGGTTTCAGCTCTCTTAAGGTCATTAACCAGGTCCTCCCGTGTAGTTGTGGACTGATTACTGACCTTTCTCAGAATCATCCTTACCCCATGAGGCAAGATCATGCATGGAACCCTAGATCGAGGAAGATTGACAGTCATATTGTGTTTCTTCCATTTTCTAATAATTGTGCCAACAGTTGTTGCCTTATCAACAAGCCTATTTTCTTGTAGACCATTCCAGTCTTGTGCAGGTCTACAATTTTGTCCATGGTATCCTAAGACAGCTCTTTGGTTTTGGCCATGGTAGAGAGGTTGGAGTATGATTGATTGAGTGTGCGGACAGGTATCTATTATATATGGGTAACGAGTTCAAACAGGTGCAATTCATACAGGTAATGAGAGCAGAGTAGGAGGGTTTCTTAAAGAAATACTAACAGGTCTGTGAGAGCCAGAATTCTTGCTGGTTAGTAAGTGATCAAATACTTATTTCATGCAATAAAATGCATTTTAATTATTTAAAAATCATAGTATGCTATTTTCTCGTTTTTATTTTTAGATTCTGTCTCTCACAGTTGAGGTGTACCTACGGTAAAAATTGCAGATCTCTCCATTCTTTGTAGGTGGGAAGATTTGCAAAATCGGCAGTGTATCAAATACTTATTTCCCCTACTGTATATAAAAAATCCTATTTTTTCTCCCATTCTTTCTTTTTTCTTGTATTCTTACTGCTCTATCTTTCTCTACTGACACTTTCCCTTTAATTTCTTTGTTATTGTGCCAAGTTTATCTAAATATATTTTTGCCATGGACCGGATGATGGGTAAGGAATTTGATTGCTTCTCATAATTACATTGGAAATTTATTTTTAAGTTAAATTTTAATAATGTATCTTACTGTTAAGCTTTAAATTTTACTTAAGAAAAACAATGACATGTGTTAATTATTTTTATTATGCAAAGTCAATGATATTAATCAGTTTTAAATAACCTTTTGTCATATAATATATTGCCTTTCCTCGTTATTTGGGATACAGATTTGTAGTTGAACTAAGAAAAAAATGTCCTTTTGAAAGTTTGTCTTTTTGAAGATAAATATCAAACCTGTGTCTATATTTGTTTACCTTTTGTCCAGATTCCTTTACCTGCAGTACTTTAGCTCTCTTGTGCTAAGATTGTTCCCCCACTATATTGTTACTAGCTATTGAGCCCGTTCTATGCCCGGGTGGCGAGCATTTTTATTTGTATATGGTCTCCCATGCTTGTATGTGCTGCCCCCATCCTGGTATTTGTGCTGCCCCCATCCTGGTATTTGTGCTGCCCCCATCCTGGTATTTGTGCTCCCCAATCCTGTTCCTCCATCCTGTTATGTGCTGCCCTCATCCCTATCCTGGTATGCATGGCACGCCTCATCCCTATCCTGGTATGCATGGCCCCCTCACCACTAATCCTGGTATGCATGGTACACCTCATCCCCAATCCTGGTATGCATGGCACCCCTCATCCCCAATCCTGTTATGCATGGCACTCCTCATCCCTATCCTGGTATGCATGGCACCCCTCATCCCTATCCTGGTATGCATGGCACACCTCATCCCTATCCTGGTATGCATGGCCCCCTCACCACTAATCCTGGTATGCATGGCAGCCCTCACCCCAATCCTGAAATGCATGGCACCCCTCACCCCCAATCCTGGTATGCATGGCACCCCTCACCCCCAATCCTGGTATGCATGGCACCCCTCACCCCCAATCATGGTATGCATGGGACTCCTCATCCCCAATTCTGGTATGCATGGCACCCCTCATCCCCAATCTTGGTATGTATGGCACCCCTCATCCCCAATCCTGGTATGCATGGCACCCCTCATCCCCAATCCTGTTATGCATGGCACGCCTCATCCCTATCCTGGTATGCATGGCACCCCTCATCCCTATCCTGGTATGCATGGCACGCCTCATCCCTATCCTGATATGCATGGCACCCCTCATCCCCAATCCTGATATGCATGGCACCATTCATCCCAAATCCTGGTATGCATTGCACCCCTCATTGCCAATCCTGGTATACATGGCACCCCTCATCCCCAGTCCTGGTTTGCATTGCCCCCTCATCCCAAATTTGATATACATGGCACCTGTCATACCCCAATCCTGGTATGTATGGCACCCCTCATCCCCCAATCCTGGTATGTATGGTACCCAATCCATCATCCTGGTATGCATGACTTCCTCATCCCCAATCCTAGTATGCATGGCACTCCTCATCTGTTATGTTCTGCAACTTAGAACTAAGGAATAGGAGGGAAAAGCTGTCCCTGCACTGAGACTCAGCTTTACCCTACGCTGGGGTGGGTGCCCTATTCCTTATGAATAGCCCCACCGAAACTCCTGCACTGAACTAAAATGAAGACCTGTAGGAAAGGGAAAGGGGTCCCTAAAAGATCTAAGGACTGGGAGTAAAAGCAGGACACTTCCTAACAGAAAAGTTAGTTGCAGAAACGAAAATAAAAGGAAACAAAACTGGTGGAACAAGAAGTCCCAGGATAACAATAGTGCAAAGCAAGAAGAACTAAACCAGGCTACTTAGCCAGAGCGCGAGCGTTACAACACTGATGTCCAGCAGGGAATGGGGGCCAGGTGCTGGGTAATAAAGAGTGCAGAGATCACGTGACCAAGAAACCCAGCACCAGAGGAAAAGACTAGAAGCCAGCAAACCACAACAAGATGGCCGATAGTAAAACAACAGAGATTCTAACAGTACATCCCCTTTTACGAGGATCTTCCGGTTCCTCTAGGCCGAGCCTTACAAGGAAATCTCCTGTGAAAAGCCTTAATTAGCCTTGAGGCCGAGACATCCTTGGCCTTCACCCAGGAATTATCCTCGGGGCCGAAACCTCTCCAGGACACAAGATACTGTACGTAATCTTCCTCTATGCCACCTGGAATCCAAAATGTGAGAAATCTCAAATTCACCGTCCTCATCAACAGGAGGAACAGTAGGCTTCGTCTGCTTATCAGGCATGTGCGCCTTCTTAAGTAACGACACATGAAACACAGAATTAATCCTCCAGGACGAGGGAATGCCCAACCTCACAGCTGCCGAGTTGACAATCTGAACCACTTTGAAAGGACCCACAAATTTAGGCCCCAGTTTTTTAGAAGGAATTTTCAAACGAAGATTCCTAGAGGACAACCAAACCATATCCCCAACTGCAAACAAGAACTCCTTTATTTTTTTGTCAAAATACCTTTTTGATCTCCTGTTCAAATCACCAGAAAAATTGTCCTCCTCTGGTACAGCAGCCCCAACTTTGGAAAATGGACCAAAAGATGGATACCTGGCAGTACAACAAAAAAAGGAGAACAACCAGCCGAGGAAGAAGTATGATTATTAAGGGCAAACTCAGCAAGTGGTAGAAATTCTGACCACATTTCCTGATTGTCTGCCACAAAACATCTCAAAAACTGCTCGACATTCTGGTTCTTCCTTTCAGTCTGTCCATTGGACTCTGGATGATACCCCGTCGAGAATGACAAATGAATTTTCAATCTGTCACAAAAAGCACGCCAAAAGCGAGCTACAAACTGTGGTCCTCTATCGGAAACAATGTCCGTGGGAACACCATGGAACCTGACAATCTCCTTTACAAAAGCCTTAGCAAGAGTCTTGGCGCAAGGTAACTTGTTGAACGGAACCAGATGTCACATTTTACTAAACCGGTCCACAACAACCCAGATGACAGAAAACCCCCCCGATAAAGGTAGATCGGTGATAAAATCCATGGCAAGGTGTGTCCATGGCGAACTAGGAACTTCCAAGGGGCATAGCAACCCCGCAGCCGGAGCGTGAGAGGCCTTCGACCTAGCGCACACAGAACACTGACGCACCCACTTGATAACTTCCCTTTACCACCCTGGCCATCAGAAACTCCGACCAATAGACTTCCTAGTCTCCGAAATCCCTCGGTGACCCGCCAACCGAGACTCATGACATTCAACAAACAACGCTCTCCTCAAGGCTCTAGGCACAAACAATTTACCACACGGAGTGTTAGTCTGAGCTCCTAGGATGATATTCTCCAACTCAGAATCCAATGTGGCCACCACCACCCCTCTCTGCAAAATACACTTCTGCCTCTCAGCATTCACCGTTGGAGAGAAACTACGAGACAAAGCGTCAGCCTTAACATTCTTTGTCCCCGGTACAAAGGTTACGGAAAAATTGAACCGGGCAAAAAACAGTGGCCACCTAGCCTGACGGGCATTCAAACATTTAGCTGCGTCGAGATGAATCAAATTCTTATGATCAGTGAAAACCTGTACAGGATGTCGAGCCCCCTCCAAAAAATGTTGCCAATGCTCGAACGCGAGTTTAATAGCCAACAACTCATGATTCCCAACATCATAGTTGAGCTCTGTCTCAGAAATTTTTTTTGAAAAGAAAGCACAGGGATGCACCCCATCCTCACCCTCTTGGGACAGAACTGCCCCTTTCACTCAACCCAGCATAGGGTAAAGCTGAGTCTCAGTGCAGGGACAGCTTTTCCCTCCTATTCCTTAGTTCTAAGTTGCAGAACATAACATCATCCCTATCCTGGTATGTATGGTACCCCTCATCCTGGTATGCATGACACCCCTCATCCTGGTATGCATGGTACCCCTCATCCCTATCCTGGTATGCATGACACCCCATCCCTCATCCTGGTATGCATGGTACCCCGCATCCCTATCCTGGTATGTATGGTACCCCTCATCCTGGTATGCATGGCACCCCATCCCTCATCCTGGTATGCATCAGAAAGAAATACCCGATAAGACTAGCACTCCCAGACTTGCAAGGATTGGAAAATCAACTCTTTATCTTCAAAAGATTTATTTCACTCTGTTTTCTCGATATAGTATATATTAAAACAATAAAACAACGCGTTTCGGCTATAAAATAAAAAACACATAGCCTTCTTCAGGTATCTGTTTTATTGTTTTAATATATACTATATCGAGAAAACAGATTGAAATAAATCTTTTGAAGATAAAGAATTAATTTTCCAATCCTTGCAAGTCTCGGAGCGCTGGTCTTATCGGGTATTTCATTCTGAATCCTATCCTACGGATCCCTGGCTGAGAGATCCTGTCACACCTGTGATGAAGCTGCATACCTGAGGAGCTGGATACTGAAACAAGACCGTGAGGTCGATATGCAATATTACAAGATAATTTAAAGGTGAGCTTAAAACCTTTTTTCTTTTTCTAACCTACATAGAAAATCTACACTTAGATCTGCACTTGTTCTTCGACCTCCCCCTATCTTTTAGACCCCACAGCCTTGAGATCGAAACTGTTGTTTTATCCTGGTATGCATGGTACCCCGCATCTCTATTCTGGTATGCATGGTACCCCTCATCCTGGTATACATGGCACCCCTCATCAAAATTCTGGTATATATGGCCATCTCATCCCTCAATCCTGGTATGCATGGTACCCCGTATTCCTATCCTGGTTTGCATAGTACCCCTCATCCCTATTCTGGTATGCATGGTACCCCTCATCCTGGTATGCATGGCTCCCCATCCCTCATCCTGGTATGCATGGCACTCCATCCCTCATCCTGGTATGCATGGTACCCCACATCCCTATTCAGGTATGTATGGTGCCCCTAATCCTGGTATACATGGCATCCCTCATCCCAATTCTGGTATGTATGGCACCCCTCATCCTCCAACCCTGGTATGTATGGCCTCCTCATCCCCCAATCCTGATATGCATGGCACCCAACCCCTCATCCTGGTATGCATGGCTCCCTCATCCTCAATCCTGGTATGTATGGCCCCCTCATCCCTATCCTGGTATGCATGGCACTCCTCCTCCCCGAATCTTGGTATGCAGGGCACCACTTATTCCTATTCTGGTATGCATGGTACCCCTCATCCCTATTCTGGTATGCATGGTACCCCTCATCCTGGTATGCATGGCACCCCATCCATCATCCTGGTATGCATGGTACCCCACATTCCTATCCTGGTATACATGGTACTCCTCTTCCCCAATGCTGGTATGCATGGCACCACTCACCCCCGAATCCTGGTATGCATTGCACCCCTCATCCCCAATCTTGGTATGCATGACCCCCCTCACCTCCCAATCCTGGTATGCATGGTCCCCTCACCCCCCAAGCATGGTCCCTTCATCCCCCAATCCTGGTATGTATGGCACCCCTCATCCCTCAATCCTGGTATGCATTGTACCCCTCATCCACCAATCCTGGTATGCATGGTACCCCTCATCCCCTAATCCTGATATGCATGGTCCCCTCAACCCCCAATCCTGGTATGCATGGTCCCCTCACCCCCAATCCTGGTATGCATGGTACCCCTCATCCCCAATCCTGGTATGTGTAGCCTCCTAATCCCCCAATCCTGGTATGCATTGTACCCCTCATCCACCAATCCTGGTATGCATGGTACCCCTCATCCCCCAATTCTTGTATGCATGGCCCCCTCAACCCCCAATCCTGATATGCACGGTTCCCTCACCCCCAATCCTGGCATGCATGGTACCAGTCACCCCCCAATCCTTTTATGTGTGGCCCCCTCATCCCCCAATCCTGGTATGCATGCTACCCCTCATCCTCCAATCCTGGTATGTGTGGCCCCCTCATCCCCCAATCCTGGAATGTATTTTACCCCTCATCCTCCAATCCTGGTATGTGTGGCCCCCTCATCCCCCAATCCTGGTATGTGTGGCCCCCTCATCCCCCAATCATGGTATGTGTGGGCCTCCTCTTCTTCCAATCCTGGTATGTGTGGCCCCCTCATCCCCCAATCCTGATATGTGTGGCCCCCTCATCCCTTTCACGCTGCACACATACAAAAAAACCCACTTATACTCACCTTTCTTCCCTGTGCTCCAGCGCTGCAAGGTCCTGTTCTGCCGGAGGCCGGGTGAGGAGTGTGGCACCGAAGTACGCGCGTGCCCATACCGCGCTGTCTGGAGCCATTTTGCTGAAGACACACTGCAAATGTGTCTTCAGTAAAATGGCGCCGAATAGCACTATGCGCATGCGCCGACTCCGACGTCTTCACTCCTGCCCCGGTCTCCGGTGAGAAGAGAGGCGCCATGGCAACGCTCCTCTCGGTCAGGTAAGTATGTAAATATGGCGCCAGAGATTGCGGTATGCGTTCAGTGTCTACGCATACCGCGATCTCTGGCGCCATACACTCCTCTTTCCTGTAACGGCTCCATGCGTTCTTCTGTCTGGAGCCAGACTGCATGTCGTGCTTGCGCAGGCTATAGAGGCTTCAGACTGAAGGACGCTTGCAGCGTTATATTATAGATATACAGTGACATGTAAAAGTTTGGGCACCCCGGTCAAAATTACTGCTATTGTGAACAGTTAAGCAAGTTGAAGATGAAATGATCTCTAAATTGAAAGATGACAAATTTCCTTTCTATTTCAGGCAAAAAAAATAGATTATCATCTTTTACATTTTAAAAATTACAAAAGGAAAATGGGCCGATGCAAAAATTTGGGCACCCTTGTAGATTTGTGTGCTCAGATAGCTTTGACAAAGGTTTCAGACCTTAATTAGCCTGTTAGGGTTATGGCTTGTTTACTATCATTGTTAGGAAAGGCCAGGTTATACATATTTCACAGCTTTATAAAAACCCAGATTCCTCTAACCTTATGCAAAAAAACTGCAGACATGGGTTCTTCTAAGCAGCTGCCTAGCACTCTGTGAAGATGAAAATGGAGAGCCTCAAAGCAGGAGAAAGCTATAAGATAGCAAAGCATTTTTGAGTTGCCCTTTCCCCAGTTCGAAATGTAAATAAGAAATGGCAGTTAACAGGTCAAGATAAAGTCTGGAAGACCAAGCAAAATTTCAGTGAGAGCTGCTTGTAGGATTGCTAGAGAGACAAATCAGAACAGTAAATTTTATAGTATAATACAACTGTTCTGAGGATAAAAGTATGGTAACGTGTAGCCTCAGAAAAACAAAAAAATATACTTTTATTTAAATATGTACAAGTGGACAAACTGTTAGAACCTTGCTGTTAGGTTTTTTTTCCTTTGCTGGTCACATGACCTTGTTGGCCTATTTAATCCTGCTCCGCCCTTCTGGCTTTGCTGGACTTCATTGTATATCTACTTTCTAGCTAGCCTGTGCTCTGTGTCTTGCTCTGTTAGTTTGCTTGGTCTACTGACCTCTATGTTCTATATATTTTGTTTGTTCGTCTGTCTGCTACTATTTCTGTTAGGAGGTGTCCCATATTCCTCCCAGTCCTTAGTACTTGTAGGGATTCCCTCCCCACATCTATAGGTCTTCGTACAGACTAGCTTAGGACTTTAGCAGGTCTGATCGCAGGATCAGGTCCCCTGTTACATCGTAGGGATTCAGCTGAGTTCTATTGTAGGGACAGATCTCCTCTCTTTCCTTAGCTCTGGTAGCAGAACATAACAGTAAGTCCAGCCAGCAAATTCTCTAAGGAAAGATTTTTCTGTTCCATCATGGTGTCGGTTCAGGATTTGGTTCATCGCCTGCAGGGACTCTCTCTGGAGGTGGCCGAGCTCCGTCAGCACGTGAGTAACTGTCCTGGAGCACATTTCTTGGAGCCTAAGGTATGTTTGCCGGATTTATTTTTTGGTGAACATCGAGAATTTTTTTCATTCAAAAATGCTTGCTTATTGTATTTTCGTTTGAGACCCAAGTCCTCTGGGGATGAATCCCAGCGCGTAGGGTTCATAATGTCACTTTTGCGCAAAGAGCCTCAGGAGTGGGCCTTTTCTTTGCAACCTAGTGATACATGCTTCAGATCAGTGGATAGTTTTTTTTCTGCTTTGGGACTATTATATGATGATCCTGACCGTGTGGCATCAGCTGAGACTGAGTTGAGACGTTTAAAACAAGGATCAGGTAATGTCGAAAAATATTGTACACATTTTCGTCGTTGGTCCACTCAAACAGGGTGGAACGATTCTGCTCTGAAAAGTCTATTTCTTGCTGGGCTCAGTGAAAGGGTTAAAGACCTGCTAATTGCTTATCCTACACCTGAAGATTTGCAACAGGCTATGCAATTAGCTATACGGGTGGATAGGAGACTGCGTGCAAGGGTTAATGAGAGCAAATCCTCTGCTATGTCAGTTTCTGGTTATGAGAATGTGTGTACTAACAGTGGTGAACCGATGGAGATTGGATCGGTGGCACCTCGCTCTCAAGAAAAAAACCGTCGTTTTTCGGAAGGCTTGTGCTTCTATTGCGGAAAATCTGGTCATTTGATTAAAGGCTGTGAGCTTCGTATGAAGAAAGAAAAAAAAATGGTCAGTCACGCCCGTATTGCCTGTTTAAATTCCAAGGGTATATTTTTAGCTGCTTCCACGATTGCTCAGGAAAAATTTATGGAATTTCGGGTGTTTGTTGATTGCGGGTCTACACTGAATGTAATTGATGGGGGATTCGTGGAAAAACTCAATTTAAAACCTGAACCTTTATCATCCCCCATTGCTGTGGTTTCGGTGGATGGTTCCCCTTTGAAGAATATTACTCTCAAGGTCAGTGAATTTCCTCTCACTATTAATGGTGTTCACCATGAGAAATTGGATTTGGTAGTGTTGAATAACTTGCCTTCTCCAGTAATATTGGGTTTGCCCTGGTTAAAATTTCACAATCCTGTACTGGATTGGTCTACCAGTGAAATTAAATCCTGGAGCCATAAATGTTATGACAAGTGTTGTAACGGGCGTATTGCAGCTTTGGATAGGGGAGAATTGCCTGTTCCTATTCAGGATTTTTGGAGAGTTTTTTCTGAGAAGGAATCGCAGGTTTTGCCTCCCCATAGAGACTATGATTGTTCTATTGAATTTGTCCCTGGAGCGACTCTTCCTAAAAGTCGTTTATTTAATCTTACTATTCCTGAGAGGAAGGCTTTGGAGGAATACATACAGACAAGTTTGGCCGCCGGTCACATTAGGCCCTCTAAGTCTCCTGTGGCGGTTGGATTTTTTTTTGTAAAAAAAAAGGACGGCGGTTTACGTCCTTGTCTGGATTTTCGTGAGATTAACAAAATTACGGTACGCAATCCTTACCCACTGCCATTGATTCCTGATCTGTTTAACCAGTTATTGGGGGCCAAGTGGTTCTCTAAAATTGACCTTAAGGGGGCATACAATCTGTTGCGCATGAAGGAGGGTGATGAATGGAAGACTGCTTTTAACACTCCTGTGGGTCATTTTGAGAATCTGGTTATGCCTTTTGGTCTTACTAATGCTCCTGCATTTTTTCAGAATCTGATTAATGACATCCTTAGACCTTTGATCGGTAAAAATGTGGTTGTGTATTTGGATGACATTTTGATTTATTCGCCGGATCTGGAGTCTCATTGGCGGAGCGTGCGTGAGGTATTACAGTTATTAATGGACAATTCGCTTTTTGCTAAGCTGGAGAAATGTGAGTTCGCTGTACAGAGAATTAGTTTTTTGGGCTACATTATCTCCAGCAAAGGTTTTGAGATGGATCCGGTTAAGGTTCAGGCTGTGCAGGAATGGCCTAGGCCTATTGGTTTGAAATCGATACAGAGGTTTTTGGGTTTCGCCAATTACTATAGAAAATTCATAAAAAATTTTTCTAGTATTGTCAAACCTCTGACTGATCTCACCAGGAAAGGTGCTGATGCGGTTCAGTGGTCTTCTGAGGCCATTGAAGCTTTTGTGTATCTCAAGGAGAGGTTCACCTCTGCTCCCATCCTTATGCAGCCTGATGTTACTAGGCCGTTTTTGGTTGAGGTTGATGCTTCCTCTGTGGGGGTTGGCGCAGTATTGTCTCAGGATAACGGGGATGGGTTACATCCCTGTGCCTTTTTTTCAAAAAAATTTTCGGAGACTGAATTGAATTACGATATTGGTAATCGGGAATTATTGGCTATTAAACTCGCATTTGAACACTGGCGCCACTTCTTGGAAGGTGCGGAATTTCCCGTTCAGGTTCTTACGGATCATAAAAATCTGATATATCTTGATGCTGCCAAGCGCCTGAATGCCCGTCAGGCTAGGTGGGCACTGTTTTTCTCGCGGTTTAATTTCTCCGTTACTTACATCCCTGGTACTAAGAATGTTAAGGCGGATGCCTTGTCTCGCAGTTTTTCTCCCATAGTCGGTGCTGAGAAAGAGGAAAACATTTTACAAGAAGGTGTTGTGATAGCTGCTTTAGACTCCGTTTTGGAAGATGAGATTCTTAAAGCTCAGGAGAATGCCCCTTCTAACACTCCTCATGGGAGGTTGTTTGTGCCTGGGACCTTTAGGAGAGATTTGTTTGTTGAGTGTCACGAATCTCGGTTAGCAGGTCATCCCGGAATCTCTGAGACCAAGAGACTGGTGGGTCGCAGTTTTTGGTGGCCTGGATGGCAGAAGGAAGTCATTAAATGGGTGCGCCAATGTACTGTATGTGCTAGATCTAAGTCCTCACATACTCCTGCTGCGGGGTTGCTTTGTCCTTTGGAGGTCCCCAGTGCTCCTTGGACACATTTGGCTATGGACTTTATAACTGACCTTCCCCCCTCTGAGGGTTTTACTGTCATCTGGGTGGTCGTGGACCGTTTTAGCAAGATGTGTCACTTGGTTCCCTTCGTCAAACTGCCCTGCGCTAAAACTCTCGCTAAGGCCTTTGTCAAAGAAATTGTCAGACTTCATGGCGTTCCTACTGACATTGTTTCTGATAGGGGTCCTCAGTTCGTGGCTCGTTTTTGGCGTGCCTTTTGTGACAGGTTGGGAATTCATTTGTCGTTTTCGTCCGGATATCATCCTGAATCTAATGGCCAGACAGAAAGGAAAAACCAGGATGTTGAGCAGTTCTTGCGTTGTTTTGTGGCAGACAATCAAGAGGGGTGGTCTGAGTTTCTGCCACTTGCCGAATTTGCTCTGAACAATCATACATCTTCTTCTGCTGGTTGTTCGCCTTTTTTTTGTTGTTCTGGGAGACATCCGTCGTTTGGGTCGTTCTCCAAGTTGGGATCTGCCGTGCCTGAGGAGGAGAATTTTTCCGGTGATTTGGAAAGAGTTTGGACGGATGTGCGTGGTAATCTTCAGGAGGCCAACAGAAAATCTAAAGACTACTTTGATAGGAAACGACAGGAGGTTTTGTTCGCTGTTGGTGACATGGTTTGGTTGTCCTCTAGGAATCTGCGGTTGAGGATTCCTTCTAAGAAATTGGGTCCCAAGTTTGTAGGGCCCTTTAAGGTGCTTCAGGTTGTCAACCAATCTGCTGTTAGGTTGGAGGTTCCTACCTCCTGGAGAATTAATCCGGTCTTTCATGTCTCTCTGTTAAAAAAAGCTGTTGTGTCGGATGGTGACGCCTCTGCCTCTGTTCCTCCGGTGGTGGAGGACGGGGAATATGAAATTTCTCGCATCCTTGACTCTAGACGGTATAGAGGTAGTTTGCAGTATCTTGTGGCCTGGAAAGGTTTCGGACCCGAGGATAACTCTTGGGTGAGGTCAGATGATGTTTCCGCGTCCAGACTTATCAGAGCGTTTCACAGGAGATTTCCTGATAAGCCTGGTCCTAGGGGATCCGGAGGATCCTCTTAGAAGGGGGGGTACTGTTAGAACCTTGCTGTTAGGTTTTTTTTCCTTTGCTGGTCACATGACCTTGTTGGCCTATTTAATCCTGCTCCGCCCTTCTGGCTTTGCTGGACTTCATTGTATATCTACTTTCTAGCTAGCCTGTGCTCTGTGTCTTGCTCTGTTAGTTTGCTTGGTCTACTGACCTCTATGTTCTATATATTTTGTTTGTTCGTCTGTCTGCTACTATTTCTGTTAGGAGGTGTCCCATATTCCTCCCAGTCCTTAGTACTTGTAGGGATTCCCTCCCCACATCTATAGGTCTTCGTACAGACTAGCTTAGGACTTTAGCAGGTCTGATCGCAGGATCAGGTCCCCTGTTACATCGTAGGGATTCAGCTGAGTTCTATTGTAGGGACAGATCTCCTCTCTTTCCTTAGCTCTGGTAGCAGAACATAACACAAACACACATAATCGACACGTGTAAAACCTACATGAGGTACACAGGCTCTACTTATTGTTGTGCAACAATTTGGAAAAAAAAGGGGGGTAGCTTCACATTAAATAATGCAACATTTCCCTGTCCAAGACAATCCCCCTATCCCCATAGTTCATAAACCAATAGGAGTACAATAAACCTTTTCACAAGGCCATTAGTACCTCGAGATAATAAGTGAAAAGTGTATAAAGTGCCAACGTGCATGAATAAAAACACTGTCCACATAAATCTCCCATAGATCTCTACACTAAACAATACAGCTAGCCAGGCCCTTAATATAAACTTGCATACTGGTTCCTACCTACCAGCGGAGGTTGGCACCCTAGTTAAAGTTGACGATATGGTGCCCCTGCTCCACGGCGGCTCTCCCTCAATAACCTTAGGTCACCCTCTAGATGGAAAATTAGATAATCTTTTTTGTTGTTTTGTATGCCTTAGGTTGCATTGGACAGTGATGCAATTAGGGATTATACTTAGGGTGACCTAGAGTTATTGAGGGAGAGCCGCCGTGGAGCGGGGGCACCATATCATCAACTTTAACTAGAGTGCCAACCTCTAAACAAGCTTAATTCATTCTGGAAACAAGTCCTGTGGACTGATGCAGTTAAAATAGAACTCTTTGGCCACAATGATCAAAGGTATGTGTGGAGAAAAAAGAGCAGAGAATTTCAGGAAAAGAACATCTCATCAACCATTAAGCTTTGGGGTGGATCAATCATGCTTTGGGGTTGTGTTGCACAGGGAACATTTCACGGGTAGAGGAAAGAATGGATTCAATGAAATTTCAACAAATTCTTGATGCAAACATAACACCATCTGTAAAAAAGCTGAAGTTGAAAAGAGGATGGCTTCTACAAATGCATAATGATCCTAAACACACATAAAAATCCACAATAGACTACCTCAAAAGGCGCAAGCTGAAGGTTTTACAATGGCCCTCACAGTGCCCTGATCTGAACATCATTGAAAATCTGTGGCTAGACCTCAAAATAGCAGTGTATGCAAGACAACGCAGGAATCTCACAGAACTGAAAGACTTGTCCAAGTAAGAATGGATGAAAATCCCTCAAACAAGAATTGAAAAACTCTTGTTGGCTAAAAAAAGCATTTACAAGCTGTGATACTTCCAAAAGGGGGTACTACTAGATACTAACCATGCAGATGAAAATGTATATATTTTTTTCCCTAAAATACAAAGTAAATGGGTCACCTTTAACTTTAGGCCTTTAGAGATCATTTTATCTTCAACTTGCTTAACTGTTCACAATAACAGTAATTTTCACCAGGGGTGCCCAAACGTTTACATGTCACCGTACTATATCTGGAGTTCCATACTGCTGTGTGGTATACTAAGTGATTGATATGGACTCAGTCCAATACAGTCACTATTCCATGCTTTATGGTTCTAATTTTTTTTTTTTTTCTGTGACGCTATATATCCATTTGTTTATTTATTGCATGAAATATTTATTTTCTCAATCCCTGCTTCTCCGTCTCCCCATATGCTATGGTTTCATTGATGTGTCTTACTCTTTATGTCTTATGTTTTTTATGGCTTATGTAAATTTGTAAACAATAAAGAATCTATATATATTTTTAATATTTTTCATTAATTTATGTCATTCCTGGTGGGTAGATGGGATTTTGCTTTGTGCTTGCAGTTTTGGATAAATCTCACCTGAATAGGAATCCACTGAAAAAGAACATCTACCCAAAAACATCACAGAAAAAAATATGCCATACTTACCAAAACCTGGTCACAATACTAGGGCACGGCAGGATGCAGCAAGCCCCCATAATAAAAGTTGGAGGCAGCACTGGCACAAAATACTGATGAACACCCACTCACACACGCACCATCTACGAGGGGTGGGGTGGTCTCTTAGTATTGTAAATACACACAGATAAAGCTTGTATGAGGTGTTAGTAACACAGATACGTGTAATACATAATGCCCATTTGCAGCCTATAGATCAAGCCCATACTATTAGATCAGGTACTATATAAGTGCACCCACAAGGACAGACACCTCAATTTCCCTCTCCAACACTATAGTGCCTGGCTGTATCTTGCAAAGATGAAAAAATACATGAGTTTTTGTTGACATTTTGGCTAAAATATCTATGGGCGCTTCTTGCAGTAGTACATCAGTATTGTGACCAGGTGTTGTTTTTACTGTTCTGCTCACCTGAATATCAACATAACACATTTCATTGAGAAATACCGTTGATCTTTGTGGAACTATAGCCATTGAAACTATAAAGTAAAAAGGGAAAAATAAGTAGGCATTTCTTGTGGTAGACCATGAAGCATCTATAGATAAATCAGCAGCTTTAAATTTAATTAAACAAGCTAATGACCCACAGAAGCAGAGTGGAAATTCCCAGGTTCTTCATTGGTGACTTCAAATGTGAGCTAAGTTAACAACCTAAGATTATTAAAGAAGCACAGAATTTCTAATGGAAATGTAATGAAGACTTATGACATACATTCAACATCTCCCTGAGGAAAGAAGTATCCAGAAAAAAAATCACATTAATTTGATTTAATTGTTGTACAGAAAACTGGCTAATAAAAATGAAAAGAATTTCAAATTTCAAAGAAGCTGAAAATTTTCCTTATTACTTACAGGCGATGATTGTCATCAAAACACTGCAAATTTTATGGGGCTTTTGATGACTGAAAGATAAGCTGATAATGAAAATTCTTCTTTTCCAACTCAAACTGAAAAGATGATCAGCAAAACTAAAGAAGTTAAAGAAAAAAACAAGAACTCAAACAAGAACATTTCTTGACTAGTATAAATAATACTGTCCACACAATAAATGCAGAAGTTTATTCTGCCTTCTGCACCACTAGGAGGAAAGCTTTATTATATCATGTGACAGTGCTGAGACAATGTTGGTATTTATGTACTATGTAATTATGCAAATTGCAGTAGGACAATGATATATTGTTTTTTTTCTGTTTTCCAACAGATGTAAAAAACAATCAAATGGCACATGTACTGGAATAACTATTTATTCTTAAAGGGGTTGTCTGGGCATGTCTGAGTTGTCTGGGCATCGATAACAAATGGGTAGCTGTCCAACGATTAGCTGATTTTTGCTCCTGCAGGGCTCGGCTGTAAACACTTTGTAGCTTCTTTTAAAGTGCAGCTGCCGAATAATGCAGCACAACTACTCCATTACTCTTTGAGTGGAGATGTACTCCAACAGTGTTTTTATCCGTCTGCTGCAGGAGCAAAAATCAGAAGTTTGGTGGGGCTACAGGTGTTGGACCCCCACCTCTGCCATTAATGATCTATCCTTTAGATATGTCAAATAATTATGTCTGGAAAACTCATACAATCCACTATATATATACACAATAGAGATCAGTCCAATTATGTTTTAGATTCCTTTGCTTTAAAGTTGATTTGTCACTAGATTTCACAATACAAACTGCATAGATTGTGTCACGCAAGGTGTGGAAAAGACTTAGTGCAACACAAAGGGAAGAGGGAAAGGAAGCCCAGACTCTAGGGAAAGGGGGAAATGGAGACCTCCTGGCTGATAGAATATCACCCTGTCTCCCCTAACGTCCCTATATTGGCTCTTCATCAATCGCCGCACGCGTTCCTCGCCCTGTCTTTCCCTGGCGTTAGGGAAGGGAGGAGGTGAGCACTAGTCAAGCCCAACTGAATACTAAAGACAACAGGGGAGGACAAACGGGGAAATTGCTTAGCTTTATATGACTCTAGACAAATGCACACACATCCTCAGCACCAGAGAGGAAGAAGTACTGCTCTAGCTAAAGCCTTCACAAGGAGTAATGAATATCAATTGCACCTCCCTCTGGAACACAGCAGGTATTTATACACCCAGGCCAGGGTGTTAATTAGCCAGAGGAAGGTAGCCGCTGGGACCTAGAGACAGCCCCTAAGAAGGTGTCTGCAATGCCAAACGTAGAGATCTCCTGCAATCCACTGCAGGGCGACTGTCTGTCACTTCTGACACACCCGTGACACATTGTGAATAGATCTCTTATGTCTGATGACCGGCCCTTACTTTTCAGTTATTTGTCAGAATGTGGCTATATAATAATTTTTGAAGGTTTACAGTTAGTCTCCACCCACCTGATTGACAGCTCCTCAGTGTCCCTCCTCTCTGCTGTTACTGAAATCTCATTGTTCATTAAAAGCGCAGATGCTAGTCAGGATGGGTAGGCTAAGGTTGGACTCCTGAAATCTCTCACTCTTTAGATAATCTTAAAGGGTTGTCCACTACTCGAACAACCCCTTCTCTAACTCCCAGTAAAATACTAACACTTAATACTTACCTCTGGTTCCAGCTCCGTTAAAGTGATGTTGGCACTTGCTCTCCTGGGCATTGCGTGACATTGTTTTGTCACTCAATTCCTGTGGCCAGTAAAACCTGGTTTCACTCTCCCCATCTTTGGCAAATCAGACACCAGGAGGAAGTCAGACCCCTGGCCCCCTCTCACGTCCTCCAGTCGTCAATTACGTCTGTAGGAGAGGAGAGTGAAGCCAGTGTTAATTGGCCGCATGGATCATGTGAAAACATAGGGATTGAGAAGGGGTTATCCAAGTAGTGGATAACTCCTTTAATATCAGGATTACAAAGCCATCATGACTGTAAGGTGGCTAACGGATGCATGGATGGGAGGTATGTATCACAGAGATGGCTGTCCTCTGTGATGTAACCCGGGGTGTTGCTCTTGTGCACTTAAGCACTAAGAGAACTGTTTGGTGCACCTGGGAGCCGGGTTACGGGTAGTTTGAGAGATGGATGGGTCTTGCTACCCACATACAGTTAGGTCCATATATATTTGGACAGAGACAACATTTTTCTAATTTTGGTTCTAGACATTACCACAATAAATTTTAAACAAAACAATTCAGATGCAGATGAAGTTCAGACTTTCAGCTTTCATTTGAGGGTATCTACATTAAAATTGGATGAAGGGTTTAGGAGTTTCAGCTCCTTAACATGTGCCACCCTGTTTTTAAAGGGACCAAAAGTAATTGGACAGATTTAATAATTGTAAATAAAATGTTCATTTCTAGTACTTGGTTGAAAACCCTTTGTTGGCAATGACTGCCTGAAGTCTTGAACTCATGGACATCACCAGACGCTGTGTTTCCTCCTTTTTGATGCTCTGCCAGGCCTTCACTGCAGTGGTTTTCAGTTGCTGTTTGTTTGTGGGCCTTTCTGTCTGAAGTTTAGTCTAACAAGTGAAATGCGTGCTCATTTGGGTTGAGATCAGGTGACTGAATTGGCCATTCAAGAATATTCCACTTCTTTGCTTTAATAAACTCCTGGGTTGCTTTGGATTTATGTTTGGCTGCATTTGGCTGGATCTGAGCACACAGTATGGCTCTTAATACATCAGAATTAATTCGGCTGCTTCTGTCCTGTGTCACATCATCAATAAACACTAGTGACCCAGTGCCACTGGCAGCCATGCATGCCCAAGCCATCACACTGCCTCCACCGTGTTTTACAGATGATGTGGTATGCTTTGGATCATGAGCTGTACCACGCCTTTGCCATACTTTTCTCTTTCCATCATTCTGGTAGAGGTTGATCTTGGTTTCATCTGTCCAAAGAATGTTCTTCCAGAACTGTGCTGGCTTTTTTAGATGTTTTTTAGCAAAGTCCAGTCTAGCCTTTTTATTCTTGATGCTTATGAGTGGCTTGCACCGTGCAGTGAACTCTCTGTATTTACTTTCATACAGTCTTCTCTTTATGGTAGATTTGGATATTGATACGCCTACCTCCTGGAGAGTGTTGTTCACTTGGTTGGCTGTTGTGAAGGGGTTTCTCTTCACCATGGAGATTATTCTGCGATCATCCACCACTGTTGTCTTCCGTTGGCGCCCAGGTCTTTTTGCATTGATGAGTTCACCTGTGCTTTCTTTCTTTCTCAGGATGTACCAAACTGTAGATTTTGCCACTCCTAATATTGTAGCAATTTCTCGGATGTTTTTGTTCTGTTTTTGCAGCTTAAGGATGGCTTGTTTCACCTGCATGGAGAGCTCCTTTGACCGCATGTTTACTTCACAGCAAAACCTTCCAAATGCAAGCAGCACACCTCAAATCAACTCCAGGCCTTTTATCTGCTTAATTGAGAATGACGTAACGAAGGGATTACCCACACCTGTCCATGAAATAGCCTTGGAGTCAATAGTCCAGTTACTTTTGGTCCCTTTAAAAACAGGGTGGCACATGTTAAGGAGCTGAAACTCCAAAACCCTTCATCCAATTTTATTGAAAGTCTGAACTTCAACTGCATCTGAATTGTTTTGTTTAAAATTCATTGTGGTAATGTCTAGAACCAAAATTAGAAAAATGTTGTCTCTGTCCAAATATATATGGACCTAACTGTACCTCAGCTCTGGGTGTAGTTAACAACCTATAAAATGGAGGCCATTGTTTTGCTCATGGACTGTGTTTGGAGGGAGAAGGCCTCCTGTGTGTTGTTGTCTGGAGACAGAGCCAGGTAACTAGACACTATCCAGCCTGTGTGCCCACAGGACTGCCTAACCAGAGACTTTGCCTAAAGGATTGTCTATTTTGCTTTACCTGCACTGAAGGCTGTTTGTTTTCCTTTTTTTTTGTCAGTTTATGAAGCAATAAACTGAGATGGACATTTAAATGAAAATGCTTCCTGTTTGCCTCCCGACACACCCAAGTGAGTAGAAACCCTACATGACATAGACCTATGTCTCAGCAGGCGGTTCATTTAATAATGTATGGAGTTTCAATTGTGAAATCTGGTGACAGATTAGTGTAAAAAGGAGGTATCATATCTGCACGATTATTATTATATTCATTTTACAGAAAGCAGTCAAATTTTCAACTGGCTAAGGGCCAGTGTACACTGGCCGATTTTTAGATATACTGATCAAGCTTATGCACACGGAATGACTAGTAATAATTCATTCTGTGAACATAAGCTGTCATTGTTCTTGGCAGCACATCCCTTCACCTGACAAATGAGCATTTTGCTGATCGACAGCATGTTACACTGCACGATTGCACAATTATCAGGAATGATAATCTCCTGCTACCCCACACATGAAATCTCGAGTCATCACAAAACCTCCTTTTTTGCTTTCCTCTCGTCAGTTCCTCACATAATCATCTCTAAGATTTTGTCACACTAGGTATGGAGAGAACCGAGTGCATAACGACGGGAAAAGGGAAGGGAGGCCTACAACTAGGGAAAGGGAAAGTGAAGACTCCTAAACAGATCTAAACACCAAACCCTGACTCCCCTATAGACCCTAAATAGGTTCTGCACCTATCGCCAAGCAGGAAATCTGGCCCTAGCTGACCCTAAGGCTAGGCCCTAGGTAGGGAGCCGGATGAGTGAGCACTAAGTCAGCCCCACTACCAATTAAAGTACACACAGGGGAAATGAAAAGGGGAATACACTTAGTTCCAAGATGACACTGGAGAAAGCACGGCAACAATCCACGAAGGAACTCCAAGGTAATTCTAGCCGACTCTGAGAGATCTGAGTGTATTTAAGGACACAGCAAGTAAGTGCTGATTAACAGCAGAAAGGTGAGGATACCTCAGGGTCCTAAAGGGATAGGTATAATCCCCAAACAAGATGAGATTCACAGCTGGGTCCTAAAGGGAGAGGAAACAAAAGGATCAGGGAGATGTTTGTTAGGCCAAACAAAGCGACCTTCTACAGCCGGACATCGTATGACTGTCTGTCAATCCTGACATACCCGTGACTGATTTCTTCTTCCCCGAACTTGCGACTCCAACCAACCAATTATTATTATCATTATTATTATTTATTATTATAGTGCCATTTATTACATGGCGCTTTACATGTGAAAAAGGGGGTATACATAGCAAAGACAATTACTATAATCTTGAACAAAACGAGTTAGCGACTGGTACAGAAGGAGAGAGGACCAAGTCTGCGAGGGCTCACTATCTACAAGGGATGGGTGAGAATACAGTAGGTGAGGGTAGAGCTGGTCATGCAATCAAACTCTCTCCCTCCTTTGAAACCTTCAGATGCTACATGAAAAACAGCCTGCAAGCCTTTTTGGTTGTGTCTCTATTGACCGCAGACAATGACAGCCAAACAGATGGAAATCAAATGCTCCCAATTGCTGAGGCGCTACTCAGTGTGTGTGCACCTGTCTAATGGAGCTAGGTACAGTCTGCTTCCTGTACCGCCACTGCAGTACACAGAGGATTTGCTCCCATGCTGCCAGTAGCAGCACACAGTGAAGTCTCCTTCGCACTGCCTGAGGTCCATGTTAAGTATCAATTTAAATATAGTGAATGTTCCAAATACATTTTCTTCCAGCTCAAAGTGTTATTCTGGAACAGCATGAGGCTTATTCTGATCCAGAATCACAGCTTAGACCTGGTGAAAAGATATTTGAGTCTCATACACACATGACATGTAGAATGAATATAAGGCCAGGGTCACACAGTCATATGTTCTCTCATGGGAGAGAATCTAGCCAATTATGGTAATATCACTTGGACAAAACCCTGTCAGAGTATGAGCAGAGTGTCATCTTACTGTGATCCAATTCTCTCACATGAATTGCAGCAAAAGTGTGGAGAAGATGGAGAACTTAATTTCTCCATCTTCTCCATTGATTGGGCCCGCGTAATCAGACTGCACTCGGTTAACGTCTTAATGCAGTCCGATGTTTCACACGCATCCATAGATAAAACATCTGGAATACACGCCGCTGGCCAATCAGAGGCCGGCAGCTGACTTCGGCGTGTCAGTCACAGGTGGTGCATAGCAGTGACCTAGGAGCCTAGGATGGGGGACATATTACTGAAAGGGTCTAGGATGAGGACATTACGCCAGGATGGGGACAATATTAGTGGAAGGGGCCCATGATGGGGGACATACGTTAGTGGAAGGGGTCAGGATGGGGACATTACACCAGAATTGTGGACATTATTACTGGAAGGGGCCCAGGATGAGGGACATTATACTAGAAAGGACCCAGGATAGGGACATTATTACAGGATGGTGCTCAGGATTGCGGATATTATAGCATGAAGGGGCCCAGGATGGAGAATATTCATACTGTAATGAGCAAAGAATGTTGGAGATTATTACTGCAAGGGGCCCAGGATGGAGGGCATTATGCGAGAAAGGAGGCCAGTATGTGTGACATTAGCACAAGATGGGGGACATTATTACATTATGTGGGGGGGTATGTCTTTATAGGTTTTAGAACGCTACAAGGACTAACACACATGTAGGTGGGGGCCCAGGTCCAAATTTTGCACTGGAGTACATCGGACTCTAGCTATGCCACTAAAAGGAGCACACCTATGGGGGCAATAACAAAACAGCTGGTAAGTAGTTATGACTTTAAAATGGAAACCTTTGTTAATTTTAGCAAATAGACTCACAAAAAAGACTGCATTATCTGACAAAATTAAAATAATTAACGAAGGATGTAAGAGAATAGCAATGAGGTTGTTTTACACTAAAAGCTGTCATTAATTGTCTTATTAATAGCTAGACAAAATGTTAGTTTTTCTGCATTATCATCTGCATTTCTGTGCCGATAATTTAATGTTAACTATTTAATTTATGATGGTAAAGCCGCTGCTTGACTGTGTGTTTTTATAAAATGTTACTTTATTGTTTCCCGAAGATTTAAAGAAGCTCTCCCATGAACCTTTTCTCCTTAAACCTGTGTAAATGTTAGTGTAGAGTAGTGCTATCATGGTCTTCTCCGGAATCCAATGCCTCTCTTCTTCTCAGTGATGTCAACAGTCTTTAGATTCTCTAGGTCACACTGCCCTACGTAACATGGAAGTGGATTTTTCAATGTAAGCCTATAGAGCCTCAGAAAGAGACTCCATAGGCTTACATTGTAAAAGAGAGCATAGAGTGAACTGGATAGTCTGAAGAGTGGTAAGTCACTCAGAAGAGGACTGGAATGGCGCTGGATACTGGAGAAGACAGTGGTAGGTGAGTATATCAGCACATTGACACTACAGTACATACACATATGCACAGATTTAGGGGAAAAAAGGAGTGTTCCTTTAAAGCACCATTTCAGCATTTTTTTTATTTCACCATGGGAGTGGTGCCACTAATCTTAGTTCCCTAACCCTAGTAATATACTCACCAGCTGCTATCTTCAGCTCTTGACGGGGTGGTTCCAGTTCCAATCTGCCATCTTGTGACCCCAACTTCTCACTGACGGGAAATCAGTGGTAAAGTAACAAGCTCTCAATGTAAGCACTTAGCATTAGCATATCTGCAGCATAAATTAGACATCAAAGAGCATCACAGTAAAAGAAAACTGAGGAATCCACTCAATGTAGTATCAGCCAAACAAATTGAAGACAGTACTCATCAGGATGTTTCACATATAAATCCTTTATTCCTCCATAGACTGTAAGTATAGCAGCAGAAACATTTTGTTGGTCTTTTTCAAACTAACCTGTACTCCAATACACAGATATTTATACACCAAATCATGCGATCAGAAGATGATGGAGCGGTGCAGGGAACAGCTGAAGATGGCGACTGGTAAGTATAAGACTAGGCTCAGGGAACTTACATTAGTAGCACCACTCCATCGTGGCAATAAAAAAAGCGTTAGTGCTTGAAAGCATGAGCTGCACTTGAAGGCACAGTTTACATAGGAAATTCATTAGCACATAAATCGCACCTCTACTCAAGTCTCCCTGTAAATCCCTGTGCTCACAGGTCTGCAAAAAACACATTTCAATAGCTGTTTTGGTTATTCCACGTAATCTTTATGTTTTTTGGTGCGCTGAATCCGAAAATGACCTCTGTTTTGTCATAGAACATCACTTTTCCTGACAATTTAGGTAACTATGTTAAATAAGGCAATACCTCGAAATAAATGAAAATAGACTTATAAAATACATTTTTTATAACAAATTTTTCATGAAAATCATTTTTGAACTGAAATGAGCTAACTAACACTCACTAAAATCAATTGTTTTCCCTGTGAGGCTCCTCTTGGTACATTTACGCTAGTGAGCATCTGGAATGACTCTGAGGCATCCAACAGTAGTCTGCCATCATTGTAATGCTCCATTTTCCCTGGTATTTTCTTTCCATCTCATTAATTTCCTGGTGGAATCATTCACCTTGCTCTTCACTCACAGCTCCCAAATTTTCAGGAAAGTAGTCAAGGTGGGAATGGAGAAAATGCACTTTCAAACTCATCAGGCAACTGTTACATGCATGCCACTAGGTTCAGATAGGGTGAGACGGGTTTCATGAATTCTTTGGAATTCTGGGGGAACCGTTACTCTGGGCGACCATAGGCTGCAGCTTCTCTCAGGCACACGGTTGATTCAATTGCTGACCAGACACATCTGACAAGAGTCTTTTTTTTAACAGTTTAACAGTGGAATTTAATCTGAAGCACGGCCAGTGCAATTCAAGGATATTACAGCAACAATCTTCATTACAGTAGAGTCTGAGTTTCTTGAGCAACTGGCTCCAGTAACAATACAGTAGTTTCTTCACAAGGCACAGTATTACAGTCTCTTCAGTAGCATAATTCAGCATAGATTAGATCTCTTAGCAGCACACTTCTATACATACACAACCACAGGCTTTTCCTTCACAAGGACACAATAGTACACAGCATTCTTTATCCTGCATTGAGATGGAGGGGGGAGAGTTTGATGAAGGAGACGATCCCTGTGACACAATTCCTTCCAGTTCTTATCTTCCAGTCCAACAATACTCTGCACTGTTAGTTCAGGGAGTTTATCTGAACTGTGTTTAGTTTCTCTCCTGATCTGAATCGTGTTCAGTTGCCTTCTGTCAGATCCAGATAACACACCACCTTTCTCTTCTGCTTCAACCGGACTACAATAACAAGTACCCCATAATCCTCCTGGAGCTCTGCTAAAACACTCCCTGTCTCCTGTGACTCTGTTAATCCTTCTAGTTGCTGGATGCTTCTGAAGCACAACACTTCCTGTCTCCTGTGCTTGTGTTATTTGTAACAGTTGCTGGATGCTTTGGAAGCAACAGCACTACTTCTGCATGTCACACAACCTAAAGTTTGAAATGCTTTCAGCATTCGTCCGATGATCTTTTTGTAGTCAGGATCTTTTTTATTGCCTCAAAATTTCTCTATGAATGCAATCCACACTTCTTTTAGAGGATCCATCATGGTATTGACAAACTCTTTATCAGCTATAAGCCTTCTAATGTCTGGTCTGACAAACCGACCGTGAGCACCCTCGGCTGCCAACTCTTCTTGGTCCAGTGCTTTTGACGGTCTCGACTGTCCGACAGACACAGAAAAGAAGGTTATTTGGTATACCAAGCTTGTTGCCCGAGCAGCATGTACAAGACCTTCAAATCCCCACACACTTGCACTTGAAGAGCTAGTTTCAAGTTCTCGTAGGTTTCCTTTAAATGTATGGAATGACCTACAGGGATGGAAGCGTAAAAACTGCCGTTGTGGAGTAAAACTACTTTGAGACTTCTTTTTGAAGAATCTATAAAAAGATGCCATTGCGCTGAATCATATTGGATTTTGAAGTGACCCATTAAACCTTCGACATCGATGCAATAAACCAACTTGTCTTCCTGGGCAAAGTAAGGAACGAACTCCTTTTCACGATGTCTGAAACATGAAAAAGACACTCCTGGTAACACTAAATTCCTACTTTTGAGCCTTGATCTGAATAACTCAGTGGCATCTCTGAGAAGATTCAAGTCTCTTACTAAATCCTTCATCTCCTCCTGGGAAAAAAATTGTTGGTCTTGTATCATCTTCAAAGTCAGAATTTGATTTTTCATCTGGTTCAGGTATGATTCCACCTTCATCGGAGCTAGGTATCTCTTCCAAGGTAGCAGGGCCTTGGGTACTGGTATATCTGTGCCATGGGGGATGGGACGAATTGCTGAGTGAAGATTGGGGTATGAAATGGAATGCTTCCATTTGCAATTATACCCTTTCACATTGCATGAACAAAACTAACAGTCGTCACTATGGTTCTTTTGCTCTCGCCATACCATAGGAATCCCATAATGGAAAGCTTTTTTCTTACCCTTGAACCAATTTTGGAGGTCCTCAACACACTGTTTGCACACTTTATGAGGCACCCAAACTTTATCTTGATCTCCAAGTTTTAGTCTGAAGTATGCGAAGTCTGTAATATTCAGCTGTTGATTCAACACTGTATATTCACCACAAATGAAGCAGAAACGGTCAGGTGAATTAATACACTTCCGCAAAGCCATAATGCTAATTTGAAGAAACACGGCTGATGAATGAAATTCCAATACAAGTTTCTTGAAAGCATAAGGACCTTTCATTATGCCACTAACCACCTATTGATGTTAATGGGGAAACAAAATAAGCCACCTGCCGATGATTCACACCACAGTTTTCAGAAGAACCTATAGGCTTGTGGCAAGTCCTGAAGTCTAGGTTTTTTTTCAATATTTTTTTCATTATCAAAACACCAAACTACATGGAAATTATATGAAAATAATCAAACAGCTTTTTAGTTGCAGACCTGTGATCGAATTAACCATTGTATTCTCTACAAGACTGTTGGTTTCTAGACTGACAAACAGTGGGGGCAAAATTATCCTCTATTTACTAACATCACTCATGTTTAGGTTTTGTGACCCTTTAAGAGTAGTACTGCAGGGGTCTGTACTTTACTAATTCGAAAAAGGTTCTTGAAAACATTATCGTTCTTTAAAATATCTTACGCCGAGACCAAGATATCAGTGAGCTAAATCACTGATGCTCCTTAGCTGTAACCATAGTAACAGTCACTAAAGTCCACAATTTGTTTCAAGAATTACAGCCATAGAGTGGCTGTTTTGCAATATTGCTATAAAGTATAACAATTATTTTGAATTTTGGTAAATTATCTCCTCAGAGATCTCCAAGTATGCTATATCCTAGAGAATAATTTGGGCTTTTTACAACTTTTTTACGTATCCATCTACACTCCTCACTATATAAAGCAACTGAGCAACATTTTCTCTCTCGATTCAAGTATTTAACCTGGAATAAGTGAAAGTTTTAATCCACATCTGCACTCTATATGTGTATTTAACCCCTTTATGACCTATGGATATGTCCTAGCGATTTTGCTGTCACATGACCTGTGAGCACACGATCACCGCCGGGTGTTCAGCTGACATAACAGCTGACACCCGGCTCTCACTACCAGGAGTGGTGCCATCACCGCCCCTTGCATTTTAATCGACTAAATGCTGCGATCGATATTGATCACAGCATTTAGAAGGCAGGTAGAGGGAGGAGGCTCCTTCTCCACTCCGATCGGTGCCCCTATCGTTATGATGACATCCAGGTCACCTGGCTACGGCAAGCCTCTTAGACCATGCTCAGATCATGGTCTAAGAGGCTTGTTTCAGTGCAGCACTGACATTTAGGGCTCTTTCACTTGTCAGTGTTTCAAGTACGTGTGGTGACCGTTTTCACACGTACCGGAGACACTTACGCATGTAGACTCATTCAAATCAATGGGATTGCACACATGTCAGTGTGTATTTACGGACCGTGTGTCTGTGGGCAAAACACGCTGACATGTCCGTTTTTTACATGCTGAACGGGCCGCAAAACGTCCCACACTGATGACACACGGATGACATGCAGCGAAACCATTCCAGCAAAATCTGAAGTCCAATATGGCACTTCTTCCCTTCTGAGCTTTGCACTGTGCCTAAAAAGTAGTTTTCAACCACATATGGGGTATGGGTGTACTCAGGAAAAATTGTAGTTTGTGAAATGGGGTCACTTATGGGGATTCTGCTGTTCTGGCACGTCTGTGGCTCTTCTAGTGGATCATGGCACCCGCAAACCGTAACAATAAAGTCTGCACTATATTATGGCGCTCCTTCCCTTCTGAGCTTTGTACTGTGCCTGAGAAGTAGTTCCTGATTACATGTTGGGTATTGGCGCACTCAGGAGAAACTGTGAGGTCCATTTTTTGCTATTAGCTCTTATAAAAATAAAAACTTGGGGCTAAAGCAAAATTTTAGTGGTAAAAATGTAATTATTATTACTTCACCGCCGAATGGTATAAAATTCTGTGAGGCGCATGTGGTGTCAACATGCTCACTGCACCCCTAAATGAATTCATTGGGGGTGTAGTTTGTAAAATGGAGTCACTTATGGGGGTTTATGCTGTTGTGGCACCTCAAGGGCTCTGCCAATGTGACATGGAACCTTCAAACCATTTCAGCAAAATCTGAACTCTAATATGGCACTTCTTCCCTTCTAAGCTTTGCATTGTGCTTAAAAAGTAGTTTTTGACCACAAATGGGGTATGGGAGTACTCAAGATAAATTGCACAACACATTTTGGGGTTCATTTTCTCCTACTATTCTTGTGAAAAAAAAAAAAAAAAGAATGCTCAAACAACATTTTTGTGGGAAAAATATTTTTTTTTCATTTTCACAGTTCAACGTTGTAAAATTCTGTGAAGCACCTGTAGGTTCAAGGTGCTCACCACACATCTAGATAAATTCATTGAGGGGTCTAGTTTCCAAATGGGGGTCACTTGTGGGGGGTTTCCACTGTTTACGCACATCAGGGGCTCTCCAAACACGACATGACGCCCGCAGAAAATTCCATCAAAGTCTCTTTTCCAAAATGTCACACCTTCCTTTCTGAGACCTGCCATGCGCCCAAACAGTAGTTTTTCCCCACATATGGGGTACTGGCATACTCAGGAGAAATTGCAAAACTAATTTTGGCATCCATTTTCTCCTGTTACCCTTGTTAAAATGGAAAATTTGGGGCTAAAACAACATTTTGTGGGAAAAATGTGATTTTTTTTATTTTCACGGCTCAACATTAGAAACTTCTGTGAAGCACCTGGTGGCCCAAGGTGCTCACCATACATCTAGGTAAATTCCTTGAGCTGTCTAGTTTTTAAAATTGGGTCACTTGTCGGGAATTTCCACTGTTTAGGCACATCAGGGGCTCTCCAAACACGGCATGGTTTCTGCTCTCTATTCCAGTCATTTTAGTGTTAAAAAAGTCAAACAGTGCGCCTTCCCATCTGAACCCCGTCGTGCGCCCAAACAGTAGTTTTCCACCCCATATCGGGTATAGGCATACTCAGGAGAAACAAACCTCATCAGGTCAAACAGACCTCATCAGGTCAGACCTCATCTGGAACACGGTGTCCAGTACTGCGCATCACATTTTAAATAAGACATTGAGAAACTGGAGCAAGTTCAGAGAAGAGCTACCAGCGAACTGCAAAGTATGTCCTACGAGGAACAGTTAAAGGATCTGGGAATGTTTAGCTTGCAAAAAATAAGGGATGCCACAGTATAGACAGGATCATCCTTATTCTCACATGCATATGGAAACACGAGAAGCAATGGAATGAATCTGAAAGGGAGAAGATACTGATTAGATATTAGAAAAAACTTTTTGACAGTAAGAGTGATCAATGAGTGAAACAGGCTGCCACGAGAAGTGGTGAGTTCTCCTTCAATGGAAGTCTTCAAACAGAGGCTGGAGAGACAGCTGTCTGAGATGGTTTAGTGAATCCTGTATTGAGCAGGGGGTTTGACAAGATGCCCCTTGAGGTCCCCTCCAACTCTACCATTCTATGATTCTATGATTCTACCATGCATACAAGGATTGGGGAATGAGTGGGCCACACATACCAGGATTGGGGGATGAGGGGGCCACACATACCAGGATTGGGGGATAAGGGGGCCACACATAGCAGGATTGGGGGTGAGGGGACCGTGCATACCAGGATTGGGGGATGAGGGGGCCACACAAACCAGGATTGGGGGATGAGGGGTACCATGCATTCCAGGATTGGGGATGAGGGGTACCATGCATACCAAGATTGGGGGGATGAGGGGACCATGCATACCAGAATTGAGGGGTGAGGGGTACCAGGCTTACTAGGATTGGGGGATGAGGAGACTATGCATACCAGGATTGGGGGTGAGGGGACCATGCATCCAAGGATTTTGGGATGAGGGGTACCATACATACCAGGATTGAGGGGTAAGGGGTACCATGCATACCAGGATTGGGGGGTGAGGGGTGCCATTCATACCAGGATTGGGGGATGAGGGGGCCACACATACCAGGATTGGGGGATGAGTGGTACCATACATACCAGGATTGAGGGGTGAGGAGTAACATGCATACCAGGATTGGGGGGTGAGGGGTGCCATGCATACCAGGATTGGGGGATGAGGGAACCATGCTTAGCAGGATTGGGGGTGAGGGGACCATGCATACTAGGATTGGGGGATGAGGGGGCCACACATACCAGGATTGGGGGATGAGGGGTACCATACATACCAGGATTGGGGGATGAGGAGTGCCATGCATACCAGGATTGGGAGGTGAGGGGGCCACACATACCAGGATTGAGGGATGAGGGGGCCACACATACCAGGATTGGGGGATGAGGGGTACCATGCATACCAGGATTGGGGTATGAGGGGGGTACCATGCATACCAGGATTGGGGGATGAGGAGTGCCATGCATACCAGGATAGGGATGAGGAGTGCCATACATACCAGGATTGGGGATGAGAAAGCCATGCATACCAGGATGAGGGATTGGGTACCATACATGCCAGGATTGGGGGATGGGGGGAGCCATGCATACCAGGATTGGGGGGTGAGGGGTGCCATACATACCAGGTTTGGGATGAGGGGTGCCATGTATATCAAATTTGGGATGAGGGGTGCCATACATACCAGGATTGGGGATGGTGGTGCCATGCATACCAGGATTGGGGATGAGGGGTGCCATGCATACCAGGATTGGGGGATGAGGGGTGCCATGCATATCAGGATTGGGGGATGAGGGGTGCCATGCATACCAGAATTGGGATGAGGGGTGCCATGTATATCAAATTTGGGATGAGGGGTGCCATGCATACCAGGATGGGGGATGGGGAGTGCCATGCATACCAGGATTGGGGATGAGGGGTGCCATGCATACCAGGATTGGGGATGAGAAATCCATGCATACCAGGATGAGGGATTGGGTACCATACATATCAGGATTGGGGATGAGGGGTGCCATGCATACCAGGATTGGGGGATGAGGGGTGCCATGCATACCAGAATTGGGGGATGAGGGGTGCCATGTATATCAAATTTGGGATGAGGGGTGCCATGCATACCTGGATTGGGATGAGGGGTGCCATGTATACCAGATTTGAAGTGAGGGGTGCCATGCATACCAGGATTGGAGATGGGGGGTGCCATGCATACCAGGATTGGGGATGAGGGGTGCCATACATACCAGGTTTGGGATGAGGGGTGCCATGTATATCAAATTTGGGATGAGGGGTGCCATGCATACCAGGATTGGGGATGGGGAGTGCCATGCATACCAGAATTGGGGATGAGGGGTGCCATGCATACCAGGATTGGGGATGAGAAATCCATGCATACCAGGATGAGGGATTGGGTACAATACATACCAGGATTGGGGATGGGGGGTGCCATGCATACCAGGATTGGGGGATGAGGGGTGCCATGCATACCAGGATAGGGATCTGGGGGGGCATGCATACCAGGATAGGGATCTGGGGGGCATGCATACCAGGATTCGGATGAGGGGCCATGCATACCAGGAAAGAGATGAGGGGTACCATGTATACCAGGATAGGTATGAGGGGTACCACGCATACCAGGATGAGGGATGGGGTGCCATACATACCAGGATAGGGATGAGGGGTACCATGCATACCAGGATGAGGGGTACCATGCATACCAGGATTGGATATGAGGGAGCCATGCATACCAGGATTGGGGGTGAGGAGTGCCATGCATACCGGGATTGGGGGTGAGGGGTGCCATGCATACCTGGATAGGGATGAGGCGTGCCATGCATCCCAGGATTGGGGGATGAGGGGTACCATACATACCAGGATTGAGGGGTAAAGGGTACCATGCATACCAGGATTGGGGGGTGAGGGGTGCCATGCATACCAGGATTGGGGGATGAGGGGACCATGCATACCAGGATTGGGGGGTGAGGGGTACCATGCATACCAGGATTGGGGGATGAGGGGACCATGCATACTAAGATTGGGGGATGAGGGGGCCACACATTCCAGGATTGGGGGATGAGGGGTACCATACATACCAGGATTGGGGGATGAGGGGTACCATGCATACCAGAATTGGGGGATGAGAGGGCCATGCATACCAGGATAGGGGGATGAGGGGGCCACACATACCAGGATTGGGGGATGAGTGGAACCATACATACCAGGATTGAGGGGTGAGGAGTAACATGCATACCAGGATTGGGGGGTGAGGGGTGCCATGCATACCAGGATTGGGGGATGAGGGGACCATGCATAGCAGGATTGGGGGTGAGGGGACCATGCATACTAGGATTGGGGAATGAGGGGGCCACACATACCAGGATTGGGGGATGAGGAGTACCATACATACCAGGATTGGGGGATGAGGAGTGCCATGCATACCAGGATTGGGAGGTGAGGGGGCCACACATACCAGGATTGGGGGATGAGGGGGCCACACATACCAGGATAGGGGGATGAGGGGTACCATGCATACCAGGATTGGGGTATGAGGAGGGATACCATGCATACCAGGATTGGGGCATGAGGAGTGCCATGCATACCAGGATAGGGATGAGGAGTGCCATACATACCAGGATTGGGGATGAGAAATCCATGCATACCAGGATGAGGGATTGGGTGCCATGCATACCAGTATTGGGGATGGGGGTGCCATGCATACCAGGATTGGGGATGAGGGGTGCCATGCATACCAGGATTGGGGGATGAGTGGTGCCATGCATACCAGAATTGGGATGAGGGGTGCCATGTATATCAAATTTGGGATGAGGGGTGCCATGCATACCAGGATTGGGGATGGGGAGTGCCATGCATACCAGGATTGGGGATGAGGGGTGCCATGCATACCAGGATTGGGGATGAGAAATCCATGCATACCAGGATGAGGGATTGGGTACCATACATACCAGGATTGGGGATGAGGGGTGCCATGCATACCAGGATTGGGGGATGAGGGGTGCCATGCATACCAGAATTGGGGGATGAGGGGTGCCATGTATATCAAATTTGGGATAAGGGGTGCCATGCATACCAGGATTGGGATGAGGGGTGCCATGTATACCAGATTTGAAATGAGGGGTGCCATGCATACCAGGATTGGAGATGGGGGGTGCCATGCATACCAGGATTGGGGATGAGGGGTGCCATGCATACCAGGATTGGGGGATGAGGGGTGCCATGCATACCAGGATTGGGGGATGAAGGGTGCCATGCATACCAGAATTGGGGGATGAGGGGCACCATGCATACCAGGATAAGGATCTTGGTGGGCATGCATACCAGGATAGGGATCTGGGGGGGCATGCATACCAGGATTCGGATGAGGGGCCATGCATACCAGGAAATAGATGAGGGGTACCATGTATACCAGGATAGGGATGAGGGGAACCATGCATACCAGGATGAGGGATGGGGTGCCATACATACCAGGATAGGGATGAGGGGTACCATGCATACCAGGATGAGGGGTACCATGCATACCAGGATTGGGTATGAGGGAGCCATGCATACCAGGATTGGGGGTGAGGAGTGCCATGCATACCGGGATTGGGGGTGAGGGGTGCCATGCATACCTGGATAGGGATGAGGCGTGCCATGCATCCCAGGATTGGGGGATGAGGGGTACCATACATACCAGGACTGAGGGGTGAGGGGTGCCATGCATACCAGGATTGGGGGATGAGGGGACCATGCATACCAGGATTGGGGGGTGAGGGGTGCCATGCATACCAGGATTGGGGGATGAGGGGACCATGCATACTAAGATTGGGGGATGAGGGGGCCACACATTCCAGGATTGGGGGATGAGGGGTACCATACATACCAGGATTGGGGGATGAGCGGTACCATGCATACCAGAATTGGGGGATGAGAGGGCCATGCATACCAGGATTGGGGGATGAGGGGGCCACACATACCAGGATTGGGGGATGAGTGGTACCATACATACCAGGATTGAGGGGTGAGGAGTAACATGCATACCAGGATTGGGGGGTGAGGGGTGCCATGCATACCAGGATTGGGGGATGAGGGGTACCATGCATACCAGAATTGGGGGATGAGAGGGCCATGCATACCAGGATTGGGGGATGAGGGGGCCACACATTCCAGGATTGGGGGATGAGGGGTACCATACATACCAGGATTGGGGGATGAGGGGTACCATACATACCAGGATTGGGGGATGAGGAGTGCCATGCATACCAGGATTGGGAGGTGAGGGGGCCACACATACAAGGATTGGGGGATGAGGGGGCCACACATACCAGGATAGGGGGATGAGGGGTACCATGCATACCAGGATTGGGGTATGAGGGGGGGTACCATGCATACCAGGATTGGGGGATGAGGAGTGCCATGCATACCAGGATAGGGATGAGGAGTGCCATACATACCAGGATTGGGGATGAGAAAGCCATGCATACCATGATGAGGGATTGGGTGCCATGCATACCAGTATTGGGGATGGGGGTGCCATGCATACCAGGATTGGGGATGAGGGGTGTCATGCATACCAGGATTGGGGGATGAGGGGTGCCATGCATACCAGGATTGGGGGATGAGGGGTGCCATGCATACCAGAATTGGGATGAGGGGTGCCATGTATATCAAATTTGGGATGAGGGGTGCCATGCATACCAGGATTGGGGATGGGGAGTGCCATGCATACCAGGATTGGGGATGAGGGGTGCCATGCATACCAGGATTGGAGATGAGAAATCCATGCATACCAGGATGAGGGATTGGGTACCATACATACCAGGATTGGGGATGAGGGGTGCCATGCATACCAGGATTGGAGGATGAGGGGTGCCATGCATACCAGAATTGGGGGATGAGGGGTGCCATGTATATCAAATTTGGGATGAGGGGTGCCATGCATACCAGGATTGGGATGAGGGGTGCCATGTATACCAGATTTGAAATGAGGGGTGCCATGCATACCAGGATTGGAGATGGGGGGTGCCATGCATACTAGGATTGGGGATGAGGGGTGCCATGCATACCAGGATTGGGGGATGAGGGGTGCCATGCATACCAGGATTGGGGGATGAGGGGTGCCATGCATACCAGAATTGGGGGATGAGGGGTGCCATGCATACCAGGATAGGGATATGGGGGGGCATGCATACCAGGATAGGGATCTGGGGGGGCATGCATACCAGGATTTGGATGAGGGGCCATGCATACCAGGAAAGGGATGAGGGGTACCATGTATACCAGGATAGGGATGAATGGTACCATGCATACCAGGATGAGGGATGGGGTGCCATACATACCAGGATAGGGATGAGGGGCACCATGCATACCAGGATGAGGGGTACCATGCATACCAGGATTGGGGGTGAGGAGTGCCATGCATACCAAGATAGGGATGAGGCGTGCCATGCATACCAGGATAGGGATAAGGGGTGCCATGCATACCAGAATAGGGATGAGGGGTACCATGCATACCAGGATAGGAATCTGGGGGGCCATGCATACCAGGATTTTCTATGACGGGCCATGCATACCAGGATAGGGATGAGGGTTACCATGTATACCAGGATAGGGATGAGGGGTACCATGTATACCAGGATAGGGATGAGGGGTACCATGCATACCAGGATGAGGGATGGGATGCCATGCATACCAAGATAGGGATGAGGGGTACCATGCATACCAGGATTGGGGGGTGAGGGGTGCCATGCATACCAGGATTGGGGGATGAGGGGACCATGCATACCAGGATTGGGGGATGAGGGGTACCATGCATACCAGAATTGGGGGATGAGAGGGCCATGCATACCAGGATTGGGGGATGAGGGGGCCACACATTCCAGGATTGGGGGATGAGGGTTACCATACATACCAGGATTGGGGGATGAGGGGTACCATACATACCAGGATTGGGGGATGAGGAGTGCCATGCATACCAGGATTGGGAGGTGAGGGGGCCACACATACAAGGATTGGGGGATGAGGGGGCCACACATACCAGGATAGGGGGATGAGGGGTACCATGCATACCAGGATTGGGGTATGAGGGGGGGTACCATGCATACCAGGATTGGGGGATGAGGAGTGCCATGCATACCAGGATAGGGATGAGGAGTGCCATACATACCAGGATTGGGGATGAGAAAGCCATGCATACCATGATGAGGGATTGGGTGCCATGCATACCAGTATTGGGGATGGGGGTGCCATGCATACCAGGATTGGGGATGAGGGGTGTCATGCATACCAGGATTGGGGGATGAGGGGTGCCATGCATACCAGGATTGGGGGATGAGGGGTGCCATGCATACCAGAATTGGGATGAGGGGTGCCATGTATATCAAATTTGGGATGAGGGGTGCCATGCATACCAGGATTGGGGATGGGGAGTGCCATGCATACCAGGATTGGGGATGAGGGGTGCCATGCATACCAGGATTGGAGATGAGAAATCCATGCATACCAGGATGAGGGATTGGGTACCATACATACCAGGATTGGGGATGAGGGGTGCCATGCATACCAGGATTGGAGGATGAGGGGTGCCATGCATACCAGAATTGGGGGATGAGGGGTGCCATGTATATCAAATTTGGGATGAGGGGTGCCATGCATACCAGGATTGGGATGAGGGGTGCCATGTATACCAGATTTGAAATGAGGGGTGCCATGCATACCAGGATTGGAGATGGGGGGTGCCATGCATACTAGGATTGGGGATGAGGGGTGCCATGCATACCAGGATTGGGGGATGAGGGGTGCCATGCATACCAGGATTGGGGGATGAGGGGTGCCATGCATACCAGAATTGGGGGATGAGGGGTGCCATGCATACCAGGATAGGGATATGGGGGGGCATGCATACCAGGATAGGGATCTGGGGGGGCATGCATACCAGGATTTGGATGAGGGGCCATGCATACCAGGAAAGGGATGAGGGGTACCATGTATACCAGGATAGGGATGAATGGTACCATGCATACCAGGATGAGGGATGGGGTGCCATACATACCAGGATAGGGATGAGGGGCACCATGCATACCAGGATGAGGGGTACCATGCATACCAGGATTGGGGGTGAGGAGTGCCATGCATACCAAGATAGGGATGAGGCGTGCCATGCATACCAGGATAGGGATAAGGGGTGCCATGCATACCAGAATAGGGATGAGGGGTACCATGCATACCAGGATAGGAATCTGGGGGGCCATGCATACCAGGATTTTCTATGACGGGCCATGCATACCAGGATAGGGATGAGGGTTACCATGTATACCAGGATAGGGATGAGGGGTACCATGTATACCAGGATAGGGATGAGGGGTACCATGCATACCAGGATGAGGGATGGGATGCCATGCATACCAGGATAGGGATGAGGGGTACCATGCATACCAGGATGATGGGTACCATACATACCAGGATAGTGATGAGGAGTGCCATGCATACCAGGATTGGGGATGAGGGGTGCCATGCATACCAGGATTGGGGATGAGGCGTACCATGCATACCAGGATACGGATGAGGGGTGCCATGTATAACAGGATAGGGATGAGGGGTACCACACTTACCAGTATGAGGGATGGGGTGCCATGCATACCACGATAGGGATGAGGGAGCCATGCATACCAGGATGAGGGGTGCCATGTATAGCAGGATAGGAATGAGGGGTACCATGTATACCAGGATAGGTATGAAGGGTACCATGCATACGAGGATTAAGGGTGGGGTGCCATGCATACCAGGATAGGGATGAGTGAGCCATGCATACCAGGATGAGGGGTGCCATGCATGCCAGGATTGGGATGAAGGGTGCCATGCTTGCCAGGATTGGGATGAGGGATGCCATGCATGCAAGGATTGGGGGATGAGGGGTGCCATGCATACCAGGATTGGAGGTGAGGGGTGCCATGCATACCAGGGTAGGGATGAGGCGTGCCATGCATACCAGGATAGGGATGAGGGGTGCTATGCATACCCGGATTAGTGGTGAGAGGTGCCATGCATACCAAGATTGGGGGTGAGCGGTGCCATGCATACCAGGATGAGGGGTACCATGCATACCAGGATTGGGGGTGAGGAGTGCCATGCATACCAGGATAGGGATGAGGCGTGCCATGCATACCAGGATAGGGATAAGGGGTGCCATGCATACCAGGATAGGGATGAGGTGTACCATGCATACCAGGATAGGAATCTGGGGGGCCATGCATACCAGGATTTTCTATGACGGGCCATGCATACCAGGATAGGGATGAGGGTTACCATGTATACCAGGATAGGGATGAGGGGTACCATGTATACCAGGATAGGGATGAGGGGTACCATGCATACCAGGATGAGGGATGGGATGCTATGCATACCAGGATAGGGATGAGGGGTACCATGCATACCAGGATGATGGGTACCATACATACCAGGATAGTGATGAGGGGTGCCATGCATACCTGGATTGGGGATGAGGGGTGCCATGCATACCAGGATTGGGGATGAGGCGTACCATGCATACCAGGATACGGATGAGGGGTGCCATGTATAACAGGATAGGGATTAGGGGTACCACACTTACCAGTATGAGGGATCGGGTGCCATGCATACCACGATAGGGATGAGGGAGCCATGCATACCAGGATGAGGGGTGCCATGTATAGCAGGATAGGAATGAGGAGTACCATGTATAGCAGGATAGGTATGAGGGGTACCATGCATACGAGGATTAAGGGTGGGGTGCCATGCATACCAGGATAGGGATGAGTGAGCCATGCATACCAGGATGAGGGGTGCCATGCATGCCAGGATTGGGATGAAGGGTGCCATGCTTGCCAGGATTGGGATGAGGGATGCCATGCATGCAAGGATTGGGGGTGAGGGGTGCCATGCATACCAGGATTGGAGGTGAGGGGTGCCATGCATACCAGGATAGGGATGAGGCGTGCCATGCATACCAGGATAGGGATGAGGGGTGCTATGCATACCCGGATTAGTGGTGAAAGGTGCCATGCATACCAAGATTGGGGGTGAGCGATTCCATGCATACCAGGATTAGGGGTGAGGGGTGTCATGCATGCCAGGATTTGCGGTGAGGGGTGCCATGCATACCAGGATAGGGATGAGGCGTGCCATGCATACCAGGATAGGGATGAGGGCAGCACATAACAGGATGGGGGCAGCACAAATACCAGGATAGGGGCAGCACAAATACTAGGATGGGGGCAGCACAAATACCAGGATGGGGGCTGCACAAATACCAGCATGGGAGACCATATACCAATAAAAATGCTCGCCACCTGGGAGTAGAACGGGCTCAATAGCTAGTTTGATATAATGGAAACCTCCTTCTTATAAATGCAGTATAAATATACAACTGGGCCTTTATCTATAATGTCTTACTGTCCTCTCTGCCTACAGCAACCAATTAGAATTCAGCTTTCATTTTTAAACAGCTCTGGAAAATTGAAAACCTTCTTGTCATTGGTTGTTGTGGGCAACACAGAGGAAATATATGTCAAACACCCACAAAATTGGAGGATTAGAAAGCTTTATACAGGGTGGTGGAGACAGACAAGAATTATATATATTGCTATAATATTAGAAACTATGCACAGCACTTAAATCTCATTTTGTTACCTCGACCTGGGGACCATTATTAAATCATAGAGCAGCTTGGAGGAATGACTAAAGCTATCTGTGCATTTGTAACGTGGTGCGGGGCGGTAGCTGCCGGTGAGGTACTCGTCTCTTACACCCCGGCACATTACATGAAGGTGGGGGTCCTGGTGGGTGCGTGGACTTGTACTGTGGAGGCTCTACACCCTTGCAGGCCACATGTAACCGATAACTTGGGTTGGCCAGGACCAGATGTTTGACAGTTTAATGAAGGAGACCACCATTCAAAAATTAACTTTTTACTCAGTGGTAACAGGAAAGGGATAATATATAGGAGATATCTGGCACATAACTTGATGAACGTTTCCTTTGCAATACGGAGCATTTTCCACACAGTATAAATTCTTTCCTCTTTTCTGTTTTATCCTCCTCTTCAATGTTCCTTTACACTTCACCACAGCCCAGCTCAGTGTAACGGGTCTGGGAGGCGGAACCTCTGGGCTACAATACAAGGGGGCGGTCCTTGTAAGGGAGCGGGTGGCGACCAGGCAGGTAGTCACAGGAGGTGACCAGGACAGTCTCTGGGTGTACGGGCAGGAGGACACGGCAAGTGATCGGGGCAGTCTCTGGATAAAGGGTAGGTATGACCTGTGATGGCTGAACCTCCAGGTAGGCTAGCAAGGCAGATGAAGAATGTGTGCTCCCAGGTGAGCAAGCGAGAGTCTCTGGAATAGCAGGTGGTCACAGCACGTGACGGCGGAGCCTCCAGGTAGGCAAGCAGGCAGGTAACGGAGAAGCGCTCCCAGGTGAGCGGGCAAGAGTCTCAGGAATAGCTGGTGGTCACAGCACGTGACAGCGGAGCCTCCGGGCAGGCAAGCAGGCAGGTAGCGGAGAAGCGCTCCCAGGTGAGCGGGCAAGAGTCTGGAGTAGCTGGTGGTCACAGCACGTGACAGCGGAGCCTCCGGGCTGGCAAGCAGGCAGGTAGCGGAGAAGCGCTCCCAGGTGAGCGGGCAAGAGTCTGGAGTAGCTGGTGGTCACAGCACGTGACAGCGGAGCCTCCGGGCTGGCAAGCAGGCAGGTAACGGAGAAGCGCTCCCAGGTGAGCGGGCAAGCTGGTCCATAGACAGACTGACCGGAGTTGTAAGGCAGACCGTCGGACCTCAGGCAAGCAGGCAGGTAGCTGAGGTGCGCTCCCAGGTGAGCGGGCAGGCTGGTCCTTAGACAGACTGACAGGAGTAGTAAGGCAGACCGTCGGACCTCAGAATAGCAGACAGGTAGCAAGTAATCAGGCAGGAATCTGACAGGTAACTGGCAGGTAACTGGCAACGGGACCTGAGGGCTGAAGCACAGGTGAGACACAGGTGCAAACAACATTGCTCGGGCACCTCCATTTTGGAGGAGGTGCCTTATATATGATGAAGTCCTCCGGCCATTGGCCGGGGACTCCTTAGGACGGCGCGCGCGGCCCCTTTAAGAGGAGGGGAGCGCGCGCGCGCGCGCCCTAAGCACAGGGGCCGGGAAGGAGCGCGCGCTGAGAGCAGAGCGGGAGGAGGACGCCGGGAAGGAGCGCGCGCTGACAGCAGAGCGGGAGAGGGACGCCGGGCACGGGGCAGAGCGGTGAGGGGAGCAGCGTCCCTGCCTAGCAGAGGGCAGGGACGCCGGCACTACAGTACCCCCCCCTTTAGGCCCCCCCTTTTTTTAGGCCAGACAGAAATTTAGCTAGGATGAGAGGGGCATGGATGTTCTCCCGGGGCTCCCACGTTCTCTCCTCAGGACCAAACCCCTTCCAATCTACCAGAAAAAAGGTCTTTCCTCTTACCCTTTTGGTGGCAAGAATGTTCTCTACCTCAAACTCGTCCTCAGCAGAAACCGGAGCAGGAGGCGTACCTGTAGACTTGGAAAAAGAGTTAAGTACCACAGGTTTGAGGAGAGATACATGGAAGGAGTTAGGGATCCGTAAGTTGGCCGGGAGTTTCAATTTATAGGCCACCGGGTTGATCTGACTGGTGACCTCCAGAGGTCCGATGAACCGAGGCCCTAACTTGTAAGAGGGTATCTTGAGTCGAACATATTTAGATGAGAGCCAGACCTTATCTCCTGGACGAAATTGAGGAGGATCCAGGCGTTTTTTGTCAGCGTGTCTTTTCATCCGCTCGGACGACTGAAGGAGTGCGGATCGGGTACTCTCCCAAATGGAGGAAAATTTGCTAACGAGAGATTCCGCAGCCGGGTTGTCCACCGAGGTGGAGACAGGAAAAGGAATCCGAGGATGCTGACCAAAGACTACAAAAAACGGGGATTTGGAGGAGGATTCGCTCTCGTGATTATTGTAAGAGAACTCGGCCCATGGTAGGAGATCCACCCAGTCAGAATGGTGGGCATTAACGAAGTGCCGGAGGTAACTGGTCAGGTTCTGATTGATCCGCTCCACTTGACCATTGGACTGTGGGTGGTAAGCGGAAGAGAAGTCCAGGGTGACGTCTAGTAGTTTACAAGTGGCTCTCCAGAAGCGTGAGGTGAACTGTACTCCACGATCCGACACGATGTGGAGGGGCAGGCCATGAAGACGGAAGATGTGACGAATAAAGTCTCTAGCTAGCTCGGGTGCAGACGGGAGGCCTGGCAGGGGAACGAAATGAGCCATCTTGGAGAAGCGGTCAGCGACCACCCAAATGACCGTACAACCGGCAGAGAGTGGGAGGTCAGTTATGAAGTCCATTGCAATATGCTGCCAGGGGGCAGCAGGTACCGGGAGCGGAAGGAGGCGACCGGCTGGCAGATGTCTCTGAACCTTGTTGCGGGCGCAGGACACACAGGCAGAAACAAAGTCTATTACATCCTTGTGCAGGGTAGGCCACCAGTAGTGCCGGGAAATAAGCTGGAGGGTCTTCTTCTGACCAGCGTGGCCAGCCAGTTTAGACGAGTGACCCCAGTGAAGGATCTTCTCCCGATCAGGTACTGATACGAACGTCTTTCCGGGAGGGAGACGATTTAGACTCACGGGAGCCACCTGCATTACTCTGGCGGGATCGATGATGTGTTTCGGATCTTCCTCGAGATCAGATACCAGAAAGGATCGAGACAAGGCGTCCGCCTTGACGTTTTTGTCAGCCGGGCGAAAATGAAGGACAAAATCAAAACGAGCAAAAACAAGGACCACCGGGCTTGGCGCGGGTTAAGTCTCTGGGCATGCTGGAGGTAAGCCAAGTTCTTGTGGTCAGTGTAAATTATTACCGGGTGAAGAGCCCCCTCAAGCAGGTAACGCCACTCCTCCAATGCCAGTTTGATGGCCAATAACTCTCGATCTCCTATGGAATAATTGCGCTCTGAGGAGGAGAAGAGTTTAGAGAAGAAGCCGCAAGTTACCATCCTCCCGGAAGAAGATTTTTGAGTAAGTACCGCTCCAGCTCCAGAGGAGGAGGCGTCCACTTCCAGGAAGAACTGCTTGTTGCCGTCCGGGCGATGCAGCACCGGGGCGGAAGAGAAGGCCTGTTTTAAGGAAAGAAAGGCTTCTTCTGCTTCGGGCGGCCACTCTTTGGGATTAGTACCCTTACGGGTGAGCGCGGAAATTGGGGCAGTCCGGGAAGAGAAGTGTGGTATGAAGAGGCGGTAGTAGTTGGCGAAGCCCAGGAACCGCTGAATGGTCTTCAACCCCTCCGGTCGGGGCCATTTCTCGATGGCAGACAGTTTCTCTGGATCCATTCGTAGGCCGGTCTGAGAAATAATGTAGCCCAAAAACGGAAGCGAGGTCTGCTCAAAGAGGCACTTCTCGTATTTAGCGAAGAGGTGATTCTGCCTGAGCCTTAGCAGGACCTGACGAACGTCCCTCCGGTGAGTCTGGAGATCCGGAGAGAAGACCAAGATGTCGTCCAGGTACACCACTACGCAGGAGTAGAGAAGGTCCCGGAAGATGTCATTGACCAACTCTTGAAAGACGGCAGGAGCGTTACAAAGACCAAAGGGCATTACCAGGTATTCATAGTGGCCGTCCCGGGTGTTGAATGCCGTCTTCCATTCATCCCCTTGACGGATACGAACCAGGTTGTACGCCCCACGGAGGTCTAGTTTGGTGAAGATTCTAGCCCCCCTCAGACGATCAAATAATTCTGGAATGAGCGGAAGGGGGTACTTATTCTTCACCGTGATCTGGTTTAGGCCTCTATAGTCTATACAGGGACGGAGAGAGCCGTCCTTCTTTTTGACGAAAAAGAAGCCTGCTCCCGCCGGGGAGGTAGATTTCCGGATGAATCCCCTGGCCAGATTCTCCTCAATATATTCGGACATCGACCGGGTCTCAGCAGCGGATAAAGGATAAATACGCCCACGGGGAGGAGTAATACCGGGTAACAGGTCGATGGGACAGTCGTATGGTCTATGAGGGGGTAATGTCTCTGCCTCCTTTTTATTAAAGACATCAGCATAAGACCAATAAGGAATTGGAAGTCCAGGTAGATTAGCTGGGGTAGGAGAGGGACGGACGGGATGGACGGGAACCAGGCAGGTCTTATGACAGTCTTGTCCCCAGCGAAGGACTTCTCCGGTTTGCCAGTCAAGCACGGGTGCATGTTTCTGGAGCCAAGGCAGACCTAGCAAGAGGGCGTGAGAGAGTCCAGGCAGAACATGAAAGGAGATACTTTCAGAATGCAGCATTCCCACCTGCAGAGTAATGGATTCGGTGATGAGTTGGATGGGACGTGGTAAGAGCCCCCCATCCACGGCAGCCACAGACAAGGGTACAGCCAGAGGTTTGGTGGGGATGCGGTATTTCTCTACCAGGGACTGTGAAATAAGATTCCCGGCTGCTCCAGAGTCCAGTTGGGCTAGTTCGAAATAACGGTTCTCCCCGTAGACGATTGAAACTGACAACAGCAGGGATGGAGAGGATTTATTCTTGTCTAGGTGGACCTCTCTGAGCGAACCTAGACACAGGCGTTTCCCGACCTCTCCGGGCAGGCACGGATCCGGTGCTCCTTACTGCCACAGTAGAAGCAGGTCCCCTCGGCACGGCATAAGTCCTGACGGGTCTTGACCATCTTGGTCTGGTCGACCTGCATAGGCTCAGGAGGTTGTACCTGGTTAGAGACAGAAGGAGTGACGGGTTTCTGAAAAGTAGGAGCTAGACGTGGTAACCTCCTCTCACGGGTGACCTCTCTGGCACGCTCCTGGAACCGTAGGTCAATCCGGGTGGCAAGAGTTATTAAGTCATCGAGAGTGGTAGGAATGTCCCGACCGGCAAGTTCATCTTTAATACGGCCGGACAGACCCTCCCAGAAGACGGAAACCAGAGCGTCGTTATCCCAGGCCAGCTCCGAGGCAAGGGTACGGAACCGTATGGCATATTGGCCCACGGTGAGACTCTCCTGACGGAGGCGTAGCAACGATGATGCAGATGAGGTCTTCCGTCCGGGTTCGTCGAAGACTTTCCGGAAAGCCATGAGAAAAGCAGGCAAGTTGGACACCAGGGGGTCTCCTCTCTCGCATAGAGGATTTAGCCAGGCCAGGGCCTCCCCGGTGAGATGGGACATGATAAAGGCAATTTTGGCCCGGTCGGAATTAAACTGGTGGGACAAAAGTTCAAAGTGCAAGGTGCACTGATTTAAGAAGCCCCGAGCCTGGACGGAGTCGCCTCCGAAGCGAGGAGGTGCAGAAAGCCGGGGTCCGGGGTAGGATACCATGGTATTAGTGGGCAGCGGAGCTGCCGGATTGCAAGATATGGCACTGGCGGAGGTTGTTGGTGGATCAGACAGAGTGTTCAGGCGAGTATTGACATTCCGCAGGTGACCCAGGATGGACTCCTGTTGGGACCTCTGACGGGACAGTTCAAGACAGAGGTCCGAGAGCGAGAGAGCTTGGTTGCCACCGGGTTCCATGGCCCGAGCAAACTGTAACGGGTCTGGGAGGCGGAACCTCTGGGCTACAATACAAGGGGGCGGTCCTTGTAAGGGAGCGGGTGGCGACCAGGCAGGTAGTCACAGGAGGTGACCAGGACAGTCTCTGGGTGTACGGGCAGGAGGACACGGCAAGTGATCGGGGCAGTCTCTGGATAAAGGGTAGGTACGACCTGTGATGGCTGAACCTCCAGGTAGGCTAGCAAGGCAGATGAAGAATGTGTGCTCCCAGGTGAGCAAGCGAGAGTCTCTGGAATAGCAGGTGGTCACAGCACGTGACGGCGGAGCCTCCAGGTAGGCAAGCAGGCAGGTAACGGAGAAGCGCTCCCAGGTGAGCGGGCAAGAGTCTCAGGAATAGCTGGTGGTCACAGCACGTGACAGCGGAGCCTCCGGGCAGGCAAGCAGGCAGGTAGCGGAGAAGCGCTCCCAGGTGAGCGGGCAAGAGTCTGGAGTAGCTGGTGGTCACAGCACGTGACAGCGGAGCCTCCGGGCTGGCAAGCAGGCAGGTAGCGGAGAAGCGCTCCCAGGTGAGCGGGCAAGAGTCTGGAGTAGCTGGTGGTCACAGCACGTGACAGCGGAGCCTCCGGGCTGGCAAGCAGGCAGGTAACGGAGAAGCGCTCCCAGGTGAGCGGGCAAGCTGGTCCATAGACAGACTGACCGGAGTTGTAAGGCAGACCGTCGGACCTCAGGCAAGCAGGCAGGTAGCTGAGGTGCACTCCCAGGTGAGCGGGCAGGCTGGTCCTTAGACAGACTGACAGGAGTAGTAAGGCAGACCGTCGGACCTCAGACTAGCAGACAGGTAGCGAGTAATCAGGCAGGAATCTGACAGGTAACTGGCAGGTAACTGGCAACGGGACCTGAGGGCTGAAGCACAGGTGAGACACAGGTGCAAACAACATTGCTCGGGCACCTCCATTTTGGAGGAGGTGCCTTATATATGATGAAGTCCTCCGGCCATTGGCCGGGGACTCCTTAGGACGGCGCGCGCGGCCCCTTTAAGAGGAGGGGAGCGCGCGCGCGCGCGCCCTAAGCACAGGGGCCGGGAAGGAGCGCGCGCTGAGAGCAGAGCGGGAGGAGGACGCCGGGAAGGAGCGCGCGCTGACAGCAGAGCGGGAGAGGGACGCCAGGTACGGGGCAGAGCGGTGAGGGGAGCAGCGTCCCTGCCTAGCAGAGGGCAGGGACGCCGGCACTACACTCAGTACTATAGACCAGTTAGCAAGAGTCCTATTCTCAACCCGCTGTTCTACCTCTTCTTTCCCCTCTAAGGAACTATATTGCCAGTACTTATCTTCTATGCTCCTGATGTTCTGGAACTCCCGCCAGGGCCCTTTCTTCATCTTATGTACTCTGCCCTGTCTAAGCCCGTTACCTTTATGAATTATAAACTCTGGCCCATACTGCTAGGCGTCCTGACACAGGACCCGTTTCCGATCGATCTCTCAATGTTCTTTCAGTTAATTCTCAATCTTTCTCTCCTCTAGGATCTTGCTCTCCTCTGTCTCTGTCTACTCTTTTGTTAGGGATACCCACATCATGCAGCACTGCTCAGATCAGACCTTAGGTATTCTTTCTGCACACTCTGGGCCCTTTTTGACATTCTGACAGGAAGCTGTCTCTATCCCTACAGTCTAGCCTCTCCCCCACTGGGCTAGTCCCAAACAGTATATCTAACTACCCCTCTTAACTGTTGCTGGGCAGAATACAATACCGACCATAACACGTTTCACAGTTCACATTACACATATTCTTCAAGGGGGATCATGGGCAATATGTCCATCTCCTTTCACATTGGGAAGAGTAGGGAGGATGGAGAAGAAGAAGAGGCTTGTGGGAAATGGAGTTTACAGTGATCACATGGAAAGCACTGATCAATACAGTCTTCACACTGAGCAGACAGACACAGAGTTATGGATGAGCGGGAGACAGAAAAAGATTTAACAAATTAGCCACGTGGGAATCTGAAAACTTGGTAGGGTTACATTACAGGGGTTATTAGACTACACAGAGTTTGAAAAAACAAAACAATATATTCTGGGACAGCCCCTTTAAATAAATATGCTGTATGTATGTACCTCTTAACTAAATACACTCCCCAGTGGTGGAAGATGATGACAGAACTTCTTTGGGGGTCTTTAAGTATTTTCTTTGATAAACAATGGTATAGGGGGGATGTTTGTCACGTCGGTGATAAGTTCAGAGGCTAAGATGGTGATTTGCCTTTTGTGTGCAGTGCTCAGGCTTTGGCGATTCCAGCAGTCTCACTATGACTTTGGGTCCATTTAGACAAGTGTATAAGTGGTCCGTGTGCACCACGAAGACAACACAGTCCCATTTTAACAAGGGTGCTGGTGCACATGACCAATTCTCCACACGGACCAGGATTCTGTTTTATCAGAATAAGGTCTGTAATGTAAAGTTAGCTACTGGATCGCCGAATGCAGATGAGTATATTGAGTTGCTTGTGGAATCAATCCCGTCTGCAATTTGCTGTCGTGTCTGACCCGTCTTTCAATACGGCCATCTAATACCTGGCCTTACAATGAGTTTCCCCCAGTCCATTGGTACTAGCAGATCTTTTCCTTGCTCAGAAAATTCAAAGGTTTCACTTCTATGATGAAGCACCTCACCCACATAAAATAGTATTACTATTGAGCCATCTCTAGCAAGCTGTTCAGTTTATACAAGAATATTATGTTCTCATGTCACATTTCCCAGAAGATTATTCTGACCTTAAAGAAAGTTTTGTGTCATTAAATATTTTTAATTAGTAAAAAAAGCTAACACTCTTCCTTTATGTTACATTGGCCAGTACATAATAATTGTGACAGCTTACTATCTCCATGATTAAAATAGCAGCAAAACATCACTAATAAGTGGTAAATGTTTCAATAGTCCATATTACGTTTGTTATTTTTATTGTGCACTTACATAGGCAAAGTATTTGAATAAATTATTGATTTAAGTGCTATTTATTCAGATTCTCTTAAGTCTGCGAAGTCTGCGAATATGTCATGCATCTGACACTCTCAGCTTATTAGCATGATTGAGCGGCAGTAAACCACTCCGAGATACACTTCACTTTTACATTTTAGAAAGTACAGTTTCCCTATAATTTGGGAGATTTATTTGATACTGATGGTTTAGCTAAATAGTAATTTCATAGAAGAACATGTGAGAATATACATTTTCCCTTCAACTTTGAATGTTATTGCTACATATACCTCTAGAATTAGGACATTTGTGTTACCATATGATCAGATGATTGCTTCTGGTTTAGTAAACAGACATGGGATGTATTATATGGCTCATGTTAAAAATGTGTGCACACATAATTAGGCATTAAATAACTCAGAAAGCTATTCAAGTACAAATTTATCACATTGATCAATTTATTGTCTGTGTCTATGTATGTCTATTGCTTGTGTTACTGCTAATGGTAGCTGAATGCTTTTAAATACCAAAAGTCAGGAGTGTCAGCACTCAAAAAAGGTGCTATGAAGAAGCAAATAGTACTTAGATTAATGTAACCTTCAGCACTCATAGAAATACAAAAATTGATGCATAAAGTGAAAATTTAATTCACAGCCGACACAAAAGTAAACAGATCAAATCCAACGTTTCGGCATATTATTGCCTTTGTCAAGGTTATCTGTGTCAATATAAAACATAAACTACAGTGACAAAAATCTAAAAGAAAAATATAGAAAGAAACCACAAAATATAAATATATATATATTTTATCAGACTTTATAAGCAGTCATAGGATATATCTATTAGTCAGACAGAATTACCATAATAATATGGAAAACGTGTGGGTGTGAATATATGTGTAATATAGAGCTAATATTAAATAATGAACATGAGATGGGACTGTAGCAAAGAGAACAGGAGTCATCATGAAAGTAGAGGCTAAGATAACCACATAGCTGGAAATAGGATTCCCCTATGGATCTCATCAAAACTGATTTAAACCAGTGGTAATATATAGGGAGGAGGATCCAATGTGAGACCAAAATAAATAAGTAAATACCTGAATGAAAGTAGATAAAATAGAGCGAAGAGGAGAAAATGGTGGCACCAATGCTAGTGACCTAGAAAGTTACATACCTGGAGTTGTGAGAGGTGGCTCCATTGTCATTATGGATAAATCTTATTATGTTTCTGAAATCTTAACACAACTTAGCAATGGAGCCACCTATCAGCCTGTTAACAGAGACCCCACTTTTGACATTGCACGTGAAATTAAAAGTTTGGTTGATGAGTATAGAGGGTGGCAGGTAATTGATTCTAAATTAGGAGAATCCTAATCAATATGCATCCCATCACACCCATCTTCTATACTCTCCCAAAGATTCACAAAAATTTTAAAAAACCACCTGGTCGCCTGATCGTGGCATCTACCAATTCTATTCTCTCACCACTTGCTATGACTATGGAGAAGATCTTGACACCCATATTATGTAAAATTCATTCCTTTTTGAAGGATACGTCTAGTTTCCTGGCAGATCTGCGTTCATTTGGTTCAATACCGGTGGGTAGCATTTTGGTTACTATGGATGTAAATAATTTGCATACTTGCATTGATCACCAAAAGGGGATGGAGGCTGAACTTCTTTTTCTTAATGAACATACCATGTTTTCACAACTCCAGAATGATTTTTGTAAGTCTTTACTTACCTTAATTCTTACAAAAAAATTATTTTTGCAGATCAATTTTACATTAAAAAAATTGGGACTGCTATGGGGTCCAATATGGCACCCCCATATGCTAATATCTATATGAGAGTATTCGAGGAATATTTTGTTTATACTCATTCTCTCTTTAAACAACATGCGATGTATTGGAAGAGATACATCGATGATGTGTTTATGATTTGGAAGGGGGATGAAGTGACACTGTCACAATTCTTTCATGATCTCAATTCAGTCATACCTAATCTTACCTTTTCATTACATAATAGCTTCCAGTCTATAAATTTTTTGGACACTCTGGTCACTATTAAAGATAATGGCGAACTTGACGTAGATTTGTACATTAAGCCTACGGACAGAAATAGTCTGTTGCATTATTCAAGTTGCCATCCTTCACACATAAAAAGATCTCTACCTAAATCCCAATTCCATAGCATTCAACGTATAGTGTCCGATGACCAAAAGAAAAAAATTATGGCTGGAGGAAATGAAAGATAAATTCTTACAACGAGGTTATCCTTCTGAAATCTTTAAATCTTCCCAGGCCTCTACTAACCGCAATGTCAATTCCTGTAGAATTGCAATTGTCAATACATTCCATCCTTTTATGTACAAGGTAAAAAACTGTATTACAAGACATTGGTGACTCCTCGAACAGGCATATCCCTCGATTCCTGAATTTGCTAGTCCCCCTTTGATATGCAACAAAAGACCACAAAATTTAAGGAATTTTCTAGTTAGAGCCAATGTGTTAGAACCCTCCTGTTTGTTTTTCCCCCATCTTGCGTTTTGCGGTCACGTAACCATCTGCCTTTATATTGCAGCTCCGCCCTTTTGGCTTTGCTGGACTTCAGTGTTGTTTGATGGTTTTGCTAGCCAGGTGCTTCTGTGCCTATCTCTGTCAGTTCACTTGGTCCTTCTGGGACCTCTAGTACCTTTTTATCAGTTTATCTTTTGTGTTCTGCAACAATCTTCTCTGTTCAGGAGGTGTCCCATTTTTGTTCCAGTCCTTAGTTCTTTTAGGGACTCCTTCCTTTATACTATAGGTATTCGTTCAGACTAGCCGAGGACTAAGGCGGGTCTGTTCACAAGGAACAGGCAGCCCGCTACATCTTAGGGATTCAGCTTAGTCTTACTGTAGGGACAGCTTTCCCCTATCTTTCCTTAGTACCAGTTGCAGATCATAACACGATGTAGGCTCTAACAAATTACATAGCACCCAAAGAACTATTTCTTCACAAAGACAGGGGACATTCCTCTGTCTTCATTGCTTACAGTGCCATAATATCACAAAAGGAGACTCCTTCTCTCACCCCCATTCAGGCAAACGGTTCTCCATTAAAGGGTTCTTCACATGTGATTCTACTTATGTCATTTATATGATTAAATGTCCGTGTGGTCTCAGATATGTTGGTTAGACCACCCAGCATATCCGGGACCGCATCTGTCAACATAAATCTACAGTTCGTTGTAAACGACTTATGCTTCCCATCCCTTTTCATTTTAATTCTGCGGGGCACAGTGTAGCCCAATTAAGGTTCCAGGTCCTTGAGAATGTGCCCATGCCTAGACGTGGGGGAGATATGATTGGCAAACTTAAAATGAGGGAGGCCTTCTGGATATATACATTGCAGACCCTTGAGCCTTGGGGTATGAATAGGGATTCCAAAGTTCGCTATTAACTATGTTTAATAAAATTTTTTTTTCTACATATTGCCTATAACATTTTGATAATCTGTGCTCCTTTTCTTTTTTGTCTTTTAGATTCCATTATGATCCCTTCAAGATCACTTTTTCTTTCTTTTTCTTTTTCCTTTCCTTCTCTTTTTCCCTCTTATCTTTTTTTCTCTCTCTGTCCTTTTTCTTTTTTCCTTATCTGCTTTTCTTTTATCTGTTTTTTTCACTAAAGTGTTCATTTATCTTTTCTTTTTCTCCCTTATTATCGTCTTTATTTGTTCTTCATCTTTACTGATAACTTACCAGCGGCGTGTAGCCCTTGGCATCTATCGGATTTCTCCATTCTATGCGCTGTCTTGGCATCGGCCGCCTTCGGCTTTTTCCGGCACGTCTCGGCCTTTCATGCATGCGCTTTGCCTCTTCACTCTGATGCACGCACCCGGAAGTGAGGTATGCTCGACGGGCATACATAAAGATCGCAGTTAGTCACTCCTGCACATCCTCTCTATACGGACGCACCTTTCATGTTTCCTGTGCCGACTCTCACAACTCCAGGTATGTAACTCTTTCTAGGTCACTAGCATTGGTGCCACCATTTTCTCCTCTTCGCTCTATTTTATCTACTTTCATTCAGGTATTTACTTATTTATTTTGGTCTCACATTGGATCCTCCTCCCTATATATTACCACTGGTTTAAATCAGTTTTGATGAGATCCATAGGGGAATTCTATTTCCACCTACGTGGTTATCTTAGTCTCTACTTTCATGATGACTCCTGTTCTCTTTGCTACAGTCCCATCTCATGTTCATTATTTTATATTAGCTCTATATTACACATATATTCACACCCACACGTTTTCCATATTATTATGGTAATTCTGTCTGACTAATAGATATATCCTATGACTGCTTATAAAGTCTGATAAAATGTATATACAGTACAGACCAAAAGTTTGGACACACCTTCTCATTTAAAGATTTTTCTGTATTTTCATGACTATGAAAATTGTACATTCACACTGAAGGCATCAAAACTATGAATTAACACATGTGGAATTATATACTTAACAAAAAGTGTGAAACAACTGAAAATATGTCTTATATTCTAGGTTCTTCAAAGTAGCCACCTTTTGCTTTGACTGCTTTGCACACTCTTGGCATTCTCTTGATGAGCTTCAAGAGATAGTCACCGGAAATGGTCTTCCAACAATTTTGAAGGAGTTCCCAGAGATGCTTAGCATTTGTTGGCCCTTTTGCCTTCACTCTGCGGTCCAGCTCACCGCAAACCATCTCGATTGGGTTCAGGTCTGGTGACTGTGGAGGCCAGGTCATCTGGCGTAGCACCCATCCCTCTACTTCTTGGTCAAATAGCCCTTACACAGCCTGGAGGTGTGTTTGGGGTCATTGTCCTGTTGAAAAAAAAATGGTCCAACTAAACGCAAACCGGATGGAATAGCATGCCGCTGCAAGATGCTGTGGTAGCCATGCTGGTTCAGTATGCCTTCAATTTTGAATAAATCCCCAACAGTGTCACCAGCAAAGCACCCCCACACCATCACACCTCCTCCTCCATGCTTCACGGTGGGAACAAGGCATGTAGTATCCATCTGTTCACCTTTTCTGCGTCGCACAAAGACATGGTGGTTGGAACCAAAGATCTCAAATTTGGACTCATCAGACCAAACCATAGATTTCCACTGGTCTAATGTCCATTCCTTGTGTTCTTTAGCCCAAACAAGTCTCTTCTGCTTGTTGCCTGTCCTTAGCAGTGGTTTCCTAGCAGCTATTTTACCATGAAGGTCTGCTGCACAAAGTCTCCTCTTAACAGTTGTTGAAGAGATGTGTCTGCTGCTAGAACTCTGTGTGGCATTGACCTGGTCTCTAATCTGAGCTGCTGTTAACCTGCGATTTTTGAGGCTGATGACTCGGATAAACTTATCAGTCCTCATGTGAGCCAGTTTCTTTGTAGCGCTTGATGATTTTTGCAACTGCACTTGGGGACACTTTCAAAGTTTTCCCAATTTTTCACACTGACTGACCTTCATTTCTTAAAGTAATGATGGCCACTCGTTTTTCTTTACTTAGCTACTTTTTTCTTGCCATAATACAAATTCTAAGTCTATTCAGTAGGACTATCAGCTGTGTATCCACCAGACTTCTGCACAACACAACTGATGGTCCCAACCCAATTTATAAGGCAAGAAATCCCACTTATTAAACCTGACAGGGGACACCTCTGAAGTGAAAACCATTTCCAGTGACTACCTCTTGAAGCTCATCAAGAGAATGCCAAGAGTGTGCAAAGCAGTCATCAAAGCAAAAGGTGGCTACTTTGAAGAACCTAGAATATAAGACATATTTTCAGTTGTTTCACACTTTTTTGTTAAGTATATAATTCCACATGTGTTAATTCATAGTTTTGATGCCTTCAGTGTGAATGTACAATTTTCATAGTCATGAAAATACAGAAAAATCCTTAAATGAGAAGGTGTGTCCAAACTTTTGGTCTGTACTGTATATATATTTATATTTTGCTGTTTCTTTCTATATCTTTCTTTTTAGATTTTTGTCACTGTATTTTATGTTTTATATTGACACAGATAACCTTGACAAAGGCAATAATATGCCGAAACGTTGGATTTGATCTGTTTACTTTTGTGTCGGCTGTGAATAAAATTTTCACTTTATGCATCAATTTTTGTATTTCTATGAGTTCTGAAGGTTACATTTATCTGAATGTCTTTAAAGTAACAGCACTACTTCTGCATGTCACACTCTGCAACAGCACTACTACATGTCACACTCTTCCCTCCTTTTTGAATGTCGGCCAAGACATTCGTCTTAATTGGTCAATCTGACCAATTCTGAGACAGTGGTGAAAGTTGGATAGCTTTATATACAAATTGGCATTGACAAATTGGTATAACATTCATAAATATTGATAACAACCTATTCTTATGACCTTTTTCTTGTAGGACGCATGTAAGAAATAAACACTTAACACTATTAAAACAATCAGCATCTCTTCAGCTAGAGCTTTTGTACGTCTTCAACCAGCTCTCTGTATCTATGCTTTAACAGTTCTTTGTTTCTACAAAATCTTTTAAGAAAAATCAAAGCATGAAAACAAGTCTTTCCTGTAGGCAACATATTCCATACTGTCTCTCGGTGGTGAATACCACTCAAGTGGGCTTACCTGGTCTGGAAGCAGAGATACTTATTTCCAGTCGATAGTCCTTGGCACTTGACTCAGTTCACCAAGTGTCTCATGCGTCAGTATCACGGGCCTCCTCACTTCTCGAGTCGACATCCTCCTGGTGGGTTGTTCCTCAAATATGTTCCTCAGATACCACGGGTTCTTCGGTCACAGGAGTTTCTTCATTTCCCACACTTATTTCCCGTGCTTCCTCAGATGCCCTTGGAGCTGCCTCTGTAAGTTCATGTACTTCTCCTGAGTCACCTGTTTCCGCACAGTCTGGTAATTCTGCTCCTCCTGAGCGTCGATCGGTCTCTTCAAGGACCGGTGTTCGATCATCAGATCTAAATTGGACTTCATCTGTACTCCTTGGCATGAACCCTGGAGCCTCAGGACTTAGTTCACTCTCGTGAAGATGGTACATCCCTCTCCTTGCCGGTCCGAGAAATACAACGGTGTGTTCTTCTCCATCGGAACTTTCAAGGTCATTATCCACCTCCAGAGCTTCAGTCTGTTGTGGTCCCTTAGTCGATCTCGGACAATGTCGGTCTACTTCTGGGAAGTCTTGTTGTGGTGGGAGATAATCACAGGGTAGTAGTAATTTCCGATGGACTATTCTGGTTTTCTTGTCTCCCGTTTCCAATCGGGCTGTCATCGGCTTTCCTCTTTATGACCACATACACCTTGTCTTCCCAGTACGAATGAAGTTTTCCTGGATCACCTTTCTCACATATGTTCTTGACTAGCACCCGGCTTCCCGGTGCCAATTCTGGTCCATAATATTTTTGATCATAGTACTCCTTACTCTTGCTCTGTCCTTGCGTAACCACTTTGGACTCTATGTTGTATGCCTCTGCCATCTGTTCCTTCCATTTCCGAACGTACTCCGGATATATTTTGTAAGTCTCTGACACCGGAGTATCGAACATGATGTCGATTGGCAGTCTTGGCGATCGTCCATACAATTGGAAAAAGGGCGAGTAACCCGTTGCATCGCTCTTTGTACAGTTATAGGCATGTACCATTTTTGACAGAGAACTCTTCCAGTCTTTCTTCTAATCAGCTGTTAAAGTGTGCAACATCGACAATAATGTAGGGTTAAAACGTGCCACTTGTTCATTACCCTCTGGGTGATAGGGCGTTGTGTGGGATCTCTGAATTTTACAGTACTTTCCTAGCTTGGCAAAGAGCTGGTTCTCAAATTCTCTTCCTTGGTCATGGTGTAACCTCGTAGGGAACCCAAACCTCAATGAAAAATCATTGAAGATCTTCTCTGTCGCTGTTCGATCTGATGGTGGCATATGCTTGAGCAAATCGAGTGAAATGGTCCATCACCACCAAGATGTATTCGTAACCACCCTTGCACATTTCTACATCTGGGCAACTCCTGTTCCTTGGTGGGGAGACTGAATTCACTGTAGACCCCTGGGCGGGTCTCACACTGGCTGGATATACCATTTTAATGGTTTCAATGTGACCTAAAACAGTCCTTGGATGCAGTCTAATTAATGTTTCGTAGTATTCATCACTGGTACTGTCACTCGAACAAACCCACCAGTAGGAATCATATGCACAGTCTCACCTTGAACTAGGCCTTCCGGAAGTTCTGAGGAGTCTTTTGGCACGAACAGTCTTTTCTGGACTTTTCTTCCCGGTTCTACCCAGATTCCACACCTCACCCCCACCATTTGGTTTGCATGGATGATGGCTGGGCACCAGCCTACCTTGACTTCTTTTACGTCCATTGTATTCTGAGCTTTCTTTACTCTATGAATCACATTTTCCGCCACGGCGTTGGGTATGGCAAGTGATGTGGCAATTGCATTCACCACCAGCGTCCCTGACTGGTGTTTCGTGATGACCTCACTGATTACATTATAACCCAGGATAGTATCCTCTGCCACGTTCTGATCACTAGTCACGAGAAAAGGTACCAAAAGCTCAATGGTGTTGCTGTTCTTCGTGGCCCTCATTTGGAAAGTCACTTCCACCCTGCCTATGAAAGGGATTTCGGTCTGGTTGACAGCTTTGCCATGGAGTTCCACTGGTCCTAAGAGTTCTTTTATCGACCGAAGGCAGGTATGTGGCAGGTGGCGCCTTCTCCATTCTTCATTTAAAAGGCTCGCTTGGGCTCCTGTGTCCCACGGTGTTTTTGCCAGGAGTCCATCTAGCTGGCACTGTATAAAGCACCTTTCACCAATTAGGCTGATGAGGCTATCTTTACTGACCGAGGAATCCTCCTCCCAGGAGTACATCGTTTGACCTCCCCAGTGGGCATTAAGTAACTGATGCCCCTGTCTCTCTTGCAGCTGTTGCAGACGGGAACAAACTTGGGGATATTACTGACGCAGCCATTTTACCTCACGCGCCGTTCTGGGGTATGGTGAGATTTGGATTTGCTTTTGGGGCCTCCTCCGTGTTGCGGTTACCAGTCGCCCCGCATTGGCAACCTCCTATCTTTTAACCAAAATGACCGTGACCATTGGCATTCCTTGGCATAATGTCCTTCCTCACCACATATTAGACAGTGGACACACACTGTACTCTGATTTGATGAACAGCACGCTTCACAAGCCGGGTATCTTCTGTTTTGGAACCCACTCCTGGGTATGAGGGATACAAGTTCTGGCCTGGAACGAATCAACTTTTTCACCTCAATCAACTCGGCTCGCAGTTCTCCTATTACTTCCTCCCAGTCAGCGCTGGCGGTTCTCTCTTTTGTTGGTGATTTAAGGTTCCCTCTCAGAGGCGGCACTGGAGGGTCTCCATGATGATCTTCAGACTGGCCACTGGGGGTCTCCAACTTCAGCTGACTCATTTTAGTGATTTTAGGAGCAGAGCCTTTCTTTAACTTTTGTTCGCTCTCTGACTCCAAACTAGCTGCCTCATTCATTTTTTCAATTAGGACTTCATCCAGAATGCCAGGATCTTCTAAGTACTGTTTCAACTGCAACTTGTCTTTGCTGATTAACACCGTTCCCAATGATCTCCAGAACTTCTGGACTAGTCCAGAATCAAACTTCTCCTCCTCTTCTACATCTCTGGATGCAAACAACAGTCTATCCTTCAGTTCAATTGCTCTGAAGAAGAAACTTTGGGATGATTCATTATTTTTCTGTGAGAGGTTAATGAGTCGGTGGAACAATTCTGAAGTACTCTCTTCGCTCACGCTGATGAAGAAATGTCAGTCAAATGGATTACGGCATGGGACACTGGATTATTCCAATTTTGGGCAGGTGATGGATATTGTGTTTTTTTATTTTTGGTTTGTTTACAGGGAACAATAGTTGTAGGGAATTAGATATAAAGATGAATATAATGTGTTTTTTATTTTATTCTTAATTTTACACTCTATGTAGACAGCAGGGGCTGAATTCAACTCTCAACATTGTCCCTTGCTTGGGCTGATCTCAGCACTAACTGTAAAGCTGATTCCCAGGCGCCGGTACGTGTGATTCTGATGCAGCACACGATTGCCACACGTATCCCACACACGGACACGGATATATCTGGTACTGGTTTTTCCAGTACCAGAAATATCAGGACGTGTGAAAGAGACCTGTACACTATGCATAGGCAGAAAGATGCCAATCAGTGGTGGGGCGGGGTTAGACAGAGCTCACGAATATGGAGGACTACATGGCAGCAGGTTTACTAGTCCTCTAATGGTGATCTCTTGATGATAAAACAGTGATTTTATCAAAACTACACCAAGCAACCCAGTAAGTAACACATTGCTGGAATCAGGGTTTCTTCCTATATATCATGCTGATTTCAGATTAGGTAACAAAAATTTGGAAAAGAAAGCCAAGGACATGCATGTCCATCTCTCTATTCTTTTGCCACCTGGATACTGTGAAAAGAAATCCTTTTCTCTTTCATCCCATATATGAAATCCACATTTATCAGACATTTCTGTGGATATGTCGTAAATGTTGAAGGCAGGAATACCTATTTAAACACAATAAAAACTATTTTAAACAAGTATCTAAGTATGTACTAAAGAGTTATTTGCTCTATTAATTAAATAGGTTTTACAGAGAGCCACATTGCTGCCATCCTTGACAGTAAATGACCATCATGTTGCTAATGAAACCATGGTAGTAGTAATTACCTAGTTCTTTTAGAATGGCCATGCATTGCTTACTTTACAATGGAATTTGAGAAAAGCACAGCACCAATGTACTTTAGAGAACAGATCATTTTTAAAAAAGTAGACCTTTTTCTAAAACATTTAGGTGATGTGTAGTCTAAAAGCTGACGCCATGCATATGAAAAATAAACATTTGTTTTCACTAGGGTAAAATGTATTTTAGTTCCTCTTTCAACCAGGAGATGGCGATGTTGAGATATAATGACAACTAGTCTCATACATGCACAATTCACATTACCTACCATTTATTTGCTCATTTTTACTTCTGGGAAACCTTATTATTTAGTTCTTTGCCTGTTCTTTTTGACCCTTTATATAGTGACCTTTTTAAAGCACTTAAAAACATTAAAGGTTATGCTGGTGCGCTGCTAGTAGAATTAGTGAGGAAGCGTAATTAAAAATAACAACCTTTTATTTTAAGTAGGGTTTTCAAAAATCACAAACTGGTTTTCGGTTCAGAGCCTTAATAATAATAATAATAATAATAATAATAATAATAATAATAATCTTTTTATTTATATAGCGCCAACATATTCCGCAGCGCTTTACAGTTCAGACAATTTACAGACATTATCGAGCCTTCATCAGGTATTATTCCAAGTGCTATACGCCGCACCATTGGACTTAACAGCAATTTCAGCACCACCATCCCCATCAATTTTTTCAAAAGCACTTCCCACTCAAAGTTTTAACTACTCATACGTTTTGTATTTATATCTGTGCATTTACTTATCCTTTTAAACAGGCAGAATAGCTGCTGAGAACATTCATCTGCATCTCTGCAATTTGAATGCCACAAGGTCATATATCGAAATATTCTTTTTAATTTTTCAAAAAATGATATCATTCATTAGATTCCTTTAAGAATTATTTCAATAATTGAAAGCGCCAACTATATGCCTACAATTTGAAAGGACAACCACAAAAATGAAAACTTTGTACAAAGAGCCTGTTAATAGTCCTTACTAAACAATTTCTTAACCCCTTGATGACCAGCCCTTTTTTTGTTTTTGCCACTACGCATATTAGCAGCCATAATACTTTTATACAAAAATGGAAAAAGTTTTTATCAGCTCACCATTATAAATGACAGAAATAATGAATCCCAGTGTTGATGCACGGAAAACACAGGGCCAGCATTCCCGCTGTAGAGACCACAGGAAAAAACTGAAAAGAAAACCAGCACCAAAAAATTATAAAAATGAAAATATTTAAGTAATTAAAAAATCATGGTAACAAACATAGACAAAAAAATTGAGGGAAGGAAACAATGGGGGTACAAAAATCTTACGCGTTTCGGATAGACATGTCCTTAGTCATAGGTATAAGAAGACAAATAAAGAAAGAAGTATATAGACATAGAAAATGGCTGGTTCGTCCAATGGTCCCTATGGTGCAGGGGCCCCACACTAATCTGTTTCTAACCAGATAGCCGAGAGAGGGTTCGCTCACACTGGCGAGTGGCCAGTGTATAACTCGAATAAGTGCTATCCGATGTTTCATTGTAAAGCATTGGCTCCAATATTATGGAGCAGTGCCGACTAGAGTTTTACATCTTATGCCGAGTTGGCATGAGAAAAAAAATTGCTGCATGCTGCGATTGACAGCATATATTGGATGGCACATACCCATACAAGTCTATGGTTGCATGCACAAAATGTCATCCCAGTGCAGTCCAATATACGCGGACTCACACCATGGAGAAGATGGAGAAATTAAGTTCTCCATCTACTCCGCACCTTCTCCGCATGCGAGAGAATTGGATCACAGTAAAATGACACTCGGCTCACGCTCGCAACAGAGCTTGAGCCGAGGGTCATTTGCATATAGCATCCGTTGTCTCGCATGAGAGAATCATCAGATGCTATACGTTAGTGTGAGGGAACCCATATTGTGATAGTGCCTTCCTGCAGCTACCACGAGGGCCAGCTGAATGCATACTGACTCAAACAGCTCCGGCAGAGATCAGCATTGGTGGTAGAAGCCCACATGCAGCCAGAAGTATATACCGTATTTTTCAGACTATAAGACGCACCGGACCATAAGACGCACCTAGGTTTTAGAGGAGGAAAATAGAAAAAAAAATGTCAGCAAAAAATGTGGTCATGATTCCCTGTTAAGGGGGAGGGGGTCTGCTGCTGACACTGTTATAGGGGTAATGTCCCCTAATTCTGTTAATATCCCCCATCCTGGTATATATGGTCCCCTCCTTCCTGTTATATGTGGCCCTCATCCCCATCCTGATATGCATGGCACCCAAATCCCCCATCCTGGTATGCATGGCCCCCTCATCCCTCTTCCTGGTATGTATGGCTCCCTTCATCCTGTTATGTATGGCCCCCTTCACACCCATCCTGGTATGTATGGCACCTTCATCCCTCTTCCTGGTATGTATGGCACTCTTCATCCCTGTATGTATAGCCCCCCTCATCCCTGTATGTATGACCCCCTTCATCCCTGTATGTATGGCGCCCTTCATCCCTTTATGTATGGCCCCCTCATGCCTCATCCCTTTATGTATGGCCCCCCTCATGCCTCATCCCTGTATGTATGGCCCCCCTCATGCCTCATCCCTGTATTTATGGCCCCCTTCATCCTTGTGTGCATGGCCCCCTCATCCTGGTATGCTTGGCACTCCCTGATCCACGTCATGCTGCACAGAAAAAAAATAAACACTCATACTCACCTCCTCTCTCCTCCAGCGCTGTGTCACGCTTTGTGCCAGAATAGTCACTGCTCCCCACGTCAGGACTGCGTATGTGTGGAGCAGTGACCATTCATTCTCCCTAATAACGTGCACACTTTAGCCGCAGTGCGGCTCCTGCTGTGCTCGGCTGTCAGTGTGCCAGCTATTAAAGGCGGAAAATAGAAAAAAAAAATGTAAGCAAAAAATGTGGTTATGATGCTCTGTTAAGTGGGAGGGGGTCAGCTGCTGACACTGTTATAGGGGTAATGTCCCCTAATTATGTTAATATCCCCCATCCTGGAATATATGGCCCCCTCCTTCTTGTTATACGTGGCCCTCATGCCCATCCTGATATGCATGGCATCCCAATACCCCATCTTGGTATGCATGGCCCCCTCATCCCTCTTCCTGGTATGTATGGCACCCTTCATTCTGTTATGTAAGGTCCCCCTCACATCCATCCTGTTATGTATGGCACCTTCATCCCTCTTCCTGGTATGTATGGCACTCTTCATCCCTGTATGTATGGCCCCCTTCATCCCTGTATGTATAGCACCCCTCATCCCTGTATGTATGGCCCCCTTCATCCCTTTATGTATGGCCCCCTTCATGCCTCATCCCTTTATGTATGGCCCCCTCATGCCTCATCCCTGTATGTATGGCCCCCTTCATCCCTGTATGTATGGCCCCCTCATCCTGGTATGAGGGGGCCATAAACACTCTTACTCACCTCCTCTCTCATCCAGCGCTGTGTCACGCTTTGTGCCAGAATAGTCACTGCTCCCCACGCTAGGATTGGGTGCGTGGGGAGCAGTGACCATTCATTCTCCCTAATAGCGTGCACACTTTAGCCACAGCGTGGCTCCTGCTGCGCTCAGCTGTCACTGTGCCCGCTATTAAAGGCCATGAATATTCACCACACCCATGGGAGCGGGAAAGATGACAGCCGAGCGCAGCAGGAGAGGCGCTGCGGCTAAAGTGTGCGCGCTATTAGGGAGAATGAATGGTCACTGCTCCCCATGCACGCAGTCCCGGCGTTGGGAGCAGTGACTATTCCGGCACAAAGTGTGACACAGCGCTGGAGGAGAGAGGAGGTGAGTATCAGTGTTTATTTTTTTTCTGTGCAGTGTGAGGGGGATCAAGGGGCCATACATAGAGGGATGAAGGGGGCCATGCATACCAGTATGAAAGTGCAATACATACCAGGATGAGGGGGGCCATGCATACAGTGTGCCAGTTATTAAGGAAAATTAATATTCACTGCTCCCCATGGCCATGGGCGTGGGGAGCAGTGAATATTAATTTTCTTTAGTAGCGGCATAGTGTAGGCTGCAGCAGGCAGCTGCTGCCTTCTGTGCACTGCTACTCCGCCACTGTCACTTCCCCCACATCCCCCACCACCCACAGCCACAGTTTTTTATGTATATCGGACTATATGACGCACCCCCCAGTTTCCTCCAAAATTTTGAAGGAAAAATGTGCGTCTTATAGTCCGAAAAATACGATAGTTTATCACAGTAGAAAAACAGAGCTCCATTACACAAATAAAACATTAAATAGCACATTCTTTTGAGACTAAAACATGAATGATGGACATTGACTTTAATACATACCCATTCTAATTTTTGCTTTGCAGCCACATCTTTCCTGTATGTAGATGATCAATGATTATATAGGTGAATAGCATACAAAATTGTTTCATGCACTGTTTTGTGACTCCTAGGCATTGCATTTACCATCCCTACTCCACTGCCATTGACCTCAACCTCTGTCTGACCGTCCATGATTCCTGTTTCACTCATTATGACAGTTGATGACCTTGGCTAGATATTTAAAACTTTTTGCTTTATTGCCAGTGGAAACTCACTGTCTCTATTCCAACTACATTAACCCATAAAAAAACACTTTGTACCATAGTCCTGGGCACAGCAATTCCTAACTGATATGTGGGTATGACCAATTTGCTAGGGTATTCTTGATGTGTATCTTTGTGACTGTTGAATCCATGCCATGCAAAAATGAAACTGTTCTGAAGGCAAATAGGTATGATATGTATTTCTGTGAAGATTATATTAGGCAATGAGCATGGTAGTATGCAATAAAAGCCAAGTACAGGACAATGGCATCACAAAGCAGAGCCGTCAGTCCCACCTCTTGAACTACTCAATGAACTACTTAGTTGTGTAAACAACGTGGACAAAACAGCAGTCACGTTAAAAGAGTCATTTTATTTTATTATACCATAATACAAAACATTTAACTACAGGTGATTATTCAAAATGACATTACTACATCCTTTATACAATCCTTTGTAATGCTGAATCCGTTTGTAGGAGACTACAGACAATAGTCCATAATCTACATTCAGATTCTAAAAATTCATACTTTGGGAATTATTGTTTTTTCTGTTTTCACAGTGATGACCAAAGGCAATGAGAAAATTCATAATCTGCTTTCTAATGATATGTATTGAAGAGACATCGTTATAATTAAAGTCAAGATACTGTAGCATTTTAATGTCTGCATAGACAATGATCATACCTGCAGCTAAACTGCAAAAATCCCTACAATTAATTTCCAGAACGTTGCCATGTACTTACTTGTTCCTTTCTGATTAAGCTACAGGTTTTCTCTTATTGCTTTCTGTGAATTATAATAATTAAAATAAGAAAGGCTATAATTGAAGTTGGTTTATATTTCTGGTGTGTGCATTAAGAACCTAGGGGTCAGGAACATACGGATATGAACAGGCAAGTTTCCACTTACTCTCCTACACAGCAAAGCTCTACACAACCAGGCTTTCCGTCCAGATAAATGCGCTATTTGCTATTGTGCCCGGTAGTTCTGACCTAGTTAACATGACGTGTGTGCTCTATGTCTTTTGGCACTTTTTGCACTGTAAGATTTATTAAGAATGAAAAAAACCCTATACCAGAACATGGGTTTTTTGAACTTCCTTCCAACCTGTAGTAACACACTGATGCAAAAGAGGGAGATGTTAAGAAATGTGTCTAAGCATTTACGGCTTACAGTATAGGTCAGCCGCAGAGAAAAATATGTGATTTTGATGCAAATTAAAAATTCTGCCGTATAATTATCTCATTTTATAAGGCTTTTAAAGTCTAGATACTGAGGACATGAAGTGGAGTTCCACATATCGGCCTTTCTTGCTTTTGTATAATCCGATTCCACCTCCGTAGAGGTGATGACAGATAGAAAATGTTTGTCTTTCTACATCTATTATCATTGGGGAAAAGTATTAAGCAAACTCTTTTCTCTGTAATCTCTTCCCATAAATGTCAGTAGGAATGTTCTCCTAAAGTAAGAATTCATAGACATTAAAGCCCATACACTCTAATGAGTATAATCCTTAAATAAACCATAAAGAACTAGATCTCTGCTTATGTCCTTTGCAGAAACGTTTACAACATCTCTGGACTGTTTTACTTTTAAGTAAGTCTGTAAGGATTTATTCTGTATCTTCCAATAGGGCAGCATATTAAGGTGGCAGAGCAGCTGTAAGTCTATATTTGAACATTTATTTTGAGGCTTTTAGAATTGTCTACCCAGTTTATACATTTATAGTTTTTATGTTATTTTGTCTGGTATTATTTACAACTAAATGCTTGTGGTCATACATCAGGAAAGGAAAGGAAAAGAAAACTTGATTGCGGGGTGTCGATGGCTTGTCATGACAGCCAGGGATCATCAGAAGACCCCCCCGCCATGCCTGTGATTGTAAATCTCCTATGGGCCAACGTTCATAGGAGATCATGATGTTTGCTACTAGTGATGAGCGAGCAAATTGGAATACTCGGATGTTCGACCCGAGCAACGAGCCCAATGTAAGTCTACGGGAAACTTGAGCATTTTTCAGGCGGCTCCCTGCGGCGGTCTGCAGAGGGCCTAAAACTTGCCCAAATCGATGGGAACAGTGCTCAAATGACATGGGAACAGCATGGGGTAGACCCCTGGAAGCATTTCTGACTCCCAAGTCACTGCTGTCAACAACGTTGCCAGAGTATTATGCTACTTTTACGGACTCACAATAAAACATGCAAAAACAAAACCAAAATGGATTTTCCTGGGAAATATATTAATGAACATCCTTTCCAGGGTAATGACTTGTATATAAGGCAAAATAACTAACCAAAACCAAAAATACTCCTCCACACCTTGGGCTATGTCCACACATAGCGTTTTTGATGCGTTTTTGCACTTTTGCATTGCTTTCAACAAAGACAAATGCATTCACTGAGAAATGTAATTTTAACATTTTACAACCTTATCTGGCCATGTGGTGTGTGACACATCATCAGACACATGCATACAGTGCTGAAAAGACATGGGAACAGCATAGGGAAGACCTCTGGAAGCATTTCTGACTCCCAGGTCTGCCTAAAAGTGTGCCCATCATAAGTGATCCTTGGCGCATGCGAAGATGCTTCCCGCCATGCACCTGTCGTTGCAGACTTGCAACAATCACCGTCCACGTCCTTGTCTCAGTGCAGAATTCAGTTGTCCCTACCCCATTCCTTGGAATGCAAGCGCAAGTATGCAGCCAGCCACACACCCACAGGCTGAAGTACTATACTGCCAATTTTTTGACAGCTGCTTTCACTTGAAATGTGGCCTTTTAGGCTCATGGAGGCAGAAGCTTTTCATAACCTCATGCCGGCAGCAGCCGTGGGTCCATACTCGGTCCCCAGCCGCCACTGTTTCTCCCGGTGTCGTCTCCGCCTTCCACAAGCTTGGGTCCCACAACATTACCCTTGCCCTCCCCAGTGCACTTACTGGGAAGGACCGCCTAACCACAAACACGTGGACAGGTGAATGTGGCCAGGGACGGTACGGAGCCAGTCCACAGCTTTTTTTGCTGAGTTGTATTTCACCACATCCATATTCTTTAGCTTGGTGAAAGGACTTGAGAAACCATATCTACCCAGCTTTCATTTCTCGCAGGAAGTCCTCTAAAGCTGCTTTCACTTGAAATGTGGCCTTTTAGGCTCGTGGAGGTGGAAGCTTTACATAACCTCATGCCGGCGGCGGCCGGGGGTCCATACTTGGACCCCAGCTGCCACTCTTTCTCCCGGTATCGTCTCCGCCTTCCACAAGCATGGGTCCCACAACATTACCCGTGCCCTCCCCAGGGCACTTACTGGGAAGGACCGCCTAACCACAAACACGTGGACAGGTGAATGTGGCCAGGGACGGTACAGAGCCAGTCCACAGCTTTTTTTCATGAGAGTTGTGAAAGGACTGGCATAGAGGGAAACCGTATCTACTATGGGTGTCATTTCTTCGTCACCAGGTTCCGCCCATTGTCACACACGACCATGCCTGGCTGTATGTTCAGCGGTGAGAGCCACAGATCAGGCTGCTGTGTTACAGCTTTCAACAACTCTGCAGCACTGGGCGGTTTGTGAATGAAGCATTAAGCATGTTATCTTCAGCACAGCCTATTGTCGCTTGGCCAAGGCAGTGCTGCAGTGCAGTTAGCTTGTGACTGATGTGGTCATTTCGGAGATGGAGGAGGAGGTGCAGGAGCTGAACAATGTGATTACATTGAGGTTAAATTGGTGACGCTGTTTTTTATACTAAAGAAAGATCCTATTGTTTTGGGTTTTTTACGTTATTTTTTAAGACAAATGCATTCACCGGGAAATGCGATTTTAACATTTTACAACCTTATCTGGCAATGTGGTGTGTGACACATCATCAGACACATCCTGTTTTATTTATGATGGAGGGACTCTGAAAGTCATAAAGCCTATTTTTATAGGGCCCTCAGACGGCCCTTACTATTCTTAAAAGGCCAGCAGTCGGCCCTCGCTATTGTTAGAGAACTATCAGCTTTGCTTTGTTGTTCCCAATATTAACAAGTCGGTCTCCTATACTGTTATTGCGCATCCAGTGACTGCAAGGGCTGCCAAAAATTTGGATGCAACCCAATACCCCTTTGAAGGGATATAGAGGAGGGTCTCAGTAAAAAAAATGTTCCCATTATAAAGGAGCGGGTCTCCTAGAGTGGTAATGCCCATGCTATGACAGCAAGGGCTGCCAAAATTTGGGAAAAACCCCACTAAGAATTTAAAGACACATAGAGCAGGGCCACAGTGACGACAAATTCCCATTAGAAAGGAGAGAGTCTGCTATACAGTTATAGGGTATGCAGTGAGTCCAACGGCTGACCAATTTTAGGAAAAACCCCACTAAGAATTTAAAGACACATAGAGCAGGGCCAGTAACGACAAATTCCCATTATAAAGGAGAGAGTCTCCCATAGTGTTGGCCTATGCAGTGAATGCAAGGGCTGCCAAAAATTTGGAGACACTTCAATGCCCCTTAGAAGAGATGTGGAGGAGGGCCTCATAAAAAAATGTTCCCATTAGAAAGGAGCGGGCCTCCTATATTTGTAATGCCCATGCACAAGTGTATAAGCTGACAAACATTTACTCCTGGGGGGCATCATAAACACCCTTTAAAAAAAATTATGTGGGTGTTGCATCACAGACCACGGTCACCCTGGTGATATGGTGGTGGTCTGAAAAGGTGCATGGAAATATACCTCCCAAGAAAAGACACTGGATTTGAGTTTATATTACGCTGCTATCATTCGGTGGTGTTGAGAAGTCTGGCCCAATCCAGCCCTTGTTCATTTTTATAAGAGTCAGCCTGTCAGCATTTTCAGTTGACAGGCGGATGCGCTTATCAGTTATAATTCCACCAGCGGCACTAAAAACCCGCTCTGATAAAACGCTGGCGGCAGGGCAGGCCAGGACCTCCAAGGCATAGAGAGCCAGCTCATTCCACGTATCCTGCTTGGATATCCAATAGTTATAAGGCACAGAAGAATCACGGAAGACGTTGGTACGGTTGGCAAGGTACTCCCTCAGCATCTTCCAAAACTTTGCACTTCTTGTGAGAGTACCCCACGCCTCAGGGCCTGTGCGATGGGAGGGTCTGAGAAAACTCTCCCAGAACTTTGACAGTGTTCCCCTGCCTCTGTTGGATTGAAGTTGTGTCTCTCTCGCCTGTACTCCTTGGTTGTCCAGCGAAGTGTGCCCTCTGTCGCCAGCGTTTTCAGATGGGAATTGTTTTAATAGTTCCGCAACAAGGGCCTTCTGGTACAGCCCCATTTTTGTAGACCTGTCCCCCTCAGGAATAAGAGATATAAAGTTCTCCTTGCAGCGTTGGTCTAGAAGTGTCACCAACCAGTAATGACTGTCACCCAAAATTCTGAGAACGCGAGGGTCATGGGAAAGGCCGCATAACATAAACTCAGCCATGCGTGCCAGACTACTAACAGACAAGACTTCCGTGTCCTCACCAAGAGGATGACTGAACATGCTCTCCTCCTCCTCCTCCTCTCTGTCCTTTGGCCACCCACGCTGAACAGACGGTATGACAGCTGTGCAGGTAGTACCGTCTATAGTGCATGAAACTAGCTCCTGTCCTTCCTCCTCCTCCTGTTCTTCATTGTCACCCAATCCACTTTGGGATGAGATGAGGCTTGGCTGTGTGTAATCACCCTGTATGGTTCCTTGCTCCATCTCATCATGCTCCGCCTGCAATGCATCCTCTTTGATTGTGAGCAGAGCACAAGCCCACAAGCACTTGTCTACGTGTCCGTGGTTAGGTGGACTTTCCCGGTAACTGCGTTGTTGAGGGCACGGCTAATGTTTTGGGACACGTGCTTGCGTACTGCGGGGACGGCACACCGGGAGAAATTGTGGCGGCTGGGGACCGAGTACCGAGGGACGGCCACTGCCATCAGGTTGCGGAATGCTTCCGTCTCCACGAGCCTAAAAGGCAACATTTCGAGCGAAGCATTCGTGAAATGTGAGAATTTAGTAGTGTGGCCTGTGGGGCGTTGGCTGCATATTTGCGCTTGCGTTCCAAGGACTGGGGTATGGACAACTGAACGCTGCGCTGGGACAAGGACATGGACGTGCTTCCTGATGCTGCTACTTTAGAGTGTGCAACGACAGGTGCAGGGCAGGAGGCATCTTCGCATGCACTATGGACAGAGGATTGGCTTGCATGCACAACAGTGGAAGAAGCAATGGTGCCACCCACAGACACTGTTCCTGGACCCTGGGTTTCGACCCACAAAGTCGGGTGCTTTGCTGCCTCCTAGGATATATCTATTTAAAAACTCTCCCAGGAGGGTATTTTCTCTCTGTGGGAATTAATTAATGGACCACAAGTTACATAGTGGGTCTGGATGGTATGGTTAAATTATGCTGTTATATTGATTGATATATTCAAATCATGTCATTATATTGATAGTAGGTCTATTTAGATCATGTACCACAATTCTTTTTTGCACAGATGAACTATTTGTTATTTAAGACTTTATTGGATTGACATGCTAATTTCTGTAACGGGATTGTTTTTTGTTTTGTCTTATGCGCTTTTAATCATGTTTTTTAAATGGTGTGCTTCATGTCCTAAGATTAATAAAATTTGTACAATTTTTTCATGATATGGTGTTTATATTTGACTATCCATTCTGCTTGGTGCCTATATTGTCCCGTACTTTTTCTTTCAGGTCTGATATAGACCTGATGACGCTGTGGGGCCAGCCAATCACTGTAATGCCACAACCAACATGGCTACGGAATTACAGTGAGTGGCAGGCATTCCCTGCATGTTCATTGGCTCTGTAAAGAGCGCCAAACATGTAGGGAGGAGACCCGAGCTCCTGCCGAGCAACCCCGGAAATACTCGGCGAGCAGTGACATGCTCGGGCGAGTGCCGAGCAATGGCAAGCATGATCTCTCATCACTAGTGTTGAGCGAGTATGTTCTATTAACCCTTTCGCCGAGTATGCTTGTGCCGAGCTTCGAGTATTTATAGCTGCTCGGTGATGTGTTTGAATCGCTCCCGTGTGCATGATTTGCGACTGTTTGACAGTTTTATTACATGTGAGGAATGTCTAATTCTTACACATTCCTCACATGTAATAAAGCTGTCAAACAGTTGCAAATCATGCACACGGGAGCGATTCAACCATATCACCGAGCAGCTATAAATACTCGAAGCTCGGCCCGAGCATGCTTGGACAGAAAATACTCGCTCAACCCTACAGTCATGGCCAAAAGTTTTGAGAATGACACCAAAATTATATTTTCACATGATCTGCTGGCCTCTGGTTTTTATTAGTGTTTGTCTGATGTTTATATCACATACAGAAATATAATTGCAATCATATTATGAGTACCAATAGGTTATATTGACAGTTAGAATGAGTTAATGCAGCAAGTTAATATTTGCAGTGTTGCCCCTTCTTCTTCAAGACCTCTGTAATTCTCCCTGGCATGCTCTCAATCAACTTTTGGACCAAATCCTAACTGATAGCAGTCCATTCTTGCATAATCAATGCTTGCATTTTGCCAGAATTTGTTGGTTTTTGTTTGTCCACCCGTCTCTTGATGATTGACCACAAGTTCTCAATGGGATTAAGATCTGGGGAGTTTCCAGGCCATGGACCCAAAATCTCTATGTTTTGTTCCATGAGCCATTTAGTTATCACCTTTGCTTTATGGCAAGGTGCTCCATCATGCTGGAAAAGGCATTGTTGGGCGCCAAACTGCTCTTGGACGGTTGGGAGAAGTTGCTCTTGGAGGACATTCTGGTACCATTCTTTATTCATGGCTGTGTTTTTAGGCAAGACTGTGAGTGAGCCGATTCCCTTGGCTGAGAAGCAACCCCACACATGAATGGTTTCAGGATGCTATACAGTTGGCATGAGACAAGACTGGTGGTAGCGCTCACCTCTTCTTCTCCGAATAAGCTGTTTTCCAGATGTCCCAAACAATCGAAAAGGGGATTCATCAGAGAAAATGACTTTGCCCCAGTCCTCAGCAGTCCACTCCCTGTACCTTTTGCAGAATATCAGTCGGTCCCTGATGTTTTTTCTGGAGAGAAGTGGCTTCTTTGCTGCCCTCCTTGAAACCAGCCCTTGCTCAAAGAGTCTCTGCCTCACAGTGCGTGCAGAAGCACTCACACCAGTCTGCTGCCATTCCTGAGCAAGCTCGGCACTACTGGTAGTCCGATCCCGCAGCTGAAACAGTTTTAAGATACGGTCCTGGCGCTTGCTGGTCTTTCTTGGGCACCCTGGAGCCTTTTTGACAACAATGGAAGCTCTCTCCTTGAAGTTCTTGATGATGCAATAGATTGTTGACTGAGGTGCAATCTTTGTAGCTGCGATACTCTTTCCTGTTAGGCCATTTTTGTGCAGTGCAATGATGGCTGCACGTGTTTCTTTAGAGATAACCATGGTTAACTGAAGAGAAACAATGATACCAAGAACCAGCCTCCTTTTAAAGTGTCCAGTGATGTCATTCTTACTTAATCATGACTGATTGATCGCCAGCCCTGTCCTCATCAACATCCACACCTGTGTTAATGGATCAATCACTAAAACGATGTTAGCTGCTCCTTTTAAGGCAGGACTGCAATGATGTTGAAATGTGTTTTGGGGGTTAAAGTTCATTTTCTGGGCAAATATTGACTTTGCAAGTACAGTAATTGCTGTTAAGCTGATCACTCTTTGACATTCAGGAGTATATGCAAATTGCCATTACAAAAAATGAAGCAGTAAACTTTGGAAAAATTACTATTTGTCTCATTCTCAATACTTTTGGCCATGACTGTACTCATCACTATTTGCTACACATAGCAGGGCTGAAGCACTGATATGTCTAGCACAGGCGATTGGATGATCGCAGCTTAAAGTGTCCTAAGGAAACTATTGAAGCCAGTAAAAAGTTTAAAAAAAGTTTTTAAAAAATATAAAAAAAATTTAAAAAGCATAAAAGTTTAAAATTTGTCCCATTCACAATAAAACAATAATAAAAAAAAAAATACACATATTTGGTATAGCTGCTAAACTAATCCGATTGGTAAACAGCGTAACGAAAAACAAAATTGGAAGTTCAAAATTACGCTTTTTTGGCCTCCTCAACATTGCAATAAAATGTAATAACAAGTGATCAAAATATCGTATAGACTCCAAAATGATATCAATAAAAATGTCAGCTTGACGCTCAAAAAATAAGCCCTCATCCAGATCCCGAAAAATACAGACACTACGGATCTTAGAAAATGGCGCTTTTTTCATACAAATCTTTTTTTTTTCACCAGCACTTAAAGAACCTATACATGTCTGGTATCGGTGTATTCAAAATGACCTGGAGAATCATAATGGCAGGTCAGTTTTAGCATTTAGTGAACATGGTATATAAAACACCAAAAAACAATTGTGGAATTGCATTTTTTTTTGCAATTTCACCGCACTTGGATTTTTTTTCCTGTGTTCCAGTACAATATAAGGTGAAATCAATGGTGTTGTTCAAAAGTACAACTCGTCCCGCAAAAAGCAAGCCCACATATGGCTATGTTGATGGAAAAATATAAAAGTTATGGCTCTGGGAAGAAATGGAGCAAAAAAAAGAAAGCGCAAAAATGGAAAATCATGAGGTGGTGAAGGGGTTAATGGCAAAATGAGCTGCACAACACGCTAGAGATTGGGCTGACACAAAAATCTAAAGAGTATGCGCAAAGTGAGCACTGTGTTTAGAGACCTGAATGCAGGAAAGGCATTGCCATGGAAAAGCATGACATCGCAAGGACATCGTAAGCATCCAACAATGACATGGAGTACAGAAGCATGCTGGGAGCACATGAGCTATGTTCTAGCAATCTACTGTATACAAATCATTGCTAATGATGACATGGCCGGTCTGCATTAAATCATTATTATCTGTGGTCTGTATACATAGAAATGCTGAGGAAATAGGTCATGCCATCCAAGCTTTCTCCAGGGCAAATAAATCAGCAAAAGAATAAACATATATGAAAAATTAAAAAAATATTAAGAAAAAAATATAATAATGAAAATATTCCTCTAAAATTAAATAAAAAAGCAAATAAAAATATCCACTAAGGAAGCTAAAATATGCGAGTGATTGTTCCATTCAGTATGTTATATGAGTTATGACTTGATATTCTTACATTCTACTCTATTGATTTCCATGCAATTCATTGGATGCACTTTTCTGAATGGTTTTGCTACTGTAAGTGCAAGAGTGTGCAGGCTCTAGTGTCATAGTTTGAGTGTCTGACTTCATGTCTTGAACATTTGCTTTTTTTTGGCATTTCTTTTTAGATTTGTAATACAATGTGAATAAAAGATATATTTTAAATAGCTCAGAGACTCCCTGTTCTCCTGTTTTTGAACATTAATATTATTATTATTTGACAAATTTTTGCTAAGTTGCAAGAGGCCATTGTAATGTGTGCCCATGTTGTCACAGGAGTATATCTAAATGCAAAAATGTGCATTTTTGTTGCAATTTTGCTATTTCCCCCCAAAAAATTATAAGATACTTGTTTTATTTTGGTATTGCCTAAATCTCCGCCTTTGCTTAAAAAAAGTAACAAAATATTTTGCTAAAACATAAAACAAAAAAAAATACCTTTAGGCTGCGTGCCCACTATGCATTTTTCAAGCGTTTTTGCCGCGGAATTTCTGCAGCAAAAACGCTTAAAAAACGCTTGGTAATACGTGCCCCATGGTCCCCAATGATAATCCGCATGTGCTGTGCACATGCTGCGGAAATTTCCACTGTGGATTATCATTGCGGAAAAATACGCAACATGTCCAATAATTTTGCGGACATGCAGCGTAATCGCCGCCATTGACTTGCATTGGACCGCGTGACATCCTCATCACTACATGTGCACAAGCGGATATCACACGGTTCAATGTGCAGAGGGTACCCGGGTCTGGAGGAGAGGAGACTCTCATCCAGACCCGGGTACCATAGAAACTGTAAAAAAAAAAGAATTTAAAATAAAAAATAAAGCTTATACGCACCTTCCAATGTCCTCCCTGTGTTTTCTCCCCTCCGTCTGGTCTGCTGTATGGGTCGCGTTGTTGTGAAGGATCTGCCATGACGTCATTGAGTCATGTGACCTGTCACATGACTCAATTACATCACCGCAGGTCCTTCACACCACCGCGAGCCGCCCAAGACACCGGACGCAGCAGAGAAAACACCGGGAGGACATCAGAAGGTAAGTATAATCTTTATTTTTCACCATTCTTATTCTTTTTTTTTTAACTAACTTGGTCACACTATATTAATTCTTGCCGGTTGCATGGATTTATATAGTGTGAACAAGTTGACAAGCACTTTTCCAAGTGATGCTAAAATCGCTTGGAAAAGCGCTTGATAACCCGCATGCAGAAATGCATGCAAAAACGCTTAACAAACGCTTCTACCTGGTGGGAAAAACGCATGTAAAAACCGCATGCGTTTTTCCTGCCAGGGAGATACAGAAAAAATATGCAGCATTTCTGCATCGTGGGCACATAGCCTAAGAATATGTCATTCTAAAAAGTGAAATTTTGCTGTTGGCATTCAGGCCTCCTAAAAATGTCTTGCTTCTGAGAGAGGGGAAGAGTTTGTCCTGTACCGGACATGTTCCCACGATGAGTGAGTTTTTGATGCTTTTCTGCATCTATGTAAATTAGATTACTTGCGTTTGTGTACATTTTTTAACATGCCTTTTTATCGCGTTTTTGACGCTGCAGTTTTTGTCTCTTTTTGGTATGTCATACTTTATAAAGCTGCTTTTTTATACTTCTTAGTATTTGATTTTGACAAATGTTTATTGATATACCGTACATAGGTAAGGATTACATGCATCTTTGATGTGTTTCCGCTGCAGAAATGCCCTAAAAGCGCATGTACGTTTTTTACCTGCGGATTTTACGCATCTAATGCAAGTCTATGGGGAAAACCCGCACAGAAAACTCAGCGTACCCGCAAGAGAAATTGACATGTTGCGGATATGAAACACGCACCGCAGATTAGTTTATACTGAGTAAAAAAAGCACAGTGGGCATGAGAGTTCTATAAATCACATCCACTTTTCTGCAACTGTAATATGCTGGGTTTTTGACGCAGCAAATGTATGCAGGGTCAAAAAAGCACCAAAAGCTCATCATGGGCATGTAGCCTTACAGCTGCACTTTGCAGCATATATTAAGAAACTGAATACATACCTTCTAAATCATTCCTCCAATCTCAGCGCTTTGTCCCCCTGCACTCATGTAACAATGTGAGTAGCTGGCTGCATAAAAGAAACTCGTTTGCTGTCTGTCGTGTGAGTGAGGGCCAATACATTAGAAGCAATGTGACCTGCAAAGGCAGTGTGAATAGGACTTACCTGACATCACAAAACTGTTTTCCTACAGAACCTAAACTTCTTTTTTTTGGCTAGAATAAGCTCCTTTTCCTCCTTAACTGATTGTGAGGCTTTATCACATTTGGCTTCCTGTTACTCTTTGCATATAAAAGACACTTTTTGTTTATAACTGATGGTAGCGCACACAATGCGAAATAACATCTTGCATGCTGCAGGATGAAAAGCACTGGGTACATTTGGTGGACATATGGGTAAATTTCTTGGCCATATGACCACCCGTACCGAACACGGAGTACACAGAGCCTTAGGCCACATGCAAATGTTGAGTATTTGGTGAGTTTTTACCTCATTATTTGTAAGGCTGTGTGCACTATGTGTTCAATGAACACATGCGGAGTTACTGCATCCTATCCATTTTATTGTGGAAACTTTTGTTGCGGAGACCAGCGTCTCTGCAACAGAAATTGACATGCTGCGGCTCGTAAAGCCGCGCCGCCGGTGAGTTTATGCAGCGTCAAATAGAAGCACAGTGGGCATGGGATTTCTATAAATCACATCCACTGTGCTTCTACAGTACAACGTAGCGTTTTGGACGCAGCGCAGGTGAGCTGCATCCAAAGCGCTGCTATTACGGATCGTGGGCACATAGCCTTTGCCAAAACCAGGAGTGTGTTAAAAATGCAGAAGTGGTGCATGTGTTCCTATTATACTTTTCCTCTTACTGTTCCACTCATGGTTTTGGCTTACAAATACTGAGATAAAATACTCTTATGCTCTCACAAGATGTGCAGGATATATAGCTTGGGGGTGGGGTTGACAAACAGAGCAATTGCACAGGGGCCCCCACTCCACCAGTGACCCCCAGCCAGTAGCATGTCACTAATAATGGCATTATACTATATGTATTATATGGAGGAATATGGGTTGTGCATTATACTGTATGGAGGACTATGGTGGGTGCATAGTACTATATGGAGGTCTATGGTGTGCATTATACTATATGGAGGACTATAGGTGATGCATTATACTATATGAATGGCTATGGGGGTGCATTATACTGTATGGAAGATTATGGAGGGTGCATCATTCTATATAGAGGACTATGGGAAGTGCATTACACTGTATGGAGAACTATGGGATGCATTATTCTGTATGGAGGACTATTTGGGTGCATTATACTATATGGAGGACTATGGGTGTGCATCATACTATATGGAGGACTATGGGTGTGCATTATACTATATGGAGGACTATGGGGTGCATTATGCTATATGGAGAACTATGGGGTGCATTATGCTATATAGAGGACTATGGGGTACATTAAACTACATGGAGGACTATGGGTGTGCATCATACTATATGGAGGACTATGGGTGTGCATTATACTATATGGAGGACTATGGGGTACATTATGCTATATAGAGGACTATGGGGTGCATTAAACTATATGGAGGGCTATGAGGGTGCATTATACTATATGGAGGACTATGGGGAGTGCATTATACTATTGTTATGCGCTTTGCAGAGGGACCCAGCAAGACTGGCACCAAACCATCAAAGACACAGACTTGACACAAGCTGCCCACCTAGATGAGTCCTTGAGTGCCGGGAATATTCTTCACCCAGCTTCCAGTAAATGGAAGGGGGACTTTGGCAGAGCCCTTCCCAGGCCCACTGTCGCTGGACAGCTGGCACCTGTGACGCGGCTAGTGCCTAGTCAAGAACCAGGTGAGTACCTCTGCAAGTGACTCGCCCCCTGGGCCGTGGGGCACCCGGAACCGGCCTTCTGTGCGATGCTGGGGGTAGTAGTGGCAACCCGATCCCGTGGCTCAGGGTGGTCAGTTCAAATGCTGTGGCAGTCTATTTATCAGTGTTTTGAATGTCCGACTATGCCACCCGTGGATTGCGGTCAGAGATAACCGCCGCTGCGAGGTAGACCACTGAGGCTGGTGTTGGTGTGCAGCACAGGGATAGGATAACTCCCCACGGGAAGAGTGTAGCCTCAGGGCAATGTAGGTGGATGCTGGGGGTGATGGTGCAGGCGCAGCATAAATCACACAGAGTCCAATGGTGCAGTTCAGGCCTTTTACTCACAGTTGATATCCAAGTCACTTCTGTCAGCAATGATTGCCCAAGTCGTGCTGCGTCCACCAGGTGAAGGGCTCAGTCAACCCCCAGGCAACTCAGGAGTGTGGCACAGGACCCCCTTCTATCCTTTCTCTGGCCTCTCGTGCCCCACCAGTGACCACGCTTCTGTCCGGCTGCCTCGGGCCTTCTCTGGTAAAATTTGGCGCCAGTTTCCCTGACCCTATGTGGTGCCTTCCTAGCGGGTGTAGCAAGGGGTCGCACCAATAAATGATCACGACCTCCGGTTCTTGGCTGAGGGATGATTTACCTCCACCAACTTGAGAATCCGGTACCCTTCCGCGGCCTGACCCTTCACCCGATATAACGCGGGCTTGCAACGGTTGCTCTCCGTTCTGCTCTCTTAGGGTCCCTTCTGCCTACTTGTTTCTGGAGCCTTTCTACTCCTCTGTCTCTCTTCTTTCCTTCCTTCTCCTTCTTCTCTTCTCCTCTCTGGCCCCGGCCTTCTCTCCAGGCCTGCCTCGTGGAGCTGAGCTCAGGCTGAGCCTCGGCTGCCTGTCAGCTCTCACTCCTTTCTGCTCTGCTTCACTGAACCGACTGAACTTCTAAGATGGCTCCCACCCTTTATCTGCTTCTCTGTGTCTGAGCTCAGGTGACCTGCACCCAATGAGCTCCTTCCTATGCTCCAGAAACCGTCCCCTACTGCTCCTACATCACTGGGTTCTCTCCCCCCTCCCCACTCCAGCCAGGGACATGGTCAGTTGTGCCTGCATAAATGGGAGCACCGTCGAGCCTAGTCAGTCGTGTCTGCATAAATGGGAGCACCGTCGAGCTGTCCCCCGGAAATGGGGTGAGTGTGTGTATGCAGCTAACTGAGCCCTGGTCCACACTCCATCCTTACCTGGGAGTGGAATATCACACCTCTGGTTGAGGTGCAATACCCCTGTAGCAACCGAACCCTCGGGGCGCTACACAAGAACTCCAGGAAGGTGGTAGATAGTAGCAGAGATCACCAGAAGTACATCGTCCCCTCCATCAAAACAAGGAGATCTAGGATGGAATCCTAGATTACAGAAGAGCGGAGACATTCCCAAGCCCTTGTGCTGTCTACTGTTTAGGGCGAATTTTGCCATGGCTAAGTATGACCCCCAATCATGCTGAGTATGGGAGCAAAAACATCTTTGATAGAACTTGTAAGGTAGCGGTATTGATCATGTTGGAGGGGCACTCACTTCACCGGGTCAATTAAAGCACACAAGCCACGTTTTCCAGTAAACTAAAGTCCAGCAGTTTATTACAAGTCATAAACTGCTTATAACATAGTCCATCTCAGTGGCTCGCAGGAATGTTACACATGTAATGTCCTAGAGCCTTTCAGTGGCAGCTATGCCCGCTTGACTTCAGATAGAGACTTCAGCAAGGTACAGCATCAATGTCCATATAAAGAACCATTTTTACCTTTGCCGGGTCTTAGCTGCTTCTCTCAGCTCTGTTCTGCCACAGCTATGGCTTTGATGCTTCCCAGCCGTGGTCTCCAAGCCACGTGCCTTCCAGGACTACTGGCGTCCCAAACACAGGGATCAGGCCTCTTGCCTCACCAGGCCTCTCTCTAACTGTTTCCAAACCACCCGGATTTTTATACACTGCTCAAAAAAATAAAGGGAACACTTAAACAACACAATGTAACTCCAAGTCAATAACACTTCTGTGAAATCTACCTGTCCAGCTATGAAGTAACACTGATTGTGAATCAATTTCTCCTGAAGTTGTGCAAATGGAACAGACAACTGGTAGAAATGATAGGCTATTAGCAAGATACCCCTATAAAGGAGTGGTTCTGCAGGTGGTGACCACAGACCATTTCTCTGTTATCATCCTTTTTGGCTGTTGTTTTGGTCACTTTTTCATTTTGCCATTGCTCTCACCCCTAGAGGTACAGTAGCATGAGGCGGTGTCTACAGTACAACCCACAGAAGTTTCTCAGGTAGTGCAGTTCATCCAGGATGGCACATCAGTGCGAGCTGTGGCAAGAAGGGTAGATGTGTCTGTCAGCACAGTGTCCAGAGCATGGAGCAGATACCAGGAGATGTGGAGGGAACCATAGGAGGGCAACAACCCAGCAGCAGGACCGTTACCTCCTCCTTTGTGCAAGGAGAAACAGGATGAGCACTGCCAGAGCCCTGCAAAATGACCTCCAGCAGCCCACAAATGTGCATGTGTCTGCACAAATGGTTAGAAACAGACTCCATGAGGGCGGTATGAGGGCCCGACGTCCACAGATGGGGCTTGTGCTCACAGCCCAACACCGTGCAGGACGCTTTGCATTTGCCACAGAACACCAGGATTGGAAAAGTCGCCACTGGTGCCCTATGCTCTTCACAGATGAAAGCAGGTTCACACTGAGCACATGTGACAGACGTGACAAAGTCTGGAGACACTGTGGAGAGCGATCTGCGGCCTGCAACATCCTTCAGCATGACCGGTTTGGCAGTGGGTGAGTAATGGTGTGGGGTGGCATTTCTTTGGAGGGCCGCACAGTCCTCCATGTGCTCGCCAGAGGTAGCCTGACTGCCATTAGGTACCGAGATGAGATCCTCAGACCCCTTGTGAGACCATATGCTGGTGCGGTTTGCCCAAGGTTCCTCCTAATGCAGGACAATGCCAGACCTCATGTGGCTGGAGTGTGTCAGCAGTTCCTGCAAGATGAAGGCATTGAAGCTATGGACTGGCCCGCCCGTTCCCCAGACCTGAATCCGATTGAGCACATCTGGGACATCATATCTCGCTCCATCCACCAACGTCACGTTGCACCACAGACTGTCCAGGAGTTGGCGGATGCTTTAGTCCAGGTCTGGGAGGAGATCCCACAGGAGACCATCTGCAACCTCATCAGGAGCATGCCCAGGCATTGTAGGGAGGTCATACAGGCACGTGGAGGCCACACACAATACTGAGCTTCATTTTGACTTGTTTTAAGGACATTACATCAAAGTTGGATCAGCCTGTAGTGTGTTTTTCCACTTTAATTTTGGGAGTGACTCCAAATCCAGGCCTCCATTGGTTAATAAATTTGATTTTCATTGATGATTTTTGTGTGATTTTGTTGTCAGCACATTCAACTTTGTATAGAACAAAGTATTCAATGAGAATATTTCATTCATTCAGATCTAGGATGTGTTATTTGAGTGTTCCCTTTATTTTTTTGAGCAGTGTATCTTTCTGTGCACACAGGACCTGTGATGATGTCACAGTCATGTGATCAGTCACCTGAGGGGAGGTACATGGTCAGCCAGAACACACCCTCTGGACATTTTAGCAATGCAGCAAGGCGCTGTATTACAGACTTACAACACTGTTTGGTTCGCTTCATTTGCTCAGTAGTTGAGGATGGTATGCAGATGAAAGCAAGAGTTCCGACCCTAGGTGTTTACAGAAAGCCCTCCAGAATCTGGAGATAAACTGGAACCCACGATTGGAGACAATATTCATAGGAACCCCAAGTCCTGCACACTGGGCAACTGAGCCAAAGGAACCAAATGGCATTGTTTAGAAAATCGGTCCACAATCACCCACACTATAGTCATACCTTTGGAGTCAGGGAGATCCGTAATGAAGTTCATGGATATGTGGGACCAAGGACGTACAGGAATGGGCAAAGGGAGAAGTTTCTCTGCCGGGGCGACACGAGGCACCTTGTTCCTGGCACAGATCTTGCATGCCTTAACATAAGCTTCAACATTCTTACCCAAGGACGCCCACCAATACGTTTTACTCAACAGGTGACAAGGCCCGCTGTGACCGAGTCATGACACTCTCTGAGTAAGCCAAACTGTAATTGTACCAGAACAAACAATTTATCTTGAGGTGTGCTGGATGGAGCCATCCCCTGAGCCTTAACCACCTCCCAAGCTAAATTGACAGAAGAGACTACAATGCCCCTTGGAAGAATGAAATCAGGTTCTGTAATTTCAGACTCACTAGGACAAAGACTCAGAGAAAGAGCGAGCATCTGCCCAAACATTCTTGGTCTCAGAAAGGTAAGAGATCGAAAAATTGAATCTGGTAAACAAAACAAGGCCCATCGGGCTTGTCTCGAGTTCAGTCTCTTAGCATTCTTTAAAAAAAACAGATGCTTATTGTCAGTTAGTACCGTGAATGGGTGCTTAGCTCCCTCAAGGAGATGCCTCCACTCTTCCAGAGGTAACTTCATGGCAAGAAGTTCACGATTACCATTGTCATAATTGAGCTCTGGAGGAGAGAATTTACGATAAAAAAACGCACAAGGCCTCAAATGCGTTAGAGTGGTGGAACCCTGGGAGAGCACCGCTTCCTCCCCTACCTCAGAAGCATCCACATCCACCACAAAAGGCTTATTGACATCAGGCTGGACCAAAACTGTAGAGGAGGAAAAGACTTTCTTAAGTGTATTAAAGGTCTTAATAGCCTCCATTCCCCCAGTTAAACACATCTGCACCCTTATGGGTGAGATCAGTGAGGGGTTTCACCACCTTGGAAAAACCCTTAATAAACCTCTGGTAATAATTGGCAAACCCCAAAAATGCTGCAATCCCTTGAGGTTAACCAGTTGTGCCCATTCCAACACTGCCCTCACCTTCCCGGGGTCCATCCGAAACCCCATGGGGGACAGAATGAGTCCCAGGAACCCCAACTCCTGAACTTCAAAAACATATTTTTCTTTTTTTGACATAGAGATAATGATCCTCCAATCTTTTCAGGATGGTGTGCACATGGTCCCTATGCGCAGCCAGGTCCCTGGAGAAGATGAGGATATCATCAATGTAAACACTAACACAAATACCCAAAATATCACGGAAAATATCATTTACAAACATCTGAAACACAGCTGGAGTGTTACAGAGCCCAAAGGGCATGACACAATACTCATAATGACCTTCTGGGGTATTGAAGGCCGTTTTCCATTCATCCCACTCCTTGATGCGAACAAGATTGTAAGCACCCCAGAGATCCAGCTTAGTAAACCAACTTGCCCCCACCAGTTGGTTAAAGAGGTCAGGGAAGAGTGGGAGAGGATACTGATTACGTACAGTTAAGCGATTGAGCTCACGATAGTCAATACAGTCTCAAACTGCCATCCTTTTTGGCCACAAAAAAGAACTCTGCTCCAACTGGGAATTTGGAAGGGTGGATAAACTCATTCTTCAAATTTTCCTGAATACATTCCTTCATGGCTTGCCTCTCGGGTTCTGAGTCTGACAGGTTAAACATTCTGCACTTAACTGCCCCATCAATTAGCTGGATGGAACAGTCATATGTTCTATGTGGAGGTAATTTCTGGGAGGCCTCTTCAGACAACACCTGTGGGAACTCTGCCATATACCATGGGACCTAGGAGGTGGAACCTACTACCTTAGGAGGCTTCATAATACAAAAGAATTGGCAGTTGGAGGACCACTTAACAATATCCCCCCTTTGCCAGTCAATAATAGTGTTGTGAGTGTGAAGCCAAGGGAGACCTAACACCACAGCAGTAGGAAGATCCTGTAAAATAAAAAAGCATGCCTTTTCCTTAAGCAGACATCCTGTGGTGATAGATACTGGTTCGGCGGTGCGTTACCCAATACTTATAGAAGTATCCAAGGAGATAAGAGGAACCTCCAACTCCTTGGCCACGGCAGCATTTAAAAAACTTCTTAGCCCTGAAATCAACAAAAGCATAACCCTCCACACTCTTATCGCCAAATGTGATAATAATAGGTAAAAGTAATTTCTGTGCTAGGGGTACCTGAGCGCCTAACTGGGGATCCCCAAACCCAGTTAGGCACGGTTGTTTCCTGCCGGCTCCAGACGTGAACATTCACAAACCAGATGGAGCGAGAACCACATACGTAAATGACGCTGTCGCCGACACCATCTTTGCTGCTTTGACTCCCGACAGGTACCAACTCCACAAAGCTACTTGGGTTCTCCCTCAGCCTCAGGACTGGCAGAGGGTGTGGATGAACTCCACCCGAGGGACAATCTTTCTTGACATCTTTCCCGTCTTCTCCGATCAAGTCGCACAGCTAAAGTCATGGTGGCCTTCAATAATCAGAGAGGAGAGTGGTGCACTAACATATCTTTAATAAGTTCATTAAGCCCAGACAAGAAAGTACTACTAAGAGCGATATCATTCCACCCAGTCTCTATGGCCCACCTACTAAACTGGGAGGAGTAGTCCTCCGCAGTGGAGTCCCGCTGACCCGCCTTAAGATGGGATTCAGCTAAGACCATCCGTTCCAGTCCATCATAAATCTGCCCCATAGCCTTAAAAAACAAATCCACTGACGAGAGTATGGGTGAACCTGAGGGTAATGAAAATGCCCAAGACTGGAGATCCCCTCTAAGAAGGGAAATAACAAGACCCACCCGAGTACCTTCATTCCCGGAGGAAACAGGGCGAAGTTGAAAATATAATTTGCACCCCTCCTTAAAATTATTAAATAGCTTCTGATCTCCCCCCAAAAAATGAGATAGGGGCACCTTAGATTCTATGGGAATTACCCCCGCTGCAGTACTGGGGTTAGAACTTGCCTGTGTTGTGGGGACCCCCAGAGCCAGGGTCTGGCTATGCTCGTTCATGGTGCCTGCCAAATCCTGGAACATTCCCAGAAGACTCTGCATATGGTCAGTAAGCTGCTTGACCGGATCCATTTAAAAAAAATAAAAAAATAAATATATATGGCTGTTTATTCTGTTATGTGCTTTACTGAGGGATCTAGCAAGACTGGCACCAAACCAGCAAAGGCGCAGTCACAGACGCACTTGGCACAAGCTGCCCAGCTAGGCGAGTCCTTGAGGGCTGGGAATACTCTACACCCAGCTCCCAGTAAATGGAAGGGGAACTTCCCATGCCCACCGTCGCCAGACTGCTGGCGTCTGGTGAAGCTGCTGGTGCCTAGTCAAGAGCCAGTTGAGTACCTCTGCAACAAACCCAGGAAGTGAAACCAGAAGAAAAAATGAGAAAATTTCTGAAAAGATAGCAACACACTGCTGGCACCATTCATCTCCACAGCACATAGGAACTGCAATAAACAGCAAAGCACTGAACAGACAGCAGGATTAAATAGCCTGCATAATGATCATCTGTTGAATACCTCCCTATCATCCCCAGACAGCTACTCCCTACTAGCTTGTACACTAGAATAAACATAATTCCACCACTGCTTAGTGCCAGACAAAGCAGCGTCCGGCATTACCTGGCAATCGGGGCAATCAGTGAGAGACACGGCGTCCCGCATCGTCACACATCCTACAACACCAGAATGTGATGCTCCATAAGATTGCGACAGTCTCCGTGCACGTGTAGTAACTCTGCCTCCATGGTCAGAACAATGGCGGCGCCTGAGACCAAAGTAGCGTAGCACTGGACATGATCCATTCCCAGGTGGGAGCACAGAATCACGATTCCCAACAACTATATGGAGGACAATGGGGCACATTATACTATATGGAGAACTATGTGGATGCATTATACTATATAGAAGGTAATGTGGGGCCCATTATATGATATGGAAGGCAATATGTGGACCATTATAATATTTGGAGGGCTATGTGGAGCCCATTATTCTATATGGAGGGCTGAGTGGGGACCATTATAATATTTGGAGGGATTATGTAAGAGGCCATTATAATATTTGGAAGGCCATTATAATATTTGGAAGGCTATGTGGGGGCAATTATAATATTTGCAGGTCTATGTGGGGCCATTATACTATACGTAAGGCTATGTGGAAGCCTTAATATTTTATGGAGGGCTATGTTGGGCCATTATACTGTATGCGAGAAATTATACAGTGTGAAGGTTTGTGTGGGGTCCTTCATACTGTGTGGAGGGTTGTTTGGGGGGTATTATGCTGTTTGAAGGGCTCTGTGAGGTCATTATAATAGGTCTCTGTATGTTTGTGCTTCATCCATGCCTGTGTCGGTAAGTATGTGCTCCGTCCATGCCTGTATCAGTATGTATGTGATCCATCCACGCATGTGTTGGGGTATGTATGTGCTCTGTCCATGCATGTGTCTGTATGTACGTGCTCCGTGTATGCATGCGTCTGTATGTAGGTGCTCTGTATACATGTATCTGTAAGTACGTACATGCCTGTATGTATGTGCTCTGTGCATACATGTATCTGTATGTATATGCTCTATGTATATATGCATGTATGTGTAACATGCAGTTTGTGTGTAACATACTGTGTGTGTTTAGCATCCACATTTATAAATACCGGTAGCACAGATGGGAGTTCATAGCTGTAAACATCAGCAATCGCCCAATGAATGAGCAAAATGCTGCCTATTCATCGGGTGATTGGATTGTTTATGCATGAACAGAAATCATTGTTCTCAGTAACACATCGCTCAGTGCAAACTGCAGATGTGCTTCTGATAACATGATACTGTATGAAGACACATTGATCTATTAGGCTGTGTGCCCACGGTGCGTTTTTTAAGCGTTTCCGCAGCAGCCAAAACGCTGCAGAAACGCTTAAAAAACGCATGGTAGAAGGTCTGCCATGTTTCCCAATGATAATCCGCATGTGCTGCGCACATGCTGCGGAAATTTTCGCTGCAGATTATCATTGCGGAAAAAACGCAGCACTAACAATTATTTTGCGGAAGCGCTGCGTTTTTGCTGCCATTGACTTGCATTGGAACACTTGGATTCCGCATCACTGGATCTGTACATGCGGAATCCAAGCGTTTTAATGTGCGGATGGTACCCGGGTCTAGCGGAGAGGAGACTCTCCTCCGGACCCAGGTACCATAGAACCTGTAAAAAAAAGAATAAAATAAAAAATAACTATTATATTTACCTTTTGATGGCCCGAGGTGTGCTTGTCTTGGCTTGCCAGCAGATCGCGGTGGACTGAAGGACCTGCGCTGACGTCATTTAGTCATGTGACGGCAGGTCCTTCAGTGTACCGCGAGCTACTGGCAAGCCAGGACGGAGCGAATAAAGACTGCGTGGGCCATCAGAAGGTAAGTATAGATTTATCTTTTTATTTTTTACCATTCTTTAAGGTCACACTATATAAATCCATGCCGGTTGCATGGATTTATATAGTGTGACCAAGTTGTCAAACACTTTCCAAGTGATGCTAAAATCGCTTGGAAAGCGCTTGACAACCCGCATGCGGAAATGCATGTGAAGAACGCTTCACATCCGCTTGTCCCTGGCAGGAAAACGCATGTACAATCCGCCGCGTTTTTTTCTGCCAGGGAGATGCAGAAACGCTCAGGAAAAAATCCGGAGCATTTCTGCATCGTGGGCACATAGCCTTAGTGATCATTCTGTCTCCATCATTCTTCCTCAGCCGATGTAAAGAGGCCGGGAAACAAGCACCGAAAGACTTATGTCACTCTCGCTTGTTTAATGGCCTGAACTCAGCGCATGTAAATAGAACCGAAATGTTTCTGTGTGATGGTGCAATATGTTAGCATTTGGGGCCCCACTTTAAACTTTTGCCCAGGGCCCCACTGTGTCAGAGACTGGCACATCCTGCAGTTAAGAATACATTTCATTATGCAGGCACTTACTAATAAAAGCAACTTTACAATATACGGTACTTCATAAGAGCAGCATGCCTCCTTTTGGTAATACTCCTCACCCACACTGATAGGCTGCAATATCTTGCAGGAGACCTGATTTTTCTTCTAGACTTCCCTCTCCACTGAATTTTATGCTGTGTATTTGCTGCGGATTTTGTTGCGGATAGTTCTGAAACTGTCCCATTTATCTGAAGCACCACTATTCAGTTGAAAGGAATCGATTTTCAATCTCAAGTACACTGCATACTGGGTCTTATTAGTGACGCTAGCACTTCTTAAAATGTGTTTGTAAGTAAAAGTACTCTTGTAGATGATATCCATCGAAAATGAATAACCAGACATCTACTATTACATTGGTAGAACTAGCAGTGACAGTTTGGTAATTATTGTTACTTTATTAATGTAGAGATTTTCATTTTTCTACTCAGTTGCAGTGATTATTTTTGCAAAAGCAACAACATGCTAACTTTTTATAAATAGTTCTTAAATAAATTATCACTTTTCTATTGCTTCAACATGTTGCTAAAATTCGAGTTTACCATTTGTTTTCTGGAAGCTAGAGGTGACTGCACTTCCCAGCACATGTCTGCAAAAATAACCACTAAGGCCTCATTCACGAGTTAGTGTTTCACGTGCGAGTTCTATTCATTTTTTTCATGGACAGAACTCGTAGCTATGATGGTCTATGGGGCTGCATACATGTCAGATTTTTTCCTCAGACTGAGTGATCCATGGAAAATCGCGGAGACATGTCCGATATCGATCCAAGTATCGGATCAAAATCAGCAATGCAAGCCTATGAGTTTGTGAAAAAATCTGACAGCATTCGGATGCCATCTGAGTGCTGTTCGATTTTCACTGACTGATAGATAGGAGAAGGTGGAGAAACTTTTTATTTTTCTCATCAGTGAAAAAAACTGATGAAACACTGATGAAAATTATTGATGAAACTCGGCCCATTTTTCTCGTAAAAAACCCTGACATCTGAATGAGGCCTCACACTTAGGCCTCCTTCACACGTCTGTATAAAACACATATGTGGAAAAACGGCAGCAGTATAATCAGTGTTTTCCATCAGTGTGTCATCCGTGTGTCCGTTTTTACTATCAGTGTGTCATCAGTGTTTTTCCGGTATGGGTAGAGAAAGAAATAAATGGAAAAGCTTCCATGTGCTGTATGTGTTTTTCACGGATCCATAGACTTGCATTAACCCTTGTGATCCGTGCTGCTGGAATAAAAAAGGATATGTCTCTGTGTGTTTTGCATGGTCTGTGTAAAAACAAGGACATGTGTATAGCACCATAGGTTATAATGGGTACTTGTGGTATCCATGAAAAAAATGGATACCACATGCACTGGATATTAGGAGGCCTTAATTTGTGCAGCAAATGAAAAGCGTAAAATTTAATATGTAAAAAAAAAAACACAGAAGAATTGCTATTTTTACCCTTGTGACGATACAGCCGATAATATTAATAAGCCAGACGATTAGATTTGTTTATCCAAGAGACATACACTATTATGTTTATGTTGACTTGTAAATGTATGTGTATTTATGTGCCTGGTCAATAAGAACAGACCAGTATTTGTATAACCCTGAATATTGACTCCTCTTGGGTCTGTGAAACAATGTGGTTTGTTACTATGCTAACTGCATATTATACTAAGTCAGCTGAATATTGATTTAAAGAGCCCCTGCTATACCAGCTATGTAAATTGATTAGCTCAAACAATGATACCTGATTTAGTTCTGCCCCTTTACCTCTAACCCCTTACCTGTGAATGTGTACTTGCAAGGACAACTGTAACTATTTTAAGGGGCATGTGGTTCTGTAGCAGTCAGACTTAAAACAGAGAATCAAGGAGAAGCAAGAGGACACAGACTCTCTGAGACCATGGGGAGGATACTGACCCCCTCCCCGGCGAACGGAATACAGAGTCCTCGTCTCCAAGCTTCCACCATCGGGAAGTTGGCAGGATCTTAAAGATCATATGAGAGAAGCTGGAAGGGTCTGCTATGCTGATGTGCACATGGGGGATTGTGGAGTTCATTCACAAGAAAGATATGGAATATGCTTTGAGGAAACTAGATGATACAAAGTTTCATTCTCATGAAGGTGAGACCTCTTACATTCGTGTCTGTGCTTAAAAACATGCTGATGGGCTGTGACCAATACGGCTGATAGGAAACCTAATTAAGAAGGAGGAGGTATGAGACAACCCAAATTTTCTTCTTAATTATGCCAGACATACTTTCTGATGGCCAAGAGCAATATATCTTTATTTTTATGTTGACTTTTTTAACCTGTGTTCTTCTTTGGTTGCTCAACATAGACTATTGTTCGTATGCTGATCACTTGAGGTGATATTGGTAATTGATGAATGGCTGTTATCTACATGTTATATCAGCTCTTACAATGTACTGTCTGCCATACAGGGACCAGAACGGATGCTTGCTAGATATGTTAAATACAATGGTAGGGTGTTTGCCAGCCAACATTGGGGGGACAAGCTGTGGATACTCGAGCCCTGTGGTGGTGTGCTTGAAAGAACATATGTGAACTTTTAAGGGACATAGGCCTCTGTAGCAGGCAGACTTGTAAAAGACACAGCAAAGTCAGGCAATTCAAGACAGAAACGAGAACACATGGCTCCATCAAGAGGAATACAGATCTGTTCCATTGAATATCACTGAACTCTCAGAGACTTTATGAAGAAATCCAAGTTGGGTCAATCAGGTCACCTGGCCACATATCTGACTGTTCTATCCCAGTCGGGCGAGCGGAAGGGTAAGACCGTGTAATTTTGTACCATATTGGGTATTTGCTGGGACTGCTCTATGTGTTTATTGTCTGCTTTATGGTTCAATAAAGTATTGCCACGCTGTGTTACCATCACCCTGTGTTGTCTAAGTGGTATTATGCCCACGGAAGACCCTGTGTCTTCACAAAAGTTAATAAAGGTTAGGCATTAGGTTGCATGTACCCCAAAATGGTGCTACTGACAAATACAACTCATCCTGAAAAAAACAAACCCTACATTAGCGAAAAATAAAAAACTTATAGTTAGTAGAATATGATAACGAAAAAACATCAAAAAATGTCTTGACATTAAGGCCAAAGTAGGCCTGGTTCCTAAGAGGTTAAAATCAATATCCAGTGGTCATGCCAAAATCTGCAAGAAATTATTATTATGATGGGTTGACAAAAAAAAGATGATGAAAAGGGCTTCCATTGGGTTCTTCTATACAAATAATAGTCTTGAAAAATGAACAATAACTTAAGGCGGGGGCAAAAGATGTTAAAATGGAAATATATCAATTTATTCATCATTTGTAGCTAGGTCAGGTTCTGCTCATATTCCCAGAGTAATAACTGGGGATGAACATTTCAAGCACTTTTTTGTATTTAGCTTTTTCTGACTGCAGAGAAACTGAATTACATTACAAAAAAGCAACCAAAATCCTACCATGATTGCAAGATATTTATCAAGTGACTTCAATTTGTGTGCAGTGGTAAGAACAGACATTCACAGTTTATGATCCATGTGTGCAAAAGAAAAATATAGATAATGTGTAGAGTTCTCTAGCTGGACAGGTTTAACCCCTTCATTCTGGATTGTCGTAGATCATTTATTTATTATGTTTATTAATTCCATTTGCTTATAGATCTTGGACTACCTTGGCAGGTGAAAGCAGTTTTCTGGGATATGTGTATATATGACTGTTATTTTTATAAAGATTAATTTATCAAAATTATTCTAGCAGATATGAACCAGAAAAGCTCACAAGTGAAGTTTTGGCTCAGCAAAAAGACAGAAATGTCCAAGAAGTCTTGAAAATGGAATTTGTATAAAATGGAAGATGTCCGAAGGGTATGTTACAACAGATTCATCCTTCAGGATTCCCAAAAAGATGAAAACATTGAATTTCAGTAACACAGCACAGCTATATATAAACTATTAAATCACCAAGATGGAGACATGATATTAATCAGAATGACAGCGCCCAGTTCCTAATCTCCAGGACCTTCCACAATAAACTGTGTGCTTTAATATTTAATGTAGAAGGATACTCTGTCGTCTGCTCCAACAGATTAGTTGATTATTAAATTTGGTGATTTGTTTCTGTGAGTACGAATGCATAATTTTGCAGAATATAGAGAAAATGCCTGGGTGTCCAAGTAATCCATTTTTACTTGCAAGAAGTGGTTTACTAATTTTGTATTAAAATGTTTTAAATTTTTTCTCATTCTGCAATTAAAATGGCAAACCCAGTATTTTCAAAATGAGTCTTATCATCACCCTTGCCATTAGGACGTTCCCCTACACAACTTAAGGGTACAGTACAACTATGCGGCTGTTGTATGTGGCAGAAGGTCAATGGCCACCTAAAAAGGATGCACAAACTTGTGGTAATGTGGCACCCCAGGGGTCCGGTTGCCACAGTGGCATTGCCTCCCTCACAAGGGGTGATGCCATGCCTGGAAGCAAGTAGGGGTCTCCTAATCAGGTATACCAGCATACAACACTTTCCTGGCTCCAGAACAGAAAGGGGAGCTCCTCCCCTTAACAACTGGAATATGGAGGCGGGGTTCGTAAGAGTGGAGAGAAGTTGGAGTCAGGCAGCGACGAGGAAGGACCAGGGGAAGGGAGCTGGGTACAAGCTCGCCGCAGAGGAGAGAAGCGCAAGTGAACCGGACACCGGAGTCCGTGGTTGTGGGGCACTGAAGGCCCCGAAGCAGAATCCGGAGGGCAGGAGACTGCAGGTCTCCTGGCCCCACCAGACACCCAGTGGCACAGCAGCACCATAGGGCCCAGCACCACCACATGGGAGCGACACTTGAGGAAGGCCCAAGCTGCCTACCATACGGTTGAGGAAAAAGACGTTTTACTCAGGGACGAGGGCAGCAGCATAGCTTCAAGCAACAGGGCCAAAGAGAATAGCGCAGAGGGAAGGCCTACAACTACACCTGGCAAGGTGGATCCCCTACTTGCTTCCAGGCCGCCCGGACCTCCACTACCATCTAGTACCCATGCCCCGGTCTGCTCTGCCAAACAGCAAGTAAAGCTAAGAGGAAACCGCCATTAATGTGTTGTCTGTTCATTACCTGCGCCCTCAGCCCTGCACGACACTGTCCCAGCAGACAACATCTACTCTTCAAATCATCTACACTGCCCCGGAGCTTAGCTCTGCCTGTAGAGAGCTGAACCAACTCTGCTGCATCATAATCAGCTCTAGGGGATCTGCACCACAGCAGCGGCCCCATATAGCTGCATACCACTGGTGGCGTCACGAACATTATCTCTAAAAACTTTATTCCCCTGTTACTTTCCCTTTAATTGACCGCCCTGGGTCACGGACCGGGTCACTGCCACCGTGACACCCCCAGCACCGACCGGCCAAAATACCGAGTACCCCACGGCCCAGGGGGCGCGTCAGTAACACTGAGATGATATTGGCAAACGTGAGCCCTCCTTCACTTCTTCAGGCTCTCTGGCAGCATGCGGCAGCTGTACCATGGGACCACTCTAACATTGTCTGAGTCAGACCTCATTCACACGTCAGTATTTTGCATCAGTGTTTATTAGCCAAAGCCAGAAGTGGACCTTACGGAGAAAAACTATAAATTGAAAGATTGATACCTGTTCTGTGTTTTGGAGACACTCCTGGTTTTGACATACAAATACTGATCAAAAATACTGATGTGTGAATGAGGCCTAATGCTGACAAAAAAATTACTTCCTGTTATCTCCTGGACATTTGCAAATTTTTCACTAAGGGCTCATGCAGACGTCCATGCAAATCAGTCTGATCGCGGACCGCAATGCACAGACTGGCCGCGAGCATGACTGCTTCATGTACTTCTATATGGCTGTCACTTGGGTCGGGACAGCTGCAGCCAGTCCGTTCTTTGCTGTCTTAGATCAAATGGATTTAAACGGATGTGTGAATGAGCCCTTAGCCATATTTGCAATACCATTTCCAGACACAAATGCACAAACAGGATGCTGCAGGTCCCTCACGATAAAGGCGGGGGCAGCACAGGTGCAAAATATTGAAAACAACCACTTACTAACGCACCAAACATCCATGGGGTGGTTGCCTAGTATTCTAATTGCACATAGGTCTGCATAGGGTGTCATTCACATTATTATGTGAGATGCACCTCCATCCATTTTTTGCAGGGTGCAGGCTGGGTCTTTCCAGTGGTGGCTGGGTAATGTGGGGTGTCTGGTCAGTGGGTGCACATATGGTATTGGCAGCCTGCCTGATGTAATGGGAGGAGCGTTGCTAATAGGCTGCTGTTTTCAGTATTTTGCACCTGTGCTGCCCCCACCTTTATCATGGGGAACTGCTGCATCCTGTTTGTGCATTTGTGTCTGGACATGGTATTGCAAATATGGTTGCTTTTTCTCTTTAAGTGATGTTTTTATTGATTTTTCGTCCTTTTTTCAGTGAATTGTTTGTGAATGAGCCCTTAGTTTATTGGAATTGACCCTAGTAAGAGCCCTTAGGTCATTGGAAGTTCACAATGAGCTTTTAATATGGTCTTTTCAGGCTGAAGATTCAGTTTTAAATAGTTTTTTTAATACATTTTTGGTATGTTTTACGCGTTTTTGTGTATGGGATCTTTTCCCCATGAATAAGAGGCTTACACAAAAGAGTATTTCACCAAGTTTTTCGAGTGGATTTTGGAGCAGAATCTGCTCTGACTACTTGGTGTTACAAGGGTTTTAGAACATTTTGTAGCCTTTGAAGTTGTTTCAGAGAGAATATATTATAACATACCCTATTCATCTTGCCAACAAAATACATTTCTTATTTATGAAGCCAAAAGAAAGTTTGTCATGTATGTTGCTTAGAGAATGAGTCTCTTGCCATCTTGTCAATCCTATTGATCCTAATGATAATGTCAGCTTTGGATTAAGATATAGAAAGTAGCAAATTTTGCTGTATGGATACTGCCATACAATCATTTTATAAGGGAATAGAAATCATAGTGACATTTCCAGTTATATGCTAATAACGAAAACATTACTGACTAGTTAATAGCAGTAATAAACCCATATAGTGCACCTGTGAAACAGCTTTCACCAATAACCTATGATTACTGAATGTACAAAATAACATACAAAAATAAGTGTTATGTCTTGTCACATAACAAAAGGATAATTGACATCTACAAATGCAAGAAAAGTCTATTCCTTAGTAATAGGTCACAATAAATGTAAGTGTCTACCATAGTCCCAAAAAATGGCTGTACTTATACAGAGCACTGAAAAAAATGAAATCCTAAAATGATACAAAAAGTCAGAAAGTAGACAAGTCAAATAATCACCATTCATAAATATTGTATACAGCCCACTTTGTAGTATAATATAAAGGTTTATAGCCAACTGACAGAATGGAGAAGATGGAGAATTTTTTTTCTCCATCTTAACCTCATTCGAAAGAATTAAATCACACTATGTTCAAACTCATCGTGTTATTTGCACAATAGATCCGATTCTCTCGGAAGAGAGAATCTTCGGTTGTCTGCACATGCCCTAGAGCATACAGGACTTAACGGTATAAACAATAACAAAGACATATAGAAATCAAACAATAAGGCACCCATGCATATTAGACTAATGTCAGCTGAACCCGCCAATATTGACGTGTTAAGCCAATGGTCTAATGTCTATGGGACAACCAGCTGACTGATGGTTGAGGAAAATGCCGATCATGTCTTCCAGTTTTGAACTGCTGATCGCATTGTTCTCCCAGAGATTAGCTGCCAGCAGACATGTCAGCCAGATGCTTTTTCATAGAGAACACAGGCGTGCTTGGCCGAACGAGTGCTTCTGTGTATGGATGAGTTGGCTGAGATGGCTGTCAGCTGAACCATTGGCTGAAACCTCATTCGGCCAACAGCCATCTAGTGTGTATGGCCGGTTTTAGAGAACCTAGGAATGCTTGGTCGAGCATTCCTGTTTATGGGGAGTCTAGAGAGACATCTGTCAAGATACCTGATCACTTGGCCAACAGTTATCTAATGTGTATGGATCACTGTACAGTGCTAAGTTTTTCTCTTCTTTTCTTTGAAAATTTGTCTCCCAGGGAGCTCAAGTCGGTCCAGAAACAAGAGGATAAAGCAATTCCTCATGCCCTGCACATCAAGGGAGAACTCAACATAGCTGCAGGTAGGGTATAATTTTTATACCCAAACAATATTGATTTTTCTATTATTCTTTCGTATGTTTGAAGCAATCCGATAATATTGGCTATTGCTATATACATTTCTTCTTATCAAAGTTGACTCTGCATGTTAAACTATTACACAATGGGGGAGATTTTTAAAAGTATGCAAGAGTAAGGCTATGTTCACACATTGCGTTTTTAATGCTTTTTCTATGCAAATTTTCAGCTGCATTTTACAGTACAAGCAAAGTCTATGATATTCCAGAAATCTCATGCACACACATTGGTTTTCGTTTGATCAGTATTTTGTGCTTTGCATGTTTTTTTGCAGAATAGAGTATGTCACTTCTTTCAGCATTTTTTCAGCGTTTTTCACCCATTGAAAGTAATGGGTAGAGAAAAAATGCAGAAAAAAAGCCTAGTGTGAACATAGCTATCAGGTTTTGCTGCATTATTAGTGAAAAAAAGCAAGTACAACAGTATGTGAAACGCATTTATTTTTGTGATTTTACCATCTTGTCTTTGTCATCTGAGATGGCAGCTTGGATTAGATCAGTTTAATTAAATTTGTTATGTGTAGAGTGTAAACATTGGCTGAGCTACTGTAAAGGCCCCGTCACACTAAGCGATGCAGCAGCGATCCCGACAACGATACGACCTGTCAGGGATCGTTGCTGCATCGCTAATACATCGCTGGTGAGCTGTCAAACAGGCAGGCTCACCAGCGATCAGGGGAGCAGCGATATCGTGGAAAGAATCGTTCCACGATGTCCTGCTCCCGTTACCAGCCTGCTGCAAGCAGGAGCAGGCTGGTAACTATGGTAAACATCGGGTTACTAAGTGCGCGTGTGCCCCTAGTAACCCGCTGTTTACCATGGATACCACTCTGCTACGGTGCGCGGGAGCCTCCGTGCACCGTAGCAGAGTGGTATCCATGGTAAACAGCGGGTTACTAAGTGTGCGCGTGCCCCTAGTAACCCGATGTTTACCATAGTTACCAGCCAGATCGTTGGTCCCGCTGGTCACACACAGCGATGTGTGCTGGCCAGCGGGAGGCCAACGACCAAAAAATGGTCCAGGACACTTTGCAACGATCAGCGACCTCACAGCAGGGGCCTGATCGTTGCAAAGTGTCACACACAGCGACATCGCTGGTGAGGTCGCTGGTGAGTCACCAAAACCGTGACTCAGCAGCGATATCGCTAGCGATATCGCTATGTGAGACGGGGGCTTTAGTGTGAGCTTGAACAATACCTGTGGCCCAGGGTCAACAATGAACAATGAACAATGCCCTGAGCAACTCAATGAATCCAGTTGGATGAACAGGTAAGTGGGCTGTGCTGCTGAAGTAAATAAATTCTTCAGAGATGATGATGATGTAAAGGCTTTTTATTAACAACACGTTTCAACGCCGTACGGGTATCTTTTTCAAGTAAAAAAACAAACAAATGTGTACAGCATGACCATCAGGTGAGTGTAACCAGCACTCTATTACTCTCCCTCCATAGGGTATCACCCTATTGTGCGCTCTGTTCCCCATATTTAGATCAACACTGAGCAACTCAATAGCAGACCATAGTGTGAAAATAAATAGTGTCTACAAATTCCACGCAGTGCCAGTGTCATAGAAAAACTATTCCTGAACAGTTCACCTCCCCCGACTGTTACATCTGAAATTCTGGTTAATATGGTTTCACATATGTCTTCCATTGGTGACCTGTGTTCATGCTTATGTGGTGGAAGCAAAGCTGAACTTTGGGATCCTGAAAAACGCACCAAAAAATGCACCAAAACCTATGTTTTTGACGCAGCTGCTCTCCTGCCAAGAGATCAGGTTTTGCTGTAGAAAAAAATGCTGAAAAAACGCAATGTGTGAACATAGCCTTAATATTGTCTGTCCTTGCATAGGCTGTTCCTATTTCAGACTACCTCATTGCTGCATGCAAAAATTAGGCATAAGATAGGAAATTCATAATCCACAATATTACAGATAGATAATAAATACAGTATATGCTGAATTTATTATCTATCCTTTCCTCGTATTTTATTGAAAGATTTCAGAGTTCTCCAAATAATCTCATTGTAGAGCTGTGAGCTGCATAATATTGTTGATTGGTGAGGGACAGGTTAACGAGACCCCCACTGATCGGTCAAAACATTGTTCAGAAGTGCATAGCTCCTGCATGAGCTGCACGCACAGTTCAGTACATGGACCCATAGACTTACTATTGAGCCAGTGCACCGCTCTATGAGCACAACTTATGCATGAGCTGTGCACTTCAAAGCAGGGTTTTGACTAAATGGTCTCAGGACCCAGACCCCGACTGATCAGAAGCACTATGCATGCCTATAATATTTAATAACTTTAACAAATAATAGTTACACCTTTTAAATGGGAATGAACTGCAATATCTGACATAGATAAGAGTGCAGCTGTTCCGACACAAAGGTAGAACCTGTTGCTAAAATAGGAAATCCCTTCAACAAATATGTACTTTTTTTAAAATAAAAGTAGCAAAATAAAGTGAAAAATCATTATTCCCTTGTGTGTATGAAGAACATTTCTTTTTCATTTTATGTTAAAACATTTAGAAATCATATTACAGTTTAGTTTGAGAAAGAAATAAAAGGTCTGTGAAAACTATTAAGATTCCTTTTCCCACAAGTCCAGCAACAGTCAAATTCCATATAGCAGACTTCATGCTATCTCCTACTAATGTCCATAGAAACTTCTTCCTCACCCATTTGTAAATAATAAAATGCAACCAGGGAGTTCACGTAATATGTTAATTTCCTGTAAAGATCTATTTTTAATATAACATCCGTTCTCATGTCCCTTCAAAAAAATGAATGGCCACATTATGCCTTTAGGGATGGGAATATTTAAAAAAAGCAAAATAATTTCTCAGTGGCATAGGCCCAGTGGAGATCATCACATTATTCAGTCCTCATCCAAAAGTAGTAAACTAATTCAGCAATCTTTCATATATTCTATATATTTCATATATTCTATGCATTGGAAGGGGCCCTCATGTTTTGTTAATAAATATAACTCTTAAGTCGTGAAATAAAGAGCAACTTTGTAATGTAAACTGTTCTATATTGTACACAATCTTACTAGACAGAAATATGAATTGACATTTTTTTAATTTTGAACTCTAACTATGTATATCAGTACTTTAAAGAGGTTATCCCAATTTATTAAGAAGTTATCCCATATTCACGGGATTGCTCAGGAATGTCCGTCAATCCCATAGACAATGATTTGAATGATGGTCCACATGTGTGTCAATTACGCTACACAAATGGTGCACTGAAAGGGATTTTACCACAAACAAAGTACAGTTTAATCACTAGGTCTTGGAATAAAAATAAGTTCCACAATTGTGTGTGTTAAATGTTCCTGTGCTGAGATAATCTTATAAATGTGCCCCTGCTGTGTACTGTGTAATGGCGGTGTCTGATCATACCACATCTCCTGGGCAGGGGAGGAAGCAAAAGAGTATACAGACATTACAGCAGAGGATCGCAGCTGATTCTTTTTGTGAGATAAAGATTTTGCTTTTGTTTTAAAACCTTTTTTACATCACAGAAAGCAGCAGCTGCAATCCAATTCTGTCCTGTCTTTTCCATCTTAATGTTACCTTTTAATCTGTAAATATTATTTGAAAAAATAACCTGAAATCTTTTCGGGTGGAAAAATAGGAAAATAAAGAACTAAAATAATGTGGATGCATAAATATGCACACCCTTGAACAAATAATTTGTTGAAGTATTTTGTTAATTTATGACAGCATTCAGTCTTTTTGGATAGGAGTCTATCAGAATGGCACATCTAGAATTGGCAATCTCTGCCCACCCTTCATTCCTTCTGTCAGATTATGAGGACATCCCCTCTGTACAGAGCCCTCTTCATGGCAATACACCAATTTTCAATTAGATTCAGGTCTGTGCTCTGACTGGACCATTTGAAAACTTTGATTTTCTTCTGGTGAAGCAATTATTTTGTTGATTGGAGGTATGCTTAAAGTTCTTGTGCTGAAAGGTGAAATTGTTCTTCATCTTCAGGCATTTTATTAGAGACCTGAAGGTTTTGATGCAAAATTGATATTTGGAACTGTTTATTATTCCCTCCCTCTTGACCAAAGCCTCTTTTACAGTTGCAGTAAAACAGCCGCAAAGTATAATGCTGCCTCTGTGATGCTTCACTGTGGGTTTGGTGTTCTTTTGCTGTTGCGCAGTGTTCGCTTTGTGCCAAACATACCTTTTGGAATTATGGCCAAGAAGTTCAAATTTTATCTTATCGGAACATAATGCGTTTTCCCACATTCTTGTGGCAGACTTAATGTAGATTTTGTCAAACATAGCTGGGTTCGGATGTTTTCTGTGTAAAGAATGGTTTATTTCCTGCCAACCTACCCCCCATGCTAGGTGCACACATGGTCAAAATTGTTGGTACCCCTCTTTTAATGAAAGACAAACCCACAATGGTCTTGATAGTCTTGAGATTTCATTGTACCCTGCACAGATTCAAGACACCCTGTGACAGATGCAGCAATGCAGCCCCAGAACATAACAGAGCCTCCTCCATGTTTCACAGTAGGCACAGTGTTCTTTTCTTGATATGCTTCATTTTTTCATCTGTGAACATAGAGCTGATGTGTCTTGCCAAAAAGTTCCATTTTTGTCTCATCTGTCCATAGGACATTCTCCCAGAAGCTTTGTGGCTTGTCAACATGTAGTTTGGCAAATTCCAGTCTGGCTTTTTTATGATTTTTTTTTCAACAATGGTGTTCTCCTTAGTTGTCTCCCATGAAGTCCACTTTGGATCAAACAACGACAGATAGTGGAATCTGACACTGATGTTCCTTGAGCTTGAAGTTCACCTTTAATTTCTTTAGAAGCTATCCTGGGCTCTTTTGTTACCATTCGTATTATCCATCTCTTTGATTTGTCATCAATTTTCCTCCTGCGGTCACGTTCAGGGAGATTGGCTACAGTCCCATGGATCTTAAATTTCTGAATAGTATGTGCAACTGTAGTCACAGGAACATCAAGCTGCTTGGAGATGGTCTTATAACCTTTACTTTTAGCATGCTTGTCTAAAATTTTCTCTCTAATCTTCTGAGACAACTCTTTCCTTTGATTCCTCTGGTCCATGTTGAGAGTGGTTTTAGCGTCGGTGTCTCTACCTCCTGCCAGGCAGAGATGCCGATCCCCTCACCGCCGCGGTCCCGGTCCGGCGTCCTCCGGCTCCCCACCTGCGTCTGCCCGGGGTGCGCGCACCTTGCGCAGCTCCTCGGGCACTGTGCTTAGTGCGTGCGCGTACGCTCCCTCCCTCTGAAAGGAGCCGCACGTGCAATCCTAAAGAGTCCCCGGCCAATGGAGGACTTCCATTATATAAGGCACCTCCTCCAAAATGGAGGTGCCTGTGCAAGATTGTTGTTTGTGTGCCAACACTCTCCTCAGTCCTCAGGTTCCAGTGCCTGCCAGCCTGTCTATCAGCCGTACCCACCTGCCTGCCTATCAGCCGTGCCTGTCTACCCGCATCACCTGCCTGTCTACCAGCCGGGCTCATCTGCTGTGCCTGTCGGCCTCGGCCATCAGTCCCGTGGGAGTCGCCTGCTCTCACTCTCTCCCAGAGTGGCAAATGGTTCACCTTCCCGATCCCTCCTTGGTTCATGGAGTCGACTAAGCCGCCGTGTGGCCAGGGTTGGTCCGAGTAGGCACTTAGTTACGCCCCTCTGGTCCCTCCTTGTATCACAGCACATAGGTTCCACCACCCGGATCCGTAACAGTTTGCACAGGCCATGGAATCCAGTGGCTCCTTTGCTCTCAGACCTGTACTAAGAGGTCTCTCGCTAGAGATTCCAACAGGATACTATCCTGTCCTATCTGTGGACAGTCAACTCCTGCCTGGACGCGCTGTCCACCCCGACTGTGTCCGCCTCCAACCGAGCGGCACCCGCTCCGACGGCACCTCAACCCAGTGGTGCTGTAGAATCCGGTTTTGGACCCCGGCTTTCTGCGCCCCCACGTTTTGGTGGTGACCCTGCCCTATGTCGGGGCTTCATAAATCAGTGCATGCTGCACTTTGAGCTCCTGGCACACCAGTTCACCTCCGACCAGGCCCAGGTGGCATTCATCATGTCTCACCTCACTGGAGAGGCGTTGGAGTGGCTTAACCCTCTGTGGGAGAGGGGATCCTCTCGTGTCCAATCTCCAGGCCTCCCTCGCAGCTTTCCGGAAGGTGTTCGATGAGCCTGGACGAAAATCTTCGACTGCATCCTCTCTTCTCCGACTCCGTCAAGGGACTCTCTCTGTGGGATAGTATGCCATGCGTTTCTACACCCTCGCATCTGAACTTGCCTGGAACAATGAGGCTCTGGTGTCCACCTTTTGGGAGGGCCTTTCTGCACGGATCAAGGATGAGCTAGCCGGTCGTGACATATTTCCCTCTCTGGACGACCTGGTGTCATTAGCTACACGGATTGACATCCGTTTTCAGGAGCGTTCTAAGGAGGCGACCTGTGAAAGAAGACCCCCTGCGCACTGCACCAACCTTTCAAAGGCCAGTCTCGCAACCAGCATCCCGCCCAGTGTCTTCTCCAGAGTCTATGCAAATAGACCAAGTTAGGATGGTCAAGTCTCGCCAGGAGATCCGCCGCGCTGAAGGGAGTTGCTTCTACTGTGGCAGCACAAAGCATCTTATCCACTCCTGTATGGTGAGACCGGGAAACTCCAGTGTCTAGGATCGCTCGGAGAGGTCGTCCTAGGCAAAAGTTCCTTCTCTCCGCCCTTGACTCTGTCCATTTCGGGTACCTGTAGTGAGACTCGATTCTTCGAGACTGCCTATCTGGATTCCGGAGCCTCTGGGAACCTCATTCAACAGGCCGTTGTGGAGCGATATCAGATTCCTACCATACGTCTGGCTGATCCTTTAGCGGTTTCCTCTGTGGATGGAAAACTTCTCTCTGAGACCATCTTGTTTGTCACTGAGCCTGTAACTCTTCAGGTGGGAATGCTACATTCGGAGAGGATCTCCTTTTACGTACTGTTCGGTCTCTCTCATCCCCATTTGCTTGGCCTGCCTTGGTTACAGAGACATGAGCCCGTCCTGAATTGGAGCTCAGGTGAGGTGCTCCGTTGGGGTCAGGGATGTCATAAGTCCTGTCTGGTTCCGGTTTGTCCTGCTCGACCTCCGTCTACTCCGGCTAACCTACCTGGCCTGCCAGGACTCTACTGGTCATATGCGGACGTCTTTGATAAAAAGGAGACAGAGATACTACAACCTCATAGGCCGTATGATTTCACCATCGACCTAATACCTGGTGCTTCACCTCCTCGAGGGCGAATCTACCCCTTGTCGCTGGCCGAGACCCGTGCTATGTCTGAGTACATACAAGGGAATCTTGCTAGGGGATTTATCAAGAAATCCACCTCTCCGGCTGGAGCAGGGTTCTTCTTCGTCAAAAAGAAAGGGGCCTAAATCAGATTATCATAAAAAATAAGTACCCCTTGCCTCTCATCTCGGAGTTGTTTGACTGCCTAAAAGGTGTGAAGATCTTCACTAAGCTCGATCTTTATGGGCCATACAATCTGGTCTGGATTCGTCAGGGGAACGAGTGGAAGATGGCATTTAACACTCGGGATGGTCACTACGAGTACCACGTGATGCCCTTTGGTCTCTGTAATGCTCCAGCCGTCTTCCAGGAGTTAATGAATGACGTCTTCCCAGATCTCCTGTATTCCTGCGTGGTGGTGTACCTGGACGATATCTTGGTGTTCTCCCCTGATCTGCCCTCTCACCGGAGGGATATTTGTCAGATATTGCTGAGGCTCCGGAAGAATCGCCTGTATGCCAAGTATGAGAAATGCCTCTTTGAGCAGACCTCCCTGTCATTTTTGGGATATATCATCTCTGAGACCGGACTGCGGATGGATCCTGAAAAGGTGTCTGCTGTCTTAAAGTGGCCTCGACCAGAGGGGTTGAAGGATATTCAGAGGTTTCTGGGATTTGCTAACTATTGCTGCCTCTTCATTCCTCATTTCTCTTCCCGGACTGCTCCCATCTCTGCTCTCACCCGTAAAGGAGCAAATCCCAGGGAATGGACTTCCGAGGCCTTTGTCTGTCTTAAACAAGCCTTCTCCTCCGCTCCAGTGCTACATCGTCCAGATTGCAATAAACAGTTCTTTCTGGACGTTGATGCCTCTTCCTCCGGGGCCGGAGCAGTGCTCACCCAGAAATCCTTGTCTGGGCGAATGGTGACCTGCGACTTCTTCTCCAAAGTCTTTTCTCCCTCTGAGAGCAATTACTCCATAGGAGATCGAGAATTGCTGGCCATCAAATTAGCGCTGGAGGAGTGGCGCTACTTGCTTGAGGGGGCTCTGCACTCAGTGGTCATCTACACTGACCATAAATACCTCGCTTACTTGCTGACCACCCAAAGACTAAATCCGTGTCAGGCCAGATGGTCTTTGTTCTTTGCTCATTTCAGTTTCACTCTCCATTACCGCCCAGCAGACAAGAATATTAAAGCTGGCGCTCTATCCCGCTCTTTCCTGTCTACCGACCAAGAGGAGGAGCCTCTACACATCATTGACCCCTCCAGAATAACGACTGTTGCTCCATTTGACCTGTCTTATCTACCTCATGGTAAGACCTTTGTAGCGGCCCAGGATCGGATGAGGTTCTTACTCTGGGGTCATTCGTCCAAACTGGCTGGTCATGCTGGCCAGAGGAAAATGCTTCTGCTTATTATTGGTGGCCCACTCTGCGCAATGATGTTTCGGATTTTGTCGCGGCTTGTTCCTCCTGTGCCCGTAACAAGAAACCTAGGCACCTTCCAGCTGGTCGTCTTCTTCCTCTCCCCGTGCCTTCTGCTCCTTGACAACACATTGCTATGGACTTCATCACTGATCTTCCGGTATCTGCCGCTTCTACCATCATATGGGTGGTCGCTGACCGCTTCTCCAAGATGGCTCACTTCATTCCTTTGCCTGGTCTTCCATCCGCACCTGTGCTGGCTATGGACTTCATCTGTCACATCTTTCCTCTCCACGGCTTACCCCTCTACATTGTCTCGGACAGAGGAGTTCAGTTCACTTTTCGCTTCTAGAGAGCCACGTGCAAGCTGTTGGATGTCACTTTGGATTTTTCTTCGGCCTATCATCCTCAGTCCAATGGTCAGGTGGAACGTATTAATCAGATCCTTATCAGTTTTCTTTGGCATTTTGTCAGCGCTCACCATAGAGTAGGTGTAGAGCTTCTGCCTTGGGCAGAGTTTTCCTATAACAACCATGTGAGTGAGTCCTCTGGTAAGTCTCCGTTCTTTGTGGTTTACGGTTGACATCTCGAATTCCGTTTCCCGTCTCTTCTTCAGTGGACAATCCTGCCGCAGAGTCTCTCGTCAGGGACTTTTCGGTGATTTGGGAAGACACTAGATCTGCGCTTCTTGAGTCCTCCGAGCGGATGAAGAAGCGTGCTGATAAGAGACGCCTGGATCCGCCTCTGTTTCATCCGGGAGACAAGGTCTGGCTTTCTTCCAAATATGTCCGTCTCAAGATACCATCATACTAGTTGGGCCCACGGTTCATCGGTCCTTTCGAGATTTTGAACCAAATAAATCCAGTGGCGTACAAGCTGAAACTCCCTGCCTCTTTACGGATTCCCAATTCCTTTCATGTGTCTCTCCTCAAACCTGTTGTCCTTAATCCTTTCTCTGATGATCCAGGTACCACTCCAGTCTCCGCTGAGGGCGTCTTTGAGGTAGAGAATATTTTGGCCATCAAGAGGGTTAGAGGAAAGACTTTCTTTCTTGTGGATTGGAAGGGGTTTGGTCCTGAGGAGAGGTCTTGGGAGCCCAGGGAGAACATTCATGCACCTCGTCTTCTAGAAAAATTTCTTGCGGGCCTAAAGAAGAGGGGGCCGCGCGTGCCGTCCTAAAGAGTCCCCGGCCAATGGCCGGAGGACTTCCATGATATAAGGCACCTCCTCCAAAATGGAGGTGCCTGTGCAAGATTGTTGTTTGTGTGCTAACACTCTCCTCAGTCTTCAGGTTCCAGTGCCCGCCAGCTTGTCTATCGGCCGTGCCTGTCTACCCGCATCACCTGCGTGTCTACCAGTCGTGCTCATCTGCTGTGCCTGTCGGCCTCAGCCATCAGTCCTGTGGGAGTCGCCTGCTCTCACACAAGGTCGGTCCCAGAGTGGCACCTGGTTCACCTTCCCTGTCCCTCCTTGGTTCATGGAGTCGACAAAGCCGCCGTGTGTCCAGGGTCGGTCCGGGTAGGCACTTAGTTACGCCCCTCTGGTCCCTCCTTGTATCACAGCACAGAGGTTCCACCACCGGGATCCGTAACCGTGGTACACACCATGTCACCAAACAGCACAGTGAGTATCTGTAGCCCTATATACAGGCCCACTGACTGATTACAAGATTATAGACACCTGTGATGCTAATTAGTGGACACAACTTGATTAAACATGTCCCTTTTGTCACATTATTTTCAGGGGTACCATCCTTTTTGTCCAGGCCTATTTCATGAGTTTATTTTTTTTTAAAATTCTGTGGAAACAGGGTTGAAAAGCAATGTCTGACTTTCATTTGTTCATTTTCATAGATTTTTAATTTATTATTACTTTTGTCAGATTCTAGTTATTTCTGTGACCATTGTGGGTTTTTCTTTCATTAAACGAGGGGTCCCAACAATTTTGACCACGTGTGTATATGAAGAATAGGGAAGAATGCTGTGACATGTAGCACAAAACTAGTACTTGCACGAAATTCCTGCAGCTCCTTTAATGTTGCTGTAGGCCTCTTCGCAGCCTCATGGACCAATTTTCTTCTTGTCTTTTCATCAATTTTTGAGGTATGTCCAGTTTTAGGTAATGTCACTGTTGTGCCAAATTTAATCTACTTCTTGATGACTGTCTTCATAGTGTTCCATAGAATATGTAATGCCTTGGAAAATGTTTTTACCCTTCTCTTGACTAGTAACTTTCAACAATGAGACCCCTTTGCTGTGTTGTAAACTGTTTATGAACCATTGCTTTTGCTCTGAAATACAACTAAGAAAATGACAGGAAAATCCTCCTAGAAACTTTATATGGGCTTAATCAGAATCAATTTAAATTATATCAACTGTGTATTGACTACTATGTAACATGAGTTTAAATGTGGTTGGCTAATTCTGAACACAACCCCATCCCCAATTATAACATGGTGTTCACACTTATGCAACCACATTATTTTAATTTTGTTATTTTTATTTTTCCCTTCAAAATTATTTCAGTTTGGTTCTAAATTGAATAGTACTGATTATAGGTGACATTATCCCCTTGGACCAGATACGTACTATTACACGCACTGCAATGGCATCCGCACAAGCGGTGCTGGGCGATCGCCGCCGGGTGAAAAAAAAAAAAAAATTGTAAAAATATAAAAAAATGAAGATATATACAGTGGTGGCCAAAAGTATTTGCACCCCTGCAATTCTGTCAGATAATACTCAGTTTCTTCCTGAAAATGATTGCAATCACAAATTATTTGGTATTAGTATCTTCATTTAATTTGTCTTCAATGAAAAAACACAAAAAGAATTGTCCTAAAGCCAAACTGGATACAATTCCACACCAAACCTAAAAAAGGGGGTGGACAAAAGTATTGGCACTGTTTGAAAAATCATGTGATGCTTCTCTAATTCGTGTAATTAACAGCACCTGTAACTTACCTGTGGCACCTAACAGGTGTTGGCAATAACTAAATCACACTTGCAGCCAGTTAACATGGATTAAAGTTGACTCAACCTCTGTCCTGTGTCCTTGTGTGTACCACATTGAGCATGGAGAAAAGAAAGAAGACCAAAGAACTGTCTGAGGACTTGAGAAACCAAATTGTGAGGAAGCATGAGCAATCTCAAGGCTAAAAGTCCATCTCCAAAGACCTGAATGTTCCTGTGTCTTCCGTGCACAGTGTCATCAAGAAGTTTAAAGCCCATGGCACTGTGGCTAACCTTCCTAGATGTGGACGGAAAAGAAAAGTTGACGAGAGATTTCAACGCAAGATTGTGCGGATGGTGGATAAAGAACCTCGACTGACATCCAAACAAGTTCAAGCTGCCCTGCAGTCCGAGGGTACAACAGTGTCAACCTGTACTATCCGTCAGCGTCTGAATGAAAAGGGACTGTATGGTAGGATACCCAGGAAGACCCCACTTCTTACCCCGAGACATAAAAAAGCCAGGCTGGAGTTTGCCAAAACTTACCTGAGAAAGCCTAAAACGTTTTGGAACAATGTTCTCTGGTCAGATGAGACAAAAGTAGAGCTTTTTGGGAAAAAGTATCAACATAGAGTGTACAGGAAAAAAAAAGAGGCATTCAAAGAAAAGAACACGGTCCCTACAGTCAAACATGGCGGAGGTTCCCTGATGTTTTGGGGTTGCTTTGCGGCCTCTGGAAATGGACTGCTTGACCATGTGCATGGCATTATGAAGTCTGAAGACTACCAACAAATTCTGCAGCATAATGTAGGGTGAGAAAGCTGGGTCTCCCTCAGAGGTCATGGGTCTTCCAGCAGGACAATGACCCAAAACACACTTCCAAAAGCACTATAAAATGGTTTGAGAGAAAGCACTGGAGACTTCTAAGGTGGCCAGCAATGAGTCCAGACCTGAATCCCATAGAA